>NC_090451.1:633283768-634676373 GCF_031143425.1 Pleurodeles waltl | reverse complement strand
TGTCGCGGGCGCTAGGCCTACCCACACAAGTGAGGTATCATTTTTATCGGGAGACTTGGGGGAACGCTGGGTGGGAGGAAATTTGTGGCTCCTCTCAGATTCCAGAACTTTCTGCCACAGAAATGTGAGGAACATGTGTTTTTTTAGCCAAATTTTGAGGTTTGCAAAGGATTCTGGGTAACAGAACCTGGTCCGAGCCCCGCAAGTCACTCCATCTTGGATTCCCCTAGGTCTCTAGTTTTCAGAAATGCACAGGTTTGGTAGGTTTCCCTAGGTGCCGGCTGAGCTAGAGGCCAAAATCTACAGGTAGGCACTTCGCAAAAAACACCTCTGTTTTCTTCCAAAAATTTGGATGTGTCCATGTTGCGCTTTGGGGCGTTTCCTGTCGCGGGCGCTAGGCCTACCCACACAAGTGAGGTATCATTTTTATCGGGAGACTTGGGGGAACGCTGGGTGGAAGGACAATTTGTGGCTCCTCTAAGATTCCAGAACTTTCTGCCACAGAAATGTGAGGAACATGTGTTTTTTTAGCCAAATTTTGAGGTTTGCAAAGGATTCTGGGTAACAGAACCTGGTCCGAGCCCCGCAAGTCACCCCTCCTTGGATTCCCCTAGGTCTCTAGTTTTCAGAAATGCACAGGTTTGGTAGGTTTCCCTACGTGCCGGCTGAGCTAGAGGCCAAAATCTACAGGTAGGCACTTCGCAAAACACACCTCTGTTTTCTTCCAAAAATTTGGATGTGTCCACGTTACGCTTTGGGGCGTTTCCTGTCGCGGGCGCTAGGCCTACCCACACAAGTGAGGTATCATTTTTATCGGGAGACTTGGGGGAACGCTGGGTGGTAGGAAATTTTGTGGCTCCTCTCAGATTCCAGAACTTTCTGCAACAGAAATGTGAGGAACATGTGTTTTTCTAGCCAAATTTTGAGGTTTGCAAAGGATTCTGTGTAAACAGAACCTGGTCCAAGCCCCGCAAGTCACCCCATCTTGGATTCCCCTAGGTCTCTAGTTTCAGAAATGCACAGGTTTGGTAGGTTCCCTTGGTGCCGGCTGAGCTAGAGGCCCAAAATCTACAGGTAGGCACTTCGCAAAAACACCTCTGTTTTCTTCCAAAAATTTGGATATGTCCACGTTGCGCTTTGGGGGCGTTTCCTGTCGCGGGCGCTAGGCCTACCCACACAAGTGAGGTATCATTTTTATCGGGATACTTGGGGGAACGCTGGGTGGAAGGAAATTTGTGGCTCCTCTCTGATTCCAGAACTTTCTGCCACAGAAATGTGAGGAACATGTGTTTTTTTTAGCCAAATTTTGAGGTTTGCAAAGGATTCTGGGTAACAGAACCTGGTCCGAGCCCCGCAAGTCACCCCATCTTGGATTCCCCTAGGTCTCTAGTTTTCAGAAATGCACAGGTTTGGTAGGTTTCCCTAGGTGCCGGCTGAGCTAGAGGCCAAAATCTACAGGTAGGCACTTCGCAAAAAACACCTCTGTTTTCTTCCAAAAATTTGGATGTGTCCACGTTACGCTTTTGGCGTTTCCTGTCGCGGGCGCTAGGCCTACCCACACAAGTGAGGTATCATTTTTATCGGGAGACTTGGGGAACGCTGGGTGGAAGGAAATTTGTGGCTCCTCTGAGATTCCAGAACTTTCTGCCACAGAAATGTGAGGAACATGTGTTTTTTTAGCCAAATTTTGAGGTTTGCAAAGGATTCTGGGTAACAGAACCTGGTCCGAGCCCCGCAAGTCACCCCATCTTGGATTCCCCTAGGTCTCTAGTTTTCAGAAATGCACAGGTTTGGTAGGTTTCCCTAGGTGCCGGCTGAGCTAGATGCCAAAATCTACAGGTAGGCACTTCGCAAAAAACACCTCTGTTTTCTTCCAAAAATTTGGATGTGTCCACGTTGCGCTTTGGGGCGTTTCCTGTCGCGGGCGCTAGGCCTACCCCACACAAGTGAGGTATCATTTTTATCGGGGAGACTTGGGGGAACGCTGGGTGGACGGAAATTTGTGGCTCCTCTCTGATTCCAGAACTTTCTGCCACAGAAATGTGAGGAACATGTGTTTTTTTAGCCAAATTTTGAGGTTTGCAAAGGATTCTGGGTAACAAAACCTGGTCCGAACCCCGCAAGTCACCCCTCCTTGGATTCCCCTAGGTCTCTAGTTTTCAGAAATGCACAGGTTTGGTAGGTTTCCCTAGGTGCCGGCTGAGCTAGAGGCCAAAATCTACAGGTAGGCACTTCGCAAAAAACACCTCTGTTTTCTTCCAAAAATTTGGATGTGTCCACGTTGCGTTTTGGGGCGTTTCCTTTCGCTGCGGGCGCTAGGCCTACCCACACAAGTGAAGTATCATTTTTATCGGGAGACTTGGGGGAACGCTGGGTGGAAGGAAATTTGTGGCTCCTCTCAGATTCCAGAACTTTCTGCCACAGAAATGTGAGGAACATCTGTTTTTTTAGCCAAATTTTGAGGTTTGCAAAGGATTCTGGGTAACAGAACCTGTCCGAGCCCCGCAAGTCACTCCATCTTGGATTCCCCTAGGTCTCTAGTTTTCAGAAATGCACAGGTTTGGTAGGTTTCCCTAGGTGCCGGCTGAGCTAGAGGCCAAAATCTACAGGTAGGCACTTCGCAAAACACACCTCTGTTTTCTTCCAAAAATTTGGATGTGTCCACGTTACGCTTTGGGGCGTTTCCTGTCGTGGGCGCTAGGCCTACCCACACAAGTGAGGTATCATTTTTATCGGGAGACTTGGGGGAACGCTGGGTGGTAGGAAATTTGTGGCTCCTCTCAGATTCCAGAACTTTCTGCAACAGAAATGTGAGGAACATGTGTTTTTCTAGCCAAATTTTGAGGTTTGCAAAGGATTCTGGGTAACAGAACCTGGTCCAAGCCCCGCAAGTCACCCCATCTTGGATTCCCCTAGGTCTCTAGTTTTCAGAAATGCACAGGTTTGGTAGGTCCCTTGGTGCCGGCTGAGCTAGAGGCCAAAATCTACAGGTAGGCACTTCGCAAAAAACACCTCTGTTTTCTTCCAAAAATTTGGATGTGTCCACGTTGCGCTTTGGGGCGTTTCCTGTCGCGGGCGCTAGGCCTACCCACACAAGTGAGGTATCATTTTTATCGGGAGACTTGGGGGAACGCTGGGTGGAAGGAAATTTGTGGCTCCTCTCTGATTCCAGAACTTTCTGCCACAGAAATGTGAGGAACATGTGTTTTTTTAGCCAAATTTTGAGGTTTGCAAAGGATTCTGGGTAACAGAACCTGGTCCGAGCCCCGCAAGTCACCCCATCTTGGATTCCCCTAGGTCTCTAGTTTTCAGAAATGCACAGGTTTGGTAGGTTTCCCTAGGTGCCGGCTGAGCTAGAGGCCAAAATCTACAGGTAGGCACTTCGCAAAAAACACCTCTGTTTTCTTCCAAAAATTTGGATGTGTCCACGTTACGCTTTTGGGCGTTTCCTGTCGCGGGGCGCTAGGCCTACCCACACAAGTGAGGTATCATTTTTATCGGGAGACTTGGGGGAACGCTGGGTGGAAGGAAATTTGTGGCTCCTCTCAGATTCCAGAACTTTCTGCCACAGAAATGTGAGGAACATGTGTTTTTTTAGCCAAATTTTGAGGTTTGCAAAGGATTCTGGGTAACAGAACCTGGTCCGAGCCCCGCAAGTCACCCCATCTTGGATTCCCCTAGGTCTCTAGTTTTCAGAAATGCACAGGTTGGTAGGTTTCCCTAGGTGCCGGCTGAGCTAGATGCCAAAATCTACAGGTAGGCACTTCGCAAAAAACACCTCTGTTTTCTTCCAAAAATTTGGATGTGTCCACGTTGCGCTTTGGGGCGTTTCTGTCGTGGGCGCTAGGCCTACCCACACAAGTGAGGTATCATTTTTATCGGGAGACTTGGGGGAACGCTGGGTGGAAGGACATTTGTGGCTCCTCTAAGATTCCAGAACTTTCTGCCACAGAAATGTGAGGAACATGTGTTTTTTTAGCCAAATTTTGAGGTTTGCAAAGGATTCTGGGTAACAGAACCTGGTCCGAGCCCCGCAAGTCACCCCTCCTTGGATTCCCCTAGGTCTCTAGTTTTCAGAAATGCACAGGTTTGGTAGGTTTCCCTACGTGCCGGCTGAGCTAGAGGCCAAAATCTACAGGTAGGCACTTCGCAAAACACACCTCTGTTTTCTTCCAAAAATTTGGATGTGTCCACGTTACGCTTTGGGGCGTTTCCTGTCGCGGGCGCTAGGCCTACCCACACAAGTGAGGTATCATTTTTATCGGGAGACTTGGGGGAACGCTGGGTGGTAGGAAATTTGTGGCTCCTCTCAGATTCCAGAACTTTCTGCAACAGAAATGTGAGGAACATGTGTTTTTCTAGCCAAATTTTGAGGTTTGCAAAGGATTCTGGGTAACAGAACCTGGTCCAAGCCCCGCAAGTCACCCCCATCTTGGATTCCCCTAGGTCTCTAGTTTTCAGAAATGCACAGGTTTGGTAGGTTCCCTTGGTGCCGGCTGAGCTAGAGGCCAAAATCTACAGGTAGGCACTTCGCAAAAACACCTCTGTTTTCTTCCAAAAATTTGGATGTGTCCACGTTGCGCTTTGGGGCGTTTCCTGTCGCGGGCGCTAGGCCTACCCACACAAGTGAGGTATCATTTTTATCGGGAGACTTGGGGGAACGCTGGGTGGAAGGAAATTTGTGGCTCCTCTCTGATTCCAGAACTTTCTGCCACAGAAATGTGAGGAACATGTGTTTTTTTAGCCAAATTTTTGAGGTTTGCAAAGGATTCTGGGTAACAGAACCTGGTCCGAGCCCCGCAAGTCACCCCATCTTGGATTCCCCTAGGTCTCTAGTTTTCAGAAATGCACAGGTTTGGTAGGTTTCCCTAGGTGCCGGCTGAGCTAGAGGCCAAAATCTACAGGTAGGCACTTCGCAAAAAACACCTCTGTTTTCTTCCAAAAATTTGGATGTGTCCACGTTACGCTTTTGGGCGTTTCCTGTCGCGGGCGCTAGGCCTACCCACACAAGTGAGGTATCATTTTTATCGGGAGACTTGGGGGAACGCTGGGTGGAAGGAAATTTGTGGCTCCTCTCAGATTCCAGAACTTTCTGCCACAGAAATGTGAGGAACATGTGTTTTTTTTAGCCAAATTTTGAGGTTTGCAAAGGATTCTGGGTAACAGAACCTGGTCCGAGCCCCGCAAGTCACCCCATCTTGGATTCCCCTAGGTCTCTAGTTTTCAGAAATGCACAGGTTTGGTAGGTTTCCCTAGGTGCCGGCTGAGCTAGAGGCCAAAATCTACAGGTAGGCACTTCGCAAAAAACACCTCTGTTTTCTTCCAAAAATTTGGATGTGTCCACGTTGCGCTTTGGGGCGTTTCCTGTCGCGGGCGCTAGGCCTACCCACACAAGTGAGGTATCATTTTTATCGGGAGACTTGGGGGAACGCTGGGTGGAAGGAAATTTGTGGCTCCTCTAAGATTCCAGAACTTTCTGCCACAGAAATGTGAGGAACATGTGTTTTTTTTTAGCCAAATTTTGAGGTTTGCAAAGGATTCTGGGTAACAGAACCTGGTCCGAGCACCGCAAGTCACCCCTCCTTTGATTCCCCTAGGTCTCTAGTTTTCAGAAATGCACAGGTTTGGTAGGTTCCCTTGGTGCCGGCTGAGCTAGAGGCCAAAATCTACAGGTAGGCACTTCGCAAAAAACACCTCTGTTTTCTTCCAAAAATTTGGATGTGTCCACGTTGCGCTTTGGGGCGTTTCCTGTCGCGGGCGCTAGGCCTACCCACACAAGTGAGGTATCATTTTTATCGGGAGACTTGGGGGAACGCTGGGTGGAAGGAAATTTGTGGCTCCTCTAAGATTCCAGAACTTTCTGCCACAGAAATGTGAGGAACATGTGTTTTGTTAGCCAAATTTGAGGTTTGCAAAGGATTCTGGGTAACAGAACCTGGTCCGAGCCCCGCAAGTCACCCCTCCTTGGATTCCCCTAGGTCTCTAGTTTTCAGAAATGCACAGGTTTGGTAGGTTTCCCTACGTGCCGGCTGAGCTAGAGGCCAAAATCTACAGGTAGGCACTTCGCAAAACACACCTCTGTTTTCTTCCCAAAATTTGGATGTGTCCACGTTACGCTTTGGGGCGTTTCCTGTCGCGGGCGCTAGGCCTACCCACACAAGTGAGGTATCATTTTTATCGGGAGACTTGGGGGAACGCTGGGTGGAAGGAAATTTGTGGCTCCTCTCAGATTCCAGAACTTTCTGCCACAGAAATGTGAGGAACTTGTGTTTTTTTAGCCAAATTTTGAGGTTTGCAAAGGATTCTGGGTAACAGAACCTGGTCAGAGCCCCGCAAGTCACCCCATCTTGGATTCCCCTAGGTCTCTAGTTTTCAGAAATGCACAGGTTTGGTAGGTTTCCCTAGGTGCCGGCTGAGCTAGATGCCAAAATCTACAGGTAGGCACTTCGCAAAAAACACCTCTGTTTTCTTCCAAAAATTTGGATGTGTCCACGTTGCGCTTTGGGGCGTTTCCTGTCGCGGGCGCTAGGCCTACCCACACAAGTGAGGTATCATTTTTATCGGGAGACTTGGGGGAACGCTGGGTGGTAGGAAATTTGTGGCTCCTCTCAGATTCCAGAACTTTCTGCAACAGAAATGTGAGGAACATGTGTTTTTCTAGCCAAATTTTGAGGTTTGCAAAGGATTCTGGGTAACAGAACCTGGTCCAAGCCCCGCAAGTCACCCCATCTTGGATTCCCCTAGGTCTCTAGTTTTCAGAAATGCACAGGTTTGGTAGGTTCCCTTGGTGCCGGCTGAGCTAGAGGCCAAAATCTACAGGTAGGCACTTCGCAAAAAACACCTCTGTTTTCTTCCAAAAATTTGGATGTGTCCACGTTGCGCTTTGGGGCGTTTCCTGTCGCGGGCGCTAGGCCTACCCACACAAGTGAGGTATCATTTTTATCGGGAGACTTGGGGGAACGCTGGGTGGAAGGAAATTTGTGGCTCCTCTCTGATTCCAGAACTTTCTGCCACAGAAATGTGAGGAACATGTGTTTTTTTAAGCCAAATTTTGAGGTTTGCAAAGGATTCTGGGTAACAGAACCTGGTCCGAGCCCCGCAAGTCACCCCATCTTGGATTCCCCTAGGTCTCTAGTTTTCAGAAATGCACAGGTTTGGTAGGTTTCCCTAGGTGCCGGCTGAGCTAGAGGCCAAAATCTACAGGTAGGCACTTCGCAAAAAACACCTCTGTTTTCTTCCAAAAATTTGGATGTGTCCACGTTACGCTTTTGGGCGTTTCCTGTCGCGGGCGCTAGGCCTACCCACACAAGTGAGGTATCATTTTTATCGGGAGACTTGGGGGAACGCTGGGTGGAAGGAAATTTGTGGCTCCTCTCAGATTCCAGAACTTTCTGCCACAGAAATGTGAGGAACATGTGTTTTTTTTAGCCAAATTTTGAGGTTTGCAAAGGATTCTGGGTAACAGAACCTGGTCCGAGCCCCGCAAGTCACCCCATCTTGGATTCCCCTAGGTCTCTAGTTTTCAGAAATGCACAGGTTTGGTAGGTTTCCCTAGGTGCCGGCTGAGCTAGAGGCCAAAATCTACAGGTAGGCACTTCGCAAAAAACACCTCTGTTTTCTTCCAAAAATTTGGATGTGTCCACGTTGCGCTTTGGGGCGTTTCCTGTCGCGGGCGCTAGGCCTACCCACACAAGTGAGGTATCATTTTTATCGGGAGACTTGGGGGAACGCTGGGTGGAAGGAAATTTGTGGCTCCTCTAAGATTCCAGAACTTTCTGCCACAGAAATGTGAGGAACATGTGTTTTTTTTAGCCAAATTTTGAGGTTTGCAAAGGATTCTGGGTAACAGAACCTGGTCCGAGCACCGCAAGTCACCCCTCCTTTGATTCCCCTAGGTCTCTAGTTTTCAGAAATGCACAGGTTTGGTAGGTTCCCTTGGTGCCGGCTGAGCTAGAGGCCAAAATCTACAGGTAGGCACTTCGCAAAAAACACCTCTGTTTTCTTCCAAAAATTTGGATGTGTCCACGTTGCGCTTTGGGGCGTTTCCTGTCGCGGGCGCTAGGCCTACCCACACAAGTGAGGTATCATTTTTATCGGGAGACTTGGGGGAACGCTGGGTGGAAGGAAATTTGTGGCTCCTCTAAGATTCCAGAACTTTCTGCCACAGAAATGTGAGGAACATGTGTTTTGTTAGCCAAATTTTGAGGTTTGCAAAGGATTCTGGGTAACAGAACCTGGTCCGAGCCCCGCAAGTCACCCCTCCTTGGATTCCCCTAGGTCTCTAGTTTTCAGAAATGCACAGGTTTGGTAGGTTTCCCTACGTGCCGGCTGAGCTAGAGGCCAAAATCTACAGGTAGGCACTTCGCAAAACACACCTCTGTTTTCTTCCCAAAATTTGGATGTGTCCACGTTACGCTTTGGGGCGTTTCCTGTCGCGGGCGCTAGGCCTACCCACACAAGTGAGGTATCATTTTTATCGGGAGACTTGGGGGAACGCTGGGTGGAAGGAAATTTGTGGCTCCTCTCAGATTCCAGAACTTTCTGCCACAGAAATGTGAGGAACATGTGTTTTTTTAGCCAAATTTTGAGGTTTGCAAAGGATTCTGGGTAACAGAACCTGGTCAGAGCCCCGCAAGTCACCCCATCTTGGATTCCCCTAGGTCTCTAGTTTTCAGAAATGCACAGGTTTGGTAGGTTTCCCTAGGTGCCGGCTGAGCTAGATGCCAAAATCTACAGGTAGGCACTTCGCAAAAAACACCTCTGTTTTCTTCCAAAAATTTGGATGTGTCCACGTTGCGCTTTGGGGCGTTTCCTGTCGCGGGCGCTAGGCCTACCCACACAAGTGAGGTATCATTTTTATCGGGAGACTTGGGGGAACGCTGGGTGGAAGGAAATTTGTGGCTCCTCTAAGATTCCAGAACTTTCTGCCACAGAAATGTGAGGAACATGTGTTTTTTTAGCCAAATTTTGAGGTTTGCAAAGGATTCTGGGTAACAGAACCTGGTCCGAGCCCCACAAGTCACCCCTCCTTGGATTCCCCTAGGTCTCTAGTTTTCAGAAATGCACAGGTTTGGTAGGTTTCCCTACGTGCCGGCTGAGCTAGAGGCCAAAATCTACAGGTAGGCACTTCGCAAAACACACCTCTGTTTTCTTCCAAAAATTTGGATGTGTCCACGTTACGCTTTGGGGCGTTTCCTGTCGCGGGCGCTAGGCCTACCCACACAAGTGAGGTATCATTTTTATCGGGAGACTTGGGGGAACGCTGGGTGGTAGGAAATTTGTGGCTCCTCTCAGATTCCAGAACTTTCTGCAACAGAAATGTGAGGAACATGTGTTTTTCTAGCCAAATTTTGAGGTTTGCAAAGGATTCTGGGTAACAGAACCTGGTCCAAGCCCCGCAAGTCACCCCATCTTGGATTCCCCTAGGTCTCTAGTTTTCAGAAATGCACAGGTTTGGTAGGTTCCCTTGGTGCCGGCTGAGCTAGAGGCCAAAATCTACAGGTTGGCACTTCGCAAAAAACACCTCTGTTTTCTTCCAAAAATTTGGATGTGTCCACGTTACGCTTTTGGGCGTTTCCTGTCGCGGGCGCTAGGCCTACCCACACAAGTGAGGTATCATTTTTATCGGGAGACTTGGGGGAACGCTGGGTGGAAGGAAATTTGTGGCTCCTCTCAGATTCCAGAACTTTCTGCCACAGAAATGTGAGGAACATGTGTTTTTTTAGCCAAATTTTGAGGTTTGCAAAGGATTCTGGGTAACAGAACCTGGTCCGAGCCCCGCAAGTCACCCCATCTTGGATTCCCCTAGGTCTCTAGTTTTCAGAAATGCACAGGTTTGGTAGGTTTCCCTAGGTGCCGGCTGCGCTAGAGGCCAAAATCTACAGGTAGGCACTTCGCAAAAAACACCTCTGTTTTCTTCCAAAAATTTGGATGTGTCCATGTTGCGCTTTGGGGCGTTTCCTGTCGCGGGCGCTAGGCCTACCCACACAAGTGAGGTATCATTTTTATCGGGAGACTTGGGGGGAACGCTGGGTGGAAGGAAATTTGTGGCTCCTCTAAGATTCCAGAACTTTCTGCCACAGAAATGTGAGGAACATGTGTTTTTTTAGCCAAATTTTGAGGTTTGCAAAGGATTCTGGGTAACAGAACCTGGTCCGAGCCCCGCAAGTCACCCCTCCTTGGATTCCCCTAGGTCTCTTGTTTTCAGAAATGCAAAGGTTTGGTAGGTTTCCCTAGGTGCCGGCTGAGCTAGAGGCCAATATCTACAGGTAGGCACTTCGCAAAAAACACCTCTGTTTTCTTCCAAAAATTTGGATGTGTCCACGTTGCGCTTTGGGGCGTTTCCTGTCGCGGGCGCTAGGCCTACCCACACAAGTGAGGTATCATTTTTATCGGGAGACTTGGGAAAACGCTGGGTGGAAGGAAATTTGTGGCTCCTCTCTGATTCCAGAACTTTCTGCCACAGAAATGTGGGGAACATGTGTTTTTTTAGCCAAATATTGAGGTTTGCAAAGGATTCTGGGTAACAAAACCTGGTCCGAACCCCGCAAGTCACCCCTCCTTGGATTCCCGTAGGTCTCTAGTTTTCAGAAATGCACAGGTTTGGTAGCTTTCCCTAGGTGCCAGCTGAGCTAGAGGCCAAAATCTACAGGTAGGCACTTCGCAAAAAACACCTCTGTTTTCTTCCAAAAATTTGGATGTGTCCACGTTGCGTTTTGGGGCGTTTCCTTTCGCGGGCGCTAGGCCTACCCACACAAGTGAAGTATCATTTTTATCGGGAGACTTGGGGGAACGCTGGGTGGAAGGAAATTTGTGGCTCCTCTCAGATTCCAGAACTTTCTGCCACAGAAATGTGAGGAACATGTGTTTTTTTAGCCAAATTTTGAGGTTTGCAAAGGATTCTGGGTAACAGAATCTGGTCCGAGCCCCGCAAGTCACTCCATCTTGGATTCCCCTAGGTCTCTAGTTTTCAGAAATGCACAGGTTTGGTAGGTTTCCCTAGGTGCCGGCTGAGCTAGAGGCCAAAATCTACAGGTAGGCACTTCGCAAAAAACACCTTTGTTGTCTTCCAAAAATTTGGATGTGTCCACATTGCGCTTTGGGGCGTTTCCTGTCGCGGGCGCTAGGCCTACCCACACAAGTGAGGTATCATTTTTATCGGGAGACTTGGGGGAACGCTGGGTGGAAGGAAATTTGTGGCTCCCCTCAGATTCCAGAACTTTCTGCCACAGAAATGTGAGGAACATGTTTTTTTAGCCAAATTTTGAGGTTTGCAAAGGATTCTGGGTAACAGAACCTGGTCCGAGCCCCGCAAGTCACCCCATCTTGGATTCCCCTAGGTCTCTAGTTTTCAGAAATGCACAGGTTTCCCTAGGTGCCAGCTGAGCTAGAGGCCAAAATCTACAGGTAGGCACTTCGCAAAAAACACCTCTGTTTTCTTCCAAAAATTTGGATGTGTCCACGTTGCGCTTTGGGGCGTTTCCTTTTGCGGGCGCTAGGCCTACCCACACAAGTGAAGTATCATTTTTATCGGGAGACTTGGGGGAACGCTGGGTGGAAGGAAATTTGTGGCTCCTCTCAGATTCCAGAACTTTCTGCCACAGAAATGTGAGGAACATGTGTTTTTTTAGCCAGATTTTGAGGTTTGCAAAGGATTCTGGGTAACAGAACCTGGTCCGAGCCCCGCAAGTCACCCCATCTTGGATTCCCCTAGGTCTCTAGTTTTCAGAAATGCACAGGTTTGGTAGGTTTCCCTAGGTGCCGGCTGAGCTAGAGGCCAAAATCTACAGGTAGGCACTTCGCAAAAAAACACCTCTGTTTTCTTCCAAAAATTTGGATGTGTCCACGTTGCGCTTTGGGGCGTTTCCTGTCGCGGGCGCTAGGCCTACCCACACAAGTGAGGTATCATTTTTATCGGGAGACTTGGGGGAACGCTGGGTGGAAGGAAATTTGTGGCTCCTCTCTGATTCCAGAACTTTCTGCCACAGAAATGTGAGGAACATGTGTTTTTTTAGCCAAATTTTGAGGTTTGCAAAGGATTCTGGGTAACAGAACCTGGTCCGAGCCCCGCAAGTCACCCCATCTTGGATTCCCCTAGGTCTCTAGTTTTCAGAAATGCACAGGTTTGGTAGGTTTCCCTAGGTGCCGGCTGAGCTAGAGGCCAAAATCTACAGGTAGGCACTTCGCAAAAAACACCTCTGTTTTCTTCCAAAAATTTGGATGTGTCCACGTTACGCTTTTGGGCGTTTCCTGTCGCGGGCGCTAGGCCTACCCACACAAGTGAGGTATCATTTTTATCGGGAGACTTGGGGGAACGCTGGGTGGAAGGAAATTTGTGGCTCCTCTCAGATTCCAGAACTTTCTGCCACAGAAATGTGAGGAACATGTGTTTTTTTAGCCAAATTTTGAGGTTTGCAAAGGATTCTGGGTAACAGAACCTGGTCAGAGCCCCGCAAGTCACCCCATCTTGGATTCCCCTAGGTCTCTAGTTTTCAGAAATGCACAGGTTTGGTAGGTTTCCCTAGGTGCCGGCTGAGCTAGATGCCAAAATCTACAGGTAGGCACTTCGCAAAAAACACCTCTGTTTTCTTCCAAAAATTTGGATGTGTCCACGTTGCGCTTTGGGGCGTTTCCTGTCGCGGGCGCTAGGCCTACCCACACAAGTGAGGTATCATTTTTATCGGGAGACTTGGGGGAACGCTGGGTGGAAGGAAATTTGTGGCTCCTCTAAGATTCCAGAACTTTCTGCCACAGAAATGTGAGGAACATGTGTTTTTTTAGCCAAATTTTGAGGTTTGCAAAGGATTCTGGGTAACAGAACCTGGTCCGAGCCCCGCAAGTCACCCCTCCTTGGATTCCCCTAGGTCTCTAGTTTTCAGAAATGCACAGGTTTGGTAGGTTTCCCTACGTGCCGGCTGAGCTAGAGGCCAAAATCTACAGGTAGGCACTTCGCAAAACACACCTCTGTTTTCTTCCAAAAATTTGGATGTGTCCACGTTACGCTTTGGGGCGTTTCCTGTCGCGGGCGCTAGGCCTACCCACACAAGTGAGGTATCATTTTTATCGGGAGACTTGGGGGAACGCTGGGTGGTAGGAAATTTGTGGCTCCTCTCAGATTCCAGAACTTTCTGCAACAGAAATGTGAGGAACATGTGTTTTTCTAGCCAAATTTTGAGGTTTGCAAAGGATTCTGTGTAACAGAACCTGGTCCAAGCCCCGCAAGTCACCCCATCTTGGATTCCCCTAGGTCTCTAGTTTTCAGAAATGCACAGGTTTGGTAGGTTCCCTTGGTGCCGGCTGAGCTAGAGGCCAAAATCTACAGGTAGGCACTTCGCAAAAAACACCTCTGTTTTCTTCCAAAAATTTGGATATGTCCACGTTGCGCTTTGGGGCGTTTCCTGTCGCGGGCGCTAGGCCTACCCACACAAGTGAGGTATCATTTTTATCGGGAGACTTGGGGGAACGCTGGGTGGAAGGAAATTTGTGGCTCCTCTCTGATTCCAGAACTTTCTGCCACAGAAATGTGAGGAACATGTGTTTTTTTAGCCAAATTTTGAGGTTTGCAAAGGATTCTGGGTAACAGAACCTGGTCCGAGCCCCGCAAGTCACCCCATCTTGGATTCCCCTAGGTCTCTAGTTTTCAGAAATGCACAGGTTTGGTAGGTTTCCCTAGGTGCCGGCTGAGCTAGAGGCCAAAATCTACAGGTAGGCACTTCGCAAAAAACACCTCTGTTTTCTTCCAAAAATTTGGATGTGTCCACGTTACGCTTTTGGGCGTTTCCTGTCGCGGGCGCTAGGCCTACCCACACAAGTGAGGTATCATTTTTATCGGGAGACTTGGGGGAACGCTGGGTGGAAGGAAATTTGTGGCTCCTCTGAGATTCCAGAACTTTCTGCCACAGAAATGTGAGGAACATGTGTTTTTTTAGCCAAATTTTGAGGTTTGCAAAGGATTCTGGGTAACAGAACCTGGTCCGAGCCCCGCAAGTCACCCCATCTTGGATTCCCCTAGGTCTCTAGTTTTCAGAAATGCACAGGTTTGGTAGGTTTCCCTAGGTGCCGGCTGAGCTAGATGCCAAAATCTACAGGTAGGCACTTCGCAAAAAACACCTCTGTTTTCTTCCAAAAATTTGGATGTGTCCACGTTGCGCTTTGGGGCGTTTCCTGTCGCGGGCGCTAGGCCTACCCACACAAGTGAGGTATCATTTTTATCGGGAGACTTGGGGGAACGCTGGGTGGACGGAAATTTGTGGCTCCTCTCTGATTCCAGAACTTTCTGCCACAGAAATGTGAGGAACATGTGTTTTTTTAGCCAAATTTTGAGGTTTGCAAAGGATTCTGGGTAACAAAACCTGGTCCGAACCCCGCAAGTCACCCCTCCTTGGATTCCCCTAGGTCTCTAGTTTTCAGAAATGCACAGGTTTGGTAGGTTTCCCTAGGTGCCGGCTGAGCTAGAGGCCAAAATCTACAGGTAGGCACTTCGCAAAAAACACCTCTGTTTTCTTCCAAAAATTTGGATGTGTCCACGTTGCGTTTTGGGGCGTTTCCTTTCGCGGGCGCTAGGCCTACCCACACAAGTGAAGTATCATTTTTATCGGGAGACTTGGGGGAACGCTGGGTGGAAGGAAATTTGTGGCTCCTCTCAGATTCCAGAACTTTCTGCCACAGAAATGTGAGGAACATCTGTTTTTTTAGCCAAATTTTGAGGTTTGCAAAGGATTCTGGGTAACAGAACCTGGTCCGAGCCCCGCAAGTCACTCCATCTTGGATTCCCCTAGGTCTCTAGTTTTCAGAAATGCACAGGTTTGGTAGGTTTCCCTAGGTGCCGGCTGAGCTAGAGGCCAAAATCTACAGGTAGGCACTTCGCAAAACACACCTCTGTTTTCTTCCAAAAATTTGGATGTGTCCACGTTACGCTTTGGGGCGTTTCCTGTCGTGGGCGCTAGGCCTACCCACACAAGTGAGGTATCATTTTTATCGGGAGACTTGGGGGAACGCTGGGTGGTAGGAAATTTGTGGCTCCTCTCAGATTCCAGAACTTTCTGCAACAGAAATGTGAGGAACATGTGTTTTTCTAGCCAAATTTTGAGGTTTGCAAAGGATTCTGGGTAACAGAACCTGGTCCAAGCCCCGCAAGTCACCCCATCTTGGATTCCCCTAGGTCTCTAGTTTTCAGAAATGCACAGGTTTGGTAGGTTCCCTTGGTGCCGGCTGAGCTAGAGGCCAAAATCTACAGGTAGGCACTTCGCAAAAAACACCTCTGTTTTCTTCCAAAAATTTGGATGTGTCCACGTTGCGCTTTGGGGCGTTTCCTGTCGCGGGCGCTAGGCCTACCCACACAAGTGAGGTATCATTTTTATCGGGAGACTTGGGGGAACGCTGGGTGGAAGGAAATTTGTGGCTCCTCTCTGATTCCAGAACTTTCTGCCACAGAAATGTGAGGAACATGTGTTTTTTTAGCCAAATTTTGAGGTTTGCAAAGGATTCTGGGTAACAGAACCTGGTCCGAGCCCCGCAAGTCACCCCATCTTGGATTCCCCTAGGTCTCTAGTTTTCAGAAATGCACAGGTTTGGTAGGTTTCCCTAGGTGCCGGCTGAGCTAGAGGCCAAAATCTACAGGTAGGCACTTCGCAAAAAACACCTCTGTTTTCTTCCAAAAATTTGGATGTGTCCACGTTACGCTTTTGGGCGTTTCCTGTCGCGGGCGCTAGGCCTACCCACACAAGTGAGGTATCATTTTTATCGGGAGACTTGGGGGAACGCTGGGTGGAAGGAAATTTGTGGCTCCTCTCAGATTCCAGAACTTTCTGCCACAGAAATGTGAGGAACATGTGTTTTTTTAGCCAAATTTTGAGGTTTGCAAAGGATTCTGGGTAACAGAACCTGGTCCGAGCCCCGCAAGTCACCCCATCTTGGATTCCCCTAGGTCTCTAGTTTTCAGAAATGCACAGGTTTGGTAGGTTTCCCTAGGTGCCGGCTGAGCTAGATGCCAAAATCTACAGGTAGGCACTTCGCAAAAAACACCTCTGTTTTCTTCCAAAAATTTGGATGTGTCCACGTTGCGCTTTGGGGCGTTTCCTGTCGCGGGCGCTAGGCCTACCCACACAAGTGAGGTATCATTTTTATCGGGAGACTTGGGGGAACGCTGGGTGGAAGGACATTTGTGGCTCCTCTAAGATTCCAGAACTTTCTGCCACAGAAATGTGAGGAACATGTGTTTTTTTAGCCAAATTTTGAGGTTTGCAAAGGATTCTGGGTAACAGAACCTGGTCCGAGCCCCGCAAGTCACCCCTCCTTGGATTCCCCTAGGTCTCTAGTTTTCAGAAATGCACAGGTTTGGTAGGTTTCCCTACGTGCCGGCTGAGCTAGAGGCCAAAATCTACAGGTAGGCACTTCGCAAAACACACCTCTGTTTTCTTCCAAAAATTTGGATGTGTCCACGTTACGCTTTGGGGCGTTTCCTGTCGCGGGCGCTAGGCCTACCCACACAAGTGAGGTATCATTTTTATCGGGAGACTTGGGGGAACGCTGGGTGGTAGGAAATTTGTGGCTCCTCTCAGATTCCAGAACTTTCTGCAACAGAAATGTGAGGAACATGTGTTTTTCTAGCCAAATTTTGAGGTTTGCAAAGGATTCTGGGTAACAGAACCTGGTCCAAGCCCCGCAAGTCACCCCATCTTGGATTCCCCTAGGTCTCTAGTTTTCAGAAATGCACAGGTTTGGTAGGTTCCCTTGGTGCCGGCTGAGCTAGAGGCCAAAATCTACAGGTAGGCACTTCGCAAAAAACACCTCTGTTTTCTTCCAAAAATTTGGATGTGTCCACGTTGCGCTTTGGGGCGTTTCCTGTCGCGGGCGCTAGGCCTACCCACACAAGTGAGGTATCATTTTTATCGGGAGACTTGGGGGAACGCTGGGTGGAAGGAAATTTGTGGCTCCTCTCTGATTCCAGAACTTTCTGCCACAGAAATGTGAGGAACATGTGTTTTTTTAAGCCAAATTTTGAGGTTTGCAAAGGATTCTGGGTAACAGAACCTGGTCCGAGCCCCGCAAGTCACCCCATCTTGGATTCCCCTAGGTCTCTAGTTTTCAGAAATGCACAGGTTTGGTAGGTTTCCCTAGGTGCCGGCTGAGCTAGAGGCCAAAATCTACAGGTAGGCACTTCGCAAAAAACACCTCTGTTTTCTTCCAAAAATTTGGATGTGTCCACGTTACGCTTTTGGGCGTTTCCTGTCGCGGGCGCTAGGCCTACCCACACAAGTGAGGTATCATTTTTATCGGGAGACTTGGGGGAACGCTGGGTGGAAGGAAATTTGTGGCTCCTCTCAGATTCCAGAACTTTCTGCCACAGAAATGTGAGGAACATGTGTTTTTTTTAGCCAAATTTTGAGGTTTGCAAAGGATTCTGGGTAACAGAACCTGGTCCGAGCCCCGCAAGTCACCCCATCTTGGATTCCCCTAGGTCTCTAGTTTTCAGAAATGCACAGGTTTGGTAGGTTTCCCTAGGTGCCGGCTGAGCTAGAGGCCAAAATCTACAGGTAGGCACTTCGCAAAAAACACCTCTGTTTTCTTCCAAAAATTTGGATGTGTCCACGTTGCGCTTTGGGGCGTTTCCTGTCGCGGGCGCTAGGCCTACCCACACAAGTGAGGTATCATTTTTATCGGGAGACTTGGGGGAACGCTGGGTGGAAGGAAATTTGTGGCTCCTCTAAGATTCCAGAACTTTCTGCCACAGAAATGTGAGGAACATGTGTTTTTTTTTAGCCAAATTTTGAGGTTTGCAAAGGATTCTGGGTAACAGAACCTGGTCCGAGCACCGCAAGTCACCCCTCCTTTGATTCCCCTAGGTCTCTAGTTTTCAGAAATGCACAGGTTTGGTAGGTTCCCTTGGTGCCGGCTGAGCTAGAGGCCAAAATCTACAGGTAGGCACTTCGCAAAAAACACCTCTGTTTTCTTCCAAAAATTTGGATGTGTCCACGTTGCGCTTTGGGGCGTTTCCTGTCGCGGGCGCTAGGCCTACCCACACAAGTGAGGTATCATTTTTATCGGGAGACTTGGGGGAACGCTGGGTGGAAGGAAATTTGTGGCTCCTCTAAGATTCCAGAACTTTCTGCCACAGAAATGTGAGGAACATGTGTTTTGTTAGCCAAATTTTGAGGTTTGCAAAGGATTCTGGGTAACAGAACCTGGTCCGAGCCCCGCAAGTCACCCCTCCTTGGATTCCCCTAGGTCTCTAGTTTTCAGAAATGCACAGGTTTGGTAGGTTTCCCTACGTGCCGGCTGAGCTAGAGGCCAAAATCTACAGGTAGGCACTTCGCAAAACACACCTCTGTTTTCTTCCCAAAATTTGGATGTGTCCACGTTACGCTTTGGGGCGTTTCCTGTCGCGGGCGCTAGGCCTACCCACACAAGTGAGGTATCATTTTTATCGGGAGACTTGGGGGAACGCTGGGTGGAAGGAAATTTGTGGCTCCTCTCAGATTCCAGAACTTTCTGCCACAGAAATGTGAGGAACTTGTGTTTTTTTAGCCAAATTTTGAGGTTTGCAAAGGATTCTGGGTAACAGAACCTGGTCAGAGCCCCGCAAGTCACCCCATCTTGGATTCCCCTAGGTCTCTAGTTTTCAGAAATGCACAGGTTTGGTAGGTTTCCCTAGGTGCCGGCTGAGCTAGATGCCAAAATCTACAGGTAGGCACTTCGCAAAAAACACCTCTGTTTTCTTCCAAAAATTTGGATGTGTCCACGTTGCGCTTTGGGGCGTTTCCTGTCGCGGGCGCTAGGCCTACCCACACAAGTGAGGTATCATTTTTATCGGGAGACTTGGGGGAACGCTGGGTGGTAGGAAATTTGTGGCTCCTCTCAGATTCCAGAACTTTCTGCAACAGAAATGTGAGGAACATGTGTTTTTCTAGCCAAATTTTGAGGTTTGCAAAGGATTCTGGGTAACAGAACCTGGTCCAAGCCCCGCAAGTCACCCCATCTTGGATTCCCCTAGGTCTCTAGTTTTCAGAAATGCACAGGTTTGGTAGGTTCCCTTGGTGCCGGCTGAGCTAGAGGCCAAAATCTACAGGTAGGCACTTCGCAAAAAACACCTCTGTTTTCTTCCAAAAATTTGGATGTGTCCACGTTGCGCTTTGGGGCGTTTCCTGTCGCGGGCGCTAGGCCTACCCACACAAGTGAGGTATCATTTTTATCGGGAGACTTGGGGGAACGCTGGGTGGAAGGAAATTTGTGGCTCCTCTCTGATTCCAGAACTTTCTGCCACAGAAATGTGAGGAACATGTGTTTTTTTAAGCCAAATTTTGAGGTTTGCAAAGGATTCTGGGTAACAGAACCTGGTCCGAGCCCCGCAAGTCACCCCATCTTGGATTCCCCTAGGTCTCTAGTTTTCAGAAATGCACAGGTTTGGTAGGTTTCCCTAGGTGCCGGCTGAGCTAGAGGCCAAAATCTACAGGTAGGCACTTCGCAAAAAACACCTCTGTTTTCTTCCAAAAATTTGGATGTGTCCACGTTACGCTTTTGGGCGTTTCCTGTCGCGGGCGCTAGGCCTACCCACACAAGTGAGGTATCATTTTTATCGGGAGACTTGGGGGAACGCTGGGTGGAAGGAAATTTGTGGCTCCTCTCAGATTCCAGAACTTTCTGCCACAGAAATGTGAGGAACATGTGTTTTTTTTAGCCAAATTTTGAGGTTTGCAAAGGATTCTGGGTAACAGAACCTGGTCCGAGCCCCGCAAGTCACCCCATCTTGGATTCCCCTAGGTCTCTAGTTTTCAGAAATGCACAGGTTTGGTAGGTTTCCCTAGGTGCCGGCTGAGCTAGAGGCCAAAATCTACAGGTAGGCACTTCGCAAAAAACACCTCTGTTTTCTTCCAAAAATTTGGATGTGTCCACGTTGCGCTTTGGGGCGTTTCCTGTCGCGGGCGCTAGGCCTACCCACACAAGTGAGGTATCATTTTTATCGGGAGACTTGGGGGAACGCTGGGTGGAAGGAAATTTGTGGCTCCTCTAAGATTCCAGAACTTTCTGCCACAGAAATGTGAGGAACATGTGTTTTTTTTAGCCAAATTTTGAGGTTTGCAAAGGATTCTGGGTAACAGAACCTGGTCCGAGCACCGCAAGTCACCCCTCCTTTGATTCCCCTAGGTCTCTAGTTTTCAGAAATGCACAGGTTTGGTAGGTTCCCTTGGTGCCGGCTGAGCTAGAGGCCAAAATCTACAGGTAGGCACTTCGCAAAAAACACCTCTGTTTTCTTCCAAAAATTTGGATGTGTCCACGTTGCGCTTTGGGGCGTTTCCTGTCGCGGGCGCTAGGCCTACCCACACAAGTGAGGTATCATTTTTATCGGGAGACTTGGGGGAACGCTGGGTGGAAGGAAATTTGTGGCTCCTCTAAGATTCCAGAACTTTCTGCCACAGAAATGTGAGGAACATGTGTTTTGTTAGCCAAATTTTGAGGTTTGCAAAGGATTCTGGGTAACAGAACCTGGTCCGAGCCCCGCAAGTCACCCCTCCTTGGATTCCCCTAGGTCTCTAGTTTTCAGAAATGCACAGGTTTGGTAGGTTTCCCTACGTGCCGGCTGAGCTAGAGGCCAAAATCTACAGGTAGGCACTTCGCAAAACACACCTCTGTTTTCTTCCCAAAATTTGGATGTGTCCACGTTACGCTTTGGGGCGTTTCCTGTCGCGGGCGCTAGGCCTACCCACACAAGTGAGGTATCATTTTTATCGGGAGACTTGGGGGAACGCTGGGTGGAAGGAAATTTGTGGCTCCTCTCAGATTCCAGAACTTTCTGCCACAGAAATGTGAGGAACATGTGTTTTTTTAGCCAAATTTTGAGGTTTGCAAAGGATTCTGGGTAACAGAACCTGGTCAGAGCCCCGCAAGTCACCCCATCTTGGATTCCCCTAGGTCTCTAGTTTTCAGAAATGCACAGGTTTGGTAGGTTTCCCTAGGTGCCGGCTGAGCTAGATGCCAAAATCTACAGGTAGGCACTTCGCAAAAAACACCTCTGTTTTCTTCCAAAAATTTGGATGTGTCCACGTTGCGCTTTGGGGCGTTTCCTGTCGCGGGCGCTAGGCCTACCCACACAAGTGAGGTATCATTTTTATCGGGAGACTTGGGGGAACGCTGGGTGGAAGGAAATTTGTGGCTCCTCTAAGATTCCAGAACTTTCTGCCACAGAAATGTGAGGAACATGTGTTTTTTTAGCCAAATTTTGAGGTTTGCAAAGGATTCTGGGTAACAGAACCTGGTCCGAGCCCCACAAGTCACCCCTCCTTGGATTCCCCTAGGTCTCTAGTTTTCAGAAATGCACAGGTTTGGTAGGTTTCCCTACGTGCCGGCTGAGCTAGAGGCCAAAATCTACAGGTAGGCACTTCGCAAAACACACCTCTGTTTTCTTCCAAAAATTTGGATGTGTCCACGTTACGCTTTGGGGCGTTTCCTGTCGCGGGCGCTAGGCCTACCCACACAAGTGAGGTATCATTTTTATCGGGAGACTTGGGGGAACGCTGGGTGGTAGGAAATTTGTGGCTCCTCTCAGATTCCAGAACTTTCTGCAACAGAAATGTGAGGAACATGTGTTTTTCTAGCCAAATTTTGAGGTTTGCAAAGGATTCTGGGTAACAGAACCTGGTCCAAGCCCCGCAAGTCACCCCATCTTGGATTCCCCTAGGTCTCTAGTTTTCAGAAATGCACAGGTTTGGTAGGTTCCCTTGGTGCCGGCTGAGCTAGAGGCCAAAATCTACAGGTTGGCACTTCGCAAAAAACACCTCTGTTTTCTTCCAAAAATTTGGATGTGTCCACGTTACGCTTTTGGGCGTTTCCTGTCGCGGGCGCTAGGCCTACCCACACAAGTGAGGTATCATTTTTATCGGGAGACTTGGGGGAACGCTGGGTGGAAGGAAATTTGTGGCTCCTCTCAGATTCCAGAACTTTCTGCCACAGAAATGTGAGGAACATGTGTTTTTTTAGCCAAATTTTGAGGTTTGCAAAGGATTCTGGGTAACAGAACCTGGTCCGAGCCCCGCAAGTCACCCCATCTTGGATTCCCCTAGGTCTCTAGTTTTCAGAAATGCACAGGTTTGGTAGGTTTCCCTAGGTGCCGGCTGCGCTAGAGGCCAAAATCTACAGGTAGGCACTTCGCAAAAAACACCTCTGTTTTCTTCCAAAAATTTGGATGTGTCCATGTTGCGCTTTGGGGCGTTTCCTGTCGCGGGCGCTAGGCCTACCCACACAAGTGAGGTATCATTTTTATCGGGAGACTTGGGGGAACGCTGGGTGGAAGGAAATTTGTGGCTCCTCTAAGATTCCAGAACTTTCTGCCACAGAAATGTGAGGAACATGTGTTTTTTTAGCCAAATTTTGAGGTTTGCAAAGGATTCTGGGTAACAGAACCTGGTCCGAGCCCCGCAAGTCACCCCTCCTTGGATTCCCCTAGGTCTCTTGTTTTCAGAAATGCAAAGGTTTGGTAGGTTTCCCTAGGTGCCGGCTGAGCTAGAGGCCAATATCTACAGGTAGGCACTTCGCAAAAAACACCTCTGTTTTCTTCCAAAAATTTGGATGTGTCCACGTTGCGCTTTGGGGCGTTTCCTGTCGCGGGCGCTAGGCCTACCCACACAAGTGAGGTATCATTTTTATCGGGAGACTTGGGAAAACGCTGGGTGGAAGGAAATTTGTGGCTCCTCTCTGATTCCAGAACTTTCTGCCACAGAAATGTGGGGAACATGTGTTTTTTTAGCCAAATATTGAGGTTTGCAAAGGATTCTGGGTAACAAAACCTGGTCCGAACCCCGCAAGTCACCCCTCCTTGGATTCCCGTAGGTCTCTAGTTTTCAGAAATGCACAGGTTTGGTAGCTTTCCCTAGGTGCCAGCTGAGCTAGAGGCCAAAATCTACAGGTAGGCACTTCGCAAAAAACACCTCTGTTTTCTTCCAAAAATTTGGATGTGTCCACGTTGCGTTTTGGGGCGTTTCCTTTCGCGGGCGCTAGGCCTACCCACACAAGTGAAGTATCATTTTTATCGGGAGACTTGGGGGAACGCTGGGTGGAAGGAAATTTGTGGCTCCTCTCAGATTCCAGAACTTTCTGCCACAGAAATGTGAGGAACATGTGTTTTTTTAGCCAAATTTTGAGGTTTGCAAAGGATTCTGGGTAACAGAATCTGGTCCGAGCCCCGCAAGTCACTCCATCTTGGATTCCCCTAGGTCTCTAGTTTTCAGAAATGCACAGGTTTGGTAGGTTTCCCTAGGTGCCGGCTGAGCTAGAGGCCAAAATCTACAGGTAGGCACTTCGCAAAAAACACCTTTGTTGTCTTCCAAAAATTTGGATGTGTCCACATTGCGCTTTGGGGCGTTTCCTGTCGCGGGCGCTAGGCCTACCCACACAAGTGAGGTATCATTTTTATCGGGAGACTTGGGGGAACGCTGGGTGGAAGGAAATTTGTGGCTCCCCTCAGATTCCAGAACTTTCTGCCACAGAAATGTGAGGAACATGTTTTTTTAGCCAAATTTTGAGGTTTGCAAAGGATTCTGGGTAACAGAACCTGGTCCGAGCCCCGCAAGTCACCCCATCTTGGATTCCCCTAGGTCTCTAGTTTTCAGAAATGCACAGGTTTCCCTAGGTGCCAGCTGAGCTAGAGGCCAAAATCTACAGGTAGGCACTTCGCAAAAAACACCTCTGTTTTCTTCCAAAAATTTGGATGTGTCCACGTTGCGCTTTGGGGCGTTTCCTTTTGCGGGCGCTAGGCCTACCCACACAAGTGAAGTATCATTTTTATCGGGAGACTTGGGGGAACGCTGGGTGGAAGGAAATTTGTGGCTCCTCTCAGATTCCAGAACTTTCTGCCACAGAAATGTGAGGAACATGTGTTTTTTTAGCCAGATTTTGAGGTTTGCAAAGGATTCTGGGTAACAGAACCTGGTCCGAGCCCCGCAAGTCACCCCATCTTGGATTCCCCTAGGTCTCTAGTTTTCAGAAATGCACAGGTTTGGTAGGTTTCCCTAGGTGCCGGCTGAGCTAGAGGCCAAAATCTACAGGTAGGCACTTCGCAAAAAAACACCTCTGTTTTCTTCCAAAAATTTGGATGTGTCCACGTTGCGCTTTGGGGCGTTTCCTGTCGCGGGCGCTAGGCCTACCCACACAAGTGAGGTATCATTTTTATCGGGAGACTTGGGGGAACGCTGGGTGGAAGGAAATTTGTGGCTCCTCTCTGATTCCAGAACTTTCTGCCACAGAAATGTGAGGAACATGTGTTTTTTTAGCCAAATTTTGAGGTTTGCAAAGGATTCTGGGTAACAGAACCTGGTCCGAGCCCCGCAAGTCACCCCATCTTGGATTCCCCTAGGTCTCTAGTTTTCAGAAATGCACAGGTTTGGTAGGTTTCCCTAGGTGCCGGCTGAGCTAGAGGCCAAAATCTACAGGTAGGCACTTCGCAAAAAACACCTCTGTTTTCTTCCAAAAATTTGGATGTGTCCACGTTACGCTTTTGGGCGTTTCCTGTCGCGGGCGCTAGGCCTACCCACACAAGTGAGGTATCATTTTTATCGGGAGACTTGGGGGAACGCTGGGTGGAAGGAAATTTGTGGCTCCTCTCAGATTCCAGAACTTTCTGCCACAGAAATGTGAGGAACATGTGTTTTTTTAGCCAAATTTTGAGGTTTGCAAAGGATTCTGGGTAACAGAACCTGGTCAGAGCCCCGCAAGTCACCCCATCTTGGATTCCCCTAGGTCTCTAGTTTTCAGAAATGCACAGGTTTGGTAGGTTTCCCTAGGTGCCGGCTGAGCTAGATGCCAAAATCTACAGGTAGGCACTTCGCAAAAAACACCTCTGTTTTCTTCCAAAAATTTGGATGTGTCCACGTTGCGCTTTGGGGCGTTTCCTGTCGCGGGCGCTAGGCCTACCCACACAAGTGAGGTATCATTTTTATCGGGAGACTTGGGGGAACGCTGGGTGGAAGGAAATTTGTGGCTCCTCTAAGATTCCAGAACTTTCTGCCACAGAAATGTGAGGAACATGTGTTTTTTTAGCCAAATTTTGAGGTTTGCAAAGGATTCTGGGTAACAGAACCTGGTCCGAGCCCCGCAAGTCACCCCTCCTTGGATTCCCCTAGGTCTCTAGTTTTCAGAAATGCACAGGTTTGGTAGGTTTCCCTACGTGCCGGCTGAGCTAGAGGCCAAAATCTACAGGTAGGCACTTCGCAAAACACACCTCTGTTTTCTTCCAAAAATTTGGATGTGTCCACGTTACGCTTTGGGGCGTTTCCTGTCGCGGGCGCTAGGCCTACCCACACAAGTGAGGTATCATTTTTATCGGGAGACTTGGGGGAACGCTGGGTGGTAGGAAATTTGTGGCTCCTCTCAGATTCCAGAACTTTCTGCAACAGAAATGTGAGGAACATGTGTTTTTCTAGCCAAATTTTGAGGTTTGCAAAGGATTCTGTGTAACAGAACCTGGTCCAAGCCCCGCAAGTCACCCCATCTTGGATTCCCCTAGGTCTCTAGTTTTCAGAAATGCACAGGTTTGGTAGGTTCCCTTGGTGCCGGCTGAGCTAGAGGCCAAAATCTACAGGTAGGCACTTCGCAAAAAACACCTCTGTTTTCTTCAAAAAATTTGGATATGTCCACGTTGCGCTTTGGGGCGTTTCCTGTCGCGGGCGCTAGGCCTACCCACACAAGTGAGGTATCATTTTTATCGGGAGACTTGGGGGAACGCTGGGTGGAAGGAAATTTGTGGCTCCTCTCTGATTCCAGAACTTTCTGCCACAGAAATGTGAGGAACATGTGTTTTTTTAGCCAAATTTTGAGGTTTGCAAAGGATTCTGGGTAACAGAACCTGGTCCGAGCCCCGCAAGTCACCCCATCTTGGATTCCCCTAGGTCTCTAGTTTTCAGAAATGCACAGGTTTGGTAGGTTTCCCTAGGTGCCGGCTGAGCTAGAGGCCAAAATCTACAGGTAGGCACTTCGCAAAAAACACCTCTGTTTTCTTCCAAAAATTTGGATGTGTCCACGTTACGCTTTTGGGCGTTTCCTGTCGCGGGCGCTAGGCCTACCCACACAAGTGAGGTATCATTTTTATCGGGAGACTTGGGGGAACGCTGGGTGGAAGGAAATTTGTGGCTCCTCTCAGATTCCAGAACTTTCTGCCACAGAAATGTGAGGAACATGTGTTTTTTTAGCCAAATTTTGAGGTTTGCAAAGGATTCTGGGTAACAGAACCTGGTCCGAGCCCCGCAAGTCACCCCATCTTGGATTCCCCTAGGTCTCTAGTTTTCAGAAATGCACAGGTTTGGTAGGTTTCCCTAGGTGCCGGCTGCGCTAGAGGCCAAAATCTACAGGTAGGCACTTCGCAAAAAACACCTCTGTTTTCTTCCAAAAATTTGGATGTGTCCATGTTGCGCTTTGGGGCGTTTCCTGTCGCGGGCGCTAGGCCTACCCACACAAGTGAGGTATCATTTTTATCGGGAGACTTGGGGGAACGCTGGGTGGAAGGAAATTTGTGGCTCCTCTAAGATTCCAGAACTTTCTGCCACAGAAATGTGAGGAACATGTGTTTTTTTAGCCAAATTTTGAGGTTTGCAAAGGATTCTGGGTAACAGAACCTGGTCCGAGCCCCGCAAGTCACCCCTCCTTGGATTCCCCTAGGTCTCTAGTTTTCAGAAATGCAAAGGTTTGGTAGGTTTCCCTAGGTGCCGGCTGAGCTAGAGGCCAATATCTACAGGTAGGCACTTCGCAAAAAACACCTCTGTTTTCTTCCAAAAATTTGGATGTGTCCACATTGCGCTTTGGGGCGTTTCCTGTCGCGGGCGCTAGGCCTACCCACACAAGTGAGGTATCATTTTTATCGGGAGACCTGGGGGAACGCTGGGTGGAAGGAAATTTGTTGCTCCTCTCTGATTCCAGAACTTTCTGCCACAGAAATGTGAGGAACATGTGTTTTTTTAGCCAAATTTTGAGGTTTGCAAAGGATTCTGGGTAACAAAACCTGGTCCGAACCCCGCAAGTCACCCCTCCTTGGATTCCCCTAGGTCTCTAGTTTTCAGAAATGCACAGGTTTGGTAGGTTTCCCTAGGTGCCAGCTGAGCTAGAGGCCAAAATCTACAGGTAGGCAGTTCGCAAAAAACACCTCTGTTTTCTTCCCAAAATTTGGATGTGTCCACGTTGCGCTTTGGGGCGTTTCCTGTCGCGGGCGCTAGGCCTACCCACACAAGTGAGGTATCATTTTTATCGGGAGACTTGGGAAAACGCTGGGTGGAAGGAAATTTGTGGCTCCTCTCTGATTCCAGAACTTTCTGCCACAGAAATGTGGGGAACATGTGTTTTTTTAGCCAAATATTGAGGTTTGCAAAGGATTCTGGGTAACAAAACCTGGTCCGAACCCCGCAAGTCACCCCTCCTTGGATTCCCGTAGGTCTCTAGTTTTCAGAAATGCACAGGTTTGGTAGCTTTCCCTAGGTGCCAGCTGAGCTAGAGGCCAAAATCTACAGGTAGGCACTTCGCAAAAAACACCTCTGTTTTCTTCCAAAAATGTGGATGTGTCCACGTTGCGTTTTGGGGCGTTTCCTTTCGCGGGCGCTAGGCCTACCCACACAAGTGAAGTATCATTTTTATCGGGAGACTTGGGGGAACGCTGGGTGGAAGGAAATTTGTGGCTCCTCTCAGATTCCAGAACTTTCTGCCACAGAAATGTGAGGAACATGTGTTTTTTTAGCCAAATTTTGAGGTTTGCAAAGGATTCTGGGTAACAGAATCTGGTCCGAGCCCCGCAAGTCACTCCATCTTGGATTCCCCTAGGTCTCTAGTTTTCAGAAATGCACAGGTTTGGTAGGTTTCCCTAGGTGCCGGCTGAGCTAGAGGCCAAAATCTACAGGTAGGCACTTCGCAAAAAACACCTTTGTTGTCTTCCAAAAATTTGGATGTGTCCACATTGCGCTTTGGGGCGTTTCCTGTCGCGGGCGCTAGGCCTACCCACACAAGTGAGGTATCATTTTTATCGGGAGACTTGGGGGAACGCTGGGTGGAAGGAAATTTGTGGCTCCCCTCAGATTCCAGAACTTTCTGCCACAGAAATGTGAGGAACATGTTTTTTTAGCCAAATTTTGAGGTTTGCAAAGGATTCTGGGTAACAGAACCTGGTCCGAGCCCCGCAAGTCACCCCATCTTGGATTCCCCTAGGTCTCTAGTTTTCAGAAATGCACAGGTTTCCCTAGGTGCCAGCTGAGCTAGAGGCCAAAATCTACAGGTAGGCACTTCGCAAAAAACACCTCTGTTTTCTTCCAAAAATTTGGATGTGTCCACGTTGCGCTTTGGGGCGTTTCCTTTTGCGGGCGCTAGGCCTACCCACACAAGTGAAGTATCATTTTTATCGGGAGACTTGGGGGAACGCTGGGTGGAAGGAAATTTGTGGCTCCTCTCAGATTCCAGAACTTTCTGCCACAGAAATGTGAGGAACATGTGTTTTTTTAGCCAGATTTTGAGGTTTGCAAAGGATTCTGGGTAACAGAACCTGGTCCGAGCCCCGCAAGTCACCCCATCTTGGATTCCCCTAGGTCTCTAGTTTTCAGAAATGCACAGGTTTGGTAGGTTTCCCTAGGTGCCGGCTGAGCTAGAGGCCAAAATCTACAGGTAGGCACTTCGCAAAAAAACACCTCTGTTTTCTTCCAAAAATTTGGATGTGTCCACGTTGCGCTTTGGGGCGTTTCCTGTCGCGGGCGCTAGGCCTACCCACACAAGTGAGGTATCATTTTTATCGGGAGACTTGGGGGAACGCTGGGTGGAAGGAAATTTGTGGCTCCTCTCAGATTCCAGAACTTTCTGCCACAGAAATTTGAGGAACATCTGTTTTTTTAGCCAAATTTTGAGGTTTGCAAAGGATTCTGGGTAACAGAACCTGGTCCGAGCCCCGCAAGTCACCCCATCTTGGATTCCCCTAGGTCTCTAGTTTTGAGAAATGCACAGGCTTGGTAGGTTTCCCTACGTGCCGGCTGAGCTAGAGGCCAAAATCTACAGGTAGGCACTTCGCAAAAAATACCTCTGTTTTCTTCCAAAAATTTGGATGTGTCCACGTTACGCTTTGGGGAGTTTCCTGTCGCGGGCGCTAGGCCTACCCACACAAGTGAGGTATCATTTTTATCGGGAGACTTGGGGGAACGCTGGGTGGTAGGAAATTTGTGGCTCCTCTCAGATTCCAGAACTTTCTGCCACAGAAATGTGAGGAACATGTGTTTTTTTAGCCAAATTTTGAGGTTTGCAAAGGATTCTGGGTAACAGAACCTGGTCAGAGCCCCGCAAGTCACCCCATCTTGGATTCCCCTAGGTCTCTAGTTTTCAGAAATGCACAGGTTTGGTAGGTTTCCCTAGGTGCCGGCTGAGCTAGAGGCCAAAATCTACAGGTAGGCACTTCGCAAAAAACACCTCTGTTTTCTTCCAAAAATTTGGATGTGTCCACGTTACGCTTTGGGGCGTTTCCTGTCGCGGGCGCTAGGCCTACCCACACAAGTTAGGTATCATTTTTATCGGGAGACTTGGGGGAACGCTGGGTGGAAGGAAATTTGTGGCTCCTCTCAGATTCCAGAACTTTCTGCCACAGAAATGTGAGGAACATCTGTTTTTTTAGCCAAATTTTGAGGTTTGCAAAGGATTCTGGGTAACAGAACCTGGTCCGAGCCCCGCAAGTCACTCCATCTTGGATTCCCCTAGGTCTCTAGTTTTCAGAAATGCACAGGTTTGGTAGGTTTCCCTAGGTGCCGGCTGAGCTAGAGGCCAAAATCTACAGGTAGGCACTTCGCAAAAAACACCTCTGTTTTCTTCCAAAAATTTGGATATGTCCACATTGCGCTTTGGGGCGTTTCCTGTTGCGGGCGCTAGGCCTACCCACACAAGTGAGGTATCATTTTTATCGGGAGACTTGGGGGAACGCTGGGTGGAAGGAAATTTGTGGCTCCTCTCAGATTCCAGAACTTTCTGCCACAGAAATGTGAGGAACATGTGTTTTTTTAGCCAAATTTTGAGGTTTGCAAAGGATTCTGGGTAACAGAACCTGGTCCGAGCCCCGCAAGTCACCCCATCTTGGATTCCCCTAGGTCTCTAGTTTTCAGAAATGCACAGGTTTGGTAGGTTTCCCTAGGTGCCAGCTGAGCTAGAGGCCAAAATCTACAGGTAGGCACTTCGCAAAAAACACCTCTGTTTTCTTCCAAAAATTTGGATGTGTCCACGTTGCGCTTTGGGGCATTTCCTGTCGCGGGCGCTAGGCCTACCCACACAAGTGAGGTATCATTTTATCGGGAGACTTGGGGGAACGCTGGGTGGAAGGAAATTTGTGGCTCCTCTCAGATTCCAGAACTTTCTGCCACAGAAATGTGAGGAACATGTGTTTTTTTAGCCAAATTTTGAGGTTTGCAAAGGATTCTGGGTAACAGAACCTGGTCCGAGCCCCGCAAGTCACCCCATCTTGGATTCCCCTAGGTCTCTAGTTTTCAGAAATGCACAGGTTTGGCAGGTTTCCCTAGGTGCAGGCTGAGCTAGAGGCCAAAATCTACAGGTAGGCACTTCGCAAAAAACACCTCTGTTTTCTTCCAAAAATTTGGATGTGTCCACGTTACGCTTTGGGGCGTTTCCTGTCGCGGGCGCTAGGCCTACCCACACAAGTGAGGTATCATTTTTATCGGGAGACTTGGGGGAACGCTGGGTGGAAGGAAATTTGTGGCTCCTCTCAGATTCCAGAACTTTCTGCCACAGAAATGTGAGGAACATGTGTTTTTTTAGCCAAATTTTGAGGTTTGCAAAGAATTCTGGGTAACAGAACCTGGTCCGAGCCCCGCAAGTCACCCCATCTTGGATTCCCCTAGGTCTCTAGTTTTCAGAAATGCACAGGTTTGGTAGGTTTCCCTAGGTGCCGGCTGAGCTAGAGGCCAAAATCTACAGGTAGGCACTTCGCAAAAAACACCTCTGTTTTCTTCCAAAAATTTGGATGTGTCCACGTTACGCTTTGGGGCGTTTCCTGTCGCGGGCGCTAGGCCTACCCACACAAGTGAGGTATCATTTTTATCGGGAGACTTGGGGGAACGCTGGGTGGAAGGAAATTTGTGGCTCCTCTCAGATTCCAGAACTTTCTGCCACAGAAATGTGAGGAACATGTGTTTTTTTAGCCAAATTTTGAGGTTTGCAAAGGATTCTGGGTAACAGAACCTGGTCCGAGCCCCGCAAGTCACCCCATCTTGGATTCCCCTAGGTCTCTAGTTTTCAGAAATGCACAGGTTTGGTAGGTTTCCCTAGGTGCCGGCTGAGCTAGAGGCCAAAATCTACAGGTAGGCACTTCACAAAAAACACCTCTGTTTTCTTCCAAACATTTGGATGTGTCCACGTTGCGCTTTGGGGCGTTTCCTGTCGCGGGCGCTAGGCCTACCCACACAAGTGAGGTATCATTTTTATCGGGAGACTTGGGGGAACGCTGGGTGGAAGGAAATTTTGGCTCCTCTCTGATTCCAGAACTTTCTGCCACAGAAATGTGAGGAACATGTGTTTTTTTAGCTAAATTTTGAGGTTTGCAAAGGATTCTGGGTAACAAAACCTGGTCCGAACCCCGCAAGTCACCCCTCCTTGGATTCCCCTAGGTCTCTAGTTTTCAGAAATGCACAGGTTTGGTAGCTTTCCCTAGGTGCCAGCTGAGCTAGAGGCCAAAATCTACAGGTAGGCACTTTGCAAAAAACACCTCTGTTTTCTTCCAAAAATTTGGATGTGTCCACGTTGCGTTTTGGGGCGTTTCCTTTCGCGGGCGCTAGGCCTACCCACACAAGTGAAGTATCATTTTTATCGGGAGACTTGGGGGAACGCTGGGTGGAAGGAAATTTGTGGCTCCTCTCAGATTCCAGAACTTTCTGCCACAGAAATGTGAGGAACATCTGTTTTTTTAGCCAAATTTTGAGGTTTGCAAAGGATTCTGGGTAACAGAACCTGGTCCGACCCCCGCAAGTCACTCCATCTTGGATTCCCCTAGGTCTCTAGTTTTCAGAAATGCACAGGTTTGGTAGGTTTCCCTAGGTGCCGGCTGAGCTAGAGGCCAAAATCTACAGGTAGGCACTTCGCAAAAAACACCTTTGTTTTCTTCCAAAAATTTGGATGTGTCCACATTGCGCTTTGGGGCGTTTCCTGTCGCGGGCGCTAGGCCTACCCACACAAGTGAGGTATCATTTTTATCGGGAGACTTGGGGGAACGCTGGGTGGAAGGAAATTTGTGGCTCCTCTCAGATTCCAGAACTTTCTGCCACAGAAATGTGATGAACATGTGTTTTTTTCGCCAAATTTTGAGGTTTGCAAAGGATTCTGGGTAACAGAACCTGGTCCGAGCCCCGCAAGTCACCCCATCTTGGATTCCCCTAGGTCTCTAGTTTTCAGAAATGCACAGGCTTGGTAGGTTTCCCTACGTGCCGGCTGAGCTAGAGGCCAAAATCTACAGGTAGGCACTTCGCAAAAAACACCTCTGTTTTCTTCCAAAAATTTGGATGTGTCCACGTTACGCTTTGGGGAGTTTCCTGTCGCGGGCGCTAGGCCTACCCACACAAGTGAGGTATCATTTTTATCGGGAGACTTGGGGGAACGCTGGGTGGTAGGAAATTTGTGGCTCCTCTCAGATTCCAGAACTTTCTGCCACAGAAATGTGAGGAACATGTGTTTTTTTAGCCAAATTTTGAGGTTTGCAAAGGATTCTGGGTAACAAAACCTGGTCCGAACCCCGCAAGTCACCCCTCCTTGGATTCCCCTAGGTCTCTAGTTTTCAGAAATGCACAGGTTTGGTAGGTTTCCCTAGGTGCCAGCTGAGCTAGAGGCCAAAATCTACAGGTAGGCAGTTCGCAAAAAACACCTCTGTTTTCTTCCAAAAATTTGGATGTGTCCACGTTGCGCTTTGGGGCGTTTCCTGTCGCGGGCGCTAGGCCTACCCACACAAGTGAGGTATCATTTTTATCGGGAGACTTGGGAAAACGCTGGGTGGAAGGAAATTTGTGGCTCCTCTCTGATTCCAGAACTTTCTGCCACAGAAATGTGGGGAACATGTGTTTTTTTAGCCAAATATTGAGGTTTGCAAAGGATTCTGGGTAACAAAACCTGGTCCGAACCCCGCAAGTCACCCCTCCTTGGATTCCCGTAGGTCTCTAGTTTTCAGAAATGCACAGGTTTGGTAGCTTTCCCTAGGTGCCAGCTGAGCTAGAGGCCAAAATCTACAGGTAGGCACTTCGCAAAAAACACCTCTGTTTTCTTCCAAAAATTTGGATGTGTCCACGTTGCGTTTTGGGGCGTTTCCTTTCGCGGGCGCTAGGCCTACCCACACAAGTGAAGTATCATTTTTATCGGGAGACTTGGGGGAACGCTGGGTGGAAGGAAATTTGTGGCTCCTCTCAGATTCCAGAACTTTCTGCCACAGAAATGTGAGGAACATGTGTTTTTTTAGCCAAATTTTGAGGTTTGCAAAGGATTCTGGGTAACAGAATCTGGTCCGAGCCCCGCAAGTCACTCCATCTTGGATTCCCCTAGGTCTCTAGTTTTCAGAAATGCACAGGTTTGGTAGGTTTCCCTAGGTGCCGGCTGAGCTAGAGGCCAAAATCTACAGGTAGGCACTTCGCAAAAAACACCTTTGTTGTCTTCCAAAAATTTGGATGTGTCCACATTGCGCTTTGGGGCGTTTCCTGTCGCGGGCGCTAGGCCTACCCACACAAGTGAGGTATCATTTTTATCGGGAGACTTGGGGGAACGCTGGGTGGAAGGAAATTTGTGGCTCCCCTCAGATTCCAGAACTTTCTGCCACAGAAATGTGAGGAACATGTTTTTTTAGCCAAATTTTGAGGTTTGCAAAGGATTCTGGGTAACAGAACCTGGTCCGAGCCCCGCAAGTCACCCCATCTTGGATTCCCCTAGGTCTCTAGTTTTCAGAAATGCACAGGTTTCCCTAGGTGCCAGCTGAGCTAGAGGCCAAAATCTACAGGTAGGCACTTCGCAAAAAACACCTCTGTTTTCTTCCAAAAATTTGGATGTGTCCACGTTGCGCTTTGGGGCGTTTCCTTTTGCGGGCGCTAGGCCTACCCACACAAGTGAAGTATCATTTTTATCGGGAGACTTGGGGGAACGCTGGGTGGAAGGAAATTTGTGGCTCCTCTCAGATTCCAGAACTTTCTGCCACAGAAATGTGAGGAACATGTGTTTTTTTAGCCAGATTTTGAGGTTTGCAAAGGATTCTGGGTAACAGAACCTGGTCCGAGCCCCGCAAGTCACCCCATCTTGGATTCCCCTAGGTCTCTAGTTTTCAGAAATGCACAGGTTTGGTAGGTTTCCCTAGGTGCCGGCTGAGCTAGAGGCCAAAATCTACAGGTAGGCACTTCGCAAAAAAACACCTCTGTTTTCTTCCAAAAATTTGGATGTGTCCACGTTGCGCTTTGGGGCGTTTCCTGTCGCGGGCGCTAGGCCTACCCACACAAGTGAGGTATCATTTTTATCGGGAGACTTGGGGGAACGCTGGGTGGAAGGAAATTTGTGGCTCCTCTCAGATTCCAGAACTTTCTGCCACAGAAATTTGAGGAACATCTGTTTTTTTAGCCAAATTTTGAGGTTTGCAAAGGATTCTGGGTAACAGAACCTGGTCCGAGCCCCGCAAGTCACCCCATCTTGGATTCCCCTAGGTCTCTAGTTTTGAGAAATGCACAGGCTTGGTAGGTTTCCCTACGTGCCGGCTGAGCTAGAGGCCAAAATCTACAGGTAGGCACTTCGCAAAAAATACCTCTGTTTTCTTCCAAAAATTTGGATGTGTCCACGTTACGCTTTGGGGAGTTTCCTGTCGCGGGCGCTAGGCCTACCCACACAAGTGAGGTATCATTTTTATCGGGAGACTTGGGGGAACGCTGGGTGGTAGGAAATTTGTGGCTCCTCTCAGATTCCAGAACTTTCTGCCACAGAAATGTGAGGAACATGTGTTTTTTTAGCCAAATTTTGAGGTTTGCAAAGGATTCTGGGTAACAGAACCTGGTCAGAGCCCCGCAAGTCACCCCATCTTGGATTCCCCTAGGTCTCTAGTTTTCAGAAATGCACAGGTTTGGTAGGTTTCCCTAGGTGCCGGCTGAGCTAGAGGCCAAAATCTACAGGTAGGCACTTCGCAAAAAACACCTCTGTTTTCTTCCAAAAATTTGGATGTGTCCACGTTACGCTTTGGGGCGTTTCCTGTCGCGGGCGCTAGGCCTACCCACACAAGTTAGGTATCATTTTTATCGGGAGACTTGGGGGAACGCTGGGTGGAAGGAAATTTGTGGCTCCTCTCAGATTCCAGAACTTTCTGCCACAGAAATGTGAGGAACATCTGTTTTTTTAGCCAAATTTTGAGGTTTGCAAAGGATTCTGGGTAACAGAACCTGGTCCGAGCCCCGCAAGTCACTCCATCTTGGATTCCCCTAGGTCTCTAGTTTTCAGAAATGCACAGGTTTGGTAGGTTTCCCTAGGTGCCGGCTGAGCTAGAGGCCAAAATCTACAGGTAGGCACTTCGCAAAAAACACCTCTGTTTTCTTCCAAAAATTTGGATATGTCCACATTGCGCTTTGGGGCGTTTCCTGTTGCGGGCGCTAGGCCTACCCACACAAGTGAGGTATCATTTTTATCGGGAGACTTGGGGGAACGCTGGGTGGAAGGAAATTTGTGGCTCCTCTCAGATTCCAGAACTTTCTGCCACAGAAATGTGAGGAACATGTGTTTTTTTAGCCAAATTTTGAGGTTTGCAAAGGATTCTGGGTAACAGAACCTGGTCCGAGCCCCGCAAGTCACCCCATCTTGGATTCCCCTAGGTCTCTAGTTTTCAGAAATGCACAGGTTTGGTAGGTTTCCCTAGGTGCCAGCTGAGCTAGAGGCCAAAATCTACAGGTAGGCACTTCGCAAAAAACACCTCTGTTTTCTTCCAAAAATTTGGATGTGTCCACGTTGCGCTTTGGGGCGTTTCCTGTCGCGGGCGCTAGGCCTACCCACACAAGTGAGGTATCATTTTTATCGGGAGACTTGGGGGAACGCTGGGTGGAAGGAAATTTGTGGCTCCTCTCAGATTCCAGAACTTTCTGCCACAGAAATGTGAGGAACATGTGTTTTTTTAGCCAAATTTTGAGGTTTGCAAAGGATTCTGGGTAACAGAACCTGGTCCGAGCCCCGCAAGTCACCCCATCTTGGATTCCCCTAGGTCTCTAGTTTTCAGAAATGCACAGGTTTGGCAGGTTTCCCTAGGTGCAGGCTGAGCTAGAGGCCAAAATCTACAGGTAGGCACTTCGCAAAAAACACCTCTGTTTTCTTCCAAAAATTTGGATGTGTCCACGTTACGCTTTGGGGCGTTTCCTGTCGCGGGCGCTAGGCCTACCCACACAAGTGAGGTATCATTTTTATCGGGAGACTTGGGGGAACGCTGGGTGGAAGGAAATTTGTGGCTCCTCTCAGATTCCAGAACTTTCTGCCACAGAAATGTGAGGAACATGTGTTTTTTTAGCCAAATTTTGAGGTTTGCAAAGAATTCTGGGTAACAGAACCTGGTCCGAGCCCCGCAAGTCACCCCATCTTGGATTCCCCTAGGTCTCTAGTTTTCAGAAATGCACAGGTTTGGTAGGTTTCCCTAGGTGCTGGCTGAGCTAGAGGCCAAAACCTACAGGTAGGCACTTCGCAAAAAACACCTCTGTTTTCTTCCAAAAATTTGGATGTGTCCACGTTACGCTTTGGGGCGTTTCCTGTCGCGGGCGCTAGGCCTACCCACACAAGTGAGGTATCATTTTTATCGGGAGACTTGGGGGAACGCTGGGTGGAAGGAAATTTGTGGCTCCTCTCAGATTCCAGAACTTTCTGCCACAGAAATGTGAGGAACATGTGTTTTTTTTAGCCAAATTTTGAGGTTTGCAAAGGATTCTGGGTAACAGAACCTGGTCCGAGCCCCGCAAGTCACCCCATCTTGGATTCCCCTAGGTCTCTAGTTTTCAGAAATGCACAGGTTTGGTAGGTTTCCCTAGGTGCCAGCTGAGCTAGAGGCCAAAATCTACAGGTAGGCACTTCGCAAAAAACACCTCTGTTTTCTTCCAAAAATTTGGATGTGTCCACGTTGCGCTTTGGGGCGTTTCCTGTCGCGGGCGCTAGGCCTACCCACACAAGTGAGGTATCATTTTTATCGGGAGACTTGGGGAACGCTGGGTGGAAGGAAATTTGTGGCTCCTCTCAGATTCCAGAACTTTCTGCCACAGAAATGTGAGGAACATGTGTTTTTTTTAGCCAAATTTTGAGGTTTGCAAAGGATTCTGGGTAACAGAACCTGGTCCGAGCCCCGCAAGTCACCCCATCTTGGATTCCCCTAGGTCTCTAGTTTTCAGAAATGCACAGGTTTGGCAGGTTTCCCTAGGTGCAGGCTGAGCTAGAGGCCAAAATCTACAGGTAGGCACTTCGCAAAAAACACCTCTGTTTTCTTCCAAAAATTTGGATGTGTCCACGTTACGCTTTGGGGCGTTTCCTGTCGCGGGCGCTAGGCCTACCCACACAAGTGAGGTATCATTTTTATCGGGAGACTTGGGGGAACGCTGGGTGGAAGGAAATTTGTGGCTCCTCTCAGATTCCAGAACTTTCTGCCACAGAAATGTGAGGAACATGTGTTTTTTTAGCCAAATTTTGAGGTTTGCAAAGAATTCTGGGTAACAGAACCTGGTCCGAGCCCCGCAAGTCACCCCATCTTGGATTCCCCTAGGTCTCTAGTTTTCAGAAATGCACAGGTTTGGTAGGTTTCCCTAGGTGCTGGCTGAGCTAGAGGCCAAAACCTACAGGTAGGCACTTCGCAAAAAACACCTCTGTTTTCTTCCAAAAATTTGGATGTGTCCACGTTACGCTTTGGGGCGTTTCCTGTCGCGGGCGCTAGGCCTACCCACACAAGTGAGGTATCATTTTTATCGGGAGACTTGGGGGAACGCTGGGTGGAAGGAAATTTGTGGCTCCTCTCAGATTCCAGAACTTTCTGCCACAGAAATGTGAGGAACATGTGTTTTTTTAGCCAAATTTTGAGGTTTGCAAAGGATTCTGGGTAACAGAACCTGGTCCGAGCCCCGCAAGTCACCCCATCTTGGATTCCCCTAGGTCTCTAGTTTTCAGAAATGCACAGGTTTGGTAGGTTTCCCTAGGTGCCGGCTGAGCTAGAGGCCAAAATCTACAGGTAGGCACTTCACAAAAAACACCTCTGTTTTCTTCCAAACATTTGGATGTGTCCACGTTGCGCTTTGGGGCGTTTCCTGTCGCGGGCGCTAGGCCTACCCACACAAGTGAGGTATCATTTTTATCGGGAGACTTGGGGGAACGCTGGGTGGAAGGAAATTTTGGCTCCTCTCTGATTCCAGAACTTTCTGCCACAGAAATGTGAGGAACATGTGTTTTTTTAGCTAAATTTTGAGGTTTGCAAAGGATTCTGGGTAACAAAACCTGGTCCGAACCCCGCAAGTCACCCCTCCTTGGATTCCCCTAGGTCTCTAGTTTTCAGAAATGCACAGGTTTGGTAGCTTTCCCTAGGTGCCAGCTGAGCTAGAGGCCAAAATCTACAGGTAGGCACTTTGCAAAAAACACCTCTGTTTTCTTCCAAAAATTTGGATGTGTCCACGTTGCGTTTTGGGGCGTTTCCTTTCGCGGGCGCTAGGCCTACCCACACAAGTGAAGTATCATTTTTATCGGGAGACTTGGGGGAACGCTGGGTGGAAGGAAATTTGTGGCTCCTCTCAGATTCCAGAACTTTCTGCCACAGAAATGTGAGGAACATCTGTTTTTTTAGCCAAATTTTGAGGTTTGCAAAGGATTCTGGGTAACAGAACCTGGTCCGACCCCCGCAAGTCACTCCATCTTGGATTCCCCTAGGTCTCTAGTTTTCAGAAATGCACAGGCTTGGTAGGTTTCCCTACGTGCCGGCTGAGCTAGAGGCCAAAATCTACAGGTAGGCACTTCGCAAAAAACACCTCTGTTTTCTTCCAAAAATTTGGATGTGTCCACGTTACGCTTTGGGGAGTTTCCTGTCGCGGGCGCTAGGCCTACCCACACAAGTGAGGTATCATTTTTATCGGGAGACTTGGGGGAACGCTGGGTGGTAGGAAATTTGTGGCTCCTCTCAGATTCCAGAACTTTCTGGCACAGAAATTTGAGGAACATGTGTTTTTTTAGCTAAATTTTGAGGTTTGCAAAGGATTCTGGGTAACAAAACCTGGTCCGAACCCCGCAAGTCTCCCCTCCTTGGATTCCCCTAGGTCTCTAGTTTTCAGAAATGCACAGGTTTGGTAGCTTTCCCTAGGTGCCAGCTGAGCTAGAGGCCAAAATCTACAGGTAGGCACTTCGCAAAAAACACCTCTGTTTTCTTCCAAAAATTTGGATGTGTCCACGTTACGCTTTGGGGCGTTTCCTGTCGCGGGCGCTAGGCCTACCCACACAAGTGAGGTATCATTTTTATCGGGAGACTTGGGGGAACGCTGGGTGGAAGGAAAATTGTGGCTCCTCTCAGATTCCAGAACTTTCTGCCACAGAAATGTGAGGAACATGTGTTTTTTTTAGCCAAATTTTGAGGTTTGCAAAGGATTCTGGGTAACAGAACCTGGTCCGAGCCCCGCAAGTCACCCCATCTTGGATTCCCCTAGGTCTCTAGTTTTCAGAAATGCACAGGTTTGGTAGGTTTCCCTAGGTGCCGGCTAAGCTAGAGGCCAAAATCTACAGGTAGGCACTTCGCAAAAAACACCTCTGTTTTCTTCCAAAAATTTGGATATGTCCACGTTGCGCTTTGGGGCGTTTCCTGTCGCGGGCGCTAGGCCTACCCACACAAGTGAGGTATCATTTTTATCAGGAGACTTGGGGGAACGCTGGGTGGAAGGAAATTTGTGGCTCCTCTCAGATTCCAGAACTTTCTGCCACAGAAATGTGAGGAACATCTGTTTTTTTAGCCAAATTTTGAGGTTTGCAAAGGATTCTGGGTAACAGAACCTGGTCCAAGCCCCGCAAGTCACCCCATCTTGGATTCCCCTAGGTCTCTAGTTTTCAGAAATGCACAGGTTTGGTAGGTTTCCCTAGGTGCCGGCTGAGCTAGAGGCCAAAATCTACAGGTAGGCACTTCGCAAAAACCACCTCTGTTTTCTTCCAAAAATTTGGATATGTCCACGTTGCGCTTTGGGGCGTTTCCTGTCGCGGGCGCTAGGCCTACCCACACAAGTGAGGTATCATTTTTATCGGGAGACTTGGGGGAACGCTGGGTGGAAGGAAATTTGTGGCTCCTCTCCGATTCCAGAACTTTCTGCCACAGAAATGTGAGGAACATCTGTTTTTTTAGCCAAATTTTGAGGTTTGCAAAGGATTCTGGGTAACAGAACCTGGTCCGAGCCCCGCAAGTCACTCCATCTTGGATTCCCCTAGGTCTCTAGTTTTCAGAAATGCACAGGATTGGTAGGTTTCCCTACGTGCCGGCTGAGCTAGAGGCCAAAATCTACAGGTAGGCACTTCGCAAAAAACACCTCTGTTTTCTTCCAAAAATTTGGATATGTCCACGTTGCGCTTTGGGGCGTTTCCTGTTGCGGGCGCTATGCCTACCCACACAAGTGAGGTATCATTTTTATCGGGAGACTTGGGGGAACGCTGGGTGGAAGGAAATTTGTGGCTCCTCTCTGATTCCAGAACTTTCTGCCACAGAAATGTGAGGAACATGTCTTTTTTTAGACAAATTTTGAGGTTTGCAAAGGATTCTGGGTAACAAAACCTGGTCCGAACCCCGCAAGTCACCCCTCCTTGGATTCCCCTAGGTCTCTAGTTTTCAGAAATGCACAGGTTCGGTAGGTTCGGTAGGTTTCCCTAGGTGCCAGCTGAGCTAGAGGCCAAAATCTACAGGTAGGCACTTCGCAAAAAACACCTCTGTTTTCTTCCAAAAATGTGGATGTGTCCACGTTGCGCTTTGGGGCGTTTCCTTTCGCGGGCGCTAGGCCTACCCACACAAGTGAAGTATCATTTTTATCGGGAGACTTGGGGGAACGCTGGGTGGAAGGAAATTTGTGGCTCCTCTCAGATTCCAGAACTTTCTGCCACAGAAATGTGAGGAACATCTGTTTTTTTAGCCAAATTTTGAGGTTTGCAAAGGATTCTGGGTAACAGAACCTGGTCCGAGCCCCGCAAGTCACCCCATCTTGGATTACCCTAGGTCTCTAGTTTTCAGAAATGCACAGGTTTGATAGGTTTCCCTAGGTGCCGGCTGAGCTAGAGGCCAAAATCTACAGGTAGGCACTTCGCAAAAAACACCTCTGTTTTCTTCCAAAAATTTGGATGTGTCCACGTTGCGCTTTGGGGCGTTTCTTGTCGCAGGCGCTAGGCCTACCCACACAAGTGAGGTATCATTTTTATCGGGAGACTTGGGGGAATGCTGGGTGGAAGGAAATTTGTGGCTCCTCTCTGATTCCAGAACTTTCTGCCACAGAAATGTGAGGAACATGTGTTTTTTTAGCCAAATTTTGAGGTTTGCAAAGGATTCTGGGTAACAGAACCTGGTCCGAGCCCCGCAAGTCACCCCTCCTTGGATTCCCCTAGGTCTCTAGTTTTCAGAAATGCACAGGTTTGGTAGGTTTCCCTAGGTGCCGGCTGAGCTAGAGGCCAAAATCTACAGGTAGGCACTTCGCAAAAAACACCTCTGTTTTCTTCCAAAAATTTGGATGTGTCCACGTTGCGCTTTGGGGCGTTTCCTGTCGCGGGCGCTAGGCCTACCCACACAAGTGAGGTATCATTTTTATCGGGAGACTTGGGGGAACGCTGGGTGGAAGGAAATTTGTGGCTCCTCTAAGATTCCAGAACTTTCTGCCACAGAAATGTGAGGAACATGTGTTTTTTTAGCCAAATTTTGAGGTTTGCAAAGGATTCTGGGTAACAGAACCTGGTCCGAGCCCCGCAAGTCACCCCTCCTTGGATTCCCCTAGGTCTCTAGTTTTCAGAAATGCACAGGTTTGGTAGGTTTCCCTAGGTGCCGGCTGAGCTAGAGGCCAAAATCTACAGGTAGGCACTTCGCAAAAAACACCTCTGTTTTCTTCCAAAAATTTGGATGTGTCCACGTTGCGCTTTGGGGCGTTTCCTGTCGCGGGCGCTAGGCCTACCCACACAAGTGAGGTATCATTTGTATTGGGAGACTTGGGGGAATGCTGGGTGGAAGGAAATTTGTGGCTCCTCTCAGATTCCAGAACTTTCTGCCACAGAAATGTGAGGAACATGTGTTTATTTAGCCAAATTTTGAGGTTTGCAAAGGATTCTGGGTAACAGAACCTGGTCCGAGCCCCGCAAGTCACTCCATCTTGGATTCCCCTAGGTCTCTAGATTTCAGAAATGCACAGGTTTGGTAGGTTTCCCTAGGTGCCGGCTGAGCTAGAGGCCAAAATCTACAGGTAGGCACTTCGCAAAAAACACCTCTGTTTTCTTCCAAAAATTTGGATGTGTCCACATTGCGCTTTGGGGCGTTTCGTGTCGCGGGCGCTAGGCCTACCCACACAACTGAGGTATCATTTTTATCGGGAGACTTGGGGGAACGCTGGGTGGAAGGAAATTTGTGGCTCCTCTCAGATTCCAGAACTTTCTGCCACAGAAATGTGAGGAACATGTGTTTTTTTAGCCAAATTTTGAGGTTTGCAAAGGATTCTGGGTAACAGAACCTGGTCAGAGCCCCGCAAGTCACTCCATCTTGGATTCCCCTAGGTCTCTAGATTTCAGAAATGCACAGGTTTGGTAGGTTTCCCTATGTGCCAGCTGAGCTAGAGGCCAAAATCTACAGGTAGGCACTTCGCAAAAAACACCTCTGTTTTCTTCCAAAAATGTGGATGAGTCCACGTTGCGCTTTGGGGCGTTTCCTTTCGCGGGCGCTAGGCCTACCCACACAAGTGAAGTATCATTTTTATCGGGAGACTTGGGGGAACGCTGGGTGGAAGGAAATTTGTGGCTCCTCTCAGATTCCAGAACTTTCTGCCACAGAAATGTGAGGAACATCTGTTTTTTTAGCCAAATTTTGAGGTTTGCAAAGGATTCTGGGTAACAGAACCTGGTCCGAGCCCCGCAAGTCACCCCATCTTGGATTCCCCTAGGTCTCTAGTTTTCAGAAATGCACAGGTTTGATAGGTTTCCCTAGGTGCCGGCTGAGCTAGAGGCCAAAATCTACAGGTAGGCACTTCGCAAAAAACACCTCTGTTTTCTTCCAAAAATTTGGATGTGTCCACGTTGCGCTTTGGGGCGTTTCTTGTCGCGGGCGCTAGGCCTACCCACACAAGTGAGGTATCATTTTTATCGGGAGACTTGGGGGAATGCTGGGTGGAAGGAAATTTGTGGCTCCTCTCTGATTCCAGAACTTTCTGCCACAGAAATGTGAGGAACATGTGTTTTTTTAGCCAAATTTTGAGGTTTGCAAAGGATTCTGGGTAACAGAACCTGGTCCGAGCCCCGCAAGTCACCCCTCCTTGGATTCCCCTAGGTCTCTAGTTTTCAGAAATGCACAGGTTTGGTAGGTTTCCCTAGGTGCCGGCTGAGCTAGAGGCCAAAATCTACAGGTAGGCACTTCGCAAAAAACACCTCTGTTTTCTTCCAAAAATGTGGATGTGTCCACGTTGCGCTTTGGGGCGTTTCCTGTTGCGGGCGCTAGGCCTACCCACACAAGTGAGGTATCATTTTTATCGGGAGACTTGGGGGAACGCTGGGTGGAAGGAAATTTGTGGCTCCTCTCAGATTCCAGAACTTTCTGCCACAGAAATGTGAGGAACATGTGTTTTTTTAGCCAAATTTTGAGGTTTGCAAAGGATTCTGGGTAACAGAACCTGGTCCGAGCCCCGCAAGTCACCCCATCTTGGATTCCCCTAGGTCTCTAGTTTTTAGAAATGCACAGGTTTGGTAGGTTTCCCTGGGTGCCGGCTGAGCTAGAGGCCAAAATCTACAGGTAGGCACTTCGCAAAAAACACCTCTGTTTTCTTCCAAAAATTTGGATGTGTCCACGTTGCGCTTTGGGGCGTTTCCTGTCGCGGGCGCTAGGCCTACCCACACAAGTGAGGTATCATTTTTATCGGGAGACTTGGGGGAACGCTGGGTGGAAGGAAATTTGTGGCTCCTCTCAGATTCCAGAACTTTCTGCCACAGAAATGTGAGGAACATGTGTTTTTTTAGCCAAATTTTGAGGTTTGCAAAGGATTCTGGGTAACAGAACCTGGTCCGAGCCCCGCAAGTCACTCCATCTTGGATTCCCCTAGGTCTCTAGATTTCAGAAATGCACAGGTTTGGTAGGTTTCCCTAGGTGCCGGCTGAGCTAGAGGCCAAAATCTACAGGTAGGCACTTCGCAAAAAACACCTCTGTTTTCTTCCAAAAATTTGGATGTGTCCACATTGCGCTTTGGGGCGTTTCGTGTCGCGGGCGCTAGGCCTACCCACACAAGTGAGGTATCATTTTTATCGGGAGACTTGGGGGAACGCTGGGTGGAAGGAAATTTGTGGCTCCTCTCAGATTCCAGAACTTTCTGCCACAGAAATGTGAGGAACATGTGTTTTTTTAGCCAAATTTTGAGGTTTGCAAAGGATTCTGGGTAACAGAACCTGGTCAGAGCCCCGCAAGTCACTCCATCTTGGATTCCCCTAGGTCTCTAGATTTCAGAAATGCACAGGTTTGGTAGGTTTCCCTAGGTGCCGGCTGAGCTAGAGGCCAAAATCTACAGGTAGGCACTTCGCAAAAAACACCTCTGTTTTCTTCCAAAAATTTGGATGTGTCCACATTGCGCTTTGGGGCGTTTCCTGTCGCGGGCGCTAGGCCTACCCACACAAGTGAGGTATCATTTTTATCGGGAGACTTGGGGGAACGCTGGGTGGAAGGAAATTTGTGGCTCCTCTCAGATTCCAGAACTTTCTGCCACAGAAATATGAGGAACATGTGTTTTTTTAGCCAAATTTTGAGGTTTGCAAAGGATTCTGGGTAACAGAACCTGGTCAGAGCCCCGCAAGTCACTCCATCTTGGATTCCCCTAGGTCTCTAGATTTCAGAAATGCACAGGTTTGGTAGGTTTCCCTAGGTGCCGGCTGAGCTAGAGGCCAAAATCTACAGGTAGGCACTTCGCAAAAAACACCTCTGTTTTCTTCCAAAAATTTGGATGTGTCCACGTTACGCTTTTGGGCGTTTCCTGTCGCGGGCGCTAGGCCTACCCACACAAGTGAGGTATCATTTTTATCGGGAGACTTGGGGGAACGCTGGGTGGAAGGAAATTTGTGGCTCCTCTAAGATTCCAGAACTTTCTGCCACAGAAATGTGAGGAACATGTGTTTTTTTAGCCAAATTTTGAGGTTTGCAAAGGATTCTGGGTAACAGAACCTGGTCCGAGCCCCGCAAGTCACCCCTCCTTGGATTCCCCTAGGTCTCTAGTTTTCAGAAATGCACAGGTTTGGTAGGTTTCCCTAGGTGCCGGCTGAGCTAGAGGCCAAAATCTACAGGTAGGCACTTCGCAAAAAACACCTCTGTTTTCTTCCAAAAATTTGGATGTGTCCACGTTGCGCTTTGGGGCGTTTCCTGTCGCGGGCGCTAGGCCTACCCACACAAGTGAGGTATCATTTGTATTGGGAGACTTGGGGGAACGCTGGGTGGAAGGAAATTTGTGGCTCCTCTCAGATTCCAGAACTTTCTGCCACAGAAATGTGAGGAACATGTGTTTATTTAGCCAAATTTTGAGGTTTGCAAAGGATTCTGGGTAACAGAACCTGGTCCGAGCCCCGCAAGTCACTCCATCTTGGATTCCCCTAGGTCTCTAGATTTCAGAAATGCACAGGTTTGGTAGGTTTCCCTAGGTGCCGGCTGAGCTAGAGGCCAAAATCTACAGGTAGGCACTTCGCAAAAAACACCTCTGTTTTCTTCCAAAAATTTGGATGTGTCCACATTGCGCTTTGGGGCGTTTCCTGTCGCGGGCGCTAGGCCTACCCACACAAGTGAGGTATCATTTTTATCGGGAGACTTGGGGGAACGCTGGGTGGAAGGAAATTTGTGGCTCCTCTCAGATTCCAGAACTTTCTGCCACAGAAATGTGAGGAACATCTGTTTTTTTAGCCAAATTTTGAGGTTTGCAAAGGATTCTGGGTAACAGAACCTGGTCAGAGCCCCGCAAGTCACCCCATCTTGGATTCCCCTAGGTCTCTAGTTTTCAGAAATGCACAGGTTTGGTAGGTTTCCCTAGGTGCCGGCTGAGCTAGAGGCCAAAATCTACAGGTAGGCACTTCGCAAAAAACACCTCTGTTTTCTTCCAAAAATTTGGATGTGTCCACATTGCGCTTTGGGGCGTTTTCTGTCGCGGGCGCTAGGCCTACCCACACAAGTGAGGTACCATTTTTATCGGGAGACTTGGGGGAACGCTGGGTGGAAGGAAATTTGTGGCTCCTCTCAGATTCCAGAACTTTCTGCCACAGAAATGTGAGGAACATGTGTTTTTTTAGCCAAATTTTGAGGTTTGCAAAGGATTCTGGGTAACAGAACCTGGTCCGAGCCCCGCAAGTCACCCCATCTTGGATTCCCCTAGGTCTCTAGTTTTCAGAAATGCACAGGTTTGGTAGGTTTCCCTAGGTGCCGGCTGAGCTAGAGGCCAAAATCTACAGGTAGGCACTTCGCAAAAAACACCTCTGTTTTCTTCCAAAAATTTGGATGTGTCCACGTTACGCTTTGGGGCGTTTCCTGTCGCGGGCGCTAGGCCTACCCACACAAGTGAGGTATCATTTGTATTGGGAGACTTTGGGGAACGCTGGGTGGAAGGAAATTTGTGGCTCCTCTCAGATTCCAGAACTTTCTGCCACAGAAATGTGAGGAACATGTGTTTATTTAGCCAAATTTTGAGGTTTGCAAAGGATTCTGGGTAACAGAACCTGGTCCGAGCCCCGCAAGTCACCCCATCTTGGATTCCCCTAGGTCTCTAGTTTTCAGAAATGCACAGGTTTGGTAGGTTTCCCTAGGTGCCGGCTGAGCTAGAGGCCAAAATCTACAGGTAGGCACTTCGCAAAAAACACCTCTGTTTTCTTCCAAAAATTTGGATGTGTCCACGTTGCGCTTTGGGGCGTTTCCTGTCGCGGGCGCTAGGCCTACCCACACAAGTGAGGTATCATTTTTATCGGGAGACTTGGGGGAACGCTGGGTGGAAGGAAACTTGTGGCTCCTCTCAGATTCCAGAACTTTCTGCCACAGAAATGTGAGGAACATGTGTTTTTTTTAGCCAAATTTTGAGGTTTGCAAAGGATTCTGGGTAACAGAACCTGGTCCGAGCCCCGCAAGTCACCCCATCTTGGATTCCCCTAGGTCTCTAGTTTTCAGAAATGCACAGGTTTGGTAGGTTTCCCTAGGTGCCGGCTGAGCTAGAGGCCAAAATCTACAGGTAGGCACTTCGCAAAAAACACCTCTGTTTTCTTCCAAAAATTTGGATGTGTCCACGTTATGCTTTTGGGCGTTTCCTGACGCGGGCGCTAGGCCTACCCACACAAGTGAGGTATCATTTGTATTGGGAGACTTGGGGGAACGCTGGGTGGAAGGAAATTTGTGGCTCCTCTAAGATTCCAGAACTTTCTGCCACAGAAATGTGAGGAACATGTGTTTTTTTAGCCAAATTTTGAGGTTTGCAAAGGATTCTGGGTAACAGAACCTGGTCCGAGCCCCGCAAGTCACCCCTCCTTGGATTCCCCTAGGTCTCTAGTTTTCAGAAATGCACAGGTTTGGTAGGTTTCCCTAGGTGCCGGCTGAGCTAGAGGCCAAAATCTACAGGTAGGCACTTCGCAAAAAACACCTCTGTTTTCTTCCAAAAATTTGGATGTGTCCACGTTGCGCTTTGGGGCGTTTCCTGTCGCGGGCGCTAGGCCTACCCACACAAGTGAGGTATCATTTGTATTGGGAGACTTGGGGGAACGCTGGGTGGAAGGAAATTTGTGGCTCCTCTCAGATTCCAGAACTTTCTGCCACAGAAATGTGAGGAACATGTGTTTATTTAGCCAAATTTTGAGGTTTGCAAAGGATTCTGGGTAACAGAACCTGGTCCGAGCCCCGCAAGTCACTCCATCTTGGATTCCCCTAGGTCTCTAGATTTCAGAAATGCACAGGTTTGGTAGGTTTCCCTAGGTGCCGGCTGAGCTAGAGGCCAAAATCTACAGGTAGGCACTTCGCAAAAAACACCTCTGTTTTCTTCCAAAAATTTGGATGTGTCCACGTTGCGCTTTGGGGCGTTTCCTGTTGCGGGCGCTAGGCCTACCCACACAAGTGAGGTATCATTTTTATCGGGAGACTTGGGGGAACGCTGGGTGGAAGGAAATTTGTGGCTCCTCTCAGATTCCAGAACTTTCTGCCACAGAAATGTGAGGAACATGTGTTTTTTTAGCCAAATTTTGAGGTTTGCAAAGGATTCTGGGTAACAGAACCTGGTCCGAGCCCCGCAAGTCACCCCATCTTGGATTCCCCTAGGTCTCTAGTTTTTAGAAATGCACAGGTTTGGTAGGTTTCCCTAGGTGCCGGCTGAGCTAGAGGCCAAAATCTACAGGTAGGCACTTCGCAAAAAACACCTCTGTTTTCTTCCAAAAATTTGGATGTGTCCACGTTGCGCTTTGGGGCGTTTCCTGTCGCGGGCGCTAGGCCTACCCACACAAGTGAGGTATCATTTTTATCGGGAGACTTGGGGGAACGCTGGGTGGAAGGAAATTTGTGGCTCCTCTCAGATTCCAGAACTTTCTGCCACAGAAATGTGAGGAACATGTGTTTTTTTAGCCAAATTTTGAGGTTTGCAAAGGATTCTGGGTAACAGAACCTGGTCCGAGCCCCGCAAGTCACTCCATCTTGGATTCCCCTAGGTCTCTAGATTTCAGAAATGCACAGGTTTGGTAGGTTTCCCTAGGTGCCGGCTGAGCTAGAGGCCAAAATCTACAGGTAGGCACTTCGCAAAAAACACCTCTGTTTTCTTCCAAAAATTTGGATGTGTCCACATTGCGCTTTGGGGCGTTTCCTGTCGCGGGCGCTAGGCCTACCCACACAAGTGAGGTATCATTTTTATCGGGAGACTTGGGGGAACGCTGGGTGGAAGGAAATTTGTGGCTCCTCTCAGATTCCAGAACTTTCTGCCACAGAAATGTGAGGAACATGTGTTTTTTTAGCCAAATTTTGAGGTTTGCAAAGGATTCTGGGTAACAGAACCTGGTCAGAGCCCCGCAAGTCACTCCATCTTGGATTCCCCTAGGTCTCTAGATTTCAGAAATGCACAGGTTTGGTAGGTTTCCCTAGGTGCCGGCTGAGCTAGAGGCCAAAATCTACAGGTAGGCACTTCGCAAAAAACACCTCTGTTTTCTTCCAAAAATTTGGATGTGTCCACATTGCGCTTTGGGGCGTTTCCTGTCGCGGGCGCTAGGCCTACCCACACAAGTGAGGTATCATTTTTATCGGGAGACTTGGGGGAACGCTGGGTGGAAGGAAATTTGTGGCTCCTCTCAGATTCCAGAACTTTCTGCCACAGAAATGTGAGGAACATGTGTTTTTTTAGCCAAATTTTGAGGTTTGCAAAGGATTCTGGGTAACAGAACCTGGTCAGAGCCCCGCAAGTCACTCCATCTTGGATTCCCCTAGGTCTCTAGATTTCAGAAATGCACAGGTTTGGTAGGTTTCCCTAGGTGCCGGCTGAGCTAGAGGCCAAAATCTACAGGTAGGCACTTCGCAAAAAACACCTCTGTTTTCTTCCAAAAATTTGGATGTGTCCACGTTACGCTTTTGGGCGTTTCCTGTCGCGGGCGCTAGGCCTACCCACACAAGTGAGGTATCATTTTTATCGGGAGACTTGGGGGAACGCTGGGTGGAAGGAAATTTGTGGCTCCTCTAAGATTCCAGAACTTTCTGCCACAGAAATGTGAGGAACATGTGTTTTTTTAGCCAAATTTTGAGGTTTGCAAAGGATTCTGGGTAACAGAACCTGGTCCGAGCCCCGCAAGTCACCCCTCCTTGGATTCCCCTAGGTCTCTAGTTTTCAGAAATGCACAGGTTTGGTAGGTTTCCCTAGGTGCCGGCTGAGCTAGAGGCCAAAATCTACAGGTAGGCACTTCGCAAAAAACACCTCTGTTTTCTTCCAAAAATTTGGATGTGTCCACGTTGCGCTTTGGGGCGTTTCCTGTCGCGGGCGCTAGGCCTACCCACACAAGTGAGGTATCATTTGTATTGGGAGACTTGGGGGAACGCTGGGTGGAAGGAAATTTGTGGCTCCTCTCAGATTCCAGAACTTTCTGCCACAGAAATGTGAGGAACATGTGTTTATTTAGCCAAATTTTGAGGTTTGCAAAGGATTCTGGGTAACAGAACCTGGTCCGAGCCCCGCAAGTCACTCCATCTTGGATTCCCCTAGGTCTCTAGATTTCAGAAATGCACAGGTTTGGTAGGTTTCCCTAGGTGCCGGCTGAGCTAGAGGCCAAAATCTACAGGTAGGCACTTCGCAAAAAACACCTCTGTTTTCTTCCAAAAATTTGGATGTGTCCACATTGCGCTTTGGGGCGTTTCCTGTCGCGGGCGCTAGGCCTACCCACACAAGTGAGGTATCATTTTTATCGGGAGACTTGGGGGAACGCTGGGTGGAAGGAAATTTGTGGCTCCTCTCAGATTCCAGAACTTTCTGCCACAGAAATGTGAGGAACATGTGTTTTTTTAGCCAAATTTTGAGGTTTGCAAAGGATTCTGGGTAACAGAACCTGGTCCGAGCCCCGCAAGTCACCCCATCTTGGATTCCCCTAGGTCTCTAGTTTTCAGAAATGCACAGGTTTGGTAGGTTTCCCTAGGTGCCGGCTGAGCTAGAGGCCAAAATCTACAGGTAGGCACTTCGCAAAAAACACCTCTGTTTTCTTCCAAAAATTTGGATGTGTCCACGTTACGCTTTGGGGCGTTTCCTGTCGCGGGCGCTAGGCCTACCCACACAAGTGAGGTATCATTTTTATCGGGAGACTTGGGGGAACGCTGGGTGGAAGGAAATTTGTGGCTGCTCTCAGATTCCAGAACTTTCTGCCACAGAAATGTGAGGAACATCTGTTTTTTTAGCCAAATTTTGAGGTTTGCAAAGGATTCTGGGTAACAGAACCTGGTCAGAGCCCCGCAAGTCACCCCATCTTGGATTCCCCTAGGTCTCTAGTTTTCAGAAATGCACAGGTTTGGTAGGTTTCCCTAGGTGCCGGCTGAGCTAGTGGCCAAAATCTACAGGTAGGCACTTCGCAAAAAACACCTCTGTTTTCTTCCAAAAATGTGGATGTGTCCACGTTACGCTTTGGGGCGTTCCCTGTCGCGGCCGCTAGGCCTACCCACACAAGTGAGGTATCATTTTTATCGGGAGACTTGGGGGAACGCTGGGTGGAAGGAAATTTGTGGCTGCTCTCAGATTCCAGAACTTTCTGCCACAGAAATGTGAGGAACATCTGTTTTTTTAGCCAAATTTTGAGGTTTGCAAAGGATTCTGGGTAACAGAACCTGGTCCGAGCCCCGCAAGTCACTCCATCTTGGATTCCCCTAGGTCTCTAGTTTTCAGAAATGCACAGGTTTGGTAGGTTTCCCTAGGTGCCGGCTGAGCTAGAGGCCAAAATCTACAGGTAGGCACTTCGCAAAAAACACCTCTGTTTTCTTCCAAAAATTTGGATGTGTCCACATTGCGCTTTGGGGCGTTTTCTGTCGCGGGCGCTAGGCCTACCCACACAAGTGAGGTACCATTTTTATCGGGAGACTTGGGGGAACGCTGGGTGGAAGGAAATTTGTGGCTCCTCTCAGATTCCAGAACTTTCTGCCACAGAAATGTGAGGAACATGTGTTTTTTTAGCCAAATTTTGAGGTTTGCAAAGGATTCTGGGTAACAGAACCTGGTCCGAGCCCCGCAAGTCACCCCATCTTGGATTCCCCTAGGTCTCTAGTTTTCAGAAATGCACAGGTTTGGTAGGTTTCCCTAGGTGCCGGCTGAGCTAGAGGCCAAAATCTACAGGTAGGCACTTCGCAAAAAACACCTCTGTTTTCTTCCAAAAATTTGGATGTGTCCACGTTACGCTTTGGGGCGTTTCCTGTCGCGGGCGCTAGGCCTACCCACACAAGTGAGGTATCATTTGTATTGGGAGACTTTGGGGAACGCTGGGTGGAAGGAAATTTGTGGCTCCTCTCAGATTCCAGAACTTTCTGCCACAGAAATGTGAGGAACATGTGTTTATTTAGCCAAATTTTGAGGTTTGCAAAGGATTCTGGGTAACAGAACCTGGTCCGAGCCCCGCAAGTCACCCCATCTTGGATTCCCCTAGGTCTCTAGTTTTCAGAAATGCACAGGTTTGGTAGGTTTCCCTAGGTGCCGGCTGAGCTAGAGGCCAAAATCTACAGGTAGGCACTTCGCAAAAAACACCTCTGTTTTCTTCCAAAAATTTGGATGTGTCCACGTTGCGCTTTGGGGCGTTTCCTGTCGCGGGCGCTAGGCCTACCCACACAAGTGAGGTATCATTTTTATCGGGAGACTTGGGGGAACGCTGGGTGGAAGGAAATTTGTGGCTCCTCTAAGATTCCAGAACTTTCTGCCACAGAAATGTGAGGAACATGTGTTTTTTTAGCCAAATTTTGAGGTTTGCAAAGGATTCTGGGTAACAGAACCTGGTCCGAGCCCCGCAAGTCACCCCTCCTTGGATTCCCCTAGGTCTCTAGTTTTCAGAAATGCAAAGGTTTGGTAGGTTTCCCTAGGTGCCGGCTGAGCTAGAGGCCAATATCTACAGGTAGGCACTTCGCAAAAAACACCTCTGTTTTCTTCCAAAAATTTGGATGTGTCCACATTGCGCTTTGGGGCGTTTCCTGTCGCGGGCGCTAGGCCTACCCACACAAGTGAGGTATCATTTTTATCGGGAGACCTGGGGGAACGCTGGGTGGAAGGAAATTTGTTGCTCCTCTCTGATTCCAGAACTTTCTGCCACAGAAATGTGAGGAACATGTGTTTTTTTAGCCAAATTTTGAGGTTTGCAAAGGATTCTGGGTAACAAAACCTGGTCCGAACCCCGCAAGTCACCCCTCCTTGGATTCCCCTAGGTCTCTAGTTTTCAGAAATGCACAGGTTTGGTAGGTTTCCCTAGGTGCCAGCTGAGCTAGAGGCCAAAATCTACAGGTAGGCAGTTCGCAAAAAACACCTCTGTTTTCTTCCAAAAATTTGGATGTGTCCACGTTGCGCTTTGGGGCGTTTCCTGTCGCGGGCGCTAGGCCTACCCACACAAGTGAGGTATCATTTTTATCGGGAGACTTGGGAAAACGCTGGGTGGAAGGAAATTTGTGGCTCCTCTCTGATTCCAGAACTTTCTGCCACAGAAATGTGGGGAACATGTGTTTTTTTAGCCAAATATTGAGGTTTGCAAAGGATTCTGGGTAACAAAACCTGGTCCGAACCCCGCAAGTCACCCCTCCTTGGATTCCCGTAGGTCTCTAGTTTTCAGAAATGCACAGGTTTGGTAGCTTTCCCTAGGTGCCAGCTGAGCTAGAGGCCAAAATCTACAGGTAGGCACTTCGCAAAAAACACCTCTGTTTTCTTCCAAAAATGTGGATGTGTCCACGTTGCGTTTTGGGGCGTTTCCTTTCGCGGGCGCTAGGCCTACCCACACAAGTGAAGTATCATTTTTATCGGGAGACTTGGGGGAACGCTGGGTGGAAGGAAATTTGTGGCTCCTCTCAGATTCCAGAACTTTCTGCCACAGAAATGTGAGGAACATGTGTTTTTTTAGCCAAATTTTGAGGTTTGCAAAGGATTCTGGGTAACAGAATCTGGTCCGAGCCCGCAAGTCACTCCATCTTGGATTCCCCTAGGTCTCTAGTTTTCAGAAATGCACAGGTTTGGTAGGTTTCCCTAGGTGCCGGCTGAGCTAGAGGCCAAAATCTACAGGTAGGCACTTCGCAAAAAACACCTTTGTTGTCTTCCAAAAATTTGGATGTGTCCACATTGCGCTTTGGGGCGTTTCCTGTCGCGGGCGCTAGGCCTACCCACACAAGTGAGGTATCATTTTTATCGGGAGACTTGGGGGAACGCTGGGTGGAAGGAAATTTGTGGCTCCCCTCAGATTCCAGAACTTTCTGCCACAGAAATGTGAGGAACATGTTTTTTTAGCCAAATTTTGAGGTTTGCAAAGGATTCTGGGTAACAGAACCTGGTCCGAGCCCCGCAAGTCACCCCATCTTGGATTCCCCTAGGTCTCTAGTTTTCAGAAATGCACAGGTTTCCCTAGGTGCCAGCTGAGCTAGAGGCCAAAATCTACAGGTAGGCACTTCGCAAAAAACACCTCTGTTTTCTTCCAAAAATTTGGATGTGTCCACGTTGCGCTTTGGGGCGTTTCCTTTTGCGGGCGCTAGGCCTACCCACACAAGTGAAGTATCATTTTTATCGGGAGACTTGGGGGAACGCTGGGTGGAAGGAAATTTGTGGCTCCTCTCAGATTCCAGAACTTTCTGCCACAGAAATGTGAGGAACATGTGTTTTTTTAGCCAGATTTTGAGGTTTGCAAAGGATTCTGGGTAACAGAACCTGGTCCGAGCCCCGCAAGTCACCCCATCTTGGATTCCCCTAGGTCTCTAGTTTTCAGAAATGCACAGGTTTGGTAGGTTTCCCTAGGTGCCGGCTGAGCTAGAGGCCAAAATCTACAGGTAGGCACTTCGCAAAAAAAACACCTCTGTTTTCTTCCAAAAATTTGGATGTGTCCACGTTGCGCTTTGGGGCGTTTCCTGTCGCGGGCGCTAGGCCTACCCACACAAGTGAGGTATCATTTTTATCGGGAGACTTGGGGGAACGCTGGGTGGAAGGAAATTTGTGGCTCCTCTCAGATTCCAGAACTTTCTGCCACAGAAATTTGAGGAACATCTGTTTTTTTAGCCAAATTTTGAGGTTTGCAAAGGATTCTGGGTAACAGAACCTGGTCCGAGCCCCGCAAGTCACCCCATCTTGGATTCCCCTAGGTCTCTAGTTTTGAGAAATGCACAGGCTTGGTAGGTTTCCCTACGTGCCGGCTGAGCTAGAGGCCAAAATCTACAGGTAGGCACTTCGCAAAAAATACCTCTGTTTTCTTCCAAAAATTTGGATGTGTCCACGTTACGCTTTGGGGAGTTTCCTGTCGCGGGCGCTAGGCCTACCCACACAAGTGAGGTATCATTTTTATCGGGAGACTTGGGGGAACGCTGGGTGGTAGGAAATTTGTGGCTCCTCTCAGATTCCAGAACTTTCTGCCACAGAAATGTGAGGAACATGTGTTTTTTTAGCCAAATTTTGAGGTTTGCAAAGGATTCTGGGTAACAGAACCTGGTCAGAGCCCCGCAAGTCACCCCATCTTGGATTCCCCTAGGTCTCTAGTTTTCAGAAATGCACAGGTTTGGTAGGTTTCCCTAGGTGCCGGCTGAGCTAGAGGCCAAAATCTACAGGTAGGCACTTCGCAAAAAACACCTCTGTTTTCTTCCAAAAATTTGGATGTGTCCACGTTACGCTTTGGGGCGTTTCCTGTCGCGGGCGCTAGGCCTACCCACACAAGTTAGGTATCATTTTTATCGGGAGACTTGGGGGAACGCTGGGTGGAAGGAAATTTGTGGCTCCTCTCAGATTCCAGAACTTTCTGCCACAGAAATGTGAGGAACATCTGTTTTTTTAGCCAAATTTTGAGGTTTGCAAAGGATTCTGGGTAACAGAACCTGGTCCGAGCCCCGCAAGTCACTCCATCTTGGATTCCCCTAGGTCTCTAGTTTTCAGAAATGCACAGGTTTGGTAGGTTTCCCTAGGTGCCGGCTGAGCTAGAGGCCAAAATCTACAGGTAGGCACTTCGCAAAAAACACCTCTGTTTTCTTCCAAAAATTTGGATATGTCCACATTGCGCTTTGGGGCGTTTCCTGTTGCGGGCGCTAGGCCTACCCACACAAGTGAGGTATCATTTTTATCGGGAGACTTGGGGGAACGCTGGGTGGAAGGAAATTTGTGGCTCCTCTCAGATTCCAGAACTTTCTGCCACAGAAATGTGAGGAACATGTGTTTTTTTAGCCAAATTTTGAGGTTTGCAAAGGATTCTGGGTAACAGAACCTGGTCCGAGCCCCGCAAGTCACCCCATCTTGGATTCCCCTAGGTCTCTAGTTTTCAGAAATGCACAGGTTTGGTAGGTTTCCCTAGGTGCCAGCTGAGCTAGAGGCCAAAATCTACAGGTAGGCACTTCGCAAAAAACACCTCTGTTTTCTTCCAAAAATTTGGATGTGTCCACGTTGCGCTTTGGGGCATTTCCTGTCGCGGGCGCTAGGCCTACCCACACAAGTGAGGTATCATTTTTATCGGGAGACTTGGGGGAACGCTGGGTGGAAGGAAATTTGTGGCTCCTCTCAGATTCCAGAACTTTCTGCCACAGAAATGTGAGGAACATGTGTTTTTTTAGCCAAATTTTGAGGTTTGCAAAGGATTCTGGGTAACAGAACCTGGTCCGAGCCCCGCAAGTCACCCCATCTTGGATTCCCCTAGGTCTCTAGTTTTCAGAAATGCACAGGTTTGGCAGGTTTCCCTAGGTGCAGGCTGAGCTAGAGGCCAAAATCTACAGGTAGGCACTTCGCAAAAAACACCTCTGTTTTCTTCCAAAAATTTGGATGTGTCCACGTTACGCTTTGGGGCGTTTCCTGTCGCGGGCGCTAGGCCTACCCACACAAGTGAGGTATCATTTTTATCGGGAGACTTGGGGGAACGCTGGGTGGAAGGAAATTTGTGGCTCCTCTCAGATTCCAGAACTTTCTGCCACAGAAATGTGAGGAACATGTGTTTTTTTAGCCAAATTTTGAGGTTTGCAAAGAATTCTGGGTAACAGAACCTGGTCCGAGCCCCGCAAGTCACCCCATCTTGGATTCCCCTAGGTCTCTAGTTTTCAGAAATGCACAGGTTTGGTAGGTTTCCCTAGGTGCCGGCTGAGCTAGAGGCCAAAATCTACAGGTAGGCACTTCGCAAAAAACACCTCTGTTTTCTTCCAAAAATTTGGATGTGTCCACGTTACGCTTTGGGGCGTTTCCTGTCGCGGGCGCTAGGCCTACCCACACAAGTGAGGTATCATTTTTATCGGGAGACTTGGGGGAACGCTGGGTGGAAGGAAATTTGTGGCTCCTCTCAGATTCCAGAACTTTCTGCCACAGAAATGTGAGGAACATGTGTTTTTTTAGCCAAATTTTGAGGTTTGCAAAGGATTCTGGGTAACAGAACCTGGTCCGAGCCCCGCAAGTCACCCCATCTTGGATTCCCCTAGGTCTCTAGTTTTCAGAAATGCACAGGTTTGGTAGGTTTCCCTAGGTGCCGGCTGAGCTAGAGGCCAAAATCTACAGGTAGGCACTTCACAAAAAACACCTCTGTTTTCTTCCAAACATTTGGATGTGTCCACGTTGCGCTTTGGGGCGTTTCCTGTCGCGGGCGCTAGGCCTACCCACACAAGTGAGGTATCATTTTTATCGGGAGACTTGGGGGAACGCTGGGTGGAAGGAAATTTTGGCTCCTCTCTGATTCCAGAACTTTCTGCCACAGAAATGTGAGGAACATGTGTTTTTTTAGCTAAATTTTGAGGTTTGCAAAGGATTCTGGGTAACAAAACCTGGTCCGAACCCCGCAAGTCACCCCTCCTTGGATTCCCCTAGGTCTCTAGTTTTCAGAAATGCACAGGTTTGGTAGCTTTCCCTAGGTGCCAGCTGAGCTAGAGGCCAAAATCTACAGGTAGGCACTTTGCAAAAAACACCTCTGTTTTCTTCCAAAAATTTGGATGTGTCCACGTTGCGTTTTGGGGCGTTTCCTTTCGCGGGCGCTAGGCCTACCCACACAAGTGAAGTATCATTTTTATCGGGAGACTTGGGGGAACGCTGGGTGGAAGGAAATTTGTGGCTCCTCTCAGATTCCAGAACTTTCTGCCACAGAAATGTGAGGAACATCTGTTTTTTTAGCCAAATTTTGAGGTTTGCAAAGGATTCTGGGTAACAGAACCTGGTCCGACCCCCGCAAGTCACTCCATCTTGGATTCCCCTAGGTCTCTAGTTTTCAGAAATGCACAGGTTTGGTAGGTTTCCCTAGGTGCCGGCTGAGCTAGAGGCCAAAATCTACAGGTAGGCACTTCGCAAAAAACACCTTTGTTTTCTTCCAAAAATTTGGATGTGTCCACATTGCGCTTTGGGGCGTTTCCTGTCGCGGGCGCTAGGCCTACCCACACAAGTGAGGTATCATTTTTATCGGGAGACTTGGGGGAACGCTGGGTGGAAGGAAATTTGTGGCTCCTCTCAGATTCCAGAACTTTCTGCCACAGAAATGTGATGAACATGTGTTTTTTTCGCCAAATTTTGAGGTTTGCAAAGGATTCTGGGTAACAGAACCTGGTCCGAGCCCCGCAAGTCACCCCATCTTGGATTCCCCTAGGTCTCTAGTTTTCAGAAATGCACAGGCTTGGTAGGTTTCCCTACGTGCCGGCTGAGCTAGAGGCCAAAATCTACAGGTAGGCACTTCGCAAAAAACACCTCTGTTTTCTTCCAAAAATTTGGATGTGTCCACGTTACGCTTTGGGGAGTTTCCTGTCGCGGGCGCTAGGCCTACCCACACAAGTGAGGTATCATTTTTATCGGGAGACTTGGGGGAACGCTGGGTGGTAGGAAATTTGTGGCTCCTCTCAGATTCCAGAACTTTCTGCCACAGAAATGTGAGGAACATGTGTTTTTTTAGCCAAATTTTGAGGTTTGCAAAGGATTCTGGGTAACAAAACCTGGTCCGAACCCCGCAAGTCACCCCTCCTTGGATTCCCCTAGGTCTCTAGTTTTCAGAAATGCACAGGTTTGGTAGGTTTCCCTAGGTGCCAGCTGAGCTAGAGGCCAAAATCTACAGGTAGGCAGTTCGCAAAAAACACCTCTGTTTTCTTCCAAAAATTTGGATGTGTCCACGTTGCGCTTTGGGGCGTTTCCTGTCGCGGGCGCTAGGCCTACCCACACAAGTGAGGTATCATTTTTATCGGGAGACTTGGGAAAACGCTGGGTGGAAGGAAATTTGTGGCTCCTCTCTGATTCCAGAACTTTCTGCCACAGAAATGTGGGGAACATGTGTTTTTTTAGCCAAATATTGAGGTTTGCAAAGGATTCTGGGTAACAAAACCTGGTCCGAACCCCGCAAGTCACCCCTCCTTGGATTCCCGTAGGTCTCTAGTTTTCAGAAATGCACAGGTTTGGTAGCTTTCCCTAGGTGCCAGCTGAGCTAGAGGCCAAAATCTACAGGTAGGCACTTCGCAAAAAACACCTCTGTTTTCTTCCAAAAATTTGGATGTGTCCACGTTGCGTTTTGGGGCGTTTCCTTTCGCGGGCGCTAGGCCTACCCACACAAGTGAAGTATCATTTTTATCGGGAGACTTGGGGGAACGCTGGGTGGAAGGAAATTTGTGGCTCCTCTCAGATTCCAGAACTTTCTGCCACAGAAATGTGAGGAACATGTGTTTTTTTAGCCAAATTTTGAGGTTTGCAAAGGATTCTGGGTAACAGAATCTGGTCCGAGCCCCGCAAGTCACTCCATCTTGGATTCCCCTAGGTCTCTAGTTTTCAGAAATGCACAGGTTTGGTAGGTTTCCCTAGGTGCCGGCTGAGCTAGAGGCCAAAATCTACAGGTAGGCACTTCGCAAAAAACACCTTTGTTGTCTTCCAAAAATTTGGATGTGTCCACATTGCGCTTTGGGGCGTTTCCTGTCGCGGGCGCTAGGCCTACCCACACAAGTGAGGTATCATTTTTATCGGGAGACTTGGGGGAACGCTGGGTGGAAGGAAATTTGTGGCTCCCCTCAGATTCCAGAACTTTCTGCCACAGAAATGTGAGGAACATGTTTTTTTAGCCAAATTTTGAGGTTTGCAAAGGATTCTGGGTAACAGAACCTGGTCCGAGCCCCGCAAGTCACCCCATCTTGGATTCCCCTAGGTCTCTAGTTTTCAGAAATGCACAGGTTTCCCTAGGTGCCAGCTGAGCTAGAGGCCAAAATCTACAGGTAGGCACTTCGCAAAAAACACCTCTGTTTTCTTCCAAAAATTTGGATGTGTCCACGTTGCGCTTTGGGGCGTTTCCTTTTGCGGGCGCTAGGCCTACCCACACAAGTGAAGTATCATTTTTATCGGGAGACTTGGGGGAACGCTGGGTGGAAGGAAATTTGTGGCTCCTCTCAGATTCCAGAACTTTCTGCCACAGAAATGTGAGGAACATGTGTTTTTTTAGCCAGATTTTGAGGTTTGCAAAGGATTCTGGGTAACAGAACCTGGTCCGAGCCCCGCAAGTCACCCCATCTTGGATTCCCCTAGGTCTCTAGTTTTCAGAAATGCACAGGTTTGGTAGGTTTCCCTAGGTGCCGGCTGAGCTAGAGGCCAAAATCTACAGGTAGGCACTTCGCAAAAAAACACCTCTGTTTTCTTCCAAAAATTTGGATGTGTCCACGTTGCGCTTTGGGGCGTTTCCTGTCGCGGGCGCTAGGCCTACCCACACAAGTGAGGTATCATTTTTATCGGGAGACTTGGGGGAACGCTGGGTGGAAGGAAATTTGTGGCTCCTCTCAGATTCCAGAACTTTCTGCCACAGAAATTTGAGGAACATCTGTTTTTTTAGCCAAATTTTGAGGTTTGCAAAGGATTCTGGGTAACAGAACCTGGTCCGAGCCCCGCAAGTCACCCCATCTTGGATTCCCCTAGGTCTCTAGTTTTGAGAAATGCACAGGCTTGGTAGGTTTCCCTACGTGCCGGCTGAGCTAGAGGCCAAAATCTACAGGTAGGCACTTCGCAAAAAATACCTCTGTTTTCTTCCAAAAATTTGGATGTGTCCACGTTACGCTTTGGGGAGTTTCCTGTCGCGGGCGCTAGGCCTACCCACACAAGTGAGGTATCATTTTTATCGGGAGACTTGGGGGAACGCTGGGTGGTAGGAAATTTGTGGCTCCTCTCAGATTCCAGAACTTTCTGCCACAGAAATGTGAGGAACATGTGTTTTTTTAGCCAAATTTTGAGGTTTGCAAAGGATTCTGGGTAACAGAACCTGGTCAGAGCCCCGCAAGTCACCCCATCTTGGATTCCCCTAGGTCTCTAGTTTTCAGAAATGCACAGGTTTGGTAGGTTTCCCTAGGTGCCGGCTGAGCTAGAGGCCAAAATCTACAGGTAGGCACTTCGCAAAAAACACCTCTGTTTTCTTCCAAAAATTTGGATGTGTCCACGTTACGCTTTGGGGCGTTTCCTGTCGCGGGCGCTAGGCCTACCCACACAAGTTAGGTATCATTTTTATCGGGAGACTTGGGGGAACGCTGGGTGGAAGGAAATTTGTGGCTCCTCTCAGATTCCAGAACTTTCTGCCACAGAAATGTGAGGAACATCTGTTTTTTTAGCCAAATTTTGAGGTTTGCAAAGGATTCTGGGTAACAGAACCTGGTCCGAGCCCCGCAAGTCACTCCATCTTGGATTCCCCTAGGTCTCTAGTTTTCAGAAATGCACAGGTTTGGTAGGTTTCCCTAGGTGCCGGCTGAGCTAGAGGCCAAAATCTACAGGTAGGCACTTCGCAAAAAACACCTCTGTTTTCTTCCAAAAATTTGGATATGTCCACATTGCGCTTTGGGGCGTTTCCTGTTGCGGGCGCTAGGCCTACCCACACAAGTGAGGTATCATTTTTATCGGGAGACTTGGGGGAACGCTGGGTGGAAGGAAATTTGTGGCTCCTCTCAGATTCCAGAACTTTCTGCCACAGAAATGTGAGGAACATGTGTTTTTTTAGCCAAATTTTGAGGTTTGCAAAGGATTCTGGGTAACAGAACCTGGTCCGAGCCCCGCAAGTCACCCCATCTTGGATTCCCCTAGGTCTCTAGTTTTCAGAAATGCACAGGTTTGGTAGGTTTCCCTAGGTGCCAGCTGAGCTAGAGGCCAAAATCTACAGGTAGGCACTTCGCAAAAAACACCTCTGTTTTCTTCCAAAAATTTGGATGTGTCCACGTTGCGCTTTGGGGCGTTTCCTGTCGCGGGCGCTAGGCCTACCCACACAAGTGAGGTATCATTTTTATCGGGAGACTTGGGGGAACGCTGGGTGGAAGGAAATTTGTGGCTCCTCTCAGATTCCAGAACTTTCTGCCACAGAAATGTGAGGAACATGTGTTTTTTTAGCCAAATTTTGAGGTTTGCAAAGGATTCTGGGTAACAGAACCTGGTCCGAGCCCCGCAAGTCACCCCATCTTGGATTCCCCTAGGTCTCTAGTTTTCAGAAATGCACAGGTTTGGCAGGTTTCCCTAGGTGCAGGCTGAGCTAGAGGCCAAAATCTACAGGTAGGCACTTCGCAAAAAACACCTCTGTTTTCTTCCAAAAATTTGGATGTGTCCACGTTACGCTTTGGGGCGTTTCCTGTCGCGGGCGCTAGGCCTACCCACACAAGTGAGGTATCATTTTTATCGGGAGACTTGGGGGAACGCTGGGTGGAAGGAAATTTGTGGCTCCTCTCAGATTCCAGAACTTTCTGCCACAGAAATGTGAGGAACATGTGTTTTTTTAGCCAAATTTTGAGGTTTGCAAAGAATTCTGGGTAACAGAACCTGGTCCGAGCCCCGCAAGTCACCCCATCTTGGATTCCCCTAGGTCTCTAGTTTTCAGAAATGCACAGGTTTGGTAGGTTTCCCTAGGTGCTGGCTGAGCTAGAGGCCAAAACCTACAGGTAGGCACTTCGCAAAAAACACCTCTGTTTTCTTCCAAAAATTTGGATGTGTCCACGTTACGCTTTGGGGCGTTTCCTGTCGCGGGCGCTAGGCCTACCCACACAAGTGAGGTATCATTTTTATCGGGAGACTTGGGGGAACGCTGGGTGGAAGGAAATTTGTGGCTCCTCTCAGATTCCAGAACTTTCTGCCACAGAAATGTGAGGAACATGTGTTTTTTTAGCCAAATTTTGAGGTTTGCAAAGGATTCTGGGTAACAGAACCTGGTCCGAGCCCCGCAAGTCACCCCATCTTGGATTCCCCTAGGTCTCTAGTTTTCAGAAATGCACAGGTTTGGTAGGTTTCCCTAGGTGCCGGCTGAGCTAGAGGCCAAAATCTACAGGTAGGCACTTCACAAAAAACACCTCTGTTTTCTTCCAAACATTTGGATGTGTCCACGTTGCGCTTTGGGGCGTTTCCTGTCGCGGGCGCTAGGCCTACCCACACAAGTGAGGTATCATTTTTATCGGGAGACTTGGGGGAACGCTGGGTGGAAGGAAATTTTGGCTCCTCTCTGATTCCAGAACTTTCTGCCACAGAAATGTGAGGAACATGTGTTTTTTTAGCTAAATTTTGAGGTTTGCAAAGGATTCTGGGTAACAAAACCTGGTCCGAACCCCGCAAGTCACCCCTCCTTGGATTCCCCTAGGTCTCTAGTTTTCAGAAATGCACAGGTTTGGTAGCTTTCCCTAGGTGCCAGCTGAGCTAGAGGCCAAAATCTACAGGTAGGCACTTTGCAAAAAACACCTCTGTTTTCTTCCAAAAATTTGGATGTGTCCACGTTGCGTTTTGGGGCGTTTCCTTTCGCGGGCGCTAGGCCTACCCACACAAGTGAAGTATCATTTTTATCGGGAGACTTGGGGGAACGCTGGGTGGAAGGAAATTTGTGGCTCCTCTCAGATTCCAGAACTTTCTGCCACAGAAATGTGAGGAACATCTGTTTTTTTAGCCAAATTTTGAGGTTTGCAAAGGATTCTGGGTAACAGAACCTGGTCCGACCCCCGCAAGTCACTCCATCTTGGATTCCCCTAGGTCTCTAGTTTTCAGAAATGCACAGGCTTGGTAGGTTTCCCTACGTGCCGGCTGAGCTAGAGGCCAAAATCTACAGGTAGGCACTTCGCAAAAACACCTCTGTTTTCTTCCAAAAATTTGGATGTGTCCACGTTACGCTTTGGGGAGTTTCCTGTCGCGGGCGCTAGGCCTACCCACACAAGTGAGGTATCATTTTTATCGGGAGACTTGGGGGAACGCTGGGTGGTAGGAAATTTGTGGCTCCTCTCAGATTCCAGAACTTTCTGGCACAGAAATTTGAGGAACATGTGTTTTTTTAGCTAAATTTTGAGGTTTGCAAAGGATTCTGGGTAACAAAACCTGGTCCGAACCCCGCAAGTCTCCCCTCCTTGGATTCCCCTAGGTCTCTAGTTTTCAGAAATGCACAGGTTTGGTAGCTTTCCCTAGGTGCCAGCTGAGCTAGAGGCCAAAATCTACAGGTAGGCACTTCGCAAAAAACACCTCTGTTTTCTTCCAAAAATTTGGATGTGTCCACGTTACGCTTTGGGGCGTTTCCTGTCGCGGGCGCTAGGCCTACCCACACAAGTGAGGTATCATTTTTATCGGGAGACTTGGGGGAACGCTGGGTGGAAGGAAAATTGTGGCTCCTCTCAGATTCCAGAACTTTCTGCCACAGAAATGTGAGGAACATGTGTTTTTTTTAGCCAAATTTTGAGGTTTGCAAAGGATTCTGGGTAACAGAACCTGGTCCGAGCCCCGCAAGTCACCCCATCTTGGATTCCCCTAGGTCTCTAGTTTTCAGAAATGCACAGGTTTGGTAGGTTTCCCTAGGTGCCGGCTAAGCTAGAGGCCAAAATCTACAGGTAGGCACTTCGCAAAAAACACCTCTGTTTTCTTCCAAAAATTTGGATATGTCCACGTTGCGCTTTGGGGCGTTTCCTGTCGCGGGCGCTAGGCCTACCCACACAAGTGAGGTATCATTTTTATCAGGAGACTTGGGGGAACGCTGGGTGGAAGGAAATTTGTGGCTCCTCTCAGATTCCAGAACTTTCTGCCACAGAAATGTGAGGAACATCTGTTTTTTTAGCCAAATTTTGAGGTTTGCAAAGGATTCTGGGTAACAGAACCTGGTCCAAGCCCCGCAAGTCACCCCATCTTGGATTCCCCTAGGTCTCTAGTTTTCAGAAATGCACAGGTTTGGTAGGTTTCCCTAGGTGCCGGCTGAGCTAGAGGCCAAAATCTACAGGTAGGCACTTCGCAAAAACCACCTCTGTTTTCTTCCAAAAATTTGGATATGTCCACGTTGCGCTTTGGGGCGTTTCCTGTCGCGGGCGCTAGGCCTACCCACACAAGTGAGGTATCATTTTTATCGGGAGACTTGGGGGAACGCTGGGTGGAAGGAAATTTGTGGCTCCTCTCCGATTCCAGAACTTTCTGCCACAGAAATGTGAGGAACATCTGTTTTTTTAGCCAAATTTTGAGGTTTGCAAAGGATTCTGGGTAACAGAACCTGGTCCGAGCCCCGCAAGTCACTCCATCTTGGATTCCCCTAGGTCTCTAGTTTTCAGAAATGCACAGGATTGGTAGGTTTCCCTACGTGCCGGCTGAGCTAGAGGCCAAAATCTACAGGTAGGCACTTCGCAAAAAACACCTCTGTTTTCTTCCAAAAATTTGGATATGTCCACGTTGCGCTTTGGGGCGTTTCCTGTTGCGGGCGCTATGCCTACCCACACAAGTGAGGTATCATTTTTATCGGGAGACTTGGGGGAACGCTGGGTGGAAGGAAATTTGTGGCTCCTCTCTGATTCCAGAACTTTCTGCCACAGAAATGTGAGGAACATGTCTTTTTTTAGACAAATTTTGAGGTTTGCAAAGGATTCTGGGTAACAAAACCTGGTCCGAACCCCGCAAGTCACCCCTCCTTGGATTCCCCTAGGTCTCTAGTTTTCAGAAATGCACAGGTTCGGTAGGTTCGGTAGGTTTCCCTAGGTGCCAGCTGAGCTAGAGGCCAAAATCTACAGGTAGGCACTTCGCAAAAAACACCTCTGTTTTCTTCCAAAAATGTGGATGTGTCCACGTTGCGCTTTGGGGCGTTTCCTTTCGCGGGCGCTAGGCCTACCCACACAAGTGAAGTATCATTTTTATCGGGAGACTTGGGGGAACGCTGGGTGGAAGGAAATTTGTGGCTCCTCTCAGATTCCAGAACTTTCTGCCACAGAAATGTGAGGAACATCTGTTTTTTTAGCCAAATTTTGAGGTTTGCAAAGGATTCTGGGTAACAGAACCTGGTCCGAGCCCCGCAAGTCACCCCATCTTGGATTACCCTAGGTCTCTAGTTTTCAGAAATGCACAGGTTTGATAGGTTTCCCTAGGTGCCGGCTGAGCTAGAGGCCAAAATCTACAGGTAGGCACTTCGCAAAAAACACCTCTGTTTTCTTCCAAAAATTTGGATGTGTCCACGTTGCGCTTTGGGGCGTTTCTTGTCGCAGGCGCTAGGCCTACCCACACAAGTGAGGTATCATTTTTATCGGGAGACTTGGGGGAATGCTGGGTGGAAGGAAATTTGTGGCTCCTCTCTGATTCCAGAACTTTCTGCCACAGAAATGTGAGGAACATGTGTTTTTTTAGCCAAATTTTGAGGTTTGCAAAGGATTCTGGGTAACAGAACCTGGTCCGAGCCCCGCAAGTCACCCCTCCTTGGATTCCCCTAGGTCTCTAGTTTTCAGAAATGCACAGGTTTGGTAGGTTTCCCTAGGTGCCGGCTGAGCTAGAGGCCAAAATCTACAGGTAGGCACTTCGCAAAAAACACCTCTGTTTTCTTCCAAAAATTTGGATGTGTCCACGTTGCGCTTTGGGGCGTTTCCTGTCGCGGGCGCTAGGCCTACCCACACAAGTGAGGTATCATTTTTATCGGGAGACTTGGGGGAACGCTGGGTGGAAGGAAATTTGTGGCTCCTCTAAGATTCCAGAACTTTCTGCCACAGAAATGTGAGGAACATGTGTTTTTTTAGCCAAATTTTGAGGTTTGCAAAGGATTCTGGGTAACAGAACCTGGTCCGAGCCCCGCAAGTCACCCCTCCTTGGATTCCCCTAGGTCTCTAGTTTTCAGAAATGCACAGGTTTGGTAGGTTTCCCTAGGTGCCGGCTGAGCTAGAGGCCAAAATCTACAGGTAGGCACTTCGCAAAAAACACCTCTGTTTTCTTCCAAAAATTTGGATGTGTCCACGTTGCGCTTTGGGGCGTTTCCTGTCGCGGGCGCTAGGCCTACCCACACAAGTGAGGTATCATTTGTATTGGGAGACTTGGGGGAATGCTGGGTGGAAGGAAATTTGTGGCTCCTCTCAGATTCCAGAACTTTCTGCCACAGAAATGTGAGGAACATGTGTTTATTTAGCCAAATTTTGAGGTTTGCAAAGGATTCTGGGTAACAGAACCTGGTCCGAGCCCCGCAAGTCACTCCATCTTGGATTCCCCTAGGTCTCTAGATTTCAGAAATGCACAGGTTTGGTAGGTTTCCCTAGGTGCCGGCTGAGCTAGAGGCCAAAATCTACAGGTAGGCACTTCGCAAAAAACACCTCTGTTTTCTTCCAAAAATTTGGATGTGTCCACATTGCGCTTTGGGGCGTTTCGTGTCGCGGGCGCTAGGCCTACCCACACAACTGAGGTATCATTTTTATCGGGAGACTTGGGGGAACGCTGGGTGGAAGGAAATTTGTGGCTCCTCTCAGATTCCAGAACTTTCTGCCACAGAAATGTGAGGAACATGTGTTTTTTTAGCCAAATTTTGAGGTTTGCAAAGGATTCTGGGTAACAGAACCTGGTCAGAGCCCCGCAAGTCACTCCATCTTGGATTCCCCTAGGTCTCTAGATTTCAGAAATGCACAGGTTTGGTAGGTTTCCCTATGTGCCAGCTGAGCTAGAGGCCAAAATCTACAGGTAGGCACTTCGCAAAAAACACCTCTGTTTTCTTCCAAAAATGTGGATGAGTCCACGTTGCGCTTTGGGGCGTTTCCTTTCGCGGGCGCTAGGCCTACCCACACAAGTGAAGTATCATTTTTATCGGGAGACTTGGGGGAACGCTGGGTGGAAGGAAATTTGTGGCTCCTCTCAGATTCCAGAACTTTCTGCCACAGAAATGTGAGGAACATCTGTTTTTTTAGCCAAATTTTGAGGTTTGCAAAGGATTCTGGGTAACAGAACCTGGTCCGAGCCCCGCAAGTCACCCCATCTTGGATTCCCCTAGGTCTCTAGTTTTCAGAAATGCACAGGTTTGATAGGTTTCCCTAGGTGCCGGCTGAGCTAGAGGCCAAAATCTACAGGTAGGCACTTCGCAAAAAACACCTCTGTTTTCTTCCAAAAATTTGGATGTGTCCACGTTGCGCTTTGGGGCGTTTCTTGTCGCGGGCGCTAGGCCTACCCACACAAGTGAGGTATCATTTTTATCGGGAGACTTGGGGGAATGCTGGGTGGAAGGAAATTTGTGGCTCCTCTCTGATTCCAGAACTTTCTGCCACAGAAATGTGAGGAACATGTGTTTTTTTAGCCAAATTTTGAGGTTTGCAAAGGATTCTGGGTAACAGAACCTGGTCCGAGCCCCGCAAGTCACCCCTCCTTGGATTCCCCTAGGTCTCTAGTTTTCAGAAATGCACAGGTTTGGTAGGTTTCCCTAGGTGCCGGCTGAGCTAGAGGCCAAAATCTACAGGTAGGCACTTCGCAAAAAACACCTCTGTTTTCTTCCAAAAATGTGGATGTGTCCACGTTGCGCTTTGGGGCGTTTCCTGTTGCGGGCGCTAGGCCTACCCACACAAGTGAGGTATCATTTTTATCGGGAGACTTGGGGGAACGCTGGGTGGAAGGAAATTTGTGGCTCCTCTCAGATTCCAGAACTTTCTGCCACAGAAATGTGAGGAACATGTGTTTTTTTAGCCAAATTTTGAGGTTTGCAAAGGATTCTGGGTAACAGAACCTGGTCCGAGCCCCGCAAGTCACCCCATCTTGGATTCCCCTAGGTCTCTAGTTTTTAGAAATGCACAGGTTTGGTAGGTTTCCCTAGGTGCCGGCTGAGCTAGAGGCCAAAATCTACAGGTAGGCACTTCGCAAAAAACACCTCTGTTTTCTTCCAAAAATTTGGATGTGTCCACGTTGCGCTTTGGGGCGTTTCCTGTCGCGGGCGCTAGGCCTACCCACACAAGTGAGGTATCATTTTTATCGGGAGACTTGGGGGAACGCTGGGTGGAAGGAAATTTGTGGCTCCTCTCAGATTCCAGAACTTTCTGCCACAGAAATGTGAGGAACATGTGTTTTTTTAGCCAAATTTTGAGGTTTGCAAAGGATTCTGGGTAACAGAACCTGGTCCGAGCCCCGCAAGTCACTCCATCTTGGATTCCCCTAGGTCTCTAGATTTCAGAAATGCACAGGTTTGGTAGGTTTCCCTAGGTGCCGGCTGAGCTAGAGGCCAAAATCTACAGGTAGGCACTTCGCAAAAAACACCTCTGTTTTCTTCCAAAAATTTGGATGTGTCCACATTGCGCTTTGGGGCGTTTCGTGTCGCGGGCGCTAGGCCTACCCACACAAGTGAGGTATCATTTTTATCGGGAGACTTGGGGGAACGCTGGGTGGAAGGAAATTTGTGGCTCCTCTCAGATTCCAGAACTTTCTGCCACAGAAATGTGAGGAACATGTGTTTTTTTAGCCAAATTTTGAGGTTTGCAAAGGATTCTGGGTAACAGAACCTGGTCAGAGCCCCGCAAGTCACTCCATCTTGGATTCCCCTAGGTCTCTAGATTTCAGAAATGCACAGGTTTGGTAGGTTTCCCTAGGTGCCGGCTGAGCTAGAGGCCAAAATCTACAGGTAGGCACTTCGCAAAAAACACCTCTGTTTTCTTCCAAAAATTTGGATGTGTCCACATTGCGCTTTGGGGCGTTTCCTGTCGCGGGCGCTAGGCCTACCCACACAAGTGAGGTATCATTTTTATCGGGAGACTTGGGGGAACGCTGGGTGGAAGGAAATTTGTGGCTCCTCTAAGATTCCAGAACTTTCTGCCACAGAAATGTGAGGAACATGTGTTTTTTTAGCCAAATTTTGAGGTTTGCAAAGGATTCTGGGTAACAGAACCTGGTCAGAGCCCCGCAAGTCACTCCATCTTGGATTCCCCTAGGTCTCTAGATTTCAGAAATGCACAGGTTTGGTAGGTTTCCCTAGGTGCCGGCTGAGCTAGAGGCCAAAATCTACAGGTAGGCACTTCGCAAAAAACACCTCTGTTTTCTTCCAAAAATTTGGATGTGTCCACGTTACGCTTTTGGGCGTTTCCTGTCGCGGGCGCTAGGCCTACCCACACAAGTGAGGTATCATTTTTATCGGGAGACTTGGGGGAACGCTGGGTGGAAGGAAATTTGTGGCTCCTCTAAGATTCCAGAACTTTCTGCCACAGAAATGTGAGGAACATGTGTTTTTTTAGCCAAATTTTGAGGTTTGCAAAGGATTCTGGGTAACAGAACCTGGTCCGAGCCCCGCAAGTCACCCCTCCTTGGATTCCCCTAGGTCTCTAGTTTTCAGAAATGCACAGGTTTGGTAGGTTTCCCTAGGTGCCGGCTGAGCTAGAGGCCAAAATCTACAGGTAGGCACTTCGCAAAAAACACCTCTGTTTTCTTCCAAAAATTTGGATGTGTCCACGTTGCGCTTTGGGGCGTTTCCTGTCGCGGGCGCTAGGCCTACCCACACAAGTGAGGTATCATTTGTATTGGGAGACTTGGGGGAACGCTGGGTGGAAGGAAATTTGTGGCTCCTCTCAGATTCCAGAACTTTCTGCCACAGAAATGTGAGGAACATGTGTTTATTTAGCCAAATTTTGAGGTTTGCAAAGGATTCTGGGTAACAGAACCTGGTCCGAGCCCCGCAAGTCACTCCATCTTGGATTCCCCTAGGTCTCTAGATTTCAGAAATGCACAGGTTTGGTAGGTTTCCCTAGGTGCCGGCTGAGCTAGAGGCCAAAATCTACAGGTAGGCACTTCGCAAAAAACACCTCTGTTTTCTTCCAAAAATTTGGATGTGTCCACATTGCGCTTTGGGGCGTTTCCTGTCGCGGGCGCTAGGCCTACCCACACAAGTGAGGTATCATTTTTATCGGGAGACTTGGGGGAACGCTGGGTGGAAGGAAATTTGTGGCTCCTCTCAGATTCCAGAACTTTCTGCCACAGAAATGTGAGGAACATCTGTTTTTTTAGCCAAATTTTGAGGTTTGCAAAGGATTCTGGGTAACAGAACCTGGTCAGAGCCCCGCAAGTCACCCCATCTTGGATTCCCCTAGGTCTCTAGTTTTCAGAAATGCACAGGTTTGGTAGGTTTCCCTAGGTGCCGGCTGAGCTAGAGGCCAAAATCTACAGGTAGGCACTTCGCAAAAAACACCTCTGTTTTCTTCCAAAAATTTGGATGTGTCCACATTGCGCTTTGGGGCGTTTTCTGTCGCGGGCGCTAGGCCTACCCACACAAGTGAGGTACCATTTTTATCGGGAGACTTGGGGGAACGCTGGGTGGAAGGAAATTTGTGGCTCCTCTCAGATTCCAGAACTTTCTGCCACAGAAATGTGAGGAACATGTGTTTTTTTAGCCAAATTTTGAGGTTTGCAAAGGATTCTGGGTAACAGAACCTGGTCCGAGCCCCGCAAGTCACCCCATCTTGGATTCCCCTAGGTCTCTAGTTTTCAGAAATGCACAGGTTTGGTAGGTTTCCCTAGGTGCCGGCTGAGCTAGAGGCCAAAATCTACAGGTAGGCACTTCGCAAAAAACACCTCTGTTTTCTTCCAAAAATTTGGATGTGTCCACGTTACGCTTTGGGGCGTTTCCTGTCGCGGGCGCTAGGCCTACCCACACAAGTGAGGTATCATTTGTATTGGGAGACTTTGGGGAACGCTGGGTGGAAGGAAATTTGTGGCTCCTCTCAGATTCCAGAACTTTCTGCCACAGAAATGTGAGGAACATGTGTTTATTTAGCCAAATTTTGAGGTTTGCAAAGGATTCTGGGTAACAGAACCTGGTCCGAGCCCCGCAAGTCACCCCATCTTGGATTCCCCTAGGTCTCTAGTTTTCAGAAATGCACAGGTTTGGTAGGTTTCCCTAGGTGCCGGCTGAGCTAGAGGCCAAAATCTACAGGTAGGCACTTCGCAAAAAACACCTCTGTTTTCTTCCAAAAATTTGGATGTGTCCACGTTGCGCTTTGGGGCGTTTCCTGTCGCGGGCGCTAGGCCTACCCACACAAGTGAGGTATCATTTTTATCGGGAGACTTGGGGGAACGCTGGGTGGAAGGAAACTTGTGGCTCCTCTCAGATTCCAGAACTTTCTGCCACAGAAATGTGAGGAACATGTGTTTTTTTTAGCCAAATTTTGAGGTTTGCAAAGGATTCTGGGTAACAGAACCTGGTCCGAGCCCCGCAAGTCACCCCATCTTGGATTCCCCTAGGTCTCTAGTTTTCAGAAATGCACAGGTTTGGTAGGTTTCCCTAGGTGCCGGCTGAGCTAGAGGCCAAAATCTACAGGTAGGCACTTCGCAAAAAACACCTCTGTTTTCTTCCAAAAATTTGGATGTGTCCACGTTATGCTTTTGGGCGTTTCCTGTCGCGGGCGCTAGGCCTACCCACACAAGTGAGGTATCATTTGTATTGGGAGACTTGGGGGAACGCTGGGTGGAAGGAAATTTGTGGCTCCTCTAAGATTCCAGAACTTTCTGCCACAGAAATGTGAGGAACATGTGTTTTTTTAGCCAAATTTTGAGGTTTGCAAAGGATTCTGGGTAACAGAACCTGGTCCGAGCCCCGCAAGTCACCCCTCCTTGGATTCCCCTAGGTCTCTAGTTTTCAGAAATGCACAGGTTTGGTAGGTTTCCCTAGGTGCCGGCTGAGCTAGAGGCCAAAATCTACAGGTAGGCACTTCGCAAAAAACACCTCTGTTTTCTTCCAAAAATTTGGATGTGTCCACGTTGCGCTTTGGGGCGTTTCCTGTCGCGGGCGCTAGGCCTACCCACACAAGTGAGGTATCATTTGTATTGGGAGACTTGGGGGAACGCTGGGTGGAAGGAAATTTGTGGCTCCTCTCAGATTCCAGAACTTTCTGCCACAGAAATGTGAGGAACATGTGTTTATTTAGCCAAATTTTGAGGTTTGCAAAGGATTCTGGGTAACAGAACCTGGTCCGAGCCCCGCAAGTCACTCCATCTTGGATTCCCCTAGGTCTCTAGATTTCAGAAATGCACAGGTTTGGTAGGTTTCCCTAGGTGCCGGCTGAGCTAGAGGCCAAAATCTACAGGTAGGCACTTCGCAAAAAACACCTCTGTTTTCTTCCAAAAATTTGGATGTGTCCACGTTGCGCTTTGGGGCGTTTCCTGTTGCGGGCGCTAGGCCTACCCACACAAGTGAGGTATCATTTTTATCGGGAGACTTGGGGGAACGCTGGGTGGAAGGAAATTTGTGGCTCCTCTCAGATTCCAGAACTTTCTGCCACAGAAATGTGAGGAACATGTGTTTTTTTAGCCAAATTTTGAGGTTTGCAAAGGATTCTGGGTAACAGAACCTGGTCCGAGCCCCGCAAGTCACCCCATCTTGGATTCCCCTAGGTCTCTAGTTTTTAGAAATGCACAGGTTTGGTAGGTTTCCCTAGGTGCCGGCTGAGCTAGAGGCCAAAATCTACAGGTAGGCACTTCGCAAAAAACACCTCTGTTTTCTTCCAAAAATTTGGATGTGTCCACGTTGCGCTTTGGGGCGTTTCCTGTCGCGGGCGCTAGGCCTACCCACACAAGTGAGGTATCATTTTTATCGGGAGACTTGGGGGAACGCTGGGTGGAAGGAAATTTGTGGCTCCTCTCAGATTCCAGAACTTTCTGCCACAGAAATGTGAGGAACATGTGTTTTTTTAGCCAAATTTTGAGGTTTGCAAAGGATTCTGGGTAACAGAACCTGGTCCGAGCCCCGCAAGTCACTCCATCTTGGATTCCCCTAGGTCTCTAGATTTCAGAAATGCACAGGTTTGGTAGGTTTCCCTAGGTGCCGGCTGAGCTAGAGGCCAAAATCTACAGGTAGGCACTTCGCAAAAAACACCTCTGTTTTCTTCCAAAAATTTGGATGTGTCCACATTGCGCTTTGGGGCGTTTCCTGTCGCGGGCGCTAGGCCTACCCACACAAGTGAGGTATCATTTTTATCGGGAGACTTGGGGGAACGCTGGGTGGAAGGAAATTTGTGGCTCCTCTCAGATTCCAGAACTTTCTGCCACAGAAATGTGAGGAACATGTGTTTTTTTAGCCAAATTTTGAGGTTTGCAAAGGATTCTGGGTAACAGAACCTGGTCAGAGCCCCGCAAGTCACTCCATCTTGGATTCCCCTAGGTCTCTAGATTTCAGAAATGCACAGGTTTGGTAGGTTTCCCTAGGTGCCGGCTGAGCTAGAGGCCAAAATCTACAGGTAGGCACTTCGCAAAAAACACCTCTGTTTTCTTCCAAAAATTTGGATGTGTCCACATTGCGCTTTGGGGCGTTTCCTGTCGCGGGCGCTAGGCCTACCCACACAAGTGAGGTATCATTTTTATCGGGAGACTTGGGGGAACGCTGGGTGGAAGGAAATTTGTGGCTCCTCTCAGATTCCAGAACTTTCTGCCACAGAAATGTGAGGAACATGTGTTTTTTTAGCCAAATTTTGAGGTTTGCAAAGGATTCTGGGTAACAGAACCTGGTCAGAGCCCCGCAAGTCACTCCATCTTGGATTCCCCTAGGTCTCTAGATTTCAGAAATGCACAGGTTTGGTAGGTTTCCCTAGGTGCCGGCTGAGCTAGAGGCCAAAATCTACAGGTAGGCACTTCGCAAAAAACACCTCTGTTTTCTTCCAAAAATTTGGATGTGTCCACGTTACGCTTTTGGGCGTTTCCTGTCGCGGGCGCTAGGCCTACCCACACAAGTGAGGTATCATTTTTATCGGGAGACTTGGGGGAACGCTGGGTGGAAGGAAATTTGTGGCTCCTCTAAGATTCCAGAACTTTCTGCCACAGAAATGTGAGGAACATGTGTTTTTTTAGCCAAATTTTGAGGTTTGCAAAGGATTCTGGGTAACAGAACCTGGTCCGAGCCCCGCAAGTCACCCCTCCTTGGATTCCCCTAGGTCTCTAGTTTTCAGAAATGCACAGGTTTGGTAGGTTTCCCTAGGTGCCGGCTGAGCTAGAGGCCAAAATCTACAGGTAGGCACTTCGCAAAAAACACCTCTGTTTTCTTCCAAAAATTTGGATGTGTCCACGTTGCGCTTTGGGGCGTTTCCTGTCGCGGGCGCTAGGCCTACCCACACAAGTGAGGTATCATTTGTATTGGGAGACTTGGGGGAACGCTGGGTGGAAGGAAATTTGTGGCTCCTCTCAGATTCCAGAACTTTCTGCCACAGAAATGTGAGGAACATGTGTTTATTTAGCCAAATTTTGAGGTTTGCAAAGGATTCTGGGTAACAGAACCTGGTCCGAGCCCCGCAAGTCACTCCATCTTGGATTCCCCTAGGTCTCTAGATTTCAGAAATGCACAGGTTTGGTAGGTTTCCCTAGGTGCCGGCTGAGCTAGAGGCCAAAATCTACAGGTAGGCACTTCGCAAAAAACACCTCTGTTTTCTTCCAAAAATTTGGATGTGTCCACATTGCGCTTTGGGGCGTTTCCTGTCGCGGGCGCTAGGCCTACCCACACAAGTGAGGTATCATTTTTATCGGGAGACTTGGGGGAACGCTGGGTGGAAGGAAATTTGTGGCTCCTCTCAGATTCCAGAACTTTCTGCCACAGAAATGTGAGGAACATGTGTTTTTTTAGCCAAATTTTGAGGTTTGCAAAGGATTCTGGGTAACAGAACCTGGTCCGAGCCCCGCAAGTCACCCCATCTTGGATTCCCCTAGGTCTCTAGTTTTCAGAAATGCACAGGTTTGGTAGGTTTCCCTAGGTGCCGGCTGAGCTAGATGCCAAAATCTACAGGTAGGCACTTCGCAAAAAACACCTCTGTTTTCTTCCAAAAATTTGGATGTGTCCACGTTACGCTTTGGGGCGTTTCCTGTCGCGGGCGCTAGGCCTACCCACACAAGTGAGGTATCATTTTTATCGGGAGACTTGGGGGAACGCTGGGTGGAAGGAAATTTGTGGCTGCTCTCAGATTCCAGAACTTTCTGCCACAGAAATGTGAGGAACATCTGTTTTTTTAGCCAAATTTTGAGGTTTGCAAAGGATTCTGGGTAACAGAACCTGGTCAGAGCCCCGCAAGTCACCCCATCTTGGATTCCCCTAGGTCTCTAGTTTTCAGAAATGCACAGGTTTGGTAGGTTTCCCTAGGTGCCGGCTGAGCTAGTGGCCAAAATCTACAGGTAGGCACTTCGCAAAAAACACCTCTGTTTTCTTCCAAAAATGTGGATGTGTCCACGTTACGCTTTGGGGCGTTCCCTGTCGCGGCCGCTAGGCCTACCCACACAAGTGAGGTATCATTTTTATCGGGAGACTTGGGGGAACGCTGGGTGGAAGGAAATTTGTGGCTGCTCTCAGATTCCAGAACTTTCTGCCACAGAAATGTGAGGAACATGTGTTTTTTTAGCCAAATTTTGAGGTTTGCAAAGGATTCTGGGTAACAGAACCTGGTCCGAGCCCCACAAGTCACCCCATCTTGGATTCCCCTAGGTCTCTAGTTTTCAGAAATGCACAGGTTTGGTAGGTTTCCCTAGGTGCCGGCTGAGCTAGAGGCCAAAATCTACAGGTAGGCACTTCGCAAAAAACACCTCTGTTTTCTTCCAAAAATTTGGATGTGTCCACGTTACGCTTTGGGGCGTTTCCTGTCGCGGGCGCTAGGCCTACCCACACAAGTGAGGTATCATTTTTATCGGGAGACTTGGGGGAACGCTGGGTGGAAGGAAATTTGTGGCTGCTCTCAGATTCCAGAACTTTCTGCCACAGAAATGTGAGGAACATCTGTTTTTTTAGCCATATTTTGAGGTTTGCAAAGGATTCTGGGTAACAGAACCTGGTCCGAGCCCCGCAAGTCACTCCATCTTGGATTCCCCTAGGTCTCTAGTTTTCAGAAATGCACAGGTTTGGTAGGTTTCCCTAGGTGCCGGCTGAGCTAGAGGCCAAAATCTACAGGTAGGCACTTCGCAAAAAAAACACCTCTGTTTTCTTCCAAAAATTTGGATATGTCCACATTGCGCTTTGGGGTGTTTCCTGTCGCGGGCGCTAGGCCTACCCACACAAGTGAGGTATCATTTTTATCGGGAGACTTGGGGGAACGCTGGGTGGAAGGAAATTTGTGGCTCCTCTCTGATTCCAGAACTTTCTGCCACAGAAATGTGAGGAACATGTGTTTTTTTAGCCAAATTTTGAGGTTTGCAAAGGATTCTGGGTAACAAAACCTGGTCCGAACCCCGCAAGTCACCCCTCCTTGGATTCCCCTAGGTCTCTAGTTTTCAGTAATGCACAGGTTTGGTAGGTTTCCCTAGGTGCCGGCTGAGCTAGAGGCCAAAATCTACAGGTAGGCACTTCGCAAAAAACACCTCTGTTTTCTTCCAAAAATTTGGATGTGTCCAGATTGCGCTTTGGGGCGTTTCCTGTCGCGGGCGCTAGGCCTACCCACACAAGTGAGGTATCATTTTTATCGGGAGACTTGGGGGAACGCTGGGTGGAAGGAAATTTGTGGCTCCTCTCTGATTCCAGAACTTTCTGCCACAGAAATGTGAGGAACATGTGTTTTTTTAGCCAAATTTTGAGGTTTGCAAAGGATTCTGGGTAACAAAACCTGGTCCGAACCCCGCAAGTCACCCCTCCTTGGATTCCCCTAGGTCTCTAGTTTTCAGAAATGCACAGGTTTGGTAGCTTTCCCTAGGTGCCAGCTGAGCTAGTGGCCAAAATCTACAGGTAGGCACTTCGCAAAAAACACCTCTGTTTTCTTCCAAAAATTTGGATGTGTCCACGTTGCGCTTTGGGGCGTTTCCTTTCGCGGGCGCTAGGCCTACCCACACAAGTGAAGTATCATTTTTATCGGGAGACTTGGGGGAACGCTGGGTGGAAGGAAATTTGTGGCTCCTCTCAGATTCCAGAACTTTCTGCCACAGAAATGTGAGGAACATGTGTTTTTTTAGCCAAATTTTGAGGTTTGCAAAGGATTCTGGGTAACAGAACCTGGTCCGAGCCCCGCAAGTCACCCCATCTTGGATTCCCCTAGGTCTCTAGTTTTCAGAAATGCACAGGTTTGGTAGGTTTCCCTAGGTGCCGGCTGAGCTAGAGGCCAAAATCTACAGGTAGGCACTTCGCAAAAAACACCTCTGTTTTCTTCCAAAAATTTGGATGTGTCCACGTTACGGTTTGGGGCGTTTCCTGTCGCGGGCGCTAGGCCTACCCACACAAGTGAGGTATCATTTTTATCGGGAGACTTGGGGGAACGCTGGGTGGAAGGAAATTTGTGGCTCCTCTCAGATTCCAGAACTTTCTGCCACAGAAATGTGAGGAACATGTGTTTTTTTAGCCAAATTTTGAGGTTTGCAAAGGATTCTGGGTAACAGAACCTGGTCCGAGCCCCGCAAGTCACCCCATCTTGGATTCCCCTAGGTCTCTAGTTTTCAGAAATGCACAGGTTTGGTAGGTTTCCCTAGGTGCCGGCTGAGCTAGAGGCCAAAATCTACAGGTAGGCACTTCGCAAAAAACACCTCTGTTTTCTTCCAAAAATTTGGATGTGTCCACGTTACGCTTTGGGGCGTTTCCTGTCGCGGGCGCTAGGCCTACCCACACAAGTGAGGTATCATTTTTATCGGGAGACTTGGGGGAACGCTGGGTGGAAGGAAATTTGTGGCTCCTCTAAGATTCCACAACTTTCTGCCACAGAAATGTGAGGAACATGTGTTTTTTTAGCCAAATTTTGAGGTTTGCAAAGGATTCTGGGTAACAGAACCTGGTCCGAGCCCCGCAAGTCACTCCATCTTGGATTCCCCTAGGTCTCTAGTTTTCAGAAATGCACAGGTTTGGTAGGTTTCCCTAGGTGCCGGCTGAGCTAGAGGCCAAAATCTACAGGTAGGCACTTCGCAAAAAACACCTCTGTTTTCTTCCAAAAATTTGGATGTGTCCACGTTACGCTTTGGGGCGTTTCCTGTCGCGGGCGCTAGGCCTACCCACACAAGTGAGGTATCATTTTTATCGGGAGACTTGGGGGAACGCTGGGTGGAAGGAAATTTGTGGCTCCTCTCAGATTCCAGAACTTTCTGCCACAGAAATGTGAGGAACATGTGTTTTTTTAGCCAAATTTTGAGGTTTGCAAAGGATTCTGGGTAACAGAACCTGGTCCGAGCCCCACAAGTCACCCCATCTTGGATTCCCCTAGGTCTCTAGTTTTCAGAAATGCACAGGTTTGGTAGGTTTCCCTAGGTGCCGGCTGAGCTAGAGGCCAAAATATACAGGTAGGCACTTCGCAAAAAACACCTCTGTTTTCTTCCAAAAATTTGGATGTGTCCACGTTGCGCTTTGGGGCGTTTCCTGTCGCGGGCGCTAGGCCTACCCACACAAGTGAGGTATCATTTTTATCGGGAGACTTGGGGGAACGCTGGGTGGAAGGAAATTTGTGGCTCCTCTCAGATTCCAGAACTTTCTGCCACAGAAATGTGAGAAACATGTGTTTTTTTAGCCAAATTTTGAGGTTTGCAAGGGATTCTGGGTAACAGAACCTGGTCCGAGCCCCACAAGTCACCCCATCTTGGATTCCCCTAGGTCTCTAGTTTTCAGAAATGCACAGGTTTGGTAGGTTTCCCTAGGTGCCGGCTGAGCTAGAGGCCAAAATCTACAGGTAGGCACTTCGCAAAAAACACCTCTGTTTTCTTCCAAAAATTTGGATGTGTCCACGTTGCGCTTTGGGGCGTTTCCTGTCGCGGGCGCTAGGCCTACCCACACAAGTGAGGTATCATTTTTATCGGGAGACTTGGGGGAACGCTGGGTGGAAGGAAACTTGTGGCTCCTCTCAGATTCCAGAACTTTCTGCCACAGAAATGTGAGGAACATGTGTTTTTTTTAGCCAAATTTTGAGGTTTGCAAAGGATTCTGGGTAACAGAACCTGGTCCGAGCCCCGCAAGTCACTCCATCTTGGATTCCCCTAGGTCTCTAGTTTTCAGAAATGCACAGGTTTGGTAGGTTTCCCTAGGTGCCGGCTGAGCTAGAGGCCAAAATCTACATGTAGGCACTTCGCAAAAAACACCTCTGTTTTCTTCCAAAAATTTGGATGTGTCCACGTTACGCTTTGGGGCGTTTCCTGTCGCGGGCGCTAGGCCTACCCACACAAGTGAGGTATCATTTTTATCGGGAGACTTGGGGGAACGCTGGGTGGAAGGAAATTTGTGGCTCCTCTCAGATTCCAGAACTTTCTGCCACAGAAATGTGAGGAACATGTGTTTTTTTAGCCAAATTTTGAGGTTTGCAAAGGATTCTGGGTAACAGAACCTGGTCCGAGCCCCACAAGTCACCCCATCTTGGATTCCCCTAGGTCTCTAGTTTTCAGAAATGCACAGGTTTGGTAGGTTTCCCTAGGTGCCGGCTGAGCAAGAGGCCAAAATCTACAGGTAGGCACTTCGCAAAAAACACCTCTGTTTTCTTCCAAAAATTTGGATGTGTCCACGTTACGCTTTGGGGCGTTTCCTGTCGCGGGCGCTAGGCCTACCCACACAAGTGAGGTATCATTTTTATCGGGAGACTTGGGGGAACGCTGGGTGGAAGGAAATTTGTGGCTCCTCTCAGATTCCAGAACTTTCTGCCACAGAAATGTGAGGAACATGTGTTTTTTTAGCCAAATTTTGAGGTTTGCAAAGGATTCTGGGTAACAGAACCTGGTCCGAGCCCCGCAAGTCACCCCTCCTTGGATTCCCCTAGGCCTCTAATTTTCAGAAATGCACAGGTTTGATAGGTTTCCCTAGGTGCCGGCTGAGCTAGAGGCCAAAATCTACAGGTAGGCACTTCGCAAAAAAAACCTCTGTTTTCTTCCAAAAATTTGGATGTGTCCACGTTGCGCTTTGGGGCGTTTCCTGTCGCGGGCGCTAGGCCTACCCACACAAGTGAGGTATCATTTTTATCGGGAGACTTGGGGGAACGCTGGGTGGAAGGAAATTTGTGGCTCCTCTAAGATTCCAGAACTTTCTGCCACAGAAATGTGAGGAACATGTGTTTTTTTAGCCAAATTTTGAGGTATGCAAAGGATTCTGGGTAACAGAACCTGGTCCGAGCTCCGCAAGTCACCCCTCCTTGGATTCCCCTAGGTCTCTAGTTTTCAGAAATGCACAGGTTTGGTAGGTTTCCCTATGTGCCGGCTGAGCTAGAGGCCAAAATCTACAGGTAGGCACTTCGCAAAAAACACCTCTGTTTTCTTCCAAACATTTGGATGTGTCCACGTTGCGCTTTGGGGCGTTTCCTGTCGCGGGCGCTAGGCCTACCCACACAAGTGAGGTATCATTTTTATCAGGAGACTTGGGGGAACGCTGGGTGGAAGGAAATTTGTGGCTCCTCTCAGATTCCAGAGCTTTCTGCCACAGAAATGTGAGGAACATGTGTTTTTTTAGCCAAATTTTGAGGTTTGCAAAGGATTCTGGGTAACAGAACCTGGTCCGAGCCCCGCAAGTCACCCCTCCTTGGATTCCCCTAGGTCTCTAGTTTTCAGAAATGCACTTTGGGGCGTTTCTTGTCGCGGGCGCTAGGCCTACCCACACAAGTGAGGTATCATTTTTATCGGGAGACTTGGGGGAACATAGATTAGCAAAACAAGTGTTATTGCCCCTTATCTTTCTCTACATTTTTTCCTTCCAAATATAGGAGAGTGTGTAAAAAAGACATCTATTTGAGAAATGCCCTGTAATTCACATGCTAGTATGGTCACCCCGGAATTCAGAGATGTGCAAATAACCACTGCTCCTCAACACCTTATCTTGTGCCCTTTTTGGAAATACAAAGGTTTTCTTGATAGCAATTTTTTACTCTTTATATTTCAGCAAATGAATTGCAGTGTACCCGGTATAGAATGAAAACGCACTGCAGGGTGCAGCTCATTTATTGGCTCTGGGTTCCTTGGGTTCTTGATGAACCTACAAGCCCTATATATCCCCGCAACCAGAGGAGTCCAGCAGACGTAACGGTATATTGCTTTCGATAATCTGACATTGCAGGGAAAAGTTACAGAGTAAAACGTAGAGAAACATTTATGTTTTTTTCACCTCAATTTCAATATTTTTCTTTTTCAGTTGTTATTTTCTGTAGGAAACCCTTGTAGGATCTACACAAATGACCCCTTGCTGAATTCAGAATTTTTTTCTACTTTTCAGAAATGTTTAGGTTTCTGGGATCCAGCATTGGTTTCATGCCCATTTCTGTCACTGACTGGAAGGAGGCTGAAAGCACCAAAAATTGCAAAAATGGGGTATGTCCCAGTAAAATGCCAAAATTGTGTTGAAAATTTGGGTTTTCTGATTCAAGTCTGCCTGTTCCTGAAAGCTGGGAAGCTGCTGAGTTTAGCACCGCAAACCCTTTGTTGATGCCATTTTCAGGGGAAAAACCACAAGCCTTCTTCTGCAGCCACTTTTTCCAATTTTTTTGAAAAAAACGAAATTTTCAATGTATTTTGGCCAATTTCTTGGCCTCCTTCAGGGGAACCCACAAAGTCTGGGTACCTCTAGAATCCCTAGGATGTTGGAAAAAAAGGACGCAAATGTGGCTTGGTTAGCTTATGTGGACAAAAAGTTATGAGGGCCTAAGCGCGAACTGCCCCAAATAGGCAAAAAAAGGCCTGGCACAGGAGGGGGAAAAGGCCTGGCAGCGAAGGGGTTAATGATTTGTTGTTGCGCATTTGCTTATTAATTGTAGGCCTTAAATTAGTGAGGTTTGGGCCTCCGTATTTCACAGCCTTATCTTAAACTGCAATGTCTGAATAAAAACGTGAATTCATTGTTTAAAAAATAAAGATGTATTGTTCACGCTGAAGTTGAACATGTAGCAGTAGCCTTTAACTTTCTCATGAGAACTGCTTGCTAGAGTGTTCTGTATTAGTATAGTTAGTTTGTAGACTTGATGCGTGAAACAGAGATGTTCCCAGGAACTAACAATGGACGCACTGACTACAGTATGGGTGGATGCAAAGAAAGTTACCTAACGAGCCGGATGATGGGAATGGGAGAAGAGCCAATTGTCGACTTGTGAAAGACAGTTTAGTTATATATTTTGATTTAAAGCTAAATTCTAATTGGATTGACTGTAAACGCATGATTTTCAGTTACAATGTGGGAAGTTCTTTAGGTGATTTTGACTTAACCCGACGACACAGAGGAAAAACGTCACTACTTCTTGGGTCATTCGCATTGCCATTCTCATTCTATTTTGTTTGGGAGCTGAGCAGTTCCTGATGACTTATTCTTAACTTTAACTTTGAAGCTTGATGGCTAAATAATTTGATGCTGCCCTGAGAGATTGCTTTTAATGGTTCAGATTGCGTAGAGACCCCTGTGTCTGAACCATCCCCTTTCATTGCCCTTTGATGAAGAAGACCAGACGGATGCCCAACTGATAAAGAGAATTGCAGCTTGCCAATCCATATTGAGAAGAGGTATAACATAATGTAATTGTCTTGGTTATAAATATTATTTGTTGTTCTATGCACCAACCGCTATTTGTTAGAGCCATAGTTAGATGTTTTCCAAATTTACATTTTGACTAAGCTGTTTTTGCATGAAGCCCAAACATGCTATTCTAATCTGAAGGACAGATAGGGAATCAGAGAAGATGCTAACTGACCAAAGAAAATAATTTGTATTTGTGCACTTGCTGAACTAAATGTATGCTATATCTACTGCACAGTTATTCTTTTTGCTGATTTGTACCATGATTCTAAATTGTTTGACAGTCAACACGTTAATGAAATTGAGATTTTTAAGAAGATTTAGTCAACCTGTGCTATTTGTGTATGTCTATCAGTTGATTTTGAGATTGACTTAGGTGATCTTAGCATTGTTAATCTAAGGAAACAAACATTTTAACTTTTACTAAATGGTGTGGTTATTCATCACTAAATGTGTCATGGTGCATGATAATGAATGAATCTTAAAAGTCTTGTTGATGATTATTGATTATGTTATTGTATTTTGCTTTGAGTTTACAAACTTATGGTGGGAACTACATTGACATAGTCAAAAGGTTCATCGACCTATAACTTGTCGCCTTATCTATTAACATATAACGACTAAATAAGGACTGACGTGCTAAAACCCTCTTGCCTGCATCAATACCTCCCCACTTAGGGCATTATATTTACCATTCATGGGTACTCACCCTCTTCCAGGAAGTCTGGGCTATCCATTATTTCTGTAGTTTTATAGTTCAACGCTCAGGGGCCAATAGAGTTAACAAAATACTTTGTGGTTGTGAGTGGTGAGACTTGGTCCTTAGAGAAGGATGTTCATATATCCCTGGAGCTGAATTCAAGTGAACAATGACCATCTGCAGAACACCTACGTACGTGTGTGTATGTAATCCTTGGTTTATCTGGAGGTTGCGTATATGTCTTCTTTTGTCTATAAATGTATGCTATGAGTGTCCAGCTATAGAAATAAATAAACAGTGTAAATACATCAATATACTTTGGATGGAACAACTGTGCATTTAACTACTGTATTTACCCATTCATACATGGAACTACTCACATGCATATCTGAGAAATTATTGTTGTTTGTGTATTATGGATATTCGCATATCTGTGAATATCCTTAGATTGATCTTGATATAGTTATATTGATCACTCTCCATTTCTATTGCTTAAACTATCACATTGACTGGCTCTCTCGAAGCTGCAAGAGTAGTTCGGGAGCTATATAAATACAATTATGCTACTGTACTATGCATTATGCAGATAAACTGCTTCAGAAGTATAGGAGACTGAGGTAAGTATGAAAGCTTGCAGACCTATAGGACAAGGCAGGCACGAGCCCTGCGGAAGGAGGCCACGCTTTATCAAGTCATTGGGCGAGACAATCAGGTGAGGGGCGAGTGCCTGGAAGGTACAGATGTCAGGGAATGGCAGTTACAGAATAATGATAGGCACGAGGAGAGGCAGCAGGAAATGGAGGATGAAGAAAGGTACAAGTGGTGGAAAGCGGGCACAATCAAGGGGTGTGATTGGTACATTTGTTATTGTCTTTATATCGTTTTGTAGCACAGTACACGGCAGTGAGTGAATGTGGACTTTATTCACCCACAGTGGTGTAGGGTGACAGCTGACCCAATTTTCCTGTAGAGTCCTCGCTATTAGACACATTGGGCCCTAGTCATAAAGTACAGTACAGTAAAGTAAATTTACGCTTGCACAAGTTTTCTTTGTTTCCCCTTTTGATAGGGTCATATTATATAGGAGACAGTGCTATGCTATATTTAAAGATTCAGTACAGCAGGGAGGCAATTTACAGCCAACAATTCTCTTCAGGCTAGTCCTTTTCCTTTGTTAGTAATTCCCCAATTAATGTGGCTCTTTTTCAGGTTATTCAGGTCTCCTCTGCAAAGAACGGCGGGAAGGCTCTGGAAGCAGAAAAGAGAAGAAAAGAACTGGTTCAGGTAAGTGTCCTGTGCAATTTTTATATCAGTTATTAATAAGGCATGAAAAGAGGGAGGGCTTGTGGAGATGAGGGGCTCGTTGTGTGCCACCACAAGTTGTGTAAAGTCACCATTTTGTGCCCCTTCTTCCATTCGGTTCTATCTTCGCCTCCAGGTAACTCTTGCGTATAGTGGGCCGCTTGTGAGTTAATGTGCACTTGAAAAATGGAGTAGCTCTCCGTGGTCTACTCAGGTAGGCTTTTTCCCCTCCACACCTTCCCTCCCGCACTCCCTACCCTCCTCAATTGCGGGTGTATTTGACTGCGTAAGCAATGACGTACGTGACCGAGCCACGTCCCTCCTGGGACGCAGCTGGCTCCTTCGCATCTCCCGGGTCTTGCCGCCTCGCTTCGTGGGGGTCTTGTCTCTCCCATTGTGGCAGCTCGCGATACCTTCGTCGCCTCCTCTCTGTCGCATCTCTTCTTGACTTCCTAGCCATACAAATCCAGAATCAGCGACCAAGACAACACCGTAAGTACACCCACTTAGCACACACTGGAGGGAAGGCCATTAGTGCACACCCACACACAACACAAAACCCCACCACGGCTGGCCACGCCCACACACACGCAAACATGCACCTGTACCAACACACACCATGTCCAACATACACATGCCATACACACACCACACTGCACACACACACCACCGCCACTGTCAGACACATCCACAAACAACACCCCAGAGTCACATAACCACAACAGCATCGTAACCACACAAACACATTGGCAGAGAGGCACAACGCACACCTCCACAGAAAAATACATACTGACAGCAACACGTAACAACAGCACACAACCAATACAAACAATAAAACTGCCAAACATGTCACATCACACGCCATGTCCACCCAACACACAAAGTACATCACAGATGCATCACAACACACACACCACAACCACACAATGCCACACAACACATCACAAGTCCATAGCACAACTCACCCCCACAACTCGTGCATTTACACAAACACATCACATACACTGAAGACACACACCAAATCGCACATATACAACACATACATCTGGAAAGAAAGGCAGGACAAGTATATAAACCTTGACACCAACAGGTGACTGGTGCAGATATATTAAAATCATTTCTTCATGAAATATATAAACCTAATACAACATAGGCCCACAGGGCAGTCCAAAAGTGCCCATTGCCCCAGACACACTGGGCAGAGTTTCTAGCCCGCAACTTGACTCCTGACTGCAAAGTGGCCTCCACATGGCAAGGGCATCAATGGGGCATGCAGGCACCTCAGGGGTGACTGGGGGGGTGGGAGGTGGTTTGGGTTTTGGAGGGAGGTCCTTTGGTTTAAGTTTGGAAGGGGGGTCCTTAGGTTTGGGTTTTAGAGGGGGGTCTTTTCAGTTTGGCTTTGGGAGGGGGGTCCTTAGATTTTGATTTTGAGGGGGGGGCTTTCACCTTCGTATGGCCCTTTGGAGGAGGGTCCTTGCCTTTAGAGGAATGGTAGTCTTTGGTGGGGGAGGGGCATGGGCAGTACCAGGGGGGCCATGGGAGGACTGGGAGGCAGAAGGATTGGGCTTGGGGAGGGCATGAGGGTGCTTGGGGGAAAAAGGAACATGGTCAGTGGGAGGGAAGAGGGGAAACTCATAAAGGAATCATTTTTTAGGGACACAATGGTGGTCAAGGGAAAAACAGGTGGGAGTGGAGAGAGCGGGAGTGGTTGAGAGGTGTTTTGATATGTGCCTTGGGTGCAGGTGCATGGGTTGAAGCCATGCTTGTGCTGGGTGTCTGTTGGGTGGGTGAGTGCATGCGTTTAGGTGTCTTGGGAGGAGTGGGGAAGGAGCTGCAGAGAGATGACAGCATGGATGTGTGAGTGTCTGTTGGGGTGGTGCCTGCAGGTAAGGTGGATGTGCTGCATGTGAGGGTGTTGGTAGTTGTGGTGAGTGCACATGTGGTGAATGGGGTAGATATATGCAAGTCTGCTATTGTGGTGACAGTGGGCATGAGGGGACTAGTGGGTGGATCTGGGAGTGTTGATGTGGTGAAAGCAGGTGTGAGTGGTGTCGTATCTGTGAGGAAGGAGGTGGTGGGGGAGTCTGTGTAGGGAGTGGATCTTGTTGTGTCTGCATGTGTCTGCTGTCTGTGTGCATGTGCATAGCGGTGGTGGGACTTATGGTGCCTGTGTTTGGTCTTTGCGAACCGTGTCTGTTGAGGTGGAGGAATGCTGGTCTGTGTGCTTTGGATGGGCGTGGGGAGATCTGGGATCTGGAACAGGTAGCTGGAGGGGGAACGGAAGACGAAGGGACACTGGCTGCCATCAATGAGGAGGCCAGAGTCTGAAAGGATCTCTGCAGGCCAGTCAGGGCACTGTGAATGCCTTCTAGGAAGGCATTTGTCTACTGCATCTGTGATGCCAGATCCTGGATGGCATTCACAATGGTTGACTGTCCCACGGAGATGGACCTCAGGAGGTCAATAGCCTCTTTATTGAGGGCAGCAGGGCTGACTGGGGCAGAGGCAGAGGTGCCTGCGGTAAAGGAGACGCCCATCCTCCTGGGTGAGCAGGCATGGGCAACTGGGTGGGGAGCTACAGGGAAGGCGGTGCTGGTAAGGGGGGTGGCGTACAAGGATGGTCCCAGACGGGTCCGCCATCACCGGGGAGCATCAATCGGAGGAGGAATCCGAAGAGGATGTTGTAGAACCGGTCTCCCCGTGGCACTCCCCTCGCCCTCTGTCCCACTGGTCCCCTCGGCTCCACGTGTCTCAGCCTCCTGGGTCCTGTGGCCTGCTGCTTCACCACTAGCCAGTGACCCTTCTCCTTTGCCTGAAGATGCTGATCCATACAAAGACAGGAGAGGGAGGGAGGGTTGGCGAGGAGAGAAAGAAAGGGTGCAATAGGTCAATACCTACACATCATCCACACATACTGACAACCAAAAAATCTGCTGGTATACCATGTCATTGCATACCTTTACATTGACATGCACAACTTTGCCTAATCAGAGGGTAACAGAAGCTATGCACACTAATCCAACTAATGTGGGAACATTGGCAGCTTTGACTACATGAAGGGTCTGACAATGCACACTAGCACAGTACTTGGCACATACCCATGGTCGTTTACACAGACCTACACTGTACTCCTATCTCTAACGATTCCTGCATGGCAAGGTAGCATGCCAACAAATCCATAAACAATGTGGCCAGTAACATTTTGTCCCCTGCAGCCATCTACACCAACAGTGTGAGGTAGCTGATTGAGATCACATCAATTACCTCTGTCATAATGGCAAACCATTACTGTTGGCAATACATGGCACCTCAGGTACACTGATGCCGGTGGAAGGTGCTGGCTTCCCAAAAGATGACAAATGTCAGGAGATAATATCCAACAATAAAGTTCCAACCCTCTTGGGTCGCCATCTGCATGGTTCTGGCAGACATAACCAATACAAATCCTGCCAGAGTGGCTCATACCCATAGCCGATGAGCAACTACCAATGATCTACACTACATGTACCCACTAGTAGGCTACCCAAACCCATACATCCCTACCATTAGGGAGGTGTGAGTGCGTACTTACCCCTTTGTGGCTGCTATGCTGCCCTGAAGCGCCCATCAACCTGAGGGTAGGTGACTGCCAAAATGCGGGCCATTAGGGGAGTCAGTGTCCGACAGGCACCCCTCCCTCTTTGGGAGGACATCCCCAGCTGGGCCTCTGTGGTCTTTTGGGCTCAGCGTTTCAGGTCCTCACACCGCTTTCTGCAGTGGGTGCTCTGCTGGACATGGACCCCCAGGGTCCGAACTTGCTTGGCAATGGCAAGCCAAATCCCCTTCTTCTGATGTGTGCTGAACTGCATGGGTGACACAGACAGAAGAAGGATGTAGAGTGGCATCACACCAAAAGCAGTGGACTGCACACATCAGACACATCTCATGACCACACAAACATGTCTTTACAGCACTAACACAGCTACTCCTTTGCCATATGCATGCATCCACTCTGTGTGAGTCATCTCCACGCTTTTCAACCCCACATACATCACTACCAGACAGGACAGGATCACTGGATTCACCTGCTGCTCTGGTGCCCCATACAACTGTCCATGCAGGAGTAGGACCCCGTCCACAAGCTTCTCCAGTTCCTCCTGGGTGAAGGCAGGGGCCCTACCTCCTGAAGGATGTAGCATAATGGCTCCCACAGACCGAACACAACAGCTCACGCAGTAGAGGTCTTGCTTGCACAAGTGTCAGGAGTCAAGTGAGCTATGCAACACAAAATGGCGGTCTTGGCCCCAGCGTACAAGACCGTTACTGCCGGCGATGATCATCATTTGCCCCAGTCTCCCACAGGCAACAATGTTAGCTAATGAGGAGTTGCACGGTGGTTGCGTCCGCCTACTGCCATGACGACTAACGCTGGTCAGAATTAGGTCACTTCCCTCTGTCCTGTGCTTCCAGGATAGGCGGCTGCCATTTGACTTGCAGGTAGTGTATTTTAGGTGCCTGATAACTGCGTCATGTATGATTTTCAGTGACATGTGCATAGATTAACCATTGTACATACATCAAAGCAAGGTTCACACATGTGACATTCATGGATAGCATAGTTAGTGTACAGATGACTATGACACAACATGTGCAGTCACTTGCTGCCTCATAGACAGCCTAACCAAATGTGTGTAACCAAGCTACATGTATGGTGTTAGGTGGCATTTGAAATGTCGACATCAGTGTGTGGGTTTTCCTCTCTCTCATATCTAGATACCGTGCAATGAGGAGAGTGAGACATGCACCGGTGTACCGGCTGCTAGTCGACCTTGCTACCCTGGAAGAAAGACACATCATTTAGACCTATCTTCTGAACCGTCAGACCATCCGTAGTCCCTATGCCATCCCTCCCACAGTACAGGTCTTATCTGTGCTACACTTCCTTGCCTCAGGCTTGTTCCAGATGACAGTGGGCTTGGCAGCAGGGATGTCACAGCCTATGTTCAGAATAGTGTTGAATGATGTACTGTGTGCTTTACTCAAACACCTGGACAGCTACATCAGGTTCCCCCAACGTGCGGATTTGGCCACTGTTAAATCGGACTTCTTTGCTAAGGGACATGTCCCTCATGTGATTGGGGCCATAGATGGCACCCACATTCCCAGGCTCAGTGAACAAGGGAAAGGAACAGAAAAAGCTTCGACTCCATCAATATCCAGGTGGTGTCTCGCTGACCAGTACATCTCCCAAGTGGAGGCCATGTTTCCTGGATCTGTGCATGACTCCTAGACCCTGAGGAACAGCAATGTCACACACATGATGGCACAACTACAGAGACAGAGGGTCTGGCTCGTTGGTATGTATCCAAAAGTATGTGTGCAACTCGAATGACACCTCTCTTCACATTCTACCCTGTGTCTCTACCTGTATTGTGATAGGTCCAACCTTTGTGCACAAAGGTGACTATGGCTATTCTAACCTTCCGTGGCTGCTGACAACAGTGAGGTATCCAACAATAGGTGGGGAAAACCAGTTCAATGAGGCCCAAGGCAGGACGAGGCGTGTCACTGAGAGGACCTTTGGGCTGCTAAATGCGAGATTTCGTGTCTGCACATCTCAGGAGGTGCCCTACTCTACAGACCACTGAAGATCTGCCAGATCGTAGTTGCCTGCTGCATATTACACAATCTGGCTCTGAGATGTCACATACCATTACTGGATGTTGAGGAGGTGGCAGTTGGACCTGTGGCTGATGATGGTGACATAGACACCTATGAGGAGGCAGCTGATGAGGATGCAGCTGACTCTAAGACAGAGCTGATCCAACAATACTTCCAATGATCTAAAGGCATGTGTTAAATGTCATGCATGTGACCAGTACTCCTGTATGCCTTGTGACATAGCTCCTCCTCGTGTGTGCCATAAGTGGAGGTGTTAAGTGCAGCTATCCCTCTAATTGGGTTTGTGGCAATAACATATTGCCCATCAGGGAGGTGTTACTGTTCATATGTCAGTGCTATGTTTACTGTGCTGTTGGCTGCCATCATATCTGCAAGGGATTGGTTATATTGTATGGTCCCAGTAATACAGTGTCAACTGCAAAAAGACTGGCGAGCACAGTTTTGTTAGCAGTATAGCAACTAATCCTCAATGTACACAATGGACAGATATGGGAGCTAACTCATATTGACAGTGAAACTTGGCATTAGTTGGGTACTGTGAGCTGTGGGTGATGGATTATTGGGAATGGATGTCTTGAAAATGTGGGTCTGCTATGGTATCTTGTGTTCACATGCCACTTGGGTAATCGCACTAGGGGGGACGACAATGTACTGCATGTGTGTTGGCTGGGCAACACTGACTCCTATCTTGATGGTTGTCCCTGTCTTGATGAATTTGCAGGTAATTTTGGTGGTGCTACTCTGGTTCCTGCCTTGACTGGTGGATCCCTTGACACAGGATTTGAGGATGAGTCTGTTCTGCAACCACACTTGCTGCATGTGGCTCCCACTTCTGTCCATCTTACTGACTTTTGCTGGTCAATGGTTTGAGTAATCTGACATACTGTACAACCGTTAATTCATACATTACAATAAACACACAAAAGCAGTATCTGTGCTCAACGATGTTTATTGTTATTTACAGGTGCAACGGGTGATCATTGGGGTCATGGTGGTCGAAATCATCAGAGCAGTTGTCCCAGCTGTAGGTAGTACAGGTCCAGTATCCAAAGGCCATGAGAAAATAGAGAGATGACATTGGACAATGAAGAAGGTGTGTCAGTGGAACACCAGGAAGAATGTTCAGGAGAGTCTCACTTCTTGGCAGTGGCCTTGGCATTGGGATCCACTCCTGTAGGATGTGTGGATGGACAACCTCATTTGTGGGGGGTTCTTTAGCTACAGATGGAGGGGTGCTAGTAACCTGTGGTTCTCTTGCATGGCCTCCATTCCACTAGCTGAGGCGGAAGTGGATGGCATAGATGGTATGTGGCTAGTGGAAGGAGCCTGCTGGTGGGAGGAGGATGCACGCAGGATGAATGTCAGTTCCTTGAGCACCCCTGCAATGGAGACCATCGTGGCATTGTGAGTGCCGCTGCTGCACTTTGTACTCTGCCACTGCTGCATGGCCTCCTGGTGGTATTCCCTCTGCAGCCTCTGGTTCTCCTGCAAGGTGGAGAGTATCTGGCCCATCTTGTTCTGGGATTGCTGCTATGCTCACACGACTTGGGAGATGTCCTCCTGGCCTGTCCTTTCCCTTGGGTGCCCCATCTCCTGTCCCACAGGGGCCCTCCCACTGGCCCTAGACCCCTGTGCCTGTGCCCCTTGCACAGTGTGCCCACTCCTAGCTACACCAGGACCTTCATTGTCTTGGGTTTGAGGGGTAGACTCCGGTCCCTGTACCTTGGGGCACAATGCTGATTGAACATTCCTTTGAGCATTCCTTGGGACACAGGTTTCGGGATGAGGGGTTGGCTGTGTTGTTGTTGCAACAGAGGTGGGAGTCTCAAATGTGGGCAGGGTGAGGCTGGTGGTGAACTGACCAAATGTCCCAGATGGGCCAGGTAAGTCATCAATGTCCAGACATCCAGAGCTGTAGACCTCACTGGAGCTTCATCCTGGGGAGGGCAGTCTGTCTCTGGCATCCTCTGCAGGGTGGCAGTGGCAGGGGTACCTATGGATGGAGAGGGGAAGAGTTACATGGTGGAGATGTACTTGTTCCTGTCATAATTCTGGTGCATACAGTGACTTGACGTGGATTTCTGTGATGACAATGATAGATGCGGCATTGCAGACATTGTTTGTGGGTGATGGATTGTGGAATTGGTTCCATGTTCTATGTTCCATGGTGTGTTTTGGATTGTGGATAGCATAGCTGTCATTGCCATATAGTGGTACGCAGTCGAAGCATTCAGTTGTCGTAGCTAGTGCGATGGTTTTAGGCGCAGGTGTTCCACTGAGAAGTGGTACTAGCAGCTTTTCATGTATAGGGAGTGATGCATTGTGGGAGTTGTAGTGCTTGCCATTGTGAGTGCTATCTGTGACCTAGGGAAGGACTGTGTGGGGATGGTGGTAGTGGGGTGGTGCAGCATGCTGGAGAGGGGCACTGGGTGATTGAGTGGGGGAGGAAGTGTGAGGTTGATAGAATTGGGGAGTGATAGGGTGGTGGGGACACATGCTCTACAGAAGCCTTTGGTGGCAGGGTAGTGTTAGTGACTTACCAGACTACAGTCCTCTGGTTATTCCAGTCAGGCCCTCAGGATGCAAGCTGGCCAAGACCTTCTGCTCCCATGATGTGAACTCTGGGGGAGGAGGTGGAGGCCCAACGCCAGTCTTGTTGATGGCAATCTGGTGTTGTGATGCCATGAAATGCACCTTCCCCCGTAGCTCATTCCACCTCTTCCTGATATCCTCCGTTGTGTGTGGATGGTTGCCCACTGAATTGACCCTGTTGACGATCCTCCACCATAACTCCATCTTTATGGCTATGGATGTTTGTTTGATCTGTGCTCCAAACAACTGTGGCTCTACCCTGACGATTTCATCAACCATGACCCTCAACTCTTTGTCAGTGAATCGTGGGTGCTTTTGAGGGGACGTGGTGGTAGTGAAGTGAATTGTGGTGGGCGGTGTTGTGCGCAAGGTTGGTGAGCTTGGTGCTTCATGGGGTGCTTCATCTGGTGTGGTGTGGTGGTGTGTTGTGATATTTGTGTGCAGTTGTGCTGTGTGTGACGTGTGAGTGTGCCAATGGTGTATGTGTGCTAAGAGTTGGGTATGCAGTTTCTCGGCTTCTGTGTAAATCGTTTCTTTTGTAAAGGACTATGGGATGTGTGGGGGTGTGTTTTACAGTGGTGTGTGTGGGTGTGTCTGATGTGTGTATGTGTCTCAGGTGTGGGGTGTTCGTACTGTCAAATGTGGCTTTGGGTTCTTTTAGAAGTGACATTTTGAGTGCAGCAGTTCACACCGCCAATGGTTTACCACTGTTGAAAGACCACTGTGCTGATTTGTGGGTCATAATATGGAGGGAGGAATGTTGTTGGTGTGGTGGTGCTGATGGTGGGACCGCCTCTCTCCCGCCCTTGATCGGCCTGGCGGTGTCGGATTTGTGGCTGCTTTTGGGCGGTTTTCACAACCGCTGACACTGGCGAAAAGACCGCCAAAGTCGTAATGAGGGCCTCAGTGTGGAGCCCTGATCTAACTGTTGTGCCAATTTTTTGTAGCTTCGGAAATGGAATCAGGGTAGGAAAATCAAAGTGTTTTATGCCCAGCAGGGTAGCCTTGTGGATTAATGCATCTGCTAAAAAGGCTGAACTGTGTGTAACATCAAATCCACATGGTATGTTCAGATTTCATCATAATGGCCCAGTACACTGCGCACCACTGAGCTAGGAAATAATAAGCTCTTCATTTAGAAGGGAATAAATGGTAATTATGTGTGATAAATACAATTTCTGACATATTAGTCTTTGAACTTATTTTACGTCAAGCAGAAGAACCACTTTGTGTGGTACAACGTCTACGCAAACCACTAGGTTTGGTTAGACCTAATTTTCCAAACTATAGGCCCTTATTGTGAGGACATAGCAGAACCAGGATGGGTTGTAAATGGTAGTTGGGACTGATCACAGTATTTAAGCAGTGCGGACATTTTGTAAATATGCAATTATTATTATTTATTTTACCTCAGTGCTCATTTTTCCTGGTAATACCTCCAAGGAAAAATTAAGGCGCTAGGAGGAGTGTGCGCAATTCTAGTGCAGAAACACAGATTCAGCGTGGTATTTCCCCACCCCAATTCCAGCCAGGAAAGGTACGGATTTTGGGCGGCAGATGGGAAGAGCTTAAAACTCCTTGGGTAAACCGGCAAGGCTTAAATTTATCCTGGGACATTTTTACCTTGCAATTTTCTTGAGCAGGTTAAAATGAAAGCTAGGAGGCAAAACCTTCCATAATCAGTTATTTATTTGCCTCTTGATTCAGGCGCTTCTTGCGTCTACAGGAGAATTACGAGTTGATATTATTGCCCTGTGGTCAATACAATACTGCACATAGCTACTTTCCAATGAGAAATTGCCAGCCAACTATAACTTTTTATAGACTGAAATTTGCATACTCTTTTACCTCACTGATTTGGCTCTGCGCTATTTTTTTTGCTCATGCCATATTCAAAAGGTACTGTATGGTAAAAAGTGAATCGGTAAAATTGTCAGATGTGCAGTAATTTGCACATCTAGGAATAAGTTGATCAGGCTCAACCATTGCACCTGACCGGGTATTTCAATAAACTCCTAGCTATTATTTTTGTTTCTAAAAATAAATGAATCCCCAACTGTTATTGATGAGTCTTTGTTAAAACAAAAGATCAGTAATTATCAGTCACAGGTTCTGGCATCAGGCATCCAACCTATATTGACTTCATTTTGTTTTCAGAGCGAAGTCCATTTCTTTTGGCACAGTAACTTCTCTATACTGCTAGAATTTACAGATTCTCTCAGATAAGGGCAAATCACAGATGAAGGTTCATTACTCATCTATGCTTTTATTACTTACTGGTAAGATTCACTTACGTGAAAGTTGAAAACCCAGAGTGTAACCGGAATGTTGTGAATCCTGCAGCTGGAAAAAGTACTAATTGTTTCAGGGGTGCAGGATTTCCTTGCTTCGAAAATGTGATGCACGTATTGTGATGCTTAAAGCTACCTGTGATAGTTCATCGAGGTGACATAACCACAGATAAAAATAGGGCCTTGGTAGAGAGAATGGTCAACTGAATTTCTACTATGGACTGGAACTATAAGGTCCCAACATAAGTAGAAGATTCATTGAAGCAAATGCAGAATTTTCTTTTTAGGCGACACAGCTCAGTGTACAACAATGTAAAGACAAGACTGCCTTGCCAAATCACTTTGAAGGCACTTTACAGAGGCCAGCTTTTTACTCTAAAATGGAACTAAAAGAAAAAGCTAATTGCCCTTCAGAATATACAAAATGGTCACATGACTGAGGGTGGAGGACCTTTCATAACAATTTAGAAAAGAAGGCTTCATTGCAACAATCGGATGATAAATTCTATGCCTGTCAAGCATGTTAGATGTCTAGTGATAATTACCTGTGGAATTGACAGCACTAGACACATAACACTGTAATAGAACACTTTGAAGTCTCAGCTGAAGAACAGAGAATGTATCAAGTGTGAAAGTAGGGCGTTTACAGGTTGAAATGTGTGTGCCATTAGAATACACTGTAACTGGGAATAAGATGAATATATGTTGTATCTCATAACTGCTGCCAGTTTATAGTGCACCTGGAATCTATCTTCACTATTGGCCTGTTTATACCAGATTTCCTGCTGAAAGTTTGGCTCTGATAGCATTTTCCAATCAGATGTTACAAATTGTCACATTACATTTTACATAATGTTGATATACTTGACTTGACAGAAGATTGTGTATTCTGAACATCCTATCCCCATTTCAGTTCTCAGGCCAGTTGCACAGGGAATATGTGCACAGACAGCTGACTCGCAAAAGTAGCAGATACATAGAGACCCATTTGGCCTAGTCTAATCAATGTGCTGCACCAGAATAGGAGTCAAAATACCACATTTTCAGAAGATAAGTATGGGAGGAAACATGCTCACAGCTTTCCCTGAGGATATGTCTCTGAGGACATAACCTAATATTATTGATATTATTATTGATATACAGTCCTCCTGCGGTCTAGAACAGTGGTTTTTAACCTTTTGACTCCTGTGAGTTCCCATATAATCATTAGTGGAACCTGTGGACCCTTACTGAAACATTACCGGTGTCAGGGGTGCACAGTGAGTCATTACTGGAATCTGATTAACCTGGCCTAAGCATTTTCAATCATTTAAACTGCAAAACACAGAAAATAAAGATACTAGCATTCATTAAACAAATAAACAAATGAAATATTTTTATTAATTCACAAATATATTTTTAAAAATCTAAATTTTAATTTCATTATGACTGTTGGAGCTTTTCTAAATTCAGTTGAGGCCACTTATCCTCCATACTATATTCCAGGGGTCTCCAACCCTCTCTGTAATAAGAGCTACTTCAAGTCAATGAAACTCATCAAGAGCTACTAGTATTATTAGTGATTTGATAGTAACTACATTTGACAAAATTACGTTAGTGGTCACCATATGCAAGATTACGACCAGCAGTGATCACCTCCGTTTATCGTGTGTGGTCGCAAGTATAATGTAAGAAAGGCTTTGCTACCATAGTTTGCCTCTACATTGGTAATACATAACAGGCACAGCAGCAATGCCTCTAGTACTGAGGTGATAACATTTGTAGAAAGTCTCCCCAATTCCACATGATTTATTACTCAAATATCAGATCTGAATATATTTTGCAAACTCAGCCATTTTTCTACAAATTCCAGATCATAATCTCATCAGTTGTGCAATACCAGAGAAGCTAGCTCTATGCTGGCAAACTGTCTCCTCCGTAAGTAAGGGGCTGGCTAGGATGCCTTCACTCACAATTTGTCCTTGCTTGCACCACGCCAGAGACATTTGACATGCCAGGTTTCAAGGTTCTGGGACTTAGCCTTGTGAACTCAGGAACGGGTCAATATAAGATGATTTAACCACCCACACCAAGACTTTTATTTCCTCTGAGTTATGAATTAAATAGGGAAAATGAAGTTCAATTATAAGAGTAAAATAAGGGTCAATATTAGAAAAGATAACAAAAGAACCTACCCCCTCAAAACCTACCTCCAATACTAGACTAATCCATCAATACTGCTTAGGCTTTTCGAAGATCACCCGACCATTTAGTTATGAACAGATATCCAGAAATGACTAGTAATAGGACAGGATTCCTATACGAGAAGAACAACCCAGATCAGTTCTTAACCCTTGCAATCATCAGAAGAACAAAATGACATTGATATACTTCTGGGGCTGAGGAAACTTCCAGGCAGGACATTTCTTAGAAGAAACATTTCTATCTAGGTTGATCTCAGCTTCTTCAAGTCAATTTCTAATCATCTTACTAGCTTAACTGCTGAAGTAACAGGAAATTCATCAGTCTTAAGCATGATTTCAGAACTTTCCCTCAGTGGCATAGGTTCTTTCCCGAATGAATGGATGCCATGGAATCCTTAAAAAAAACATGTTTGTGTAAGCTCTCTTTTGGATGGATAAGCAGTGGTGGAGGACCTCAAAGAGAAATCTGGAGAGTTCCTGTCAGGCTTCTCTTTTGAAAGACAGATTACATATTGAAGAGTACTATCTATACATTCTCCAAAGAAGAGTCCAGGAAATTGACCCAGATATAAAATATATTTTTCATTCTTGATAATTCTCACTTTGCAAGGTTTTTACAAATACTGGCAATCGTCACCACCATTGGTTTTCGCCTGTTGTGGTGGTTTTCCAGACAAGAAAATTCCTCTTGAACACCAGAGTCTCTTTTTCCACAGTCAACCAGATCACCACTGCTTTGTGACCTACGAGGTTTGCAAATACAGATTTTGTTTTTTTAATATAACACTAACTTACCTCCTTTGGCAGCATAAGCACTGAGAAAACCATCAAATAGCAAAAACCATTATACTCAGACTGTTTCAGCTATAAGATTTAGCATCCTGCATTAAAATTTTTAGCTTTGAAGCTCGTCTCAGTATGTTGGTCTGTGTGGACATCTAAGGCCTGACACCCTAAAGGCAAGGTTGCAAATGTGGATGCATATAGAGCACAGATTTCTTGTGACTTGGTTTTAATTATGCTAAGACTTATGTAGTAATAGGACACACTGCAATATCTGCATTCGCAGGAGGTCGCTAAAGGTCTGCCTAAAAAATATTCAGCTCCAGGGGTGGGGAAGCAACATTGGCTGGGGGTTGTAAACCACACAGTGTGTGGGGGAAGGGAAGCAATCTGGTGAGCGAGCAACGTGGAGCTGGGGAGGAGAAGGACAAGGGAGATATATATATATATATATATATATATATATATATATATATATATGTATATATATATGTATATATATGTAGCAGGGCTATGGAAGTGAAGTTCATAAGGGAGACAGCTGTAAAAAATCTGAACTGTCATGGAGTGCTTAAAGTGAAGTTCACAAGGGAGACAGCTGTAAAAAATCTGAACTGTCATGGAGTGCTTAACCTAAAATGGAAAGTAGTACCTGAAAAGAAAACAGTGGAGGGATACAAGTAAGGAGCTATGCTCCATTAATGAGACAAATGCAAGAAAAGGAAGAGCCTCAATAAGCTAACAAATAAGAAGCAATGAAATGCGAGTGACAATAAAGCCACCTATAGAAAGCAATGGGAACAATCTAAGCCCAAGGTAAACTGACCTCAGGTATTTTCATAAACAGACTGAGCTGTCTGGTAGGCAAGACTGAAAAATGTCTCATGACCACCAACACAACACAGTGGAGCGGAGACAGGCTATGCAGAGCATGTAGAGTGGCGGTGGATAGTTAAGGAGAGACAGGGTTTAGCTGGCACAGAAAAAAAGCTAAGACAGCTGGTTACAGTGCTAGGAAGGGAAAGGTGCAGTATTTGTAGAAGATGTGGGGTATTGGTGACAGATGAGGTGCAGGGAGGGACATGGAAAATATCACTCACAACTGCTTACGCTGCATTGCAGCCATGGTATATTGGGGATATATGATCCATTTTAGGGCAGTACCCAACATTCCTTCCACACTAACCACCCTTTGATTAGAATATTAAGGGTACGGAGGTGCTTCAGACTGAGGTCAACTGGTAGGTTTGAAACATATTGACCTTCATTTATATAGATGACTTCTCTAATGTTTTCCAATTTGTGTCAATCACACTTATCAGTCTAGCGTAAATGCCATATTTAAAGAGGGTGTCGTGAGCAGTCGGGCAACAGCTGGATTGCAACATTAGGATTATTCTTTCAGTGTTTTGTGAGCACAAGGCCAGCGTATCTCTCAAGAAGGTTGGTCAATGCCAGAATTCCAACATAAGCAATAAGTGTGTAAATGAGTTTCAGTTCACAGTATGTAGGTATCCTTTTTGTGCACATCTTGAAAATATGGCATGACATAGGTTGGGAACCTCTCATCTACTGAATAAGTCCCTCTCAACATACGTTGAGCATATGTCATCTACTGAATAAGCAGCTGTATGATTGGACATTTGTCTTGGAAAAAACACACAAGACCTTGAAATGGACGTGCCTCTAAAAACAGAATCAGGCACCATTTTGCAATGAGGAATTAAGGCTTTTCATTTGTTGGATCAACTTCCCTATTTTAGTGTCTACCAAAAGTTGTTTTCGGGGGACTCAGTGTTCTCTCAGGAGCTCCTTGCTACACCGCACTTACTGCCTAGTGCCACAGAGATTCGGAAATCCGGGACAGACAGGCGGGGCTTACTCTCTCTGACTGGATCTTTGTAGGCATTTTCATTCATTTTCAATTCAGCGTCTTGGTCTAAATCTGAGAATCCTCATGATTCAGATTTCAGGGCTTCTGTTATTCGTTACCAACACAAAAGGCACTTTCATTCATAAGCCATGCCTATTGGCAATGCCAATGCTTGTTTTACTGTGTGCTTCATAAAGTCGGTAAATGGAAAAACATAACAGGAAAAAGTCAGGATGAACTCTCCCACCCCCACATCTAAACAATTGTTAATCGGTCATACATAGGCAGTGTAAAGTAAGTATTGTCAAAGCCAGTAGGTTTGACCTAGACAAGCGTGTTTTTTTTTTTTTGTTGCAAACATAGTTGCCAAACAAGAAGTGGCCGAGCATCATAGGCACCCTTGTTAGTTAAACGCACTTGTTTCAGGTGGCTGTGCATGTTCTCAGGCAGAATGCCTTCACTCACACTGCCCCTATAAATCGAAGCTGTCTCTGAACACAAGAGTATAGCACATGCAACAATGTCCTGTTAGGTATCATTTAAATACTATAATTCATGATTTATGAAATACCAATATGTATTGTACGGTGCTACAAATCAGCAAAATATGGATATGATCCAAAAGATAAACTTTAGACAGAAATCTCTCAGATCATATATATATATACTATTTCAAAATGTGATAATGAGTTTTAATCTCTTCAGTAGAGTAGTGTGTGTTCTTGGTAAATTTGAATCCTAAACGAATCTAAATGGTCCTTTAACCACATTCCTCAGTATTTTGATCAATATACTTGCTTTTGGTTTTAGAATTTTTGCATTTTCTAATGAGAACCTGAAGCTTCATTGTGTATAAATGACCATTTTGTTAGGCGAGAGCCCATGTGCAGCAACACTATCTTTCTTCCAGGTGCATAATAGTGAAATGCTCTGAAATTTGCTGTTTGTTAGATGTTGGACAATTTTAGAATCATTGCATATACCCCTAGTTTAGCTATTAGCACAACATATACACATTCACTCATGAGTGTAGTATAAGCACAACTTCTTCCCCACTCACATGTTCACACAGCTAACCAATGTATTCTACTACATACACCTACTATGCTCACCATCACTTCTACACCTCTCCCAGGCTGCAATTTATACCCACATAACCACTTGTCTCCCTTTTACTATTACATGCATATGCCTGTCCACCATCAGCACTATGAGAGTATTGTTTTTTTAATGAGTTGTGAGTATTCATGGATGAGATGTGTAAGGTTGTACCAAACTACTTGTCTGTTCCCTCACACGTAGATGATGCGAACCAAGAGCAGGTGGATGCCTTAGTAACAAGCAAATAGCCTATCCAGGCTGTGTTAGTTATATGTTCAAAGTTGAGTGCTAATACATGCTGTTGCAGGGCGGTATGTGGTGTAAATTGGTGGTCAGTACTCATGTGAGCACACTGAGGCCCACTGTATAATAGATGGAGTCTCCATGTGGTAATCATAATCTCCACCACTCACCATCACTCACATGTACTCTTTCACAAAAAACGTAATTATCACGTGGAAATACCTCTTCCACTAGTGACATATGAGCCCAGATTTCCTCACTTTCCAAAATTCCCATATCTTCCCACTCATTGGGTCAAACAGCCGTCCTTTGAAAACATTCACTTTTCTCTCCCCTCACAGTCACCTTTACAGGCTGAGTTCCTGTTGGGATTTAATTGTGCCAGCCATTGGGGTTGAAGGCTATGCCAAACAATTAGCCACACATAATCAAATGTAATCACTGTGTTCTCAAAAATATTTTAAAATCTACAGTCACATATTTACTACCTCACATCGATGCAGTTTTCTGACTGAAATTCAACATTTTTAAATGTGCATGCTTGGAAACCAACGCCAGTCGCAAGAGACATAGGGGGTCATTACAACCCTGGCGGACGAGTGTTAAAGCGGCGGTAAGACCGCCAACAGGCTGGCGGTCTTTTTTTTAGTATTATGACCATGGCGGTTACCGCCATGGTCATCCGCTGCTTCCCCGTTCCGCCTGCTGGGCTGGAGACCTGGGTCTCCAGCCCGGCGGCCGTGACAATACCGCCACCGGTATTGTGACCCGCCAAGCACACCCACATCCCGCCCTCCAAATAATGATGAACAAATCACCTTGGCAGACAGTGGAGGCCGATCGACCATTGGCGGCTCGGACCGCCACGAGCGGCAAGTGGACTTAACAGCAAGAACTGCACACATTGGATAAGCGTGTAACCCACACACCTGACACACATCCATAACCCTATAAAACACCCCCAGACATACCCCACAATCCTTTGCAACAAAACCAGGCCAAGAAGACAGAGAACACCAGAGGCAGACATCGAACGCCAGCATACAGGAGACGCACACCGCCCCACAGACGCGCACCCTCACTGCGTTCCTAGTCCCGACACCATTCACTACACTCACCATGTCACCCCCCAAACATCCACGCTTCACCAAAAGGGAGTTAAGGACCATGGTGGACGAGATCCTGAAGGTGGAGCCACAAATATTTGGGGCTGAGGTGCAGCACACACCCATTGCAAGGAAGATGGAGCTATGGCAGACCATCGTGAACAGGGTCAATGCAGTGGGACACCATCCACGCACCAGGGACGACATCTGGAAGAGATGGAATGACCTGCGGGGGAAGGTCAGGGGCATAGCATCAAGGCACCACATCGCAGTGCAGAAGACTGGGGGAGGGCCGCCACCAACACCACCAGAATACACAGACTGGGAGGAAAAGGTACTGGCCATCCTGCACCCTGAGGGACTCACTGGACTCACTGGAGGAATGGACTTGGGTAAGTCATCAACATATACCCCATATACACCATACCTGTAATGCATGCACCACTCCATCCCACCCACACCCAACAGGACCAACACCTCACCCAGGCATCAGCCACTAAATCCACCCCCCCTACATGACCACAAACCCACTAACAGGCCCACATCCATCCCCCTGTGCACAGTTCCCCTACCCCTGCAAGTACCCACAATGGAACAACACCACTCACCACAATGCAACCCCACAGTCGACGGTAAATGCAGTGTCAACCTCACAAAGGCACCCTGTGAGGCCAATGAAAGTAACCCCAGCACAAAATATCCCAGTCCTGTTCACCTCAAACGTTCATGCAGCTGTAACAGACATGTCTATGTCCCCCAACAGGCACCACCACCCATGCAACCCTAACGGATGGGACAAGGAGTGCCTGTGCCCCCCAGGGAAACAGAGGCACTTCACAGGACACTGGTGAAGGATCCCTGGACACTGATGAGCAGGCAGGCAGGTCCCTCACACAGTCCTGGACTCTCACCATGCAGCAGCCCCACCCAGGAAACCACTGTCACCCCTACCACCCAGTCAAAACCAGCAGCCCAGGGCAAGCGTCCCCACACCAGTGTATCCAGGCCACAGACAGGGGGCTAGGGCAAGTGCAAGGGTGGCAGTGGGCCAGGGGGGAGGTCACAGGATGGATGTGGCAGCCCAGGACATGATATCAGAGGTATTGGGGGCCTACCAGCATACCCATGACAGGTTGGCAGAGATTGTATCCACCCTAGAGCACAGTCAGAGGATGCAGCAGGAACACCACCAACAGGCCATGGAGCAGTGGAAACAGCACAACGCCACAATGGCCACCATAGCAGGAGCACTGCTGCAGCTGGTCCAAAACCAGTCTGACACCCACACAGGACAAGAGGCCCCCACTACAGCACTGGACACCCACCATGAAAATACACCATCAGCAGAAACATCTCAGGAACTACCCTCACAAGAAACCCAAGGGCCTACCATGTCATCCCCTGAAGATCAACAGCAGGCGCCCAAACGGACCCTCTGGCCAAGAACCCCAGCAATGAACAAGGCCCCCTTCAAGAAGTAACTAAGCAACAATCTGCAATGCAAATATCCCACTCAATCAGCCACCACACATTGCTAAGAGGCAATATGAAATAATGTAAGAAAAGATGGACCTATCATTAGTACCAACAAGGCTGCCACCATGTTGGTCTTGCGAACACCCACACCTTACGACTTGCCATCACTGTAAATAGCACTATTCACTCACTTCAACCAATAAAACACATATCACACCTGTAACACTGTCCCCTGTGTTAAATTGTAAACAAAGTGAAGTATGGATGCAACTGGCTGATAACTACTTGATTGTGAAATCTGTGCATGAAGGGAGTCCTGTGTGCCTAAATGTTGGCAATAAGTAAATGCAGAAAATGTCAATCTGTACCATGCAGAAGTGGACCATGTTTCACCTATCATTATCACCCCTCCCCCCCCCCCATATGACTGAGCACATTGCCAGTATGTGTCACAAACTCCAATGTCAGGCCCAAGTCCCACACAGTTACTGGAAGTTGAGTTGTATCAGTTGGGTCCTGGAATTGACATCTTCCCCTTCCTCATCATCACCATCACTCTCCTCTCCTCTCTGAGGTAGCTGGTCAGGACATACAGCACTCTCCACCTCCAAGAGGGTGATAGAATGTCTCACTGCTACGTTGTGCAGCATGCAGCAGGCCACCACTATTCTACACACCTTTTCAGGCCCATAGGCCAGGGAACCCCCAGAGATATGTAGACAAAGAAATCTAGCCTTCAGGAGACCTATAGTTCGCTCTATCACCCTCCTACTACGTCCATGGGCCTCATTGTAATTCCTCTCTGCATCTGTCCTGGGATTCCTCACTGGTGTCAGGAGCCAACGCAAGTTTGGATAGCCAGAATCACCTAGAAAAAGGTGCAATACAGAGTCTGGCTGTCTGCTATGTGTCAGTTAGTGACAGGCACACTTACCTATGATCCACCCTCTATCATCCTGGAGTTGTTCCATCCTGTGTGGCACAGTACTGTTCCTCAACACAAAGGATTCATGGACTGAACCTGGGAACATGGCATTCACATGTGAGATGTACTGGTCTGCATACCTAATGGATGTTCATGGAGTAAAAGTTCTTTCTGTTTCTGTACACCTGCTCACTCACTCTTAGGGGGGTGATCGGTATGTGGGTGCCATCAATGGCACCTATAACATGGGGTATGTTTGCAAAGGCATAGAATTCCAACTTGATGGCAGGGAGGTCAGTACTTTGGGAAAACCTCACATAGGACTGCAGGTGTCATACAAATGCATTCTGAAATCTTGCCAGTACCATGCTGAACATTGGCTGTGAAAATCCAGCACTCATGCCCACTGTCACTTGAAATGAGCCTGTGGCCAGGAAATGGAGTGCGGAGAGCACCTGCACTTCAGTAGGGATGGCATGCTGATTACGATTTCCCGGAGTTAGTGCAGGATCCAGTAAAGCACAAAGTTCCTGAATTGTTGCACATGTGAGTCTGTAATTGATTATGATCTGACGCTCCACCATGGTCCTCATATCCACAGGTGGTCTGTACACCGATAGTGCCCTTCCACGCAACAAGGGTCAGTACCTCCAAGGGGTTTCAAAAAGGTGTGACGAAGACACATACATAGGCACACATTTCATCATTTGTGCATTGCATAGTTCATTGTAGTGACTCAACATTAACTGCTTCCTGACAGATCTACATCTACATCACAATGAGGGAACAGAGTATTTCATTTGTGGTAAATTGCGGAATGGACACATGCTTAGGTGCTTCATGTGGCTAGTAGGGCCTGCATTGTGCAAAGTTTTATTTATAGATGCGTAGTTACTGCCAAAATGTCTGCCCACTGTAATCCAGGACTTTCGTTGTGGAAGTGACCGCTAGCGGTTGACGTCACAGCGTAAGGCAGTATTTACCACCGCTCGCACTGCCATTGGTTGACATGGATGCCAATGGGGAATCCTGGCGTATCCTGATCGCTGCCGGCGGTGACGGTGCACACCGCCGCGGAACGTATGCGATTTCGTCATCGATTATTCACTTGACTCCCTGATCTTGTGCAGACAGGTACTCTACTGTGTGTACTGCTGTGGCCTGCCTCTGGCAATGGATGTGGCTCGTGTTGCAGGGGAAAGGGCCCCGGCCTTTACCCAGGAGGAACTTCAGAGGCTAGTGGACGGGGTCATGCCCCTGTACGCAATACTTTACGGACGGCCAGAGGTACAGGTGAGTCTGGGTTTGGGGGCCACTGTTGGGTGTAATGGATGGTGTTAAATGGACATATGTGTGCACCTCTGAGCCTGCATGGGCTGTGGTGCATGGCATGCTGCGTGCGTATGGCCTGTAAGTCTGAGAGTACTGCCCGTCCCATAGTGGACAATTAGCCAGCTGTACCTATCTTGCAAGTGCCTGACCTCTGTGTTCCATATCTGTGTCACCCTTTTAGGTCAGCGTCCACCAGAAGAGGGCACTTTGGCATGCCATTGCTAAGGAGGTGCGGACCCTGGGGGTCTAAAACCGGCGGAGCACCCATTGCAGAAAGAGGTGGGAGGACCTGCGCCGCTGGGCGTGTAAGATCTGTGAAGCCCAGCTGGGGAAGTCCTCCCAACGTGGAAGGGGTGCCCATCGGGCACTGACCCCCTCATGCGACATATCCTGGCGGTGGCGTACCCAGACCTGGATGGGCGCTTGAAGGCTGCACAGCAGTCACAAGGGGGAGAGCACTCATTTCACAAACTTCAGTCTGGAAGGATGTGTGGGTGTGCATTAGGGTTCATGCTGCTTAGAGGCAGGGACTCCGACTGGTGCCCATCTACGTTATGGTCCCCAAAGGGTGTAGGGGTGTCTTTGTCAGGTCTCCCACACGTCGCCTCCTTAGGCAGTCCAGGGGATGGGTGTAGAGCAGTATTCTGGTCAGTAGTCAGGGGCATAGACATAGGCATAGTGAACGGTGCTGCCTGTTGGGTGTGTCTTCTGGGTGGGTGTATGTCTGGCCATTTTGTACCTCCATTCAGTTATTTACCATTGTCTTTCCTGTTTTGTCTCCCCATCCCTGTTTTCTTGTGTTGGTTTGGTACAGCAGCAACATCTGGCGAGGGAGCTGAGGCACCGGCAAGTGGGGAAGCAGCAGCCCATGGATCCTCGGAGGCAGAGACATCGGACGCCCAGGGGACCAGTGGGTGGGAGGGAGAGGGGAGTTCCACGGGGGAGGCAACTACCACAGGAGGTAGTGACTCCGAGACCTCCTCGATGGGGTCTCCCCGGCGGTGGCGGACCCTAGTGGCCACACCACTACAGTGACATCTTCCGCCACCACCCATTCCATCACCGCCCTCCCTTCTGCTCCCCACCAAGTTGCCTGTGCCCGCTCACCCAGAAAGGTGGGCATCTCTTTCTCCCCAGGCACCTCCTCCCGTGCCCCAGTCAGCCCTGCTGCCCTCACAGAGGAGGCTATTGACCTCCTGAGAACCATCTCTATAGGGCAGGCAACCATTGTCAATGCCATCCAGGGGCTAACATCAGAGGGGCAGCAGACAAATGCCTATCTGGATGGCATTCACAGTGCTGTGTCTGCCCTACAGAGATCTTTTCAGGCTCGGGCCTGCTCTTGGATGGCAGCCAGTTTACCTGGTCATTCCATCCCCCCTCCAACCTCCTCTACCCCTTCCAGCAGCCTACTCCCTTCACCCGTCCAAGGCACACATTCAGACACGCAGTCAAGCACATCAACACACAAGAAGCACACTTCTAAACACAAGCACCACACCTCCCACCACAAGCATTCACACAACCAACAGACACATGCACACACAACAACATCCACTTCCCCCAGTGTGCCCACCTCTTCCGCCTCCCTGTCTGTCCCCTCTACATCCACACCCTCATACACTGCACCTTCAGTCACTGTTGCTGCTCCTCTTACTGCACTCACCACAACAGCAGACATCCATACATGCACCCCATGCACCACACCTGCACTCACCACAACTACTGTAGTTGACACATGCAGCACATTCACCAGACTTGCAGACACCCACACAACATACATCCACACTAGCTGCCTGTCTTCGCCCACTGTGTTCACCTCCCCTCCAAAAACACACAAACGCACCAAGACACCCACCCATCACACATCCACCACACCACAGCATACTGTCCAGTCACCTGCACCCACTACACGCACCCCTACACCACATCCATCCACTGCCTCAGCCTCCACTCCCACGCCCTCATCCAGGACCACCCCAATTTCTCTGAAGAAACTTTTCTTCTCCCGTGCTGACCTCTTCCAACCCACTGGCTCACCCCGTCTTGGCATGCACATGTGAGATGTACTGGTCTGCAGTACATACCAATTGGATGTTCATGGAGTGAAAGTTCTTTCTTGTCCCCAAGCGTGCTCACCTCCTTGCCCTTTCCACTCCTTCCACTTCACAGCCCACCCCTGTCCACCCTTCACATTCCCATGCCCCTTCCCCAGAGAAGAAAAAGGCCCGGGCTGAGCCTAGTCCATCGGGGTCCACCCGCTCAAAACACCCCCCCCCCCTCAAAGGACAAGCCCACCCCCCTCCAACTTCCAAACGAAAGTCCAAGTCCCACCCCTGTCGCAAATCCCCACCCCCACGACCCCCTGCCCCCATTCCGTGAGGTGCCTGGATGCCCCTTTGTTGCCCCATTAGGTGGAGTACCTTGCACTTTTAGGAGTCAGGTTGGGTCCGTTGTGGCCCATGGCAATTGTAGTCGTACGGACTGGCCATTGACCCTGTTTGGACTATTTAGCTCTGTGAGCTTTCATTAAAGATTTCTGTGTGGCCTGTGTTTTGGCGGCACACTGTTGAACCCTGGTCTTTCGTTTCACTGTTTATGGGTGTGGGGCATTTGTAGGTACTATGGTCAAGTTGGATTTGCCTTGTGTCGGGTAAGTACCTCTTGCTGTGGGGTGTATGACTTGTGCTGCTGTGAAGGGTTGGAGGGGCATTGCAGGGTGGGTGTCGTGGGTGGGTATGTGACTGTGCCCTTTCCCCCCTTGTTTGTAGGTTGCGTTACTTACTGTCGCCGTCTTCGTTAGCGGTCTCGGTCGTGGTGGTATATGGCAAGGAGCAGGGCTGGCATGATCTGCAGCTCTCTATTCATGTCTGCTTTGGCGCGTTGTGTGGGCCTCCGGTAAGTGTTTCCTTATATTTAGTTTATTTCCGCCTGGCTTTGCGTGGCGGTGGTTCCCGCCCCGGAACTGGCGGCGGACTGTAATTCATTATTTGATGGGTGGGTTGGGCCTTTCCGTCGGCCTGTGGGTTGACTCTGCAGTCGTCGTTGGCACTCCTCTGCTGGCGGTCGATGGTTTTCGGGATGCCTGTCTTTCATTTGGTTCATTATTTGGCAGTCCGGCCCGCTCCTCTGTTGGCGGGTTTTACCACCACCGCTGGCGGCGCGGGACGGACCGCTGTGTTCATAATGAGGGCCTTAGTCTGATGTTGGACAGGCTGGCAAGCAGGTACCTGCTACAAGTACCCCAAGCTGCACTGCACTGCCTTCTTAAAGGTGCCAGCAAGCCTCTACTTGAGAGGAGATAGGGTCTGGTGACTACCTTAATGACTATGGAGTCACCTAGGTTCTAATCCAGGCAGGCCAATGTTGTGCGATTTTGGACATAGATCTACTTCAAATGGCACGGGCGAAGGCGTTTTTGTGAGTGGTTTTTCTCCTCTGTTTCCTGGTTTATTCATATTAACCATACTGGTGTTCAGTGCTGACGCTATAAGTAAAAACCAAACTGACAAAATGCATAAAAATGATAAGTGGCATATGTTCTAAGAACTGTCATTCAGTCAAATAGGCATAAGCCAACTGGACTATATGCACGGACTGGTTGGATGGTGCATGTTGCTCCAGCCAACAGTTCATTATAGTAGACAGGTTTGGGTCTCTGTTATAGCGTGACCTTGATTCTGCAGCCCCCGATTGATCAAACTATGTCATCTTGAAAAATGACCATTCTTTTCTGGACCACCTTGACATCAGCTAAATGTCAGTTTTAAGCACCATATAAAGCAAGCATTGAGAAAGCCAATAGGCCCCTTTTTCTTCTTGTCTCGCCAGCATCATGTTTTCAACAAAATTCATCATAAAAATATATACAAAGACTTTTGGTCAGTCCCCTCCATCCATTGGTCTCTCGAGGTGTCATTAACATTTTGCTTCTGCTCACCACAGAATGAAGCACAGAGCAATGGATCATCTCATTTCAGCCGGTGGCTCTCTTCGCAGTACATGAGTGACTGCATTTTGCTTGTACACATGATCCAGAAATGTAAACTACTTCAGTGCACGGATCTGGAGGCCAATCATTGTTCAATGCTTTCACTTCATGTTTTTTTAAAGTTATTTAAACGGATACATTTTCACTTTTAATGACTGTTGAATATTGCCTCAAAAAAAGATGGCTTACCAAAACCAGACCTGTTGCCATTGGTTGTCTAGGATGGTAAAACGCCATTTTGGATCTGTAAATACCACAATGATGGCTACAGTAGAGATTCCAGATGAATAATTGGACGGTTTTGAAGGTAGCCTGTAGATTCTTTTTCCTCAGTGTCGGCCACGGCGTAGTCTGGAGACACCAAGAACTCTGAAAAAAGAACTCATCAACTCATGAGTACTAGACTCTAAGGTTAGGTTGGGGAACCCCACGGCACGAATATTTATAGCCCCTCACTTGGTTTCTGAGATATTCCCACCTTTACATGAGCGATAAAAAAACATTCACACTAATTTGAACAATTCCATCTCACAGAGTCTGGGCTCATTAGCTCTAAGCAACCTTCCACCTTTTGTATTTTCTTATCCACTAACAATTTAACAGTCTTCATACCAGCCATTAACCTATAACTTCATTAAACAAGATTCCAGATAGTTCTAATTTCTCCATGTTGACCAACCTTTTCATGATGGTATTCAAAGCTCCCATATTTTGGCCACCTTCTTTATGATGGAATCAAAAGTTCCCATCTTTTTTAATCTCTGAAATATATCACAATTGACACCTCTTTACCATCTTCATCCTTGTATTCCCTCATGTTTTCTGATGTGGGGCTGGAAGGCATCCAACGTATCTTTTTTAGCTCGTTTCCCCTCACTATCATGCTGTAACAGTCTGTGTGCCATCTTCACTTTGCAATCGCTCACACCCTCGGAGACAGCTTGAGGCCCAATCTGGGGAAGTCTTCTGCCACCATAACTGTCTGCTCTGGACTTCTCCTTCAGTGCAGGTCCAGGTTTAACAAACATCCATGGTGGCTAAGTATAAAGAATGATCCCAGTCTTCAAAACAGTCTTGTAAGAGTGTCAGCCGCCCAAAGACCCGGCCATGCTCTGACTGATTCTGAATGCCTCATCCACTTCACGCTCTCCATTTTGTTTCTACGTTGGAGGGGCATGATTACCTTACATCTCTGTTGAACACCACTCAAACAAACCCACTTTTTCTGTGCGTTGCACTATTGTTTCTTCTGCCACCCTTGTCGCTCTCTAGGCTGTCTGGGAGCTTTTGGTGGCTTCGGCTGGCAAAAAGTAGGACTACCCTGGTAGCTCCAGAAGTTTCAGCAGTTTGGGACGCCATCAAGATCCACTCCTCATTGAAACTTTAAATACAGCGAGAGGCACTAATTTTCTAAATCTCGTGAGCAACCAGCACCCTACATTTAGCAGAGTGCTAAGAATACAGAGTTGTCAGTGTTATAATTATAGAAGAGGAGATGCAAAAAGCAATGTGGTAAACTGGGAAATGTAAATAAGACATGCTGTTATATTCTACATTTTACTCAAGATGTTATATTGTGCCATTCTCATTGTTTATAATCGGAATGTTGTTATGTTCTTATAATGTCATGTACCCTGCCCGCTTATTTTGTGAGAATGGTAGGTTCCTTGGAATGTTAGGGGAAGCAGGTGGACGGTTGGGCTGAGGGGAAGGTATCTGATGTACGACGAAGAGGATAAAGGATGAATAAAGCTTCTGTGCTCTTACCTCAGTTTCTTGCATTCCTACATGGCTAAATTTGGCAATGAGGTTTTGATGCAAATATGTCCTATGATCATGCAACGTATGATACTAGTGCGTTGTGATTTCTGAAATGCACATTCATGATATCCTTGCCTGAGGCCCCTCACACTCAACCAAACATATAAAACTCTATTTTATGGCTTTGATCAAGTGAGTCATTCTGGGGAAGATTCATAGCAAGTGTCTGCCCTCCCAATGATGCCACCTCACCTCATAGGCTTCTGAGGGCTTCTCCCCGGCTAAGTGATCCACTCTAGGTTGGCCCATCATGACAGTCAGCTCTGGGCCTGACACTCCTCCTAGAGTGGTGTACGCCATCAGCTACGCTTCTGTGTGTGTCGGACTGATCCTGGCAGGTGGTCACTGTTAATGCTGAGGAACACAGCACGCAGTGATCTGTCCTTGGTGTTAACCTCGAGCCTTTTACCTCCTCGTGCTCCATATTTGTGCGATGAGAACTCTAGTATATAAACGTTTATTCAGATAAACAGCACACTCATATGTGAAGACAGGGAATGATACCATTTTATACATGCATACTATCATATTGAAATGCACAGTACCAACATGCAGTTTGCTACAACACAGAGGCGGTCATTCTGACCCTGGCGGTCAAAGACCGCCAGGGCGGAGGACCGCGGGAGCACCGCCGACAGGCCGGCGGTGCTCCAATGGGGATTCCGACCGCGGCGGTAAAGCCGCGGTCGGACCGGCACCACTGGCGGGCTCCCGCCAGTGTACCGCCGCCCCATTGAATCCTCCACGGCGGCGCAGCTTGCTGCGCCGCCGAGGGGATTCCGACCCCCCCTACCGCCATCCAGATCCCGGCGGTCCGACCGCCGGGATCCGGATGGCGGTAGGGGGGGGTCGCGGGGTCCCTGGGGGCCCCTGCAGTGCCCATGCCACTGGCATGGGCATTGCAGGGGCCCCCGTAAGAGGGCCCCTAAATGTATTTCACTGTCTGCTGCGCAGACAGTGAAATACGCGACGGGTGCAACTGCACCCGTCGCACAGCTTCCACTCCGCCGGCTCGATTCCGAGCCGGCTTCATCGTGGAAGCCTCTTTCCCGCTGGGCTGGCGGGCGGCCTGAAGGCGACCGCCCGCCAGCCCAGCGGGAAAGTCAGAATTACCGCCGCGGTCTTTCGACCGCGGAACGGTAAGCTGACGGCGGGACTTTGGCGGGCGGCCTCCGCCGCCCGCCAAGGTCAGAATGAGGGCCAGAATTTCCTGCAAAATTAACAGGATCCTCATCACTTGGAAATGGTGGAAAGCGGAATTTCAGACATACTTGGTAGCAACTGATGGCAACAAAATGAGTGTGGAACATGGAAAAGGCATTCTTCTACACTGCCTAGGATCCAAGGGCCAAAATATCTTCAGGACTTTGGATAAGGTTGAAACATTAGACGATGAGGAAGAATATGATGAAGTTGAAGAGGCTTTGTAGGGATTAGAGAAGTTTAAGCCTAATGTTAGCACTACACTGGAACTGTATCACTTTTATACCAGAAAACAAAGAGATGAGAATCTTTCAACAAATTCATAACAGCTCTACAAGGATTGTCTACCACATGTAACTTTGGTGCATTTACGGATGAGATAATTAGGGACCAATTGATGGTTAATACAAACACAATGACATCCAGAAGAAACTATGGGTCATATGAGACCTCAGACTTGATGAGGTCATCAAACTGGCAAAGGCCATTGAACAGTCAATCTCATGGGTGTGAGGAGTAAATGACGAGAAACCGATGAATAAACTAGGAGAGGTGTGCAGTATTGGTCCCCAATAAGGAATGTTAGAGGTAAACAAACACCGAAAAAGTGAAGATAAGATCTCATGTTCTAGATGCAGTAGTTTGTCACATATCACTTCATTTAAGAACTGCCCAGCCTTAGGCAAGGATTGGAACATTTATTGGTGTAAGGGCATTTTAGTCGAGTGTGCAAAAAAGGTATTTGTACCCAGAGACCAAGAGTAGCACAGATTTCGGGAGACATATGTCGCAAAGAATGGAAGAATCTGAACAAAAGCGACAGCAGGAATTGTTTTAGTGGTTCAAGAAGTCATAGGGAAGTCAGAACAAAATGCTGATGAGCCTCCTGTGTGCATGTTATGTGGACACAACACAGATTTGGTAGTTTAGGTGGACTGTGGGTCATGGTATACCATAATTACCATGTAAATATTTACAATGACATTTGTGCAGACTGGTATGCCCTTGATAAGACCAGACATAAGAGCAGTATCCTTTGATGGGAGAATAATTGAATTCAATGGACACTTTGTGCCAATGCCCAATATAAGGGCATAAGAGTTCACATACAAATCTGTGTGACTCTCAAGGGTCTTTGTGTTCTTGGACTACAGCACCAAAGGCTGCTCCAAATTGTAGTGATCCTTAATGTGCAAGATTCAGTCTTAGCAATTCAGGAGGTTGGTTTAGCTATCACTCTTGCTGGGAGTTCCCTTGTGTGTAAGAAAGGAATTGCAAAATTTGCTGAGTGATCTTCTTGCTGAAGGAAGAATAGAGGAATCTGAATCATCTGAGTGAGTGTCACCAATAGTACTGATGGGAATAAAAGCAATAGGGGCCTATGCTGCTTGTGTGACGACTTGAGAGCTCTCAATGCAAATATTAACATTGACAGGCATCCCTTGCCAAAGGAGAGTGAGCTAATTTCAGTTGTTAATGGAGCCACAATGTATTCAGTTTTGGTCTTGTGACAAGCTTGTTGTCAAATTGAATTGACAAAAGATTTGAAACCACTAACTGCATTCATCACTCTATTTGGGCTATTTCGGTCCAGACATATGCCATGTGGACTAGCCTCTGCCTCGTCCATATTCCAGGGAGCCATTATCACAATGTAAGGACCTTGAAGGCAATGTAAGGTGCATCCAGGATGACATCCTAGTTTTCTTGAACGGTACACAGAAACATCTGGAATTTATTTTTGTCTTTTCTGCTCAAAACTGGAAGCTCATAACTTGACACTTTTACCAGACAATTGGCAGTTATTTAAAAATCAGTTGGAGTATGAAGACCACATGTTGACAGTTGGAGTAGTGCTGAAGGAGTCCTTAGTGTCTGTTATCAATGAAGCTCTACGTCACATGTCCAAGGTACAATTATTGTCCTTTTGTAGACTGTGCAAATATTACTCAGCGTTCATTAAACATTTCGCTACAGTCATGGACCACTGAGATAGCTGCTACAGAAATATCAGGAATGTGTGATGCACCCACATTATGACTGTTCACTGTTGGAAAGGAATGTATCATAACTCGAGATGCTAGTGCTCATGGTTTAGGAGCTGTTCTGTCTCAACAGCAAGGTCACGATTAAATGGTGGTTGGGTACACTTCCAGGATAGTGAGTTCCACAGTGAGACGCTTTGCTGTAACTGAGTGGGAACCATTGGCCTGTAACTGGGCTGTAAACCATTTCAGGCATATTTTGGGGGGCAGCGAGTATAAACTGCAGACAAACCACAAACCACTTGTTCAGATAGTGTGTCAAGGGGGAGGTGTGAATTTAACTGAACACACTGCAAGACTAACTTCAAAGTTGCAAGAGTATTGTTTTACAGTGTTGCATGTTCTGGGCAAAAGTTCCAAATGTGCTAACTTTTTTGTCCTGATTTCATTGCCCAGAGTCTGATTGTGGTGAGAGCGAAGAGGATGAACTTGAAGCAGTTGCAAGCTTGAGTGAAATCCATGCCATACAAAATGTACCATTGTCTGAAGTGATATGGTTCTAAGACGATGCAAAGGATGAGACTTTGCACAAAGCAAAGAAATACACTCACTCAGGTTGGTCATCATTAAACACCTGCAAGCTACACTCTTTTGCTGAATTGTGTGTAACCAGTAACATACTAGTTAGGAATGACCAATGTGTTCCACCAGAAAATGTGAGAGAAATTATAACTGAAGCTTGCCACCAGGGTCACATTGACATGTTGAAGAACAAGTTGAGAACATTATGTTGGTGTCCTGGATTGGACCGCAAGGGTGACTATTATGTGAGGAATTGTGTAGAACGTTCCAGTAGTGATAAGAATCTAAAGTGTATTACACCTCACATACATGCAGTACCTTAGCCACAACTACCATGGTAAAAACTGGCTTTTGACGTTGCAGGGCTTCCTACGTGATTACCAAGCTGTATGAATTATGCCATTGTAATGATAGACTATTTCTCCAATTGGCCATCATGTCCGTAGAAAAGGCGACTATGGAGTCAATTGTACATTTCATAAAGGAGATATTCAATAGGGTTGGTTTCTCAGAAAGCAGTGTCGAAGACAATGGCACACAATTTACTTCCCAGGAAAAGAAATGTTTCCTTAGTTTGGATAACGTCAAACACACCGTCACAGCTGTACATGACCTGCTGTACATAACCCGAAGTATAGCATACATTTGGCCCTACAAAATAAGTAATCTATCAGAATCTCATCAGAGAGAGATTGGAGCTTTTCACATCCATCCGCACTTCACTACTAGGATTAGTCCCTAACAGTTGTTAAGAAGGATGCCTCCTTCGTCTCATACATGTTGAAGCAAGGTTTGAGTAGTGGTGTGGATTATGAACATGTCAGAAAAAATGTAGAGAGAAGACCGTATTTAGCCAAACAAAGATAAGATGTTGTTCATAAGGTCAAACTGCATAATCTTTCTGTGGGAAAGTGATTTGCATCAAGTTCCCCATGAGAGTGGAAAAAGATAAATCAAAGTTTTCCAAAACTATGAAAGGAGTGAAATGTAACAAAGGATGTGTAATTACACGGGATGGGAGGAGTTGGAGTGTCAGGAGAGTTGCCAACAATGTAAGCAAATGTGGCCTTCCCAATGGAGAGCATGATGCTGAAAATGATGACGAGTCCTCCTTCTGTGGTTTTGAATTATCTGTCACCCATGCACGTTACTGAGCCTTCTGATTAAACGGACCTAGAAATGGAGGATGCCATTGGTCATCTGTGGAGGATGAAGGCTGATAGGGTAAAAATACCCAAAAGGTTAAAAACACCTTCCAGGTGGATTCTCCAGAATTATTTGTTTTTGTTGTCTTTGAGGGGAAAGATGTGTTATATTCCATATATTATGTCAAACGTTATGTTGTTCCATTCTCATTGTTTATGATCACAATGTTGTTATGTTCTTCTGGCGTCATGTACCCTGCCTGCTTGTGTTGGGAGAATGGTAGGTTCCTTTGAACGTTGGGGGAATCCAGTGGATGTTGAGCTGAGGCAAAGGCAATCAGTTTATCACGAAGAAGATAAAGGATGACTAAAGCTGCTGTGCTCTTACCTCAGTTTTTTGTACCACTATAGATGCATAAAGGCACTCATTAATGATATTTGCAGATTTTACTTCTTTGGAAGGATGAAAATGATATTGATGAGGGAGAACAAATGAATCCTAATGATTAAATAAATTAGGCACATTCTGGACCATCAAAGACATTGCATTAGTGGGCCAGTAGCATTTAGAGTTTTTCAAGGTATTTAACTTGTAAGTGAAAATTAGTATATTCTATGCGAGTCAGGCCTTGAGAAAGTTTTCCTTCCTGCAGGAGTGTGTCTAATTTGTCTCCCAGTTGTATTTTATTGCTGATTAGGTTGTTCTTTCCTCAAATTGAGTTCAAGAATTATTTCGTGCTTAAGGTCCTTCATGGCTGAGCGCGATCTTATTTAATTAAAATATTGCATCCCCATCGACCAACCACACGCTTAAATGTAGCCACCCAAAAACATTGCTACCATACACACAGAAACATACAAGCACTTTGGTGGCAGATCGTTTCAGGTTTAATGCTCCTCCTCAAACTCGATCCCTATACAGCCTCCTTGTGGATGTTGAGCTTGGTTACTGCTTTCTTCAAGGGGGAACATTAGACTTTGAGAGCAGTACATTCAGTAAGACTCAATCCTCTCATTAAAAATTGCCCCCAAGTTTTTTTATAAATACACGTGAAGAGAAATATTGCAGAGAATAACCACAGAGGGCTAATGGGAGGATCCTACTTTTGAAAGCCTTGATGGCAGGGTGATGGGAAGGGCTCTTCAGCTCCAGCTTATGGCACACAAATGCTGAACACACTGAACATGTTATCTTTATCTGTCCAAGATTGTGTACCCTTTGCGTCATGATTCTGCAATTTATTTTTACTGAGGCGGGAAATAGAATGACATTGACCTTTGATTTACTGATAGTTCTAATAATCAATTAAGTCATAAATTCCATGGGTCTGGTAATTAACCAATTAGCTGCTGAGGCTTTTCTCTCCCTAGTGTACAGCTTTTATTTATTTATTTGTTTTTTTAGACATTTGGGACAGTTCACGCTTAAGAATTAATAACTCTTTTTCCACACAATATATTCACGTCCCTTGTTCCCACATTCGGAGTATTTTAAAGGTACAGGATTTGTGAAGTCCAGTAGGAGGACCTCAGAAAATAGCCAAAGTAGAGAAAATGCTGTTTATTTTCTTTAAACGTCACACAAAACAGCTGTGTAAAAAAGCATATTAAAAAAAAACACAGCAAAGCTTATGACAATACAATAAGATCACCATCTACTATCTTGGTTTGAATGGAACTGTTGGAGAATGGGACAACAGAATGAGGTAGCAATTTCTGGCAATGAAAACTGAGAGGGTTTCAGAAAATGGGTGAGTCCCAGGGGCTGCTGGTGATATTTGAAAGTGGTGGGGGTAGAAGTTGGGTGTGACCTTTAAGTAGCGAGGACGATTACTGGACAAACCTGAGGCCCAGGGAGTGAGGTGTGAGGAAGGGTACATTTGAAAGCAAATAGATTTAATGAGAATGCAAGGTATTAAAGCAGTGGAAACGTATTGTCTTGAAATATTAAACACATTGCAAACTACCCCATATCTTACTGCGATAATATGTTAAATTGCTACTGTTATGCACAGTTTGTACAGTGAAAGAACTTCAGGCACTATAAAGGCTGTGCTTGCCCAGTGTTTTGCACTACATGCAGCTTCGAATTGGGAAGCAAAAACTCTAACCAGGCTTTGGGAAGCACCTATGGCAACTGGATGCAATTGGTCATACAGAGATATGTGCAGACAGGTATTTTAGTGGGGAGAAAAAAGTGGGAGTACTCTGAAAAGGAACATGTCGAATATATTTCTCCTATTCCCATAACGCACCACCTGACCGGTATTTTAGTTTCTCTCTGAGATGTTATGGCATCCAGATATATAACAAAACAACTGACATACACCTACAACCTAACCTGACAGTACTTTTGGCTTTGTCAATGGTTGTTAGCTACTTAAGATACATAAGTGATAACAATTTTGTTTTTCATAAATAGTTACACTTTGTAGATGTTTCAATTCTGAAATTGTGAGACTGTGAATTGAGTATTATTATAGCATGTGGATGGAGTATTGGCCTTCAGTTATGTGCGGTTTATGTTAGAAATGTCGTCCCTTTATCTTTGCACATCTCATCCATCTGCATATCTTCAACCTCTTTTCTTTCCTTTTCAGTGCCCTCTTTTCACTCTCCCCTAAATATAGATCCTTGCATCTCCCCCACATCACCACCCCCAAACATACACTGCGGTCACTCACATTTAAGCACTGTATTTTCTTTTACTTTTCCCTTGTGAAGATTTTGACATCTGTGTTCTACCTTCACAGCATTTACACAGAATTTAAATTGAAACTGGAAAACATGACTATTCTTCTATGTGCTCTGGAGAGAGGACAACCCAGTAACAGGCACTTTTCTTTGCCTTCAGCCCCCCTTGCCAGATCTCTCAAACAAAGTCCATGATAAACCTCTGGCACAACTCAAAGTATGCATTGTAGAAGAGTAATACGATGCAAGAAAAAATACAGAAACGCAACTTGACGAAATAGTTAATACTCTCGGGGAATGCAAGATTAAGTAAAACATGTGAAATAAAGAGTAACTATACTGCTGACATGCATTACCATAACGTTTTTAACATTCATTGTTTGTAAATCAATCCATGTTTTGGCATTCATAATAAGGACATGTTTTAACGCCATAAAGCATGTAACTGTCTTTACTAAAAACACATATTTCTAGCTTTGCACTTGTCTGCTTGACTCTGATATTGGGATCAACTTTGGAAGGGAACAAAAACCCCTGCTCATGTTTTGGATCAATTTTGCGGGGCAAATCCAGTAGCTCAACTTCTTGAGAGGCGAGCTGCCTTCAGCCAGGGATTGGGGTGTCATAGTAGAGGTGGTTGGCATGACCATGGGTCTCAGCAGAATATACACACCACAAGATTAGCAATATAACACTTACTATTACCAAGGACAAGGTGCCAAGTCACATGTGCTCGCATACAGTCTTATTGTATGACAAAAGGGAAACAATAGGATCCAGGGCTGTGAATAATGGATGTCTGGCCTCGCGCAGGGATGCAGGCTCCAATGCCTGACACTGTGATGCTGACAGCATCTCTAGCCTGCATTGACTATCACCGTAGACTAAAATGTTAATGAAGGGCTTTAGAAAGATAAGCCTCGCTTCACTTTGCAGAACGTTGATTTACTGCCTGACTTCCGCCCCCTGCCTCAGAGCGATGGGGGGCAGGCAGCCTGGAACAGACAGTCCAGACATAAATATATTGATTTGTCTAGAGATACATTTGCAGTGGCGGCCTGTCCTTTAGGGTGGAGGGGCCACGCCCCCCCACGTTTTGCCCCTCATGAAGAGTGTCTGTCAGGTTGAACAAAGGCCAGCCTGACAGACACTCTTCATTTTCAGCTCAGACAGCCAGGAGTGAGCCATAAGCGATTTGCGCAGACTCCTGGCTGCCTGAGCTGAACTTTGCTGGGCTGAGGAGGTCACAGCCCCTATGGGCGAGACCTCCTCGGCTCAGCAAAGGTGCCTCGAGGCCCTCCCCTGGGTGACGAGGAAAGCGTCACCTATTGACACTCGCCCTGGGCGCTTCAGGTTTAAGCCCTGAAGCGCCCAGGGCGAGTGTCAATCAGTGACACTTCGTCACAGAGTGGGGTGGGGTCAGCAGTCTCACTGACCCCATCCCACTCTGTGACGAGGCTGGAACTGCTGCCTTCCCAGCCAATGAGGGAAGGCAGCAGTCCCAACCCTCCTAGGACCTAGAGGCTGAAGGTAAGTGTGTGTGTGTGTATGTGTGTGATGTTTGAAATTGAATGTTTGGTGCGCGCGTGCATGTTTGAGTGTTATGAGTGTTAATGGATGGATGTGCATGCATGTGTGAAAGAATGAGTGTGTGATGTTTTAAAATGAATGTTTGGTGCGTGCGTGCATGTTTGAATGGTATGAGTGTTGTTATTGGATGTGCGTGCGTGCGTGTCTCTGTGTGAAAGAATGAGTGTGTGTGTGTGTGTGCTTCCCGCCCGCCCCCCTTCCTCCTAAAGCTGCCGGCCGCCACTGTACATTTGCACTGCTAAATAAATCGATCTATTTTACATTGTTTAGGTAAACCTGTGTGAATTTCAGAGAAGCACAGTCCCAGAGCCCTGATGGAGGAACCGCCTCTTGTGAGTCTACAGCTTTAATAATGCCAGTAGCAGCAGAAAGCAGTATATCCACAGCTTACTCGCTGTGCACCACATACTGAAATGTCTCGCGATACTTCAATATTGGGTGGACTGACTTCCCAACACCTCTTACTTATAATTCTTGCTGAGATTTGAATATATGTTTACAACAAGTACAAGTAGAAGTGGTTGTACTCATTAAGGGCCTGATGTATTGAAGGGCTTTCCACATTATTTGTCTGTGGAGAAATGTTTGAGAAATAAGGGCCTTAGTTGCCTGGTACTTAAACTGTTAGAGTTCGTAGTTTCAGAACAAGAAGCAATGGCTAATCAACAGAAATTAAGCCAAGCATATTGCGACTATGACAGGCAAAAGCAACAGCCATTTCTAATGTTAGACATACTCCTGCTGGGGCTTCCTACAAATAAATTACAGGTGTAAAGTTACCACTGGTTACTGTTCACAATTAGGTGGCTATCTCCACCACTGAGGTGATCTACAAGCAGGTGGCTATCTCCATGACTGTGGAGAAGATCTATTATATATATATTACATTTTGCTAAAATTAATGTATAAAATTAATATACATTTTTCTTAATTTTTTTAACAAAAGGTCAAAACAGATTTTATTTTAGATTATGTTTATTATTACTTCTTTAAGATGTAATAATGATTTAATAATTATTAATATGTTTTTCATTCAAATATATATAATAAAAGTCAAACAAAATGTAATTATTTAACAATATTTCCTATGGGTTGTTATTTTAAGTCCCTGCGTTTATTGTCTTATTTGTGGGAGTGTGTTGCAGTACATGTAATTGGCCGTGCACGATGCTAGACTTACTCTAAGGCTGAGCTTAAGTAAATTTGCTACTGTTTTAGAACCTTTAGGAAGTGTGCTGTGAATGGAATTGGGTTTACTCTTTTGTGTGTGGGTGTTAGTGTTTTGCATGTCCCTCCCTAAAGCCATCCTTACACCTCCCTAAATTCCACCCATTTAGGACTAAGTATTACCCATTTTCCAGCTACTCCCCTAGTCTCTCACACGTTGACTTTCAACACGTGAACCAATATGCGCAGATATCTCCGCACAGCGAAGATCTGGAGTGGCAGAGCAGGTTAGTGAATATAATTTTGAAGTACCTGAGGAGTACTACCGTAGTACTACCTTAAATGCTACAAAGAGTAGTTAGTGATTTTAGCCCATCAAGTGTACCACTCATTTTAGCAGCAATGACAAAATATAGCAATCAATTTTAATATTTGTAACAAGATATAATACTAGGACAATAAATAAGACACTAGTGTGTTAAAACCATAGGGCTTATGTACAGAAAACTAACGGGTAAATCAAGTAGGTCTGCCATTTTCAACCCAAGGATGTAATGGATGTTTTGTTTTTCATGATCTTTGTAAAATGTTATTGTTGGGGGAGTTGCAGGGTTCTCACAAACACAAAAAATAAAACTTTGGCTAAAAGAGAAAATATTTTCCTGGTGTCAACAAGTGTGCATTGCCATACTAGTCTCTTGCACCAAAGGGAACTACTTTTGTACATTGAGGTGCTCCTTGAGTAAGAACAGAATGCTGTCAGTCACAGAAAAGTTATCCAATTGCTAAAGTGGGCTGACCCACTGCCCCATGTGGTCCTGTAGTCGGCAAAAGAAAATTGTTACTGACACAGCAAAAGATCAATGGATGAAGATGGCAGGCTGAAAGTTCCTTTAAATATGCATAGTACACAAATAATTTGTCTAAAATTAAAGGCTCTTGGCTAACACTACACCTAACAAGCAGGTAAATCACAATAGATAAGAAATAAAATACAGCTCATATATACAACATATACATTTGTTTTGTGCTTTGCCACTAACAACTAATGTTAACATGCACCCATTTTGCTAGTTGCTCCTAAATCCATATACTAAATCATCGACTAGATAGTAAGGTTCCCAGAATGAATAAAAATGGATTTTTAAAATCAACTTTGAACTTCAAATAAACCTGGAAATACACACAAGATGTCTGCTAAATTGTTGTGGGTCCTGAAGCTTATAGTGCCTTTGTTAGAAATTGGGTTTCTAGTTGGCAGTCGGTTTGAACCCTCTCCAAGCAGGGACCCTCACTCTAGTCAGAATAAGGGAGATACCTGCTCACATAACCTGTGCTCACCTCCTTGGTAGCCTGGCAAGAGCAGGCAGGTTAATCTCAGAAGCAATGCGTAAGGCATTTGGACATAACACACAGTAATAGATGAAAACACTACAAAAGGACACCACACCAGTTTTAGAAAAATAGCCAATATTTATCTATAAAAAACAAGACCAAATACAATAAAAATCCACCATACAGTAATAATTGTATGAATTCTGCAAGATTTACTCAAAAATACAGTTCCTTGAAGTCGATAGCTCCACCTGGGGCTGTCACAGCTTTGTGATCAACAAAACCAACAGTTCAGGCCAACCGTGGCGTCGCAGGCTAGCTACGGTGTCAGGAAGTCCCACTAAGAGTACCTTTAGAATTGCAAGGCGTCATGATCCTCGCATTGAGCTCTGAAGAGCGGTCTCACTGGTGTTGTGGTGTTGGTTATGGAGTCTGAGCAGGAGTCGTCAGGCCCTTGAAGTCACACATGTTGCGGATAGAACTCCAGGCTGATGATGTCAGGAGCGCTTGTGTGGATGGCGTTGGGATTGCAGTGTAAAGGCGGGACAGTGTGACGAATGGTGCCAAAAGGTCACGGTGTAGGCAGAGGTTTGGTGACGGCGTCCAGCGGCGTCGGTGAGACCAGGGCTGCGGTGTGAAGCGGGGCGGTGCAACGTGCGGTGTCACCATGTCATGGTGCAGACAGCTGTGTCGTCGTTGCTGAAGTGCTATTGTCAGTAGGCCCAAGCCACTTGTGCGGGATGGGACGGTGCTCTGTGACCCTCACGCAGGGATGCCAGGTGACGACATTGGAGTCGATGGTGCTGGCGTCGGTGGACTGCAGCTGCGGTGTGGGACGGGACGGTGCTTTGTGTACCTCACGAACGTTGTCCACAGGCCACAGTGCAGACAGCGGCACTGGTGTCAGCATGAGCGGCATCGTTGGGGATGCCCAGGCTGCAGTGTGAGCGACGCAATGCCGGAGTGCGGGGCACACAGGTCCGCGGTGTGTGCAGCGGCTCGGTGAAGTCGTCCAATGACGGCGTCGGTGAGACCAGGGTTGTGGTGCGAAGTGGGGGCAGTGCAGCTCCGTGCGGCATCGGAAGGTCACAGTGCAGGGCAGCGGCTTCGTTGGTGGCGGCGCAGTGGTTTCTCCTCTTGAACAGCACAAACACACAGTTCCCAGTGCTGCAGGTCAAGGAAACTGAAGTCTTTGGTGTCCCTGAGACTTCCAGCAAGAGGCAAGCTGTACTCCAAGCCTTTGGAGAACTCTCTCAAGCAGGACACCCAGCACTCTTTTCAGGCAGAAGCAGCAACTTCAGGCCAGTCCAGCAAAGAAACACAGCAAAGGGACAGTACTCCTCTTTCAGCTCATCTCCTGGGCAGAGGTTCCTCTTCTTTCCAAAAAGATTGTAAATGTCTGGGGTTTTGTGTCTTCGTCTTACACCCCTTTCTGCCTTTGAAGTTGGCAAACATCAAAGCAGTCTCAAGTGTTTGCCAGATCCTTTCTTGTCCAGGCCAGGCCCCAGACACACACCAGGGAGTTGGAGACTGCATTGTGTGAGGGCAGGCACAGTCCTTTCAGGTGTAAGCAACCACTCCTCCCTCCGCTGTAGCTCAGATGGCCCATCAGAATATGCATGCTACACCCTAGACCCCTTTGTGTCACTGTCTAGAGGGACTTTACAACAGCTCAATTGTCAAACTAACCCTGCGGGGAATCCACAGACAGGCAGAGTCACAGAATGGTTTAAGCAAGAAAATGCCTACTTTCTAAAAGTGGCATTTTCAAACTCACAATCTAAAAAAACAACTTCAATAAAAAAAGTATTTTTCAATTGTGAGTTCAGACCCCAAACTTCATATTTCTATCTGCCTTCCAATGGAATCTGCGCTTAAAACTTATTTAAAGGCAGCCCCCATGTTACCCTATGAGGGAGATAGGCCTTGCAACAGTGAAGCCCGAATTTGGCAGTATTTCACTGTTAGGACATGTACAACACACCACAACATGTCCTACCTTACTAAATACACTGCACCCTGCCCATGGGGCTACCTAGGGCCTACCTTATGGGTGCCTTACATGTACCAAAAGGGAAGGTTGAGGCCTGGCAAGTGGGTACTTGCCAGGTCGAATTGGAAGTTTAAAACTGCACTTACAGCCACAGCAGTGGCAGGTCTGAGCCATGTTTACAGGGCTACTTAGGTGGGTGGCACAACCAGTGCTGCAGACCCACTAGTAGCATTTGATTTACAGGCCCTTGGCACCTCTGGTGCACTTTACCATGGACTTACCAGTAAATCAAATATGCCAATTATGGATAAACCAATCAACAGTACAATTTACCTAGGGAGCACTTGCACTTTAGCACTGATCAGCAGTGGTAAAGTGCGCAAAGACAGTAAACCAGGAAAAACAGAGTCCGGTAAACCATAAAAACAGGAGGTCAGAAGGCAAACAGACAGGGGAGACATGCCAAAAAGCTGCCAGGTCTAACAGCCTTCAATTTCAAACTGTGAGTAATTCTATTTTACTGTATAAGGCTGTGACCATAATCACAGTGATAATACTTCTTGTGAAATATTTTTGCCTACAACTTGCAAGCCACATATCTTTCAAATGCCACACCTTTTTGATTCCTCTCAAAATACAACAGCTGTCAGCTACCTATAAGCACTCCTTTGGTAAGAAGTCCCAGTACCCAAAATGGCCAAAATTGAAAGTAACAGTACGGAAAGCCATGCACTATCCGACAAATATAAACATTAGCCTTTCTTGCAAACACATGTGGCTATGCAGCAAAAGCCAGGGGCTTGCTGTCGATACAGCAGAGCACACTATTTTAGACAAAATGTTCAGTCATTTCTTAGATATTTTTTGTATTCTGCTTGATGGCCTCTGTGCAGTGCTTGCAATAGATTTGATCAGTGACACCAAGAGCCTGCAGAAATATTAACACTCATATGCTCCTTACAGTGCCACTTAGTGGGAAAACTAAATTACAACAAAGGATCCTGAAAATGGCCTGAGAATGGTGACTGTTCTGGAAGGAGCGCCATTTTGCCTAAAGCACTAAAAGTATGTTGTCATTAACTGAGAATCCCCCAGTCATATTAAGGTCATGTCAGGGATTCGGGAATATGTACAGGTAGGAGACTTACATCTCAGAAACATACCTCAAGAATTGTAAGTGGAAGATAGGCGCTGCTTAGACACATTTTGTTAGATGCTGCATAAGCCTTTTATTAGGGAGTATGAATTCTGCAAGCAAATCATAGGAAGACAGATTTCAACAGCTTTTCTTGGATCCTTAACACCAATACTAGCAAATGGCACATTAAAGTCTAAGTACATGTGGTGGTTTAACCTAAGAAAGGAAGATAACAATGGAAAACCATATTAGGTCTATCAAGATAGTTCTTTACGATTCTCCTTACGTATTGCAGATACAAAAGAACAACTGCAAATACATAAGCAAAAAGTACCAAGGGAGAATTGGTTTGCGGCTCTGATTGGTAGTCACTAGTGACTTGTAATTGTCATGGCAAACACACTTTCATTGAATGTTGCACATTTAGGAAACATTGTCAGCATATTGTTTTTGCACGGTAAAATACATCACACATTGTTTGCAACTCAAGTGCTTAAATGCAACTCAAAAGCATAACTGTCCTATATATCCGAGGCAAAGTTTTTAAGTAACAGTACCTGGACACACTGCACTGCATCCTAAATACACTAATCCAACACACTGCATTGCATCCTGTGGACTGTATCTGACCAAAACGAACTGCAGATTAGGGATTTTAATACTAAAAAGTAAACCAAAAAGATCAAAGATGGTTGTATATCAGAATATGGACTAAAGAAATACCGTGCCCTAAATCTCATTTAAAAAATATTCTTATTGAGTGCAGATTTTCTATAATTAACTCAAATTGAGTGATTTGTTTCTTGGCAAGGTAGGGGAGACGATGATTTTCAGAGGACGACATTCTGGTACCACACTTTAAAAACACCCAATTACAATCTGCATTTTCACCGACAGTATCACCATGAAGATTTGGATGGTGACAACAGGCTGAGTAAAAAACACTGGATCCGTAGAGTTACAACTGACTTCATAATCGGAAGAGGAAAGGTCCCCTCTCCATTTCATCTGGATTATGGGCTCACTTATAATGAGGGCCTGTGTAGTAAACAGAGAGGTCTGCTGTTTGCCACACAGGCTGCTCTAACCTCCAACAAACGTTTGATGTGATAACATGGAGAAAAGTGTACTATTGAGGTTTTTTTTTATTTTATTACTCATAATGAACCCACTTCACTGACCAAATTTTTTATTCTGAAGTCAGCCACTCATGCTTACAAAATATACTACAAACACTGCTTGTTGGGTCCAACACTGTTCATTTAAATCTAAATTTCACTAATTAATTTTAAACATCCTTACATGACTAAGACTATTTCCCACCTACATTCATGGTCATTATACATACAGATGTGATGAAAATAAATTTCACATCTAGTCCATCATTTGGGTTAAAACTTGATTTCTATCTTCAGAGCAGATATTGTGCACTTCAAGTGAAAATATACCAGATGGAATGAAGACAGAAATGTTAGCATGGCATGTGCTTTGCTTACATTTGCCACAAGGTATTTTTTAAAGTGCAAAACTAGCCAAATGACTCTGCATTGGTCTAAAGGCAAGGACAGAGTCAAAAGGTGATTGGAGGAAGCAGGGTTTTGAGAGCAGAAGCGGCCGCTACTGCACTGTGATGCAGTGTTATTAAAGAGGCATGTCCTTCTTTTTTAAACTGGAGCAGGGTTGGGGTGGTAGTACGGGATACATGGATGAAGTGGGGACCCTCACTTTTCCACTCACACTGCTAGTAATTATTTCCTTAGCACAGTTATTTGATTTAGATAGTTTGTCAATATCTGCAGCTAATTAGTCCAGGTGGAATCCTGGAGCTTTCTCTCTTTGATGGAGTATCTATCAACCTCTCACCCAGTTTCAGTGACATTAAGGGAAGTTATCATTGCTCAGTGGCAATGGTCAACTGAGCCATAGGGGACACGTCTCCCGCTATTTGTTGAGGGACTCCCAGTGCATCATACAATGAGAGTACCCGGGGGTGACGTCTTCATGTCTCCACAACTGGAATCTTCCCAAGAGCTAAGCATTTGCAAGGCCTTTCCTCTTGTCCCTTCGTTAAAGCTTCCTCTCCTCTTTCACTCACCCAAGCAGCCTCAGATGCTAAAATGACCCTGACCTGCCATCCAAAAAGCACAACTTGGTAGACTAATAGAACAGCAGACAGTGCTTGATTTGTGCTTGTTGTTTCTGGTGCGGAGCACCGGCACTTATTTCTGGGGGGCGGCGCTTAGTTTTCTGTCGCAAGCATTTCATGCGAACAAAAGACATGTGGGAAAGAAGGAGGAAGAGAAAAACGAAAAAGCGTCAGAAAGGGGAAAAGCAGGAAGCTGCAAGAGGGAGCTCAAGGGGCAAGGATTAGTTGTAAATGGATCGAAGACTCCCGAGGAGGCTTCAGGATTACGCTGCCTCAGCATTATGTGCTCGCACTTTAAATTGCAGCAGATGCGTGTTTAATAGGTGAGCTTCGAGCACCGGCACCTTTTCATTTACAAATTAAGGACTAAGCAGAACACAGAGCTAGAACGCTAACTGCTGTCTGCACATGCCACCATCTCAGTTAATACCACCTTCCTTGAATATTGCAAAACTACATGCACTCGCAAACTCAACACCTCTGAATCAGATCGATGTCAAACTAAAAACAAGTAAAACACTGGCAACTGGAGGAACTCAGTACACAAAAAGTCTCTTTCCGTGTCTTCCATGAAACATGAAAGCACATCAGTGCCTTATTAAAAAGCTATATTTGCTACATGAATAAATTGCCTGTGTCAATCCCACAAAGTGATTAACATAAGTAATATGATCAATTAAAACATCAGAAGAGTCTGAGCTCTTTAAGAGTGGATTATAATAGGAACCGAAGACAACATCAAAGGGTGATGAATTCTCAAATCGGTTGAATCCCAGTTTAAGACTGTAAGTAGTTTTGAATTTGTGCAACAGTTATCGATAATTTATAGATCTAAGGGAGACCCTAAAAAATGTACTTGTAGAAAAAAAACAAAAGAGGACATTAGCAAAAATAGATCATAATAACAGGAAATATTTTTAATGGTTTGTACTAGAAACACTGTACCACTGAAAGAGAAAAGTAAACCAGAGACGCATACCAATAGCACCAACTCCACTGTGTAGGGTACATGCCACCAGAGCCAGAGGGGGCACTGCTTTTGCAAACATGATGGCTCGCCTGACTCTAAATAGATCGGGAGGATGGTTAGTTTTGTGTACTTCACCATGCTTGTGGTGGAGTACCCTGTCTGTCAAACTCTGAGTCAGGCCCTTAATGACATTTGAAAAGGACATGAGGAGACAGCTGTAGTTAATGGCGGCTAGTCTGTTGTTCCGTTAGAGCGAAGGAGTAAATTACTCTGAAATCCTGGTGGATGGACCGCACGCCATATTTATAAGTGACTGCCAAGTTTGTGGTTAATTACAAGCATTGGCAGAAACTGCCATCATGCATGTTGCTGCCAGTGCATTTTTCTGTTTGATGCAAGCCTCCATCATTGAGAGGGAGCCTAGCACCAGTTTTTAAATTAAAAAAAGATACTTCCCCGTCATCATGGGAATCATGTACCATGGCTTAGGGGGCAATACTGATTTTTTACTGACCGTCTCCGCCAGAGTTTGCCTTGCAGAGATGGAGAGTAATTAAAACAGCTACATGTCTGCCCATCCCAATTGGGTGGGTGGACAAATAAACAATTCTCGGTCGGCCCTTACTCCACTAGGCCACTGGGAGGGTCTTACCATGGCACAGACAGGGAACTCTCCACCATGGTTACACCAAGGATCTAACAGCATGAGAATACTCTGTTGCTGTTGTGACAGAGTATTCCTACCGTCAAAATATCAATCTGGCCCTAATATCAAATGTTAGTTCACTCATTTTCCATTCTGGAAACAAATATCTAAATAATGTGTTTTGCCTGAAGCATCAAATTAATCGGGATTGTTGGGTGCTTAAAGAGATTTGAGTCATCATGGCACTACTCTAATTTTTTGTAAATTGAGGATAGGGAAAAGGACTGTCCTGTGCAATACGTTGTGATTCTCTAACACTTTACTTTTGCTTCATGTAGTATTTATTGGTGGGGTCGTAAGGACTCGATCACTTTAGCACATATAGGTGGTCATTATGACCCTGGCTGTATTATAACCGCAGGGCCAAAACTACGGGAGCACCGCCAACAGGCTGGCGGTGCCTCCTGGCGTATTCGGTCTCACCGCCGGGGCCGGCAGTTTACCACCACAATGGCCCCGGCGGATGTAATCCGCCAGGGCAGCGCTGCTTGCAGCGCTGCCCAGGGGATTACGAGTCCCCAACCGCCAGCCTTTTTCTGGCGGTCTGAACTGCCAGGAAAAGGCTGGCGGTACGGGGAGTTGTGGGGCCCCCTGAGAGGGCCCCATGCGGCTTTTCACTGTCTGCTCTGCAGACAGTGAAAAGCGCGATGGGCGCAACTGCACCCGTCGCACGGCCGCAACACCGCCGGCTCCATTTGGAGCCGGCTCCTATGTTGCGGCCGTGATCCCCGCTGGGCCAGTGGGCGGAAACCAGGTTTCCGCCCGCTGGCCCAGCAGGGATCTCCAAATGGCCGCGGCGGGGGTGCGGCCGCCAATTTTGTAATGATCCCCATATACTCTTATTCAAATTTGGGATTCAGGGCTTTTAGTGTGATATTAATATATTTGTTTGGTCGATTTTTAGGATTTGGTTTATAAACTCTGTTGCAAGATGTATTTTTTGATCTGCAAAAAAATGCTGCTCTGATGAAACATCTCAAAAATTTGAATGTGAATATGGTTTTGGGGATCTTTTCAAGCTATTTCCATTGTGTGTTTCGTATATTGGATATCATCTCTTCTCAATAAAAATATTTATTTAAAAAACCCTTAATAGGGATTGTTTGCACACGTGATTTGAGAGTCTAATGATAATAAACCAGTAAGTGAATGCTACTTTCCATCACAGTAAAATGGAAAGTTAGTAATCTGATTCACCTCTAGGAGAACATCAAACTGCTGTACATTGACTGATGACTAGGCTTTGGAGACTGGGACTGCAATTGAAAATGTTAGTAAGGGGCAATAGAAGTTGGGTATGCATTCCGGTGCTCGGCTCCAAACATCGTTTCCGTTCATCATTATATATCTTCTGTACCTTATGGATCAGGACCAGATTAGTAATAGAGTCATGGATCCTTCTCTGGTAGAGTGAACAACCTCCGCAGCACTCCTCGTGCTACCCTGGCAAGGCGGAAATCCAATGCCCATGGTGGGTGCATCAGTCTCCCCCCAGTTCACCCTTTCCAAAACCATAGGTATAATGACAGTATGTGCCTCAGGAGAGGTGTAATCCGCAGGGATGTAGCTTAGTCAGTAAGATTGGGGGGGTTGAGAGCCTCAGATATTCTGACTATTACGCTGTGAATTAATGTTTAAATATGTTACAAGCAGGGTAACTGGGAGAGGGGCCTAAAGGGCAGTGGAAAGAGAGAGGAATGTGGATTGGTAGGGGTACTAAGTGAGGGAAAACACACTCTTCTGTTAAATAACCAATATTGTGATGCCTTTAAAAACAGAGGGATAGAGTGTGTTTGTGTTTTTGTCTGAATGTATGTTAAAAACAGTCCTGGTGAAATCTGTCAGACCACCAGACTGAAAGCATCTGTACCCAATTATTTATCAGAAAATTATATGGGGGGTGTAGCACGCCATACACACACACACTGAAGCCACGCCCCAGGCAATCAGGTGAGGCTGTCCCTTCATCAACTCCTAGTTTGTGCTTGTGAGCCCGGAAAGCTTAATATAAATTTCCCAAGTGGTTTGAGCAGAGTCCCACTGGCAGTGGGCAAGATGCTTGGACCTGCTCATTTTAATCTTTAGCCTTTGTTACCTGACCAGCTTCCGTCACACCTTGCCCCTTCTCTCACAGATGCTACATCAGGCGTTTTCAGTATTCAGTTCTCACTTGTTTCATTGCAGCGTCCTGTGTTAGTTTCATTTGTGCAGCAAGTATGGCCCTTGCACTCGTCCCCTAAAACTAAGGACTGGGTGAACCTGTGGTAATGGAAAATCCTTACAGTTTGAATCTTGTACGAAAATATGAATTTAGGGAATATTGGGAATATTTCTGCATTTGTCTCATTTATGCCAAGCAAGAGGGGGAATCAAAGGAATAGAGTTTTTTTTTTTAATTTGGAACTCCCTGCTCCTTCTCAAAAAGTACACTTCCAATTTGTTAGGCCCTTTAAAGAACACAGGCCCTTACACTGAAGGTAAATCCCGCTTACTGGCACGTTGACGGCCGCCAACTTACCGCCACAGTGGCGGATATCCGTTCACCATATTATGACACACACACACCAATCTGACAGAACTCAGCCACATACACAAATCCGCCAGACCAAAGGTCAGTGATAAAGTGGCAGTCCCAAAACCCATACCGTTACGCCAACAAAACAACGCCCACCACATTATGACCCATGAATCACCACGCCAGACATTCAACGGCAGTAAACCATTGCCGGTACATACCGCTGTGCTCAGAATGGACACCCACATACAAAACCACACTACATTGGCCAATAAGAAAAATACACACCTGACAACCATACACACACCACACCCACTCACCCACACCACTATAAAACACACACCCACATTACCCACAACCCTTTACAAACAACAGTTCCTGCCAGGCGACTGAGAAGAAGAGCAAAGAGACAAGTAGACACACACACACCACACACAGCCATACACCCCTCACGCACTCCACATTACACACCCCACATTACTCAACAGACCCTCACCAACACACATCACACAACACCCATGGCACCACAAAGGCAGCCCCGTTTCACTGAGAAGGAGTTAAGGGTCCTGGTGGAGGAAATTGTCAGGGTAGAGCCACCGCTCTGTGGAGCACAGGTACAGCAGATATCTATAGCAAGGAAGATGGAGCTCTTGCGGAGAATCGTGGACAGTGGACAGGGTCAATGCTGTGGGACAGCACCCAAGAACAAGGGACGACATCAGGAAGAGGTAGAACGACCTACGGGGGAAGGTATGTTCCACAGCAGCAAGGCACAAGCTCACCATCCAGAGGACTGGCGGTGGACCCCCACCTCCTCCCCCACAGCTCACAGCATGGGAGGAGCAGGTACTGGCAATACTGCCTCCTGAGAGACTCACTGGAGTTGCCGGAGGACTTAACACAGGTGAGTCAACATTTAACACCCCCCATACCTACATGCCATCACACCCCTCACCCTCACTCCCATCACCCCACACCATCCCACACACATGACTAACCACAAAGCCCAGCCCTGCATGCCATACCAATGCATCAACAGCCTTCCCAGCCCTGCATGGACACCCATCACTAAAGCATGTACAGCATAGGGAAGCTAACATAACCACAATACATCACCATACACAAGCAAAAGCTGGCAGGGCAACACCAACCATAGAGGGGAAGCTACAGAAGTACAAATGTCAGACACTTGAAGCATAATAAATAATTTACATCCCCACATGTACCCCAGCCAATGTCACTGGAGAGGAGGTGCCACCACTATCCAGTCCCCCAACAGAAGAGGCCCCCAGTGATGACAGTAACTCTGGACTTCTGGATCTGGAGGACCTACCTGGCCCATTAGGGACCACTAGACAGCCGGTCACCCAAGCCCACTCACAGACCACCATAGAGCCTCCCTCATCATGAACCACCACCACAGTATCCACCCAGAGCAACCTCACCTCTGTCCCCAGGACAAGTCAATCGACAGTGTGCCCACATGTACAGGGACCGCAGGCCACACCTCGCCCACAAGACAATCAGGGATCTGGGGTCAGTGGCAGTGGGCACACCGTTCAGGGGACAGAGGCACAGGCCAACAGGGATACTGGGAGGACTGCTGTGTACCTGGGGAGGACAAGAACAGGGAACAGACTCTCCAGGAGGCACTCTCCGAGATCCTGGGAGCCTACCACCATTCCCAGGACACGATGGGCCAGATCCTTGACAACGTGCAGGAGAACAGGTGGCTGCAGGAGGGACAGTATCAGGGGATCAGGGAGGACTTGCAGGCTTTTAACACCACCCTGATCTCCATTGCAGGGGTGCTGGCAGACGTGGCCAACATCATGAGGGAGGCAACAGCACACCAGAGGGCCCCTACTACTAGCCAGTCAACTGAACAGTCCTCCACTTCCACTGTCGCTAGTAGCCAGGAGGCCCCGCCACAGGACCCACAGGCCACCAGCACCCCTCTCCCTGCAGAAGGTGAACCACCCCGCAAACTTTCCCTGCAACAGAGACAGAAGCCAGAGACACTAGCCAAGACCAACGCCAGGAAATGAGACTCTCCTGATTGTCCCCCTTGTGTCCCACTCAGTCACCCTGTCCACCTTGAACTGCCATTGCTCCCCTTCCTATGTCCCCTTGGACACTGCACCTGTGCTACAAACAAACTGGAACAATACCACCCCATTCCGTTGCACTTTACCCTCAATTTCTTAGCACTACAATAAACACCCTTGGATAAAAGTTGACTACTAGTATTTCATGTATTGATTGAAATAGCTACATCCATTGCAAATGAACTGTACACAGTGAGAGCATAGAATGAATGACCTGTTGCTGGCTGCCGTGATCACATCACAACATTGTTGTCATATCAACAACATCTGTAAAATGATAATCCATAGGTGACAGTAAGTAGAGGAAACAAGTGGTAATGCCAGCATGCCAATGCCCCACAGAATATGCCAATAGTCATAGAAATGTGAAGTTGTACTGTCTCACCTGTGTGTCATTGGAAGTACTGACGGGTCACTAATGTTCTGTTGTTCACATCCTCATCCTCTGCCTCCTCATCCTCACTGTCCTCAGGGTCCACTGCTGCCACAGGGGCATCTCTAGTCTCCTCTTCCTGCAGAAAAGGTACATGGCGTCTGAGGGCCAGGTTGTGCAACATGCAGCATGCCACAACTATCTGGCAGACCTTCTCGGGTGAGTAGCACAGGGATCCTGTTAGATGGAGGCACCTGAACCTGGCCTTCAGGAGGACAAAGGTCCTCTCCATTATCCTACTGGTTCGCCCATGAGCCTCATTGTAGTTCTTCTGCCCTTGTCCTGGAATTCCTTACAGGGGTCAGCAGTCACAATAGGTCTGGGTAGCCAGAGTCACTTGCAAGTATTGAGGGACAACATTTAGCCACACACTATCATATTTGGATAACAGCAGAGGCATACACCAACATACACTGGGTGGGGACCAAGGCTCCCCTATAAGCCACACCCTGTGCTTCTGCAGCTGGGCCATCACATGGGATGCTGCTGTTCCGCAGGACAAAGGCATCATGCACCGACCCTGGATATTTAGCATTGACGTGGGAGATGTACTGGTCCGGCAGGCACATCATCTGCACGATTCCTGAACACCTGTTCATTCTGCGGGGGGGGGAGAGAATTGCAATATGTGTACCGTCAATCGCCCCAATAATATTGGGGATATGTCCCATTGCATAAAGTCCGGCCTTCACATTGGCCAAATATTCCACCTGAGGGAAAGCAATGTAGCTGCACATGTGTTTTACCAGGGCGGACAAGACTTTTGCCAGCACGATTGAGAACACTGGTTGTGACATTCCTGCTGCCAAGCCCACTGTCACTTGGGAAGAACATGTTGCCAGGAAATGGAGCACTGATAGAACCTTCACAAGAGGGGGGATCCCAGTGGGATAACGGATAGCTGAGATCAGGTCGGGCTCCAACTGGACACACAGCTCTGTGATTGTGGCCCTGTCCAGTCTATAGGTGAGAATTATGTGCCTGTCCTCCAGTGTAGTTAAATCCACCAGGGGTCTGTACACGGAGGTATGTCTCCATCTCGTATTCATCCGCAACAGAAGGAATTTAAGTGACACAAGAGGGAGTAGGCTGTCACAGTTTGAACAACTTTATCACAACAGCAGTCCACATCGTGCAATCATGTTTTGGGACAATGTAAATGAAAAGTATGTGCCTATTCATCCTGTGACGCAGAAATTATCGATAGCCCTGTTCACCCCCCTGAAATGGCGACCGCCTGTCCTGTGTGGAGGGACAGGTGGAAGTGAGGTAATTCCGCTGACATTGTGTGCCGTGGCGGTAGGCAGTCGTGAACCGCCATGCAATTCCTCATTGGATAATATTGGGCCCTATGGGGTACAGTGGCCAATGGGGATCTACGCCGGCAGTGACAGTGTACACTGCTGTGGACGTGACTGCCAATTTCTATCTCAATCCTCACTTGTTTCCTGACCTTCCACAGGAGAAGACCTACACTGCATGTGCTGCTGGGACCTGTGTCTGGAACCTTCCATGGCCCATTTGACCGGGGAAAGGGCCCCAGCCTTCACTTCGGAGGAGTTGGAGCAAATGGTGGATGGGGTCCTACCCCAGTACGGACTGTGGTATGGGCCACCATGTGGCATGAATGCATGGAGATGTGTGTGAAGTCATTGCGTAAGGGTGGGTGGGGTGATTGTCTGTTGGCGGTGTACATGTTGTGAGCTGGCATATGTGTGTTGCAAAGGTGATGGAATCGGCCATGTGTGTGACAGGCTGGACTGTTTGTTTAATGGAGGTCTCCTGTATGTATTACCTCTGCAGGTCAGCACCCATCAAAAGAAGGGATTATGGCGTGCCATCGCCAAGAACGTGCGGACCCTGGGGGTCTATGGAAGGCGGAACACCCACCATCAAAAACGGTGGGAGGAGCTGAGACGTTGGGCATGGAAGACTGCAGAGGCCCAGCTGGGGATGGCCTCCCAACGAGGAAGGGGTGCCCGTCGGACCCTGACCCCCCTGATGGCCCGCATACTGGCGGTGGCCTACCCTGAGCTGGATGGGCGCTTGAGGGAATCACAACAGCCACAAGGGGGTGAGTACAATGGGTATGATTACAACTTATGGCTGGTGGGGTGGTATCCGGGTGGTAGCTATGTGTTAGTGGGTGCACTTAAGGCCAGGCCAGACACAGCAACGTAGGTCCTCAGAAGGGTAACGGTTGCATGACAAATACAGGTAACCTAGCTTGTTAGTATTCACTTCTAGGCAGGGCTGTGTGGGTTCCAGGTGTGCTGCAGTTGGCGGTGTGTGCTCCTCCTCATGCCTTGGTGACTAGCCATTTCACTGTTAGTGCGAGGGTGCTGTGTATGGCAACCATGGTGTTGGTGCAGTCATTGACCCAGTGTATCCTTTGATTCGCTCCCCCCCTTTCTTGTTTTGTTATCCTGTCCTTGTGTGCATTAGCATCATCTGGCGGAGGAGCAGAGGCACCGGCGACAGAGGGAGCTGCAGCCCACAGGACCCTGGAGGCAGAGTTCACCGATGCAGAGGGAACAAGTGGGACAGAGGGCGAGGAGAACACCACATCGGAGACTGGAGGGGACAACACAGACTCTGATACCTCCTCTGATGGGAGCTCCCTGGTGGTGGCGAATACCTCTGTGACCACCCCAGCTGCAGGTACAGCCGCCACCCCGGTACCAGCACCGCCCTCCCAGTAGCCCCTCAGCGAGTTGCCCGTGCCTGCTCACCCAGGAGGGTGGGCATCTTCTTCGCCCCAGGCACCTCAGGCCCTGCCCCAGTCAACCCTGCTACCCTGAGTGAGGAGGCTATGGACCTACTGAGATCCAGCTCTGTAGGACAGTCAACCATTGTGAATGCCATCCAGGGGCTGGTATCCGAAATGCAGCAATGCAATCCATTCCTAGAAGGCATTCAAGGTGGTTTGGCTGCCCAACAGAGATCGATTCAGGCTCTGGCCTCCTCTCTGATGGCATCCATTGTCCCTGTTTCTACTGTCCCCCCTCTAACTTCCACTTCCCAGTCCCATTCTCCTCAACCCCAACCCATCCCAAGCACACAGACAGACGAGCATGCACACAAGGTAACACACAAGAGTGGCACAGGCAAACACAGGCACCACACTTCATCCCACAGGCAGTCACACAAACACCAAACCGTTGCAGACACAACAACATCCACAGCCTCCACTGTCTCACCCTCCTCCTCGACCTCCCTCCCAGTTACGTCCACACTCACACCTGCATGTACTACATCTACATTCACTATCAGCATCACAACACCAAACAGAACACACACCAAACTGGCAGGCAGACACCTCCACAACATCCATGCACGTGTCCACTGTGTCCTCTCCCACTGTGTCTGCCTCCCCCCCACCAGGACACAAACGCAAGCACTCAGACACCCAACAGCCATCCACCTCACATCAGCATACGGCTCATGCACCTGCACCCAAATCCAGCAGACATACACCTTCAACAATCACTCCCTCATCCTCCACTCCCATTACTCCTCCCTCCTCCTGCCCCAACGTCCCTAAAAAGCTTTTCCTTGCCCAACTTGACCTCTTCCCTACCACTTCCCCCCACATCCTGCACATATGGCAGTGTTCCAAGGACACAGCCCAGCACCTCAGCCAAACAGTCCAGGGGGACAGTGGTAGCACCACCTATTCGTTCTGGTAAGGATACCAGACCTACGACACTGAAGGGGAAGAAGCCAGCACCACCAGGGATGAAAGGGAAGAATCCTGCACCAGCTGTGAAGAAGGGGAAAGAGCCTGCACCAGCTGTGAGGAAGGGGAAGGAGCCAGCACCAGCTGTGAGGAAGGAGAAGGAGCCTGCACCACCTGTGAGGAAGGGGAACAGCCAGCACCACCAGGCAGAGAGGGGAAGAGCCCATCCACCCCTGCCAGGAATGGTAAGGGATCCCTGAACCATGAACTGGAGGAGACGAGGCACTCTATGCCAGCGGAAGCTGTCAGGCAAACGCCGCCACCACCACCAGCTGTCACAGGGCCCCCACCACCAGCTGTGGATGTGCAGCCATCAGTGAGTGCAGGGGCTGCCCAGTAGCCTCATCAAACAACCACCACCCTGCAGCCATCAGAGAGTGCAGGGACTGCCCAAGAGCCTCCTCCAACCACCACCACAGTGCAGCCATCACTGCCGGCAGACGCCATGTAGTCCACCCTCCATGGGTTACTGTGCGGGCTGCCCCCTCCAGAACCAGTGGGGAAGTCACCCACTCAAGAGACAGTGGCCTTGCACTCCCAGGACAAAGCAATGGGCACGTTGCCCCCTCCAGAACCAGTGGGCAAGTCACCCACTCGAGAGACTGTGGCCTTGCACTCCCGAGGACAAAGCAATGGGCATGTTGCCCCCTCCAGAACCAGTGGGCAAGTCACCCACTCGACAGACTGTGGCCTTGCACTCCCTAGGTCAAAGCAATGGGCATGTTGCCCCCTCCAGAACCAGTGGGGAGGTCACTCACTCGAGAGACTGTGGCCTTGCACTCCCCGGGACAAAGCAATGGGCATGTTGCCCCCTCCAGAACCAGTGGGCTTGTTCCTGCATCGGGCTGAGGTGCCCCCCTCCCCCTGAGGAGCTTGCCCATTTGCAAACTAATGCCCCTGCAGTGTACTATCTGGATGTGGTCAGGACTCGAGTTGGGCCTTAGACTGTGCTCTGTGGCCATGTGGGCCCTTTGAACATTGGACTTGGCAGTGTCCCTTTGTGTACATGTGTACATATCTGTTTAATTGACAAATCAAATTATTAATTTTGATGTTGATCTGATTACAATCATTTAGTCAATTCCTGTTGTCCTCGCATTATTCTGCCATTTTTCGGGGACAAGTTGATTTTCGTGTGCAGCTGGCTGTGTGTATGGTGTGTGGGTGTGTGTGTGTGTGTGTGTGTGTGTAACTCTTGTTTTCCTCCCATCCTCCCTTATGTGCTAGGCAGCTGTACTCACTGTCATCGTCCTTGTCGGCATTGGTGTTCCAGGTGGAGCATAATGTACAAGATCATTGGGAAGACATGCAATTTGAGTTCCATGGTGGCGTGGTTCTTCCCTGTGTCTCCAATGGTGAGTAATTTCACTTCCGAGCTCTGTTTCCCTCAGACTTTAGAGGGTGTTGGTACCGCCCTGGAAAAGATGGCGGTTTCCTGTGTCTTAATATGGTGGGCGGTTTTTTGTCTTCCGCTTGGCTGTTGCCAGCTACCGCTGTGGTGGCTGTTATTTCCGCTGTGGCGGTTGGTGTGGTACGTTTGGCTGTCTATGGGAGTTATCACTGCCATGGTCATAATTTGGCGGTACTTACCGCCAGTCTGTTGGTGGTATTATCAACACTTTATCACCCATAGCCAGGGTCGTAATGAGGACCATAGTTCTTAACAGCCCAGGAGCACGAAGTTTTCTGCAAGTACCCCCCCCCAAAAAAATACGATGGAAACAACCAATTTGGCAGAATCTCAGAACTTGTCCGGATGTGTGTAAATCGTGAATAATCTACATTAATCTAGTCTAAGCACAGTTGAGGTTGTAGGAGTCGACATTTGTAATCAATAGAAATGCATCTAATGTAAGCACGGATCTTCACGTGAACCAGTGACACAAAAAGGTAATAATGATTAGAAAGTAAAAGATGTCACTATGACAAACACTGTAGAACCCTCTCGCCTGCATCAATACCTCCCCTCCTAGGGCATTATTTTTTACAATTCATGGGTATTCTCCCTCTTCTAGGAAGTCCGGGCAATCCATTGTTTCTGTAGTTTTACAGCCCAGTCCTGAGGGGCAATAGAGTTAACGAAATGCCTTGTAGTTGTGAGTGGGGAGCCCAGGTCCTTAGAAAAGTATGTTCGTATATCACTGGAGCTGAATTCAAGTGAGCAATGACAATCTGCAGAGCACCTATGTATGTAACCCTAAGCTTATCGGATGTTGTGTATATAGCTTCTTTTTTCTATCACTGTATACTATGACTGTCCAGCTGCAGAAATCAATCTATCACACTGTAAATACATAAATATACTTTGGATGGAACAACTGTTCATTTAACTACTGTATGTACCATCTATGAATGTAACTACCCACGTGCATATCAGAGCCTGAATATTTCCTTCAATAAATTATTGTCGTTTGTGTATTATGAACATTAGCATATCTGTGAATATCCTTTGATTTATTTTGATATATTTATATTGATCAACATATCCGTATTTATTTTGCTTAAACGATCACATTGTCTGGCTTTCCCAATAAATTACTACCCGTCAATCATTCATAATCACTCGCTCACCATTTCTGTGTATTTATCGATACACAGCACATACAACACCCATTTAACCACCACTCCAACTCTGAGGAGTGTAGTACCCGTCCAGTAATCCGCGTCGGCGCCAAGAAAATAGGTAAGAAGCGCTACATAAATACAAACAAGCAACTATGGCAGAATATATAATTAATCCATCTATTAAGTTATTTTAAATGATACAACAATAGTCGCTCTCTGTAACTCGATGAATATGTCTAAATGTACCTTTCTCACGTCCCCCACACGATGCACTTGAAGCGGGGGCGTGAGGTCATGACTCGCAGGGAGCAAAGGCCACTGCATCTTTAAATTAGTGCGCGGTTCAGGCACAGGGACACGCCTCAGGAGGCGGGAGCAGGGAGGGCTGAGCACGTTTGCTTCTCTCAAGGTAGGGGAAGCACTTCCAGGGTAGGGGCCTCCCTCCCGGCTCAATGGAACCCGTACGGCTCGATTCCTGACCGCGCGCCACCACTGGACCTCCGAGATGGGCGATTGTCTGACCCCGCCTGGCCACCAGGGAGACTCGTCCCACGTGGGCTGATGCAGGTACTGGGGACAAATGGACTGACTGCAGCTGGGCCCTTGTTTCTACATCCCTAAGGGACGAGGTGTGGCGATTTGAAGACTTGGCTTAAGTGGAAACGGAGATTTTCCGACATTCCTGACAAAGGACCGCCCCGCAGGGGGCATCAGGGGCCGGCGCATTAACCACTGCCGGGGACCCGGAAATTATATGTCAAAGCCGCCTCAGCGGCAAAACCAACGAAGGACGAAGGTCATCTGGCATTCCCCCTCAAGGGAAATGGAGGAGCCCCTCTCCTTTGAGGAACAAAGAAAAGTTCAAACCCCCCAATGGGATGGGGAGACACCGCCCGCCCTCATGTTGTAGGACAGATGAAAAGGATTCTGCTGCCCAGGGAGAAACCACTTTGTGGGCAACAAGGGACAGCACACGGGATCGCGAAACCCACCCACCCACACCGGTATAACAGCATTGTCGCAGGGCTGAGAGGACAATCGGACGGCGGCGGCGGTAAAAGGGGCACATTGGTTGGTAAAGGAGGCACACCGGTGGGCGGTGTGCCGGAGAAAGGCTACTTACCTTGGGATGCCTTACGGCAGGGTAAGGAGGCCGATGGGGGAGTAAGCGGAACACGGCACTCGCGGCCCAGAACCGCCTGTTGGCAGGGCACAAAATGGACAGACAAGGTAGCGAGTTGAGCCTAACAGCACTAAGAGGCTACCCCCCTCACGATCAGAGAAAAGAACCAACAAAAATGGATGACCCCAAAAAGCAGCATGAAGGACGACCTCAACAACAATAGGGGTCAGAATTATGACAAGCAAATGACAAGGACTTGATTGATTTATAGCTGAGATGATGTCATGCAGCAAAGTTATGATCCTAGAGAAATGATTTATGTATGGCATATCAACTGTGATTTATGACCCGTCTCCAAATTACGATTTACAATCATAACAAATGTATGGGCAGCAATCAAAATGATTTATGACATTATAATAATGTATGGCCTTGTCATTGTAATTAATGGCTGAACCTAATGAGTGATGAGGTCAAAGATTGTCGCAAGAATCTATGCTTGTAATAAAACTGCGGCCCAATATTCCCACAAGAGATTGCAAACACACTTGGTTGTTGTGAATTTGTTTTTAAATGTGTATGGGGAATTACACTCATTGGAGTGGGCCAAGTGCGGGGGTTATTGTTTCTGAAGGGTCGGTAAGGCCCAGGAGAGGTTGCTGGCTGCCTCGCAGCCCGTTAGAAGCAATGACATCGCGAAACTCCCCATTTTCCACTAGACCACACTTGCCCTTGTGACTGGGTGTTGGTTTTGATGTATTTTTTTGGGTTGCACTCCGAGGATGCCGCTGGTCTAAGGGATATGCACCGCGACATTTTGGCAGAAGCAGTAACACAATGCGTTAGAATATATATGCATTGTATCTTCCCCAGACAAAATTATGCTTATGTTGTGAGACAGCTGAATTGGCGTGGGAAATCACAGCAAAGCAAGAGTAGGTTGGGTGCAATATAAATTCAGTAGTGGCTCCTCTACTAGGGCGGAGGAGTGCGCTCCCCCCCTCCCTCCCCCTCCCTGCCAGCAGCAGGAGTTGCAACACTTTTACAGTAAAAACATAATAAACACAGTTTATTATGTTTTTACTGTAAAAGTGGGGAGGGCCATGGGCGTGACTGGGATGGAAGGGGACTTCACAGCACTCTCACCCAGTGCACGTGTATGTTTGGCCGGCAAATATAAATACAAGCGTGCTACTGTACTGTGCACTATACAGACAGACTGCTTCAGAAGTATATGAGACTGAGGTAAGTGTGAAAGCGCGCAGACCTATAAGAGGACTAGGCAGGCACGTGCCCTGCGGAAGGAGGCCGCGATTTACCAAGTGATTGAGTGGAACAAGCAGGTGAGGAGCGGGCACCTGGGAGGTACAGGTGTCAGGGAATGGCAGTTACAGAATAATGACAGGCACGAGGAAAGACAGGCAGGAAATGGAGGATGAAGAAAGGTACTAGTGGTGGAAAGTGGACAGAAGCAAGAGGGTAATGTGGACCTTATTCATCTACCCTGGTGTAGGGTGACAGCTGAACCAACTTTCCTGTACACTCCTTACTATTAGACACACTGAGCCCTATTCATAAAGTACAGGTGGACATTTACGCCTGCACAAGTTTCTTTTTTTTCCCACCTATTCACAGATATTCCCGGAAGTACTCCTGGGAAGCCAGGCCAGGTACAGGGTTCTAAGTGAACTTCTCGGAATTTCATATGAATTTTTGTGATGGCACCTGTTACCTCTGTACAAATGCAGTTTTTTTTACTCTGCAGGGAAAATGTATTCCTTTCCTGTGGAAAAAGCCATTACTGTGGCCTCCGTTCAAATGTAGGTGTAATCCATTCTGGAAGTGGAGTTACTCCTACCAAAGAGAAAATCTTTGAGCAGGAAAAGGACAGAGAGGAGTTTGGGAATGTCCACATTCATACACATTTGTGAGCATTCCTGATCTTCCAAGGTAAATCACACCATGTAGCGCCCACTTCTACCCCATGAGTGGAACTTACAACTTGAGAAATCCGTACTACTATAAGCAGATTTGCGTGCCAGAAATCCCTTTAGGAAATCCTGGTGGGTGTTCAGAATGTAGCTCATTAGTAATTTAGTAAACTTATGTTTACTAGTGAAATGAAATAACTTGAGTTACTAGGCTTCTTTATATCTAGCCCTTGGTGCTCCTCTTACAAGCTGTTGTAATCCCTGTTGCACTTAAAGAGAACCAAGGCTGCGAGTAGCAGCATGCGTTATAATGGGAACCTGATCGCCCTGTTGGTATGAAGCCATTTAGTCACTCAATGGGGAGCCCTGATCTAACTGTTGTACCAATTTTTTGTAGCTTTGGAACTTGTAATCGGAGAAGGAACATCGAAATGTTCAATACCCAGCATGGTAGCCTAATGGATTAATGCATAATGCTATAAAGATTGAAATGTGTGTAACATCAAAGCTACGGGGTATGTTCAGATGTCGTCATAATGGCCCAATAAACCGAGCACCACTGATCTAGGAAATAATAAGCTCTTCATTTAGAAGGGAGTAATGGTAATTATGAGTGATAAATAAGATTTCTGCACATATTAGTATTTGCACTTATTTTACGTCAAGCAGAAGAACCACTTTGTGTGGTACAATGTCTACGCATCCATGATGTGGATGTGTAACTCCACTAGGTTCAGTTAGACCTCATTTTTTCAACTATAGGCTCTTATTGTGAGTGACATAGCAGAACCAGGATGGGTTGCAAATGGTAGTTGGGAAAGATCACAGTATTTGAGCGGTGCGGACAGTATGTAAAAAATATGCAATTATTATTATTATTATTATTTTTTTATCTCAGTGCTCAATTTTCCTGGTAATACCTTATCTGCTGAAGTAACAGGAAATTCATCAGTCTTAATCATGATTTCAGAATTCCCCTCAGTGGTATAGGCTCTTTCCCGAATGAAAGGATGGCATGGTATCCTACAAAAAAAATGTTTGTGCAAGTACTCTTTTGGATGAAATCCAAGCAGTGGTGGTGGGCCTTAAAGAGAAATCTGGAGATTTCCTGTCAGGCAATCCTTTAGAAAGACAGCTTACGAACTGAAGAGTACAATCTACAAATTCTCCAAGGAAGTGTCCAGGAAATTGACCAGATAAATAATATATTTTTCATTCTTGATGATTTTCACTTTGCAAGGTTTTTACAGATACTGTCACTCGTCAGTGCTCTGCTAACAACCATTGGTTTTTGATTTCCTTCCCCTACTGGAACTTTTTCTCCTGTTGTCGTGCTTTTCCAGACTAGAAAATGTCTCTTGAACACCAGAGTTACTTTTTCCACAGTAAAAGGGATCACCCCTGCTTTGTGACCTATGAGGTTTGCAAATACAGATTTTGGTTTATTAATATAACACTAACTTACCTCCTTTGGCACCAAAAGCACTGAGGAAACAATCAAATAGCAAAAATCATTACACTCTGACTGTTTCAGCTATTAGATTTAACATCCTGCATTAAAAGTTGTAGCTTTGAACCTCGCCTCAATATGTTGATCTGTGTGGACATCTAAGGCCTGAAGGAAAGGTTGCAAATGTTTATGCATATAGAGCACAAGTGTCTTGCGACTTGGTTGTAATTATGCTAAGGCTTTATGTAGTAATAGGTCACCATGCAAAATTTCCATTATCAGGCTGTCGCAAAAGGGTCTGCCTAACGAATATTCAGCTCCAGCAGTGGGCAAGGAACATTGGTTGGGGGTTGTAAGCCACACAGTGGGTGGGGGAAGGGAGGCAACCTGGTGAGCGAGCAACGTGGAACTGTGGAGGAGAAGCACAAGGGCAAGAAAGTAACAGCAGGGGGAGGGGAAGCACATAAAGATGAGCACAACATGGAGAGGTGCAATGATATTTGTGTTTTGACCACTGACTCCATGTTGCTCTTAGCCTAGCAGCACACCGTCGCATTAGTGACCACCAACTTAATTTTGCCTATTGACTTTATTCTAGCGTTAGCCACCGCCTCGTTAGAAGCTGCAAGTATTTTTCCATGCTCACGTTTATACAGTCTGCTCATGTTTTTATTCTGCATGTTTGCATGTTCTTTCTCACCTAGAGCTTAGGCTGATAAGAATGTGCTGAAATTATGTTAATAATTTTGAGAGAGGGCACCTTGGGATCTTGGCCAATTCTCAACGTGTTGTTTTCAAAACTGACCTGAAGTTGCCAGGATTTTTTTTGAATAATAAACTTATGGAGTGGGAGGAGGTTTCTAGAATTCTCCTCTCTTGTTTGTTTAAAGTATATAAGAGGCCGAGACCAGATGGACCGGGGAGTGACTCAGATCTCAGACATGCTCAGGACGCTGAGGTGTGTCATCCTTGGTGTGAGGATAATTGATCTCTCTCTCTCTCTCCACGATCGATTCTGGGATCTGGCGGTCTGATGCTGACGATGAGAGAGATGATGCAGATTTGCCAGTGCCTCATGGTGATGCATTTTGTTTTTAATTCTTGTTTTCTGCTTTGCATTGTGATATACACACATTTGCTGTGTATATTGCAGTGGAGAATCATTTGTACATGTTTTTATTTCATTGCTGTGACCATTTTTAAATGTGTGCTTTCAGCATGGTAATCTCCTCTATGAACCCTGCAGAGTGATTTAATAAATGTCTACTTTAGACTAAGAAGCACATTCCAGAAATTTTTGTCAGTGCATGAGTGTTTAATCTCAGCCATTACGGAAGCAAAACAAGGGGGCAGGGGAGAAGCAGATGAGAGAGAGAGAAAGAGCGCGCAATCCAGAGAGGGGCTGTGGAAGTGAAGTACACAAGGAGACAGCTGTAAAAAACATAACTGTCATGGAGTGCTTAACCTAAAAGGGAAAGCAGTACTTGAAAAGAAAACAGTGAGGGACACAACTAATGAGCTATGCTCCGTGAATGGGACAAACGCAAGAAAAGGAAGGAGGGCCCCAATAAGCTAACAAATAAGAAGCAAGAAAATGCGAGTGACAATAAAGCCACTTGAAGAAAGCAATGGGGAGCCTCTAAGCCCAAGGTAAACTGACTTCATGCCTTTTCATAAACAGACATTGAGCTGTCTGGTAGGTAAGACTTAAAAATGTCTCATAACCATCAACACAACACAGTGGTGCTGGGTCAGCCTATGCAGAGCATGTAGAGTGGCGGTGGATAGTTAAGCAGAGAAGGGGTTTAGCTGACACAGAAAAAAAGCTAAGACTGCTGGTTACAGTGCTAGGAGGGGAAAGGTTCAGTGTTTGTAGACGAAATGTGATGTTGGTGACAGATGATGTGCAGGGCAGGATGTAGAAAAAAACACTACTACTTACACTGCTTTGTAGGCATGGTATATTGGGGGGGCTACACGATCTGTTTTAGGGAAGTACCCAACATTCCTTCCACACTAACCACCCTTTGATTAGAATGTTAAGGGTACAGAGGTGCTTCAGACTAAGTTCAACTGGTAGGATTGAAACATATTGGCCTTCATTTATATAGGTGACTTCTCTAATGTTTTCCAGCTTGTGTCAGTCACACTTATCAGTCTAGCATAAATGCCATATTAAAAGAGGCTGTCGGTGAGCAGTCTGGCAACAGCTGGATTGCAATATTAGGATTATACTTCAGTGTTTTGTGAGCACTAGGGTAGCGTATCTCTAGAACGTTGGTAAATGCCAGAACTTCAACATAAGCATTGAGTGAGTAAATAAGTTCTAGTTCCCAGTATGTAGGTATCCTTTTTGTGCAGATCATGAAAAAATGGCATGACATACGTTGACCATCTCTCATCTACTGAATAAGCAGCTGTGTGGCTGGAGATTTGTCTTGGAAAACCACACAAGACCTTGAAATGGACATGCCTCTAGAAAAACGAATCAGACACCGTTCTGCAATTGTGAATTAAGGCTATTGTGAATTAAGGCTTGTCATTTGTTGAATCAACTTAACCTCTGTTGGTAGACACTAAAAAAGATTTCGGGGTTCTCTGAATTCTCTCTGGAGCTCCTTGCTGCAGCTCTTTCTGCCTGGGATTGTTCGGTTAGGAAGTGCTACTTAGATGAGGAATTCCGGGACTGAAAGGCGGGGCGTACTCTCTCTGACTGGATCTTTGTAGGCATTTTTATTCATTTTCAATTCAGCGTCTTGGTCCAAGTCTGATAATCCTCATGATTGACATTTTAGAGCTTCAGTTATTCCTTAACAACGCAAAAGGCACTTTCATTCATAAGCCATGCCTATTGGTAATGGCAACGCTTGTATTGTGTGTGTGTGTGTGTGTGTGATAAAATAGGTAAATATAAAAACATAACAGGAAAAAGTTACCATGACCTCCCCACTTCTACATAATTGTTAATCGGTCATACTGTCATAGTTTGACTCTTGCTCTAGGCAAGACTGCTGGTTTAGGGATAACAATACTTATGTTTATAGGCGACTATGCCAGTCCTACAACAAATCGCAACTGTCGTCCAAACCCTCCCGGCTCACAAGCAGCACCTCACAAAAAACCCAAACAGTAAAAGGTGATTTGTGGCAGCCTTTACACATGGACTCAAGAGTGTGATATCTTAGGGAGTGTCGTGGTTAAACGGATATTACCCCTTTCTCACATAAACATCATGACTCAATCAAACACAGGCAATGAAGGATACGCAGTAAGGTTTCAACAGGTATTATTTAAAAAAACTGCAAACTGTGATAACTTGCATGGGCTGCAATGATTAGGATAATGCAAGAAACAGAATGGTAAAGAAAAGAGTCATTAATACAAAGACCCCCAACATCTTGCAATGACATGAAGTAACATTAGATGAGAAATCTGCCCTAATACCCTAATGTCCAGTACCTAATCTCTAAACTGAAAGAGAGCTAGGTGTGATAAACCCAATCTGCCAATGCCATGTCCATGAGAAGAGCCCCCCCAACCCTTGTTACCTTGGAATGAGGTTTCTAGCTTAGACTCCGTAGGGACAGGAAGACTGGGTCAGTGTCAAGGCAACGTGCAGCAGCGATGCCATCTGGTCGGAATTCCTCTGACTATTTGCTTAAGTGAGGAGTATTTATACAGATCTGCTTGGACCCCTGATGTAGGTCTGTTCCCAAACAATAGACAAGACATGCTTGGGACGGTAATTTATATAAACAATTCCCTCGAAGGTGTGAAGAGGGTAAGTACCTAATGTGAACACCTACAGTTTGGTTATCTTTGTCGCTTGATATTGAAGCCTTAGCGCGGTGGCACTGATAACGCAAAACTAAAACATGGGCCTAACTAAAAACAAGGCAGCCATCTTAAAAGATATAATTAAATAAATGCGCTAAAACAGAACAAGCTAAGTAGGGTAAACGTCACTAGTTAACGACAAGGGCACGAGTCTGCAAGCCAAAGGCTTAGCTACCTCCTGTTTCCCATTAAAACAAACGAGGATTCACTACAATACATAGGCAGTGTAAAGTAAGTAGGTCTGACCTAGATAAGCGTGTTCTCTTTTTTTTTTTTTTTAATGTATTTTTCTTTATTTTTGCAAGCATAGTTGCCAAACAAGAAGTGGCGGAGCATCCTTAGCACCCCTGGTAGTTAAGTGAACTTGTTTTGAGGCGGCTGTGCATGTCCACAGGCAGAATGCCTTCACTCGCACTGCCCTTATAAATCAAAGAAGCTGTATTTAGCCACCAGAGTATAACACATGCAACATCATTTAAAGACTATAATTCATGATTTATGAAACACCAAAATGTATTGTACAGTGCTACAAATCAGCAAAAGATGGATATGATCCAAAAGACAAACTTTAGACAGAAATCTCTCAGATTATTTTTATATATATATATATATATATATATATATATACATATATATATATATATATATATATACACACACACACACACACACACACTATTCCAAAATGTGATAATGAGTTTTAATCTCTTCAGTGGAGTATTGTCTGTTCCTAGGAAATTTGAATCCTAAACCAAGCTAAATGGTCCTTTAACCACATTCCTCAGTATTTTAATCAATATACTTGCATTTGTCTTTAGGATTTTTGGCATTTTCTAATGAGAACTTGAAGCTTCATTGTGTATAAATGTCCATATTCTTTAGACGAGAGCCCATGCACAGCAACACTATCTTTCTTCCAGGTGCAGAATCGTGACGTGCTCTGAAATTTCACATTTGTTAGCTGTCTGCCAATTTCAGAGCCATGGCATGTACCCCTAGTTTAGCTATTAGCACAACATATACACATTCACTCATCAGTATAGTATAAGCACAACTTACTCCTTGCTCTCACATTCACACAGCTAACCAAAGTATTCTACTACATACACCTACTATGCTCACTATCGCTTCTACATATCTCACAGGCTGCAATTTACACCCACACTACAACCACTTGTCTTCCTTTTACTATTACATGCACATGCCTGTCCACCAACCGCACTGTGAGAATATTGTTTTTTAATGAGTTGTGAGTTTAAATGGATGAGATGTGCAAGGTTGTGCCAAACTACTTGTCTGTTCCATCAGACATAGCTGATGCGAAGCAAGAACAGTTGGATGCCTTAGTAACAAGCAAATAGCCTATCCAGGTTGTGTTGGTTATATGTTCAAAGTTGGGTATTAATACATGCTTCTGCAGGGTGGTATCTGGTGTATCTTGGTGGTCAGTGCTCTTGTGAGCACACTGAGGCCCATTGTATAATAGATGGAGTCTCCATGTGGTAAACATAATCTCCATCACTCACCGTCTCTCATATGTACTCTTCCACAAAACCCGTCATTACCACCAGTGAGACATGAGCCCAGATCTCCTTGCTTTCCAAAATTCCTACATCTTCCCACTCAAACAGCCTTCCTTTGCAAACATTCACTTTTCTTTCCCCTCACAGTCACCTTATAGAGTTCCCGGTGGGATTTAACTTTGCCAGCCATTGGGGGTTGAAGGCAGTTCCAAACAATTAGCCAGATGTAATCAAATGTAATTACTCTATTCTCAAAAATATTTTAAAATCTGCACTCACATATTTACTACCTCACATTGATACAGTTTTCCTACTAAAATTCAACATTTTTTAATGTGCATGCCTGTAAAGCAATGCCAGTCGGAGGAGGCATAATCTTCGAAGAGTTCATTTTTCTAGTGCTCACTTAATAACTTCTTTCTTTAATTTCACCACTGTAAATATACTATTCCTTGGTATGAAAACCCTTCCAGTAGACACCAAAACATTGGGGGATATTTACTTCCTCTTCCAATCTCGGAAATTATGTATTCCCCTCTTTGAAACAAGTAAATCTGTGAGCATTTCCATGGCAGAAAAAAGGCCAGAAAATTATATGGAACTGCACAGTCTGTGGGTGTTCAAAAACTCCCAGATTATTCCTTCCCGATGACACCTGCTGCCACCCCTGAAGAAGTAGTAGCAATTTGTTTCCTAATGTGTGATATACAACTGACTGCATTCACTAATGCAGCCTTGTGCACATGATGCTCTGAAGCAAGTGTGCCTCTTTCTAACTCTTAAATCCTTTTTTTTTTTTCAAGTTAATTTGATTTTTGAATGTCTAGACCACAATGCTAAGTTATACGCCAATATTAAGCTGTCTTCCAGTCAACCAGTGCCTTGCAATAGAAAGGATGGGAATCCATGTACTTTGCTGTAGGGTGAAATCTCTTACTACTTTGCTTAATGTTTGATTTTCAAATAATAGCAGATAGAAGTTTTCGTTCACAAAGAATAGTAGTTTCTTTATTTAAAAAAAAAAACTTTTATAGAGTTTGAATAATTTGTGGTAGACCATATGAGAGACTCAGAGTTTTCTAAGTAGGTAGATGTGGTAAAAAAAAAAAACTGAAGCTTTTTAGCACAAAATAAAAGCTGCTCTCTCCTTTTTGGATATCCCTTCAACTGCATATCCTTCTGTTTTAGCTTAGGAGAGAAGTGAAGTCATATGGCGTCGAATTGCAGTGATGTGGAGCGATCCATAAAGGTTCTGGTGAAAAACTTCTACACGTACGCCGGGAAGAATGACAAGATGAACAGAAGTGAGTTCCACAAGATGGTTGGCAAGGACCTGAGCCACATCCTTACGGTGAGTGAAACCCCCAACCTCTACCCGAGGGTAGGTGCTGTGCAGTGCTACAAGTGGACTGAAATTAAAAGTTTGGGGCCTTTAATGGGAGGCGTGATCTACGAAGTTTAGCTAAAGACTTATTATACTTTGTATTGGGTGTGGCCTCTGTTATTAAGGGTATGACCAAACAGGCATAGATTAGAAACAAGTAGTTCTTAAATTCCTAGATAAAACCGTCCTTTTACGGAGAAACTGACAAAAGTTAGTTGGTATCAGCGTCTTTAGCTACTGCATGCCAGTGTGAAGAGTTAGCCATCAAATGCTTTGGTAATGCAGATATACTTGATGCATTTCTGACAGCATGGGGCATACGTTCCAGGCTAGCCACCACAAAGGAGTGTCTGCTGAATGAGATCAGATTGTACATTGTTGTGGCAGCTCTGCCTGGTCATAGTTTGCTCAATGCTGCCTCTTTGTTGTTCATATAACATCCTTTGATAGATGTAACACTGACCCTTGCTCCTGTCCATCTGAGCTTCCCTTCTGTAGGTACTAAAATCTCTGGAATGCACTTGTTAGTTCAAAGAAGACATTTATTATTTCACCACAAGGTTCCTAAAAGGAGATCAGCATGTTGAAAGCACACGTTTAAAAATAGTCACAGCAATGAAAGGAAAATATACCAAAATGATTCTCCACTGCAATCTACAAAGCACATATATGTATTTATATTATAATGTTAAACAAATAATGAATTAAAAATGCATCACCGTAGGGCCTGCCAGGTCCTTCATCTTTCTCATGTCAGCAAGACGATGACCTCGTTCGACTGCGAAAGAGAAAGAGATCTCTACCCTCACGGTAAAGATATCTGGCTTCCAATGTCCAGAATCCTGATTGAGGCCACTCTCACTGTCGCATTGGGTCTTTTTTTATATCTTTCTGGAAAAAACCCTAATTTCGCAATTCAAACATGCTGGCTAGTTTAGGCCAGGGTTGAAAGAAACAGGTTGGAACTGGCCAGTTTCCCAAGGTCTCTCTTCTAAGCCTAAGCCGTTCCCTGCTGTACCATAAACATCAGTCTAGTACATCCTTATCATGCTGACTGACTCCTCCACATTATGTACTAGCTCTTCGGTGATAATATGTCCTAGCGCTTCGGTGAGAGAGCACAAAAACAAGACAGAATGCACAGTTTACAATGAGGAAAATGACGACCATCTTTAACATGGCAGTGTCTAATGCTACGATAAAGTCAATAGGCAAAATTTAGAAAATAGTTGCATGCTCCCTCATTTCCCTAAATGAGTGGAGCTTGTGGGAGCCCAAAGGACATAAGAGTTGGAGTAGAAGTCTCTAGCCAGCCACCTGAGTGTCCAGAGTAGGTAACTTAATGGGGCATGGGGAATGGGGCATGAGGAATGGGGGTGTAGAACGGATGCACACAAAAATATAAAGGAGAAGGAAGAAATATACTAATTTTGAAAACTGAGTCCATGAGAAAATGAAGTCAGTGAGGGAGATACGGGGTATCCTTATCTCACAGCTCTTCCACAAAAACGTGATGTTTTTGAAGTAGGAAATGTTACCTACTTCTTTCAATATGATAGAATATTCAGATGAATGAGAAGTGTTGGGAAGGACTTTTCTCATTTTCAAGGGAAAGAGAAGTGATACAGCTGAACTAGAAACATCTGCCATTACGGTACATTTTCACCTTTAATGAACGAAAGACAAGGAATTTGGGCATTTCTGTTGAGTGGCGTCCTCTGGATGTAAGTGAACACCCACAGGCTTGTACAGAACTTTGCCAGCAGCGCCCAATGAAAACCATTTCCAGCAATTACTATTTTAGATTAATACAGGTATTTATTAAGTGCGAGCCTAGTGCAAATGGCAGAGGACCACTGCATAAAGCAAAAAGAATAGATGGCGGACATGGAAGAGTGCATGCCTGTATGTTTCCACTGAAACGCTGAACCATTCTAATTGACAAATGTAGACTGAGTCTTGGAGGGAGAAGATGCAAAACAGACATGGATGCTATTTAGGAAGCAAGAAACATGGTGTATGCATAAGTTGTGAGGGCCTTGATTGCTCCTTTAAGGCATGGTTCCAAGAATTTGCTCCTTAAGCTCCCTCAGCTCTATAGTAATACAGAATGAAAATATTCTGCAATATGAGGAGATGATGAAGTCATGAAGATGACAGAGATTAAAATCTGTAAGAAATGAGCTCAAATTGAACTATTGTATAGCTGTTGTAGAAAACAACAATACTCTCTCTACCTACGACATCACTGCCACACACTGTCATTTCTTGTTTGATGGCCAAGACAGCAAATCTATTTCACTAACAAACCCCGGTAGTTTCTTGTGTGATCTACTAGAGAAGCCCAAGATAACCATTATTTCAGTGGCAGTAATCGATCCAGGAAATCGGTACTCAAGTTAGGACTCACCATTGTCTACACAAGCCATTTCAGTAAAAAATAAAAGCCTTTTTGCAATGACCCAATAGTCTCTGAAAACAAATTAAGACAGTCCCTATGAGTAGAGCAGCCTTCAGGACACTAATCAAGCCACTGACATGTTTTTCCATACCACCTGATAACTAAACTGAAAAGCATGCATGCCTTTGACAAGAAAATTATTTCTTGGCACTCCCTGATGCTCAAGGGTGCTAACACGTTCCCATTATAGCACGGATGATACAGAAGTGTGCAACAAAATGGCGCCTTTCTTTGTATAAAACAATGAGTGGAGGCACATGCCGTAATCTCTATTTTATAAAACATATGCCACAAAGAACAAAACCTAAATGTGGCTGCCACATGCTGGCATTACAAGTTTTGAATTTATACATTTTCACTGATGGGACTGTATCCTAGTAATAGATACATGTTTTTTTAAACGGCAAACTTTTCAGTGGCCCGTGTACTTTATTATTATTATTATTATTATTATTATTAGTGAAGGAGAAAATAATAAATCTCTACATAACCAGGCACACAAATCATGGACAGCTACAGTAGTGTAAAACTTTGAAAAGGAGGTGAAAATAACTGGCCATCCAGAGGACAGGCAAAACAAATCGGTATTTTTTTAAAGTTAATATGAAAATCAATTACATAACAACTTATGTTATGATGGGTGGACAAAATGTGTATGACAATTTACAAGATGAATAGATGAATCCCTGTGACCAAATTCTCTGTGTGTGTGTGTGTGTGTGTGTGTACACACACACACATACATACATTCTATATGATTTTTTTAGATACACAGTAGCCCAGCCAGACCTAAAAAGGACCTGCCTAGTCTTTTCTGGTTCATAAGTGGTATCCAAACCCCTTATTCCTGCTGCAAACCCAGGCATTACCTTACGATTCAAAAGTGTAACTTCGGTACCAGGGGTTGTCACAGATCTTATTAAATTGAAAGTACTTCATATTTTGGAGAAGCCTGAATTAAAACAATTGAATCCATATTTAACTACATGTACTTACCTTCAAAATACTGGGGTAGTCGATATTCTGAAATACAACCACATGACAATTATTGGTGTCTTTCTTTACAAAACAAATATATATATATATTTTATTAATTTTTGCAAAGTTAAGCACATATTATGTCAGTGCAACCATCCCATTAGTGTACCTTGGTACAAAACATTACAAACATACAGTATAAAGGTTTCACGTGTAGTGGCTTTTTTTCTTAATGTAATTAATTCTAATGTTTGGTGTTTGAGAAGAGATACATCTGTGTTTTGAAACATTCGCTTTGGTTAGACATTCTTTTTTTTTTTTCTTCTTTCTACCCAGAACCCACACAGCAAACAAGGAGTCGACGACCTGATCAAAAAGCTTGATGCAAATGACGATGGGAAGATCAGCTTTGAGGAGTACTGGACTATTGTTAGCGAGATTGCAAACAAACTCAGTCGGCAAATGGCCAACGAGAACAAGGAAGGCTGCTAGAGGAGGAGCCGCAGAACCTGTCACTTGACTGGTCATGTGGCTGGATAAGCTTACACATTATCCGCTGTCTTGGTGTTCTCAGCAGTCCTCCTAACTCAAGACTTGTATATCTTGCTGAAAGAATCCAATTATCATTGATTCCAAAATAAATTTCTTGGCCCGTATTTTAGCGAGAGTAGTTTGCTCCAGCAAACAATTCACAGTTGTGTTCTTAATGATGGCTAATTGTGACCAATTTATGCATGAATAAATACAATTTCTATTCTACGTCTTTTCAGTTCAATTCAGATCCACCTTTCTTGGGTCTAGGTGAAATTCAGATACCATCATTCGGTCATTTCCAAACTGTGGGTAAAGAGTGATGTAGGAAGTTGCCTGAACGCTTGTTTTGCCTCATGAATCTGTTATAGTTTCAGGTGCTGCCTACCGTTCGGATTTGGAAACTTTTTTTATTTATTTGATAGCATTAAAGGTGCTCTAAGTAAATCTTCCTCGGGAATGCAGCTTCCTCAGAACATAATCATGTTTGACATCGAAGGTCTCAGGGTCGAAGTTTGAGTTAACACGTCAATGTGGCAGACTTTTTCATTGCCTCTGGGCTGATATTATATCATGGCCAGCTTGGTCTTTGCTTTCCAAGGTCTTAAAAGGCAGTGGACTTTGACTTTTCATATTGGTTTCATGTTGATATTTACGGTTGATGTGACCAATCATACCTCTTTTGCATTGTAGGTGCATTGACCTTAATATTCCACTTGGTCCTCGCATTCTTAACTATCTGTTTGGTCTGAAGTCTTTGAATCCAAAGGCGGCCTCTGAGCCCTTTAGGGAGCAGAGCCATGTTCAGCTAATGCTGCGTCTTCAGACACCGTCACTTCAAAAGCACACATTAAAAAAAAAATGTTGGGCTTTTCAGTAGAAAATGCACGCACTCCCCAACCCCCTACAGTGATCTACAACATCTGATCTGCTACAGGTAAAAAATAAATGTGATGGATAGAAATGGTTGAACAAATCTGTAACACTGATAATAACTGACCGAAATGGATATTTCGTTTTTTAGCAATTTCGTCTTTTTCATTGTTAACACCTTAAAATTACCTCCAATTGTATTTTTGTTAGTCCTTTGTAATTCACTTAATGCTCTGATGTTAGATGTTTGTGTCTACAATAATTCAATCCCAGAGTGTTCAAGCAACCATCTCTCTTCACTTTGTAATCATTAGCACTTCTAGTTTGAAAATGGTATTCGGTATTATACCACTGTATCACAGTCAAATATCAAACTACAAAAGCAACTCTGGAAGCACTGCATCCTCTCTAGGGACTAACCCTATATCATCATGGTAAGTAGATGTGGAGTTACGAATAGTGAATTGATACTTACTTGTATACACTTTGGTGATAAAGTAGTAGTTACTGGTAGCGGAAGTGATATTTTTATGGGTTGATATTTATACCATGATAAAGTAATGTACAACACGGTGTTGATTTAAAAGTTGTAGGCATCGAGTCAATGCCATGCTGAGTCAGTGTAACCGCCCCCATGGTCTCAGTGTACCCCTTTTGATTTTCATAAACATAAGAGATTATTTCTAAAGAAACCCCAAAAAAGTTGGCAGAATTGTGTAAAGCATGGCACAGTTATTATATCAAGTTACTAAACAACTATTACGGGTCTGTAACTGTTTTCTTATTAAGGACAGTGGCTAGGGAAGATAAGTACGGGCACCAGCATTCTGTCATAGCTGATGGATCTCTGGAGCTGTTGAAACAAGTTGTAGCAATATTTTATGTGGCAGTATTTCCCCCAAAGAAGCTCTTCCAGTACACTCCTTTATGCACTTTTGTTTTACATGTTCTCCGTCCTTCTTCTCCTTGGCCTAGCAAACCCTCTTCTTTGTAGGCAGCACTCGGATCCAGGGGTAGAGGACCCCTGATAGCACTGCATGGTCCTGCCACTTAGTGATCTTGCTCCTCCAAACCTCCGAGCTTCTCATGTTGTGAGAATCACTCCTGAGGCAAAATGTTGCAAATGGTGCAAGCTTCTACCCATGATAATGCACTGATCTGTTTTTTTGCCCCTGTTGAAATCGCACGGTCTCCTAGTTTGCATAATATGATTATTTGTCACTGCTAGAGTCCACTTATGAACAATTAGAGCCAAACTGGAATCAAATCCCCTCATCCGACTGCCTCTGAAGAGCTAGTTGACATTCACAGAAGATGAAGTCCGCATTAATCCCAGGATGTCCAGCGTAGATCTGGGAGGGATGGATCCAGCCCAGTGACTGGATTATCAGGAAAAAAAATCGGAGCCTTAAAAATGGTGTAACTGACCCTTCCTCTTCCCAACAGGGAAGTGAGGATGAATGCAATACAAACGTTAAACTCTAGTGTGGTTCTGGGGGTTGCAGGGTGGGGCAGCTGGGACGGCAAGAGTTTGCACACTGAACTGCTTAAGGTTTAACTATTTCTGTGTTCTGGATAGGACTTTGAGAGTTGGGAGAAGAGAGGTTGGGTCGGATTTCTTTGTAAATTACATTTGTAAAGAGGAGGAGGACGGGGATAAAGGCGCGTATTCTCTTTCCACCGTCTGAAAATCTGCGTGGTAAGTGTTGGTAATGAGAAAATAAATCGGAGGCTGCGTCATTTAAAGTAATTCACTTTGTTCCAGATGACGCGTAGTGAAATCAAGGGAAGGAATGGTAGAAACTGTTGCAAACAGTGTTTTTATTTGAATGTGTTTCATAACGTAGGTTGCTGGTGCTACATTTTCCCTCCTGGAGGATACAATGCCCCTGAACCCTCTTTGGATCTGTTACATACGCTGTAAGTATCAGTGACAGTGTGTGCGTCGTCTCCCATGGAGACGGTACCTACACACGCACAGGCCGTTGGTTCAATGTTTACACGGGCATCATGCCTTAGTGCCCTGTCCTATGTGCAGAGTTGGTTGTAGTGATACAAGGCCGCCAGTTCAGCTGTTTGATTTGGGAAGGGGCAATTCAAATGGAAGAAATAAACCCGAGAGCAAAATCTGTCATAATACTTGTATCTGTAGAAAACGCACGTCAACATCTTGAGATATCACGGCGCCTAAAAACAGTGGTTTATCAACACACTGGCATTCCTTTTATCGCGTCTGGAATAATGAAAAGGTAGAGACCAGACAGGATTTGAACCTGTGGCCATGAGGTCAGACGAAGGTTTCCGAACTTGATGCAGTAGTCCACGGAACAGCCAGACCTGCATCTTATTTGTGTTTTTTACGTCCGTGCCACACCAACTGCTTCACAGCTTCCAGGCACTCTAAACGATAAATGTGAATGTTGCACGACTCCATCGCAGTCGTTTAACTAACATTTGAAGAAAAGGTTTGGGCATCAAGTCGAGAGAGCCATCAAATGTCTATTTATAGTGTGCCATGAGGGAGGAGGGGGGCATCAGAAAAGAGGATGTGGTTTGATCTGTTGTGAGTGTTGGGGGGGGGGGCGGGGGGACGCTGCTTACACTTTCGTCTCTGTAATCTACGCACCGCAACATTCCTTTTAGGAACCCCAGTGCACATTATAAACTGATCATAGCAAGGTAACTCCCTTGAGGTGTATAGGAACCCTCTTGCTTTTGCTGTCCATTATTGTCCCGCACTAGAGCCTCAGCACGAAGAGGTACTGAGGTCCGCCCTCCTCAGCCATTGGTTGCTTTAAGTGTCCTTTGGTTTCATCATCCTATGGCTGATGGCAACTCGCTTGCGCCATGCATGGAGTTTTGACACTGCATTAAGCCCCAGTGCCATTTCATCAGTGCAACACTGAGACAACTTTCCATAGGGTTCTTGTGTTTTCTGCAGATGTTTTCTGCTTTGGAAAGTATACCCTTTTCACATACAAGCAGCATTTATATGGCACAGTACATACTTAATGAGTTTCTTTGTTGTGGAAGATTCTTTCCGAAGAATGCACCTCTTTTCACAGTTTTTCTGTACTATTGGGTTACTTAGTGTTTGGAAATAAAGCTTACTGGCCCTCGCTGAATGGTGAATAGCAGGTCAGACAGTCAACAATACTTGATTTACAACAGATGCTGATAAATCTGCAACACTTCATTTAAAACATACTGTTTTAAATAGTAAAATAAAATATTGCCCTTAAAATATCACAGTTTGATCCACATTTAAACACTATAGGAGCTATCCTATTGTTCAGTGTACAGCATCAGCCGTATAAGAATGCTACACAATTTGTTAGGCGTAAAGTGTCAAATCGGACTGAGCAAAACAATATATTTATGTGTGTGTGTGTGTGTATACATCTATAGACACACTCGCGCTCAATTTCAAAGCCAGCTAGGTAATCCAAAACACATTTGCTGGGATTAAAAGCAACTAGCCCTGCGTATGTTTTACAGGAAAAAACCTCAAATGTAGCCCATATATAGGTGCACATATAAAAGCCATCAGTTACTCTTTTTAATACCTGACAGTTGATCAGTGATTGGAGACCGTCCAAACGAAATACACTTATGTAAAATGTACTTGAACCCAGTTAAATGGACCCAATGAAATACAAGTAATGTAGATGTGGTAAGTTTATACCACAGACTATTTGGATGGATAGTGTTTAACATATATTTATGGCATCTTTTCTTTAACAGACTTGACAGCATTACACAAGGTGAGGTGTAATCAGTCCTGATCGGTTCTCCGTTTGACTGAAGTGAAAATAAGAGCCCAGAGGGTTTCCCTTTAATAGACAAAATGGCTCAGCGAGTTAATCACTTGTCGCTAAAGGATGAGATGGCTTGCAGGGCATACGTTCAGGCCCTGACAAGACCAACGCCGCCTCCCAGGTTTTACTCTTGTGTAAGCAGGTACTGGTGAAGAACTCTGAAGAACGTGGGCACAGTAAATTCTTTAATTTACATGCCTGACACCAGTATGAAGCTCTGAGATCCGTTGAAAATAAAGTACATTTTGTACATTGTGGCTGGTGATGGTGTTAGTTGGCTCTTTTAAAGACACGTTTTTGACCTGTTTAGTATTGTGTAGTGTGGTGATTTCACAGTACTTAACATAACCGATATTTGTATTATTCAGTTTGGTAGGGGCTGCTTTATAGTGTGAATGCTGGATTGACCAGACCGTTCTATCATGACAAAATTGTGTGAAGTGTGTCTTGCACTTAGCAGAACACGTTTCGATGCTGCTCCTAACTGGCCCTCGGTAGCCCCTCTAGGCCGTGGCAGCAATGTTTTCTCAGCACATCTGTTTTTAAGAGGATGTTGCTAGAGCTGTATAAACTCACCATGCCTCCTCGCTTACCCAACTCCACCAGATGACATGTTTGGGTCTATGGGTGCTACACCCTAGGACAAGTTGCTTCTGGCAGTTTACCAACTCACCCAGAAGGGACATTATAATCCCTCCCACTAGCCCCAGTGGAGTAACGCACAATGATGACTCCCCCAATCTTTCAGAATGTGAAAAAGGACCCTCTGAGTATCCCATATCTCACAAAAATACTTTGGCCTTGGCCTCAACTGAGCCCTTTAAAGTCTGAGGGCCTTGAAGGGTTGGGGACCCCCTGTGCCACATCCCTGGCAAGATGTATTCCTTCACCTGCACTGCCTTCTCTCCCTTCTTTCTTACCATCAGGCACTGTAGGGACTTAAAAACCACTATAGTGATGTCTATATGAAGGAAACATTCACATGCTGTCTTTTCTGTGGCCATGTCTGAAGCAGTCATAGGCTGGTTAGTCCAAAGCTTGCACCTATTCTTGCTATTATTTATCAGCTGAATAGAAAATGTATTTTAAACTGAAAATGTGCATTGGTTCAGGTCCTCTTGGAAAGGTACACTATCGATGCACATTGCCCTGCGGTGCCATTGACATTACACCAGATATGGGCCTATCACTGTCCTGTCCAGGTGGTAGAGCCGTGGGAAGACGGGAGACAGTAGATGGGGATCTGATATCTCATTGCCTTGCTCCTGTATTATTCAATGCGTTTGGTCATGATAAGACTTAGCTTGCCAGCTCGTCCTTTACGCACTTCTGAGCCACGCCGTTCAGATGTTTTTTAAATATGAAGGACAGATGTCACGTGGCAGTACGCCTCCGTTCATATTGCCTAATAGGGTAACGCCCATGCAATATTTTTTTTTTAAATCATATATTTTTTTTTTTACTAAATACGATTGTTGTGTCGTGAAAGCTAAGGACTGTATCACATTGATTTTGACTATGACATTAACCTCTGAGGGCAACACATTCTAGTTGTATGTCTCAGAATTGATGGTTAACAAGAAGCAAAAATGCATGGCTTAGTTTATTTCAGGTACTCATGCAAAATGAAGGACAGAAAGGGGGAAATGAGGAAACCCATGATACATCAAATAGTCTTGCGCGAACTAGAATGGTCGAAATAGAGACACTTGTATTTATAGCTGAGGAGAGGCCAGCTCTCCGAGAAGTCTGCTTGGAAGCCGATTATCAGCATCATTGTGTGCATGCAGCCGTCTGAAATCTCATCTTGGAGGCAGAGGAAAGTGATGGCTCTGGGCAGTTTTTTTTCCCTGTGGTTCACGTGGGGCATCCCTTTCCTCACACAAGGAATCAGTTGACTGGCACTGCACTGTTAGGTGGGCTATGTTTATTCTTTTATTGATTTTCTTTTTTTTTTTCGTGCCCTCCTACTCTCCAACACCTAATTTTATGCATTGGTGGATCCTGCCCCTTTTATATCTGTAATCTGGCAAGTGTTAAACATAACCCACATCAGTCAACCAAAACAGTCATGATCTGCAATGGACATATAGGCCCTCATTATGACTTTGGTGGTCTCTAAGCGAGACCGCCAAAGCCATGGGTGCCAGAAGACTGCCAGTGCTGGCAGTCTTCCGCCCGCCATATATTGGGTACTGCAGATTTCCACTACTCTCGGTGGAAATCCGTCAGTAGCCATGCTGGCGGACAGCGGTGCCCTGGTGTTACTACCACCTGCACCGCCCGCCAGAAGGACGCGGCCAGCCGTATTAAGACCATTAGTACGGTCTGGCGGTGTCCTGCTGGTCGGGCAGTGCCGGGTGTAGCAGCGCCCCTTCCCGTTCCCTGCCGGACGACCTCCTCGCCGGACAAGGTAAGTCAGGTGTCCAACAGAGGAAGTAGGTGGGAGTGTAGGGGGTGCTGTGTGTGAGTGTGTGGTGTCTGCATGTGTGTATGAATGTGTGTGCGCATGTGTGAATGTGACTGTTGTGGTGTATGCGTGGTCGTATGTGTGAGTGAATGCGCATATGAATGCTGAAGTGAGTGCGTGTCTATGTCAGTGTGTATGTGTATGTTTGTGTGTATGCGTGCCTAAATGCGTGTGAGTATGAGTGAATGGCTGAGTGTGAGTGGATGCGTCTATGGCTGAGTGTGAGTGAATGCGTGTCTGTAAGTGTAAGTGAATGGGTGTATGCGTGGTGCGTGTGTGCAAGTATGCTGGGAGGAGGGGTGGAGGGCGCTGTGACTGTAGGGGCGCCATGTATGTAGAGGGGTGGGGGGTGTCATGTCAGTGGGGGGTGCTATGTGTGGGGGGGGTCTGGTGCTTACTGGGGGGAGGAGGCTGTCTACCGACTGCCATGGTGATATGAGTGGAGATGTGGCGGTAAACACTGCCACTCGCCAGCAATTGCCCCACCCCGTCCTAACACTTGGTTCAGGATGGGGCGCTGAAAAATAAAATGGTTATAAACAAAGTTTATTACCATTTTATTTTTCAGTTCTGGGGACACTTTTGGGTGCATTCTTTTAGCAGGACGACGCTCCTCCGCTCGCATGGAGGGGCCCCCCTGTATAACGGTGTGAAGCGGTCATGAAAATTCAAGCTCTTTATTAGAACTATATGAATATTATTCGAATATGGTGATTTTATCTCTTGTTGAGATGTTTTTGTTTCTCCCCATGACTGCCTGTGCTGATCGAGAACTGTGGTGGATGGCTGAGATGATCCCACATAACCTCTACCTGCTCTTCATGTCCAGGTTAACCCTTCAAAAGTGATGGCCATGCAATATACAGAGGAGGAGAATTGCGTCAGGAAGCTTGTCCAGTGTTTCATTGAAAATTCAACGGGAGATGGTGACAAGCAGACCTTCACTCTAGATGAATTCACAAAAATGGTGAAAAACAATTTCCCCTAACCTCCGGAAGTTAAGAAGGTATAGTTTCTTACCTGTAACTCCAGTTCTCTCGTAGGAGTATTTCCATGATAGTCATAAGCGTTGAATATTCCCCACCAGCCTGCGGGGACCCCAGAGCAGTTTTTCCAATATAACTTCTTAAGTGTCCATGTTCGCCTTACTTCAGAAAGGCCTGCCAAGTCACTAAAGAATGTTCCCATGCAGCCTATAGTAAGGGCTATAGTGTTCAAACTTCTTCATTCAGATTGTCCTTGAAGTAAAAGCATTAAATTGCTTGACAAATGAATGTAATTTTTCAGAACAATTCCTTCACAAACCTCTTTATATCAGAAAAAAACCCTATGAAGGAGTGCAGAGCAGTGTAGCCCATAGGCTGCCATTAGTAATGAAGAAAAAGGATACTCTGTCTTTAAGAACAGCCAGTCCTCCAGTATCCCATCATGCTTAGAGAGAGGCAGTTACCTCAGCTCTTTTTGCAGATAGTTATTGGCTGAGAATAAGTATTAATCTAATAAAGCCATCTATCTGCTCCCCCGAGGAGGTGGGAGGGTTGCTTATGACTATCATGGATATACCCCTACGAGAGAACTGGAGTTACAGGTAAGAAACTATACCTTCTCTCGTAGGGAATTTCCATGTATAGTCATAAGCGTTGAATAGAATAGCAAGCCCATCCCATAACTTGCGGAGGAGCAGATAGAGTAATCAGAGAATATTCTCTCAAGCAAAGAGGTACCTAAGAGAAGCCTGTCCTACTTGAGCATCTGCCCTAGCATCAGAGTCGAGGCAATAGTGTTTAGTGAAGGTGTGAACTGATCTCCAAGTTGCAGCTTTACAAATTTCTGATAATGGAACATTCCGCAAAAGAGCAGTCGTAGCCGACTTGCCTCTGGTGGAATGTGCTTTTGGTTTACCCTGTAGGGTTTTCTTAGCTAGTTGATAGAAAAATAAAATACAGGAGACTATCCATCTCGATATCGATTGCTTGGAAGTGGCTAAGCCGGTGCGGACCGTACCATAATTGACAAACAATTGCGAAGTCCTCCGTAGGGGATTGGTCTTATCTAGATAAAATTTCAACACCCTCTTAACATCTAGAGAATGGAGAGCCCTCTCTGCTGGCGTGGAAGGGTTTGGAAAGAAAGTAGGTAGGGAAATCGACTGGTTAATGTGGAAGTCGGATATAACCTTGGGTAGAAATGTAGGATGTGTTCGTAGGACTACTTTAGATGAGTGAAATACTGTGTAGGGCTCGTGGGCACAGAGGGCCTGGATTTCACTGACCCTTCGTGCTGAAGTAATTGCCACTAGATAAGCCGTCTTCCAAGTGAGGTTTTGGAGGGATGCCTTGTGTATGGGTTCGAATGGATGTTACATTAGACGTGAAAGGACCACATTAAGTTCCCATGGTGGAGAAGGGCGCCTAACTGGAGGAAAGACCTTCTTTAACCCCTCTAGGAAATCTTTGATAACTGGAATTCTAAAGAAAGAGGTTTGCGAAGGAGTTTTCCTATAAGCAGTTAAGGCTGCCAAATGAACTTTTATTGAAGAAAGTTGCAGGCCAGAACGAGCCAATTGTAACTAGTAAGGGAGAATAACATCTTCCTTGCAAGATGTAGGGTCTGTCCCCTTAGAGGAACACCAGATGCAGAATCTTTTCCACTTGAAGGAGTATGCTGAACGAGTAGATGGTTGCTTCGCCTATTTTAAGACGTCCATACAATCCTGTGGAAGGTTTAGATGACCATACTGGACTAGCTCAGGAGCCATGCTGCCAAATTCAATGGGGAGAGATTGGGATGCCTCATTTGTCCTCCGAACTTCGTCAGGAGGTCCGGTATGCAGGGTAGCCTGAGATGTGGCTGGAGTGATCGTTGAAGGAGATCCGGGAACCACCACTGTCTCGGCCACTCTGGTGCAATGAGGATCATTGTGGCTGATGTCATCGAGAGTTTGAGGAGGACTGCTGGGATCAGCGGAATTGGTGGAAAAGCGTACAGAAATTTGTTGGACCAGTCTATCCATAGAGCATTCCCCAGCGATTCTGGGTGGTAAAACCTGGCAGCGAAGTTGCGGCATTTCCTGTTTTCTTCTGTGGCGAAGACGTCGATAGAAGGGGTGCCCCACAAATGGAAATATCTCGAGTGACGTCTTCGTTGAGCACCCACTCGTGGTTCTCTTCTAGAACTCTGCTGAAGGCATCCGTCTGCATATTCTGAACCCCTGGAAGGTGGGTTGCCACTATGTTCAATTTCCTGGCTAGGAGCCAGTGCCATATTGACTGGGCCTCTTGAGACAAGACTCTGGATCTGGTGCCTCCTTGCTTGTTCAGATAGAACATAGTGGTGGTATTGTCTGTCTGTACCAGCAAGTTGTCGGTAGTGATTGAGGGTAGAAATGCCTTGAGAGCTAAGTGTACCGCCCGTAGCTCTAGGAGATTGATGTGGTACAATGATTACTTGTGAGACCATCAACCTTGTATTTGCAGGTGATCCATATGAGCTCCCCATCCGAGGAGAGAGGCATCTGTCACAATAGTCTGTGTTGGGGGCTGTGCCAGGAATGGCATCCCCTTTAGGAGATTGGCTGGAGAGCACCACCAAGTCAGCGATCTGATTGCATGGGTGGACAGGCAAATTCGGTCTTCCCAGTTCCCGACAATTGATTCCATTGGTCCTCCAGGCATTCCTGAAGCGGGCGCATGTGGAGGTGAGCGTTGGGTGTCAGAAAAATGCAGGATGCCATGGAGCCGAGCAGTGAGGAGACTGTTTGCACTGTTGGGTGAAGCATTGATCGGAGAGCCCGACACTTCTGAGAATGGATAAGCGTTGTTCCTCCAAAGGACACACTTTTGCCTGTAGTGTGTCTATGGTAGCTCCTAAGTAGTGTAACTTCTGGACAGGAACTGTCGTTGACTTGTGAAAGTTGACATGAAGACCCAGGCGGTATATGAGCTCGCAGGTCATCTGGAAATGCAGTTTGGCTTCTGCGTAAGTGGATGCTTTGATTAACCAGTCGTCCAGATACGGGTGTATGAAAATTAAATTTTTCCTGAGATGAGCTGCCACCACCGCCATGCACTTGGAAAAGGTTCTGTGTGCAGACCTGAGACCGAATGGTAGGACCGTGTATTGGAAGTGATCTTGACCCACCACAAACCTCAGGAATTTCCGATGCTTCTTCGCAATGGGGATATGGAAATACGCATCGTGTAGATCCACTGAGCAAAGCCAGTCTCCTTGCTGAATCTGAGGATATATCTGATGTAAGAATGGCATCCTGAACTTTTCCTTTCTTACCCATTTGTTGGCAATTTTGAGGTCTAGAATGGGCCTGAATTCGCTCTTGTCCTTCTTTGGGATGAGAAAGTATTTGGAGTAAATACCCTTCCCCCGTTGGTTGAGGGGAACCAATTCCACTGCTCTCTTTTCGAGGAGGATGGAAACTTCCGCCTTTAAGAGGTCGAGGTGCGCAGTTGAGGGTTTTGGCGGAATGGCCGGAGGTGGTGTGGAAAACCTGAGACAAAATCCATTCTGTAAAATGTTTAAGACCCAAGCGTCTGTTGTAATTGTTTGCAACTCTACCAGGCAATTTGTGACACTTCCCCCCACCGGAGTGGTTAACGAAGTCGGGGGGAGGAAATTCTCAGGGTTTTGAGGTGGTAGGTTGTCGGGTACTCTGAGTGGACTGATGGGTCGATCGTCCCCTCTGTGATTTACGCTGAGGCTGGTAGGCTCGCTGGTACTGCTGGTGAGACCACGTAGGGACCCATTGAGGGGTTTGAACCCTCTGTGTGGTGTAGCGGCGATGGAAAGGACGGAAGGATCTACGTTGCTCTTTAGGTTTGTCCAGTCCTATTGCTTTTATTGTGTCCACCTCAGCTTTCATCCTTGCCATTTCATCATCTGCGTGTGATCCGAATAAGGTTGATCCCGAAAATGGCAGATTCATTATTCTTTGCTGCGCATCTGGCTTCAATGGCGTGAGCCGCATCCACGAGTGTCTTCTCAGTGTCACACCATGACAGTAAGAATGTGCTGAAAGTAAAGACGCATCCGCCGCCGCGCTTATGATCTGATTGGAGACCATAGCACCCTCTTTGGCTATTTCTAGGAAGTCCTCTCTGTGATCTCTCTGGAGATGCTCTGCGAACTGCAATATGAAATCCCACAAAGATCTATCGTACCTGCCCAAAAGGGCTGTGGCGCTTGCAGTCTTCATAGATGACACAGCTGAACCGCAGACTTCACGGCCTGTGGAATCCAACCTTTTACTCTCCTTATCCGGGGGAGAGGTGGAAGACGGAGAGGTAGCGTGAGCTTTGCGAGCCGCCAAAATAACCATTGAGTCCGGTGGCGGGTCGGAACGCAAAAACACTGGATCTTGCTCAGGCATGCGATACTTTTTCTGCAGTCTAGACGGTGCAGGTCTTGTCGTAGCCGGTGTTAGGAAAACCTCCATAGCGGGCTCTAAGAGTCCAGGTACTAGGGGTAGTAATGGTCTGGCAGCTGTACGCTGTTGCAGAGTTTCAAAGATGATCGACGTAGATGGTGTAGGGGCGACCATCGGAATATTTAGTTTTGACGCGCCGCGGACCAGCACTTCATGGAAAGTGTTAATACCATCCACCGCCAAGTACCGTGGTGGAGGAGAGTCCGATAAGGTAGGGGAGTAGTCTCTGGTGGAAGACCAAGACTCTTTCTCATGCCCCCTTGAACTTGATCTATGCCTAGATCTGCGGTGCGACCTTGAACGGGATGAGTCATGGCCATGACGTAAACGGTGGCGCGATGTAGAGTGCGTGCGGTCTATTTGGGACATTAATTGGTACTTGAGGCACTGGAAGCGGTGCCGGTTGTGGTAACTCCTGACCAGGCTGAGGTGACGTTGGAGGTAGATCTGGAGGAGGAGAGGCATGCAGAGAAGCACGAGAAGAAGGCGACGAGGGAAGCAGCACTACCGAAGTAGATCGCTCTGAGGACAAATAGATTCTCTGTCTCTTGTGTCTCCTCGACATCGATGGTCCCCTCGACATCGATGGACTCATCGACGTCGACCTCCCTCTCCGTCTCTCCGTCGACGCTGTGTGGGATGTCGACCCATGACGTCTACATTTACCTCTTGACGTCGACTCTGACGACCCCAATCTGCTTCTCGACGTCGTGCGCCTTGGGGTCTTCGACGTCGTGCGGTGCCTTGACGTCGAAAGGCAACTTCTATACGACGTCGAGCCGGACTTCAACGGTGAGCATGTCGGCGCCGTACCTCCTCTCGACGTCGATCTTCTCGACGTCGACAGGGACCGATGGTGTTTTCGCACTGAAAAACGCCTCTCAGACCTTCCACGACCACTGGAGGCCGAGGTATGAGCCCTGGTGGAAGACTGACATTCCTCTCGCTCAGAAGTCCCACTGGTTCCTTGGCGTCTTCTCTCTGCTCTCCCTTGAAGGCGAATCTTCTCTCTGTCATGTAATGTGCACCTGGAGAATGTCTTGCAGATGTTGCAGGAGGAAGGAATATGTGAGGAAGGCAGACAAATGATACAGACCTCATGAGGATCTGTTTTGGCCTTTTTTCTGCCACATTTTGGGCACTTGTCAAATAAGGAAGGCATTTTTTGAGTAAAAAAGCCTTAAATTCTTGTCAGAAAACTTCAAAATCCAGTAGAGAAAGACAAAAGACGTTGAATTAAGCCTTTTTTCTCAAAGTTTCTCTATATTTTTGAAGAAAAAAAAACTAAAAAGGTCAAGCTCAACGCTCCAGGATCCTGTCAGCAGGTGCCGGAAAAAAGAACTGAGGTAACTGCCTCTCTCTAAGCATGATGGGATACTGGAGGACTGGCTGTTCTTAAAGACACAGTATCCCTTTTCTTCATTACTAATGGCAGCCTATAGGCTACACTGCTCTGCACTCCTTTATGGTTTTTTTTCTGATATAAAGAGGTTTGTAAAGGAATTTTTCTGAAAAATTACATTCATTTGTCAAGCAATTTAATGCTTATACTTCAAGGACAATCTGAATGAAGAAGTTTGAACACTGTAGCCCTTCCTATAGGCTGCATTGGAACATTCTTAAGTGACTTGGCAGGCCTTTCTGAAGTAAGGCGAACATGACACTTAAGAAGTTATATTGGAAAAAGTGCTCCGGGTCCCCGCAGGCTGGCGGGGAATATTCAACGCTTATGACTATACATGGAAATTCCCTACGAGAGAAGTTATCTTGTCTTCATTCCCGCTGGGCAGCACAGTTGTGTCCACAGAAAGATACATCTCTTGAAACCTAAGCAATATTGATATTGCACCACCGGCATGGTTGACCAAATAACTCCTAGGTAATGGGATGGGATGAGGAAGAGAGGAGAGGGTATAACAGGGTTTTGTTTAGAGGATGGGATGCATCTGTTGTAAAGATGGCCAGGTCAATGCTTGGATGTCCTTCCCCCTCGGGGCACTGCGGAGTTACAGAAAGACCACAGGTACTTGTGTTGTCCTTTCAGTAATATGGATAGCATCAGTGCACTTCTTGCACTGGCTTTATCACAAGGGTCAGTTCCCTCATTTGTATTTGGGTGTAGCCCCATGCTAATGACGCAACCCTTTGGGCCATGTCACATTACAGGCAGAGGGGCAAAGAAGATGTCCGGGGCATACTGATTACGCCACACATATGCAGTGGTGCACAGCTGGTGCAACCCCCCTCACCTCCCATTAGTGCCGCTTTGGAGGGAGCAGGGAGGCCACACAAACTCCCCAGGAGTCCTCCTGCAAGCAATTGAAGTCACACTCCATCAGCCTGTGAAGGAATCCCTGCTTCTCCTTCACAGCTAGGCCGAGTTGCAACCTGAAGTGAAAGACAGACCAGTGGCTTCAAACAGGGCTGAATGGAAGATCTGGGCAGGGAAAATCAGTGACTGTTGGCTGCTCCAAATATGGTATAGAAAGTGCCACACACACTGGGCAGCCCAGATGTAGATGGACCGTCACGCCAAGGGTCTGCAGTGGCAGACAGCAGAAACCCTGGAGCTCCATCTACTATGAATGGGGGAAATCATAAGTATATTGCAGATTTACCACCTAGCATGAAGCCCTGCAGTTCGCCCAGCTACAACTAAGGGGGACCATGAGTTCGAGCAGGCGGGTGTGCTGCCAATATATGGCTGTTCTCATGCAGCACCAAACTCTAAATGAGGCCCAAAGACTCGTCCAACAGTTAGATACAAAACAGATGCATTTTATGTATGCACAATGACAAGTGTCAAACGCAGAAGGTTTTGGTGTGAAAGTCCGTCATTAAAAAGAGACTAATTATTTTTATAAAAATGACAATAAACGATAATAAAAATATATATTTTTGGTTCAACCTGGGAGGAGCTTTAGAGATACTGAAATACTGACATTTTTTAAATCAAAGGTCCTCTGTCCGCCACTCGCTTCCTCTTGCCAACACCCTTCCTTCTGCGATGTTCTGTCGACTGCTAAATCATAAACTAGGCCAGTGCCTTCAAAAACGTCCACTTTTCATTGAACACCTAATGTTCCTCTGTCTTGTTAAACATTCTCTTTCTTTTAATAGGAGGAATGTGCCGATCCTGCACAGCTGGTGAAATGCATTGATACTAACAGCGGTAATAAAGTGAAATTCTAAGAATACTGGATCATAGTTGGCAAAATGACCAAACACGTCAAGAGGCAAGAAAAGAAGAAACACTGATGAAGGGAGGCTGGAAAAGAGAAGGAGGAAGGCGATCAGAAGTGTGCAAGAGAAGCTGATGCAGTATAAATGGATCAAGGATGAAGAGGAAGAGTGACAAAGTGGACCCTTCTATACAGCAATCCTGTAGGGCTGGAACAGAGTCAGTCACATGCTGCAGCCCCCGACCCTTCAGAAGTACTTGTCTGTAAAGATATCTCCAGATTCTCTTATAATAATTAATGTATGTTTCTTTCTAAGGTCAGCCATAAAAATAATATGGTGAATGTGCTTCCTCTGAGTATATAAACTTTCAATAAAGCTCTTTGTTAAAATAGATAAGTTGTTTTATTTTCCAAAAGGGACCCAGAAACAAAGAATTACACAATAAATTCCCTACCTCATTGTCCCTGCTTCTTTGTCACAGTCACAACGATACCATATAAGTGCCATATCATCTATGTAGAGAAAAAACAAAATGGCTGCTTGCCACATAATGGCAACACCCAGAGTTTCCACCTGTATCACTGCTTGACAATCTTTGCAGATTTAAGAGAGGCATGGCCACAGGTGAATTAACTACTGAGATGAGAAGACACCAAGGGCACTGATTACAACAGCTGAATTTAATCTGAAAAGCAGTGCTTAGTTTGTAAATAAAAATGTGCCAGTGCCCAAAGCTTTCCTCTGAAACATGCCTTTGCTACAATTAAATATGCGAGCACGAAATACTAAAACAGTGTAATCCTAAAGACATCTCAGGCCTCTTTAATCCATTTACAGCCACCCTCTGCCCCTTCAGCTCACTCTTGTAGCTTTCTCCCTTGGTTTCTTTACTGTCTTTCTCTCTCTATGTCTTTCCCACATGTGTCTTTTGCTCGCAGTAAATGTCTGACCCAGGAAAATAAGTGGCGGCCCCCAAAAATTAGTGCTGGTGCCCTCCCCCGGCAACCACCGGCTCAACTTAAGCACTGCTGAAAAGAAAACTTTAGTTGGGATTCTGCCACCCACAATTCAGAGTGTGTCCTGGCCTGAATTTATCGGTTCATCTAACTGCGTACCCAATCATTCCAGGCCCGGAGAAACTGGACCCTTTTGCAAGCTGCGGGAGCACAGCCCGGACCCATGGCCCCTGCAGGAGCATGTGGGGAGCTTCCAGTGGCCGTCCACCACCTCCCCCAGACAAACTTAAGCCTGCCCTAACCCCACCTGCACACATGCTTAAAGCAAGGAGAAAATGTTAGTGGTTTTATCCATTAAATTTGGGAATTTCACACGGATAAGGTCCAGTATCTCCAGGATCGTGTGATTATTCTCCATTTCGAGGAGAAAACTCAATCACCGGGTTTTGGCGCAGGAGTAATGTCCAAAATTGTGTATTCCAGCACCCTAATATCCCTGCACCAAGAATAGGCAACCTTGTAATCTGGGTCTAAATCCTTTTAGGATGAAAGGAGCTTGAGACACAGCATCAATAACGTAACAGAACCCATTTTTCACTCCTAAATATTAGACTTTGAAACTAGCATTTGCTCAAAAAGCACTGCTATGTTTTATCATTTGATAAAAGTAAGCTTTTGCTAGAAAAAAAACACACCACTTAAAAGAAAAAGAAATGCAGCAAAGAAGCGCCACTGTCAGTGGCTTTAGGGTTGGCCAGACTGCACAGAGAGGGACTAAGACTGGAACGAAAGTACAGTGAAAATGGGGTTCCCGAGGGACCTTCACCTCTCAAAGAATAACCAAAAGGGGAAAAATCCCAAACCAATAGAGAACAAGCATTAGCAAAGCCAATGGTTCTCGCCTATGCAGATCTATTGGCTTCATCAACATTTTTTTTAGCCAAGTTATCCAACAGCACGCCTGCTGTGCAGCATGGCTGAAAGAAAAAAGAAACACTTGTACAGTATAGTATAGTCTGTCACTGTATAGTATGGTATGGTATGTCATTGGATTGTATGGTATACTATGGCCTGTCATTGTACTGTTTGGTATAGTATGGCCTGTCATTGTACAACATGAGCAGGTATGCTATGGCTGTAAAGTATGTCCTGTCATTGTATATGTTATGGTAGGGCCTGTCATTGTATACTATGATGTGAAATGATATTGTATGACCTGGAATTGCATTGTATGGTATGTCCTGTCATTGTATAGTAAGGGATGATATATCAGTGAGTAGTATGGGATGGTAAGGCATGGTGTGGCTTGTCATTGTACAGTATGGTTTTGTGTCCTTTCATTGTATAGTATGGTATGGTATGTCATTGTGTATGATGGTATGGTATGGCACTGTGTGGCGTGGCGTTGTATAGTATGGTACAGTATGGTACAGCCTGTCATTGTATAGGGTATAACATGGTATGGTATGATTTGGCCTGTCACTGTATAGTACGGGGTGGTATGGTATGGCAGACCTGCTTTGTACGGTATGGCTTGTTCTGAATTTGTATGGTGCGGTGTGGCATGTCATTGTCTAGTATAGTATGGTATGGCATGGTTTGTCATCGTATAGTATGGTATTGTAGGATACTGCCTGGCATTGGTATAGTAAGGTAAGAGATGGTATGGCCTCTCATTGTATAGTACAGTATAGTAATCTTTATTACAATGTATACATTAAACTACGGAAGGAAGCACAGTAGGAGCAGTCAAACAAGCAATAAGCATTGGCAAAGCCAATATGTTTCACCTATGAAAAATCCATTGCTTTTGTCAATGTTTCTTTTTTTCGTGCTGCAATGTAACCTGGGTTAAAGTAAAAAAAAAAGCACTATTAAGCAGCCAGCACTGACAAACAACGGTGGTGAGCGGGGGAAGGGTGAGGGGGTATCTGACAAACAACAAGGGCGAGCAGAAGAAGGGGGGTGGTGGGTGACAGACAACAGCAAGCGGAAAGAGGGTGGTGGGTATGAAACAACAGCCAGTGGGAGGAGGGCTGAGTACAGGGGTGGTGAGGGAAAACGATGACTCCATAGACATCCACTCAGTAAGACTGCATGTCAAAAAGTAACAAAAGAGCACCTTCCGGAGTTTGCGGCCAGTAGAATGACACTGAGCACAGACAGGAAGTCGTGCTTGGTTAATGCTTCACGGCAGGGAAGAAGCCTAAAAGCTCAGGAGGAAGCTGGAGGCGACGACGAGGCACTGACCAAAAGGAAGCAAAGAAGCTTGTGTGATGTCGGAGCCAACCAACAGTAAGTAAAGACAAGTAATGGGCAGGTTCTAAGCCCCTTAAAAAAAAATATTATTCTTTCAAGACATTTCGTAAGCACAGCTCTAGCGCTGTGCAGACGAAACATAAAAAAATATTTCTGAATCTTGTGTATCAGCAATTTGGCATTTCCCAGAAAGGCTAAAGATAGAGCAGTCACATTGTAAAATACTTAATGTTTGTCTGTGTATCAATATATCATGCGTGAATCACGGAAACCATCTATAAACACAGCCATCTTTGATAAGGGTTAAAGATTAAGCAGCCTTCATTTATGACTGGGTAATCTTTAGCTCACTAGAACACTTTAAAATCCTTCCAAGTAAAGCCAGCCTGATCTGCCTGTGATGAAATCTTCGGGAATCAGAGAGCCTCTGATGTGTTGGTGCTCAGCATGGGAATAAGTCAATGGAGCTCTCAAAGCTTGAGTTTCAGTGGGATGTGGCTGTTCACGTCATTTGTCACAGGAAGATGCAGGCCAGACATTAGATGACAGTGTTTTAAAGAATGTACTAGCATGTAGCAGGTCAGGCAAGTCCAGCTGAGGTAAAGCACCCAGAACCGTGTGCATGTAAGCCACAGGTGAGGTTTGTAGGTAGAAACTATGCGCATGAGCCAGCGCAAGTAGAGTAAATGTGTGGTGAACACAAGCTTTGGGAGAGCATGTGGCATTACAGCCAGAATTGCCGACTGTGGAATCAGGTTTCAGTCCCATCTTGGCTCAAAATCCTCTGACTGGCCAAATATCGCTTAATATTCCCTTTCCCCCCAAAAAATTAAGCTGATCTTGTATAACGTAACTGGTGCTCGTGTAAAATGTACCAATGCCTTTGGGACGAGTGTGCACTATATAAAATTGCAACAAAAAAGCATTTAGGCACTTGTGTAAGTAAATGAGTTATAGGGGCGGGTGTACATGCAGGTCCAAGACGAGGCAAGGAAGACAGGTGTACAAAGCAAATCTTGGTGAGAAAATGGGCCCAGTGTAGAGGCCTCCCGAACCTGAGATTAGGAGGCAAAAGCAAGATGTAACGGTAAGCACAAAGGGAAGTGCGGAAACTGGCGAAATGTAAAACCCAGTTCCGCATGAGACATGGCTAGTTGTGAAAGAGACCTCAGGCTTTATGTACAATTTGGCAGCATATTAAGCAGGCAAGAGTTAAGGAGAATACCTCACTGGATAACACACTCTATCCTGTCCCTTGGATTCAGCTCCGCATTGACTGATCATCTGCTCCCCTGGAACCAGGGCAGAAACTATGGGAAGCCATGCGACTTCCTGGAAGACACCACCATGTGCCCCCATTCCCACTTCGGTCCTAAGAGGAGAAGTGCACCTAAGCAGTGCCTCTTGCTTCTTCAACTTCTTACCGATCTACCACTGATGACTTCCCATTAAGAACATGAAACTCAAACTTCCCCAAATCTACTGTGCTATGCTATACCAATAAACATAAAGACAGATATGAATTTCCCAAATGCCATCACATAAAAATATTTTATCTGGCATTAATCTGCATTCTTTTAGTCCTCAGTTTTAGTAATGGAAGCAGTAAAGTAAAGTAGTCAAAGGTCTTCTGATGGGACAAAACAATGGTGGGCGGGAGGAGGCAGGGTGAAAAAACAGCAACTGATTGGAGTAGTGTCTGAAAACAAAGGCGATCGGGAAAAGGCTGAGTGTTTGACCAACATGGGTAAGCTGGAAGAGAGCGGAGATGGTTGGTGGCAAACAAAAATGGTGAGCGAGAGAAGGGCTGGTGGGTGGTTGACAAATTGCTATGAGTGGGAGAAGTGTGGGTGACAAACAACAGCCAGCAGGAATAGTGGAATGGTGGGTAAAAGTCAACCAAGGGTGGGGGTGATGGAGAGGGACTGCAGAGACTTTCACTCAATAAGAGTGCACGTTGAAAAACAAGAGTACTTGCAGGAGTCTGATGCTAGTGGAAGGATACTGGCCACAAGAAAATGTACTTGGTCTATGCTTCATGACAGGGACAAAGACTGAAGCCCAGGAGGAAACCTGGAAACAAGGGGGAGGAGTTCACTAATTGGAAGCAAGGAAACAACAGTGACGTGGGAGCCAACCAATGGTAAGTAAAGGTGAGTAATGGGTGGGCTCTAAACCCATTTTAAGATTTCTTTTCTTCACAAGAGATTTTGCAAGCACGGTGCAAGTACTGTACAGGCAAAACCATATAACATGTTTTACAATAAAATGTTATTTTCGCACTAGACTGTTCTATCCAACCAGTAACTGGACAAACATAAAGGAATCCAAAACACACCCTGTTTTTTGCTTACAACATTTTAATCATGCCCAGGACATCATGAAATACGTACTAACTAAAAGAGTGATTACCTAATAGTGATAGCACGAAAGAGCCATTAATGTAGTTTGAAATCATTGTTAAAGGCGACACTAACAACCTGTGGCCTGCTAGTGTTGTTATGCTGCACCAAAGAGTAGAAAGGGAGAGAATGAAAATTAAAAAGAAGGAACAAGGGAAACCAGCAGTTAAAACAGCGAGTAATATTAGCAGCAAGACAAACTAAAACACATACACTCTTACGAAATGCTGCAGCAGAATTAAAATGTAGCTCGAGATAGAAAGCTGAAGCTTGGTCACTGCTCCAGGGCAAGATAACACCAGAACATAAAATGAAGCCAACATGCGCTGACCAAGACAAGCCAGCAACTAAGACTAAAATGAAGCCAACTAATGGTAAGCAACGGGGGTTCCATGTCCTTTTTAAGTGAATAAAATGTTTCACAAGCAACAGTGCATATGCTGTCTCACGTAAGACTGAGACCTTGAAACTATAAGGTACATAAGTACAGTCTACATAAATCTCAGCCAACACAGAAGGCCTAAAAAAATCAAACTGCGTAGAGGGAATTGTCAATTAAGAATCACATTAACACTTAGAAACAAAATATATTCAAGATAAAGAGAAAAATGCAATTAAAAATCAAATATGTGAAGCAACACAATTTCAAAATCAATAAGAACATCATGATATACACCTAGAGTGAAGCTGAGGTAAATTGGCGGACAAGAACACAGAGGGTAAGGAGTCGAAATGGCCACCATTGCATGGGAAAATCAGAGGCTGAAGGGGTGCTTGCCCATTGGCGAGGACAACATACATGATGTGCTGTGAGACTGTACTATATACGTGCCTCCAAATCCGTGTACAAGGATACATGTCAACCTGCTAACTCACATGGTGCCATTCGGTAGGGATGTCTGAAGAGGCAAGGTTGGACATCAATCTCTGCCCCTCACCAGGTTCGCCCTTCTCCATGCCCCTCCATGGCTCTGACTGTCCCAAAGCCCTGCCCCCACTCCAGGACCTACAGGACTCACAGGCCTTGCATTCCTACTGACATGATGATAACATTTTCAAAGATAGAAAGTCTGTAGATGGTTGCCAGGAGACTTCTAGGGCGTCAGTACAACAGCAACAACAGAGTCTTTGTGCTCAGGTATCACGGATTCATGAAAAAAACAACCAACTTGGTATTCAAGGAGACCAGGGGGCGATACTAAAAGAACGCAGAGTGAAAGGGTACCTGGATCACTCAGAGGTTGGAGGATTGCTGCTTATGCAGTGGTAAAGGCGACATAGCGAGAGGGACAGGCTAAACAGAATCTGCTGAGATGAGACAGAAAGGGCTAAACGATCAAACAGGAGCTGCCTGACCAACTCAGTTACCATGGTCGTGTTTCGGGTGGTGTGATCGGTGCAGCTGCACTTGGCGCCAACTTTAGTGGGGGGGGCGCTGTGTTTAAAAATAACTTTTGGTTTAAAAGTAGGTGAATTTCCTTGTGGACCAGCAGTTTTCAAGCAAAGACAAAAATGTCAAGATAACTCCAGTGGTTAATGTTCCTACTGGAGAGAGGTCGGAATTTTGTCGAGTGGCAGTTATGGCTCATCATAAAGTAGCGCAGAGGATGAATGTGCCTCCTGCAAAGAACATGTACAAGGCAGACCATAGGACTGAGCATGAGTGAACTATGAGTAGCACTGTAAAAATGAAATGTATGTCAGAGAGAGGCTATGGAGAGATGGGATTCACGGAGAAGGAGGTCCTCGGTAAGCGTCAAAAAAAGATTTTCACACCGGGCGTCACCAGCGCTAAGGCCAGCCCTGTCTGACACTACTGCATGAAATGGAAGTTCTATGCCGCCACAGGTGCTAGATAAAGGTGGCTTTAATTGGCCTTTTGAGCACATGGAATGTGACTGGCTCTGACATATCACACTTAGGGCCATATGTACGAACACATTTTCCCATAGACACAGAATGGGTAAAACGGTTTGCTACATCTGGCCCTTAGTGCTAAGACGTTTTAGTCAGTCTTCGTCTCACTTACACATTGAAAGCATAGAAGAAGCAGACCGCAGCCAAGAGGCAGTCTCAAAACCTGGAGCAGAACCCAGCACGGGCCTAGCGCTGAATCATGGGTAAGACCATTCCCAGAAACCCCAGGCACTCTGTAGGTTGGACAGCAGTAAGCAAGGCAGAAACATAGGAATGCAGATCCAAAGGCAATACTTTTAAAGGCAGGGACACAGCTTACTGACTTCTGGCAAGAAAAGCACAGAATAAAACAAACATTTGCCTTTACCGGTTCCTATATTAGCTTTGTCCACCCCTGGAAACTTAGACTGCAATATGTAAGAAAATATTTTTATTCAGTTCTCGCCTGAGCATTGAACAGGCAATGTAAATTCATGCCATTGTCTCAGTTTAGAACTCATATGTGGATTTTGGTTGATTGCATCTATTATCCCAGATAACTAAAACCACTGACTGTGGTGACCTCTATGTTTGCGCCCTATTTTGAGGTTGAGTGCATAAGCGCTCTGACATGTTGTAATTTATCTGTGGGGTTTCAACCACGCCCACTGCAAGCCCATCACTATTACTTGTTCCTGGGTTTGCCTTTCAAAAATCCTTTGTTATCATTGGTAAATGCTTTATGTTTGTCCCTCCTTGGGGCAGTTTTGTTACCGCCTTGGCCATCAACCCTGTTACATGGATAATTGCACTTTTGCCGATACGTTTGACTGCGAGCAAACTTCTTTTTCTTTTGTGTCTCTCCTTTGCGTTCAGGCTCATGGCGGCCATGGCTCTTTGAACTGGCTCGCTTTTATCAACTGTTTTACTTTTCATTTTCAATTTATGTGGCAAGAAAAGTCCAGTTAGGAATTTACAACGCCAGTAGCTCTAACTCGAGCAAATGCGAGACCCATTACATTGGAAATGCTTGTTTTATTCTGCAAACTTGCTAGTACTGCAGGACATGAGTATGAGAAACTTGGGGAACGAAAACAGCAGAGACAGCCCAGGGAATAGAAAACAAGACCCAGGCACAGAAAGCACAGAAAAAGACAAATTGTGCAGACAAACGGTACCACAAACAAAGCACTAATTGTGAAGTGAAGTTAAATGTTGGGTTAACCTGCAGGTGCAGCACAAAACTGACAATGCCGTACCATTACTTCCATTTGTCTGTTCACAATTGTGCATGACTGCTCTTGCATGTGCTAGCACATTACAAAGAGACCCAATGGCTTTGTAAGTGCTTGTCATTTTGATTGCGATCTCTAGATTTTACCATTCGAGTTTTCAATTCAGCATTGAGGGAGGTGTGGCCTATCTAGTTTGAGGGATTTGTATCTGTTATCCCTATATGAACATTAGGTGTGAGACGGAGCCCTGATTGTGGCAGGGAAGGTGTAGAGTTGTAGTAGGCTGTTTTTGGTCAGAAGAATTTCATAGGACATTTGTCGATGTGTTCTCCTACCTCACTCCGGATGTTGAAATCTCCTTGAAAAATCTGACTGGAATTTGATCTAATAAGATCAAGTAGTGGCAAGCAGGAGGAAAAGGAAAACCATCAGGTTTCTTTGAGTGCAATAGTGTCAAGGTCACAGTCTAAGATAAAGGCATTTTTGCGAGTTTCACACAGGAGTGCCATCTTGATGTGTTGTGTACAAGGTGTGTTTTCTTGGTTGAGAGGAGATGAACCTTCTCTAGCTGCTTTGGCAGAATGTTCTTTGTGTTTAGGGTATGAAGATGTGGAGATTGTGGAAAGAGGATGTGTGGTGAGACCTGTGATGATGCAGTGTTCAGGTGTATGGTAACTTGGGCGTAATGTAATTAGACTGGTGCTCGAACTGTTGGGGTTGAGGTGCATAATGAGTTCTTCCGGAATAAGTGTGTTGATTAAGGAAGAATTAGATGAGTGCTTGGGAGTCAAAGATGAAGAGTCTAGTTTGCAGACTTTCTGTCACCTCCGGTAGGTGATCTAGTTTCAGTTTGCTTTCTGGAAGGTATCTCACCTGGCAGATTGTGATGGACTGTTCCCTTGAGGGTCAGGTTCAGTAAAAAAATACTTTATTCGGTTTCATACAGAAAACCATAAAAGCCAAGCATAACATACAAATACACGTATTGTTTACAGCTTTCTGATGTATTTCACAGCCAATGGTCCTTGCCTAAAAGAAAAGAGAAGACCCAGAGTAGCTGGGCACCATAATATATCCCCAATCATAAAATAGATTTAAGTATTTAAAACACTATTGTACCTTAAAGATAGGCCTTCGCCTTCAGAATATATCAACTCCAGTTTGGAGTGAGCCTTTATCAACATAAAAATATAGAACTACTGATTAAAACCTGATGACCAAGTGAACATATGATGACTGGAATACATATAAGTGGAACCCTTTTGTGCACCACGGTTTCCTTTGGTACTGTTGCTTACCAGTAACCATCTCACTATTAAAACAACCCAATCCCACAAGGATTCCCACTCAAGCAGAGGCCCTTCCAGTCCATGGTTCTAAAAGGCAAATGCATATGTTCACAGGGCACCTGATTGTGCAATTTTCTATTTCAGTCTCCAGGCATGAAGAAGATACCTGGATAGTGAGTATACTAGCCAGTCAGTGCTATCAGATTTAAGAATCCTAGTGAAGTCCTTTATATGACTTCATGCGCAAATATGACATATCAGCTTTAACCAAACTCTCCTAATGTCAGTATATCTGGGGCAAAAAATAAGAAAATGCTCCACAGATGATTTGTTGGCTGAACACGAGAGACAACTTGGCATTGTGGCATTACCTGCTCACCGACTACAAACCCCAATCACTGGAACAATGCCATATCTCAATTCCAGTTAAAGTCTTTTTGCCTGCGGGGTTCAATTTGATCTAACATACTCTCATATTTCAATTGGCCGGTGAAAGTCAAAAACCTCTCAGTGAGCTCCCCCACAGTACCTCGATTTAACCATTTGTCCAAAATGTAATCCAGATATCTCTGTTTGAGGATCTTTAGTGACTTTTCTGTACACTTTCAGGATTATTCCACCATTTTCTTAGCCCCAACTGAATGATCCAGTTCCTAACAACTTTCACCCATGGTATTATCCCTTTTAGCCAAGTGTAATAATTTCATGAAATGTTTGTTTCATCAGGAGGGGTGAGTTATTGGGCCATATTCTAACCCAGTAGGCCTCAGGCAGAAAAGCAATGACGTGCTAAATTTTTAAGACCTAAATCAAAGCGAATTGGAGCTAGTGGCACAGTTCGAGGTAGGGCCAATATTGACCTTGTAAAAGTATTCTGCTTTATTCTAAGGCCCCCACACAATTCCAGCCCCAAAGCTGGGCCCCGTAAAGGTGCTGCTCCTAGACTCTTTCCTCAATAGATTTCAGTTGCTGGAATGGCTGGCCTATAGGCTGAGGATTGCAGTTTCTTATAAATAGCTGATGTTACCTACTGCAATGCCAGTTGGCTCTTGTCAATTTGTGGGGACACAATAAGGTGTTAGTAAGTCTGACCACCAAATAATCAAATTGCTTAACTTCGTCCAACAGGGAACCTCCCAGTTTAACTCTACACCTAAACAATTTGTGAGGGTTGAAGCTCATAAATTTGCTTTTATCTAAATGAACTTCCAGCCCAAGTTCCCCACATGTTAATACAAACCGATCAAGTAAGTTTTGTAACCACAGGCGAGTCTTAGATATTAGCAGGGTGTCATCAGCAAAGATGAGATCTTTTGGCCTGCTAACACTGGAGGGTCACTGTTGCAATCAGCTAGAGATTCTATCAACCTGTTGATAAATAAAGTGAACAACATCGGGGCTAAAACTCCTGTCTTACACCTCTGTTAACTTTAATGCCTTCAGTCAAATCACCTTTGCTACCCCACCTAACTTGGGCAAAGTTGTTATTATGGAGTGTAATAATTCATTGCAAGATGTTCCTTGGAAGCCCCATCTGCTTCAGGGTTACCCACATTTTTTCTCTTGGGAGGAGATCAAATGTAGCTCATAGGACTACGAAAACTTCATATACATGTTCTCTTCTTATAATCACTTATTTCCACAAGATACCCAGGAAGTGAAAAATATGATCAGTGGTGCTAGTGTTTTCTGAGAAGCCCGCCTGTAGCAGTGATAAAACCTCTTCTTCTTTTATCCAAGCTTGGACTGTCTCTAGCAAGTGCCTACAAAATAGTTTCTGCGCGACATCAATCAGACTGATGGGTCTGTAGTTTAATGGAACATTTTTATCACCCTTATTAAATACTGGAACTACTTCCCCCTCGAACCAGGACTCCGGGATCTCTGCACCCTGGGCTATTGTGTTGAAACTCTGGTTGAGAAGGTAAGCCCACACCACAGGTTCTGAGAGAAAAAGCTCTCCTTGGTATTTTCTCCAGCCATGGTGCTTTACATCTATTCAGGGGAGTGAAGCTCAGCCTAGGTTTCGCCAGAGTGAATACAATTTGTTCCTCGTCAACTGGGGCACAAACACTATCTGACACCCTGTTGTCATTTTTACGTGATCCATTGTCTACCTGCTTTGTGTAAAGGGCACTAAAATGGGTTAACCAGGACTGAGGTGGGATCTGAAAGTCTTCTTCCTTAACTTGATTTTTAGAACCTTTTGCTACCAAATGCCAAAATTGCTTGCTATCTTTACATTTGGCTGCTTCAAGTAGGTCCCTCCATTTCCAGTCTTTCCAGGTCCTATTGACCGCTGTCTGCCTGTATATTATTTCTGGAGATAGGCTACATTAAATCAGTTCCTTGATTTGATGGTCCAGATCAATTCCAATTCCTCCCTAGCTGCTTTGCAGCATTCATTGAACCATTCTGCTTGATTGTTGCTAACAATCGTAGACCATCCCTCCCTGAGAAAGAAGATTTTGAGCTACAACCTACAAAACAACTCAACGGTGGGGAATACATTTCCCTTTTGAGGATCATTAATGTCGAAGATCGCCTGAAGGACTCCTGTATATATTTGTGCTAGAGTGGTTATGTTATTCTCTATTTTAGGCCACTTAACCCTTCTCCTGTTATTATTATTATTGGTATAAAAATGTTTTCTCTCAAATGTGCATGGGACTTAATATACTTAGAATACAACTCTAATTCCAGTGCACTGTGGTAAATATCAAGACTTTCTTTAAACTACTTTCATATCTACAAGGTACTGCCAACAATGTGTATCCAGGAGAAAGTAATCAATCCTTGTTCTACAGTTGACATTCTTGAAAGTAAATCTAGAGGGTTACCTGAATCCGAGCGGCCATTGCAGGCCAGAAGTCCATGTTTGAGGGCAAAAGAGCAAACATGAAATGCTACTTCAGTTTTTCTAATGTAACCCATACAACTCAGGCTAGGGATACCACTTGCCTCATCCTCCTCCACCAGATTTGTCATCATGTCTAATGGTTCATACAAGGTGTTGAAATCTCCCACTAATAGTAGGACTCTAGAGAACTCAAGATTTTCCTAAAAAATCATCCAAGGCTACTATGGTAGGGGAGATGTGGTGTTGTGAAGTAAATCTGTTATAAAAAATAACTATGAGAATTCGACCGCTGTCATGTTTCAGTTTCAGTACCAGTTAATCTTTGGACCCGATAGCTAGCCTTTTAATAGAACAGATCAAATGGGTTGTTACCCAGATGGAAGGCCTCCTATTACACAGCCTATTGGAGTCGGGGTAGCCTCTTTACTATAGTTTAGGAACCCAGTCCGAGGTAGTGTCTCTGTTGCCATGATTCTTGGAAAAGAGTACATCAAAATCGTCTATGAACTTCCCCCATTCCCAACTGTTAAGTTTAGAGTTTAGGCCCGCTAGACTCCTGGATAGAATGTTTACATTTTTATTATCCACGGCACTGGCCTGTGGCAGCTCTAAGGAGTGCCCCCCTAGCTATCCAATAGTGCTGCAATTCAGATACAAGTCCACGCCATCCAAGATACTAGAGTCCCCGCCCACCACCACCACCGCCTCACCTAACGTTCAGAATCCGGTTCAGCAGTGATTTGCATAAGGCACAGGGGCGTAGCTTCGGGGGGGTGTGGGGGTGTTACACCCCCCTAACAAATGTATTAGTTGGGTACAGGGGATTTTAGTCGGGTATGGTGAGGTGTCTGTAGGATTTCTACAGGAATTTTACTTACACAAACAGAAATGCACTCACACTATCTCCCTCACCCTGTTTGGGAATACTTAAAAATGCTGCTCATTTCACAAAATAATGTGCTTTCTTTCACATTGTGCCCCTACCAATCTGTATTCATCTACCTTCACGCAGTTAATTTTGGGAAGTGGATTAAATATTTGTGTTCTGGTCAGTATAAATGGCCTTGAGGAAGTATGCAGCAATTAACTGCACATCTCATGAATCATACCTACATGCTGTTGTAGAGAGTGTGTTTGTGTGCAGTTGTTTTGATGTATCTAGACTGAACTTGTAAGTTGGCTTACAGAGGGATCACATTTCTGGTTATGGTAACCAAAGACAGTAAGTTTGTTCCCTGTAACAGTTATTGTACCTTGAGATGAAGTGCCTGATTTAGAATGTGGCATCAAAAAAAGTGCCATAGATATAATGCACTTATAAAAAGTGGCATAGGGTATAATGCACTTGGAATAAGGTGGATCGTTAATCTGTCAAAGTTTGTGACAAAGTAACCTTCCACCAATCTCTAAATTTAGCTCTACGTAGAAAAAAGCATAGTGTCTACTTCCACCACAGTGTGTTCTTAGCAACAAAAAAAAAGAGTAGTTCAGTTTAACAGCAGCTATGTCTGAGACTATGGTGTTTGTCACTATTTAAGGTTTACATGCTTGAAATAAGGAACTGGTGTGTGTGGTATCTGAACGTTTTTTTGAATGGTAATCATATACAATTTATGAGGTTTTGTTATATGCATCCTGGAGTCTGAATTAATACAACAGACTTTACTTTAGGTTTGGTGTTTATAATAAGGTCCAAAAGAAGTAACCTAATGATCTTGCAGGAGATTCAAAATGGTCCATCAGCAATATTCACTTTGGGGTGCACTCAGTACAAAGAGAAAACGTGGTGTTAGGGGTCGCATTAGGTGTAAAACCTCTGCTTCAGCTACAATCTTACATTTAGATGACACCAAACTGAGGTGCAACAGCTGCATTGGTGCAAATTAACATCAGTGTGGAAAATATTAAGCAGTACAAGTCACATATAAGAGCAATATAAACTTCAAGTACAAAATGAATTTTAGGTGCAGGTTAATCCTTGGTGAAAATTAAGGACGCTAGTGGTATTTTATGTGGGCGCATGATCACATTTCGGTGTAAAAAGCACTTGAGTGTGAAAACAACTGTAGAAGAAAAATCATTTTAAGTGGAATTCACTTACAGGTTTGAAATTATTTTCAGTGTCAAAATTACATTTAGGTCACAAAAAGCAGCAATGGTGCAGAATCTGCTGGCGCATGGAAACACTTGTACCAACATATGTTTAACAGTAAAATCCTATATATATATATATGAAATGGTTTCTTACCTGTAACTCCAGTTCTCTCGTAGGGGTATTTCCATGATAGTCATAAGCACTGAATAGTTCCGCGCGCCTGCGGGGACCCCGGAGCACTGTTGTGTAGTATATTCTTAAGTGCAATCATCAGCTCCTTGACAAAAAGGTCTGTGAAAAACACTTAAGAATAACAATGTGCAGCCTATGTGAACAGCTACACAGGCCAAATTGTTAGAAGAAAAAAACAGTTGTAGTGTAAATTTCACGTTTAAACCTCTATTTATTCTATAAATACATAAATAAATACATTCTCATATTTTATTTACACCTCTCATGAGAATAAAACAATGTAGGGCAGTGTAGCCCATAGGCTGCCATTATACAGAATGAAAATAGAGCTGTGCCTTTAAGAAAGTAAAGTCTTCCTGTTTCCCATCATGCACAGCAAAAGGCAGTTGCCTCAGTTCTTTTTTGGAGGCTATTAACCTGACATGAAGAAAAAACAAAACATTTGTTGGAGTACCAACCTCCATAATATTCATGTTCTATGTCAACTCCACCGGGGAGGAGGGAGGGTTGCTTATGACTATCATGGAAATACCCCTACGAGAGAACTGGAGTTACAGGTAAGAAACCATTTCTTCTCTCGTAGGGGATTTCCATGTATAGTCATAAGCACTGAATAGAGTAGCAAGCCCATCCCCATAACCGCGGTGGAGTAGACATAAGAATACTGAGAAAAACATGAATCATGCAAACAAATTCTTGAGCAAAGCCTGCCCAACCTGAGCATCTGCCCTAGCGTCTGTATCAAGGCAGTAATGCTTAGTAAAGGTATGGACCGACCTCCAAGTGGCAGCCTTGCATATTTCTGCCAAAGGGACATTTCTCATCAAGGCTACAGTAGCTGCTTTCCCTCTGGTAGAGTGGGCTTTTGGCCTACCACCAAGGGATTTGTTTGCTAACTGATAACATAACATTATACATGAAACAATCCACCTGGATAAAGATTGTTTAGATGTACCCAAACCTGTTCTGATTGGGCCATAGTTAATAAAAAGCTGTTGTGATTTTCGTAAGCTTTTTGTCCTGTCCAAGTAAAATTTCAAGACTCTCTTTACATCCAGAGAGTGCAGAGTTCTCTCAGCAGGAGTAGCTGGATTCTGAAAGAAAGTCGGTAATGAAATTGTTTGGTTCACATGGAAGTCGGAGACTACCTTAGGTAAAAATTTTGGATGAGTTCTCATTACCACTTTTGCAGAATGAAAAACCGTGTAGGGTTCCTGAGCGCAAAGGGCCTGGATTTCGCTGACCCTACGCGCTGAAGTGATTGCCACCAGAAAAGCAGCTTTCCATGTGAGATGTTGCAGCGATGCCTTATGTATTGGCTCGAATGGCGGCAGCATCAGACGTGATAAGACAACGTTCAGTTCCCATGGAGGAGAAGGCTTTCTAATGGGGGGAAAAACCTTCTTTAAACCTTCTAGGAAATCCTTAATAATCGGAATCCGAAAAAAGGAAGTTTGTGAAGGACTCTTTCTGTATGCTGTGACAGCCGCCAAGTGAACTTTTATTGACGACAGTTGTAAGCCCGATTTTGCCAAACTTAACAAGTATGGCAGGATAGATTGTTCTCCACAGGAAACCGGGTCAATGTTGTTGTGTAAACACCAAATGCAGAATCTCTTCCACTTGCTTGCATAGGCTGATCGTGTGGAAGGGCGCTTTGCTTCCTTCAGAATTTCCATACAATCCTGAGGTAGGTTCAAGTGTCCATATTGCACTAGCTCAGGAGCCATGCTGCCAAACTCAACGATGAGGGGTTGGGATGAGATATCTGCCCTCTGAACTTCGTGAGAAGGTCCGGACGATATGGTAGCCTGATGTGTGGTTTGAGTGACCGGTGAAGAAGGTCTGGGAACCACCACTGGCGTGGCCACTCCGGAGCAATTAGGATCATTTTGGTCTGAACATTGGACAGCTTCTGGAGGACCGCCGGAATCAGGGGAAGCGGTGGAAAGGCGTAAAGAAATGCTCCTGACCAGCTTATCCACAGGGCATTCCCCAGTGTCCCTGGATGGTAATATCTGGAGGCGAAGTTTTGGCATTTTTTGTTTTCTGGGGTTGCGAATAGGTCTGTAGAGGGGGTACCCCAGAGTGCGAAAATGGAATGAACGACGTCGTCGTGTAGTACCCATTCGTGGTTCTCGTCCATTACCCGACTGAGGGCATCCGCTTGAACATTCTGGATGCCGGGCAGGTGAGTTGCCACTAGTGACAGGTTCCTGGCTAGAAGCCAATGCCAGATTGTCTGAGCCTCTCTGGATAAAATTCTGGACCTGGTGCCTCCTTGTTTGTTCACGTAGTACATAGTGGCCACGTTGTCTGTCTGGAGAAGGAGAGTTTCCGTTCTCAGAGAGGGAAGGAAGGCTTTGAGCGCAAGGTGGACTGCGCGAAGTTCCAGCAGGTTGATGTGATAGAGACTCTCTCTCTGTGACCACTCGCCTTGGACTCGAAGATGTTCCATGTGCGCCCCCCATCCGATCAGTGACGCATCTGTTACGATGGTTTGAGATGGGGGCCGTTGTTGGAACGGAATCCCCACCAAGAGATTGCTGGGTAAACACCACCACTTGAGGGATTGTAGGGTGTGAGGAGAAAGAAGGACTTTGTTCTCCCAATCGTCCCTCAGTTGACACCACTGATCCTCCAGGTTTTCCTGCAATGGTCTCATATGGAGGCGAGCATTGGGAACCAGATGGATACAAGACGCCATCGAGCCCAGTAGAGAAGCTATTATTCTTGCAGTGGCTTGAGGTCTTTCCTGCAGTTGTTTGCACTTCTGGAGAATCGATAACCGTCGTTCCTCCGAAGGAAACACCTTTCCTAGCCTGGTATCTACAATGGCCCCTAAGTAATGCAACCTCTGAACAGGTGTTGCTGTAGATTTCAGGAGATTGACTTGAAGACCAAGTTTTTGCAGCAGTTGTAGAGTCCATTCGAAATGTTGCTGTGTCTCGAGACAACTGGAGGCCTTTATGAGCCAATCGTCTAGATAGGGGTAGACGAATATTCGCTGTTTCCTCAAGTGGGCGGCTACTACCGCCATGCATTTGGAAAAAGTTCTTGGCGCTGATTTTAGGCCGAAAGGTAGAACTGCAAATTGGTAATGGCGTTTTCCGACAGTGAACCTTAGGAATTTTCGATGTTTCTTGGTTACTGGGATGTGAAAGTAAGCGTCGCAAAGATCTATCGCACATAGCCAGTCGCCCTGACGTAGATGTGGATAAATTTGGTGTAAGGCTAACATCCTGAATTTTTCTTTGCGAATCCATTTGTTTGCTGTCCTCAGATCTAAGATGGGACGAAACTCTTGTTTGTCTTTTTTCGGTACAAGGAAATATCTCGAATAAATCCCCTTCCCTTGCTGGCTGATGGGAACGGGTTCTATGGCTCTTTTTTGCAATAGGATATTGACCTCTAACTGTAGAGCTTCGAGATGGCGGTTGGCTGTTTTGGGTGGAACAGATGGTGGAGGACTGGTGAATCTGAGAGCGTAACCATGTCTCACAATATTCAATACCCAGGCGTCTGTTGTGATGCGTAGCCACTCGTCCAGATGATTTGAGATACTTCCCCCTACCGGAGTGGATAACGGAGGAGGGGGAAGCAAAGATTCAGGGCTTAGACGTGGGAGCCTGTCGAGTTGCCTGAGTTTGAGGTGTTGAACGACCCCTTGTCGACCTTCGCTGAGTAGAGAAACCCCTTTGATACTGCTGTTGTTGCTGTTGCTGGGGGCGCGAAGACATCCAGTGTGGCGACTGATACCGGTGGGTGAAAAGTCGTCGTTGATATGGCCGGAAAACCTTTCTTTGTTCTTTCGGTCTTTCCATCCCTACCGCTTTCAAGGTATCTAGTTCAGCTTTCATTCTAGCCATCTCGTCATCGGCATGAGAACCGAACAAGGTGGAGCCCGAGAAAGGCAGGTTTTGTATTCTCTGCTGCGCTTCAGGTTTGAGTGATGTAAGTCTCAACCATGCATGCCTTCTGAGCGCTATCCCGTGTGCATAATTGTGTGCGGATAGCACCGAAGAGTCAGCTGCAGCACTTATAATTTGGTTAGACACCATGGATCCCTCACCCACGACCTCCAGGAAATCTTCCCTTTTATCCTTAGGAAGATGTTCCGCAAACTGTATTAAAGAGTCCCAGAGGGCACGATCGTACCGCCCTAATAACGCAGTAGCGCTGGCTGCCTTCATCGTGACGGCTGCAGTAGAGCATACTTTTCGTCCTGCAGCATCTATCTTTCTGCTCTCTTTATCTGGAGGTGAAGAAGAAGATGGTGAGGTTGAATGCAGTTTCTTTGCCGCTACTATGACCACCGAATCAGGAACTGGGTCCGACCTCAAGAATAGAGGATCTTGTTCTGGTGGACGATATTTTTTAATAAGTCTGGAAGGAGCAGACTTTGTTGCGGCCGGTGCAAGGAAAATATCCATTGCTGGTTCAAGGAGACCTGGAACCAGTGGAAGCAAAGGTCTGGAAGATGTCCTGTGATGCAAGGTCTCGAAGATCACTGACGTCGATGGGGCAGGTACCGCCAGCGGGATGTTCAGCTTGGTTGCCCCTCGTACTAAGACCTCCTGGAACGTATTCACATCATCTATGGGGGACACTCGGACGGTGAGTCCGATAGGGTTGGAGAGTAGTCCCGTGTAGACGAAGAAGAACGCCTGTGATGTGAATGCTGAGATCTCTGTGGGTCATGACGGTGCCGAGAGGAAGAAGAGCGTCTAGAGGAATGTCCCGAACGTCTTACAGACCGCGTTGGAGTCCTCAAAACAGACTCTACAGGCGGAGCCGGAAGAGGCGCCGTAGGTGTTACCGGCGTCTGTGGCAATGGTGATTGTCGAGGAGAGAGTTGTGGAGACGCTGGAAGGAGGATGATTGAAGCCGAGGATTCTGAGGTTGTATAAACCCTCCTAGGTCTTTTTGATTGTCTCGACGTCGACACACTCCTCGACGTCGAAGTACGGTGACGGCGAGTGTCCTTCGCCGTCGATTCTTCTCGCCGTTGAGAATCTCTCGACGACGACCCTCGACGTCGCCGTGATGACGGTGAACGTCTACGACGTCGAGCACCCCTCGACGTTGATCGATCTCGCCGTTTCGACGGCGAACCGGATTCAGATCTCCTCGACGTGGAACGTCCTCGCCGTGTCGACGGTGACCCAGATCTCGACGGCGAAAGTCCACGCCGTCTCGACGGCGAAATCGTCGTCGACGGCGAGCGATGTCTCTTTCTCGCCGGCGAACCACTCCTCGACGGCGAGCATGTTGGCGCCGTTCCTTGCCTCGACGTCGACGCCCTCGACGTCGTCGGAGACCTGTGCCGTTTTTGAGCCGGTCTGGTCGGAGTTATAGAGGAACCAGTGTGAGCCCTGGTAGAAGACTGACCTTCTCCTCGCTCTGTGGTAGAATGACCACTTTTCCTCCTGTCCTCTTTCGCCTGGAGTCGGATCTTCTCCCTGTCACGAAGGGTCCTTCTGGAGAAGGTTTTGCAGATGTCACACGACTCCGGTTTGTGGCTGGATGGAAGGCAAATTATGCAGACCCGATGTGGATCTGTTTTGGCCTTTTTTCTGCCACAAGAAGGACATTTGTCAAACAGTGAAGGCATTTCTGAAGTAGAAAAACCTCAAAATTCTGTCAGAATCTAACAGAAAAAAGCAGAAAATTATCACTCAATGTTAAAAACGTCGAGTGAAAATGAAATTCAAAAGATTTTAAATGAATTTCTGTCACAAAAGGATTTTGTGAGGTAGAGCTCAATGCTTCAGGGTCCTGTCAGAAAGGAGCCGGAAAAAAGAACTGAGGCAACTGCCTTTTGCTGTGCATGATGGGAAACAGGAAGACTTTACTTTCTTAAAGGCACAGCTCTATTTTCATTCTGTATAATGGCAGCCTATGGGCTACACTGCCCTACATTGTTTTATTCTCATGAGAGGTGTAAATAAAATATGAGAATGTATTTATTTATGTATTTATAGAATAAATAGAGGTTTAAACGTGAAATTTACACTACAACTGTTTTTTTCTTCTAACAATTTGGCCTGTGTAGCTGTTCACATAGGCTGCACATTGTTATTCTTAAGTGTTTTTCACAGACTTTTTTGTCAAGGAGCTGATGATTGCACTTAAGAATATACTACACAACAGTGCTCCGGGGTCCCCGCAGGCGCGCGGAACTATTCAGTGCTTATGACTATACATGGAAATCCCCTACGAGAGAAATATATATATATATATATATATATATATATATATATATATACATACATACATACATACATCCAAAGAAAGGAAACCACTGCACTCTGTTTTCTCCAACGTAATAACAGAATTTAATCCATGTCAGCAAAAACCAAACAACGCGTTTCAACTCCAAAGAGTCTTGTTCACGGCTGGTGAGTCCTTCATCACCCCCATGAAATACTACCACACAGCCCATAATGAGGCATTCTGGGACACGTAGTTAAAAAACATATATATGACATTGTATAACATAATGGAGACAGTAAATAGCATTCTATATTGAACAAGACTAAGTTAGGTGAAGACATACATTTTCACTGATAAGGTCTTTATCATTAAAAAAACTAAACAGACAAAGTTGGAATGATTTATCAAGTCATAAGGATGAAGTTTAATATTTACCTCAAAACATGACTGGGTTGCCTAGTTTGTGCCTGTCACATGGAAACCTAAATAGAACATCACTGATGAGTGTTTCTTGTTAATATGTATAACCAACATCATGTAGGCATAATTCACATTCCAAAGGCTAATCATAACAAATAATCATGGCTAAGCGCCATCTTGCCTTTTTCATTCCATTGCTTCCATTGCACATTTTTTCACTCACCACATAAAATTGTGTGCTAATGTAATCACCTGCCAATTGTTCATGGAAAAAGATTGATTTCTTTAGATGAAAATGAAGTTCCTCATCGGTGTTCAATCCATTTGGGATTTTGGTATGTAACCCAATGATATACCTGTTTTCCAGGCTCTTGGTATGTAACCTAATGATATACCTGTTTTCCAGTCTCTGCAGTGACAGAGTCCAATCACCACTTTGTATGTTCACAGGTACATGTACTAAGCCATAGTATTGAAGGGATTGTCAATCTCCACACTGTGATGCAGATAAGTGTTTAGCAACAGCATAGCTTCCATCTCTGTGTTCCACGGCACAGATGTGTTCCAATATCCGTTTTTTGAGTGGACATGTTCTACTCACAATATATTTTAGACCACACTTGCATTCGATGACACAGACCATAGGAGTGGTATTACATGTAATCCTCTGTTCTATCGTGATGCTTTTTCTTTTTGGTTCACTGATATATTTTACATTTTTTCCAGGTTTACAGGCTTTGCAGGTCAAACATTTAACAAATCCTTTGTTTTGTGTCCCCGAACCACGTGTTGGATTATTTATCTACTAAATGGCTTCTTACTAGTTTATCTTTGAGAGATCGTGCTTTCCTGAAGGCAAATTGTGGTATGGCTCCTATGATCGTAATAGCTGTATCCTGGGATTATTGCCTCGAGACCAAAAACGTAAACGGCTTAGCAGGAGATTTGCAGTCCTGGGCCTTATGGTAGCTAAAAGACGAATTGCAAAACACTGGATGAGCAATCAGATCCCGACTATGGGGAGCTGGCTGGGAGACTTGAGGGAGTGGGCAGGGGTGGAATTGCTGTTGACATGAGGACACATAATGCAGGAAATATCAGAGGCAATACATGAGCAACGGACAATCAGCCTCCAACAGACCCCGCAAAGGGGAAACAAATGAGAAATTTGCTTTAGAGTATAAACCCATATACGAACCTGCGATCCAGATTGCTAACCCCCTTAGGTGGGAAAGAGCAAAAAAATCGGAATAGAAATGTAATGGGTGGCATCAAATGTTTATTAATAAGGGTGCTGGCATGGTAGGGGTGGATATTAGGGTGGGGGAGGAGTGAATAGTTGGGGCGTTGGGGTTGAATTTCCTATACGTTCATCTTTTCTTCTAAAAGAATGTCGAAATGCGACGATAATTCGTAATGATAATTGACTAGTTCTATTGATCACAGGGACTATGTGATCGTTGTTGAGTCCATGATGTATATTTGTGCAGAAACGTCAATAAACAGAAGTTTAAAAAAAAAAAAGGTCCTATGATCGTTAAGATGTCTTTATCACTTAACAAGACATGCCAGTTTCTTTGAAAAATCTGTTTTATGCCATGGCTCTCTTTACTGTGAGTGGTTATCATTCTTACAATATCTGGATTATCTGATTCGGCACATGGTTTCTCCATCAGGATCTCAGTACATAGTAAATTCTTAGCTCTCATTGCTCCTTGTTTGATAAATCTAGCTGGATAACCACGCTTGTAGAATCTTTTTTTCATCTCTTTAAACTGAAGATCCATATCTGTAACCAAAGAACAGTTCCTTTTAGAATGGATAAATTCACCATAAGGAATATTTTGAAATCTTGAGCCATGTAGGGCACTATTTGTGGCTGTTAGTTTCCTACATAGTGTACAAACACACGAATATCCCAGAAATCAATGTGTTGCTTGTTGATCTTGTATGTAAATTTTAGACCACAATTGGTTTTGTTAAGTTCTTCTAAATATGTCAAAAATAGATCTTGTGTGCCCTTCCAAATTAGAAATAAGTCATCAATATATCTCAGCGTAATTATAATACTGGATAAATGTTCTTCATATTCCTCATGCCATGCAACTTCTCTCTCCCAGCAGCCCATTGTCAGATTACTATAGTTGGGAGAAAAGGAAATACCCATTGCTGTCCCACATATCTGTTGATATACTTCACGACTGAACAGAAAGATATTATTGTAGAGACTTATTTGAATCCTCTCCAACAACATTTCAGAATAGTTGGACTCCTTTAATTTCCTTTGTCTCAGGAAATCTTTGACAGCATTTAAACCAATGTCATGTGTAATCGATGTATACAAAGAGAGCACATCAATCATAACCAACATGAACTCTTCTTGCCATGTAAAGTCAGATATGATTCTCAAGAAATCGTCAGAGTCTTTTATGTAGGATGATAATGTTCGAACTATGGGAGAGATGTAATGATCAACATATATTGATAGATTTTCAAAGACTGAACCACACCCTGATACAATAGGTCGGCCAGGAGGTTTTTGTAGTGTCTTCTGGATCTTAGATAAATGTAAATGGTTGGCATGACAGGATGTGTCACTGAAAGAAATTGTAATTTGTTTTCATTCAATAGTTGCAGGTCGTGCCATTCCTTTAATTTTTTGTCAGATTATCTGTGAGTAGCTTCATAGGGATATATGATAACCTTTTGTAACTTGATATCTTTCAGTTGTCTGTAAGCTTCATCCAGAAATCTCCAATTTATTTTGAATCACAATATTGCCACCTTTATCGGCTGGTTTGAATATAAGTAAATTATTGGACATGAGAATATTGACAGCATCACGTTCCTGCTTTGTTAGATTCTCATTTTCATTCCCACTCTGTTTGTTAGGCACTGTGTCCAAATCCTTTATGACAGTCTCACAGAAGATATCCACTTTATTGCCAGGTGGAAATGCTGGACAAAATTTGGACTTAGGTTTAAATGTCCTATATTCATTATCATTTGTATCAAAGCCTACATTTTGCATTATTAGTGACTCTGATAATCCATCACCATCTAAATTATGCATGAAGTCAAACATTGTTTTAGTATCACTCTTTTGTTCTATATTTAGCTGCCAGTCAAAGTCTGCACTAATTGTTGTTTTACTGGAACTTTTTTGGGTCATATTGGCAAAATGCTTGGCAACTTTCAGTTTTCTTATAAATTTACAGACATCAATTTTTATTTCTACCATATTGTGATGTTGTTGAGGACAGAAAGACAAACCTTTGTTTAATACCATTAATTCCATGTTGGTCAGTGATTGATCTGATAAGTTGACTACCAAGTTATTCTTCAAATTTGATGATTCTACTTCCTCTGTCTGCTGCGCAGAGCATATGCTCTTTATTCCAGGCTCTCTCCTGCATCTTCTTCTGTTCCGCCGGAATTTTTTGATGTTGTATGGCCTCCACCTATATTGCATTCTTGGCCCCTGATTTCTGATGTTTGCTGGTCCAAAAACATGAGTTACATCTCCTCCAAGATTGTAGTTTTAGTTCGTTCCTCTTTACAGTTTTCCCCTTCACTCACATCAGTGTCAGATTCACTGATACTTTCTGACATCATAGGGAACTTGATCTTGGATTTTGTAGAGTACTGGTTTTTTTTTTAAAAGCATCAAAGTATCTAGCAAAGGTATATACTGTACCATTTTGGTAATCTTTTTCATCTCTAATAAATGTCTTATTCATGTTTCTCTAACTTTAATTCCATTTTCTTCGTCAAATTTTCCTTACTCATCCTTTTGGGCATATGTTGCTATTTTTCCTTCGATCAGCTGGATATTTTTTTTTAAGTTCTTCCACATTTTTATTTGCATATTTAATCAAAATTAACATCATATTCTTGGTGAACGTCACTTTGTTCTCACTCCAATCTATGAGCATTTGTGATGGTGCATTTGGATGATGTGGCACAGTGAGGATACAAAGTCCACGAGGTACCCTGCCTACCTCAATGTATTTCTCCAAAGTGATTATTTCCCAGCTTTTAGTGATTTCTTTACAGTACAATTTCTCAACTTGGAAAAGTATTTGTTGTAAATTAGAGGTACTATTAGATGACTGTACATTATTATGACTGTCACCATTACCATTATCAGATGAGAAAAGTGTTTTTGCTTTTAAAGCTCTATTACCCAAAGTTGCCCCCATTTTAAAGAAAAAAAGAATATATGGGATTAGGAACACCCACAATTTGCTGACAATATAATGGAGTTTCAACTGTAGATGGGAAAAAACGGCCAGCCACTAAATTAATTATTGGGTTGCATAGACCAACTGACAATTTTTCAAAATCCTTTGTGTGACTTTAATTTACTGATTTATGGGATTGACGTATATCCAATCCTTAACACACCACAGCTTTGAATTGCAATATTACGAGTGTGAGAGGATACCAATCAAAACAATATGTGCTAAACACCCCTTCCAAGAGCAGAGAGGCTCAAACACAGTATAGTAGTTGGACATATAGCTGGTATTTCCATTCACTCATTTCCCATTAGAGTGTTATGTAGCACAGGCTCTTTGGTAAGCCATCACAACCTAATCAATTGCTCCTAGAGATATACTATTTTAATTTTCTAATTAAAAGTTGGATACAATCAAATTTTTTGCTTTAGCGTTTATAATCGCCAGCTGTAACCACAAAGCGTGACGTATTTTATGTGTTAGCCTGGGCAAATAGAGTTCTACCCCTTCCCACACCTTGTATATAAAATTAGTTACAATGAAACCATTAATCACGTTGTTAACTGCACAGAAATGTAACCTAATGTACTTGCAAGTTGCCAAACTAAATACATTTGGAATTGACGATAATTAACGCCTACCGTCACCTACCGTCACCGGACCAACCTTGATGCATTTAATTAGATTCCCACGGCGCACCTTATCGCTCTGTCTTTATTGCTTCTAGACAGATAACATATTCGCCTTGAAAGAGCAAAGGGTAAATTCAGTTGAATTTGACTTTTGTGGATTGTCACAGCAAGCCGTGACCACTTAACATGAAACGTTCTATCTGTGTCTTTGGGCAGTAACAGTCTCCTTCCTTTTGCGCCTTGTACAGGGTGTCTATAGATTTAGGATGTTTATACTGATATTATAGTGTGCGAGATTGTGACAGAATATATTTATTTATACCGCAATGAGTTGTATTTTCAATTGATATCCTTTTTACCTTAGTTTCATACTCCGCCAGGGAGCCAAAGTCAATGTTTTTACTTGAATCTTATGGGGATTGTCCCGTTGCTCTATTCAATTGTAATTCAGTTGCTCTATAATGCTCTTGTTTAAGGTGTTCGAAGTTCTTAGAGCATGCGAGCATTTATATCAATCAAAACGCGGTATTGTGAACGCGTTAGCATAAAATTGGTAAGCATGACTACAAGTCAAGAGACCATTATCGTTAACAGAACAAGGGGCTGAAAATAAAATAGCACACAGTATCTCCGCCAGTCATGGAATGCGACCTAATGCACTTCTGTTTGTTTATCGGGGCAAATTAGTTTAGCGCTCATTTAAGTGTAGTGAGTTCACATCATCTATAATACCCAGGCATTTTATTTGTTATGATTACCCTTGGGAATGTGAATTATGCCTTTATGATGTTGGTTATACATATTAACAAGATACACTAATCAGTGATGTTCTAATTAGGTTTCCATGTGAGAGACACAAACTAGGCGACCCAGTCATGTTTTGAGGTAAATTTTAATCTTCATCCTTGTGACTTGATAAATCATTGCAATTTTGTCTGCTTAGTTTTTTTGAATGATAAATACCTTATTAGTGAAAATGTACATATCTTCACCTAACTTAGCCCCTCATTATACCCCTGGCAGTCGGTGACTGCCAGGCAGTGCTTAATTTGTAAATAAAAAAGATGCCGGTCCTCAAAGCCCTCCTCTTAAACACACGGCTGCTGCAATTAAATCTGCGATACTGAGGCAGCCTAATCCCAATGCCATCTCTGACCTCTTCAATCCATTTAAAGCCACTCCCAGCCTCTTCAGCTTACACCTGCAGCTTTCTGCTTTCTCTCACCATGACGCTTTTTAGTTTTTCTCTTCCTCCGTCTTTCCCAAACATGTCTTTTGCTCGCAGCAAATGTTTGAGGCAGAAGACTAAGTGCCGGCCCTCACAATTAAATGCCAGTGCTCAGCACCGGAAACAACAAGCACAAATTAAGCACTGCTGCCAGGGCTATAGTGGCGATAGTACTGGCCGCGGTAACACTGCCAGGACCGGCGGTATACCGCCATGGCGGTCCCGGCGGTCGTAATCCGCCAGGGCAGCGCTGCAAGAAGCGCTGCCCTGAGGATTTCGACTCCCCTTACCGCCAGCCTGTCCATGGTGGTAGACACTGCCTTGGAAAGGCTGGCGGTAAGGGGACTTTTGGGGGCCCCTGCACTGCCCATGCACTTGGCATGGGCAGTGCAGGGACCCCCAGGCATAGCCCCATCGCGCATATCACTGCCTGAACTTCTGGCAGTGAAATGGGTGACGGCTGCTACTGCACCCGCTGCACATCACCATTGCCGCCGGCTCTACTACGAGCCGGCAGCAATGTTGATGTGACTTTTCCGCTGGGCCAGCGGAAAAGTCGTAATAGGGAGCCAGACATACAGCCAGCAATGGTGGTATTCTGGCGCCCGCAGCTTCGGCGGTCTATGAGGGCCTTAGCCTTGTTCAATATAGTATGCTATTTACTGTCTCCATTCAGCTATATATTTTCATATATATGTTTTTAACTACGTGTCCCAGAATGCCTCATTACGGGCTGACTGTGGAGTAGTATTTAATGGACATTGGAGAAGGACTCACTAGCCGTGAACAAGACTCTTCAGAGTTGAAACGCGTTAGTTGGTTTTTGCTGACAAGGATTAAATTCTCTTATTTCTTTGGAGAAAACGGAGTCTAGTGTTTTCCTTTCTTTGGATGTATCCCTTGAGGAGGACCTGCCTACGTCCTACCACTGGCACCGGCATTTAGGACCAAAAATCATATTTAGGTGCTAAATACAATTAGCTGACAACTTACCTATACTACAAAAAAAAAAAAAGTTCAGTTTAGATATGTGGTAGGAAGATGTCACATTAGGTGTAAAGTTATGAAGGCACCTATCACATTTGTTTATGTTGACAGCAAATTAAAGCACAATAAAGCACTGATGTGTAAAATCACCCTTGCTACATTATCTTAGAAATCTTATACAAGCACAAATTGCATTTATGAGAAAAAACACATTTAGGTGAAAACTCACCCTTTTATAAATATCAACAGGAGTGTGGGAACAGTCTTGGGAGGAAAACTCATATTCATCTTACATTTTCTGACACTTTGGGGCTTTTTACGACCTGTCGTGGTCCAACCGACACATTACAACCACAGCGGGAGCGCCGTGGTCAGTCCGTTAGCACTGCCAGTTTTTATCCACAGGATGGACTGGTGGTCCTAATCCACCAGGGCAGCGCTGCAAGCAGTGCCGCTCTGGGGATTATGACCCCTCTCTCTGACAGCGGTAACCCAGCCATGAAAAGGCTGGCTAAAACGGGGTGCAGGGTGCCCCAGGGGGCCCCTGCAATGCCCATGGACTTGGCATGGGCCGTACTGGGGGCCCCCAGCCAGCACCATCACAAAGTTCACTGTCTGCTTTGCAGGCAGTGAAGTTTGCGACGGATGCTGGTGCACCCTACGCACTACAGAATTGTCACCAGCTCTATTACGCGCCAGTGACAATGCTGTAGGCCGTTTCCGCACAGCCATGGGCAGAAACTGTTTCCACCTGCTGACCCAGTGGGAAACTCGTAATGGGTATGGTGGGGTGGCGGCAGCACTGGCGGCAACCTACCCGTCGGGACTTTGGCGGACGGGCTTCGCCGTCTGACGAAGACGTAATGACCCCCTCTGTGTGCAAAAATGCACAAACAACCCTGGTATGAGAATAGCTGCTGCTACAGTGCAGCTAGAACTCAGATTTTCCTCTATTTCCTGGTCAGGCAGCGCTTCTGCAGGATTAAACCAAGGGGTTGTTCCATTGCTTAGGCCCCGACATGTCCTTCCAGTAACTAACAGAAACATACTGAATCCCAGGTGCTTTAGAAAGAGACTGAAAACTGTCCTATTCTGTAATGGTATTAAACTGTAGGTCTCAAAGGTAGTCAGCAGTTGCTGCCACAAATGTCAAAGGGGGTTAAGGGGCGAGGACGGGGAAACAAAGACAAAAAAACACCACTTACTGTTCTCGTCGTCGCCGCCTCCTGCTGCCTCCCTCCTCTTCTGGTGTCCCAGCATTCAGTGGGCCAACAGCACAGCTCCTGAGCAATCCTGGTGCTGCTTTCAAGCTAAATCTAGCATGAAAGCAGTGTCAGTATTGGCCTTATCAGCTTGAAATGCCGCTCAGACTCAAGCCTGGGATTTGTGCAATTCATCGAGCCCATCTATGTACACAGCTGAGTTGGAGAAACCTAAGTGTGTATGTGTGTTTAGCCGGCCTAAGATGGCCGGTCAAACACACATGTGCACTTAGGTGCACTCTCTCCACCTCCCCCCTCCTGTGGCCCAGCTCCTTCCCTCCTGGCACTGCTACCTAAGCAAGCAGATGAAAAATAAAACAATAGTAAGTTATTATTTTATTTTTCATCTGCTGGCTCTTAGCCAGGGGGGCGACACCTATCCGCCATTGCGGAGGAGCCGCCCCTGGAACGAGGACAAAAGTGCAGCGCCAGGACTTCCCATTCTATGCCAGCAGGAGCACTTCACAGATAATGAAGCAGCAAATACAAGGAGAGATGTCTCTGGAAGATTTATTTATCTATTGGTACTGAAATCTGATTTCAAAGAAACTGCTATAACATAATACAGCATAATGTAACAGTCATAGGGCCCTTGTTGCGAATCCCCAAGTAGTGAGAGACTGGGGCATCACCTCACCACTACCTCAGTTACCCAGGGGGACTTCAGGCTGGACGTCTCTCGGAAGCACAAATGGCTTCTGGGTTAAAGGAGGCAGAGTAGTAGTCATCAGAGGAGAGAGACGCAGGAGACGTCGTGGACGCAAGAACGAAGACGCAACAGTTCGGCAACGAAAAGATGGTGGCAGCATCAATGATGGGGAACCCGAGATGGTGAAGGAGGAGAGAAGAACCGATGCAGGAGAAGAGATGCGTGTGGCAGAGAGGGACGAGGTATCCTGTGAAGACAGAAACTGGCTGAGAACTTCTTCTATCAGCCATGTTCCAGGAGGGACGTGGCTTAACAAGGTATGGTCCATATTGGGGAAATGCCGTCATACTAAACACTAAAGTGCTGTGAGGAGGGGAAAGAGAGATAGAATAAGGAAGGCTGCACAGAAGGGACACTGAGGTGTTGCATGTCACCCTAAGCGAGTCCTGAAATAAGTTAAGAACCAGGAAGCACGGGAGAGCATGAACCTTTCACTAGCGGACACTCCCTACGATCCTTTTTCCCTCATGAGCACTATACCCCAACTCTAACCGTACCCCAAAGAAGTTAAAAAAGAACACTTACCTGATACGTTCCTACGCTGTTTGGTCAGAGGGCATCAGAAACCACCAGTATCTCCACCTAAAAGCAGAAGAAGAAGAAACTGTGAAGGTGGACAGGAACTGAAGAAAAAGCCAGAGACAAAGATAGTTAGAACAAGGAGATGTATGAAAAGCAAAGTAGTGCCAAATAAAGACAGTTGTGAACCATAAAAAGCCTACGCCTCAGTTCCTCTCAGGGACGGTAAAGCCTAGAGCGATAACCTGCTGTCCACAATAACATAACATATTAAGCATTAAGATAACATAATACAGCATAACATAACATAACATAAGATAATATAACCTAATACAGCATAACATAGCGTAACATAACATAAGGTAACATAGCATAATATAGCATAGCCTAACATAGCATAACATAACTTCCAAACTCACTTCCAGGACTCAGTAACAGATGAGAGGCCGATTGTTTCTTCAATAATAGTTTTCGAACTGAGTGGTAAGTGTTTTCTCAGCTGTAGGTAACCCTTTGGATGGCAGTTCAGCGCTTAAGAAATTGTTAAATCAAGCTAACACTGGCAAAACCCTACGCCACCAGCATGCACTGTTTCAGCTCATATAGATCCCTCCCCATGACCCTCTATGCCACCTAATGCAGGACAGTAAAGGGCAGCTTCTACAAGTTCTATCTAATTAGCCATTGTCATCACTGACCTAAATCCGGCAAATCTACTGACCCCAAGCAAAAGGCTGAAGGTCCAGGAGATCTAAAGCTATGCACAGTCCAACTCTGCAGGCACCAGACAAGTCCCTTGGCACAAAGTCCACGGCAATTAAAGTAGTCTGCCCTGCCATCATTGCAGTCATCACCTCTTGAACCTCTCTCATAAGTGACTCCTCCTTCCTGGCGTCTGATGACTACTTTTAGGAGGCAGCAATTCGCTTCACAGTTCAGCAGCAATCTGTGATGTATCCATGTTATTTCTGCATCTGAACTTTAATTCCTTTACTCTGGGATGTCACATGATGAACTGCTCAATCTGGAATTGAAGACTAAAGGGGAACTGCCACCAGGAGATAATCTCTCTTTTATTGAGAGCCACCAAAAAGGGATTCACGGCTTCCGCTTCATCCGCATGCTCAACACCATGTTTTGCAATAGGATGATGTGATCCTCTTGAAATACCAAAAGTGACACCACCCGTGCTTCTCTCAGTATTTCCCTCTTTCTCTTAAAAGGTCATCTTTACAAGCATATTTCTTGGGTGCTTGCGGATGTCACTTCTTCTGAGGCTCAGCATGTGTGCTCTTTCAGTGCCCACTGCCCATCCATTTTCAATTTCAAGACGTGCAAAAGTGAGATTAATGGATCCTGTGATGTCATTCTGTTCCGATTCCCCCATGACATCATGAATCCTGATATGATCTGTATTCCAAATCCTCAAATTTAAATTGCAGAGACTCTGTGAAATTTTGCTGTTGTCATTCATGTTTCCGTGGCACTGTTCACCTCTGCTACTTTTGTATTCTTTCTCCTGACTCCATTGCAAGAATCCGATTAGTACCTCATCTCATGGAAGAGTGATGCCCTCTTACAAGCTCTACCTTATTTGATTGTTTCAACACTTCTGTGAATTTTGTAGACAAGCTTTGAGATATTGGTTGGACAAGGCGACATCATCTTTCCTGGGTGTCATAGAACCACACAACTGTGATTATTGAAAGCAACAAGTTCCTGCACTCCAAGCAGGGTTGTAATAGTTCCAAATAGCCTTCTGAACCTTCTGCCCTAGAGACCAACTATAGACATCAACTCGAGACACTGTGAGCCTGCAAAGATGCTCAATATGCACCAGCCTCATGTCACAACCAATTTCATGATTTCTCTACCATGACAGCATGATACACTCAGGCAATGGGTGTGCCAACAGCAGGATCTAGCTATCCTTCATTCTGGCTCCACAAACAAATACTTACAAGGGCACTACACGGGTTATCTTCTCATTGCATCATCCGCTCAGCACCACAGCATAGATCCTTCTCCAAAGTCTGCAGTTAGACTTGCTGGGTCCCAAAGTCAACATTAGCTTCAGTGCGATGAACCAATTAAGAAGATACACTGCGACAGAAAGCATCAGACATATTAGCACCATGACACCGCCCAAGGTGTTGCTTAAACCCATCAAATGTGGAAAAAGAAAAAGAAAACCCTTCCTGGCATCCCACTCCCCCACTACAATTCACAGGGTAATATGTGCAGGCGGGCTGTCCAATGTGAAACAGGACAGCAGGCTCCCACGGTGGGGAGAAGGGTGGGGTGCAAAGTCCTCCTCTATACTCGTTTCACTTCTCCCAGATTTTAGTTCACTTATGGGGACAGACACGTCCTTCAAAGACCGCCTTTTCGGCCAGCATGGATCTGTCCATATCATTCTTCCAGTTCCGAAGCATGAGCGCCAGATCGACAATCCACATTTGTACAATGTTACGCTTAACAATAATTAATCTCAGAGTCACCCACAGCTGGTCCATCCTGGAAAGATTGGACATATCCCAAACATTTAGGAGATACAACTTTGCAGTGGCCACCATGTTGCCACCACTTCATGCAAGTGACTACAGCTTCCCAGTACAGCTGGATAATGGGGCAGCTCAATATCATGTGGAAAATCTTTCCCTCCTGACCGCATTTCTGCCAGCCTCAGATTCAGCAAACAGTCAATCCCCAGAAACTAGCCATCTAGAGCCCACATTATCTTCAAATGTCTCAGTGATTTCACCTCTCTCAACTACAGCAAAGATCCAATTGGTTTGCTGGCGCATTTTCATTCTTCTCAGGAATCAATGCCCTTTGAGGTTGACGAATCTCTGGACCCTGCGACAGGGTGTGGTAGAACATCAACACAATTTCAGTGCAAACCAATATATTTACATAGTCTGACCAATGTGGCCATACAAGAAAAACTCCAGTCAGCAATAAAGTTAAGGGGTTAGTTACGATCTTAAGCTCAAAGTCGTCTAGAACACTCTCAAGACAAAATTATAAAGGTACAATATCACCGAGGGTTGTCTAAGGCGATGAAACAAAGTTCAGGTGAAGTAACATTAGTAAAACTAAGCATTCAGTAAGAGTACAAAACATCAAAAGAATTATCTGTGATACAAAAATTAAGCACTGCTCAGGCTTTGCAAACATCAAGTCAATTCAATTAGGCAAGCTCATAATTTAGCTGGGCAAATGGAAAACCCTTAAGTTGGCCAAATCAGGGAAATACATGTGTAAGGGCAGAACACAAGCGGGTAAAAGACAAAAAAAATCCAAAGAGGGAAAAAAGTATTTGGAAAAAGGTAATCTCAGGCAACAGACTACTAACTAGGGTAGGCAAAAGATAGTTAATAAAAGGGAAAGGGTCAGCATTTCAGAAGCTCGATGAACAGTCTTCTACAAGTGTTAGGGAGAAAATATCTAAGTCTCAGCAGGGCATCTCAGAAGGGCAAAGCTAGAAAGGAAGATGCCTCTCCAATTGGCCCACCATACAGGGTTCTTCATCAGCAAAGCATATGGAAAGTCTCAGGAAGGCATCTGACCAAAGGAGAATCTGAAAGGCATCTGACCAAAGTCCTACTGGTAATCGGTATTTCAAAATTCAAATGACATTCTGATTCGCCAAATGAGTCAGCCCAAGTTATGTTGAAGGGGCATCATCCAATAATAATCGATCACAAGACTCCAAACTGAAACATCCACGTCTTTTCCTAAGTCGGTCATGGGAACATCTTCCATGTGTGACTCCACGAAAACTTGAAACAGTTGTGTACAATGGTAGTCCATGTTCCTCGATGTAACATACCCAAGGACACTGTTACACTTTCACTCAATGTCTAAACAATAAGGCCTATTACCAAAAGCTAGTCTTCTCATGGGTACAAAATCTGAAAGAAAACTCATGTTAAGGAATGAATCAACATTTCGCAGTCACGCAATATAAGCATAGTAGGCCTCACTTAGGCTTACGCAAGAGAATTACAGCAATACATTCAACTAATACATCTGAATAAAATACTTAACTTATGAATTCAGTCATTAACAATATTTCATTAATAAGCGTGTTACATTCACGTTGAACAGACAAAATACTTGTTAATGTATTTCAGTAAATATAATGGGGAAATACACTTCTTTTATTGTTGCCCACATTTTAAAACATTAACCATTAGAAATGCAATATCCTTTCGATACATTCTATTGATCCAGAGTCTAAATTACATCGTAGTATCAGTTTAATCTACCTCACATTCAATTTAGTTCAAATACCATTGATGTCAAACTCTACAATGTAAACAAATGCACACTAGTAAAGACGTGTTAATGACATTTCTACATTCAAACCATTAGTACTGTGATAAACATAGGCATAAACTGTCACATATTAATGACTTTTGTGACAAGAGGGCATCACTAAAGTTTAAACTACATCATGTTATTGACATATGGTTGCTTCCTTTATCACTAACTCCCCAGTGGGGGGGGGGGGACGTAGGCAGTTGATCACATTTTCCCATGTTTTCTCAATGCACATTCTCAGGTTAGCACCCATTAGCGTTCTGATGGTTGGAAGGAACAAGCAGCAGAACACTTGATAGATGCAAGCAAGCACCTTCGTAAGTTACCCACACCTACATTAGGCCTATTTCTATTTTCCTTAGATGGGCCCAAGGAACCTGCAAGGATTGTTCTGGTGCCCACTTAGTTCATCTCCCTTACAGGGGCACAGTCGGAATCCAGCTGGAGCCACTGGTCATTTTACATGTGGGGCTAGGAGAGAGGTATTTGGCTCCCTGCACATTTTAATCATAGAGTTCAGCCTTCCTCTCCATTTACATGGGTCTGCAGCACATCCTCTAGTTTGCACCCCCATATACACCACAGCTCCGTGAGCACCTCACATGACACTGATGCCGGGCTGCACCAGCTTCAGGCTTTTCAGGTCCATTCCGCCTGAGACGCCATCAGACTTGAAGCTGCATCAGTCTGAACCTCCCAGAGGCTGCGGTGCTGAGTCTAAGCTCTTCATCAGTTGGACATCATCAGGAGCAAAGCATATTCCTTTGACTACCCTTGCCTTAAGAAACCCAATCAAGCCATCACAGTTGACATTTATAGGTCTGGAAGTCATGATGTTTTAACAAGTTGACAGCTCAGAAGAGCTCAATATTAGGCAGCTACCATGATAGGGCTCTAGCCCAAGAGACTACATTTCTATAGCTTGTATGCCAGAATAGATAGTCGGATTTGCGGGACAGTGGTGAAGTTTTTAATTAGTGTTTTAAAATACAATCATATGGATATGTATTTACTCAATCACTGGACATGTCAGTTTTCAATGTAAAAATGTGATGTCTATTTTTATCGGGAGACTTGGGGAAACAAATAATAGCAAAACAAGTGGTATTGTCCCTTGTCTTTCTCTACATTTTTTGCTTCCAAATTTAAGACTGTGTGTGACAATACGTCTATTTGAGAAATGCCCTGCAATTCACATCTTGGTATGGGCACCCCGGAATTCAGAGATGTGCAAATAACCACTGCTTTTCAACACCTTATTCTTGTGCCCATTTTGGAAATACAAAGGTTTCCTTGATATCTATTTTTCACTCTTTATATTTCAGCAAATGAATTGCTGTATACCAGGTATACAATGAAAACCCATTCATAGGTGCAGCTCATTTAATTGGCTCTGAGTACCCAGGGGTCTTGATGAACCTACAAGCCCAATATATCCCTGCAACCAGAAGAGTCCAGCAGACGTAGCGGTATATTGCGTTAAAACATCTGACATGGCAGGAAAAAGTTACAGAGTAAAACGTTGAGAAAAATTGCGTTTTTTTTTTCACCTCAATTTCAGTATTTTTATATTTCATCTGTTATTGTTTGTAGGAAAACCTTGTAGGATAAACACAAATGACCCCTTGCTGAATTCAGACTTTTGTCTACTTTTCAGAAATGTTTTGCTTTCCGGGATCCAGTATTGGTTTCACACCCATTTCTGTCACTAACTGGAAGGAGGCTAAAAGCACAAAATATAGTAAAAAGGGTATATGTCCCAGTAAAATGCCAAAATTGTGTTGAAAAATGTGGTTTTCTGATTCAAGTCTGCCTGTTCCTGAAAGCTGGGAAGATGGTGATTTTAGGACTACAATCGCTTTGTTGATGCCATTTTCAGGGGAAAAAACACAAGCCTTCTCCTGCAGCCCTTTTTTCCCATTAAAAAAAACAACAAAGTTTTTGCTGTATTTTGGCTAATTTCTTGGTCTCCTCCAGCGGTACCTACAAAGTCTGGGTACCTCTAGAATCCCTAGGATGTTGGAAAAAAGGATGCAAATTTGACACTGGTAACTTATGTGGACAAAAAGTTATGAGAGCCTAAGAGCGAACTGCTCCAAATAGCCAAAAAAGGCCTGGCACCTGAGGGGGAAAAGGCCTGGCAGCGAAGGGGTTTAAGGAGTGGTGACTCCTAATCCGCAGCCCTGGTAGAATCTGCCCTTATATAGGAGTCACCGATACTTTGAACTCCTACCCCGCAGGGTGTTCTGGGCTCCAGGCTGGCAGGGCAGCTTGATTCTACCGTGGAAGGAGGCGCTCAGCAACGCAGCATAATCCTCACCTCCAGGTCCTGCCATAGAATTCAGCATTACATACTATAGATTCTGGTGTCAAAATTGGGCTTTTCCCCAGTGAGTCAAACTGATGCGAAAGAAGCATGACAAGCCCCAAACACTATGATTTCCAAGCTGGTAATCTGTTCAGAGAATTTGTTCTGAGCTCTCAAATCCATGATAAAGTAGAGTCTCGTCCTGTGGAATCAGTTCTTGTCTACACTTAATATTAGGAGGCATTTCAAAGTGCAGGATGAGTCCAGCATTCTTCCTATATTTTTCACCACATTTTTGCCCCTTTCCTACTGTGTTTGCCCCTGATTTTCTCTTCTTGCAGTTGGAACTTATTCTCAAGTTATTTCTGAATATTCTTGCATGGCTGCTTCCTCTTCTCTTTTACGAGGGGAACTGTTATGCCTTTCTAGTAACATCTGTATTCACCTTCCATCAAGAACAACAAGATTGCCAGCAAGGATTTCTGCCCTTTGTGCTTTTTCCCCAAGGTGGGATCCTTTGAAGGACACACTTGGCATCTTTCACATGTACAGAACAGGCTGGTGTGGTGGTTTGGCTTGTGGGAGAAGTCTCCCGTTCAACAAAGGGACTTAGCAGATCTTTTCAGAACACAGCCCTTGATAAGTAACAAAACTTTCAGTTGTAGGCAAACATGAAGTTAGTCATAATTTCAGCTGCCTCCTTTGCCCAAATTACACATGCCTGGAAAAAAAAACAAATCTATGTCCTATACTAATATCAAAATAAAAACAATAAAACCATCTTTAACACCAGGATACCGTGCCTAATAAAAATATACAATCTGGGAATTTCCACTTTCCTCCTCTGATTTGAAAGCCATCTCTGATGCAGGCATCTACAGAACACATACCTTGTTTACTTGATTACCTCAAACTTTCCACAGCTCTGTCATCTGCAATGTCACAGGAGAATTGTTTTATAAAATGGCACTGATGACTCTAGAGTTACACTGTATCATTTAGGCTCTACGGGAGCCCAGGATTCCTGGAAATATTGACACATTTTCTTAGCATGCTATGCCTCTTTCCCTCAGAAATCTTTGATGAGAACCATTTCAGCACAACACATATTTGTTGTGTAGTGTGGCTTGATGAGAGTTTCTAAATGTTGGTAGATGCGGAATTTTCAGCCTAGGTATACAACACAGTTTTCCAAAATCCTAAACCATGATCACGTAGAAAAGCCAGGATTGTATGTCAGTTACTTCAAATTCAACCAGTTATAACAAAAAGTCAACATTATCTCCTTGCTTCTATTTTTGGTGTTTGGTGGTCATAGGACGTTAAAACCTATTTGACTTGTCTTGGCCTGTGCTTCAATGCCAATGCTGAGAAATACTTAAGACATGTGTAGCAAATGAAATACCTCACTTTTCCGTAGGCTCAAAGCAGCAACATGCATGCCCAATGTGGACAGAGGAACACTTAATTTGACACTGATTGTTCGGGTTCTTTATTAGTTAAGGTTCTGAGTCACAAAGGTAAATGTACCTATGTAGATTGTACTGACATGTAAATCTTTTACTACACCAAGGTGTAAATCTACACTTTTTTGTCATCCACCATTTCTAATGTTAGACATACTCCTGCTGGGGCCCCCTACAAATGAATTACAGGTGCATAGCTACCACTGGTTACTTTTCACAATTAGGTGGCTATCTCCACCACTGAGGAGATCTCTCTGGAGTACAGGGAAAAGCATTACAGTTTATTGGTGTATAGTTATCACTGGTAACTTTTCACAAGTAGGGAGCGATCTCCACCACTGTGGAGGAGAGCTCTCTTTTGCAACTATAGGGAAAAGTATTGGAGTTTATTATTCTTTCAAAAAGTATTAAAAATATTTTAATATAAAAGTAAAATAATTAGAATATGTATTATAAACCTAGACTTATTAAAACTAAATATTACAGCACATTAACTCGTTAAGTTAAGTGTGAAATAAAGAATTACTCAGTATAGATATATTTCTTTAATTTACAATATTCCATAACCAATAATTTTAAAAAAATTCCCAAGCACATTTTTTTATTATTTAATATATATATATTACATTTCGTTAAAATTAAAGTATACAGTTAATATAAATTCTTCCTGAAAGTTTTTTTAACAAAAGGTCAAAACTATATTAAATTTTATTTTAGGTTATGTTTATTATTACTTTTTAAAATGTAATAATGACTTATAAATTATTAATACGTTTTTCATTAAAATATATATAATAAAAGTCAAACAAACTGTATTTATTTAACATTGTTTCTTATAGGGTGTTATTTTGTCCCTGTGACTATTTTTTTTTATGGGAGTGTGTTGGAGTACATGGAATTGGCCAGCACAATGCTAGACTTACTCCAAGGCTGAGCTTAAGTACATTTACTACTGTTTTACGACCTTTTTGGCAATAGAACAGTTGGAAGTGTGCTGTGAATGTCATTGGGTTTACTCTTTTGTGGGTGGGTGATGGTGTTTTGCATGTCCCTCCCTATAGCCGTCCTTACCCCTCCATACATTCCACCCATTTAGGACTAAGGCGGTCATTCTGACCTTGGCGGACGGCGGAGGCCGTCCGCCAAGGTACCGCCGTCAGAACACCGCACCGCGGTCGAAAGACCGCGGCGGTGATTCTGACATTTGCCCTGGGCTGGCGGGCGGCCTCCAAAAGGCCGCCCGCCAGCCCAGGGCAAATCAACCTTCCCACTAGGATGCCGGCTCAGAATTGAGCCGGCGGAGTGGGAAGGTGCGACGGGTGCAGTTGCACCCGTCGCGTATTTCAGTGTCTGCTGGGCAGACACTGAAATACTTTTTGGGGCCCTCTTACGGGGGCCCCTGCCGTGCCCATGCCATTGGCATGGGCACGGCAGGGGCCCCCAGGGGCCCCGCGGCACCCCCTACCGCCATCCTGTTCATGGCGGGAGAGCCGCCATGAACAGGATGGCGGTAGGGGGTGTCTGAATCCCCATGGCGGCGGAGCGCGCTCCGCTGCCATGGAGGATTCAGACGGGCAGCGGAAAGTCGGCGGTAGCCCGCCGGCTTTCCGCTTCTGGCCGCGGCTGTACCGCCGCGGTCAGAATGCCCGGCGGAGCACCGCCAGCCTGTTGGCGGTGCTACCGCCGACCTCCGCCCTGGCGGTAATTACCGGTAATTACCGCCAGGGTCAGAATGACCCCCTAAGTATTCCCCATTTTCCAGCTGCTCCCCTGGTCTCTCACTCCCTGCCTTTCAACACGTGAACCCAGGTACGCAGAGATCTCCACACAGAAAAGATTTGGAGTGGCAGAGGCGGATGTCTTCACATGTAGGTTAGTGAATATCATTTTGCAGTACCTGAGAAGTACTACCATAGTACTACCTTAAATGATACAGGAAGTAGTTAGTGAATTGAGCCCATTAAGTGTACAACTCATTTTAGCAGCAATGATAAAAAGGTAGCAATCACTTTAAATAATTTTAACAACTGTAACAAGATATAACACCAGGAGAATAAATAAGACACTAGTGTATTAAAACCATGTGCCTTCTGTAAAGAAAACTACTGGGTAAATCAAGTAGGTTTCCCCTGGGCAACCCATGTTTTGGCTTTGTCAATGGATGTTTTGTTTTTCATGGTCTTTGTAAAATGTTATTGTTGGGGGAGTTTGCAGGGCTCTTACAAACATAAAAATAAAACTTTGGCTAAAAGCAAATATATTTTTCTGGTGTCAACAAGTGTGCATTGCCATACTAGTCCCTTCCACCAAAAGGAACTACTTTGTGCATTGAAGTGCTCCTTGTGTAACAGCAGAATGTTCCAAGTCACAGAAAAGCCTCCTAATGGCTAAAATTAGCTTACCTATGGTGCCATGCGGTCCTGTAGTCGACAAAAGAAAATTGTTACCGACACAGCAACAGATCAATGGATGAAGATGGGAGGCTGAAAGTCCCTATAAGTATGTATATTACACAAATAATGTATCTAAAATCAAAGGCTCTTGGCTAACACTACACCTAACAAACATGTTAATCACAATTGACATGAAATAAAATACAGCTATTTTACAACACCTACATTAGTTAGGTGCTGTACCACCAACAGCTAATGTTAACCTGCACCCATTTTGCTAGTAGTCCCTAAATCCAAATACTAAATCATCGACTGAATAGTAGGGTTCCCAGAACTAATGAAAATGGATTTTGAAAATCGACTTAACTTCAAATAAAACTGTGAATACACACAAAAGTCTGCTAAATTGTTGTGGGTCCTGTGGTTTGTAGTGCCTTAAAATTCAAACTGAGTGTGATTCTATTTTACTGTATAAGGCCGCGTCCATAATCACAAAGATTATGCTTCCTGTGAAACATTTTCGGCTACAACTCGCAAGCCACACATCTTTCAGACGCCATACCTTTTTGATTCTTTTCAGAGCACAACAGCTGTCGGCTACCTATAAGCGCTCCTTTGGTAAGAAGTCCCAGTACGCAAAATGGACAAAATTGAAAGTAACAGTACAGAAAGCCAAGCACTATCAGACAAATCTAAGCATTAACCTTAGTTTCAAACACATGTGGCTATGCAGCAAAAGCCAGGGGCGTGCTGTGATACAGCAGAGCACACTATTGTAGACAAAACGTTCAGTCATTCCTTAGATATTTTTTGTATTCTGCTCGATGGCCGCTGTGCAGTGCTTGCAATGGATGTGGTCAGTGACACCAAGAGGCAGTAGAACTATTAACACTCATATGCTCCTTACAGTGCCACCTAGTTGGAAAACCAAATTACAACAAAGGATCCTGAAAATGGCAGAGAATGGCGACTATTCTGGAAGGAGCACCATTTTGCCTAAAGCACTAAAAGTCTGTTGTCATTACCTGAGAATCCCCAGTCATATTAAGATCATGTCAGGGTTTCTGGAATATGTACAGGTAGTAGACTTACATCTCAGAAACATACCTCAAGAATTGTATGTGGAAAACAGGCACTGCTTAAACACATTTTGTTAGATGCTGCATAAGCCTTTTATTAGGGAGTATCTATGTCTGCAAACAAATCGTAGGAAGGCAGATTCCAACAGCTTTTCTTGGGTCCTTAACACCATTACTAGCACATTAACGTCTAAGTAAATGTGGTGGTTTAACCTAACCAATGAAGATTACAATGGAAACCATATTAGGTCTAGCAAGATAGTTCTTTGCGTTACTGCTTAAGTATTGCAGATACAACTGAACAACTGCAAATACAGCAATAAGTTCCAAGAGGGAGTTGGTTTGGGGCTCTGATTGGTAGTTAGCGACTTGCAATTGTCATGGCAAACATAGTTTCATTGAATGTTGTACATTTAGGAAACATTTTCAGCATATTGTTTTTACACAGTAAAATACATCACACATTTTTTGCAACTCAAACGTGTTAATGAAACTCAAAAGCATAACTGTCCTATATATCCGAGGCAAAGGTTTTAAGTAACAGTACCTGGACACACTGCACTGCATCCTAAATACACTAATCCAACACACTGCATTGCATCCTGTGGACTGTATCTGACCAAACCGTACTACATACTAGGGATTTTAATACTAAAAGGTAAACCTAAAGGGCAGTGGAAAGAGAGAGGAATGTGGATTGGTAGGGGTACTAAGTGAGGGAAAATACACTCTTTTGTTAAATTACCAATATTTTGATGCCTTTAAAAACAGAGGGAGAGAGTGCGTTTGCGTTTTTGTCTGAATGTATGTAAAAACAAATGCTGGTGAAATCCGGCAGACATCTCACTATACCCGACTGAAAGAACAAGTTACTTACATTCGGTAACGCTTTTTCTGGTGGATACAATGACTACCTGTGAATTCCTCACCTTATGAATTCACCCTTGCGCCAGCATCCGAAGGAAAATCTTCTTCCCATCTCTCCACGTCAACGAGGACCTCACAATTGCACGGCTCCATGCGACTCCGTCTGACGTCACTGTGCCAATAAGAGGTCCTCGCCGGTGTGCTGACGTCAGTTTCACCCATTTTGTGTGTGCTTTTGAGGCGAATAGGTGAGAACCGACCCCACAATAACTCCAATAGATACATATATACAGAAAACCTCCATGATGCAATATAATCAAAACCATCATTTATATATACAGGAAAAATATCAATATATACATACATCTATACAATCACATATCCTAGTGTAATCAGAAAGGCAACCTGGAGGCGGGTGGGACTGTGAGGAATCCACAGGTAGCTATTGTATCCACCAGAAAAAGTGTTACCAAAGGTAAGTAACTTGTTCTTCTGATGGATACAACTACCTGTAGATTCCTCACCTTATGAATAGAGTCCCAAAGCATTACCGCACTCAGAGGTGAATGCCTGCCTGATTACACCAAAAAATCCTGCAACGCAGATCGTGCAAAATGGCCGTCCCTCCGAACCTCAGAACCCAAGAAATAATGCTTTGCGAAGGTGTGGAGGGACGCCCAAGTTGCTGCCTTGCAAATATCCACCACCGGAACCCCCCTTGCCAGGGCCGGAGTAGTGGACTTAGCCCTGGTGGAGTGGGCTCTGATACCCTCAGGGGGAACCTTTTTCACCAATGAGTAGCAGATCTTGATACAAAGAATGACCCACCTGGAGATTGTTCTTTTATGGACTGCTCTGCCCTTCCTCTGTCCGATATTCCCCACGAACAGCTGATCCTCCAGGCGAAAGTCTTTCGTCCTTTCAATATAAAAACTAAGCGTCCTTTTAGGGTCCAAACGGTGGAGCCTTTCTTCCTCCTTCGAGGGGTGAGGAGGAGGGTAGAAAGTTGGAAGGGTAATGGTCTGCCCTATATGAAAAGGAGTGACAACTTTTGGCAGGAAAGCCGCCCTGGTTTTCAACACCACTTTATCTGGGAAAAACAAGGTAAAGGGGGGTTTAACAGAAAGAGCTTGAAGCTCACTAACCCGCCTAGCTGAGGTTATAGCAACGAGAAAAACAGTTTTAAGCACTAAAAACCTTAACAGGCAAGAGTGCATGGGCTCAAACGGTGACCCCATTAAAAAGTTTAAAAGATTTAGGTCCCACTGAGCCACATGAAAAGGAGTGGGAGGAAACTCATTAAGTAAACTCTTAAGAAACCTAACCACAATAGGTGATTTAAACAATGAGGGCTGATTCGGGAGGCAAAGAAAGGCTGACAGAGCAGCTAAGTAACCCTTAACCCTAGCCACTGCACTACCCTTCTTTGCTAAATCTAAAGCAAATAATAAAATATCAGAAAGGTGGGCCTTCAAATGATCAATTTGTCTTTCTCCACACCAAGCCACGAATTTTGCCCACCTACCGGCATAAATGGTCTTAGTGGAGTGTTGTCTAGCCGATACAATAACATCCACTACATCTGGTGGGAGAGAAAAGGAACTCAGGTTGCCCCGTTCAATCTCCAGGCATGAAGGTGCAGGCTCTGGAGGTGGGGGTGTAGAACCTGCCCCTACGACATTCAAGAGGAGGTCTGCCCTGAGAGGGAGACGGAGCGGAGGGCACAGCGAGAGTTGGAGAAGGTCTGTGTACAACACCCTTCTTGGCCAATCTGGGGCTATTAAAATCCTCCGATCTGGGCAAATCTTTCCCAGAACCCGAGGAATCAAGGGTATGGGGGAAACGCGTAAAGCAACTGGTTGCACTAAGAGATCTGAAACGCATACCCCAAAGCTCCTTTCGCCGGGTACTGGAGGCTGCAGAATGACGGGCAGTGTGTGTTCTCCCGAGTGGCAAACAGATCTATCACTGGAGAACCCCACATCTGAAAGATGTGCAGAACCAGATCCGGATGGAGACGCCACTCGTGATCGGCCGAAAAATGTCGAATGAGGGTGTCCGCACATACGTTGAGCACTCCGGCCAGATGATTCGCTATCAAGCAAATCCGATGGTCCTTAAGCCAGGACCAGAGACGCAGAGCTTCTCTGCAGAGAAGATACGACCCTATTCCTCCCTGCTTGTTTATATACCACATCACGGTAGTGTTGTCCGTCAGGACCTGAACTGACTGCGAAGGGACGGGAGGAAGGCCTTGAGAGCCAAACGTATCGCCCGCAATTCTAACAGATTTATATGAAAAGTCTGTTCCACTGGAGACCAACGACCCTTGATCTCCAGGTCCCCCAGATGAGCTCCCCACCCTAGAATGGAAGCATCCGTCATGACCGTGGCCACCGGAGGCGGCAGTGAAAATGGCCTTCCTTGAGAAAGGTTGCCGTCCACAGCACACCATCGTAACTCCACTGCAGCGTCTCTGGAGATCGCTATCGACTCCTCGAGATCCCCATTGTGTTGAAACCACTGCCTGCGGAGACACCATTGGAGAGCCCTCATGTGCCAACATGCATGAATGACCAACAGAATGCAAGAACCGAACAGACCGAGCAGGCATAAGACCTTGAGGACTGGAACAACCGCTCCATTTTGAAACACTGGAATCAATGCCTGAATGTCCTGAATCCGCGGAGGCGGAGGATAGGCCCGATTCGATGTTGTATGCAGTACTGCCCCTATGAACAGGAGGCGTTGAGAGGGCTCCAGGTGAGATTTGGGTACATTTATCGAAAAACCAAGCCTGAACAACAACTGAGTTGTCATCTGCAAGTGACGCAACACAAGCTCTGGAGACTTGGCTTTGATCAACCAATTGTCCAGGTAAGGGAATACTGATAGCCCCTTCCTTCTGAGACTTGCTGCCACCACTGCCATCACCTTTGTGAAGACTCGAGGTGCTGAAGTGAGACCAAACTGAAGGACTGCAAACGGGTAGTGTTGTGACCCCACCACAAACTGGAGTTACTTCCTGTGCGACTTGAGTATAGGGATATGAAAGTAAGCATCCTGCAAGTCGACAGACACCATCCAATCCTCTTTGTTCAACGCCAGAAGTATCTGTGCCAGAGTCAGCATCTTGAATTTTTCCTGCTTGAGGAACCAATTCAAAATCCTCAGGTCCAGGATTGGTCTCAAACGACCGTCCTGCTTGGGGATCAGGAAGTATCTTGAATAACAACCCTGACCCTCTTCCTGCTCTGGAACCAACTCCACCGCACCTTTTGACAATAGGATCTGAACCTCCTGCTGTAACAACAGGAGATGGTCTTCTGAACAAAACGAGGGACGGGGAGGGATGGCAGGAGGAAACTCCTGAAAAGGAGAGCATATTCTTTTCTCACAATGTTTAGAACCCATGAGTCTCATATAACTAACTCCCACTCGTGGAGAAAAAGACGTAATCTTCCCCCTACAGGAGAAGTATGGTCGATAAAGGGGAGAAAACTAGAGCTGCTTCCCTTGCTGTTGTCCCCCAGAGGAAGAGGATGATGCAGGGTGCTGCTGGGCGGCCCCTCTTGTCCTAACCCGCCCTCTAAAGGATCGATATGGGAGGCTGGTAGGCTGCTGGACCGAGGACTGGGGTCTCCCTCGATAAACCCCCTGATCCTCCGAAAGGACCTGAAAGGGGTAGCAGAGGAGGCTTGCAGACCCAAGGACTTCGCCGTAGCCCGACTATCTTTAAAGCGCTCTAGGGCAGAGTCCGCTTTATCTCCAAACAGCTTTTCCCCATGAAAGGGCAAATCCAACAAAGTGGTCTGTACATCTGAAGAAAACCCAGAGGACCTCAACCAAGCGTGCCTCCTGGTAGCAATAGATGTACCCATTGCCCTGGCCACCGAGTCCGTAGAGTGCAGACCAGACTGGATTATTTGTTTTGCTGCAGCCTGCACATCAGATAGGAGTTCACCGAATGGTCCCTTTACATCCAGCGGCAAGTCAGGAACCATGGCCTTCGCGGAGTCCATGAGGGCGTGGACATATCTACCCAGCACACAGGTAGCGTTTGCAACCTTGAGAGCCATGCTGCAAGACGAGAAAGCCTTCTTTGTGGATTGCTCCATCCGTTTGGATTCCCTGTCTGATGGAATCACAGGGAAGCAGCCTGGAGCAGACCGTGTAGAGCAAGAGACCTGAACCACCAGGCTCTCCGGGGTAGGATGTCTCGATAATAACCCCAGATCATCAGGCACCACTCTGTATCTCCGTGCTACAGGTCTATTCACAGCAGGGACGACACAGGCTTCCTCCAAAGCTATAATATGGGCTCCCTAAGAGCATCATTGAATGGAAGCAAAGGATCCGCAGAAGTTGAAGAAGGATGCAGGACCTCTGTTAAAATGTTCGTCTTAACTTCGGCAGCAGGCAATGGAAGATCTAAAAAGTCCGCCGCCTTACTAATCACTGTGTGAAAAGAAGCTGCCTCCTCTGAGAACTCCCCATTGAAGTCAAGTCCCATTCTGGGGAAGTGTCAAGCCCACTGGACGAATCCAGCCCTTGATATTCTCCCAAGGGCTCCACAATCTCCCCATCCTCCAACAACTGCCTTTGATACTCTTCCTCCTCTAAGAGTCGCAAGGCCTTCCTGCGTGACCTCAGTCAAGCCTCCAACATCGGCGTCGACATAGAATTGGCCGACGTCGAAGACACCGGCTTCAATACCTGACGTGGAACAGGAGAGGAAGGTTGACTTCGGTCGAATCCATCACTCGGATCTGGCGCCGGCACGGATCCTAATGGCGCCGAGGATGCTTGTGTCCACCGGCTGACGGGGTGATGAAAGCGGCGCCATAGACCTGGAAGGCGACGTCATGGGAACCACAGGGCCTCGAGGCGACGTCATCGGTGCCAGTCCGGCACCCTTAGCTGGATAGAATGGCATAAACTGCGCCACCTTGTACGGAGCAGGGGAGCCCAATGAAAATGCCAACGGACCAGTGGGACCAGCCAGTGCACCAGCAGGGGCCATCGCATTGAACATTGAGAACATGGCATTCAAAAATGCAGCCAGATCCTCTCCCGGAGCCGGGAAGGCAGGATACCGCTGGTCTCCCTGTTGCACCTGTGTTTGCTGAACATCGGACTCATGAGCAGCAGGTGAAAATCGAGAACTGTCTGGAGGTGCCACTACCTCAAAGACTGACAACGCCGGAGAAGCCTCAGGGCTCTGGGGTTGAGGAGTCACCGTCAGACTCACCTCCCATGTCGCTCGGCGCCGATGAGATGGAGACCTTGATCTAATCGGCTCCGAGCTGAACGACGCCGAGAGTCATGACGATGCTGTCTCTTATGCTTCTTTGAAGAAGCATGGGAAGAGGATCTATGATGGCTCTTATGACCCTTCTTCGCCTTAGCCAAAAAGAGCTTGGCCTCCCTTTCCTTCAAAGCCTTTGGATTCATGCTGTGGCAAGACACACACTCCTCGACGTCATGCTCAGAGCTAAGACACCAAAGACAATCGTCATGAGGGTCTGTGACCGACATGCGACCCCGCACTCTCGGCATGGCTTGAAACCGGACTTCCTAGGAGGAGACATTGTAACTAAAAAGTCAAATAGCAACAAGATGGAACACCTCCAACAGAAGCGAGAGCTAGGAGAAAACCGTTAGCGTCGAAGGCACGGAAAAAAGGGAACTGACGTTATCACGCTGGTGAGGATTTCTTATTGGCACTTTGACGTCAGACGGAGTCGCGTGGAGCCGTGCAATTGTGACGGCCTCATCGACGTGGAGAGCTGGGAGGAAGATTTTCCGTTGGATGCTGGCGCAAGGGTGAATTCATAAGGTGAGGAATCCACAGGTAGTTGTATCCATCAGAAGCATCTGTACCGAACTATTCATCAGAAAAATAATTTATATGGGGAGTGTAGCACCCCCCACACACACCCTGAAGCTACGCCCCTGGCAAGCAGGTGAAGTTGTCCCTTCATCCACTCCTAGGGTGTGCTTGTGAGCCCAGAAAACTTAATATAAATTGCCCAAGTGATTTGAGCAGAGTCCCAATGGGAGTGGGCAAGATACTTGGACCTGCTCATTTTAATCTTCAGCCTTTGTTACCTGACAAGCTTCTGTCACACCCTGCCCTTTCTCTCACAGATGCTACATCAGGCGTTTTCTGTATTTAGTGTTCACTTGTTTTAATGCAACTTCCTGCGTTAGTTTCATTTGTGCAGCAAATATGGTCCTTGCACCCGTCCCCTAACTCTAAGGGCTGGGTGAACCTGTGGTAACGGAAATTTCTTATAGTTCTTAACGAAAATATTAATTTGGGGAGTATTGGGAATATTTCTGCATTTGTCTCAATTATGGCAAGCTGGGGGGGGTCAAAGGAATGGAGGTTTTTTTTTAACTTGGACCCCCAGCTCCTTCTTAAAAATTACACTTCAATTTTGTTAGGCCCTTTAAAGAACATAGGGGGTCATTCTAACCCTGGCGGTCCGAGACCGCCAGGGCTAAAATGACGGAAGCACCGCCAACAGGCTGGCGGTGCTTCCTGGGCCATTCTGACCGCGGCGGTAAAGCCGCAGTCAGAAAACCAGGTCCGGCGGTTTTCCCGCCGGATTTCACCCGGTTGCCCAAATCCGCCATGGCGGCACTGCAAGCAGCGCCACCATGGGGATTCTGACCCCCTTCCCGCCAGCCTGTTTCTGGCGGTTTTTACCGCCAGGAACAGGCTGGCGGGAATGGGTGTCCTGGGGCTCCTGGGGGCCCCTGCACTGCCCATGCCACTGGCATGGGCAGTGCAGGGGCCCCCTAACAGGGCCCCAGTGTGCTTTTCACTGTCTGCCTAGCAGACAGTGAAAAGCGCGACGGGTGCAACTGCACCCGTCGCACACCTGCAACACCGCCGGCTCCATTCGGAGCTGGCTTCAGTGTTGCAGGTCCCTTTCACGCTGGGCCGGCGGGCGCTATATTGGCTAGCGCCCACCGGCCCAGCGGGAAAGTCAGAATGGCCCCAGCGGTCTTTCGACCGCGGAGCGGCCATATGGCGGTTCCCGCCAGGCGGGCGGCGACCGCCGCCTGCCAATGTTAGAATGAGGGCCATAGTTCTTAACAGCCCAGGAGCATGGACTTTTCTGCACGTACCCCAAAAAAATTTATATGGGAACAACCAATTGGGCCGAATCTTAGAAGTCGTCCGGATGTGTGTAAAATCGTGAATAATCTACATTAATCTAGTCTAAACACAGTTCAGATGTGTAAGAGTCGACATTTGTAATCAATGCAAATGCATTTAATGTAAGCACAGATCTCGTGAACCAGTGACACAAAAAGGAAATAATGATTAGAAGGTAAAAGATGTCACCGTGACAATCAGTTTAGAACCCTCTCGCCTGCATCCATACCTCCCATCCTGGGGCATTATTTTTTACAATTCACGGGTACTCGCCCTCTTCTGGGAAGTCCAGGCTTTCCGTTATTTATGTAGTTTTACAGCCCAGTCGTGAGGGGCAATAGAGTTAACGAAATGCCTTGTAGTTGTGAGTGGGGAGCCCTGGTCCTCAGAAAAGGATGTTCATATATCACTGGAGCTGAATTCAAGTGAGCGATGACCATCTGCAGAGCACCTATGTATGTAACCCTTAGTTTATCGGATGTTGTGTATACAGGGAGTGCAGAATTATTAGGCAAGTTGTATTTTTGAGGATTAATTTTATTATTGAACAACAACCATGTTCTCAATGAACCCAAAAAACTCATTAATATCAAAGCTGAATATTTTTGGAAGTAGTTTTTAGTTTGTTTTTAGTTTTAGCTATGTTAGGGGGATATCTGTGTGTGCAGGTGACTATTACTGTGCATAATTATTAGGCAACTCAACAAAAAAAAATATATACCCATTTCAATTATTTATTATTACCAGTGAAACCAATATAACATCTCAACATTCACAAATATACATTTCTGACATTCAAAAACAAAACAAAAAAAATCAGTGACCAATATAGCCACCTTTCTTTGCAAGGACACTCAAAAGCCTGCCATCCATGGATTCTGTCAGTGTTTTGATCTGTTCACCATCAACATTGCGTGCAGCAGCAACCACAGCCTCCCAGACACTGTTCAGAGAGGTGTACTGTTTTCCCTCCTTGTAAATCTCACATTTGATGATGGACCACAGGTTCTCAATGGGGTTCAGATCAGGTGAACAAGGAGGCCATGTCATTAGATTTCCTTCTTTAATACCCTTTCTTGCCAGCCACGCTGTGGAGTACTTGGACGCGTGTGATGGAGCATTGTCCTGCATGAAAATCATGTTTTTCTTGAAGGATGCAGACTTCTTCCTGTACCACTGCTTGAAGAAGGTGTCTTCCAGGAACTGGCAGTAGGACTGGGAGTTGAGCTTGACTCCATCCTCAACCCGAAAAGGCCCCACAAGCTCATCTTTGATGATACCAGCCCAAACCAGTACTCCACCTCCACCTTGCTGGCGTCTGAGTCGGACTGGAGCTCTCTGCCCTTTACCAATCCAGCCACGGGCCCATCCATCTGGCCCATCAAGACTCACTCACATTTCATCAGTCCATAAAACCTTAGAAAAATCAGTCTTGAGATATTTCTTGGCCCAGTCTTGACGTTTCAGCTTGTGTGTCTTGTTCAGTGGTGGTCGTTTTTCAGCCTTTCTTACCTTGGCCATGTCTCTGAGTATTGCACACCTTGTGCTTTTGGGCACTCCAGTGATGTTGCAGCTCTGAAATATGGCCAAACTGGTGGCAAGTGGCATCGTGGCAGCTGCACGCTTGACTTTTCTCAGTTCATGGGCAGTTATTTTGCGCCTTGGTTTTTCCACACGCTTCTTGCGACCCTGTTGACTATTTTGAATGAAACGCTTGATTGTTCGATGATCACGCTTCAGAAGCTTTGCAATTTTAAGAGTGCTGCATCCCTCTGCAAGATATCTCACTATTTTTGACTTTTCTGAGCCTGTCAAGTCCTTCTTTTGACCCATTTTGCCAAAGGAAAGGAAGTTGCCTAATAATTATGCACACCTGATATAGGGTGTTGATGTCATTAGACCACACCCCTTCTCATTACAGAGATGCACATCACCTAATATGCTTAATTGGTAGTAGGCTTTCGAGCCTATACAGCTTGGAGTAAGACAACATGCATAAAGAGGATGATGTGGTCAAAATACTCATTTGCCTAATAATTCTGCATTCCCTGTATATCTTATTTTTTCCATCACTGTATGCTAGGAGTGTCCAGCTGCAGAAAACAATCTATTATACTGTAAATACATAAATATACTTTGGATGGAACAACTGTTCATTTAACTACTGTATTTATCAATCTATGAATGTACCTACCCACGTCCATATCTGAGTCTGTATATTTTCTTCAATAAATGATTGTCGTTTGTGCATTATGGACATTTGTATATCTGCAAATATCCTTTGATTGATTTTTATATATTTATATTGATCACTCTATCTGCAGTTCTATTGCTTAAAACTATCACATTGTCTGGCTCTCCCAATCAATCATTACCCATCAATCATTCATAATCACTCGCTCACCCTTTCTGTGTATTTTTGATACACAGCAAGTACAACACCAATACAACCAGCACTCCAACTCTGACTAGTGTGGTACCCGTCCAGTAATTCGCTTCAGCGCCCAGAAAAGGGGTAAGGAGCGCTACCTAAATACAAGTAAGCAACTACGGCAGAATATATCGTTAATCCATCTATTAAACTATTTGAAATGCTACAGCAATAATCGTTCTCTGTCACTCTGTGCCCATGTCTATGTACCTTACTCACGCCCCCCACACGATGCACTTGAAGCGGGGGGGTGAGGTCACGGCTCGCGGGGAGCAAAGGGCATCTTTGAATTACTGATTTTTACCAAGAGCACAGGCTTCGGTGTAGGGATTAAATCCATCCCGAGAGCCTGTGCAGGGCAGTGAGGAGGAGGAGGAGGCTGGATGGGAAGAGGAGGAGGGAGCGTGGTTCAGGCACAGGGACACGCCTCAGGAGGCGGGAGCAGGGAGGGCCGAGCACATCTGCTTCTCTCAAGGTAGGGGAAGCACTTCCAGGGTAGGGGCCTCCCTCCCGGCTCAATGGAACCCGTACGGCTCGATTCCTGACCGCGCGCCACCACTGGACCTCCGGACCTGGGTGATGGTCTGACCCCGCCTGGTCCCAGGGAGACTCGTCCCACAGGGGCTGATGCAGGTACTGGGGACAAAGGGACTGACTGCAGCTGGGCCCTTGTTTCTACATCCCTAAGGGGCGAGGTTTGGCGATTTGAAGACCTGGCTTAAGTGGAAACGGAGATTTTCCGACATTCCTTGTTTCTGAAAGGTCGCTAAGGCCTGGGAGAGGTTGCTGGCTGCCTCGCAGCCCTTTAGAAGCAATGACATCGCGAAACTCACCATTTTCCACTAGACCACACTTTCCCATATGCTTGGGTGTCGGTGTTTGATGTATTTTTTGAGTTACGCTCCGAGGATGCCGCCGGTCTAAGAGCCACGCACCGCGGCATTTTGGGAGTGTCAGTGATAGAATGCGTTAGAATATACATGCATTTTATCTGACGCAGACTAAATTGTGTTTATGTTGTGAGACAGGTGATTTGGCTTGGGAAATCACAGCGCTGCGAAGCTGCAAGAGTAGTTCGGGCGCTTTACAAATACAAGCATGCTGCTGTACCGTGCATTATACAGACAGACTGCTTCAGAAGTATATGAGACTGAGGTAAGCGTGAAAGCGCGCAGACCATTAGGAGTAGGCAGGCACGAGCCATGCGGAAGGAGGCCGCGATTTACCAAGTGATTGGGAGGGACAAGCAGGAGATGGGCGGGACAAGCAGGAGAGGGGCGGGCACCTGGGAGGTACAGGTGTCGGGGAATGACAGTTACAGAATAATGACAGGCAAGAGGAGAGGCAGCAGGAAATGGAGGATGAAGAAAGGTACTAGTGGTGGAAAGTGGACAGAAGCAATGGGGTGACTGGCACCTTTGTTATTGTCTTTATATCGTTTTGCAGCACAGTTCACTGCAGTGAGTGAATGTGAACTTTATTCATTATTTAGCCACCGTGGTGTAAGGTGACAGCTGAGCCAGTTTTCCTGTAGACTCCTCGCTATTAGAGACACTGGGCCTTATTCATAATCTCCAATTGGAGATTTACGCCTGCACGAGTTTTTGTGTGTGCTTTTTTTCCCCTATTCGGAGAGATTCCCAGAAGCACTCCTGGGAAGCCAGGCCAGGTACATGGTTCTAAGTGAACTTCTCGGAATTCCATGTGAATTTTTGCGATGGCACTTGTTACCGCTGAACAAATGCAGTTTTTTTTACTCTGCATGGAAAAACTTTTTTTTCCTGTGGAAAAAAGCCACAACCGTCGCCTCTGATCAAACCTAAGTGTGACGCGTTCCTCTTCCCATTCTGAAGTGGAGTTACTCCTACCAAAGAGCAAATCTTTGACGAGTGGGAAAAGGACAGAGAGGAGTTAGGGAATGTCCACATTCATACACGTTTGTGAGCATTCCTGATCTTCCAAGGCAAATCACACCATGTAGTGCCCACTTCTACCCCATGAGTGGAAGTTACAGCTTACAACTTAAGATCAGTACTCACTCGTCTCTGAGAAATCTGTACTACTATCTGCAGATTTGCGTGCCAGAAATCCCTTTAGGAAATCCTGGTGGGTGTTCAGAATGTAACTCATTAGTAATTTAGTAAATGTATGTTTACTAGTGAAATGAAATAACTTGAGTTACTAGGGTTCTTTATATCTAGTCCTTGGTGCTCCTCTTACAAGCTGTTGTAATCCCTGTTGCACTTGAAGAGAACCAAGGCTGCGAGTAGCAGCATGCGTTAGGTTGTCAAGTGAAAGAATGGGAACGTGATTGCCCTGTTGGTATGAAGCCATCTAGTTACTCAATGGGGATCCCTGATCTAACTGATGTACCAATTTTTTGTAGATTTGGAACTTGTAATCGGAGTAGGAACATTGAACTGTTCAATGCCCAGCAGGGTAGCCCAATGGATTAATGCATCTGCTAAGATCGAACTGTGTGTAACATCAAAGCCACATGGTATGTTCAGATGTCATCATAATGGCCCAATAAACTGAGCACCACTGATCTAGGAAAAAATAAGCTCTTCATTTAGAAGGGAGTAAATGGTAATTATGTGCGATAAATAAGAGTTCGCACATATTAGTCTTTGCACTTATTTTACATCAAGCAGAAGAACTTTGTGTGGTACAATGTCTCCGCATCCACGCTGTGGATGTGTGACTCCACTAGGTTCTGTTAGACCTCATTTTTTCAAACTAAAGGCCCTTATTGTGAGTGACATGCAGAACCAGGATGGGTTGCAAATGGTAGTTGGGACTGACCACAGTATTTGAGCAGTGCGGACATTTCGTAAATCTGCAATTATTATTATTAATATTTTTTTTACCTCGGTGCTCATTTTTCCTGATAATTCCTCCAAGGAAAAATTAAGGCACAAGGAGGCATGTGCGCAATTCCAGTGCACAAACACAGATTCAACGTGGTATTTCCCCACCTCCATTCCAGCCAGGAAAGGTAAACATTTTGGGCGGCTGATAGGAAGAGCTTAAAAGTCCTGTGAATTTACCCTGGAGCATTTTTCGAGTACAATGTTCTTGTGCAGGTTAGAATGAAGGATAGGAGGCAAAACCTTGCATAACCAGTTACTCCTTTTGCCCCTCGATTCACGTGCTTCTTGCGTCTTCCGCAGACTTACGGGCTGCTATTTTTGCCTTGAGGTGAATACAATACTAACCTAGCTACTTTCCAACGAAAGACTAGCCAGTTATAAGTTTTCAGAGACTGAAATTTGCATACCACTTTACCTCACTTTTTCTTGTCTACACCTTTTTTTTTTTTTAACTCATGCCAATTTCAAAAGGTATTATATGGTAAAAAAGTGAATCAGTAAAAATGTCAGATGTGCAGTAATTTGCACATCTAGGAATAAGTCGATCAGGCTCAACCAGTGCACCTGATCGGGTATTTCAATAAAACTCCTAGTTCTTATTTTTGTTTCTAAAAAATAAATGAAACCACAACAGGTATTATAGATGAGTCTTTCCTAAAATAAAAGGCCAGTAATTGATATCACCCCCATGTTAGCCACAGGTTCTCGCACCAGGCATCCAGCCTAGCTTCATTTAATTTTGTTTTTAGAGGTAAGGCCATTTCTTTTTGCCACAGAAACTGCATGCACTGCTAGAAGTTGCAGTTTTTTCAGATAAAGGCAAAGCATAGGTGAAGGTTCTGTGTCCATCTGTTCCTTCATTACCTACTGGTAAGTTTAACTTACGTGAAGGTTGAAAACCCAGAGGGAAAGGTGTGAGACCGGAATGTTGCAAATTCTGTGGTAAGCAATATTACAAATTGTTCCAGGGGTGCAGGATTTCTTTGCCGCGAAAAATGTGAAGCAAGTATTGTGATGTGTAAAGCGTGATTTGACAGTTCACAGAGCTGACATAACCACAGATAAAAAGAGGGCCTTTGTAGAGAGAATGGTCTACTGAATTTCTACTGAGGACCCAGACTATAACGTCCCAACATAAGTAGAAGATTCACTGAGGCAAATGCAGAATTTCATTTTTAGGCAACAAAGCTGTGTACAACAATTTAAAGACAAGAATGCCTTGCCAAACCACTCTGAAGGCACTTTACTGAGATCAGCTTTTTCCTGTAAAATGGAACTAAAGGAAAAGCTAAATGCCCTTCAGAATATCCAAAATGGTCACATGACTGAAAGTGGAGGACCTTCCATAACCATTTGGAAAAGAAAGCTTCATTGCGACAATCGGGTAGTAAGAACTATGGGCCAGATGTAGCAAAAGGTTTTACCCATTCTATGTCTGTGGGAAAATGTGTTCGTACATATGGCCCCATGTCTGTCAAAAATGTTAGAGGTGTACTGATAATTCCCTGTGGCATTGACAGCACTAGAAACCTAACACTGCAATAGAACACTTTGAAGTCTCAGCTGGAGCACAGGTAATTCATCGTGTGAAAGCAGGGTGTTTACAGGTTGAAATGTGTCATTAGAATACACTGTAACTGAGAATAAGATGAATATATGTTGTATCTCATAACTGCTGCCAGTTTATAATGCACCTGGGATCTAACTTCACTATCGGCCGGTTTATACCAACTTACCTGCTGCAAATGTGGCTCTGGTAGCATTTTCCAGTCAGATGTTACAAACTGTCAAGTTACATTTTACATAACACTGGATACGTTCATATACTTGGCTTGACAGAAGATTGTGTATTCTAAACATCCTACTCCCATATCGGTTCTCAGGCCAGTTGCACAGGGAATCTGTGCACATACAACTGACTTGCAAGAGTAGCAGATACATAGACCCCATTTGGCCCAGTCTAATCAATGTGCTGAACCAGAATAGGAGTCAAAATACCACATTTTCAGAAGAGAAAGATAGGAGAAAACATACTTACAGCCTTCCCTAAGGATATGTCTCTGAGGACACATCCTAATATTATTGATACACAGTCCTCCTGCGGTCAAGAACAGTGTTTTTTAATCTTCTGACTTCTGTGAGTTACCACATAATCATTAGTAGAACCAGGGGACCCCTACTGAATCATTATTGGATTCTGGGATCCCCAGTGAGTCATTACTGGAAGCTAATGCACCTTGCCTAAGTATTTTTAATGATGTAAACTACAAAACAAAAGACAGAAAATAAAGAAACAAGCATTCATTAAACCCATAAACTTTGAAATATTTGTATCTAATTCAAAGATATATATAAAAAATCAAAATGTTAATATGACGGTTAGAGCTTTTCTAATTTCAGTTGAGGCCCCTTATCCTCCATACTATATTCTGTTTGAAGCACTTGAATTGCTCCCACGAATCAACCTGAAAATGGTAACAATTTGTGGCCTCCAATTTCAAATTCCTTCATATTTACAGAACATTTTAAACTTTTCAATCATACATTTTGCTTCTTTATTGATATACACTTTCTTACTTTGTTCATATTATTTAATTTTCTAAGAAGTCACGGACCCCCGAGTAGGCTTTGGGGACCCCCAGGGATCCCAGGATCACAGGTTAAGTTCCACTGGTCTTGAAGTTTTAATACATCCCAGTGATTATTAAACGTTCCAATAACTTGATTTAACTGTTTACCTTACATATATCTGATTAGAGTTAATGGCTTATTCCCCAGTGTGGAATCTGATTCAATCTTCCGTAAGGAAGATGGACTGGACCTGTGTGGATCCCTTCTGAGGTACATTTTATCTTTTGGAGTAGCAGGGCAAGCTCTGAGAATATTTTTGAGACAGTTGGAGAGACATGTCTCCTGGACTCCAATACAACTGAGATTGCACAAGCTTGTGCTTGCTCATTCTGCTGCCTAGACTACATTTTCACCAAAAGGGATAACCTTACACCTTTTTACGTCTACCCACCAATGCAATACGGATGTTTTGGAGTCCCAGCTTAACTGCACTAATGCAGGATGACACTGGACCCAAAATGGCTGCCATGTAAGGTCCTGGCACCATGAGACTTTCTTCTGCAGTTTGATACAATGGAGAGATGGGAAGGTTGATTCCGATGTTTCTTGTAATCTCACCAGTTGTGCAATACCAGAGAAGCTAGCTCTATTCTGGCAAACTGTCTCCTCAGTAAGTAAGGGGCTGGCTAGAATGCCTTCACTAGGAATTTGTCCTTGCTTGCCCCAAGCCAGAAACACTTGACATGCCAGGTTTCAAGGTCCTGGGACTTAGCCTTGTGAACTCAGGAACGGGTCAACATAAGATGATTTAACCACCCACACCGAGACTTTTATTTCCTCTGAGTTATCAATCAAATATGGAAAATGAAGTTCCATTATGAGAGTAAAGAAAGGGGAAATATTAGAAAAGATAACAAAATAACCTACCCCCTCGGAACCTACTTTCAATACTAGGCTAATCCATCAATACTGCTTACGCTTTTCTAAGATCACCAGACCATGTGGTTAGGAACAGATGTCCATAAATGAATAGTGACAGGATTCCTATACGAGGACAACCCAGATCAGTTCTTAACCCTTGCAATCATCAGAAGAACAAAATTACATTGATATAGTTCTGGGGCTGAGGAAACGTCCAGGCAGGAAATTACTTGAAAGAAACATTTCTATCTAAGTTGATCTTAGCTTCTTGAAGCCAATTTGTAATCATCTTACTAGCTTAACTGCTGTAGTAACAGGAAATTCATCAGCCTTAAGCATGATTTCAGAACTTCCCCTCAGTGGCATAGGCTTTTCCCCGAATGACAGATTTGCTTTGAATCCTACAAAAACATGTTTGTGCAAGCTCTCTTTTGGCTTAAATACAAGCAGTGGTGGAGGGCCCTAAAGAGAAATCTGGAGATATCCTGCCAGGCTATTCTTTTGAAAGACAGCCTATTCATTGGAGAGTACTATCTTCAAATTCTCCAAAGAATAGTCCAGGAAATTGACCCAGATATAAAATATATTTTTGATTCTTGATAATTCTCACTTTGCAAGGTTTTTACAAATGCTGGCAATTCCAGACACGAAAATTTCTCTTCAACACCAGAGTTTATTTTTCCACTGTCAACCAGATCACCCCTTCTTTGTGACTTACGAGGTTTGCAAATACAGATTTTGTTTTTTTACTATAACACTAACTTACCTCCATAAGCACTGAGGAAACAATCAAATAGCAAACATCATTACACTCAGACTGTTTCTGCCATCAGATTTAGCATCCTACATTAACAGTTGTAGTTTTGAAGCTCGTCTCAACATGTTGGTCTGTGTGGACATTAAAGGCCTGATGTCCTAAAGGAAAGGTTGCAAATGTGGATGTATATAGAGCACAGATTTCTTGCGACTTGGCTGTAATTATGCTAATACTTATGTAGTACTAGGTCACACTGCAAAATTTCCATTTGCAGGCGGCCGCAAAAAGGGTCTGCCTAACAAATATTCAGGCTCCAGGAGTGGGGAAGCAACATTGGCGGAGTTTGTAAGCAACATAGAGAGTAGGGGGAGGTCAGCATGCAGTGGGGGAAAAGCAGACAAGAGAAAGAGCGCACTACGGAGAGGGGCTGTGGAAGTGAAGTACACAAGGAAGACAACTGGAAAAAACCTGAACTGTCATGGAGTGCTTAACCTAAAAGGGAGAGCAGTACTTGAAAAGAAACCGGTGGAGGGACACAAGTAATAAGCTATGCTCTGTGAACGGGACAAATGTAAGAAAAGGAAGGAGAGACCCATTAAGCTAACAAATAATGAGCAAACAAATGCAAGTGACAATAAAACCACCTGTAGAAATCAATAGGAAGGCTCTAAGCCAAGGGTAAACTAACTTCAGGTCTTCACATAAACAGACAGTTTGAGCTGTCTGGCAGGCAAGACTTAAAAATGTCTCATGAGTACCAACACAACACAGTGGTGCAGAGACAGCCTATACAGAGCATGGAGGGTGGCGGTGAATAGTTAAGGAGAGGCAGTGTTTATCTGGCACAGAAGAAAAGCTAAGACCGCTGGATAGAGTACTATGAAGGGAAAGGTGCAGTGTTTGTAGACGATTTGGGATGTTGGGGACAGATACGGTGCAGGGAGAGACATAGGAAAAAAAACACTCACAACGAGTTACACTGCATTGCAGCCATGGTGTATTGGTGGGTATATGATCCATTTTAGGGCAGTACCCAACATTCCTTCTACACTAATCACCCTTTGATTAGAATATTAAGGGTACGGAGGTGCTTCAGGCCAAAGTCAACTGGTACGTTTAAATCATATTGGCCTTCACTTACATAGGTGACTTCTCTAATGTTTTCCATTTTGTGTCAATTACACTTATCAGTCTGTAGTGTAAAGGTCTTATTCAAAGAGGCTGTCCGAGAGCAGTCGGGCGACAGCTGAATTGCAACATTAGGATTATTCTTTCAGTGTTTTGTGAGCACAAGGGCAGCGTATCTCTAGAGGGTTTGTCAATGCCAGAATTTCAACATAAGCACTGCATGTGTAAATGAGTTCCAGTCCACAGAATCTAGGTATCCTTTTTGTGCAGATCCGAAAATATGGCATGATATAGGATTGACACCTCTCATCTACTGAATAAGTCCCTCTCGACATACGTTGACCATCTACTGAATAAGCAGCTGTGTTGTTGGCATTTGTCTTCCAAAACCACACAAGACCTTAAAATGGACATGCCTCTAAAAAAAGAATCAGACACCGTTCTGCAATGGTGAATTAAGGCTTGGGGTTCTTTCTGGAACTCCTTGCTGCGCTGCACTTCCTGCCTGGGATTGTTGGGTCAGGAAGTGCTACTGAGATGAGGGAGTCCGGGACTGACAGGCTGGGCGTAGTCTCTCTGGCAGGATACTTGTCGGCATGTTCATTTATTTTCAATTCAGCATCTTGGTCTAATTCTGGGAATCCACACGATTGAGATTTCAGGGCTTCAGTTATTAGACACCAACACAAAAGGCACTTTCCTTCATAAGCAATGCCAATGCTTGACGTATTGTGTGTTTCATAAAATAGATAAATGGAAAAACATACTGGGAAAAAGTCACGATTTCCACCCCCCTATCCACTTCTACACAATTGTTAGTCAGTCATACATAGGCAGTGTAAAGTAAGTATTGTCAAAGCCAATAAGTCTGATCTAGACAAGTGTGTTTTTTCTTTTTCAAACATAGTTGCCAAATAAGAAGTGGCTGAGCATCCCAGGCACCCCTGGGAGTTAAGTGCACTTGATTTTAGGTGGCTGTACATGTTCAAAAGCAGAATGCCTTTACTCACATTGCCCTTATAAACCAAATAAGCTGTTTTTAGACTAATAACACATGCAACAATATCCTGTTATGTATCATTTAAAGACTATACTTCATGATTTATGAAATACCAAAATGTGTTGTACGGTTCTACAAATAAGCTAAAAATGGATATGATCCAAAAGATAAACTTTAGACAGAAATTTCTCAGATTTATTATATATATATATATATATATATATATATATATATGTGTGGAAAATGTGACTTACCCAGTGTACATATCTTTTCCATTTGATAGCGTAACAATGTCTTGTAGTAGGTTTTCTAGCTTGTTTAATGACCTCCATACATTCTTGTGTAAGGTCTAAATGTCCAAATTCTAAGACTTCAGGAGCCAGATTGCTAGATTGAGCGATGCTGGATGTGGGTGTCTGATCTGTTGTTTGTGTTGAGTTAACGGATCTGGTCTGTTTGGTAGTTTGATATGAGGTACTACTGATAGGTCTAGTAGTGTTGTGTACCACGGTTGGCGAGCCCAGGTTGGTGCTATTAGTATTAGTTTGAGTTTGTTTTGACTCAATTTGTTTACCAGATACGGAAGGAGTGGGAGAGGGGGAAAAGCGTAGGCAAATATTCCTGACCAGCTCATCCATAACGCATTGCCCTTGGAGCGTGGGTATGGATACCTGGACGCGAAGTTTTGGCATTTTGCGTTTTCTTTTGTTGCGACTAGGTCTATTTCTGGAATTCCCCAGCGTAGAAAGTAAGTTTGTAGTATGTGGGGATGAATTTCCCATTCGTGTGTTTGTTGGTGATCTCGACTGAGATTGTCGGCTAACTGGTTTTGAATCCCTGGGATATGCTGTGCTATTAGGCGAATGTGGTTGTGAATCGCCCAATGCCAAATTTTTTGTGCTAAGAGACACAGTTGTGATGAATGTGTCCCTCCCTGTTTGTTTAGGTAATACATTGTTGTCATGTTGTCCGTTTTGACAAGAATGTGTTTGTGGGCTATTAACGGTTGAAATGTTTTCAATGCTAGAAACATTGCTAACACCTCTAGATGATTTATATGAAGTTGTCTTTGTTGAGCGTCCCATTGTCCCTGTATATTGTGTGGGTTGAGATGTGCTCCCCACCCTGTCATGGAAGCATCTGTTGTGATCACGTATTGAGGCACAGGGTCTTGGAATGGCCGCCCTTGGTTTAAATTGATAGGATTCCACCATTGAAGCGAGGAGTGTGTTTGGCGGTCTATCAACACTAGATCTTGAAGTTGACCCTGTGCTTGTGTCCATTGTGTTGCTAGGCACTGTTGTAAGGGCCGCATGTGTAGTCTTGCGTTTGGGACAATGGCTATGCATGAAGACATCATCCCTAGAAGTTTCATTCCAAACCTCACTTAATAGTGTTGGTTTGGGTGCATGTTTAATATTAAATTTTGGAAGGCTTGAACCCTTTGTGGACTTGGAGTGGCAATCCCTTTTTGTGTGTTGATTGTTGCCCCTAAGTATTGTTGTATTTGACACAGTTGTAGATGTGATTTTTGGTAGCTTATGGAGAACCCTAGCTTGTGAAGGCTTTCTATGACGTATTTGGTGTGTAGAAGAGACTGTTGCTGAGTACTGGTTTTTATTAACCAATCGTCTAAGTAAGGGAATACGTGCATGTGCTGTCTCCTGATATGAGCAGCTACTACTGCAAGGCATTTTGTGAATACCGTTGGTGCTGTTGTTATCCCAAACGGTAACACTTTGAATTGGTAATGCACACCTTGGATTACAAACCTCAAGTATTTCCTGTGGGAAGGATCTATGGGTATGTGGAAGTAAGCATCCCTGAGATCTAATGTTGACATGTAGTCCTGTTGTTTGAGCAAGGGAATCAAGTCTTGAAGTGTCACCATGTGAAAATGATATGATTTGATGCAAAGATTTAGTGTTTTGAGGTCTAAAATGGGTCTCAGCGTTTTGTCCTTTTTTGGAATTGGGAAATACAGGGAGTAAACACCTGTTCCTTTTTGATGGTTGGGTACCAGCTCTATTGCTTCTTTTAGTAACAATGCTTGGACTTCTAGTTGTAACAGATCTAAGTGTTGTTTGGACATGTTGTGTGCTCTTGGAGGCACATTTGGTTGCAAATGTAGGAATTCTATGCAATAACCATGTTGGATAATGGCTAGGACCCACGCGTCCGTAGTTATGTTTCCCAATTTTGGTAATAATCTCTGAGCCTCCCCCCCCACTGGTGTTGTGTGGTGGGGGTTTGTGACGTTGGAGTCACTGTTTCGTTTGTGGGGTTTTTGGGCATTGGAATTTCCTTCTTGTTTTAGGGAACTGTCAACCCCTATATTGCCCCCGAAAACCTCCTCTTTGATATTGTCCCTGGTATGTGGGTCTGACTTGTGAGGTGGAAGGCTCTGTGGTCTGGGCCCGAAACCCCCCTCTAAAGTGCGGCTTCCTAAAAGTGCCTCTGCTCTGTGGGGAATAGAGCGCGCCCATGGCTTTGGCCGTGTCAGTGTCTTTCTTCAGTTTGTCTATTGCTGTGTCCACCTCCGGCCCAAACAATTGTTGTCCGTTGAAAGGCATATTTAGCACAGCCTGCTGGATTTCTGACTTAAATCCGGAGGTACGTAGCCACGCGTGTCTCAGAATGGTTACCGCTGTGTTTACTGTTCTGGCTGCCGAGTCCATAGCCGACCTTATTTGGTTGTTGGAGATAGTTTGGCCCTCCTCGACAACCTGTTGAGCACGTTTCTGGAACTCTTTGGGAAGGTGTTGAATGAAATGTTGCATTTCGTCCCAATGTGCCCTGTCGTATCTTGCCAGTAGAGCTTGCGAATTGGCAATTCGCCATTGATTGGCTGCTTGTGCAGCCACCCTTTTGCCTGCTGCATCGAATTTCTGACTTTCTTTGTCGGGTGGTGGTGCGTCTCCAGAAGTTTGTGAGTTTTCCCTTTTCCGGGCTGCTCCTACTACCACTGAATCAGGAGTTAACTGTTGTGTAATGTACACAGGGTCCGTAGGGGGAGGTTTATATTTCTTCTTCACCCTAGGTGTGATGGCTCTGCTTTTGACTGGGTCTTGAAACACCTGTTTGGCGTGTTTTAACATGCCTGGTAACATTGGCAAACTTTGATATTGGCTGTGCGTAGATGACAGGGTGAAGAAGTCATCTTCTATGGGCTCTGCATGCAGTGCAACGTTATGAAAAGTAGCTGCCCTGGAAACCACCTGCATGTAAGCAGTACTGTCCTCCGGTGGTGATGGCCTTGCCGGGTAGCAATCCGGACTATTATCTGAGACTGGTGCGTCGTACAGATCCCATGCATCTGGGTCATTCTGGCTCATCCCTGTGTGCGCTGGTGACTGCATCATTGGGGGTGTTGCTACTGGGGACAGATGTGGCGAGTGTGGTGGCGATGGCTGTGGAGAACACTGTGGTGGTGTTTTTTCTATAGCCACCTTAGCTTTTGGCTGCATTTCCGCCTCATGGAATGCGAGCTTCCGCTTCATCTTAATTGGAGGAAGAGTTCTGATTTTCCCCGTGTCTTTTTGTATATGGAGCCTTCTCTGGGTATGGTCTGGCTCTCCCATGCCCAGCTCTTGTTCAAACCTGTGGCCTTGTAACTGTGAGGAAAGGCCCTGTTCTTCTGACTAGGAGCTGTGTTTCGGCTCCGAGGCTGCGTGTTTTGGCACCAAAACCTTTTCTGCAGTCTTTTTCGGCTCCGAAGAAACCTTTTTGGTGTTCGGGGTGCCGACCTCTCGGTGCCGAGTCTGGTCGGAGCCGGTATCTCGGTGCCAAGTCTGTTCGGAGCCGGTATCTCGACCGGAGTCGGATGTCTTCGGTTGCTGGGAGGCCTTTTTCGGTGCTGATGTTTGGTCACTCTGCTTCCGGGAAAAGCCATGGCCTGTTGGCGGTGGCGTCCCCTGGGCCTTCATGATTTTCGAGTGAGTTTTTGCCGGGGCTGGTTGACTCACGGTTTGTTGCCTCGTCGGCTGCTCACTCTAGGGCTCGTCCGAGTCCGAATCTGGAATGGAGAATGTCTCCTCTTCTTCGACGTCGAGATGTCCAGCCAGTGTCGATGCCATTTGAAGTCTTCAAGCTCTACGAACCCGCAGTGTCTTCTTGGATCGAAATGCCCGACAGGCCTCACACGTATCCTCTTTGTGTTCGGGGGACAAACACAGATTACAGACCAAGTGTTGGTCTGTATAAGGATACTTAGCGTGGCATTTGGGGCAGAAGAGGAATGGGGCGCGTTCCATGAGCCTTGAAGATGCACGCGGTCGGGCCGACCAGGCCCCCTGAGGAGTGGAAGCCCCGAAGTGGTCGCACTAACACGGTACCGAGCGCAAACAATACCTTTTTAATTTTCCGAATAATAACTATATTTTCCGAACCGAAACACGGAGCGAAGAGGAACACGTCCGAACCCGATGGCGGAAAAAAATCTAAGATGGAGTCAACGCCCATGCGCAATGGAGCTGAAAGGGAGGAGTCCCTCGGTCTCGTGAGTAGAAAATACTTCTTCGAAGAAAAACAACTTGTAACACTCCGAGCCCAACACTAGATGGCAGGATAGTGCACAGCATGTGTATCTGCAGCTACACATGCCATCGAATATATATATATATATATATATGTATATATATATATATATATATATATATATATATATTTTAAATCAAAAATTAGCAGTGCACTCCATTAAGGGTGAAAATTGTGGCGTTTATTTCATATTCAACTGGAAAAATAAAAATAAAACGAACGACGCGTTTCGACCGTCCTTTGCAAACATTAACATTAACTTTTCTTGTCCCTTACAGTCACCTTTACAGGCTCAGTTCCCCTTGGGATTTAATTTTGGCAGCCACTAGTGTTGAAGGCAGTTCCAAACAATTAGCCACACGTAATCAAATGTAATTATACTATTCTCAAAAATATTTTAAAATCTACATTCACATATTTACTACCTCACATCAATAAAGTTTTCCGACTGAAATTCTAAATATTTTTAATGTGCATGGCCTAGAAACCAACGCCAGTGGCAAGAGGCATAATCTTCGAAGAGATCATTTTCCTAGAGCACACTAAATTCTTTCTTTAATTTCACCACGGTAAACATATTTTTCCTTGGTAAGAAAACCCTTTCACAAGTCTCCAAAAACTTCAGGGATATTTACTTCCTGTTCCAAACTTGGAAATTATGTATTCCTGTCTTTGAAATGAGTAAATCTCTGAACATTTCCCTGGCACAAAAAAGACAGAAAATTATGTGAGACTGCACAAAATTTGAGGGTGTTTTAAAACCTCCCAGGATATTCCCTCCCCAGTACACCTGCTGCAGTGGCAGCCGTTAATTTTAGGAGGGAGGGGGGCGATCAGCACATCCATTCACACATGCATGCACATCCATTCACACCACTCATCAACATTCATTCATTCTTTCTCTCTCTCTCTCTCTCTCTCTTCCTCTCTCTCTCTCTCTCTCTCTCTCTCTGTCTTCTTCCTCCCCCCCTCTCCCTACCTCCCTCCAAGGCAGCAGTCGAAACTTCGTCACAGAGTGGGATGGGGTCAGTGAGACTGCTAACTCCTCACCACTCTGTGACAAGGTGTCACTGATTGACACTCCCCCTAGGCGCTTCAGGGCTTAAACCTGAAGCACCCAGGTCGAAGTCAACGGGTGACGCTTCCCCTCGTCATTGAGGGGCAGGGCCTCGAGGCACCTTTGCTGAGCTGAGGAGGTCACGCCTTTAGGAGATGTGACCTCTCCAGCCCAGCAAAGTTCAGCTCAGACAGCCAGGAGTCTGCGCAAATTGTGCATGTCTCACTCCTGGTTGCCTGATCTGAACATCAAGAGTGTCAGGCTGACCTATGCTCAGCCTGACAGGTACTCTTCATGATGGGCAAAAGGTGGGTGGGTGTGGCCCCTCCGCCCTAAAGGACTGGCTGCAGCTGACCTGCTGCCACCCACTGAAGTATTATACACACAGAAGGTTGTCTGTGAGTAAATACTTGTACAAGTGCAAAACTAACTTTTGTGAATTAATTATAAACATGACTTTTCCCTCGTCAAAATTCTATTTGCCCATGTAAGTTACATTGGCAGGTTGAATAGCTTTGCAGAATTTACATCAGGTCTTATTGGTGAGAAATCCTAAAGTAGTGAAATAGATCCACAAAAGGCATGTCTTAGAACTATAGTCTGCATAGCATATCCATTTGGTTATTTATAAATTACATCTTTCTGAGATTCCAATTAGAAAATATTAAATTAACTTTCTATACACACCTAGGTTGTATCACTACATAAGTGTAAAAGGAAAGCTAATTCTATTTTCTACATCAAAGCTGAGAACGGTGTAACCTATAAATTGCTTGGATTTATAATCCAGAGATAGTGATTTCCATCTGCTCGGTTTGTCTCCCGAATTTAGATCCCAGGGGAAATTACATCCAGTTTAGGAGGGAACACCAACAGCTTTTGCCAGTGGATACACATCAGGCATTTGGAAGGAAAATGCTGCTGCCTGAAGGTCTTAACAAAGTTTGTTGCATTTTAAAACTAGAACTACTTTATACTAGTACCTCGTCAGTGGGATTAACTTTTGGTCTGTGAATCTAGCACGTTAATTATTACCTAAACATATCAGATATCAAATGCTGCATGCTGGAATGGTAAAAAAAAAAAACGATGACAAGTATTTGAGTATGCAGGTGGTCAGAGAAGTGTTTAGTTTTTTAGGTATTAACCAGCCGGATCATACGAGAAGGCCAGTGGGGCTTGGACACTTTTACACTGATGTCACGCAGGCAGGTACCTGCTACAGGTACCCCAAGCTGCACTGCCCTCTTAAAGGTGCCAGCAAGCCTCTACTTGAGAGGAGCTAGGGTCTGTTAACTACTTTGATGACTATGGAGTCACCTAGGTTGTAATCCATGTATACCCATGTTCTGCGATTTTGGGCACAGATCTACTTCAAATGGCTCGGGCGAATGCATTATTTTTGTGAGTGGGTTTTGTCCTGTGCTTCCTGGTTTATTCATATTAACCACCCTGGTGCTGAGTGCTGATGCTATAAGTAACAACAAAACGGACTTAACTTGTATAAAAATCATAAGTGGTATATGTTCTACGATTTGTCATTTTAGTCAAATAGGCATAAGCCAACTGGACTACATGCGTAGTCTGGTTGGATAGTGAATGTTGCTCCAGCCAACAATGCAATTAAGTACACAAGTTTGGGTCTCGGTTCTAGAGTGACCTAGGTTCTGCAGCCCCCAATTGACCAAACCTTGGGGGTCATTATGAACATGGCGGGAAATCCTGCCATGTTCATGCTGGCGGTCTTATCACAAAACGCCAGCCCCCCTGAGACCCCGCCGGCCAAATAATATACATTCTGCTGGGCCAGCGGGCGGAAACAGTGTTTTCTCCCGTCGGCCCAGCAGAATGCAGGGCTGGGACATTGCCGTCAATACAGCTGTGCAACGGGTGCAGCAGCACCCATCGCGCAGCTTACTGCTTTTAAATTGGGCAGTGACCTGCGCGACAGGGCACTGAACGAGGGGCCCTGCACTGCCCATGCCAAGTGCAGGGGCCCCCGGAGCACTCCTTCCACCAGCCCTTCCCTGGCGGGAAAGGCTGGAGGAACAAGGGTTCTTTATCCCTGTCGGATAAAGTAATCAGCCATCGTCAGGCTGCCTTGTGGCGGTAGCCTGGCGTTGGAGGAAGGCCGCCTGTGGCGGCCCTCCCTTGTTCAGAATATGGCGGTGTTTTCCGGCATGACGGTCTGAACCGCCATGTTCGTAATGAGAGCCTTTGTGATCTTGGAAAATCGCCATTCTTTCCTGAACCACCTTGACATCAGCTAAATGTCAGTTTTAAGCACAATATACACCAAGCATTAACAAAACCAATAGGTCTTTTTTTCTTCCTGTCTCACCAGCCACATGTTTTCTACACAATTAATCATAAAATTGTATACAAAGACTTTTTGTCAGCCCCCTCCATCCATTGGTCTCTTCAAGTGTCGTTAACATTTTGCTTCTGCCCACCACAAAATGAAGCATGGAGCAATTTATCATCCCATTTCAGCCGGTGGCTCTCTTCATAGTACGTGAGTGACTGCGTTTTGCATGTACACATGCTCCAGAAACGTAAACTACTTCAGTGCATGGAGCAATTGATCATCCCATTTCAGCTGGTGGCTCTCTTCATAGTACATGAGTGACTGCGTTTTGCATGTACACATGCCCCAGAAACGTAAACTACTTCAGTGCATGGATCTGGAGTCCAATCGCTGTTCGCTGCTTTCACTTCATGAGTTTTTAAATTTTATTTAGACGCTACAATTTTACTTTTAATGACTGTTGAATGTTTGCCTCTGCCCCAACCACCTCTATCCCCCTTCCCCCAAATGACAACTTACCAAAACTACATCTGTTGCCAGTGGTTGTGTAGGATGGTCAAACGCCAGTTTGGATCTGTAAATGCCACCATGATGGTTGCAGTAGAGATTCAAGATGAAAAATTTGACGGTTTTGAAGGAAGTCTGTAGATTTTATTTTTTCCCTGCATATTTGGGACATGGAGTAGTCTGGAAACATCAGGCACTCGTACAAGAAATCATCAACTCATGAGTACTAGACTCCAAGGTTAGGGGTGGGGAACCCCACGGCACGAATATTCCTATCCTCCCTGCTCGGATTCTGAGATATTCCCACCTTTCCATGAGCAATAAGGTATGCACAGTAATTTGAATGATTCCATCTCACGGAGTTCGGACTCATTAGCTCTGTGCATCCTTCCACCATTTGTATTTTCTCATCCACTGCCAATATAACGGTCTTAATACCAGCCATTAACCTCTCTCTCTTCATTACATGAGATTCCAGTCACTTGTAACTTCTCCATGTTGGACAACTTTTTCATGATGGTATCCAAAGCTCCCATCTTTTTTGTCTCTGCAATAAATCACAGTTGACACCTCTTTACCATCTTCATCCTTGTATTCCCTCATGTTTTCAGATATGGGGCTGGAAGACATCAAATGTATCTTTTTTCGCTTGTTTCCCCTTACTGTCATGCTGTAACAGTGAGTGTGTCATCTTCACTTTGCAATCACTCACACCCTTGGAGTCAGCTGGAGGCTCATCTGGGGAGGACTTCTGCCACCAGCACCATCTGCTCCGGACTTCTCCTTCAGTGCAGGCCCAGGTTTAACATGCATCAGTGTTGGCTAAATGGAAAGAAGGATCCCAGTCTCCAAAAAATTCTGGTAAAAGTGTGTCGGCTCCACAATGATCTGGCGTGGTCTGACTGCCTCATCCACGTCAAGCTCGCCATTTTGTTTCTATGCTGGAGGGGCACGATTACCGAACATCTCTGTTAAATGCCACTCTGCAGGAACACCACTCAAACAAACCCTCTTTTTCGGTGCACTGCACCATTGTTTCTTCTGCCACCCTTGTCCCACTCTAAGCTGCCAGGGTGCTGTGGGTGGCTTCAGCTGGCGAAAAGTAGGACTAGCCTTGTAGCTCCAGAAGTTGCAGCAGTTTGGGACACCATCCAGATCCACACCCATTGAAACTTTTAATACAGCGAGAGGCATGCATTTTTCTAAATCTTGTAAGCAAGCAGCACCCTACATTTCATACAGTGCTAAGAAAAGAGTTGTCAGTGTTTTAATTATAGAACAAGAGGATATGCAAAAAGCAATATGATAAACTGGGAAATGTAAATAAGGCATGCTGTTATATTCCACATTTTATTCACAATGTTATATTGTGCCATTCTCATCGTATATGATCGCAATTTTATGTTCTTCTAATGTCATGTACCCTGCTCGCTTATTTTGGGAGAATGGTGGCCTCCTTGCAATGTTAGGGGAAGCGGGTGGACGGTTGAGCTGAGGGGAAGGTATTCGATGTATGACAAAGAAGATAAAGGATGATTAAACATTTTGTTGCATTCCTACATGGCTAAATTTGGCAATGAGGTTTGGATGCAAATATGTCCTCTGATCGTGCAGCGTATGATATGAGTGTGTTGTGATTTCTGAAATGCACCTTCATGATATCCTTGCCATAGGGCCCCTCACCCTCAACCAATCATATGCAGCTCTCCATTTTCCTACTTTGTTCTGGTGAGTCGTTCTGGGGAAGATTCATAGCTAGTTTCCACCGTATCAATGATGCCCCCACACCTCAAAGGCATCTGAAGGCTTCTTCCCAGGTAAGTGATCCAATCCGGGTTGGGCAATCACAATAGTTCTGCTCTGGGTCTGACACTTCTCCTAGGGTGGTGTATACCATCAACTACACTTTTGTGTGTCTCAGACTGATCCTTGGGGGAGGCCACTGCTAATGCTGAGGAACACAGCATGCAGTGATCTGACTCTTGTGCTCCATATTAGTGAGGTGAGAACTCTTGTATATAAACATTTATTCAGTTAAAGAGCACACTCGTATGTGAAGACTGTGAATGATAGCATTTTACACATACATACTATTATATTGAGATTCAAAGTACCAACATGTAGTTTGCTCCAACATAGAAATTCCTGCAAAATTAACGGGATCCCCTATAGCTTAGAAATGGTGGAATGAGGAATTTCAGACACACTTGGTAGCAACTGATGGCAACAAAATGAGTGTGGAACGTGGGAAGGGCATTCTCCTACACTGCCTAGGAACTAAGGGCCAAAATATCTTCAAGACTCTACCTAAGGTTGAGACATCAGAGGATGAGGAAGAATATGATGAAGTTGACAAGGCATTGCTGAGATTAGAGAGAAGGTTTAAACCTAATGTTGGCATTACACTGGAACTGTATCGCTTTTGCACCAGAAAACAAAGAGTTGAGAATCTTCCAACAAATTCATAACAGCTCTAGAAAGGATTGTCTACCACAAGTAACTTTGGTGCATTTACTGATGAGATGATTACGGACCAATTGATGTTTAATACAAACACAGGGACATCTAGGAGAAACTATGGGTCATATGAGACCTCAGACTTGATGTCATCATCAAAGTGGCAACAGTCAGTCTCATGGGTGCGAGAAGTAAATGATGAGAAACTGATGAATAAACCAGGAGAGGTGTGCAGTATTGTTCCCAAATAAGAAACGTTAGAGGTAAACAAGCCCAGAAAAAGTAAAATTAAGATGTTCTGTTCTAGATGTGGTAGTTCGTCACATATTGCTTCATTTAAGATCTGACCTGCATTGGGCTTTTAAGTCAAGTGTGCAAAAAAGGTAGTTGTATCCAGAGACCAAGAGTAGCAAACATCTTGGGAGACATAAGTTGCAAGGAATGGAAGAATCTGAACAAAAATGAACACCAGGAGTGGTTCTAGTGGTTTAAGAGGTCATAGGGACCCCAGAACAAAATGTTGATAAGCCTCCTGTGTACATGTTCTGTGTACGAAACACCAATTTGGTGGTTTGGGTGGACTCTCCGGGTCACTGTATACCATAATCGCCATGTAAATATTCACAATGATATTTGTGCAGACTGGTATACCCTTGATAAGACTAGACATAAGTTGTATCCTTTGACTGGAGACAAATGGAATTCAATGGACACTTTTGCTCCAATGCCCAATTTAAGGACATGAGAGCTCCCATGAAAATCTGTGTCTCAAGATTTTTTGTGTTCTTGGATGGCAGGACAAAAGGCTGCTCCAAATTGTATTGAACCTTAATATGCAAGATTCAGTGTTAGCAATTCAGGAGGATAGTTTGGCTATCACTCTTGCCTGGAAGTTCCCTAAAACCTTCAGTGAAGGACTTGGAAAATTGTCTGGTTTCAAATGCCACATTAAATTGAAAGAATAACATGCACCGTTTAGGCAAAAGGTGAGGGGAATACCCTTGTGTGTAAGAAAGAAATTGCATAATATGCTGCATGATGTTCTTGCTGAAAGAATAATAGAGGAGTCTAAATCATTTGAGTGGGTGTCACCAATATTAGTGATGAAAAAAGAAATGGGAGCCTATGCTGCTTGTGTGTTGACTTGAGAGATCTCAATGCAAATATCAACATTGACAGGCATCCCTTGCCAAAGGTGAGCAAGCTCATTCCAGTTGTTAATTGGGCCATAGTGTATTCAGTGTTTGACTTATGACAAGCCTGTTATCAAGTAGAATTGGCAGAAGATTTGAAACCACTAACTGCATTCATCATTCTATTTGGGCTATTTCAGTTCAGTACATGTGTATGCCATGTGGCCTACCCTCTGCCTCGTTCATTTTCCAGGGAGTCATTATCACATTTTTAAGGGCCTTGAAGGTCATGTAAGGTGCTTCCAGGTTGGCATCCTAGACGTTTTTGAAGGGTACACAGGCACATCTGGAAATGTTATGTGTTTTCTGCTCAAGACTGGAAGTTCATGACTTGACACTTTTACCTGACAAGAGGCAGCTACTTAAAAATATGTTGGAGTATTGAGGCCATACAATGACAGTAGATGGAGTAGTGCTGAAGGAGTCCTTAGTGTCTGCTATCAACGAATCTCCACGCCACATGTCCAAGGTACAATTATTGTACTTTTGTAGATCGTGCAAATATTTTTCATGGTTCATTAAAACGTTTGCTTCAGTCATGGACCATTGAGATAACTGCTACAGAAATATAAGGAATCTGATGCACCCAAGTTACGACTGTTCACTGTTGGAAAGGAATGTACCATAACTGGAGATGCTAGTGCTTATCGTTTAGGGGCTGTTCTGTCTCAACAGAAAGGTCATGATGAAAGAGTGGTTGGGTACACTTCCAGGTCTGTGAGTCCCACATTGAGACGCTTTGCTGTAACTAAGGGGGAACTGTTGGCCTGTGACTGGGCTGTAAACCATTTCAGACATTTTATTCGGGGCAGCAAGTTCAAACTGCAGCCAAACCTCTTGTTCACATATTGTCTCCAGGGGGAGGTGTAAATTCAACTGAACGCATTGAAAGACTAAGATCAAAGTAGCAAGAATATTGTTTTACTGTGTTGCATGTTCTGGGCAAATGTTCCAAATGTGCTGACTTTTTGTCCTGCTCTCCTTGCCCATAGTCTGATTGTGGTGAAAGCAAGGAGGAAGAACTTGTAGTGGTTGCAAGCTTGAGTGAAATCCGTGCCATACAAATTGTTCCATTGCCTGAAGTGTTATGGTTTAGCGACGATGCTAATGATGAGACTTTGCACAAAGGAATACGCTCACTCAGGTTGGCCATCATTAAACACCTGCAAGTTACACTCTTTTGCTCAAACTGCAGATGAATTAAGTGCAACCAGTAATACACTAGTTAGGAATGATCAATGTTATCCACCAGAAAATGTGAGAGAAATTATAATTGAGGCTTGCCATCGGGGTCAAATTGGTATGTTGAAGAACAAGTTGAGAACACTATTTTGGTGTCCTGTAATGGACCGTGAGGCTGACTATTATGTGAGGAATTGTGTATAACGTTCCAGTTGTTATAAGAATCTAAATTGTATTACTCCTCCTATGCATGCAGCACCTTGGCCACAACTACCATGGTAAAGACTAGCTTTTGACGTGTAGGTCTGCCTGCATGATTACCAAGCTCTACGAAGAATGCCATTGTAATGGTAGACTATTTCTCCAAATGGCCTGAAGTCACGTCTGTAGTAAAAGTGACTAAGGAATCAGGTATACATTTCATGAAGGAGGTTTTCAGTAAGGCTGGTTTCTCAGAAAGCCTTCACAGCTGTACATAACCTGCAATCAAATTATTTGGTTGAATGTTAAACCATTAACTTGAGAATAGAATACACATAGCCTTACAAAACAAGACACCTATCAGAATCTCATCAGAGAGAGATTGTGAGCTTATCACATCCATCCACACTTCACTACTGTAATTAGTCCCTTCTAGTTGTTAAAAAGGAGGCTTCATTTGTTTTATATATGTCAAAGCAAGGTTTTAGTAGTGGTGTGGATTATGAACATGTCAGAAAAAATGTACAGAAGACAGTCCTTAGCCAAACAAAGATATGATGTTGTTCATAGTCAAACCCCATAATCTTTCTGTGAGAATGTGGTTCGCATCAAGTTGCCTGTGAGAGTGGGACAAGGTAAATCAAAGTTTTCCAAACCTATGAAAGGAGTTAAACTTAACAAAGGAAGTGTGATTACACAGGCTGGGAGGTGTTGGAGTATCAGAAGAGTTGTAAACAAATGTGGCCTTCCCAATGGAAAGCATGATGTTAAAATTGATAATGTCTTCCTTCTATGACGGTTACCTTCTGATAATACTGACCGAGTAATTAGTTCACAGCCCTTGATATGGAGGATGCCATTGGTCATCCCACTCCATCACAAACTGTGGAGGATGAAGGCTGGTAGGATGAAAATACCCACAGGGTTAAGAACACCTTCCTAGATGATTCTCCAGATTTTTTTGTTTTTGTTGTCTTTGAGGGGAGGGATGTGTTATATTCCATATTTTATGTCAAACTTTGTTGTTCCATTCTCATTGTTTATGACCGCAATGTTATGTTCTTCTGATGTAATGCACCCTGTCTGCTTGTGCTGGGAAAATGGTAGGTCCCTTGGAACTTTGAGGGAATCCAGTGGATGGTTGAGCTGAGGCAAAGGTATTCAATAAATTACGAAAAAGATTAAGGATGACTTAAGCGCTGTGCTCTTACCTTAGTTTGTTACATCATTATACAAGCATAAAGGCACTCCTTATTAACAATATTCACAGATTTTTCTTCTTTAGAAGGTAGAAAATTACATTGATATGGGAGAACAAATGAAACCTAATGATTAAATAAATTATGCAAATTCTAGACCATAAAAGACATTGCATCATTGGGCCAATAGCATTTAGCGTTTTCCAAGGTATTTAATTTGTAGCTGAAAATTAGTTATGTTCTAAACATGTATGTAATGCGAGTCAGGCCTTGAGAACGTTTTCCTTCCTGCACGAATGTGCCTAATATGTCTCACAGTTGTGTTTTACTGCTGACTAGATTGTTCTTTCCTCAAATTGAGTTCAAGAACTATTCCATACTTACAGCCCTTTGTGGCTAAGAGTGATATTATTTAATGAAAATACTGCATCCCTATACACCAACCAGACGCTTAAGTGTAGCTACCCAAAGAAATTGTTGCCCTACACAAAGAAACATGCAAGCACTTTGGCATATCATTTCAGGTTCAATGCTCCTTCTGCTCGAACTCTATCTCTTTACAGCTCCCTTGTGGAAGTTGAGGCTGGGTTACTGCTTTCTTCAAGAGGGAACATTAGACTTTGAGAGCAGTACATTCCGTGAGACTCCATGATCTCATTAAAAATTGCGCTCAACTTTCTTATAATTACACGTGGAGAAAAATATTACTAATTGGAGGATCCTTCTTTTGAAAGTCTTGATGGCAGGGTGATGGGAAGGGCTCTTCAGATTCCGCTTATGGAACCCAAATGCTGAACACACACTGAACATGTTATATGTATCTGTCCAAGATTGTGTACCCTTTGCTTCATGATTATGCAGTTAATTTTTAATGAGGCGGGAGATAGAACAATGACATTGACTTTTGATTTACTGATAGTTCTAATAATCAATTAAGTCATAAAGTATTTGGGTCTGATAATTAACCCATTAGCTGCTGAGGCTTTTCCCTTCCTAGTGCAGAGCTCTTATTTATTTATTTAGACATTTTGTGACAGTTCGTGCTTAAGCATTCATAACTCTTTTTTTTTTTAAATCAGACAAAAGAGCTGTGCAAGAAAGCATATTTAAAAAAAACCCACAGCAAACCTTATGATGATACAATAAGAAAGATAACCATCTTCTATCTTGGTTTGCATGGGGCTCTTGGACAGTGGGATAACAGAATGAGGTAGGAGCAATTTCTGTAACTGAAAACTGAGAGGGTTTAAAAAAAGCAGAGTTTCAAAGTCGCTACAGTTCTTGAAAATGAGTGAGTCCCAGTGGCTGCTGGTGATATTTGAAAGTGTTGGGGCGTAAAAGTTAGGTATGACCTTTTATGTAGAGAGCACAATTATTGGACAAACCTGAGGTCCAGGGAGTGGGGTGAGAGGGAGGGGTCCTTGGGAGGTGTCCGCCTCCCGAGGAAAAAAATGAAAAAAGATTGCAATTAGTACATTTTAAAGCAAATGAATTTCGTGAGAAAGCAAGGTTTGTGAAGCAGTGGGAACGTATAGTCTTGAAATATTAAACACAGTGCAAACTGCCCCATATCTTACTGTTAATATATTCAACTGTTACTGTTATGAACAATTTGTACAGTGCAACAACTTCAGGCCCTTTAAAGGCTGTGCTTGCTCAATGTATGCACCTACAGCTGCTGAATGCAATCGGTCATATGGAGATATGGGCAGGAGGGCTTTTAAGTCGGCAGAAAAATTGGGGGACTCTAAAAGGAATCATGTAAAATACGTTTCTGCGATTCTTATAGTGCACCCAACAACTGACATACATACACCTACAACCTGCCAGTACGATTTGCTTTGTTAATGGTTGTTAGCTGCTTAAGTTAAATGAGTAATAACAATGATTTGTTTTATAAATAAATACACTTTAGAGATGTTTCAATCCTGAAATTGTGAATTAAATATTATTGAGACCTGTGGATGGAGTATTGACCTTCAGTTATGTGCGCTTTATGTTAGATATGTTGGGCTTTTATCTCTGCAGATCTCGTCCATCTGCAAATCTTCAACCTCATTTCTTTCCTTTTCAGTGCCCTCTTTTCACTCTCCTCTAGATACACTTCATTGCATCTCCCCTACATCACCACCCCAACCATACACTGCACTCACACATTTAAGCCCTTTCTTTTTTTACTTTTCTCTTGTAATTATTTGGACACCTGTGTTCTCCCTTCACAGACATTTACACAGAATTTCAATTGAAACTGGAAAACATGACCATTGTTCTATGTGCTTTGCAGAGAGGCCAACCCACTAAGAGGCACTTTGCTTTGCCTTTAGCCTCATTGCCAGAGCTCTCAGGCAAGGCCCCTGATAAACACCTGGCACGGACTCAAAGTATGCGCTGTACAAAAGTAATAAGATACACGAAAGAAACAAAACGCAACTTGATGAAATAGCTAATAATGTGGGAGATTGCAAGATTAAGTAAAACGTGAAATAAAAAGAGGAACTGGACCACTGACATGCATTACTTTAATGCTTCAGCATTCATCGCTCGTAAATTATTCCATGTTTTGGCATTAATGTTAAGGACTTGTTTTAACACCATGCAGCATGTAGCTGTCTTTACTACAAGCACATATTTCTAACTTTGTGCTTGTCTGCTTGACTCTGATATTTGGATCAACTTTGCAAGGGAACAAAAAACTCCTGCTCATCTTTTGGATCAATTTTCTGGGGAACAACTACAGCAGCTCAACTTCTAAAGGGGCCAGCTGTCTCCAGCCAGGGCCTGGGGTGTCATAATTATTGTGATTGTGCTAATCACCCCCACTATAACTCTTACCATTACCAAGAACAAGGTGTCAAATCACGTGCCCACATCCAGTCTTATTGTGTGACCAATGGGATCTAGGGCTGTGAATAACGGACGTCTGGCCTCAAGCAGGGAGGCAGGCTCAGACGCCCAAACCGTGACGCCGACAGCATCTCTGGCCTATTCTGGCCACCACTATAGACTACAATGGCAATGAAGAGCTTTAGAAAGAAAAGCCTTGCTTCACTTTGTAGAAAGTTGATTTACTGCTTGGCTTATGTTCCTTGCCTCAGAGCGTGGTGGGGCAGGCAACCTGGGACAGACAGCCCAGACTTAAATAATTTGATTTGTTTCGGGATACAACTGTACCTCTGAATAAATCGATCTATTTAATATTTGTATCGGTAAACGTGTGGGAATTTGAGGGGCACAGCCCAGGGCCCTAATGAAGAAACCACCCATTGTGAGTCCACACATTTAATAATGCCAGTAGCAGCAGAAAGCAATGTATCCACAGGTTATTCACTGCGCACCACAAACTGAAATGTCTCTTGATACTTCAGTATTAGACGTACTGACTTCTCAACGTCTCTTATTCATAATTCTTGCTGGGATTTCAATACAGACAAGTACACGTAGAAGTGATTCTACTCATTAAGGGTCTGATGTATTGAAGGGTTTTCCACATTCTTTGTCTGTGGAGAAATATGTTGATAAATAAGGGCCTCGGTTACTAGGTATTTAAACTGTTAGAGTTCGTAGTTTTAGATCAAGAAGCAATCGTTAATCAACAGAAATTAAGCCAAACATATTGCGACTATGAAAGGCAAAGGCAAAAGCACCTTAAGCAAAGGAGATGTGATATGGTGTCCAAGTTGCAACCGAGCTTCAAATCGGGCTTCTACACATTGCTCCTGAGAGTCTGGACAAATCATTTCACCTCGCCGTGCCTTGATATCTTAACCTATTTAACAAGCATTTGCAATGCAATAGGTCTCACGTTTTCTTGAGTTAGAGCTATAGGCATTGTAAATTCAGAACTAGACTTTTCTTGCCATATTAATTGCCCAACCCTGCCTCATAATTTTCTTTTCCCTGCCAGGGTTTGGTGGTCACTGGCGCAGCTACTGACATCAGAAATCACAAGCCCTTGAGGACAGACGAGAAGATGACTGCAATCTGAACAGAAACTGGAAAACAAGGCTGGAAAAAATATTTTTCTTTTTATGTTAACAGAATGAAAAGTCTTGCAAGCATTTTTGCCTTGCATTTCAACAAAGCTCTAATGAAGTTAACAATAGCAGAGCAGCCTGACAAGATTTATGGCCCCAATAAAGGAGATAAGCAATGCCCTCAGTGTGGATGTCTCTGAGGGCTAGCAGAGAGGGAGCCTGGAGAGAGAGAGAGAGACTCCAGATGCTTCCAGGTTTATCTACATTCTACCAGAAAAAGCATATTGTAGCTTTCGTGAGCAGTAAGCTAAATGTTTAGGCACCAGGTGTTTGTTTTGTAAAATAAGCTTATTTTAGGAGCCAGAGGTAAACTGAGGACAGCACTGGAATAAAGCCAAAACAATTATCAGCGACATGGTAGGAGATGGAAGGAACAGAATGCTTCAATAAAACGCTGGCAGCTACCAGCCTAAAACACCCACAGGGAAAGGGGAGCACCAAAGTAATACCAAAAAGAGTCTGTCACACCAACAGATAAACCAAAGTGGAATAATACATTAGTTGGTCACTGCTCTGAAACAGAAAAAGGAGGGAGAAAAAGGCAGAACTGACCACTAGTGAGCAAGAACTTTTAAAGGACACTGCAGATTACACAAGGTCAAAATGCTTACGCTCAACGTAAAAATGGGTGAATCAAGAGGCGATTCATTTTCTAGTGTGTTCTATACAAGAGTCTGCATTCATTAATGCAGCCTTGTGCATGTGATGCTCTGAAGCAAGTATGCCTCTTTCTAACTCTTAAAGCCTTTGGCTCTTTAAGTTGATTTGATTTTTGTATGTCTAGACCACAGTACTAAATTATAATAAGCCAATATTAAACTGTCTTACAATCAACCAATGCCTTGCAATAGAAAGGTTGGGAATCTCTGTATTTTGCTGTAGGGTGAAATCTCTTACTACTTTGCTTACTGTTTGATTTTCACATAATAGCTGAAGGACGTTTTCTTTCACAAAGAATAGTATTTTAAAAAACGTTGTTAAAGAATATGTATATTTTGTGGTAAACCGTATGAGAGACTCGGAGTAAGTAGATGTGTTTAAAAAAAACAAAAAAAAAAAAAAAACTTCTGTAGCTTTTTAACACAAAATCAAAGCTGCTCTTTCCTTTTTCGGATATCCCTCCAACTGCATATCCTTTTGTTTTAGCTCAGGGGAGCAGTGCAGTGATGGCGTCTAATTGCAGTGATCTGGAGCAATCTATAGAGGTCCTGGTGAAAAACTTCTACCAGTACGCCGGGAAGAAAGACAAAATGAGCAGGAGAGAGTTCCGTAAGATGGTGGGCGCGGAGCTGAGCCACATCCTTACGGTGAGTGAAACCCCCCAGCCTCTCCCCCGAGGGTAGGTGCTGTACAGTTTTACAGGTGGGCTGAAATTAAACCTTTGGGGCCTTTAATGGGGGACATGGCCTACAAAGTTTAGGTAAAGACTTATTAAACTTTGTGTTAGGCGTGGCCTTTGTTATTAAGGGTATGACCAAATAAGCATAGATTAGAAACAGGTGCTTCTTAAATTCCTAGATAGAACCTTCTTTTTACAGAGAAAATATCAGAAGTTAGTTGGTATCAGCGCCTTCAGCTACTGCATGCCAGTGTGAAGAGGTGGCCATCAAATGCTTTGGTAATGCAGATATACTTGATGCATTTCTGACAGCATGGAGCATAAGTTCCAGAAGGAGAGGCTAGCCACCATGAAGGAGTCTCTACTGAATGAGATCGGTTTGTGCTTCAGATTGTACATTGTCCTGGCAGCTCTGCCTGGTCAGAGGTTTCTCAATGCTGCTTCTCTGTAGTTCATATAACATCCTTTGAAAGATGTACCACCGACCTTTACTCCTTTCCATCTGAGCTTCCCTTCTGTATGTACTATCTCTGAGTCACACACATATCAAAGCCTGTCTTTTTAACGTCTACCACATCCAATGACATGCATGCTGGATCTCCAGACTGCCATACTTCAACGTTTTCGAACCCAAAACCCACAAACCCATGAATCCAGGAGGAGTGAACGTAATCTATGCTGCATTTGTTCTGTGACTGCATTTGCACATATGTCAACATTAAGAATTTAAACAAGCAGTTTTTATGCACATACTGACATATTTGTGTAAAATGACAGTCCTGATTTGCTTACCCAAGAGTGGCTAATGGTGGTACGGTCTACCAAAATGAACGTTCTTCCCCTTAACTCTGTTGGATTTATTTTAAAGTTAACAAGAGACTTAATTTTATTTATTTTGATGCAGTATATAGCACTTCTGTGTCCACAGTAAGGCATGTCCTTGTGCTCAGAAACCCTGATGATAGGAAGGTGGGAAGTGAAAAGTAAAGCTGTAGAAATAGCGATGGGTGTAAGAATGGCTCCTAAAGCCACTGAGCGCGATGGGGGAATGTTGGTAAAAAATAAAGGCACACAGGTAGGATGCCTACAGCACCAATTCCTTCTGCAAATGTTTGCATTTACCCGCAGAGGGAGAGAATTCCAAGAAGGGAGAGTTAAGGGCCCGCTGGTTGCATGCTCCCTCATTTCCCTAAATGTGTGGAGCTTGTTGGAGGCCACGGGACATACGAGTTGGAGTAGAAGTCTCTAGCAAGCCCCCTGGGTGCTGTAAAGTAGGTAACTTAATGAGCCAAAGCCATTTTATATGTACAGGCTATCCACATGTATTGTGTGGTGACGAGGGAACAGTTCATAACATTTGGGTTGAGCCGCAGGCTGGCAAAGATTACAGTGCCGTGGTGAAGACAAGAAAATTACTACACTAAGCAACATCACCAGACCTACACTGGAAACAGAGAGAAATGGACCTGACTGGCAAACTGATTAGTGTGGCAGGGAGGCACATGCTGCCAGTTTTCAGTAACACTCAATTTTAGTTTATTCAATTTAATTAACTACTTCAGCTATGTCTGTACAGAAATGTTTCAGTAAAACCTACATAGAGTTTGAAGATGAATGCTGTAGTAATGATGCTGAATTGAAATAAATTGCAGTGCTTTTAATGGTAGATCGCTCTATTCAATGTGATGCTCCCAACACCAGCCAGCCGCAACTGTCACAGGCTCGGAACCTACATTCCAAGGATCTCCAAGGCAATAGAATACATTGAAAGATTCTGAACACACAGAATCCTTGGACATTAGATTACAACACATCCTCTTCCTTGGAGTTCATAAAACAACAAAAAGAAAAATTACCTAGTAGAATAGTTTAAATAAGAAAACAAAAAGAACAAAGATAAATATGTTTAACAACAATAAAAAACACCAAAATGAAAGTAATATGTGATATGTTATACAAACTTACTCATTGCACATAATCTGATAAATATCTTGGAGGTTTTCTCAATATAGTAATTTTCCAATAAGTCTTATTACCCACAGGAACATATTTTGTAGCATGAGATCCTTCGTGGATGTTGCTTTCTGAAATTAAATCATTAATTTGTATACCACTTAGATCATCCTCAACGTTTTTTTTTTGCTCCCCACCAAATCTTCATCCTTCATCATCATATATCCATTACAACCATTCTTATCAAATTAGTTCTTGTCCACACCCTCCTTTCCATATTTGGCACCTCTCCTCCTATTCCAACATTCACCATTTTTTAACACAACATGCCACCTATGAACCTCCTTCACTTCAAACGGGCCTCTAAAGTTTCCCACCCCTCTCTTGATGCACCCATCCTTGACCTTTACTAGATCACCTGTTTGAATTCTTCCAGCATTGCTAGTTTCAAAAGTTTTGTTAGTACGTTCCTCAAGACATTTTACTTCTAACAAATTCTGTAACTATGAAGGATTCAGTTTAGTTGTAGGTGTCCTACCCCTCATCTTATAAAAGAAACTTCATTGGTACTTGAATTTTTATAGTGGTATGATACGCCCATACTAAATCATATATCAAATTATCTTCATCAATGCCATTAGAGAATGCCAGTTGTAACACACCCTTTATCACCCCTTTCTACAATGCTATTTACTTGTGGGATTATACAAGGCAGTTAGAGCATGTTTAATGCCACAAATAGTAGGAATTCCCGCATCTTATTTGAGGTCAATTGTGTACCATTGTCAGTTATTAATACTCTAGGAAAACCTTCCTCCTGAAAAACTTTACGTAATGATGTTAAAGTTTTTTCTTATTGGATATTTCAGAAAGAAATTTAACTACCAATCACTGTGTATTAACAACTACCAATACCATGGCAAAGTTCTTCCTGTGGTGTAACCAAAACATAGGTCCTATGAAATCCAAGGATACACTATGCCAAGGAATTCCAGGATCGTGAATGTTGCTCACATCACTTTGCGAACCGACTTTCAATCTTCTTTCATTCTCCCTGCACTCAACACACTGTTCAACTCATTTTACAATATCACCATCCATTGTAGGCCACCAATAATCTATCCTTAATCTTTTTTTTAGTTACAGTCCGTCTTAAATTCCCTTCATGAGCCACATCGAACAAATTCTTACAAACGCCTATTGGGGGAATTATTTTGTCCCCATGCATTAAAATTCTTCCATCTATCTCAGGCAGCTCATCTATTATTTTGCAGAATGGTCTTACAGAATTTGGTGTAGTACTCTTCCCTCCTCACGCCATGTCTAATCATTTTTACAACTTGTTTTAGAACTTCATCCTTTAACATAGCTGTAGGCCAATCTACTTCACCTATGGTACCATATGTTCCTGACAACGTCTCCTCAACACTGGCAACAGCATCTTCACGATCTCTCCTAATGACACTGTCTTCAGTGGCACTGGCATCAACAGTCACAACAGTGTTCTTTTTAGTGTCAAATGAGGTTAATATGTGTGGGTTACATATGTTATTTTTAATTTGATGAAAAAATTCTTCCTGTTCATCATTCCAGACAAAGGACCTAAAAAAAGAACTAAGTTGATCTTTATCTATAGGTTTAGGTGCAGCACTTATGGTGTTCAACAAATCCCTTTTTGGCTTCACTCCTTCAGCTGTTAGTGTATGCCCTAAGTAATCTATTTCCTCCACCAAGAATTTACATTCCTCCTTACGAAGTCATCCCAGCGTCAGCTATGTCCCTTAAGCAAGATCCAACGTACTGTTGTGTTTTTCTACACTGTTTCCAAAGATCAATATATCATCTTGAAAATATACGATATTATCCATGTCTTGAAATAGCTCTTTGATCATCCTTTGAAAAAAAACTAGCCGCCGATGACAAACCAAAAGGCATTCCTAAAAACTGATCGGTGCCCTCCATAGTAATGAACGCCATCAAATGTTTAGATTCCTTGTGCAAATGTATTTGGTGATATGCGTGATTCAGATCAATTTTAGAGAAGAATCTAGCTCTTTTTAATAGAAAAATCAGTTCATTGATATTTGGTAGTGGAAAACTGACCATTATAATATTCTGATTAAAATTTCTTAAATCCACACAAAACCTAAACTCCCATCGCTTTTCTTAGTGATCACAATGGGGAGATCCATTCCGATGTTTCTACAGGCTCAATTACTCCATTATGAAACATTTCTTTAAGCAAGCTTTTCACTTCTCTCACTGCTATAGGAACTCTCCTCACTGTATGCTGGGCAGGAACTGCCCCTTTCTTCAGTTCAATTTTGTGTATGTAACCCTTCAACTGTCCAATTTCTTCTCTGAAGACTTTACGTTGTTCTTTTTTAAAATATCGCATGACTAATCCTCCACCATCATTATCTGTTGAGGTGCTCGAGCACTTAGAACAATATTCAAATCCTATTGATGAAACCACCCTAAAATTGGAGGACCCGTTTTTGCAACATAGACTTTTCCTTATATTTGTCTGTCCTTAAACTTTATATCTGTTAACATATACCCAATTATATAAATCCTTTCGCCTTGATACCTACCGGGATTGATATCTTTAGGCAACAAACGCACATGTTGCCACACAGAGGTCAACAGATCCCTTGGAACTATAGTGTATAATGATCCTGAATCGATCATCAATTCTACATCCTTTCCTTTAATTGTGAAATTAGCTTTTTGTCTATTTTTTTTCTTCCAAGCGCTTCAATTTGTTCATTAAAATATAGCACTCTATCCACTGCTAAATCAGATGTGTCAATGACTTCCTCTGATAATGTAGCTACTTTTCCTTTCTTGATGCCCCTATCTTTACACATCCTGGCAAAATGGCCTTTCCAACCACAAATTCTGCACTCCTTGCCTATGGCATAACAATGAGTAGACTCAGAATTGTGATACGGGCTCCCACATTTGCTGCAAAGTTTGGAAAAGGACTTAGCAGGAGTACCATATTTCAAAGTTTTGTAAGAACTTTTTTTCTGCCCCATAGCAGCAACATCTGCGTTTACTGATGAGACTTGACTTTCTTCTCTTAAATCTTTTTTACTAATCTCCTGTATGCAATAGTCCGATTCATCAACTGCATTTTTTAAAGACTGATCTCTTATTGCCCAAAGTCTCTCTTGAATTATCTTATTTTTACATTGTGCAATGTAGAACTGGTCTCTAATCATTTCATCCATCTTTGCCCCAAATTTGTATTTTAAGGATAATTCTCTTAGGCGTGTCACAAAATCGTCAATTGATTCACTTTCTCTTTGAGGCTAAGTATATAACGTATAGCGTCTCATAACTATATTTGTGCTTTTAGAGAACCTCACTTCAAGTCTTCTTTTTGCTTCCACAAATTTGTCTTCAGTAACTTGACCCACATCAGTCATGGCCAGTGGCAAATATTTGAAAATATGTTGGCCCTCTTTTCCTAAAGAGTTCAATAAAATAGCTTTTTTTCTCCAAAGAGTAAATTATTGACCATCTAGCGCTTCCAAATAGTTATGAAAAATATATTCCCATTCTATCTACCGTACTCCAGGATGGGCTAAAAATTGCGGTGGTGGAAAAATTGAAGAGGTATCCATGCTCTGGAATCATTGAATAAATTACCAAAGTGCGTGCGTGCGTGTGTGTATATGTGTGTTTATATATATATATATATATATATAAACTTTGTATTTATGGGAATTCTATTATTTTGAATAAAAAAATAATAATACCCATTTGAATTATCCACGTTTTATTTATGAGGAATATTTCAGTATTTATCCAGGGAGGTCAAAGTATTTAACTAAGGTAAAAGTCTTTCTTATTTATAAGCCTTGAAAGTTATGTTACGATGAAGACGATCTTTAGATTGACAAGTCTGTGATCGCAGACAAGGTTGCCATGGAGATGATGAACAAACACTGAGTTCTTTCTCAATGTTCATTAAAAAAAAAAAGACAGGTATAACAGGTTGCTTCCGCCTACATGCGCTGAGTCCTCGCACATAAACGAATTAGTGGTCAGGCGTGGCCCTAGTCTTCAACAAACGCCAAAATAGCCTTGCAACGGCAAAACTCCTACCACCTCCAGACGCACAGACAAGGCAAAAATGAAGGGACTAAAAAGACTCACATGAGAGTGCCAAGGTATGCAGGAATGGCGGTAAGTCCACATTGAAAAGAGGCGATGACCGGGTGGCTGTGCTGGTGTTAAATCGTCACCAAAATATGTAGTAATGACGCCGAATTGAAATAAATTCCAATGCTTTTAATGGTAGATCGCACTATTCAATGTGATGCTCTCAACACCAGCCAGCCGCAACTGCCATTGGCTCGGAACCTACATTTCAAGGACCTCCAGGGTTATAGAATTCATTGAAAGATTCTGAACACACAGAGCCCTTGGACATTAGATTACAACAAATGCCCTAGATGTCAACAGGGCAGCTCACTTCTATCATATTGTCTGGGGCTGTAAAGGTCTGACTTTTGGAAAAATGGGCCAAGCACAGTCTCCACACTTGTGGACTAGACTGGCCTTTAAAGCCCTAAGGTGTGTCTATTATGGATTATGCTCAGGCTCCAGAAGATGAAGGGGGGCACATACGTAGACAACTTCTTGCTTCTACCTGCGAAATTGGCCGCAATAAAATGAACCTCCACGGTGAAGCCATCAGCAACCACTTGATTAAATGACTTGAAGAAATGATGCAAGGTGGAGGTGGCACTAATTGCGACATTACAGAAACGCGAGGAAACAACTGAAATTGACAAACTGGGGCAGCATACAACTAAAAATATTAGAAACATCAGACCGGCGCCTTTCCTTCATTTGGGAAGACGACAGGCAGCTAAAACATTAATGTAAAAAAAGATGCGCACAATGTGTAGATACTCCTGAAGGGGAAGAAGAAAAATGGGCTGTCATCTGACTGCCAGTCATAATGTAACCAAAGCTGCAAAATAGTGCTGAACATGCACAGAGGCTAACAGTGCAGGCAAGTTGTGCTCCTGATAAACCAACAACAGTATGCATGCTCTCTAAACACTTCACTTTAAAATTTGAAAGTAAGTGTTGGAAGGATTGTGACGCTATGCAATATGACATATTCTAGGTGTACATTGCTTATGTAGACGCATATTTTTTTGTATGATTCATGTTTGCTTTTATGAACTTACTGAACATCAAGAAAGAAAAAAATCCCTAAAGCCTGGGTGCACCGAGAAGCATGGGTTGCAGCTGGCAGAGTGAGAGGAGGGCATGTGGATTCAGAGGGAATGTTATGTCACTGACATTATACATAGGTAGTGAGGATAAGTAATGGGGCGTGCGTAGATATGAGAATGATGGATTTAACTGCAGAAATGGTAAAGGTGGGGGTGAACAGCATCTGAATGAATAGCATCGGATGCTCTTTGTCAAGGATGAATGGATTGGTGTCATTTTCGGTCCATGATGTGTGGAAGACTGATGTTTAGCCATTCTCTTAAAGATGTTATTTATTATCCAGGTAATGATTTTTGGACACTGTGTTGCCTCACTCTCGTTGTTTCAGGAGCAACTTTATCCTAAATGTATGCATTCTAAGATAACAGGGGTCTAAATAAATGCTCCTGTGCGTGAGGAGTTGCAAGAATAAGCACTATCTGGTCCGTCCTATTAGTCTTTAGTGCCTGCTGTTAAACATAACTCCTCTGTCTTTTGTGGACAACCATCCCAGTTCCACCGAGTGTAGCAACCATTAGTATGCAGATGCTGGCCATGGCCCGATTCATGAATATTTATTAGACACTACTGCAGAGTGAATTGTTCCTGGCTTCAAAACCGTGCCACATTCCCCTGTGCACACAGGGATTCCTGCACTGTGGGTTGCCTCTGCTGGTTTTCAAGCTTTGGAGTTGCACAGTCAACTAGTCACCTTCTCCATGTAGAACCTAAGGTTTCAGTAGCCCAGACGATGCCTGCTTAAGAACGCTGATGCAGAACCGCATAGGCTTCGCAATATAAATGTGAATTTCCCATGTGCTGATAGGTCTCGCAAACCCCACATGGCTCACCTCCTGGTCCCTAAAGACTGTTCAGAAACCGATCACCAGTTCTGTCACTGGAACTAAAAAGTGGTGCCATGGGTTGGACGCCGGCTGTCAGTGGCTGCTTCTCTGCTGTAGTCACAAGTTTAAATTCCTTCAAGTCAAGGAAAAAAAGAAAGAAAACCTCACCCAATCGCTATGGTGGATGCTTTTACAATAGAATGGAAATAAAGGTACTGAGTTATTTGTTTCCGTTCCCGGGGATAAACCAACCCTTACAACTGCCCTGCGTGAAGATACTTGTTTGACATTTCAGCAGAGATTGAAAGATCTGCTTTTCTCCACTGCCTTCTGTAACTGCCTGTTAAGTCAACAAGGGCAGGGTTGAATCCTGCGAACACTATACAACTTACACCATCTATCCCTCTTCCTGAGAGCTGCTCTGATGCCCTAAGGATAGGGTAGCCACTGATTTACCAACGTGACCCCTGTACTTTATGTGAAAGCTGGAAAAAAATATTGGTAAAATCACCAAAAGACATTAGTGTCCTTTGAAAAAAGACATATATCACACAGTACAAGTGGAAAACCACGCAAGAGCATTATAGAGTTGCCATTATTCACGTCTATAATTTTTTGATTGGAAAAAGATGCCCAACGTTTTGGTCCCAGGTCCATTCCAATTGGTCAAGAATTCCACATCGTAAATACAGTGCTTGGAAATTACCCGCTCTGTGGGTACTAACAATTACAGAATGGTGGAATACTGTGGTATTCAGTGTTGTTCCCGCTAGGTGCTCATAGAAAAGGGGAATTACAACAGTACTCAAGATAACCCCACTCAATTAACCTGGTGATTACGGATTTTCCTGCTATTTCCTAGACATAACTTTCACCAGCTTTTAGCTGATGACATGTTTCTGCTATAAGGAATGTGTTAAGACAATATTCTTTGTAATTCCTGATTCGGCCAGGAGCTCTGTTTTTGGGTGAAAACGAAGTACTGCTAAATCGAGGTGCACAACTTAGAATGGAGGCCAACAGTCATATATCAGTATTGCCTCTGATGGGTGATAATTCATGAAATGTCACTAAGGCCAGGGCTTCAGGCAGGGTTTTAAAGTCGTGTATTTTACTTCCTACTTGCTGAAGTTGGTTGGGAAATTATCTCTTAGTGAGTAGAAAGTAATTCTTATTCTTGATGGTGGTACATATAAACATGTAATAAAATGTAAAAAAATTATTTCATTTTAAACCATCAACATTTATTTAACTCTTTTGAAAGGGAAGTTACATTGCTTCTCCAGGTATGGGACACAATGCGATTAGGAATGTAGTATTTCATGTTTGTCACAACATATTAAAACTACTTTTGCATAAGAAAGGCATGGCGATGACAGCTTTAACTCACCGTTTTGGAGTCTACAATCTTAGCCTTGGTGAGACTTGCCCTGATCTGTCGTAATGCTCCCAGTTTTATTCTATTTGTTTCAAGAACTCTCTAGACCCATTGTCCTCTTTCTTTAAAGATCTAGACAGGCTGCTAGGTAGAGGGGTCTGGGCAAATCGTTTTGTTTATAGATGTTTTTGCCAGAATATATTCAAAGTCCTAAATATAAAGCATACAAAAAAGAATTATATCCACTCTAGCCAATTAATTATCATCCAAATTATGTTTTTACAAAAGGAAAGAAGCAAGCAGTCATCGTACACACACATTTTAACCAATATTTATGTAATCACACCAAGGGAAAGAAAAGGTTAAATTAGAGAAGAGAAGAAAATGCATCTTCCAGTCATTACATCCAAATATCAACTAAATATGTTTACGTAAAACGTCATTGTCTGATAGAAAATATGAACATCACAGTAAAAAGCTATGCAGGTGATGAATTCTTAATCAATGCCCCAGTATGCAGGGCAGCAGTGGAGTCGATGCAGTACTTGAGCATTACATTTTCTAGACCAAGAAGGCTTTAGTGTGTAAGTTCCTATGGAATAAAATGGAAAAACATTTCTGGGAAGCCAAATAATTTTAAATCATTTTAGTGGAGAAACAAATTCTAGAAATACAGTTTGTTTCAAAAATTTAAAAATCCCTAGGAACAAAAAAAAGTAGTAAAACTAAATTAAAAAGAAAAACTATGTAGATCCCATAGGAGATGTTGGTTATGGAGCACATTTGTATTACTTAAGTACAAAAAGTAGGTCAGAAGGCAAACGTGCATACCAGCTAGATTGGGAAAGGGAAGGAGGAATAAAGGTATAGATAGGATGCACACAAAAAATGCAAAGGAGGAGGAAGGAAATATACTAATTTTGAAAACTGAGTCATTCTCCTTATCTCACAGCTCTTCTACAACAACGTGATGTTTTTGATGTAGGAAATTATACCAAATTCTTTCCATATGCTGGAATATTCAGGTGAATGGGAAGTGTTGGGAAGGACTTTTCTGATTTTCAATGGAAAGAGAAGTGCTATAGCTGAACTTGAAACATCTGCCATTACAGTGCATTTTCACCTTTTAATGAACGAAAGATAACTAATTTGGGCATTTCTGTGGTGTGGGGTCCCGTAGCCGTAGGTGTAAGTGAACACCCAGGAACTTGTACAGAACTATGCCAGCAGAAGCCAATGAAAACCATTGCCAACAATTACTATTTTAGATTTTTGAAGGTATTTATAAAGTGCAAACCTAGCGCAAATGGCAGAGGACCACTGTACAAAGCAAAAAGAATAGACGGCGGACATGGAAAAGTGTTGTCCCTGTATGTTTACAATGAAAGTCTGAATCATTCCAAATGACAAATGTAGAACGTAGATAAGTCTTGGAGGGAGAAGATGCAAAAAAAAGGCAGGGAAGCTATCTAGGAAGCTAGAAACATGATGTATGCTTAAGTTGTGAGGGCCTTGATTGCTCCTTCAAGGCATATAGTTCCCTAAATTTGCCCCTAAAACTCCCTCAGATCTATGGCAATACAGAATGAAAATACACTGCAATATGATGAGATGATGAGGTCATGAAGATGACAGAGATCAAGATCTATAAAAAATGAGCTCAAATGGAACTATTGTATAGCCATTGTAGAAGACAACAATTTGCTCTCTACCTAGGATATCACTGCCACACAATGTAGGTTTTTGTTTTGATGGCCAAGGCGGCAAATCAATTTCACTAACAAACCCAGTTGTTTCTTCTGTGATCTACTAAAAGAAGCCCAAGATGACCATCATTTCAGTGGCAATGATAGATCCGGGAACCAGATATTTACGATAGGACATCAGCATTGTCTACACAAACCATTACAATACAAAATAAAAGCCTTTTTGCAATGAGCCAATAGTTTCTGAAAAAAAAATGAAGCCAGTCCCTTTAAATAGAGCAGCCCTCAGGACACCAGTCAAGCCACCAGCATGTTTTTCGATACCACCTGATAACTAAATGGAAAACTATGCATGCTGTTGGCAAGAAAATTACTTCTCCACACTCATTGATGCTCAAAGTCGCTAACGTGTTCTTATTACAAAACAAAAAAAAATAGTGAAGGCACATGCTGCAATCTCCATTTTATACGATGGGAGCGGCAATCACTGACACTTCTTTTGCATAAACTGTCAATAAAACATTGACAAAAAAAAGCTTGACTCAAGTTTACGTTGTCTTCTGGGTGTGTCAGCTAAAGAATTCAAATTGTAAAATGGAACAAAACTTTTCAGGAGGAAATCTGAGAGGGTTGTGTAAACAATTAAGTAATTAAAAAAAAGCATGCTAGGGCTTTGCAACCATACAAAACCATCATTGGCAAAACAAATGGGTTAGGTCTTTTGCAAATTATAAAGTGTTTTTTTATGTTTATTTTCTACTTCAAACATATGCCACAAAGACCAAAACCTAAATGTGGCCGCCACATGCTGACATTACAAATGTTATATTTATAAATTTTCACAGATGGGACTGTATCACTAGTAACAGATACATGTTTTTTTAAACGGCAAACTTTTCAGTGTCCCATTTACTTTATTATTGTTAGTGAAGGATAAAAGAATAAATCTCTACATAACCAGGCACACAAATCGCAAGCAGCTATAATAATGTATAACTTTGAAAAGGAGGTGAAAATAAAGCGCCATCTAACTGGCCACCCACAGTACAGGCAAAACAAAGAGGTGTTTTTTTTAAAGTTAATATGAAAAGTCAATGATATAACTCATGTTTTATGCTATGGTGGGCGGAAAGAATGTGTATGACAATTTACGAATAGATGAATCCGTGTGTGTGTGTGTGTGTATGTATATGTATGTATATGTGTGTGTGTGTATATATATATATATATATATATATATATATATATATATATACATATATATATATATACACATATACATTCTGTATAATTTGTATGGAAACGCAGTAGCCTGGCCAGACCTAAAAAGGACCTGCCTGGTCTTTTGTGGTTCATAAGTGGTTTCCAAACCACTTATCCTTGCTGCAAACACAGGCATTATCTTACGATTCAAAGGTGTAACTTCAGTACCAGGGGTTATCACACATCTCATTAAATTGAAACTACTTCATGCTTTGGAGAAGCCTGAATTAAAAAATTGAAATCAGTACTTAACTATATGTACTTACCTTCAAAATACTGGGGTAGTCGATATTCTGAAAAACAACCACGTGGCAATTGTTGGTGTCTTTTGTTTTAAAAAATATATATATTTTATTATTTTTTGCAAAGTTAAGCACATATTATGTCTTTGCAACCATCCCATTAGTGTACTTCGGTACACAAAATGTCAAAAATACAGTACAGTGGTTTCACACGTAGTGGCTTTTTTCTTAATTAAATGAATTCCAATGTTTGGAGTTTGAGAAAGGTTACATCTATGTTTTGTAAAAATACGCTTTGGTGAGACTAATTTTTTTTTTTCCTTCTACCCAGAACACACAGAGCAAGGAAGGAGCCGACAAACTGATCAAATCTCTTGATGCAAACGACGATGGGAAGATCAGCTTTGAGGAGTACTGGACTCTTGTTAGTGAGATTGCAAAGAAACTCAGTCAGCAAATGGCCATCCAGAACCAGGAAAGCGGATAGAGGAGGAACTGCAGAACCTGTCACTTGATATAGTCATGTGGCTGGATAAACTTACACATGACCCGCTGTCTTGGCAGTCTCAGCAATACTTCTAACCTAAGACGTTGATATATTGCTGAAAGAATCCGGTTACATTGGTTACAAAATTCATTTCTTGGCCCGTATTTTAGCGAGGATAGGTTTGCTTCAGCAAACAACAATCAACCATTGTGTTCTTAACAATAGCTAAATGTAACCAATGTATGCATGAAAAAATAGAATTTCTGTTTCATATGTTTTCACTTCAATTAGAATCCAACTTTCTTAGGTCTAGGTAAATTTCAGATACCATAATTCGGTCACTTCCAAACTGTGGGTAAAGAGCGATGTAGAAAGTTGTCTGAACGCTTGTTTTTGCCTCATGAATCTGTTATAGATTCAGGTCCTGTCTACTGTTTGGATTTTGAATTTTTTTTCACAAAAATCAGAAGTGCAACTCTGTTTCTAATCCTTTTTTTTTTATTTGATAGCATTAAAGGTGCTGGAGGTAAATCTTCCTCGGAGATTAAGCTTCCTCAGAACATAATCTGGTTTGACATCGAAGGTCTCAGGGTCGAAGTTCCTGAATTAGCATGCCAATGTAGCACACATTTTTATTGCGTATGTGCTGATATTTTATTATTGCCAGCTTTGGGATTGTTTTCCAAGGTGTTAAAAGGCAGGGAGCTTTGACTTTTCATGTTGGTTTCATTCCATTTTTTATGGTTGATGTGACCACCATACCTTTTTTGCATTGTAGACACACTGACCTCAGTATTCCATTTGGTCCTCGCCTTCTTAATTATTTGTTTGGTCAGAAGACTGTGAATCCAAAGGAGGCCCCTGAGCCCTCATCTAATGAAGCTTTCTCAAAACCTACAGAAGCCAACCTATCTTCTGACATCATCGCGTAGACTCCAAAAGCATACTTTTTAAAAAAATATGGGCTTTTCAGTAGAAAATGCACACAATCCCCACTCCTAGTCATGGAACTTTCCTCACAGTGATATACAACATCTACTGATATGCTACAGGTACAAAAAGATGGCGCCCAAAAAGGGATGGATGGAAATGGTTGAATAACTCTGTAACACCGATATTAACTGACCAAAATGGATATTGTCATTTTTTTTTTTTTAGCAAATTCGTCTTTTTCATTGTTAATACCCTAAAATTACCTCAATTCTTTTTTTTGTCCTTCGTGTATCACTTAATGCTCTGATGTTAGTAGTTTGTGTCTAGAATAATCCAATCCGAGAATGTTCAAGCAACCATCTCTCTTCATTTCGTAACCATTAGCACATCCAATTTCAAAATGGTGTTGGGTATTATACCACTGTTTTGCCGTCAAATATGAAACTACAACAGCAACTGCAAAAGCACTGAATCCTCTTCATGGACTAATCCTATACCATCATGGAAAGTAGATGTGGAGTTCAGAATAGTGAATCGATACTTACTTGTATACAATTACGTGGGTAATAAAGTGGTAGTTACTGTAGTGGAAGTGATATTTTTGTGGGTTGATATTTATACCATGATAAAGTAATGTACAACACAGTGTTGATTTAAAAGTTGTAGGCATCGAGTCAATGCCATGCTGAGTCAGTGTAACCTTCCCCATGGTCTCAGTGTACCCCTTTTGATTTTCATAAACATAAGAGATTATTTCTAAAGTAACCCCAAAAAAGTTGGCAGAATTGTGTAAAGCATAGCACAGTTATTATATCAAGTTACTAAACAACTATTACGGGTACGTAACTGTTTTCTTATTAAGGACAGTGGCTAGGGAAGATCAGTACAGGCACCAACATTTTGTCACAGCTGATGGATCTCTGGAGCTGTTGAAATAAGTTGTAGCAATATTTTATGTGTCAGTATTTCCCCCAAAGAAGCTCTTCCAGTACACTCCTTTATGCACTTTTGTTCTCCGTCCTTATTCTCCTTGGCCTAGCAAACCCTCTTCTCTGTAGGCAGCACTCGGATCCAGGGGTAGAGGACCCCTGATAGCACTGCATGGTCCTGCCACTTAGTGATCTTGCTCCTCCAAACCTCCGAGCTTCTCATGTTGTGAGAATCACTCCTGAGGCAAAATGTTGCAAATGGTCCAAGCTTCTACCCATGATAATGCACTGATCTGTTTTTTTGCCCCTGTTGAAATTGCACGGTCTCCCAGTTTGCATAATATGATTATTTGCCACTGCTAGAGTCCACTTATGAACAATTAGAGCCAAACTGGAATCAAATCCCCTCATCCGACTGCCTCTGAAGAGCTAGTTGACATTCACAGAAAATGAAGTCCGCCTTAAGCCCAAGATGTCCAGCGTAGATCTGGGAGGGATGGATCCAGCCCAATGACTGCATTATCAGGAAAAAACATTGGCGCCTTTAAAATTGGTATAACTGACCCTTCCTCTTCCCAACAGGGAAAGGAGGTTAAATGCAATACAAACGTTAAAATCTAGTGTGGTTCTGGGGGTTGCAGGGTGGGGCAGCTGGGACTGCAAGAGTTTGCACACTGAAGTTCTTGAGGTTTAACTATTTCTGTGTTCTGGATAGGACTTTGAGAGTTGGGAGAAGAGAGGTTTATACACGTATGGATAGGATTTCTTTGTAAATTACATTTGTAAAGAGGAGGAGGGCGGGGATAAAGGCGTATATTCTCTTTCCACCGTCTGAAAATCTGCATGGTAAGTGTTGGTAATGAGAAAATAAATTGGAGGCTGCGTCATTTATCTCAAGACTTAAAGTAATTCACTTTGTTCCAGAGGACGCGCAGTGAAATCAAGGGAAGGAATGGTAGAAACTGTTGCAAACAGTGTTTTGATTTGAATGTGTTTCATAACAGGTTGCTGGTGCTACATTTTCCCTCCTGGAGGATACAATGCCCCTGAACCCTCTTGGGATCTGTTACATACGCAGTAAGTATCAGTCACAGTGTGTGCGTCGTCTCCCATGGAGACGGTACCTACACACGCACAGGCCGTTGGTTCAATGTTTACACGGGCATCATGCCTTAGTGCCCTGTCCTATGTGCAGAGTTGGTTGTAGTGATACAAGGCCGCCAGTTCAGCTGTTTGATTTGGGAAGGGGCAATTCAAATGGAAGAAATAAACTCGAGAGCCAAACCTGTCATAATAGTTGTATCTGTAGAAAACGCACGTCAACATCTTGAGATATCACGGTATTCAAAAACAGTGGTTTATCAGCACAATGGCATTCCTTTTATCGCGTCTGGAATAATGAAAAGTTAGAGACCAGCCAGGATTTGAACCTGTGGCCATGAGGTCAGACGCAGATTTCCGAACTTGATGCAGTATTCCCCGGAGCCGCCAGACCTGCATCTTATTTGTGTTTTTTACGTCACAGCTTCCAGGCACTCTAAACGATAGATGTGAATGTTGCACGACTCCATCGCAGTCGTTTAACTAACATTTGAAGAAAAGGTTGTCGGCTGCGAGGAGGTTAGACACCATGCGGCAAAGGTCACACCCATGTTTTGACCATCAAGTGCCATTACCGAGCGAGCCATCTAATGTGTATTTATAGTGTGCCATGAGGGAGGAGGGGGCATCAGAAAAGAGGAGGTGGTTGGATCTGTTGTGAGCGTTGGAGGGTGGGGGGTGGGGGGGGGGGGGGGGGGCTGCTTACACTTTCGTCTCTGTAATCTACGCACCGCAACATTCCTTTTAGGATCACCAGTGCACATTATAAACTGATCATAGCAAGGTAACTCCCTTGAGGTGTATAGGAACCCTCTTGCTTTTGCTGTCCATTATTGTCCCGCACTAGAGCCTCAGCACGAAGAGGTACTGAGGTCCGCCCTCCTCAGCCATTGGTTGCTTTAAGTGTCCTTTGGTTTCATCATCCTATGGCTGATGGCAACTCGCTTGCGCCATGCATGGAGTTTTGACACTGCATTAAGCCCCAGTGCCATTTCATCAGTGCAACACTGAGACAACTTTCCATAGGGTTCTTGTGTTTTCTGCAGATGTTTTCTGCTTTGGAAAGTATACCCTTTTCACATAAAAGCAGCATTTATATGGCACAGTACATACTTAATGAGTTTCTTTGTTGTGGAAGATTCTTTCCGAAGCATGCACCTCTTTTCACTTTTTTTCTGTACTATTGGGTTACTTAATATTTGGAAATAAAGCTTACTGGCCCTCGCTGAATGGTGTATAGCAGGCAGGCAGCAATACTTGGTTTACAACAGATGCTGATAAATCTTCAACACTTCATTTTAAACATACTATTTAAATAGAAAAATACAATATTGACCATAAAATATTACAATTTGACCCCTCACTCACACACACACACACACACTCCTCTCTCTCTTTCAAAGCCAGCTAGGGAATATAAAACACATTTGGTGGGCTTAAAAACAACTAGCCCTGCAGATGTTTTACAGAAAAAAAAACCTCAATCAGTAGTCCATAGACAGGTGTACATATAAACAAGACATCAGTTACTCTTTTTAATACCTAAGAGATGATCAGTGATTGGAGATCGTCCAATCGAAATACACGTATGTAAAATGTACTTGAACCCAGTTAAATGTAGATGTGGTGAGTTTATATCACAAACTATTTGGATGGATAGTATTTAACATATATTTATGGCATCTTTTCTTTAACAGACTTGACAGCATTACACAAGGTGAGGTGTAATCAGTCCTGATCGGTTCTCCATTTGATTAAAGTGAAAATAAGAGCCCAGAGGGTTTCCCCTTAGTAGACAAAATGGCTCAGCGAGTTAATCACTTGTCGCTAAAGCATGAGATGGCTTGCAGGGCATACGTTCAGGCCCTGACAAGACCAACGCCGCCTCCCAGGTTTTACTCTTGTGTAAGCAGGTACTGGTGAAGAACTCTGAAGAACGTGGGCACAGTAAATTCTTTAATTTACATGCCTGACACCAGTATGAAGCTCTGAGATCTGTTAAAAACAAGGTGCATTCTGTACACTGTGGTTGGCGAAGGTGTTAGTTGGCTCTTCTTTTAAAGATACGTTTTTGACCTGTTTAGTATTGTGTAGTGATTTCACAATACTTAACAAAACAGATGTTTGTAATATTCAGTTTGGTAGGGGCTGCTTTATAGTGTGAATGCTGGATTGACCAGACCGTTCTATCATGACAAAATTGTGTGAAGTGTGTCTTGCACTTAGCAGAACAAGGTTTCGATGATGCTCCTAACTGACCGTCAGTAGCCCCTCTAAGCCGTGGCAGCAATATGTTCTCAGCACATCTGTTTTTAAGAGGATGCTGCTAGAGTGGTATAAACTCACCATGCCTCCTCGCTTACCCAACCCCACCAGACCACGTTTGGGTCTATGGGTGTTACTAGGCGCAGCCTGTCCTTTAGGGGGGAGGGGCCACGCCCCCCCACCTTTTTCCCCTCATGAAGTGTCTGTCAGGCCGAACAAAGGTCAGCCTGAGAGACACTCTTCATTTACAGCTCAGACAGCCAGGAGTGACACATGCGCGATTTGCGCAGACTCCTGGCTGCCTGAGCGGAACTTTGATGGGCTGACGAGGTCACAGCTCCTATGGGCGTGACCTCCTCGACTCAGCAAAGGTGCCTCGAGGCCCTCCCCTGGGTGACGAGTAAAGCGTCACCCACTGACTTCGACCTGGGTGCTTCAGGTTTAAACCCTGAAGCGCACAGGGTGAGTGTCAATCAGTGACACTTCGTCACAGAGTGGGGGTGGGTTCAGCAGTCACACTGACCCCATCCCACTCCGTGATGAGGCTGGGACCTAAGGTCAGCCAATGTGGGAAGGCAGCAGTCCCAGCCCTCCTGGGACCTCGAGGCTGAAGTTAAGTGTGTGCATGATGTTTTAAAATGAATGTTTGGTGCGTGTGATGCATGTTTGAATGTTTTGAGTGTTATTTGGGGGGGGGGGGGGGGGTGTGTGTGTGTGTGTGTGTGTGTGTGTGTGTGTGTGTGTGTGTTTTTTCCCACCCGACCCCTCCCTCCTAAAGCTGCCTGCCGCCACTGGGTGTTACACCCTAATACAAACTGCTTCTTGCAGTTTACTGACTCGCCAAGAAGGGACATTATAGTCCCTCCACTATCCCCAGTGGAGTAACGATAAATGATGACCGACCCTTCACAATGTGAAAAGGACCCTCTGAATATCCCATATCTCACAAAAATACTTTTGGCCCTGGCCTCAATAGAGCCCTTTAAAGTCTGGGGGCCTTGAAGGGTTGGGTACCTGCACTGCCTCCTCTCCCTTCTTTCTTAACATCAAGCACTGTAGGGACTTAAAAAAAACACTATAGTGATGTCTTTATGAAGGAAACATTTAAATGCTGTCATTTCTGTGGCCATGTCTGAAGCAGTCATAGGCTGGTTAGTCCTATTCTTGCTATTATTTATCAGCTGAATAGAAAATCTATTTTAAACTGAAAATGTACATTGGTTCAGGTCCTCTTGGAAAAGTACACTATTAATGCACATCGCCCTTCGGTGCCATTGACATTACACCGGATATGGGCCTATCACTGTCCTGTCCAGGTGGTAGAGCTATAAGAAGGCCGGAGACAGTAGATGGAGATCTGATATCCCATTGCCTTGCTCCTGTATTATTCAATGCGTTTGGTCATGATAAAAGACTTGGCTTGCCAGCTCGTCCTTAATGCACTTCTGAGCCACGCCGTCCAGATTGTTTTTTAAATATGAAGGACAGATGTCACGTGGCAGTACACCTTGGTTCATATTGCCTACTAAGGTAACCCCTGTGCAAAAAAAAAAAAAAAAAAAACATTTGTTTTAACTAAATATGGTTGTTGTGTCATGAAAGCTAAGGACTGTATCAAATTGATGTTGACTATGACATTAATGTAGGAGGCTGGCCTGGTTTGTTGTGGGTACCTTGGGTACTTACACCTTATACCAGGTCCAGTTATCCCCTTATTAGTGAAATGTAGTAGTGTTCTAGCAGCTTAGGATGATAGAGGTAGCTGTAGCAGAGCAGCTTAGGCTGAACAAGGAGAAATGCAAAGCTCCTGCAATTCCACTATAGTTACACAGTACTTATACACAAGTAAAGACAATACTCAGTGTTACCAAAAATAAAGGTAGTTTATTTTAGTGACACAAGGCCAAAAACATCTTAGAGGCAATACTCCTTCTGGAGGTAAGTATTATACACAATATATACACTAGACACCAAAATAAGGTAAGTAATTTGTCATAGGATAGTGCAAACAAAAGAAAATACCATAGAATGCAATAGTAGAGGCAACACAAACCATATACTAAGAAAGTGGCATGCGAATCACAAATTTCCCGCTAGACAAACGTAGTCTGTAGAGAATCGCTGGGAGAGTAAGAATACCACAAAGGTGAGTAAAAAATCTCCACCCCGGATCCCAGGAAAGTAGTAGTAAAGTAATGCAAGTTTCCTTAGGACACACTACAAGTCGTGATTAGAGTTCTTGCAAGAACCAAGACAGACTGCAAACAACAAATGGTGGATTCCTGGACCTAAAGACCTGTAAAGAGAGGAGTCCCCGGTTGGAAGAAGACTGCAGAAGAGCACCAAGGGTGATGGGTGCGGGTTCCTGCGTGATACAATGGATGTCCCACATGGAGGTTGGATGCAGGCGAGTTTCGTCGCTGGATTCGTCCAACAAGCCTTGGTTCAAGCAATGTCATGGATTGCGTCAAAGTGGCACTGCCTGGACCCAGGAGGGACCTGGGGGGCCTCAACTCGGAGTGAGGAGGCAGAGGGGACTCCCAACAGTGGAGGGAACCCATAGATGACCAAACAGCACCCACAGAGGTCCCAGGATACAGGGACAAAGAAGGTGCAAATTGCAGTTTTTGCAGCACTACAAAAGAAGGCCCCAAGCCGCCAGAGAACAACTCAGCGAGTTGAGCGTCACAGGATAGAGTGCTGGGGACCTGGGCCAGGCTGTGCACAAAGGATTCTGGCAAATAGTGCACAGAGGCCTCAGGAGGTGAAGATGACACGGTGCACAGGGGTACTGTCACACATGGGGAAGGCAAGCTCTTACCTCATCCAAATTTGGACAACAGGACCTTAGGACAGTCTGTGTCGAAGGGGTCCACCACCTGTGTTCCAAGGAGCACGCTCGTCACCAAGAGAGGAGTCCAAGAGAACCGGTCGTCGTCTTAGAAGGTTCCTGCTGAAGCAGGGAAGTGACTCCGTCACTCCACGGGTGATTTCTACGGTCCTTCTGGTGCAGGATGAAGACAGAGAGTTCCCAGAGCGTGCACATCATGGTAACTGTTGCAGTTGCTGGCTGGAACAGACGTTGCAGAGTCGAAGTAGCCCTTCTGGATACTTTATTGCAGTTACAGCGGTTCCTGGAGCAGTCTGCGGTGGATCCGAGGAAAGAGGATGAAGTAGTAGTTGCAGAGGATTCCTGATGGAAACTTGCAAGCAAAATCTGAAGAGAAACACACAGGAGACCCTAAATAGCCCTGATAGGGGGATTGGCTACCTTATCAGATATGGGCCTATCAGGAGGGGCCTCTGATGTCACCTGCTGGCACTGGCCACTCAGAGGCCTCCAGAGTGTCCCCACACCTTGGAAAACAAGATGGCTGAATTCTGGGACACACTGGAGGAGCTCTGGGCACCATCCCTGGGGTGGTGATGGACAGGGGAGTGGTCACTCCCCTTTCCTTTGTCCAGTTTCGCGCAGGGGCTGGGGGTACCTGAACTGGTGTTGACTTGCCTGTGCAAGGAGGGCACTATCTGTGCTCTTCAAAGCATTTCCAGAGGCTCTAGGAAGCTATCCCTCCCAAGCCTGTAACAGCTATTTCCAAAGGGAGAGGGTGTAACACCCTCCTCCCAAAGGAAATGCTTTGTTCTGCCTTCCTGGGACTGAGCTGCTCAGATCCCAGAAGGGCAGAACCTTGTCTGTGAGGTGGCAGCAGCTGGTTTGGCACTACTGGGGGTCCATGGTGGAGCCCCCAGGATGAATGGAAGTGGCTCCCCAAAACCAGATTTGGAATGGGGGGACAATTCAATGATCTTAGGCACCGCACATGGCCATATTCGGAGTTACCATTGGGAAGCTACATGCAGGTATTGACCTATATCTAGTGCACGCATGTAATGGTATCCCCGCACTTACGAAGTCTAGGGATTTGGCCCTGGACAGCGTGGGGGCACCTTTGCTAGTGCAAGGGTGCCCTCACACTTAGTAACTTTGCACCTAGCCTTCAGTAAATGAAGGTTAGACATATAAGTGACTTATAAGTATAAGTTACTTAAGTGCAGTGAAAATGGCTGTGAAATAGTGTGTGCACTATTTCACGCAGGCTGCAGTGGCAGTCCTGTGAAAGGGTTTGTCTGATCTCCTTATGGGTGGCTAAAGAAATGCTGCAGCGCATAAGGATCTCCTGGAACCCCAATGCCCTAGGGACCTATAAGGGGGGTCCAGTGTGCCACCTGGAATTGGTAAATAAAGTCCCTAGCATATAGTGACAAATTTGGAAGTAGAGAGAGCATAAGCACTGAGGTTCTGGTTAGCAGAGCCTCAGTGACAGAGTTAAGCACTACTGACAACACACACATTATGCCACAAACTATGAGCACTGGGGTCCTGGTTAGCAGGATCCCAGTGAGACAGGCAAAACACACTGATATATAGGGTTTTCACAATGAGCACTGGGGTCCTGGCTAGCAGTTTCCCAGAGACACACTGACACACACTCAAAAACAGGCCAAAAGTGGGGGTAACCATGCTAGAAAGAGGCTACTTTCTCAAAATTAACCCCTGACGGGAACACACTTTAGTTGTATGCCTCAGAATTGATGGTTAACAAAGCAATAATGCATGGCTTAGTTTATTTCAGGTACTCATGCAAAATGAAGGACAGAAAGGAGGAACTGAGGAAACCCATGATACATCAAACAGTCTTGCATTAACTAGAATGGTTGAAATAGAGACACTTGTACTTATAGCTGAGGAGTGGACAGCTCTCAGAGAAGTCTGCTTGGAAGCCGAATATCCGCATCATTGTGTGCATGCAGCCTTCTGAAATCTCATCTTGGTGTCTGAGGAAAGTGATGGCTCTGGGCAGTTTATTTTTCCTCTAGTTTGCGTGGGGGATCACTTTCTACACACAAGGAACCAGATGACTGGCACTGCACGATGATCTTTGTTTATTCTTTTATTGATTTTATTTTTCTGCCCTCATACTCCCCAACACCTAATTTTATGCATTGGTGGATCCTGCCCCTTTTATATCTGTAATCTGACAAGTGTTAAATATAATCCACATCAGTCAACCAAACCAGTGATGAGCTGCAATGGACATAAAGTCACTGGACTATCCAGATCTCACTGCTTTAAACAATTGCGGAATGCTGGCCACAATTATTATAGCTCACTGCAAAGGGCTATGATACCATTTGTTAAATACCCTGAACCCCAGTTATAGGCCCATAACAAGACTGAGGACCTTTAAAAACAGATATAGCCCCACGCAGAAGGGCTATATGGCTATTGAATTATTCCACCCACTGAGGATAGAATGTTCTAAATTAAAAAGAAAGAAACAGAAAGACAGACTTTGGAATGTTGGAGTAAAAGGCTTATACCAACCATTATAAGCCCAGAGCCATTCCTCTGCTTGCAATGCAGCTCTCAACATTCCAATGTTCTAAGGTTCAGCCACTAGATGGACATTTCTTTCTCATATTGAAGGTTAATGCTTTGTCTTTTATTCTTAGCATATGAGGTTACAGTGTGGGTGGCAGGCAGATGCCATATTTGTTTGAAAGTTCTTCATAGTCCAAACCTGCACAAGATATAACCGCACTCCACGAAAGACCAACACCAAGTTCAGCATTTTCAGCAAACAGGATTTAAGTGATTTCCATTGACTCTCAGAGTGTTGCTTGAGCTAAGGCTGGGTTTCAAAACAGTTCTTAACAAGGAAGGGTCAGCAGCTCTAGCCACTTGGCATCTTCTGTGAAAGCGTGGCTCCAAAAGCACCAGAAGCTGAGCCAGGGCTAGGTGTCTGACCTGATCCTGGTTCAAGCTTTCAGTGTTTACCCATCTCTAGGAACCGATGGTTGCATTTTTTTCTTAACCATACAACTGTGGCACCCTGGATTATGCTGTGCAGACAAAACCTCACCCCAGTCTGTCCTGTATTCATAAGTTCAGCAACACAGCATTTTCCTTGTGCTGATGAACATCTTTATGCCCGTGAGTGTGTGTGTGTATCAGATTTGCTGTCACTCCCATCAAAAAGTGCAGGTCTTATTACTTTAAGTCTCAGTCTGAGCCTGTTTTTTTTTTTTTACTTTTGCTTACTGGTGTTTTCTTTAGAGGGATAACAGTTGGTTTAACGATGTGTCATTCATATCAGGTCATCAATCCAAGCTTATACATTGCAACTGATTCATGTACAGCAACTGAATTATTTCTTATCTCTTCCGGACTTAACACAGTTAGTCAATATGTACATTACATCATTGTACCTTTGCCTGGTCTTGCAGCCATTGTTCCATTGTGGTTATACAGCATTCCTGTCATCTTAGGTGTTACCTTATAAACTATTAATGTAGCTAACGAAAACACGTAAACAGTGCACTGAAGAGATAGGTTGTATTACGGTGTAGCTGGGTTATGCACGTGTGTTGAGTTCACCCATCCGGGAGGTCTATATATGATGTAAGCCCGTCCCCTATTCAAGTGTAGTAGTGCGGTCCATTCTTGGAGAGACTCAGTTTCATACCTAGTTCGATCGTATGATTAAGTCTATTATGTTGGTGTCAATGCAGCAGGCCCGGCCTCCCGCCTTGTGTAAGAAATTAGTGGGACCTCCCCGGAATATGTTGCGGTAGTGATTTATGTTCCCCTGCATCTCTTCACCTCCTTAAGTGGCACTACAGTCCCTCTCTGGTGGGGCTACACCCTCTCCAAGTTCCCACACCCCTCCTGCTTCTCGTCTCTGAGCTTCCCAGGCCTCCAATATCTCTGTCCACAGTGGGGCTATAGGACGTGCCCGTACCCCCCGGGCCTCCTCCCTTCGCAGTACCTGTAATTCGGCCTGGGCCCATATTGACACATCTCATCTACAGTCTGCCAAGGCTGGGCCCGTAGGGGATTTCCAGGCCATGGCGATCCGATGCCTGAGCAGGACCAGGGCGAGGTCCAAGAACCTGCTGCCTACTCTCCTAGAGGCTGGCCTTGCATGTAAACCCAGCAGGCACACAGAGGGACTCAGGTCCAATTGCGGGCCAAGGGTTCCCCCCAAGTCCTCCTAGACTCCCCTCCAGCACCTCTGTATGTCTGGGCATTCCCAGACCATGTGATTAAAGTCCGGGTCTATAGCCTTCCATCTGGGACAGTTCCTGGGCTTACCACCATATATTACTCTAAGACTGTGTGGGGTGAGGTATGCTCTGTGTACATAATTATATTGGATATACCAGAAGCGCATATTTCTGGATATTCTGCGGGGGTATGCCAGCACTTTCTGCCACTCTACGTCCGTCAACTCTTTGCCCAACGTCTCTTCCCATTTTGTTCGTAGGGTCTGTAAGGACTCCATGGTAGTCTTAGTATAGGCTCTGTAGAGCTTGGTGATCAAGTGGGTGTCCTCCCCCATTGTCAGTATAAGATGTAGTATGGCATGTGTCTCTGGCTCTGCGTTCACTGTAGGCCGTAGCTCCCTCACAGCATGAATCAGTGGCCGATACATCAGGAATTGCCCCCCTGGGACCCTGCCCTCCTCTACCAATTCTGTGAAGGGGCATAGAATTCCTTCTCGGAAGATGTCCCCCAAGGTCAGCACTCCAGTCTGGGTCCAAGCCCTCATTTATTTTCGCAGCAAGGTGCAACCTGGTGTCCCCAGCGGTATCCCGGTCAGTGGCACCCCAGGGGAGTAAGCCACTGTCACTCCTGTGCGTCTCAAACACTGTCTCCAGCAAGAGAGGGCTACTGTCAGCATGATGTTCTGCTTAGGCAGGGCAATCCTAGCGCTGAGCGTGCCAGCCAATAGGAGGTCAGTTTTTATTTCTCTGCAGGATGTGGTCAGGTCTAGTCGGTGCGTACCCGCCAGCCACCTAGCCACCCACTGGAGTTGGCATGATAAGTAATATAATTCAAAATCTGGGACTGCTAACCCGCCCTCCCCAGTGGGACGGCAAAGGATAGAGAGAGAGGTCTGTTGTCGACCCCCATCTCGTAAGAGCTCTGTAAGGAGTGCATTCAGGTCCCTAAACCAGTTCATCGGTATAGTCACCGGGTTGTTGGTGAAGTAATATAGTAGGCGAGGTAACACAATTATTTTGGACAATGCCACTCGGGCCATCATTGAGAGCTTAAGGGAGCGCCAAAACGCCAAGCATGATCTTAAGGACCGAAGTGCTGCACCTAGATTCCCATTGCGAAGGTCACGTAGATCGTGGAACACCTGTATGCCCAGATATTTGAAAGTACGAAGGGACCAAGAAATGTCAACAGGACAGGAGGAGGGACGCTCTGCGCCATCAGTCAATGGGAAGACGTATGTCTTTCTCCTGTTTAAGCGGAGACCAGACAGGCCATCAAATCCCTCAAGCAAGGTGAGCGCCCAAGGATCTCCCACTGCGCCATCCCATAAGTAAATGAGTAGGTCGTCTGCATAAAGAGATATGACGTGCTCCACACGGCCCCATGGCACTCGTCTGCTACGCCCCTCCACTCGGAACTGTGCTGCAAGAGGCTTGATGGCAAGAGCGAACAGCAAAGGGGAAAGAGGGCAACCCTGTCTGGTGCCTCGGAATATGGGATAAGTGTCTGACACCACCCGCCCGTCCGCACCCTCGCCACAGGGAGACAATACAGCAGCTCAGCCCATCAAATCCATTTCTTTACCAGACCCATTCGAGTCATTACAGCCCGTAGATAATCCCACCTTATTGAGTCAAATGCTTTCTCGAGGTCCACTGAGAGAAGCACAGCACCAGGATGCCGCTCCTAGTGTGGCACGTGTAGAAGTGTGAATAATCGTCTTAAGTTCAGAGGTGTTACGCTCAGGTATAAAACCGTTCTGGTCCTCATGTACGAGGTGGGGAACATGTTGTAACAGCCTATTAGCCAGGGCTTTGCTTAGAATCTTGAAGTCACAGTTCAACATGCACAGGAGTCTGAAGTCAGTCACTGATGCTTCACATGTTTTGGTCTTGGGCTGAGGGACCACCAATGCCTCTCGCAGCGTCTCAGGTAGTTTGCCTCTGTCGTAGGCCAAAGTGTATAGGTCATCCAGTGTAGGAGCAAGAATGTCTGCATAGGTCTTGTAAAACTCCATAGGGAGTCCATCCGAGCCTGGTTTTTTGCCCGCGGCTACTTGTGCCATAGCAGTCTTCCCCTCTTCCAGGGTGAGTGATTCCCCCACGGGGTCCGTGTCCGCTAGTTTTAAGGTGCCGAGTGGAAGGGACTGTAAGTGATGGTCCAGCGGCTGCGGCAGGTCTTCGTTGGGTTGTCTATAGAGGGACGTGTAGTACACATGTCCCCCATCTGCCCCCCCACACTCGTGAGAGGAGCGCCCCGCCCTTTGGGCCGCACCAACCATGCCAGCAGCCTACCTGACTTACCCTCCTCTGCTTGTACAGACATCAAGTGCTTCCGGTAATCATGACACCGTAGCCTTTCCATTGTTTGATTAAATGATTCCTTTGTTTTAAGGAGTCTATGCTGCGATGTCGGATCCATGCCCTGCTCATAATCCCTGTCATAGTTCTTTTTCCAATTGTTTTAATTTGCGCTCCAGGGTACGTCTGATCCCTATCGACTGTCCCAGACAGTGGCCTCGTGTCACCACCTTTACAGTTTCCCACTCTATGCAGTGAGATTCAGTGGATCCCTTATTGATACTAATGTGCTCCAAGAGGTGAGATCTGAGTCCCTCTCTATATATTGGGTCCTCTAGGGCCATCGGTTGAAGCCTCTCACTCCTGTCGCCCACCAGGTGATAAGCAACGGGCAGTGGTCCGATACGGTATGGCCCAGGTATTCAGAGCAAACTATCTCCGGGGTAATAGTGCTGGTGCATAGCACCCGATCTATTCTGGTGTGTAGCTGGTGAAGTCCTGAATAAAATGAGTAATCCCTATCCTGTGGGTGCTGGACCAGCCAGACGTCCTCCAAACCCCAGTGCATCATTCAGGTATTTTGTCATCTTGTGCGCTGTCGCCCCAGGTAAGGGCGGGAGGGAGCAATCCATTACAGTATCTAGCAATTGAAGTCCCCCCCCCCCCCAATCAATAACCGCCCACTCGAGGACCTGGCCAAACGTCCAGATAAAGCCTGCCAGAAGGGAGTCTGTTCCTGGTTAGGGGCATATACACAACTTAGCACTACTTGTCTACCTTGCAGTCTGCCCTCTACTATTACGTATCTGCAACCGTGGTCTGAGTCTATGGAGAGAGGTTCAAATGGGACCCCTCGCACATGCCGAGTACGTGGTGGCAAATATCTGCCCCCTCCATCTGCGTCTTAACTTGTCCACTTCCCGGTGGTGACGTGTGTTTCTTGAAGTAGTGCTATGTGTACTCCCGTTCTCTAAAGGTATGTCAGGATCTTGTGGCGTTTAGTGAGTGACCCCATCCCCCAGATGTTCCATGTTATCAGCTTGTAGTCAATCAGTGGATGGATTCTGGGTCAGGGAGGAGCTCCCCTGGTAACAGTTATTCCTCATCACTACCTCTGGGCCCCCAGACACCGATATCAATGTTAGTTCCGGATTATCAAACCTCCTGTGCACACTGAAAATAGGAAACATCAATCCCCAACTCCCACTCCCCAGGGCAACACCGCAACAGGCGGTTGTCCAGCACATGCAAAACAAACAGGACAATAATGATGAGTCATATACGGTTCTTGCCATTCAGTCAACAGCGGTCGAGAATTTGGGTGGGGGACCGTGGCCGTTGCAAGCCCAATGTCAAACACAAGCCCCGGACATAGAATCAGTGCTACCAGTTGAAGCTCATCACAAATCATCTGCAGTTTGGGGAGTCACTCTTAGAGCCTTATCAGAGTGATGGGAATCAGTTTGTGGAGAGGGTTCGATGATCTGAGTCTCCTCCACTGGCCTTGCCAGTCGGTACCGCCTGTTTAAGCGACACCACTGCCTCCAAGGCAGCCCGCCTATCCAGTGCTTTCTGTGCTGAGGTCGGTCTTGCTGGCGGGCGGGCGGGATCTGTTCCGCTGTCTCCTCACTCTCCTGTGTCCCTGCTGATACGACATTCCCATTGAGGTGCTGGGGTCCTTCCCTGCCTTGTGCACCTCCAGCTACTCCCAGGCTTCCTCAGGTGTTTGAAAAAAGGTATTGTGGCCCTTCAGAATCACCCTCACCCTCAGGCCCTGGCAGCCGTTCCCCGCATCCGCAAAACCACAGCCGGAGGAAAATCCTTCTCTTTTCTGGCAGCGAAGACCTGGAACTCCCTGCCCAGTCACCTTCGCGCCATACCCGAACACCTCCCCTTCAGAAGGAAGCTCAAGACCTGGCTCTTCGAGCACTGACCCCCTCCCCCCCAGCGCCTTGAGACCCTTATGGGTGAGTAGCGCGCTTTATAAATGTGATTGATTGATTGATTGATCGTGGCTGGGAATAGAAGCAAGTATTGGATGCCCGCATCCCGCATTGCCCTCTTCACTGCAGTGTAGGAGGCCCTCCGCTGTGAAGTCTGGGAAGAGGGTCGCTGTTCCATTGTCCACGCGGAAGGAACTAGCTTCTCTGGCTCGCTGCAATGAGATGTCCTTATCTCTGTAGTGCAGCAGTTTAGTCCCACTGTCCGTGGGGGCTGTCCTGGGGCAATTGGTCTTGACGGCACTCGGTGAGCTCTCTCCATGGCAAAGAAAGAGGTAAGTAGTCCTGGGGCAACCTCCTGCTGCAGCCATTTTTCTAGAAAGGTCACCATATCAGTGCCCTAGGCTCCTTCCGGGAATGTCCAATTATTCGCATGTTGTTCCTCAGAGTCTGGCCTTTGGCATCTTCGGCCGGCGTTCCAGTCACTGGACACGGTCCGTCAGCTGCACAATAGTGGCCTTAATCTCCTGTTGTGCTGGAGACCAATCCGTAAGCGCTGTCTCAGTGCACTGAACCCTATCTGCTAACTTCTGGTGGTCTGCTCTCATCAGGCCCAGTTCCACTGATACCTGGCCAATTTCCAGCTGGAGTGTAGTTTTGGATTCCTCAATAGCTCCTAGGATCTTGTCCAGTGTGGCCTGTAGGGAGTGCAGCAGTGGTTCAGCCATGTCTATCTGGGTCCTATCACCGCTGCGGCACCTCCCCTGCGAGTTTCCCGTTACGATTTTTACTAGTCATGCTGCCCGGCTGGAGGCAACTTCAACAGGGCGTTGGTAGTGGCTGCAGTATTCGTTCTCAGGGGGTACTCATCTGCTCCCCCGGGATGGGGTCGGTCGGCGAAGGGCCCAGTTTCAAGGGTTAGTCCACTGCCAGTGGGGATCCACCACAGGTCGCCGCTCACCCCTCTTTAGCGTGGCTTCCCCGGTCGTGGGAGCATGGCCACAGTCTAAGGGCAGCAGTGACCCGAACTAGTTATTGTCTCTATGGGATTTCACACTGCTAGAGTGCAATCCCCAATTACTCAACACTTGTAGTCCCCATTCGGATTCTTTTCTGAGAGGGTTTGTTTCCAAAATCTGCGTGGCTCAGACTATGTCACCGGTCAAGTCAGCTTACACCTTTATGCTGTGCTCAACCGGTCCATGCGTCGGGAGGGGCACTCCGTTTGGCACTCCATGCGGCCAGCACCTCGATTTGTCCGGCCCTCTCCTCCTCGGGTGCACTCCGATTCTCCTCGACCCTTCCTCACTGGTTTCCGCTTGGCAGGGCCCCTGTGGCGTCGTCCCTAGGGTCCCCAACGCCCACAGCAGTGTTACAGCTCTCGGCTCCCTACCTTATCAAAGACGGCGCCTCCGAGCCGTGCCGATCCGCAGAGGCCCAGCCGCACTTCCTCGTGGGCCTGTCGTCGGCTGTAAAGCTGAGTCAGCCGCTGCCGAGCTCTCCGGACTCCGGCATCGCGGCAGCGTCATCCCAAGGGGCTCCAACGCCCATAACAGTGTCACGGCTCCCTATCTTATCAAAGGCAGCGCCGCCGAGCCACCAGGCAGTGCCGACCCGCGGCAGCCCAGCCGCTCCTCCTTGTGGGCCTGCCGTTGGCTTTAGTGCTGAGTCAGCTGCCACCGACCTCTCCGGACTCCAGCATTGCAGCGCCTCACCGCTCGCAGCCCCAATCAACACCAGAGACTCCACTTTCTTGCCCCCACTTCTCTCCGCAACTCAGGGCTGTCACCGACTCCCGCCGGGGCGATATAACAAGGATAGTTGTCGGACCTGGCCGGAGCGGATCGGTTACACGTCTGCTATTACTGCAGATCAGGCCACGCCCCATCTCAGTCTGTGACTGTTCACTTCAAATTTCATTTATTTCTGGCCCACAGTGAGGCATTGAATAGTTTGTGAAAGGTACCCAAGACAGATGTTCAACACAGTGTTTGTCAGCAGGGATCTAGGATTGATATAGTCTTTTAAACCTCCCCATAGCACCTCATGGTTTAATCCTGAAGAAACGCAATCGACTACACTCCAGCATAAACCAAAATCATCTACCTCTTTAATAGGCTACTACAAATGGTTATGGTATAGCAATCTTTTTTCTAAATTGAGCTCTTGACACAAGGGTTTGGGCACCATTTCTACTTTAGGACTTTAGAAATTTTATTTTGTTAATATTTGTTCTTGCTGGAATTTGTTGCTGTGTGCTTCTGTCATCGGAACCTTTGGTTCAAGATTTTTCTATGTACAGGGTAAGCAGAATGCAGCAATGGAGATGTATCATTATTGTAAGTTAGACTTTTGGGTATTTATGTAGGGTTTATACTCTGCTACCGTATCATACAACATATTGCATGAATGTCACCCCAGAATGCAAGTGAGGAAAGGTAAAGCAATATGCATGGCTTATGTGTGTAGGGAGAAATGGTCTTCTGATCCATAAATAGAATAATGATCAAAAGGCCAGACAAGCATGAAAAGTTGTATTTCGTTAAGCATGGAATACTTTGGTTCTTATCTTCAGGTGTGAACTGAGCAAAGTACTTTTCTCACAACACTTCAGCCCTCATGTGATTGGAGAAAATTGACAATTTCAACACAGACACTGCTTTTGCCTAAAAAAGCCTCGAATGGCTAAAGGTATCGCTAATGAGCATGAGGCTTTTATTTAGAATGGATAGCACTGGTTTAATGGTTTAAGAGTAAATCACACTTCATAAATATGAATGACTGCTAATTGCCAATAAAATAAAATACAGCAAAACTGCAGATAAAATGCATAGTGTGCTGCAAAATTTACAAATACATGCTGCAATATCCTAGGTCGACTGTCAACTGCTACCTGTGCATAGAGAACCACATTAATTCTTCTTTTTTTCTTTGAACCCCTCAACTACTTGTGTGCCCCCAGTCTTTAATGGTCCAATCAGATAAATCTAATCCTCCTACCCACCGGTTTTAGAAGCCAGTGAGGGCCCGATTTGCAGCAGCTTCCAAGAAACAGCTACAGCTGGCTTCTCCGCACTCCACTGTAGGAAAAAGAAACAGAAAGGGGAGAAGTGCTGGGTCAAGTGGCTACTCAGAATAGGGACCTTCTGGAACGCTTTGTTCGGAAATTCCTTCTAACCTACTATTTTGTTTTTAAACAAAAAACCTACAGGAGACCAAATTGAAAAAAAAAGAAAAAAACAATGCATTTCTCGTGCTAGATTGTAAAGTGTATTATAAATGCTATGAAGTTCATGACGAAAATAAGGTTTCGTTCTTGGGAGACTGCTTGGGAGGCGTAGATGCCTGTAAGTGTAGCCAACACTTTGTTTCTTTTACCTGGTCCTTAGTGGCTCTTGCACCTCCCACTAGGTAGGTAGCTTCACCTTTCTGCCCTTAGTTTTGAAACATAGTAGTCTCCAGGGATGGAATTTATTTTGTACAGAAAAAAATGCATTGCTTTTCTTAAGACAAAATGATATTTTAACAACTCTGTCTTTAAATCCCCGCTCATCTTGCCCCACTTCTTGACTTTTTTCTTACAATGGGAGGGGAAAGAAGGACCCTAGTGCAGCATAAGCAACACAAAAGGTTGATGAACAGAGTTCTGAAACTTTTCAAACACTTGCCCCAGTCACAGATCTGGGTTTAATCCATTGTTTTTTTGCTCACCACGCCACCCCAGTTTGAACCCAGCCATATGCAAATCAGTCTTGACCCTGTTCCTCATGGGAACAGTCCAGCCCGAACTCCCAGGCCAGGTCCTCCCTGGACCAGAAACAAGTATCCTGGGACTGGTTTCTGGGTATCATACTTCATTAACCAGGCTAGCTTGAATCCAGTAGCACTGCAGAAGTCATTTCCTTCCAAAATCTAAATCCCACATATTCTTAAGTCCTCACATGTGCTCAGGTGCTGAACTCCTCAAACTATTGTCAACACTTTCTGCTACTGGGGAATGAATGATTTTTCATAACGGTGTTTTTTCCTGTTTACAAATAAAAATATGTTGGTGCTATTTTAGTAAGCCTGAGCTTACCCTGTTACTCTGGAGTACCGCCCCTCCATCGCTGCCAGCTTCCTGTTTTTTGCTGCATGTTGAAGATTTTAGGAAACTGATGGACAGACACATACTGAACTCGTGCAACTGAGGATTTCAAGGGATTGTTAGAAATGAGCAAAAGGTGAGACATGCAGACCTTCCAACTCACACAGTGCCAAAGTGTGTCACACAATTTCGTCTCCTTTAACAAGGTCACCTTGATGAGGAGCCGAAATCATATGGTGTGAAGGAAAACAGGCTGAAAACCACTGTAAACTGTGGATTTTCTGCTCGTTTCTGGAGGCTGTAAGCAGCCAATGTCCATAATTAGGTGAAAAAACACCCCAGGAGAGCAGCAACAGGAACAGGCCCAATGACCCTTTTTTGGTGGAGGTGAGGGGCTTGGTCAGGGGCAGAGTGTATGTTATGTAGTTCTCGGCATGAGGCCCATCCCCTCCAAAGCCCTGCTCCCTCCTCACAAGGTGAAATTCATTTGTAAGTTGGCAGGTATGTAGATGTCTTTTCACACAGGCCCGAGGGATCTGTTCTTGCTTGACAGGTTGTTCAGTTCAGCAAAAGACTCTCACAGTGAGAGAGTGGCTGCATCTGACAAATGTTCCACCTGGCACGATGACTCCGAGATTACTTCCTACACTTAACACCAGCTTTGGTCCTGAAAGGCATAACTAGTACTAACTGCAGCAATCAATGCCGATTCTGACTTACACAGTGCTCTCCTTCACAATGCTGCATGAGCTTCCTGATACTGGTCTAACACCAGTACTTCAAGCCTGGCTTTCTTCTAAAAGCAAGTTGCAGAAGAAATTCTGCATTTCTAACAATAGCCACTACTGCTGTAAATAAACAGAGATAAATGTACATTGGAGCAGACAATTACTACTAACACCATTTATGATTTTAGAAAATCATTTTGGTGGTTACTCAATAGAGAGATGATGACTGATGGACCGAATTCCAAAAGAAACCTTAAAATACATTGGGTTCTCTTCTGTTTTTTCTAATGCATTAGAAAATTAGATTTGATCAGAACTAAGGTAGGTCAAAATAATAGATAGCCTTCCTTGCCTCTGAACGTTTGATTAAAGTTAAATAAACTCACATTGTTCTATACACAACTGAACATACCTGTCTACATACACAATTATAGTAGTCTTTAAATATAAGCCCTTCCAAATGTTCCTGCCTTGTGTGGTTTGTTGATCATGATAACTGTATAGAGGTCCAGTGCTTTTACGATACATTTGCGCTTTAGAAGTACTGCATTACATACAAACTGTTCCATTGTTTAAGGGATGGAATAACTCAAGGGAATGCATTTAATCTGAGGCATAACAAAAAAACAGGACATGTGTGACGCTGTAGTTTAAGCTGCGAACACCTACCGGTTTAGGATAGTAAGGAGAAGCTCTTCAGCATACTTGACCATGTCAATTCAGTAGCACATGACCTTCGACCTAATGATCAGACATTAGACAAAATACAACAAAAAGTAATTTATGGTGTGCTTATTCCACTCCTGTAATGTATATACCAAAATAACAGTACTTGACTTATGATATTAAGAAAGAAATTGGAAAAGCAAAGGCGTTTAATTTTTTTCATTGATGTGTATTTTTTTTAACCCCAAAACTGAGCTCGCCATGAGAATCTGCTGATAGCTTTTGGCTTCAAAACCATTGTTAATCCAACATTCAGACGGTACATACTATCAGCCATAGATAAACAACTGCTTTATCCTTTCAGAAAGACCCCCTCACCCATGAACCCCAATGCATAGACTGCAGTGAAGAAAGCAAACAGCTGTCATCATAAGAAAAATATTAGAATACAAGCGCTGTTGTGCTGAAACACAGTGATAATTAAAGCTATGTTAATAATCTTGACCAGGCACAAGTCCATAGATATGGCGTCTCCTAGATCACTATGAACCATTTTGGAAAGCTTCACTTTCAGACAGGGAAGACATTGTGAATGATACTTCTAAAAACCTGGCACAAGACTTATTTGAAAATTGTATCAATAGGTGGATCCAAAGCTAGGAAATACAAGACATGGGTAGAAGCGAAACAGCATGGACAAAAGCAATAAAAAATACTGAAAAGCCTAAGTTTTTCACCGCAGCACAGATATCCTGATCTTGTCTGATAAACAAAGGATTTAGTTAAACTAGAAGGGTACCTGAGTGGGATGAGGAATGAGTTGGGATGGGGTAGACCGAGGCTTATATTATGAAAATCATCATTCTCCTTACGCGGGAGAATGCTGGCAGCTTTTTTAGTGCCATTCGAGAAATATATTGTCCCATGTAAATACCATTTTTTGTGTGTTTTTTTTTTTGGCTCGTTGCTATCTTGCCGCGTTACTACATTTATGACCGCACAATACTTGGAGGGCCTCTGTTTGCATTAAATTAATGCAGTGTTCACATAGCAACAAAAACTGGATATAAATGCAACAATACATTTTATTACAAATTGTAATTTGATGCAAAAACAGTTATCTTCTTACACCATATGGGAGAGTCACGTTTTCACATTTTTAAGTTTATTCCTCCAACATCCTGAAAAAACAACCAATACTAAGGAAAATACTTCTGGTGAATGCCTTGTTGCCTTGATATGTTGTGGATTGCTTCCTCTTATTGTTTCAAGAATGAACTGAAGATACATAGAAGCATTTTAATGTTGTAGATAAATACTGGGAACCAGCTAGAAGATGTCTGGCCATTGGACACATCTGCAAACTTCCAGTTTACTCTGTAACCCTTATTTCTATCTATCATTTGCTTTCTGCTACATTTACATTTACTATTAAATTAATTGAAGCCAGACAGTTGATGTAGAGATTGTAAGGATGCCCAGGCACGGATGACCTATGTCCCCCTTATTTTTTTACTTTTGTTTAATAGAGCCCTTGGCCATTCAGAACCACAAAAAGCTGAAATTGCACATGCATCTTTCTATTTAGGTCGCAAGGATAAGACTATGGGCCTGATTATGGGTCTACTTGCGGTCTGGTCCCCCGCTGCTGTGGTGGTCCAACCACCACATTACGACCGTGGTGGGGAGACAGCCAGGGTACCACCGTCTCCGTCGGGACTGGAGATCCTGACAGGTTGATGGCTGGTGCAGGTCGCAATCAGCCAGGGCACCACCTTGTTCTCTGCCAGCTTTTTCATACCACTTTCCCACTGTAATGGTCCCGGATGGGAGGTAGCCAGTAAGGCGGGAACCTCCCAGTCGGAAGTTCGGTGGACGGGATAAACTCATAATGAGGCTTTTATATTCTAATAATATACACTACCCTTAAAAGCAGGCTTTTCTAATATAGAAAATGCCAAGCTACCTTCAATATGTTTTCTATGGTTGCAGGGTGAAAGCTAAAGTTGGTTCTGTGAAAGTACCAGTAGTCGTATTTGACCGCAAAACTGATAAGACAATCATTTCAGAACTCATATGAAATACTAGAGGTTTAGAGTTTCTAGAAATACTAGAGATTTTTATCATCATCATTTTAAGCCATTACTTAGAAACATAGGATGACAGTTCCCGGGAAAACCAGCTCTTGACTTTGGATATGCCATCTTAATTAATGTAGTGATGCCACCAATGTGTCTTTTTTGCAACCTATCCTTCATTATAAATATGTTTTTAGGCGCATACATCAAATCATTTTTTCTTTTCCTGTGTTGGCAAAAGACTATAGCAGAGAAAAGATGCATGCTGGGTGCACCCAAACAATACACATTTTACAACCACTCATTATCTCAGGGTTTTATTTATGTTGTCTGGTTACTAATAAGGCTCGAATTAACAACTTACCCCAACCCTACGTCCTCTAAAGGTACTCTGTTTTTTAAAACCATTGGTAATTGATGAAAATACATTTCAAACTGATTACATATTTGTGCTAAATTATGGAAGATCATAGAAGGCTGACAGATGTACAAAGAGTGGTAAATATAAAGAATACTAAAACATTTTGGAAAAAAGTAAAATGAATACGAAATTCCACAGGACGTTTAAGTATTTAAAGATTGGTAGATACTTTAGAAGATAGTTATGGAAATGGAAACTCGCTACACACTATACTTCCTGAAGTAAATAAAGTGTGTACTAGGGGATCCCTAGAACGTGGGAGTATGTTATTTGACCATGTCTTGATTTCCTATAATATTGGTTAGGATATGTTCATACAAACAGCTCTGCTTTGGAAATTATAATTTAGCCTAAATGCAAAGAGGGTGATTCATGGGAACACTTGAGAGCTCAGCTGTAACAAATAATTGTCCCAATTTGACTTCACAGTTGACCAGATTTTGAAGACACGCAAAAGGCACCATAACATCCATTGCAACTGAATAATATATATTTATTACTTATGGAACAAATTAAAGGATACGTTTAGGAAAGCGTTGGGCTATTTTATAACGTTTGTAGATGAGTTGTAGGTTGCCATTTATAACTTATGGTACAAAACCGAGGCTAAAAATAAGTGGGCAGCCATGAAATGGAGCTAAATTAGAATGTAGTTATTTAAAAGTGAAAATGTCCCTTAGCCCCGCCAAAATAGAGACATTTTGAAATATGTTGTGTCAATTGTATCGAAAAAAGGACCACATTTTTCAAATGAAAAAAAGGGATGTGAGGCGCTACAAGGCGCCAAGTGGGGTGATAGTGATGGAGCAGAGTCAGTCACACTTCAGGTTTGCCTGAACACACTCCACAATAATCCATGCAAGGGTTTCTTCCTATCGCTGTGAAAATAATGCAGCTGCAGAAAAATACCTTAGCTATTGAGTTGGGAGCCATGTCCCCATGACCTTTCAAGACGTAATTTGTACTGTTTGTACAAAGACTCTTTAGGAGACATACATTTCTGAATTTTGTGTCTGTAGTGTAGGGGACCAGAAGTATAGAGGAGCTCTGGGTAGTAAGCAGAGTAATGTGCAGCTGCACCGGAGACAACAGAACACTGGTACAGCTGGTTGGGAAAACATTGCCACCTTCTTAAATTTCAAAAACATTTTAAGTTCTTAATTATGCGCAGCTTAATTCCTGGCTAAGAGGACAAGATATAATGGCATTCCAAAATTCGAGGAATCAATATAACATTGTCGTATAACAAGGGGAGACTATAGGACATGTGCAAAAACAAAGTTAAATTAGCTTTAACTGAAAGAAACTTGCCTTCACCGCTGTGCTAGTTAAGGGGCTAATCGAAAGCTCAACGTTCACCAAAATATGAAGATTGTAGTCTCCCTTGATACAATGGCAATGGAGGTAGCCTAAACACATGTGTACCAGATACAGAATTAGCTCGAAAAAGTCACTATGATTTTTGTCATGTTGTTTTTATGAAGTCTTTTGACATACTCCACTGAGTAACACAAAGATCCTCATTTGAATTAAAGCCTAATTCAGTTACATGGGGTTTCTGCAAATCCCCAACCGTCGATCTGAATCCACTGGCCACTGTGCTGGATTTTATGCAGCACCTCATTTCCTATATACCGACAAAACACTTGGTGTTCTATGCTACTGTTTGTAAACATCAGAGAAATGTATGTGATGAAGGAAAGGTTACATACCTGTAATTTTAGTTCCCCACTTTGGGCATACTCTGAATTCATTTACGTCCCACCTACTACTCCAGGAAACAGAATATAATTTGAGTCTTCATGGAGCCATTCTCCACTCTGACCTATAAACAAAAATGCACACAACGTACTCCACAGGGCATAATGAGAAACATAAGGTTCCAGAATGCTTAAAGCATCTGTATTTAGTTTTCATTCTCCCTATGGCCTTTAGCGATAGGTCACAATTTCCCTTTGTTTTTATCAGTTTCAAACATTTATTTTTTAGATAGGGGGATCTGTTAATTCTATACACATAAAGGTTATAGTCCTGCAGTTGCAATTATATAGTAGTTCATGCTCCTAACGAAGAGCTCAAGCTAGTACAGGATTGGGACATAGTTTGCGCCTTGCAGGAAGCTTTAAAAGATGCTATATGTATTGATGGTTTCCAAAGTCCCCGGTTGTTGTCAAGTGTTGAGTGGCTAACGGTTTTTAACAGAAGTTCTTCCAGAGGCTGATCTGATTTGAATCAGTCATTCCTATTTTCTTCTATATTGCCAATTCATCCATGGTCCGCTGACCAGTCTATGACACCATTTCGGGTAATGAATCTCTAAATCGTGTGACTGCCTCTGAAGTCCACATTCAAATCTGATTTGTGATTGTGTGACTCCAGTTGGTAGTGTAAAAGTAGGCAAAATGTCCTGCACTGAGTCATATCCATCCAGTTGGAAAGAGTTCCAGGGAATGCGCTGTACTATTATGTTATAGCCAGCATTATTTTGACCATCCTAATTGTAATTTAACAAAGACTGCCAGGCCTTTCCCCCCCTCAGGTGCCAGGCCTTTTTTTTGGCTATTTGGGGTAATTTGCACTTAGGCCCTCATAACCTTTCGTCCACATAAGTTACCCATGCCAAATGTGAGTCCTTTTTTTCCAACATCCTAGGGATTCTAGAGGTACCCAGAGTTTGTGGGTTCCCCTGAAGGAGACCGAGAAATCAGCCAAAATACAGCAAACATTTCGTTTTTTCAAAAAAAGGGAAAAAAGGGCTGCAGGAGAAGGCTTGTGGGTTTTTTCCCCTGAAAATGGCATCCACAAAGAGTTTGCGGTGCTAAAATAACCACCTTCCCAACTTTCAGGAACAGGCAGACTTGAATCAGAAAACCCAATTTTTCAACACAATTTTGGCATTTTACTGGGACATACCCCATATTTACTATTTTTTGTGCTTTCAGATTCATTCCAGTTGGCGACAGAAATGGGTGTGAAACCAATGCTGGATCCCGGAAAGCTAAACATTTCTGAAAAGTAGACAACATTCTGAATTCAGCAAGGGGTAATTTGTGGATCCTACAAGGGTTTATTACAGAAAATAACAGCTGAAATGAAACAATATTGAAATTGAGGTAAAATAAACCAGCCATTTTTCACCATGTTTTACCCTGTAACTTTTTCCAGCCATGTCAGATTTTTGAAAGCAATATACTGTTACGTATTTTGGACTCTTCTGGTTGCAGGGATATATAGGGCTTGTAGGTTCATCAAGAATCCTAGGTACCCAGAGCCAATAAATGAGCTGCACCTTACAATGGGTTTTCATTCTATACCGGGTATACAGCAATTAATTTGCTGAAATATAAAGAGTGAAAAATAGGTATCAAGAAAACCTTTGTATTTCCAAAATGGGCACAAGATAAGGTGTTGAGAAGCAGTGGTTATTTGCACATCTCTGATTTCCGGGGTGCCCATAGTAGCATGTGAATTACAGGGCATTTCTCAAATAGACTTCTTTTTTACACACTGTCTTACATTTGGAAGGAAAAAATGTAGAGGAAGACAAGGGGCAGTGACACTTGTTTTGCTATTCTGTGTTCCCCCAAGTCTCCCAATAAAAACGGAACCTCACTTGCATGGGTAGGCGTAATGCTTGCGACAGGAAATGCAACATGGACACATCACATTTTTACATTGAAATCTGACGTGTTTTTCGCAAAGTGCCTAGCTGTGGATTTTGGCCTCTAGCTTAGCCGGCACCTAGGGAATCCTACTAAACCTGTGCATTTTTTAAAACTAGACACCTACGGGAATCCAAGATGTGGTAACTTGTGGGGCTCTCACCAAGTTCTGTTACCCAGAATCCTTTGCAAACCTCAAAAGTTGGCCAAAAAAACACTTTTTCCTTTCATTTTGGTGACAGAAAGTTCTGGAACCGAGAGGAGCTACAAATGTCCTTCCACCCTGCGTTCCCCCAAGTTTCCCGACAAAAATGGTACCTCACTTGTGCAGGTAGGCCTAGCGCCCGAACAGGAAATGCCCCAAAACACAATGTGGACACATCACATTTTCCCCAAGAAAACAGAGCTGTTTTTTGCAAAGTGCCTAGCTGTGGATTTTGGCCTCCAGCTCAGCCGGCACCTAGGAAACCTAGGAAACCTGCGCATTGTTTTTAAAAGTAGACACCTAGGAGAATCCCAGATGGGGTGACTTGTGGGGCTCTCACCAGGTTCTGTTACCCAGAATCCTTTGCAAATCTCAAAATTTGGCCCAAAAAACACTTTCCTCACATTTCGGTGACAGAAAGTTCTGGAATATGAGAAGAGCCACAAAGTTCCTTCCACCCAGCGTTTCTCCAAGTCTCCCGATAAAAATGGTACCTCAGTTGTGTGGGTAGGCCTAGTGCTCGTGACAGGAACTGCCCCAAACAGTATCTGGACACATCAAAATTATCAAATACAAACTACCTGTTTTTGGGGGAAGGGGTGGGGGAGGGGCACCTGCGTTTTTGGTCCTGGCCTCAGCAGCCATCTAGGGAAACCTACCAAACCCAGACAGAGGGAGTCCAGGGAGATGTGATTTGCATGGATCCTCCAATGTTTTCTTACCCAGAATCCTCAGCAAATCTCAAATTTAGCTAAAAAAAAACAACAAATTTTTCCCACATTTCTGTGTGGGATCACTGCACCGGGACAAATTTCCTATCACCAAACGTTCCCTTCAGTCGCCCGGTAAAAATTATACCTCACTTGTGTAGGTGGGCCAAGTACCTGTGACAGGGAAGAGCCAAAAACATGTTGAAATTGAGGGGGAACCAAAGCGAGTCCAAAAGGGCAGTTTGAAAAAAAACATTTTTAGGCTGACAAGTGCAGCAGAATTTTTTACGGTATAGATGAGACAATGATGGGTGATAGGAATTTTGTGGATTCCTGCTAATTCCTGGAAGGTTCCATCACAAAAATGTGGGGAAAATGTGTGATTTCCAGCAAAGTTGGAGGTTTGCTGGGGACTGTGGGTAAGAAAATGGTACGGGTGCATGTGAAGCGCACCACCCTGGAATCAACCAGATGTTTAGTTTTCAGATATGTCATTTTAAATGACAAACTAGACTTTAACTGATTGGGTGCTATGGATGTGCTAGACTTATCCTTATCATAGCTTCTCATATGCTAAGGATGTGTCCACCGCGTCCAAGCAATAGGAGAAACAGCTGGTGCTCCCCGCGCCACATACCTCCATTGCAGGTGATAGCTGAAGAGCATCTTCTGCCACCTCTGATCCCACATTTGCTGAGATCATGATATTCATGAGTGCATGGTATGCCAATGGCATGACTATTTGCAGGCACAAGCTGTAGGCAATTTGCTTCCAGCGCGTTGGAGTGAAGGTCATGTTTGTTTAGTTCTCTTGCCTCGGGAGGAGAGGGAGGGAGACACCAGGGGGAAAGGAAAGGGTTTTTGCTTTCCCCTGGTGTTTCTCTTAAACGCATTCCAGCTGTGAAATCAAATGTGGGACCACTATTGCACAACAGGAATGCTGCCACTAGAACAACAGGGATTTTTGTGGCTCTGGGTTGCTCCCCCAAAATGTGGTATCAATGTCCTTTGTTTTCCGCAAACTCTGGTGCAGATCGGAAGGGTGGGAGGCAGAAAATGGGGATTATAGTGTTTTAGGTGATTTGGGTAGTGGCCCTTTCGGCAAGGGTCATTCGCCCCAAAGGCGGCATTTTCTATTTCTTAAAAAAGGCCAATTTGCCCCTGTGTGGGGGCGAGGGGGGGGGGAATAGCTGGACACCGGGGATTTTTTTTTATACCTATTGTTGTGGGTGGGGCCCCTTGGGCAAGGGACGTTTCCACAAATGGCCCAATAATTTCCTTCGTTTTTGGCCCCCTTATAGGGCAGATCGGTCGGTTTTATGCTAATCTGACTGCAGGGTGGACGCAAAATAACTAAACATCTTGGACTATGTTTCTATATGTGCGGTAAGCTGCAGTTGAGGTAAAGGATGCTTCCCTATGGGGTTTCAATTTTTTGTTGTCGCTTTGTGTCCCCTTTGGGGTCAGACTGACCGGTTTTGATGCAGATTTGCATTTTAAGGCCAGAGTTCATTGCGTTTTATAATTTAACTGTTTTATTTCTTATCATTAGTTGCTTGTGTAAATGTAATGTTTTCTCATTTTCATTGTAGTGCAAAGCTTTTGATTTCCTTGGTGGCGAATCCTCAGTGATTGTCCACGTGCAGTTTGTGTAGTTGCATGTGTTTGGTAAGGAAATTGTTCTGTAAAGTTTACTGCAAATGGGTATCCTTGCCATGCGTCAATTTTTTTAGCTGCTGTAATAATTTTAGTGTATTTGGTTCACACTTTCTAGTGTTTCAAATTCACTTTTAGCCTAGTGTGTATTTTTTTTTTTTTCCTTTCTAGTGGGATATCCTTGGTGCTTGCTGAATTTGTGCAGAGTAGGTGCAGTTGATCCTCAGTAAAGCTCTCTGTGGCAAGCAACAGGTATTCTGGTATATCTTTGTAGTAGGAGCTTAATTTTGCAGTTTGCATTTAGTGTCCTTCCACATCTTTATATTTCAGTAGTCATATTTACTGTTAGATAATGATACAGTTGTTGTGGTCTAAATTGTTGCAGTGGTGTCTATTTATATGTGTTATTTGTGGCAGTTTTAAGCATCATGGCTGTCCGGACGCTGACCTCCAAGTAGGTTGTTGGTCTACTTTTTGAATCAGCCTCCGAACATAGCAATGAGACTGACTCTGCATCTGAGGAAGAGCACCAAGTGCAAGATTCTGGCAGTGGAGGAATCATCTGATGATGAATCCATTATTATGCAGATGAAGTGCATTGTTTAGAGGAGGAGAATAAAATTCTTCTTGTGCAGCATGAGCAAGCTGGATTGTAGCGAGGGCCTGGAAGACTTCCCACTGGAAATCCTCAGCCCTGGGTTGCCCTCAACACGGTACAGCCTGATTTGCTCTCCAAGAAAACGTTTTTGATGGGATTGCTAAGGAAACCATCACTGTCTTTATTTTGATCTACTAGTCGCTTGATGACAACTGCTATTTTCCCAGCAACCATGAGTCAAGATTTGCATTTGCTTCTGCAGCAGATGTTGCATTTTGTGGGTAATGCTATAGAGTTTCCACCAGGGCTTTAAGTGGGCAGAGTCCCTCCTGGTCTCAGACCAGTTCATCACAAAATAGACATTGAAACAGGCCCCTGTATTCATTCTCTTAACTTTAGTAGCAAATAACACTAATAGCTTTTTGAACAATTAATGTAAAAAGCGTCAAGGTAATCCATATCAGCAATTTAGTTCCTGATTATATTTAATACGATTTACTTAATCGCGCACTGGGTAGGCAGCACACTAAAGGGATCACAGAAATTTAGCTTACTTCTTTAAGCAACGTCCTTAATTGCATAGGCCCTGCTCCTATTAGAGACCCTCCACTTTTTGCATCCCACTTAAAACCCTTGTTTTCACTGAATCACCCTGAGACCACCTGTTCAAGATTCAGTCAGTCTTTGACCATTTAGTTGATTATTTCTCAGAGAACTATGTTCCAGGTCAAGATATATTTGTGGACAATTATATGTTCCTGTTCAAGCGCTGTTGCGTTTTAAGACAGTACATATCCAGCAAGAGAGCATATAACGGTACTAAGCTGGTGATGTTGTGTGAAGCTGCCACTGGATAAGAATATAATTTCAGGTTGTAAACTGGTAGGGTTTCCCACCCCTGGTTGTCTTTCAACTTTTTGAGTCAGTGAAAAATTTCTTTTGGGAAATTACCAGAACACATTTTCACAAAGGTCACCTTTTATACGCTAACAATTACACAAAAGTGCAACCATTTGAAGAACTATTCAAAGTGGGCATTGTGGCATGTGGCACAATCTGCTCTAACTGTCAAGGTTGCCCTGAAGAGTTTGTCCTCACAACTATTCACTATGAAAGCACTTCATTTGTGACTGTTTGGGGTAGGTTAGCAGAAGTACACAAACCAGTGTGCATTCTAGACTACAACAAGCACACTGGGGGTGTAGATAGAGTAGATCAAGGGTTAAAGCATTACAATGCTGCTTGAAAGCCATATATCTGGTACAAGAAGTTGGCTGTTTGTTTGTTTCATTTGGCAGCTTCATTGCTTAGACTATTTTCAAAGAACTTTCTCCAGACTCCAACATGACTCAGGCCTAAAAATGCTACCAGGCCGGCAGGACCCTTGACTTGAATATTCTACTCAACCTATCTGTAATGAGCTGGACCCATAAACTAGTCTCAAATTGTACGATCCTGGGCAAATAGTTTACAGAGTCATCTTTTTCTTCATTATCACATATGAGAGCACCTTCCAATAGAAGAATAGCATATCTGCTTTATGAAAAACTCTTGTTTGATTTATTAGACTTAACGTTTTCTCCAAGTATTAGAAAAATCTAGCTTATGTATAAAGTATATGTGATCACTGACTTGCCTCTCAGTTCATGTTTCAAAACTCTCACTATTATTAACAAATATTACTAAAGCGTGATGTGGTAGGGCACTGTCATTTACAGACAGCACAATTTCTATTGAAATGGCCATTAACATTCCCACTGACATGCAGTTTTACTCATAAAACTATATAGCGTACAAACGATAATGTGTGGAAATTGGGTTCAAGCAAATACTTTGCAAATCTCCAATAAAGTGCTCTGATTTGTTTTGATCCTATTAAAAGCTTTCTTTCCATCATACTTCAGAATTAGGAAAAAGGTTCTCTCCGTACAGCTGATATATTTTGAGGAATGTGTACAGTTCATTTACAAGCTATTTAAATGTTGTGTGTTAGAAAAACATACTGCCTGTACTTCATAACAAGTCAGTTAGTTCACTTAAAAATCATCTAACTTTGTAGTAAAAGAAAGAAAAGTAAACTTCAATCTCAATGATAAAATAATCAGCAATATCTCAGAAGATATAAGCTGACATTTAACCTTTCTTTGAATGCAGAGCAAAGGTGACACAATAAAAACACAATTTAAAGGCATCTGTATTGCTTCTTGACTTTCTAAATAAATTTAAAAAAAACTGTTCTTTGGCAGCTAGAGTTCTCTTGCCAGAATGAGTCAATAGGCCCTAAAAATAGCTTGTTCTTTTAAAATAGGAGTCGCCATAGGGAGTAGGTGAGTAGATTTATTGAGGAATATGACTCTTGTACAGTTTCAGCAGTCTGTAATAGCCAGCATTGTTGCAGTAGAGACAATACGTGTTTCTAGAATCTGAGTGGTCGAGGATGTGGCTAGATTTAAAGGTCTCCACTTTCCTGCACTTTCATACATTCTTCCAACACACAAGAAAAGTATTCCTTGTCTGAGATGTAGAGTCTGTGTCCAAAAAGGAGTACGAAAGGAGACTCTGATGTACTGCCCAGTGTCCCTCTAATTCTGTCTGGTGTACGCTGATGTTTTAAACTGTACCATATGGAACTCAAGTACTGGGAGCAACCATATAAATAAAAGGCAACTGACACTACAGTCTGTATTGCTATATGTTTTCTGTTTTGACACCAGATTGCCAATTGCTTGGTATGTTTAGTGACACCTGTTGTCTCTACAAATAAAGTTTTTTCTTTTAATCTTTTATAATTAAATTTGAAAATAAAAATGAAAATTGTGTGCTGTCTTTAGTTGATTGTTTACGTTTTATTTATCTGCTTTTGTGTGTGTGTGTGTGTGTGTATGTGTAATCTGTTCATTCTGAGAGTATGTTTTAGAAAGAAAAGAGGCATGGAACTTCATGGTGAAATCTGAGTGGTGGTTGGTTGGCTAGTGGTGTGTGTGTATCCTTGTTGATGTCTTGCAGTGTATATAGGTGTGGTTGACTGGCGGTTTTTGTAGTGGCATATGACTGGCTGTGTATGAAGTGGTGGTTGACTGGAGGTGCGTGGGGTATTTGGTGTATGTAGTGACCTGCTGGTTGTGTGTTTTTAAGTTGGTTGATGACTTAGGGCCTAATTAGGACATTGGTGGATGGACCGCCAGCTTGCAGTGGGGGCGGTCTAGAGGGTGCAACCAAGCCTGTGTTCTCCCAACCACTGCATCACAACATCCCCCCAAGGCTGGTGCTGCAGCCTTGGGGGGATGTCGTGATGCAGGACACGGGTATTTTCGTCCTGGAATACCTCCTGTGGCCCTTACCCTGCCTTTCCGCCAAACTTTTCATGGCAGGTGTCTCCGAAATACAGACGACGGTGCCACTGCCGGCACTGCCAACACTGACCGCTGTGATCAATACCGCTGCAGCTGTGGCAGATCTGATGCTGGTGGTGCTGGCCATCTTGCGGCAGTCCGTCCACCACCATCCTAATCTAGGGGTTGCACCGCCTAGGACTCATCAGTCAGCCCGCCAATTTTGGTACGGCTGTCCAGTGACCATCGTACTCAGAATCGGGCCCTTGGAGATTGGTGGTGTGACTGGTGTGTCAGTCCCGTGGGCATATGAAACTGAAAAGCCCCTAAATGGTGTTGTTTGTTGAAGTAAGTGTTGTAATGTGTTTGAACAAGCAGCTGGTGGTGAGAATGGCTTACTATATGTGATGATGCATGAAAGGTAACTGAATCGTCTGTAAAGTTGTTGGTGCCTTGCCAGCTCACAAGCTGGGAGTCATAAGTTCAGTATCTTAACAGTGATTTCTGCGTTTTTAGTTTTGCAAAATCATTTCTTGATAAAATATACATTTTGAACTTTTCACTCACACTTGGGCCAAATCCAAGCCGTATGTTTCAAGTGGATGGGTATGTAATATATATCTTTTCTGATTTTCTCTGCCTGGGTGTAGAAAAAATCTACCAACCCCAGATATTTTAGTAAATTAGACTCCAGAGGACTCCACAGTGGTGTGCCTCGCGTGGATCCCGCAATGCCCTGCAAATCTCAAACTTTGCTAAACATCATGCATTTTACACACATTTGTCTGAGAGAAAGTTCTGGAATCCTGAAATTTCCTACCACCCAGAGTTTCCTCAAGTTTCCCCATACAAATGGTGCCTCAAATGTGGTTGGGCCTAGCACCTGTGATAGGAAATGGGACAAAACGCAAAGTGGCAACGTCGACAAAAAGGCTAGCTGTGGTATTTGGGCTCAGCGACTACCCAGGGAAACTACCAAACCCAGCCATTTATGACATCTAGACACCTGGGGATGTCCAGGGAGTGTGCCTTGTATAGCTCCACAACCTTTTTACGCATCAGACCCTGCAAACCTGAAACATTGACTAAAAACACACATATGAAGAAGTTGAACAGCAGAATGTCTGATAGCAGGTACAACGTAGATAGAGTAACAGACTCCAGACAACTATTAGGGTAACCATGGGTAGGCTCTAGTTCTTTCAGATGAATTAAGCATAATCTTCTTGATACTGTTTGTCTGTGAAACACAATACCAGTGGAAAGTTGGTATTCATACACAAAGAGACAAGGCTTATGGTTTCAACCAGTATCTTACTCACAGTGACCCACCAAGACACTGTGGTTGCTTGATTTGCTTCACTAGCAAACCATTGCCCACTCTCACACAGCAAGAAGAGCAAGTCTGAGACAGAAGCAGCCAAGGGAGTCGAGAGCTGGATGGGACAGAGGTCTGCAAATCTTAGATGACTTGACCGTAGAGGAAGGGTTCATCCCTTTCTGCAGTCACAGTACCAACTAATGGAATAACAACTGCAGCAAGTAAGGGTCCTTTAAAGGAAACCACCACTGCCGCTGAGGAAACAAGCTGAATTAATCTGTAGAAACAGACACATAACACTCGAACAAAGTTGAGGAATCCTAGAAGGCCAGGAAAAGCATGGGAAAAAAAAAATCACACATGGGACTAGCAACACCAAGAGAAACAGCTCAAGTGTTGTAATGCAAAGTTCCTATCACCGATGTTTAAATAGTAAAATATGCCATAGGATTAGAGGAGGGAGACAGGAACTGGAAACCCACCACCTAGGCATGGGTTAACCTTGGACCTGCAAGGGGGTGCTATCTTGAGCTGTGTTGGATATGGGAATTCAGGATGTTGCCAGAAATCTGCCTTGGAGAGACACTGCGGCTTCCTTCATGACAGTGTGGAAAAGAGACTCCCCAAGTCAGCCACCACGAATTTAAATTACCAGCAGATAACAGGGGTGTGGAAGTTATTAAAATATCAACTTGTCCATGGTACAGGTTGCTTATTAAATCTACTTGTCCTGTAAATAAATCTACTTGTCCTTTTGGTGCCATGTAGTACGGTGACAAATTATGGCAGCAATCTCATTATGCAAAAGCTCTGATAATAGTCTAGCTGAATATGCCTGGGTTACTACTATATTAGGGCTTGGAAACTTGCAATTTAAATCCCTACTATAGCAATTTCCTTCTTTTGCCACCTTTCCGCAGACCTACATACTGGATCTGGAGGAAGCAGTAAGCAATAGTTCCAGGGCTGGAATGCCTTTGAGTCTGCAAACCTATTAACTTGCATGTTTTAAGGATTTTCTCCAGCTCTTCTCTAATCTTTTCCCATAATGAGAAAGGTTGGAAATGTACTCCTGACAATGGCAGAAATAGATGTTCTTCCAGGGATGGGAAAAAAAAGTGGTTGGAGGGAAAGTGATCTTGTAAACGTTCATTAGATTTTCACATGAGCAAATCTACGCATGCATATTTGCTTGTGCTAAAATACAGTTCACACATATTTTATAGGAGTACAATTTCTGGGTCTACTTCTGTAAACTCTTGTGAATTCATGAAAGCCACTAATTCAAAGACCTTTACCATCGGTGCACTTTTGTGACTTTTTTTAAAGAATTGGGTCCCTAATTAGGTCTGGTGTTAACAAAGACATTTTGTTTTTATTAAACTTCTATTTCTCTCTCTAAATATCGGCTGGCTTTACTGTGAGTGATCACATTCTGCTCTTCCACAAGGAGTATACTGGCACACAAAGTAGTTTTGTTCAGTGCCAGGAACCTAGAGGGGGCCCCCTGCAAAGAACATGGAACGCCCCCCCCCCCACCCAAGACTCACTCAGAGCAAGTGCTGAAAGTGTATGTTACAATGGTGAAGGCCTGGCAACGCCCACAACAATAAAGTGTTACAAAAGCCATGTCAAAACAAGACATGCATTGATTAAACCAAAAGACTCACAAAAAATCTCGGATTGGTTGGCTTTGCCAGTACTTGTTTGTTTTCATGCTTTCCATAATCATGTTGGAAATGGTTACACTGATTTTCCATTGGGAATATGTTTTTGGAAATACTAACATGCATCAACAGATTTCTCTAAATGACACTTAAAAAAATAGCACCTAAAATCTCATAGTAGTGAAACTTTTTTTTTCTTCTTGCTTTTTTTTCTGAACATTTTATTTTTAAAGCAAGGAATCATCACTCTTGCTTACAAGCTTCTGCAAATATTTGCATCTAATCAGAGAGCATTCTGAGAGCACTATACTTAGCCTCATATTGTTAAACTTTTCAAACATGTTTGTACACTTTTTATTTTACTAGAACCACTGTCAGTAGTGCAGTGTAACCTTAAAACATTTAATTACAGCGCTCACCCTAATAATGAAGGCTTTTCATTAATGAACCATAAATACAAGTTCTAACAGTGTTAACATATGGACACATATATTACCTCAACTGCAGACAGTTCCCTTCTCTGTAAATTGACAGCAAAAGGGTTTGTACTGCAAGGGGTTGGGCCTACTTGTCCCAAGGACAAAATAAACATTAACATTTGTTGCCCTTGACCCCAAAAATGTCCCGGGTGTCGGGCAATAGGAATTCCACATTCCTGCCCATGAGCTCTGCACAGTTCACTCGTACAGCTGGTGGGACTCTGTGTCTAAAACGCCACATGACAAGGGGATTGTTGTAGGTTTCAAGTCCATGGAAAGATGCATGAATATTCTAGCGTACAGTCTGTGTGTTCATACCTGAGTAACTGTCTGAAGCCTTGCACAGGTTCAGTATAATTAGATCTTTTGATAGCTGTCCATTCCACAGTGATGATGTACTGCACCATCTACTAGATGCTCAGGGCAGACAAAAATCTAGTCAGAGTAAGGGAGTCACACAGCTAAAATAATCCCTGCTCAACCCTTTGGTAGCTTGGCACAAGCAGTCTGGCTTTACTCGGAGGCAATGTGTAAAGTATTTGTACACATACACACACACACACACACACACACACACACACACCAAGTAACATAGTAAAAACACTGCAAAAGGACCCCACACCAGTTTTTAAAAATTGCCAATATTTATTTGAATAAAACAAGATGGAAACAACAAAAATCCAACATACACAAGTCCATACACAACTCAACATATCACTTTTTAAAATTTTAAGCAAGTCCTAATCCATAGGAAACAATGGATGTATCTCTTTATCACAAAGTACCTGTGATGTGTCAAAAACAAAGGTGATGTAGGTCACAATGGAGGGGAGGCGCCAGAAAAGCAAAGTAATGCATCAGTTCCTTACTGGCAGGGGAGCTGGATGCATCGATTCCTTCCTCGTAGAAAGGCAATGCGCTGATTTCTGGACACACAGCCTCGGTTCCATACTACGATGTGGGGTTGATGACAAATTTGTGCACAGGGACGATGCGTCTGAAATCCAGATGCACTGTGTTGATGGGGCAGTTTCTAAACAGACGTTGTCGATTCTGTGGCCACTGAACAGGCGCAGCATCGATTTTTCAGCTGCGAGACAATTCTTCCGGCGCGGTGCACTGCATTGATGGGTGGATTTTCTCCTTCAGATCACCAGCTTCCACTCCCAAGGGTCCACGGACTGGAGCTGGTACCACTTGGCAATCAGGACTCTCAGCAGAAAAGCCCAGGCACTGGCAGATGAAGTCTTTGGTGTGCCTGAGACTTCTTAACAGGAGGCAAGCTCAGTCCAAGTCCTTGAAAAAACTTTGGGAGCAGGATTTAGAAAGCCAAGTCTAGTCCTTTCACTCCCAGAACAGAAGCAGCAAACAGACGTCTATGTAGTGTACAAGACCCTGCCTTTCCCTGCCCTGGTCCCAGAGACACTCCAAAGGGTTGGAGACTGATTTGTGTGTGGACAAGTACAGCCCTATTCATGTGCAAGGGTCAGCTCCTCCAACCACACTTGCTCAGGAAGACCCATCAGCCTGGTGGTGGGCCATCAGGGTATGCACGGCACACCTCAGCTCCCTTTGTGTGGCTGTCTAGAGCGAATTCACAAATATCCCAACTGCCATCCTGAGTCAGACGTGTATTCAGCAGACCGGCAGAGGCACAGAATGGTTAGGCAAGAAAATATCCACTTTCTAAAAATGGCATTTTCAAATTCACAGTTCAAGAACTAACTTAATCAAAAGATGTATTTTTAAATTGTGATTTCAGAGACCCTAAACTCCATATCTCCTCCGAATGAGAAATTGCACTTAAGATATATTTCAAGGCAATCCCCATGTTGCCCTATGGAAGAAATAAGCCCTGCAATAGTAAACACCACAATTAGCAGTGTTTCCCTATCAGGGCATGCAGAACACACCATTACATGTTCTACCTTTTAAATGCCCTGTACCCTGCCCATGGGGTTACCCTGGGCCTTCCTGAGGGGTAACGTAAAGGTAATAAAAGGGAAGGTTTGGGCCTGGCAAGTGGGTTCACTTGCCAGGTCGAAATGGCAGTTTAAAACTGCACTCACAGACACTGCAGTGGCAGGCCTGAGACATATTTACACGGCTACTCATGTGGGTGGCAGTCAGTGCTGTACGCCCACTAGCAGCGTTTGATTTACAGGCCCTGGGCACACCTGGTACTCTCTACTAGGGACTTACTAGTAAATCAAATAAGTCAATCATGGATAAACCAATCACCAATATACTTTAGGCAGAAATATGCACTTTAGCCTGGTTGGCAGTGGTAAAGTGCCCAGAGCCCTAAAGCCAACAAAAACAGGCCTGAAAAAATAGGAGGAAGAAGGCAAACAGTTTGGGGATAACCATACAAAAAAGGCCAGGTCCAACGTAACCCCTTTCCAGCCTAAACCCAGAGTAGACCAATGAATACCTTGATGGTCTCCCCTGCTTAGGGCGACGGAATATGGACCCTGGCCAACAACAACTGGGGCACGTTCCAATTCTACACCTTTCTGAACTCTGCCGGATTCCCCTGTCCATAATCTAAGGGCCCACTAACCTAGCCCATGGGGAATCCTTCTCACCTGCACACCTCATCTGTGCAGTACCTAACCTTACTTTGCTCACTCATGTATCCCAGTAGGCAGACAGTATCACCATGGCCAATGCAGTGATGTGGCCCATTCCGCACTTGGGGTACGACTCCTGTACTCCACCCCAAAGGCAACTCTGTCGACAAGGACAGCAACCCACAGAGGCCACTGGCAGCTGTCAGTGATGAGAGCCAGGCCTCAGCCCTTCTGGGGCTCCCTAACCTCTGTGGTTTCTCAGAGAGGGGGAAAGTAGCCTCAGGTGACTGGTACTCTTTTTCCACTCTCCCTTCTACCAGTTTAGGGGTGGTATCTTGAGACTGGTACTCCAGCCCAGGGTCTGTACCCTTAGACTGGACAGGAGTCAGGGGTGAATCCTTCCTCCCCTTTCCCTCCTTCCTGAAGCTCCGTACCCTCTTTTTCGGAGTGGTACTCCCAGACTCTAGACCTGTCAGGGCACCTGTGGTGGCCAACCTGCACAATTCTCCCACCAGTTCTGGGGTTCAAGCCTGCAACTGGTCCCCCAACCAAGGGTCTGTACCCTTAGGCTGAATAGGTGTGTGGCAAGCCAGGACTTCCGGGGGAGTACAACCACCTCACCAAAGGAAACACATTCTTCATGTGTTGTGTGAGAGCCTGGCACTGGTCTCCCGACCCCTGTCCATCTGACGTAGCATCAAGCCCTCCAAAGCCAAAAGTGGCGTCACGAGGGTCATTCCTAGGGTGCTCTGACCTCAGAACTAGCAACCTCTGACCCACTGGTTCCTCCTTTGGAGACTGTTCCACCGCCTCATCCCTCCATCTGGACTTCTGCAACCTCCCCTCGGAGTGGTGCTGCCAGACACCAGAGTTGGTGGAATGCTTGTGACAGATGCCCCCCAAGTTCTACTGACACTATGGGCCTCCCCTCAGTGGATTGTCTCCTGTCACAGACCAAGTCCCACTGCCTGTGTCCCCTCTGAGAGCAATCCATCCACTGGGGCTGAAAATACGACACCCTGGGTCTATGCCCACTCCCACCCCTTTTCCTACTCCTGGAGAGGGCGTGGGACCCTTCTTCCCCCTACGATACTGCGACCTGTCTGGGTCACTGCAACCCTCCCCCTCACTCTGATGGGAAAAACCTGAGCCACCCTCCTAGCGATCACTCCCTAGTGCCATACTAGCCACTCTGAAACTCACCCAGATGTCTGCCTCCCCTGTACGTTCCTTGGGGTCAGAGCACTCACATTCCACCACGTGTTGGCGTAGCTCTGGAAAACTGTACAGCCCCTCACATGTGTTAACCATAATACCCTTCACCCAGCCATCCAGTGCCTTGAAAGAGTACCCCATATTATCTCCCATCTGATGAGACAGTATCTGACTGCCCTTAAAACTCAAGACACCTTCCTCTGGGGTGACTCCATACTCCCTAACCAGAGCTTTCCCTGTGGGGATACACCTCTTCCTGCCACACCCTTCTAGAGCCAGTAGAGTATGGAATATGACTCCCCGTGCCAGTTCCCCAGTCCTACTCAGGGACCCCGCACACCTCTGGAGCTAACTCATATGCCTGAGACCACTGGTGCATGCCATCCCCTCCTTATAAACCAAATCTCTATGAATGTGGACATTTTTTTCAGTACTGGACATGATACTTTTGCTGCCACAATCTGAGCTGAACTCAGCCCTCCTGGCTTTCAGATCCAGCTCTCTCAATTTCAGCTCATGAGCTAATATCATTTCATTTTTTCTCCATGGCAAGTTTTTATTTCACTGCCTTGGTTTTGAGTCTGGCTAGTTAAAACTGGAGCGTCCTAGCTCTCTGCCTTTTCTCCAGCCCCTATGGAGACAAACCTGGAGAGGAAATGATGCTGTCAGCTCTCGAGGGAGCTCTTCCAATATTCAGGCTGGCCCTCACCCCACAGGCGATGCTGGTTCCTCCAGCCATCCCAGGAGCAGACTTTGTTTCTCCTCCTCCACAACATCATTACCATCTTATGTGGGCTCACCTGCTTTCCTGGCTGCCAATTGGGCCGTCAGTGCCTTTTGCAGCCCCTCCTTCCTGGTAAGGGCTTTAAAAGGACATATGAACTTCCTGCAGAACCTTTCAAGCTGAGGCACCGTATAGGTTTCCAAACTCTCCTGCTCAAACACCAAATCTGCAGCTACCACTGATGGCTCGCCAGACTGAGACATGATTGTGAATGAAACTCAGAAGTTCCACAAGAACTCCAGAAGGCAAAAAAAGGGCCAAAAAGGAGAAAAAACAGTATGTGGTTGTGTAATGGTATGTGGTATGGAAGTAGCGTACACCAATAATTGTATGTCAAGTAGAAATACAAGTCCTATCCTCACCTCTCACCACCAATGTTAGAAATGGGGTCTCTAGTTGGTAGTGGTTTGCACCCTGCCAAAGTAGGGACCCTTACTCTAGTCAGGGTAAAGAAGTCACCCTGCCCACCCCCTTGGTAGCTTGACATGAGAAGTCTGGCTTGTCTCAAGAGACCATGGTGGTCATTACAACCCTGGCGGTCGGTGTTAAAGCGGCGGTAAGAGCGCCAACAGGCCGGCGGTAAAAAAATTGCAATTACGACCGTGGCGGAAACCGCCAACAAAGACAGCCACTTTAACACTCCGACCGCCACGGCGGTACAAACAAACTGGTTGGCAGTCACCGCCAACAGACAGGCGGAGGACAATGTACCACCCACAGTATCACAACCTATCAATCCGCCACCTTTTCCGGGGCGGATTCACCGCAAACAAAAACACGGCGGAAACAGGACTTCGAAGGGAAAACGCTCACCTCTACACACCCCACGAGGAATCCGGACGCCATGGAACCCGAGCTCCAGATCCTGCCAGCCATTATCTTCTTGCTCCTCTACCAGGAGCACGAACGCCGGCGGCGAAGACAACGGTGAGTACTGCACCTACGACACAGGGGAGGGAAAAAACAGGGACACACACACGCAACACCCCCACCCCCACCCTCACCCACTACAACACACACACTGATACAGCATGATACATTACAGTTACAACCCCCAAACCTCCCGGAATAATGCAAAGACAAAAGGAAATGAGTGTAACCATTGTAATATATTAAAATCCAGGACGCAAAAATATATATACACTATAAACAAATATATACACCAAGAATAGTAGTCCAGGTAGCGCTCCATTGAAGTCCATGGAACACTGGGCCCACACGGCATGGGCGAGGCCCACACTCAATCCCCGAACATGACGGAGAGAACACTGCAGGGGCATCAGATAGCAATAAAACAGGCACCTCAGGGGGAAGGGAAAGGGGGGGCACCTCATCCAGTTGAGTGCACGACGCCAAATCCACGAGGGGGCCACATGCCCACTGTTCAATCCTGGGGAGTGCAAAGCCACAGTCTCTCAAGTCTCTACAGTGGGTGGGTTGCCCACTTCTTTATCCTGGGGAGTGCAAAGCCACAGTCTCTCAAGTCTCTACAGTGGGTGGGTTGCCCACTGCTTTATCCTGGGGAGTGCAAAGCCACAGTCTCTCAAGTCTCTACAGTGGGTGGGTTGCCCACTGCTTTATCGTGGGGAGTGCAAAGCCACAGTCTCTCAAGTGGATAACAGTCTCCACTGGTTCTGGAGGGGGCCTTGTGCCCAGAGTGCTTCTTCCTGCCAAGGACAGAGGGAGTGGATGTATCTCTTCACTGGTTCTGGAGGGGGCCTTGTGCCCAGAGTGCTTCTTCCTGCCAAGGGCAGAGGGAGTGGATGTATCTCTCCACTGGTTCTGGAGTGGGCCTTGTGCCCAGAGTGCTTCTTCCTGCCAAGGGCAGAGGTAGTGGATGTATCTCTCCACTGGTTCTGGAGGGGGCCTTGTGCCCAGAGAGCTTCATCCTGCTCGTGACAGACTCAGAAGCGTCAGTGCCCATGGCGCTCATGGGCCAGCGGTGATTGTTGCGGCGGTGTTCTTGGCAGCGGTGCTTGTGGCAGCAGTGTCCTGTTCAGAGGTGCTTGTGGCAGCGGTGTCCTTGGCAGCGGTGCTTATGGCAGCAGTGTCCTGTTCAGCTGTGCTTGTGGTGGCGGTGTCCTTGGCAGTGGTGCTTGTGGCGACACTGTCCTTGGCAGCGGTGCTTGTGGCCGCAGTGTCCTGTTCAGCGGTGCTTGTAGCCGCAGTGTCCTGTTCAGCGGTGCTTGTGGCCGCAGTGTCCTGTTCAGCGGTGCTTGTGGCCGCAGTGTCCTGTTCAGCGGTGCTTGTGGCCGCAGTGTCCTGTTCAGCGGTGCTTGTGGCCGCAGTGTCCTGTTCAGCGGTGCTTGTGGCCGCAGTGTCCTGTTCAGCGGTGCTTGTGGCCGCAGTGTCCTGTTCAGCGGTGCTTGTGGCCGCAGTGTCCTGTTCAGTGGTGCTTGTGGCCGCAGTGTCCTGTTCAGTGGTGCTTGTGGCGGCAGTGTCCTGTTCAGCGGTGCTTGCGGCGGCGGTGTCCTTGGCAGCGGTGCTTGTGGCGGTGGTGTCCTTGGCAGCGGTGCTTGTGGCAGCAGTGTCCTGTTCAGCGGTGCTTGTGGCAGCAGTGTCCTTGGCAGTGGTGCTTGTGGCGGCAGTGTCCTTGGCAGCGGTGCTTGTGGCGGCAGTGTCCTGTTCAGCAGTGCTTATGGCGGCAGTGTCCTGTTCAGCAGTGCTTGTGGCGGCAGTGTCCTGTTCAGCGGTGCTTGTGGCGGCGGGGCCTTTGGCAGTGACTCAGCTGCTGGCGGTCCTATCGGGCCCTGCGGGGCTGGTGCTGGCGGTCCTTTATGGCCCAGCGGGGCTGGTGCTGGCGGTCCCTTATGGCCCAGCGGGGCTGTTGCTGGCGGTCCTGTCCTGGGCAGCTGGGCTGGTGCTGGCGGTGGCCTCCTGGGCAGCTGGGCTGGTGCTGGCGGTGGCCTCCTAGGCAGCAGGGCTGGTGCTGGCCTCCTAGGCAACGGGGATGATGGTGGCCTCCTGGGCAGCGGGGATGATGGCGGTGGCCTCCTGGCCAGCGGGGATGATGGCCTCCTGGGCAGCAGGGCTGGTGCTGGCGGTGGCCTCCTGGCAGCAGGGATGATGGCAGTGGCCTCCTGGGCAGCAGGGCTGGTGCTGGCAGTGGCCTCCTGGGTAGCGGGGATGATGGCGGTGGCCTCTTGGGCAGCGGAGATGATGGTGGTCTTCTGCGCCGTGCTGCTCTTCCCAGACTTGCTGAGTTTCTTGTGCCCCTTCCCCACCTTGGAAGGTGTCGCAGCTGAATCCACACTCCCAACTGTACCCCTGGGAGCGGCTTTGGTGGCTGGAGTCTTCCCCCTCTCCCGCCGGGCACTGGCCAACTTTTGATGCTTGACGGGTGGGGGACTGTCCGTGCTGTGGCTCCGTGCCACAGTGGCTGCCCTGGTGGCCGGTGCACTCCAGATTCCGGTGACTACAGGCACCACTGGTCCCGGAGATGTTGTGGCTGAGGTGCTAGGTTGGGACCTGGAGAGTCGGGCCCTAGAATACTGACGGGGTGGGGAAGGTGAGGGAAAGAGGTCAAGGGTGGACAGGAAAAGTTTTTGGGGAACACTGGGACGGGTAGCTGGAGGGGGTTTGGGAGTGGAGGAAGAGGTTGTGGTTGTAGGAGGTGTTCGTTTGGTGACTTTGGGTGAAGGTGCATGCGCTCGAGGCTGTCGTGAGGTGGATGGCTGTTGGGTGGGTGTGTGCCTGCATTTGTGTATCTTGGGAGGTGGCGTCAAAGACACACTGGGAGAGGACACAGGGGACGTGTGAATGGTAGTGGGGTGGTGACTGCACGTGTGCAGGGTGGTGTGTGTGCTGGTGATGGAAGTAGTGGCTGTAGATGTAGTGCATGCAGGTGTGAGTGAAGACGAGACTGGGAGGGAGGAGGGAGGCGAGGAGGAGGTGGACACAGTGGAGGCAGTGGATGTTGGTGTGTCTGCATGTGTGTGATGCTTGCGTGAGTGCCTGTGGGATGTGTGGTGCTTACGTTTGCCAGAGCTTCCCTTGTGTGTTGATGTGTGTGCATGCTGGTCTGAAGGTGTGCTTGGGATAGGCTGAGGTAGAGGGGATTGGTTCTGGGTGGAGAAAGTTGGAGGGGGGAGGCTAGAGACAGGGACAATAGCTGCCATCAGTGCTGAGGCCAGAGTCTGAAAAGCTCGCTGAAGGGCCGCCTGACCAGAATAAATGCCCTCCAGGAATGCATTTGTTTGTTGCAACTGCCTTTCTACACCCTGGATGGCAATCAAAATGGTAGACTGCCCAACAGTGAGGGACCTGAGGAGGTCAATGGCCTCCTCACTGAGGGCAGCAGGGGTGACTGGGGCAGGGCCTGAGGTGCCTGGGGCGAAGGTGATGCGCACCCTCCTGGGTGAGCGGGCCCGGGGCAAAGGCTGAGGGGCTGCTGGGAGGGCTGTGCTGGTAGCGGGGGTGGCGGCTGTACCTGTAGATGCGGGGGGCACAGATGTGGCCACCACCACAAGGGAGCTACCATCAGAGGACGAGTCCGTATCACTGGTGTCAGCTCCTGTCCACGCCGTGGAGCTCCCCTCGCCCTCCGTCCCACTGGTGAATTTGGAGTCCGTAGTCTCGCCCTCCAGGGCCATGTGGGATGCAGCTCCCTCCTGCTCCGGTGCCACTGCTCCTCCGCCTGATCATGCTTACACACAAGAAAAGGTAGACCACAAAAAGGGGGGGGGGACAGAAGAAAGACACGTTGAGTGCATGCATTACCGCTTATGTTGGCGGACACGACAGACACAGAAGCCCCCTTTACTACGCTGCGCACTTGGGGTCTACTGTTCAATCCCTGGGACATCGCCTACAAGGCTATGGCTGACATCTGCACACATGGATGTTACAGGAGCCTGACTAGGTGTACTTGGCACTGTACACAGGTGGGGTGGGGTGCCACAGGGTCTGCCAGAACAAGGGGACCTAACTAGCACACTCGCCCTGGCCTAGGGAAACCCACAGCCCACCTCCCCCACCCAGACACCTCCACTGCGCGCAAAATCAGCAGAATGAGAGTCTACTAACCCCCTTGTGGCTGCTGTGATGCCCTCAAGCGCCCATTCAACTCCGAGTACGTCACCGCTAGGATCCTGAACATCAGGGGGGTCATGGTGCGATGGGCACCCCTCCCACGTTGGGAGGCCATCCCCAGCTGGGCCTCCGCCGTCTTCTTGCTCCAGCGGCGAATGTCCTTTCATCTTTTCCGGCAGTGGGTGCTCCATCTGTGGTAGATCCCCAGGGTTCGGACTTCCTTGGCGATGGCACGCCAAATATCCTTCTTCTGGTGGGCGCTGACCTACAGGAATAGTACAGGGGAAAAGGAGAAGATATAACCGTCCGCACCGTCACAGTCATTGGCCCCCTTCCCTACCCTTGCAGCACATGCACTCACGTCGTTTCAAGCAAGCCTCAACCTCCCGCCTGCAATCTTTCATCCACCCCACTCCACACAGGCATAGCCCATACAGCATGCTCCCAGTGTACTTACCTGTTTGTCTGGAGGACCGTAGAGTAGCGTGTAGTGGGGGAGGACCTCATCCACGAGTTTCTCCAACTCCTCCGATGTGAAGGCAGGGGACCTTTCCTCAGACGCACAAGCCATTGTCTCTTCCAGACCGAGGTCGCAGCAGCACTTGCAGTGTAGGTCCTCTCCTGTCGAAGATCAGGTATTGAGTGATTGAACAGATAGAAAATGGCGGTCACGTCCGCGGCGGTGCGTACCGTCACCGCAGGCGTACATCGTCATTGGCGCCTGGGACCCATAGGGTCCAATGTTAACCAATGCAGAATTGCGCCACGGTCTTCGACCGCGACGGTGTACGACGCCAGCACAGTTACCTCACATCCTATTGTCCCACTTTACAGGTCAGGCAGCCGCCATTTCAGGGGCCCACATGGCTTAATTTTTCACTGCGTCACACATACCTAGGCCTTGCCTCAACACTCATACAGGCCAAAGTTCGGATTATGATTCTTGTTCTGTGTAAGCTGTGGGTACGTACCTCTGAGTTGGTTGACTCTGTGCTCGCTGTTGTCCTTCATAGGCACTGTCCGCTGGGACATGTGAGGAGATGGCAGCATCCTCCGGTGTACAGACCGCTGGTGGACCTGTCGACAATGGAGGAAAGACATGTGATCATCACCTACAGGCTTGATCGTGCCACAATCCTGGAACTGTGTGCCCAGCTGGAGCCAGACCTGATGTCAGCTATCCGCCATCCCACAGGAATCCCCCCTGTAGTGAAGCTGCTGTCAGTACTCCATTGCCTTGCAAGTGGGTCATTTCAAACAACAGTGGCTATAGCATCAGGGATGTCCCAGCCAACGTGTTGTCCAGAATGTTGTCTGCCCTGCTTAAACACATGCGAAGCTACATCGTTTTCCCTCAGGTGGAGGATTTGCCTACAGTGAAAGGTGACTTCTATCCCCAACATCATAGGTGCCATTGGTGGGACACATGTGGCTTTGGTACCCCCCGCAGGAGTGAACAGGTATACCGAAACCGGAAGAGTTATCATTCCATGAATGTGCAGATGGTGTGTTTGGCCGACCAGTACATCTCCCATGTTAATGCCAAATACCCTGGCTCAGTGCATGACGCTTACATCCTGTGGAATCGCAGCATCCCTTATGTGATGGGGCAACTCCAGAGGCACCGTGTGTGGCTATTAGGTGAGCACCTGGAAGCGAGTCAGTGGGAATGGTTGTCTGGGTATATCCCTATAGGTTAGTGTGTGTCTAACAGTTGTCCCTCGCCATTTGCAGGTGACTCTGGTTACCCCAACCTGTCATGGCTACTGACCCCAGTGAGGAATCCCAGGACAAGGGCAGAGGAACGCTACAATGAGGCCCATGGGCGAACTTGGTGGATTATAGAGCAGACCTTCGGCCTCCTGAAGGCCAGGTTCAGGTGCCTCCATATGACAGGTGGATCCCTATTCTCCTCACCAAAGAAGGTGTGCCAGATCATCGTGGTCTGCTGTATGCTTCACAACTTAGCTTTGCGACAACAGGTGCCTTTTCTGCAGGGGGATGGGCCAGATGGCGGTGTTGTGGCAGCTGTGGAGCCTGTGGACAGTGAAGACGAGGAAGCAGAAGAAGAGGACATCGACAACAGGAACTCGGTGATACTGCAATATTTCAGTGAGATACAGGTAAGAATACAAACCTGCCTACTACATGTACTTTAACACTACTACCTCTCAACTGTCTGTTGTTTTCACCCAGTGTATGGTCACTGAGTCGTCACTTTCCATTACTATTTCACAGATGTGGGTCCCACTGTGTGACATCTGCTTTGTTTCCTCATGGACTAGAGCTGTGTGACATAAGTATGTTGACATTACACTTGAAAGAGCATTTTGACACTGTAATTGCTAATACACTATTTGGAAATCACAGACTGACTCCAGATTGTTTTGTGCTTCAAGGGTGTTTATTTAAGTGCTCAATATTGGAGGGGGTTGTAAAATGGTCAGGGGTGATGGTGGAGGAATGTCCATGGCACCATGGCAGAGTCCAGTCTATTAGTCTCACAGGTGCATTGTCCAAATGGGCATAGGAAGTGGAGCTGGGGCAGTTTGAGGATGGACAGGGTGATAAAGTGGGACAGAAGGATGACATTCAGGGTGGTCTCATTTCTTGGCGGGGTCTTGGCATCGTTCTCTGTCTTTGTCCTGGATCTCTGGGACCATTTGCGGGGTGGTTCACCCTCTGCAGGGTGTGGGGTGCTGGTGTCGTGGTCCTGTGCCGGTGCCTCCTGTCCACTAGCGCCAGCAGAGGTGGTGGGCAGTTCATCATCAAGGCTAGTGTCAGGGGCCCCTTGTTGTGCCACAGTGTCCCTCCTGGTGTTGAGGACTTCCTTCAGCACCCCTACGATGGTGCCCAGGGTGAAATTGATGGATCTGAGTTCCTCCTGCAGCCGCTGGGTCTCCTGAAACTTGGCCAGTACCGTTGCCATCGTCTCCTGGGAATGGTGGTAGGCTCCCATGATGTTGGAGAGGGCCTCGTGGAGAGTGGGTTCCCTTGGCCTGTCCTCCCCCTGTCGCACAGCAGCCCTCCCAGTTCCCCTGTGTTCCTGGGCCTCCATCCCATGGACCGTGTGCCCACTGCCACTGCCCCCAGGTCCCTGTTGTTGTTGGGGTGGTGGGTTAGCCTGGGTTGCCTGTAGTAGTGGACACACTGCTGATTGACGTGTCCTGGGGACAGAGGTATGGGCCAGCTGGGTGGGTGCTGTGCTGATGTTTCCAGAGGGGCGAAGCTCTGTGGTGGCCTGTGACTGTGTCAGGGGAACCGACTGTCCAGAGGTCCCCGATGGGCCGGGCTGGTCATCTGGATCCATTTGGACAGAGCTGCTGTCATCACTGTGGACCTCTTCTGATGGTGGTGTGGACATGTGTGGACCCTCCTGTCCGGTGATGTTGGGTAGGGGTCCTGTAGGGGTATAAGAACAAGTTACTCACCTTCGGTAACGCTTTTTCTGGTGGATACATTAGCTACCTGTGGATTCCTCACCTTATGAATTCGTCCTTGCGTCAGCATCCGACAGAAAGTCTTCTTCCTAGCTGTCCATGTCGGCGGGGATGTCATAATAGAACGGCTCCACGTGACTCCGTCTGACGTCAACGTGCCAATAAGAGGTCCTCGTCGGCGTACTGACGTCAGTTTCACCTCATTTTTTATGTGCCTTTGAGGCGAACAGGTGAGAACCGACCCATCAAAAACCGTAAAGAAAGATAGATATACACACACATTTTCCATTGAACCCATATATTTACATAGACACATAAAAATACACACATATATATATATATATATATATATACAAATAAACATATCTCCAGATAAGCAAAAATCAACCACTGCAAGATAACTGTGAAATCAGGCAGGCAACTGGGAGGCGGGAGGGACTGTGAGGAATCCACAGGTAGCTAGTGTATCCACCAGAAAAGGCGTTACCAGAGGTAAGTAACTTGTTCTTCTGATGGATATAACTACCTGTGGATTCCTCACCTTATGAATAGAGTCCCAAAGCAGTACCGCACTCAGTGGTGGGTGCCCGCCTGATTACACCAAGAAATCTTGCAATACCGAACGAGCAAAATGACCGTATGGAGGGACGCCCAAGTTGCCGCTTTGCATATATCCACTAAAGGAACTCCTCTCGCTAGGGCCGAGGAAGCAGACTTAGCCCTAGTAGAATGGGCCCTGATACCTTCAGGAGGGACTTTCTTCGCCAGAGAGTAACACATTTTTATACACAAGATGACCCACCTGGAGAGTGTTTGTTTCTGGACCGCTCTGCCCTTTTGTTGTCCAACATACCCTACGAACAGCTGATCATCCAAGCGAAAGTCTTTAGTCCTCTCTAGGTAGAAACTCAGCGCCCTCTTAGGGTCCAGCCTATGGAGCCTCTCTTCATCTTTAGAAGGGTGGGGAGGAGGGTAGAACGAGGGAAGGGTAATAGACTGCCCTATATGAAAAGGAGTGACAACGTTTGGCAGAAAAGCCGCCCTGGTTTTCAGCACCACTTTATCAGGGAAGAACATGGTAAAAGGAGATTTAACAGAAAGGGCTTGAAGCTCCCCAACCCTCCTAGCAGAAGTGATCGCAATTAAGAAAACAGTCTTTAAGACCAAGTATCTCAACGGACATGAATGCATGGGCTCGAAATGTGAACCCATCAAAAACGTTAATACTAGATTTAAGTCCCACTGAGGCATGTGAAAGGGCATGGGAGGAAACTTATTCACTAAACCTTTAATAAACCTATTTACAATTGGAGATTTAAACAAAGAGGGTTGGTCCGGAAGGCAAAGAAAAGCCGACAGAGCCGCCAAATAACCTTTAACTGTAGCTACCGTACAGCCTTTCTTTGCTAAACTAAGTGCAAACAAAAGAATATCAGAAAGGTGGGCCTTCAAGGGATCTTTTTGATTCTCCCCACACCAAACCACAAATTTTGCCCACCTACCGGCATAAATGGATTTAGTGGAGTGTCGTCTGGACGATAGAATAACATCCACTACATCCGGTGGGAGAGAAAACTAACTCAGGTTGCCCCGTTCAATCTCCAGGCATGAAGGTACAGGCTCTGGAGGTGGGGGTGTAGAACCTGCCCCTTCGACTGTGAGAGGAGGTGTGCCCTGAGCGGGAGACGGAGCGGAGGGCACTGAGAGAGTTGAAGCAGGTCTGTATACCATACCCTTCTCGGCCAGTCCGGTGCCACCAAGATGACTTGGGCCCGGTCTTGACGAACCTTCCTCAGAACCCGAGGAATCAAGGGTATGGGGGGAAACGCGTAAAGCAACTGGCCGCTCCAGGACATCTGAAACGCATCCCCCAATGCCCCTTGCAACGGATACTGGAGGCTACAGAACAACGGGCAATGCGCGTTCTCTCGCGTGGCGAATAAATCACCTGAGGAGTACCCCACATCCCAAAGATGTGGAGGACCAGGTCGGGATGGAGACGCCACTCGTGATCTATCGAAAAGTGACAACTGAGAACGTCCGCACGCACATTCAGAACTCCGGCCAAATGATTTGCTATCAAGCAAATCTGATGGTCCTGAGCCCAGGACCAGAGTCGAAGAGCTTCTCTGCAGAGAAGGTACGACCCTACTCCTCCCTGCTTGTTTATATACCACATTGCGGTAGTGTTGTCTTTTAAGATCTGAACTGACCGACCGCGAAGGGAAGGGAGGAAGGCCTTGAGCGCCAAACGTACCGCCCGCAATTCCAACAGATTGATATGCAACATCTGTTCCGCTGGAGACCAATGACCCTTGATCTCCAGGTCCCCCAGATGAGCTCCCCACCCTAGAGTGGAAGCATCCGATATCACTGTGGCCACCGGAGGTGGCAGTGAAAACGGTTTTCCTTGGGAAAGGTTGCCGTCCACTGTCCACCAATGAAGATCCGCTACAGCGTCCTTGGAGATCTTTATTGAATCCCTGAGATCTCCTTTGTGCTGGAACCACTGCCTGCGGAGGCACCACTGAAGAGCCCTCATTTGCCAGTGAGCGTGAGTGACCAACAGAATGCAAGAAGCAAACAGATCTAGCAGGCATAAGACCTTGAGGACTGGAACTGCCGCTCCAACTTGAAACAATGGAATCAGCGCCTGAATGTCCCGAACTCGCTGAGGCGGGGGGTAGGCCCGAAACATTGTTGTGTCCAGTACTGCCCCTATGAACGTTGAGAGGGCTCCAGGTGAGATTTGGGCACATTTACAGAAAAACCCAGATCGAACAACAATTGGGTTGTCATTCGCAAATGAGACAACACAAGCTCTGGAGACTTGGCTTTGATCAACCAATCGTCCAGGTAGGGAAAAACCTCTACTTCCCTCCAGGAAAGCGATGGAGCCGGTCTAGAAGGAGACATCATCGACGTCGGATGGCGCGGTGATGGAGTCGGCTGACGTGATGGTGGATCCGCCGTCACAAGTGGTGAACTCCCGCTAGGGGATACCCTCGGCGCCAAACCGCCAGTCTCCGTAGGGCAAAAGGGCATGAATGGAGCCGCCTTGTACGGCGCCGGAGAGCCCAAATCAAACGCCAATGGCCCCGTGGGACCCGCCGGTGCACCAGCAGAGGCCATGGTTTGAAACACGGCATATATTGCACTCAAGAATGCAGCCGGATCCGTCCCTGGAGCCGGGAAAGCCGGGTATTTTTGAGGAGAGGTCTGCTGTACATCAGGCTCCCTCGACGCCAGCAAAAAATGAGGGCTACGATGAATGACCTCAAAGACAGATGGTGCCCGCGACAACTCCGGACTCCTGGCCTGAGGCGTCACAGTAGGGCTCATCTCCCATGTCTTTTGGCGTCGAGAAGACCTCGATCGGCTCCGCTCCGACCGGTACCGAGAGTCATGACGGCGCCAAGAGTCATGATGACGCCGCTTCTTATGCTTCTTGGGTGAAGCATGGGAGGAATCCTTTTTATGGCCCTTCTTCTTCGCTTTTGCTAGGAAAAGCTTCGCCTCACACTCTTTCAGAGCTTTCGGATTCATGCTCTGGCACGAAGAGCATCCTTCCACATCATGCTCTGAACTAAGGCGCCAAATACAATCCGACAGGGGGTCGGTCACTGACATCCGACCCCGCATTCTCTACACGGTTTGAAACCGGACTTTTTTGGATCCGACATTATAACCACCAAAAAGCGCTACAGTTATCAACGAGCCAGGAAGAAAACCGTTGGCGTCGAAGGTACGGAAAAAAGAAAAACTGACGTCAGTACGCCGACGAGGACCTCTTATTGGCACGTTGACGTCAGACGGAGTCATGTGGAGCCGTGCCATTATGACGTCCTCGTTGACGTGGACAGCTAGGAAGAAGACTTTCCGTCGGATGCTGACGCAAGGACGAATTCATAAGGTGAGGAATCCACAGGTAGTTGTATCCATCAGAAAAGGATGTTTATTACATCTGTGTGTGCCATGGTGTGCAATGGGTGGGTGACCGTGTACTCCAGTGTTTGCATTCCTGTGTGGGTCCTTGTGTAATGGTGGTTTAGGGGGGTGTATGGGTATGTGCAGTGGCCATGCTTTGGTGATGGGTGTCCATGCTTTGTTGTTGCATGCAGGGCTTGGTGTTAGGATGTGTGGTTTGTGATAGTGGGACATTTGTGAGGAGTTGGAGTGATGGGGGTGAGGGTGAGGGTATGTGATAGCATGCAAGTAGGGTGGGGGATGTAATAGTTAAGATTTGACTTACCAGAGTCCATTCCTCCATCTACTCCTGCGAGGCCCTGTACTGCCATTTGATAAGTTTTGTTTTGACCAATGACTTTGTGTTTCACCACTGCGCATATTAGTTGGTCAATGTTCACCAGTAGCACATGGTATGTTTTGTTCAGTTTAGCCGCCTATGGGCTTTGACATGGCATTAGCCATTACTTTCTGTATTCAGTTGAGCCGCCTATGGGCTTTGACATTGCATTAGCCATTACATTCTGTATTCTGCCTATTGGCTTTGACATGCTGTATCCAGTTTATCCGCCTATTGGCTTTGACATTGCATTCCTATTGGCTTTGACATGATGTATTCAGTTTAGCTGCATATTGACTTTGATATGCTATTAGATATTCTGCCTATGGGCTTTGACATGATATTATATATTGCATTTTGTATTCAGCTCAACTGCCTATTGGCTTTGACATGATATTATACATTGCATTTTGTATTCAGCTCAGCTGCCTATTGGCTTTGACATGATATTATACATTGCATTTTGTATTCAACTTAGATGCTTATTGGCTTTGACATGACACTAGACATTGCATTTGATATTTAGGTTAGCTGCCCATTGCCTTTAACGTGGAGTTAGACATTGCAGTTGAGAATCCAAGCTGTATTTTTCCAAGCTGTGTTTTTGCACCAGAGAACCAAGATGTTTTTCTCACAGTAGACTAGACCTGATAAGAGAGAGTACATGGGTGTTTTTCTCTTCGCTTGAGCTTGGGAACAGGAGTAGTCTTGGAGACCTGGCCAGTCTCCAAAAGGCTTGCTCAGTTTCCCAGGTCTGAGAGGAGGGGGCACACCTTTGTAACGAATGTAACAGGCTGCAGAGAGTCAGATTCGAATCTGCCGGACCTCGTGCTGGAGCTTGGTGCCAGCTGCCAGCAATCCCGTGTGGGTAGATGAATCTCTTTCTCGCGGCTGACAGGGGTCATCAGCTTGCAGACCTTAGAAAGATGAAGCTGTGAATAGTTCCCACACGGTGAAGTATTTGTTTTGCTTTGCATTCAATATCTTATAAATATAACCTGCTGTGTATATTGCAAACTGATATATTTTGTTTGATTAACGCGGACTTGAAAGCTACTAATTCGTCATTCATAAATATTGTGGTTGGGGAAGAATTAACAACAATAAAAGTCTTCTTTGACCTCAGAAGTGCATTTCTGTTGTGTTATGTTAGTGCTTAGAAACTAAATAAGAGGAAAGCACTACAATTGGTACCAGGAGTGGTGGGGTCGGTCATTAAGAGGTGATTAAGAGGGTGTTGACGAGTTGGTAGATTTCTAAGTGCACACTTTAAAAGTATAATTGTTTTTTTGTTGTTTGGAGAATTACAGAAATTGTTTTCTGTTTGGGGAATTACAGAAGCACTGCAGACCATGTCTGAAAATGCATGTGTAGCTAAAATGCCTGATAGTGTTTTGAGAAATAATTTCCGTTGTACATATGTAGAAAAAGTGTCTTTTGGAAGTAATGATGACAGAAAGGTCTGGATACCTTTATCTGCTTACAGAGAAATGCAGGAGAAATGTAGGAAGTTGGAACATGAAAATAGGAATTTACGTGAGCAAATTAGCCCGACTGAAAGTTATAAAAAGGCTGTTTTTGAAGAATCTTTCTTGTCCCATTCCAGTAATGAGGGGGTTAAGACAGCTCCGAGCTGCACTGAGTTTTCGTGTGAGCCAGGGTTTTTGGCAGACAAAATGCATTCCTTAACTGATAACACGGACGAGAGAGACCAGAATGTGATTTACGAGTTACCGTTGCAAAATGCACAAGTAAAACGAAGGATTTTAGAGCAAGACACCCCGAGTTTCATTAGCTTGTTTGATTTTTGGAAAAAGAATAGCTCTCATTTGAGAGAAAGCCTAACACTTTTGTATATGGTCACTGTGAAAAATTATATGCAGTTGCGCGCTTGTGATTTGGCAAATGAAATAATGCAGACTTCAGGTTTCTGCGCAGTGCAAGAAGGAAATACTTATGTACATGTAACTCAAGAATAAGGAAAGAAAATAGTGCCCCTAGCTAGAATCTGGTATTTGCAAGACAGGGCTAGAGTACCACAGATAAAAGAATTACCAATGAAGTTGAATGCACCATTTGAATTCGTGTCCACTGAAGATAAAAAGCATGTTTGTTTTACTAATGATTCATTGACTGAAATGTTGTTTTCTGGCACCGTAGAAGGAACAGCGTTGTATAATGTGTGTCAGATTTTAAAGCAAGAGCTACGTGAGATGTGTCATTTTTACGCTGATTTTTGGTTCATTGCTAATGTTTTAGCACCTAACTGGTTCAATTACCTTGCAGATGTTAATGAGAAAAATTCAGAGAGAGAAGTGTACACCCAGAATTCTGCCTTAGTGGGGATGGCTAAGTGGGTGCCCCAGAAATGTGAACAACTGAGAGAAAAAGCCACTTACAGATCCTACCACGTTTCGCCACTGTCCCTGAGTGTGCTGTGTGGTCCCCCTTCCGGTGTGTGCATGTGGGGTCGGGGAAGGGTCCGAACCCCCAACCTGAACCTGGCTGAGTAAAGTGCCAGCACCATGGATCCATTTTGCGCAAACTGCGCCTTCAGTTCAAGTTCAACTTGTTTGATTGCATTCTTCCACTGGAACTAAGCTGTGATTTTTTTTTTTTCCCTCTCATATGGAACTCTGACTTTTGCTTACCTTCCAGAAAACCTTTCAGGTGGACCGTGCACCTTTACATGAGCAGAACTCATGCCACATCAAATTGCTAACACTGTTGAATTAGAGACTCACTCAGAGTATAAAAATTGCCCAGTCTTTTCTATGTAGATGTATCTGATGTGAAAGGTTATGAAATCAATGTGTTAATCCACTTCTATTGCTTTACAGGGATTGCTTTGATCTGATGTTTTTTTTGTTTTTGTTTGAAACAAGAGATATGTGAAACAAAAATTCATTGGTCAAAGGGCGGAATGTACTGCCATTTGATAAGTTTTGTTTTGACCAATGACTTTGTGTTTCACCACTGCGCATATTAGTTGGTCAATGTTCACCAGTAGCACATGGTATGTTTTGTTCAGTTTAGCCGCCTATGGGCTTTGACATGGCATTAGCCATTACTTTCTGTATTCAGTTGAGCCGCCTATGGGCTTTGACATTGCATTAGCCATTACATTCTGTATTCTGCCTATTGGCTTTGACATGCTGTATCCAGTCTAGCCGCCTATTGGCTTTGACATTGCATTCCTATTGGCTTTGACATGATGTATTCAGTTTAGCTGCCTATTGACTTTGACACTCTATTAGATATTCTGCCTATGGGCTTTGACATGATATTATATATTGCATTTTGTATTCAGCTCAACTGCCTATTGGCTTTGACATGATATTATACATTGCATTTTGTATTCAGCTCAGCTGCCTATTGGCTTTGACATGATATTATACATTGCATTTTGTATTCAACTTAGATGCTTATTGGCTTTGACATGACACTAGACATTGCATTTGATATTTAGGTTAGCTGCCCATTGCCTTTAACGTGGAGTTAGACATTGCAGTTGAGAATCCAAGCTGTATTTTTCCAAGCTGTGTTTTTGCACCAGAGAACCAAGATGTTTTTCTCACAGTAGACTAGACCTGATAAGAGAGAGTACATGGGTGTTTTTCTCTTCGCTTGAGCTTGGGAACAGGAGTAGTCTTGGAGACCTGGCCAGTCTCCAAAAGGCTTGCTCAGTTTCCCAGGTCTGAGAGGAGGGGGCACACCTTTGTAACGAATGTAACAGGCTGCAGAGAGTCAGATTCGAATCTGCCGGACCTCGTGCTGGAGCTTGGCGCCAGCTGCCAGCAATCCCGTGTGGGTAGATGAATCTCTTTCTCGCGGCTGACAGGGGTCATCAGCTTGCAGACCTTAGAAAGATGAAGCTGTGAATAGTTCCCACACGGTGAAGTATTTGTTTTGCTTTGCATTCAATATCTTATAAATATAACCTGCTGTGTATATTGCAAACTGATATATTTTGTTTGATTAACGCGGACTTGAAAGCTACTAATTCGTCATTCATAAATATTGTGGTTGGGGAAGAATTAACAACAATAAAAGTCTTCTTTGACCTCAGAAGTGCATTTCTGTTGTGTTATGTTAGTGCTTAGAAACTAAATAAGAGGAAAGCACTACAGGCCCTCAGAATGCAGAATCGCCAAGACCTGCTCCTCCCATGTTGCTAGTTGTGGGGGAGGAGGTGGGGGTCCGCCGCCAGTCCGCTGAACCGCAAGGTGGTGTCTTGAGAGCACGGAACGCACCTTCCCCGTAGGTCATTCCACCTCTTCCTGATGTCATCCCTATTTCTTGGGTGCTGCCCCACTGCGTTGACCCTATCCACTATTCTGTGCCATAGCTCCATCTTCCTAGCTATAGAGGTGTGCTGCACCTGTGATCCGAATAGCTGTGGCTCTACCCGGACGATTTCCTCCACCATGACCCTGAGCTCCTCCTCAGAGAACCTGGGGTGTCTTTGCTGTGGCATTTGGTGGTGTGGGTGAGGTGTGGGGTGGTGTGTGTAGTGATAAGTCGGGTGATATTTAGTGGTGTGTTGTTGTATGAGGTGCGTGGAAGTTATGTAGGTGATGGTATTGTGTGCCTGTGGATGCTTGGTAGTTGTTTGTAGTGTCTCTCTTTGGCCTTCTCTCTGTAATTTTGTCGTAGGGGTTTGTGGGTGATGTGGGTGTGTGTTTTATATTGTAATGGGTGTGTGGGAGTGGTGTGTGTATGTGTATCAGGTGTGCGTATTTCGAATTGTCTAATGTGGCTGTGTTTTGTAAGAGTGTGTGCATTTTGAGTGCTGCGGTGTGTACCGCCAATGGAATACCGCGGTTGAAAGACCGTCGCGTGGATTCGTGTGTCATGATAGTGTGGGTGTATTTCTGTTGGCTTGACGGTGGAGGTTTTGTTTTCGCCAGTTTATCACTGACCTTTGGTGTAGCGGACTTGTGCGGGTACTGAATTTATAATATAAAAATAGCCAATATTTAAAACAAGACCAAAACTACAAAAATCCAATAAACACAAGTCAGGATATAATGTTTTAAAAGTTTAAGCAAGTCCTAATTCACAGGAATCAATTAATGTATCTCTTTAGCATAAAGTACCTGGGATATATCAAAAACAAAGATGATGCAGGCTAGGGGAGGTAATGCGCCGGAAAAGCAAGGCAGTGTGTTGGTTCCTTACTGTGCAGGAGGATGATGCGTCAATTCTTTCCTCGCAGGATCGACTATGGGTTGGTTCCTTACTGGCAGGGTAGGAGATGCTTTGATTCCTTCCTCACAGGAAAGGTGATGCGTTGATTTTCGGACACACAGCCTTGTTTCCTTACTGTGGTTTTGGGTTGATGACAAATTTGCACCCAGGGATGGTGTGTGGAAAATCCAGACGCACTGTTGATGGGACTGTGGTGAAATAGGCACGGAGTCAATTCTGCTGCCGTGGGACAGGCTTTGCTTCGATTTTTCAGCCGCAAGACAGGTGCTGCATTGATTTTCCCTGCACGCTACACTGATGTGTGGATTCTCTCCTTCAGATCAGCAGTTGCACTCCCAAGGGCCCAGGGACAGGAATTGCCACCCCTTGGCAAGTCAGGACTCTCAGCAGAAGAGCCCAGACACCGGCAGGTGAAGTCTTAGATGTCCCTGAGACCTCTTAACTTATCTCTCTTGAATATATATTGAGATCTATGGTATTGCTTGGGTTACTTTGGGAAATCTTCGCAAAAACCAAATATGGGCGGTAACAAAGATAATATTAGACAGTTTTAAACATTTTAAATATATAAAAATAGTATTTATGGCTGCAAGAAGCAAAGAAAAGAGGGATTATAGTTTATGAGTGTTAATACTGGACAGTATTACGCATTTTGGGAGTTCTAGTGTTTAAACTTAAGAACCATGGGTTTTTAGTGTACTTTCAATATGGATACTGGAAAATATAAAGCAAGAAAGAGAATGCATAATTTGAAGCCTCTGTTCCAGACGTTTAATTAAAAGGCAGTGATGGAAATGGCCATTTTTGCAGGGTCATCTCCAGTCTTTTTGCCTCCTTCCTCCTTTTTTTCTGACCTGTTTTTGTTGGCTTTAGGACTCTGGGTACTTTACCACTGCTAGCCAGTCCAAAAGTGCGTATGCTCTCTGTTAAAGTGTACTGTTGATTGGTCCTAGTCCCTAGTAAAGTGCACTAGAGGTGCCCAGGGCATGTATATCAAATGCCACTAGTGGGCCTGCAGCACTGGTTGTCCCACCCACATTAGTAGCCCTGTAACAACGGCTGAGACCTGCCACTGCAGTGTCTGTGTGTGCAGTTTTAAACTGCCAATTCGACTTGGCAAGTGTACCCACCTGCCAGGCCTAAACCTTCCCTTCTATTACATGTCAGGCACCCCTAAGGTAGGCCCTAGGTAGCCCCAGGGGCAGGGTGCAGTGTATGTTTAAGGTAAGACTTATACTAGTGTGTTTTATATGTCCTAACAGTGAAATACTGCCAAATTCGGTTTTCACTATGCAAGGCCTATCTCTCTCATAGGTTAACATGGGGGCTGCCTTTAAATATCCTTAAAGCACAGATTCCCTCTGAGGGCAGATAAAAATGTAATGTGGAGTTTAGGGTCTCTGAACTCCCAATTTAAAAATACATCTTTTAGTGAAGTTGGTTTTTAAATTATCTGTTTGAAAATGCTACTTTTAGAAAGTATATAATATACTACACAGGATATCCCAACTAATATCCAATGGATCTGGGTATACATATATTACAAAACAATATTGATCCAATCGGAAAAGTCGCTCAATGTCAATTCATCATACAGCATACATACTCAGACCGCAATTACAAACACATCACAATATATATTCCTTAATCCATGATATATTTTTTAATCATTAATTAAATTGCAAATCCTACCATTTAAAAGCCAAACAAGAAGGACAGAACAAAGTGCAAAAATGAAAAAAGTGCTCGTGATTTGAGAAAGTTGACACCAATTCACCACATATTCTATAGTACATACAATTTTAAAAGCCTGTTAGTTAACTATTCCTCAAAATTGATTCAGTGGTTTCTTCTGTCGGGATTCGAATCCTCAATTTTAGTCCTCCATTCAATTTAATAACCAATCCGGGCTAAAACAATATCGTTGACGTTTCGACCCCACAACAGCTCTAGGGCCAACTTGAGGCTCCAAACACGGCCTTCCTCAGGACTAATATGTAAGAAAACATCTAAATAAATACAAAAAGCCAATCTCAATAATGTATTGCTGTATTATTTAAAAGACATGCTGTAAGGAATCCATACACTAGCTCACCTAAAATCAGTACCTCTTTCAGATCCAAATTTTCCCTTATTGCGTCTCCAAATCTCTTCAAATCTAGAAAATCATATAATTATAAACCCAATCAATGAGGACATCACTTACTCAATTAACCAATCCAAGGGTCACTTACCATCATGTACATGCATCTATTCCTCCAATCCTAATCCACAATTTGCTTGAGGTAGAATTTCCTCATGCCTCCTTATTATTTTGGTCTCTGGTTCCTTCCAAGTAAATATGTGCAATTTGTTTTTGATAATCATGCCTTAGACACAATTTAAAATTATCAAATTGTATTAATTTGACAGTTTTCTAAACTATTATTTAATAATATTTTGTTCTTAGTTGTTATACAAAAAAACTCATTACCTAAAATATCCAGAATCCCAACTTCCTAGTGTCTTACACAAACAATTATACTTATAGACACTCTAATATAGAGATGCCTTCTCAATTTGTCAATAAACGGCTTGATTTACGATGCCGCCATAATGATTCAGCATTGTTTTTAGCCGAGTGAAAAAACACTCATCAAAAATAACAACTCTCATCCCATACCACCAAACTTAAGTACACATCACCAAAGATTTCAACCATTACAATACCTTAACTCCACATGTCACGATGTACTCCAGATGCGGCTCCCTTTCATACGAGCTCAAACGCGTACTGAAACAAATGGCTCGATTTACGATGCTGCCATAATATTCTAACGTCGTTTTTATCCGAGTGAGAAACATTCATCAAAAGTAACATCTCTGATCCCATGCCACCAAACTTAAATGTAAATCACCAAAGGTTTCAACCATCAAAATACCTTAACTTCACATGTCACAATACACTTCAGACGCGGCTCCCTTTCATAAGAGCTCCAACGTGTACTGAGAGGATCCTGTCGACGCTTGAGCGCTCTGGTAGCCACATTTGCCTTTTACAGGAAACACATCTGCTGGCTAGGGACACATTTCGTATACGCTCAAAGTGGTTTCCTAGACAGTTCTGGTTCTCGTCTCCCACGAAACAGACCTTCTCTGGGGAAGTGGTAGCACAGATTCATGAGGTGCAGGGGAGATTCCTGGCCCTTAGACTATGGGTGGGGGCCTACTGCTTTACCATTGCCTCTCTGTATGCCCCCAATGCGCAGCAAGAATCCTTCCTGAAACAGGCGATTGCCCCGGGGCTTGTGACACGCGATAGTGCTGTGTTAGTGGGAGGTGATTTTAATTTGGTAATAGACAATGAGCTGGACAGACTGGGGCACTGCTTTGGGCAGACGGGGGCGTTGACAACGGCAGGGCGACAGTGGTTGGCCGAGTGTGGACTAGAGGATATTTGGCAGAGATCACATCCTTCTCTTAGGGACTACTCCTTTTATTCGGCAGCTACCAAGACGTATGCACGGATTGACCTCTTTCTGGCTTCACGGGAGCTCGCTTCTCGAGTCCGAGAGACCACAATAGAGCCCAGGGCCCTTACAGATCATGCGCCTATCACGGTGGAGATTGGAGTGGATGTGGGTCGGGTGGGCATCTCGAGCTGGCGTTTCAGGGACGCAATCTTGCAGAATAGAGAAACGGAGGAGTCGCTTCGGCGCGTGATTTTGGATTACCTTAACCACAATGATGATGGGATAACTAGCTTGGAGTCCCTGTGGGAGGCTCTGAAGGCAGTGGTGCGGGGGGAAGTAATGTCGTTATCAGCAAGAGATAATAGAGCAAGGAGGGAGAAGAGGGCGGCGCTAGAACAAAGGGTGGCAGCATTGGAGCGATCCCATAAATCCACGTGTGCTCCAAGAATTTGGCGGGAACTGGAGAAAATGAGGCAGCAGCTGAAGCGGTTGGACTGGGACAGGGCAGAGTATGCAATAGCGCGGCTTAAGCATAAACACTAAATTGGGAGTAATAGGTGTGGCAGGCTCCTGGCGCATCAGTTGAGAGCACAGCGTGCAGCAGCAGGGATAAAAATGGTCCGCTCACCTTCCGGGAGGGAGGCTCACACAGACGATCACATTGCAGAAGCGTTTGCCGAATATTACCGGGTATTGTATACGGCTGATACCCAGAGGGATGCGAATCCAGCCGCATTTCTGGCGGGGATAGCAATTACTCCGCTTGCGGAGAGGGAAGCATTTTCCCTAGATCAGGCTATTGGAGTGTAGGAGCTTATCTCGGCAATATCACAGCTTAAGGTTGGGAAGTCCCCTGGCCCTGATGGCTTTACGGCGCTCTTTTATAAAAAACTTTCTGCGCAGAACTTGCTCCGCTTCTGGCTCGTCTTTTTAACTCCTTTCAGAAGTCAGAGACGCTTGTACCCAGCATGTCCGAAGCTACCACTGCGGTGATTCACAAGCAAGGGAAAGATCCCGAGGAGTGTGCTTCGTACAGACCAATGTCGCTTTTGAACATAGACGCTAAGCTCTTTACTGGAATACTGGCCCATTGCCTTAACCCCTATATGCCGGGTCTTATAGATCCAGACCAGGAGGGCTTTATACCCCATCGTCAGTGCAGTGATAACACGAAGCGACTGTTACATTTGATAGATAAAACTAATAGATCACGTAGGGAGACGCTGCTCCTCTCTATTGACGCAGAGAAGGTGTTTGATAGGGTCCACTGGCCTTACTTATTTCGGGTCTTGGAGTGTTAGGGTTTGGGCCTGGCCTTCAGGAAATGGGTTCAGTGCATTTATCGCTCACCTAGGGCTGCTGTCCGGGTTAATAATACAGTCTCCTTGCCGTTCCCAATTGGACAGGGGACCCGACAGGGGTGCCCTCTTTCCCCCCTTTTGTTTGCGCTTTACATGGAGCCCTTCGCTCAGCGTCTACACAACAGCCCCTTGGTCTCTGGGGTGAAGTTTGGAGGGGATCACCACCTTATAACGCTGTATGCGGATGATGTGATTCTTACCCTCTCTGAGCCCGCAACCTCACTGCCTGAACTAATGGCGATAATGGAGGAGTTTGGCCAGATCTCGGGGTTCTGGGTAAATATGCAGAAATCCCAAGTCCTTAGCTTGTCTGTGAACCCAGAGCGTGAGCAAGAGTTGAAGACTCGATTCCCGTTTCTTTGGTCCTCATCGCAGCTCCCTTAGTTGGGTATTGATCTAGCGTCTTCAGTTACGAAGACGGTGAGCTTGAATTATGCAACACTGGTCCGGGAGGTGCAGCGCGATTTGGAGAGCTGGGCGAAACATAAACTTTCCTGGCTGGGCAGGGTGGCGGGGGTGAAGATGACCACATTACCACGTATATTGTATGTTTTCCAGATGCTGCCTCTGGCTCCCCCGCCTCGTGCGTTAGCGACTCTTCAGTCAGCAATACTTACGTTTATTTGGGATGGGCGCCCTGCACGGCTCCCTAGAAGACTTTTATATCGCCCTAGAGCGGAGGGGGGGGGGGCTGGCGGTCCCCTGCCTCATACGATATTATCAGGCAGCACAGTTACGCTTTCTCTTGGAGTGGAGTCGTCCACATACTGAGAAGCACTGGTGCTTCATGGATCAGGCAGTAGCGGGATCGCACATTTGGAAGGAACCTTGGCTTCGACGTCAACATAGGGCGCCGGGCCTATACTCCTCCCCGATTACGGGAGCGACGCTCCGTGTCTGGGATGCCGTGGCGTGTCGGGCAGGACTTACGTTGTTTTCGTCCCCCATGACCCCGACAGGGGCGAATCCTGATTTTGAGCCTGGGCTATGTCTGGAGGCTCTACGCCACTGGTATGATGGAGGCTGTAAAAGGGTGGGGAGCCTGTTTAATGCACAGGGAGTTGTCTCCTTTGATCAGATGAGAGAAACATATAGCCTGACAGAGGCAGATAGGTTAATGTACTACCAGGTGAGGCATTGGGCTCTTCTGCCGGCGAACAGAGCTCTGATGGATAGGCCACTCACGCCGTTCGAAAAATGGCTGTTGACAAAGAAGGACGACAGGCGTGTCCTCTCAGAAAAAGAACGCTTGCCTAAGACTAAGGGGCAACTTAGATGGGAGAGACAGCTGTAGAGGGAGTTCTCTGACGAAGAATGGGAAAATATATACTATAGAGTACATCACACAGCTTTCAATGCAGCAGGGACAGAGACGGCATATAAAGTGGCTTCCCATTGGTATTACACTCCAGCCAGGATACACTTGTGGGACCCTACCAAGCCCAGCCTTTGCTGGAGGGGGTGTGGTAACACAGGTTCGCTGGTACATCTGCTCTGGCACTGCCCCAAACTTCAGAGATATTGGACGAGCATTTTAGACGATATTGATAAAGTGTTCCGGACCGAGCTCCCTAGGTTTCCATCGTATATACTTCTGGGTTTGCTCAACCCCATCTCCTTCCCGATACGCTCCCTGAGAGGGCGACAGATGGCGCTGGCACTCAACGCGGCTGTGTAATCGATCCTAGCCTTATGGGTGACGGACAGGTTACCGACGTATGCGACCTGGCTTCAGAAGCTGTGGTTTATTCTTGCAATGGAGAAGCTTACTCTGGTTTCTCAGCAGAGAGTGGGTGCCATAAATACGTTATGAAAGCCGTTCCTTGAGATACTGTCAACAGAGTTCAAGGAACTGACATGCCCGGCTTACTTGAGGGTCCTGGGGTTGACAGATGCCTCTTCTTAGTAGTTGTTTGGCTGGTGGCTGGGGGTGACTTGGCGCGATGTTGGCCTGTAGAGATGGGGGGATTCCTGGGGGGAGGAGTGATATGTTTGTCGGGGAGGCACAGTTTTTCTGCTGTTTAATTCTTGTTATGTTTTGTTTATTTATGCACGAAGCACTGAAGTCAATAGGCCACTGTCTTTACCTACCTTGCTCTTCTAAAAGTTTGGAAGTGGGCGAAAAGGGAGTTCATGTGCATGCCCTCTTGGATGTCAGACTGAAATACTGTAGCTGGGTGGTTGACTCGCTTGTGATTTACACAATGTGCTTTGTGCTTTTATATGTTAAACTCAATAAAAAAGATTTGATCCATAAGTTAAGAATAGGGGCAGAGCAGGAAGAAACTAAAACCACTATAAAGATATAAATTGATTGCAAGCATATTTTCAATTACTCTTCTTAGGATAGCAAAATCCTTTCAGATTGTTTCTGTCATATTCTGACAGATTGTTTCTGTTTCATATTCAGGGCCAGCTGTTATTACCTGGCAAGGGAGGACCAAATAATGCAGCAAGGTGTACTAAATTATGAAACAAGAAAAGGCACATTAGGTGGCCTAATATGGCATATTTTGAAGCAGTATTCAACATTTTTTAATGTTTACACACGTTAACTCTGTGTGGGCAAAGATTTCACCTCACTAATATCAGTTTAACATTTAAATACAGTAACCTACAACAGAGAAGTGATATGTCTGTTCGGGACAAAAGGCCTGCTACTGCATGACAACACGTGGTAGTGTTTTAGTTACTTTTGATCTGTTTGAACTACAAACTTTATTTTTTTAATCTGCAAAAAAATGGCACAATGTGGCAAATACAGCTGATCCATAATTATGCGGAAATCACATCTCAAGAATCACAAAATCCCAGAGGTTAGGGCTCTCTGTCACCTCTTAATTAATGTGTAATTGGAGCTTGCAAGCATATTCGGATACAATAAACATGTCACAGGTACCCCTGCTTTTCACGTGTGCATTTAAACAGCCACCATCCCACGGACTTCACACCTGTCCCAGGCACTTCGGGTAGACCACCGCATGGTGTTTGTCAGGAAGTTTACCAAGTAGGTTCAGGAAGTTAGGCTGCATGCCCACATAAATTCTATGTCAGGACCGGAGGCTCAGATTATGCTTCTCTTTCTATGCTTTATTTTCAAACACCAGCCAATAGGAGAAGATATTGTTAAAAGAAAACATATCCCAGCATTCATAGTATGTACAAGATAACCATAGAAAACAGAGTATATAAACCGAAGAGGCTAAAGAACTTCCTCTTTCTTTGCTGCTTCCGCAGCCAGTTAAGTACATTTTTATCTTGTCATTGTGCTTTGTGATTCGCGCTGTGTTTGCTATACGAGCGCCGTTAATTGTGGAGCGGGAGCGGGAGTGTGTCGGGTCTTTCCCCGACTCTGAGATTTTTTTGTCCGAAGGTTGAGGTGGATCGGCGGCCCTTTTGTCTCCTGCTGGACGCGCGCGCGCGCCCTCTCTCTTAGTTGCGCGCCTCTCACGACGCACGCCCACGCTTTCTCGTTCTCCTGGCGCCCGTTTCGAATTAAACGCACAGACAGAGAACGGGAAGGTGCGAGTGCCGCGTATCGCCCGGCAACGTTCCCTGAAGCTTTTTAAGGCAATTTTGACGATCGCTCTTTCTGGTTTGTGCCGGACCGCCTCTTCCTTACTCCCTGACGCCCTGGTTTCACGCTGTGACCAGGGTTGTATAAATTGGATTAGGCGCTGCCTAGAGTGCTGCATGCTGGCTCCCTCCACACTCTAAATCATTATAGAGCAGTGTTTTTGCTTTTATCCTGCTGCTTTCAGCCTGCTGGGGTTTGCACTCCCCCTGACTGTAGTCTTGTACTACCCTGAATCCACGTTTTTACACGTGACAGAGATAATATGGCCCAATCATATTCTTATGAGGATGAAGAGTATTTTGGGGGTGAGCCCCCCTTTTTTGATGAGAATCTGGCGGGCGCGCTGGACAATACCGTGCAGCTCTCGGTAAATAAGGCACTGGCGAAGGCTCTGGGGCCTCTCACCCATCATTTTGAGAGCTTTGCGCGCAAAAAAGGTTGGTTGCCCCACATTGCGTCTTCGGAGGAAGCGCTATCGGACCAGCCCTCTACCTCCAAAGGTAAGGCTAAAGCCAAGACTTGGGCCCACTCCAACGTTTTCAGGAAATTGGCCTCCTCCATTCAAAAGGAGCACGGTTATAGCTCCTCCCAAGCGCAAGACGCTTATGGTTCAGACACAGACCAGTCGTCCTCCAAATCGTCATCCGAGTCTGATTCTGAGGAGGATCTCGGAGCCCGGCCGGGCGCGAGCAAACGCAAAAAAGTCAGAGACTACTAAAGCCCCCCCTCCCAAAGACCCTCGTGTATTGACCTTCAGCCCGGAGGAGATCGTCCACCCCAGCTCCTCAAGCTGGGTTCCTCCGCCCGAGGTGGCAGAATACCTCCAAAACCATATCAGGGCAGGTTTCAATAAGGACGTGAGGGCCAGGCTTCGCGCTGAGTGCCCTCGCCCAGACTTGGAGGGTAAGGTCACAGATACACCGGATGTGGATCCTACGATGGTCACCTTCTTAAAGAAATGGGCGAAGGACCCCAAAACGGGCCTCGACCGGGCTTGGCGCTCTTGCCAAGACAAGCTACTTGACCTCTCGGGCCCTCTAGCAAAGATCTTGGAGATGGCTTACGTGGCCAAGGAGTCTCAGTCCCCTATCGATCCTGACATCCTGGTAGGGTGGGCTCAGCGAGCCATTTGCCACCTAGGCAATGCCAACGTGGCCCTATCAACAGAAAGGAGATGCTCTATCCTGATGAGAATCGACCCTCAGCTCACTGAGCTCGCCACCTCTGAAGCGGGCCCTGTGGCCCAGGGACTCCTGTTCGGGGCCCCCTTCATTAAGGATTTGGCCAAGTTTGCTGCGACCTTCAGCACCATGGATAAAGCACAACTGTCGCTCAAAAAAGTCTTCAGGGAGACTCTTTTTCGGAGGGCCGGACGTCTGCGGGGTCGCTCGTCTGGCCACTCCTATTATCAAGGCCCCAGACGAGATGCCCTCTCCATGGGCCGTGGATACTACAAAGAGCAACAAGCAAGCTCCACCTTCTATCCCTCGCGTCCCCGAGGAGGTAGGGGCCGGTACCGCAAGAACTCATACAGAGCTCAGCAAGGGGATACCCAGGATCACACCAATTCAGGTGAGAATAATCCACCCTTCCGAGGTAGTTCTTGGGGGCAGGGTTCAAACTTGTTTGACGGAGTGGCAAAAATTATCCAGGGACCCCTGGCTGTTACAGACCGTTCAAGGGTTCAGATTGGAATTTTACCAGACCCCTTATCAACAAAGCCCCCCGCCGCTTCCCCATTTTTCCCATCCCGATATCGACATCATAGACTTGGAGTTTCAAGCGCTCCTCAAGAAGGGTGCTATTTGCCGAACTGTTCCCCATCCCAGGGGTTTCCTAAGCCCCATTTTTCTAGTAGACAAGAAAGGGGGAGGATCGCGTTTGGTCCTAAATCTCAAGGAATTCAACACATGGCTGGTCTACAGACATTTCAAGATGGAAGGAATCCATCTTCTCAGAGATATACTGCAAGAAGCAAATTGGTTAGTGCGGCTAGACCTAAAGGACGCTTATCTAAGCGTTCCTATTTTCCCGCCTCACTGGCGTTTCCTTCAGTTTCTCTGGCAGGGCCAGTGCTTCGAGTTTCAAGTACTCCCCCTTTTGGGCTTTCCTCCGCTCCTTGGTGCTTTACAAAGGTGATGAGGCCTGTGGTGGAATCCCTTCGTGCAAGGGGTGTGCATCTGATAGTTTACCTCGAAGACCTGATCATTATGGCTCAGGACCCCCTTATCCTGCAGGTCCACTTGTCTAGGACGATCCAGCTTCTTCAGGATCTGGGTTTCATAATCAACCAACCCAAGTCTTGTCTCCGTCCGTCTCAACAGATCGAGTTTCTGGGCTTCAAGATAGACTCGGTGACCGCTCAGTTGATCCTCCCTCCTCTGAAGGTGCGCAATATCAAGAAGGAATTGCGCCTACTTTTATCCAGACAGAAAGTGTCATTGAGGAGTTTAGCCAGGATGGTGGGTCTTTTATCCTCCTCGATCCAGGCTATTTTCCCGGGTCCCCTACATTACAGAGCCCTCCAACGGCTCAAGATTTCTCAGCTCCAGAAGGGCTTGTCTTATACGGACTTAGTTCCTCTGAATCCAGAGGTCCGCTCGGAGATAACCTGGTGGTTAGAGCACATGGAGGCCTGGAATGGGCGAGCGATTTTCGGCACTTCCCCAGATGTTATTCTGGAATCGGATGCCAGCAGATGGGGCTGGGGAGCCCGCTGCGGGGATGTGACCACGGGGGGCCGTTGGTCGGAGGAGGAGCTCCGCCTCTACATCAACTGCCTGGAACTTTTAGCCGGATCCTTTGCAATCCGGAGTGTCTCTCCTCTGAAGGCGGATTGTTGCATTCTCTTGAGAATGGACAACATCTCCGCGGTCAGGTATGTGAACAAGCTGGGAAGCACGAGATCTCAGACCTTAGCTCGCATTGCCAGGGATTTCTGGCAATATTGCCTCCAACATCACATCTCAGTGATTGCGGAGTACCTTCCGGGGACTCGCAACACAGTGGTGGATTGGAATTCCAGATTCCAGCGATTGGATGCTGCTCCCAAAGGTGTTTGCCTCTCTCAACCGGAAATGGGGCCCTTTCTCGATAGATCTATTTGCCTCGAGATTGAATCGACAGCTTCCTCTCTTCTTCAGCTGGAGACCAGATCCGGAGGCGATTGCCACCTATGCCTTTCTCCAAGACTGGTCTCCCCATCGAGCTTATGCCTTTCCCCCGTTCAGCATGATTCCTCATGTCATTTCCCAAGTCCGACGTCTGAGAACGGAGATTGTGTTGATAACCCCTCTTTGGAGGGCTCAAGCCTGGTTCCCCTTAGCACTAGACCTTCTGTGCGACTTCCCTCTCCTAATCCCTCCTCTTCACAACCTTCTCCTGGACCCTCTGGGGTCCCGGCACACCTTGATTGTTCAGGGCAAGTTACACCTGGTAGCCTGGAGAATCTCAGGCGTCATTGGTTCCTGCCAGGCATTTCAGAACAAGCTTCCAGATTCATCCTACAAGCCTGGTCCCCCAATACACACAGGCGGTATGCCTATGCTTGGAAGCGATGGATTCATTGGTGTGAGGAACGGGGTTCCTATCCCTTTAACGCTGATGTCAGTTTAGTGGTCAATTTTCTGGCTTCACTTGCAGCTGCAGGCCTGGCTTACAGGTCAATCAATAATTATAGATCCGCCATTTCAGCAGGTCATTCACCAGTTCTAGGTAAACCTATTGGGGAGCACATTATTGTCTGCAAATTAATGAGGGGTATTCGTCTGTCGAATCCCCCGCGTCCCAGATATTCTTCCCTTTGGGACGTCAACGTAGTGCTTACGTTCATTTCATCTTGGCCAGATAATAGATTCCTTTCTCGCAAACAACTCTCTGCCAAATTTACCTTATTGCTATGCCTAATTTCATGCAAGAGGGTATCTGATGTACGCTCCCTTGATCTGCAGGGCAGGGTTTTTTCTCCTACGGGAGTTTCATTCTCGATCTCCAAACGTACTAAAACGGGAACCAATTCAGTGTTTTACCCTTCTTTCCCTCATAATCCCAAATTATGTGTAGTGCAGTGTTTAAAGGCCTATGAATCGGCTACAGAAGAATTTTGTGCAGACCCTAGAGGTCAATTGTTGATTGCACTGCAGAAGCCTTTCAAGCCAGTCTCGTCGGCTACTCTAGCCAGATGGATCAGAAGGCTTCTTTCTGAAGCAGGGATTAATGTTTCCATGTTTGGAGCTCATTCAGTCCGTGGAGCTATGGCTTCAAAGTCCTTTAATTTAGGCATGAGGTTGGAGGACATTATGAGGGCGGCAGACTGGTCTTCGGAATCTACTTTTAAGACCTTCTATCATAAACCCATTGTAGACATTGCATCAATCGTGGTTGATCAGCTTTGAACTAGCATAATCTGAGCCTCCGGTCCTGACATAGAATAAAAAAAATTCAAGTTTACGCGTTAAGAATTTTCAATTCTATTAAGGACACGGAGGCGAGGATTATCCCCCCTAGTGGACAATAAGACCTCTGCTTACGAGTTAAGTATACTATTTTCATTTAATGTCTCATTGTCTTTCCCACCCAGTGATGTTATCAGTGCATGTAAGTTGTGGACATTGGTTCTATGACATATACTATGATTAGTTCTCATTTTGTTCTCTTCTCAGGTGTTGATCAGAGTTGAAGCTCTTCATTCCAGGGACTTATCAGTTTGGATGTTGCATCATCACTTGTCCGGAGTGGCTGTGTTCTCCTGGATCTTTGGATCGTGTTTTTGTTCGATTCGATGTTGATACAATTATTGACTCTTACTGACTGAGATTTCGCAAAGAAAGAGGAAGTTCTTTAGCCTCTTCGGTTTATATACTCTGTTCTCTATGGTTATCTTGTACATATTATGAATGCTGGGATATGTTGTCTTTTAACAATATCTTCTATTGGCTGCTGTTTGAAAATAAAGCATGGAAAGAGAAGCATAATCCTCGCCTCCGAGTCCTTAATAGAATTGAAAATTCTTAACGCGTAAGCTTGAAAAGAATTTATCATTAAGAAAAGAAACAAAATATATTTTTCTACTTCTGTATGAACCTTGGGAGGCCCAGGGGACCACCTTGTGTGGTCCTGGCCCACCTGGCCCACTCGCCCCCCACCCCTGAATCGTGGCCTGATCTAGTATAAAGTGCTCCTAAATTATTTTGAAAGTAACCAGAGGAAGAATAACGGTGTTAAATAAAAAAGATAACAGAAAATGTTGACATGGAAAAGTTGCCGAATCTAAGTGCGAGTTAGATGAGAGCCACTTGCTTCAAACCACTATATTACCTTTGACTGGACGCATTTCTAAAACAAAAAAATACGTCTACCGCAACAACAACGCGACTTACTTCCTGCATTACAGAGCCGCTAGGTAAACCTGGAAAACTCCAAGTAGAGTCTCCTCCCAAGATGATTTCGGGAATGTAGACTGCCTCTCCTGCACCCATTTTCCTTCAAACCGGTACACTCAAACGGACGTGGGTGAAACCAGAGCCTAGATTACAATCTGGTGGTTAGTCCTTCCTTCGTTTTCATATTCTTTACTTATCCCTGTATTTTTTTCCGTGAGACAAGGTTATATCGGCAAAAGCTCATAGTCCTTTCTTTGTTTTGTGTTTTTCCCCAATCAAAGAGTATCGAGCCTCTTGCTCAGATGGGTTCGGGAAAAGCCCATCCCCAGGAGGCCCTCCTAAATCAGATAGAGCTTCCGAAGGGAGTTCTCAGGAACGCCAACTGACGTTGGAAAACGAAACCGGCTGTGAACGCGCGACTCAGAATGCAGCAGAAGGGAGCCAGCTAAAAGGACGTGCGCAGGTAACCACTAAGAAGTGGAACATTCCCCCCCTTTTGAATGGTATGTGCCAGCACCGACGGTGGTTCATAAGCTTGAACTGAGAAGCCCTAGCACCCACCTACGGTTCAATTGTCGAAATAACGCTGATATTCGTTCTTGTTGACAAAGCATGTTTCTGTGTCTAGCCTATGTTCTAGATCGCTCCATGTTGCGTGAAAACGGTGCTTTTGTTATATAACTCATATAACGCAGAATAGGTTAGCTGGGACGTGAATGCGCACCGTAGCTTCCGCCGTGCACTGATTAGTTACTTGTAAACCCGTGCCTAGAAGCCTGGCACAGGAACGAGCGGGCGGGTACACTAACCCATTTGATCCCGTTTATACAATTTGTGCAGCCTAAAAGAGTTATGCCGGAACGAAAGGTACGATCCACTGCTTTAACCAGAATTTAAGTAGCGTGTACGCAAAGAGGAGCGCTAATTCAGCACAAATCACCAACCCCGTTTCTAATGTTTAATGGCGGAAGCCTTGGGTACTCTCAACAAATCAAAGCACCCCTTTTACAATTTAATACGGGTTTCTAGAAGACAGTCCGCGGTGATTACATCTGACATTTAAAAGTTACATTTCATTTGTCGGGTACCTGCCAGTTGCGATGTTATTAAAGAAAGGCACTTCTTTAATTTGGAAGGATGGTACCGGCACTTGCGCTCATGCTCAAATTTAATTTAATGAGAGAGTACAGGTATTTTTCAGTACTGCCTCAATGCTTTAATGGGAGGGTACCGGCACTTCTCGGTAGAAAACAGATACCTTGGGGGCAGGGAGCACCTGCAATTCTATATTTCGATTTGAAGCACTTAATGGATGTAAGTCTGCCTTTCTTTATCTCCGTATACTAGGGAGTCTAACCGAGGCCAGGGCAGCCAATCAGTATGGGTAATGACCTCTCTTCCCAGATTTGGAGATGGTGGATTGACCATGTACACAGACACATAGAGGGGGTGATAGAATCTCCTTATGATGCCTTGATTGCTGAAGGTTGGGAGGGCCCAAATTTGAAATGTTTCATCTCATGGAATGTAGCAGGGTATGATTCTAAGCTTTTGGACAGTAATTAGTTAAAGTTTGTGGTACATTATGATTTAATCTTACTGCAAGAGACCATGTGGGAAGGCTTCCAAAGATTTACAGTCCTGGCCGTAAGGTCTCAAGGTGGTTAGTCACCCTGATCCGATCCTCCAAAATAGCAAGAGCCTATCAAGTTATATGTAAGCATCAGGGCTTCTTAATCACTTGGGTAGTCTTTTCAAACAAATTTAATGTTGTACTGGTTAACTTCTATAATGCTGTTTGGGACTCGGGTTGCCAAATTGAAGTTCTTTTTTCTGTTTTACAGAAGATGAAGTGTAGACTGGAGGGGCATGGGCTGGCTTTCTGTGCTGTGGTGACGGGATTTTAAAGCTAAAATTGGGAGCTATAGTACTAAGGAGAACCCTTTTGAACAGGAATATAGGATAAATTCAGCTGAGGGATCACACAATGCAAGGGGTGGGGTTTTGATAAAAGGCCTAAGGAGTTTGGGTCTTTTGAACTTCTGCGACCTGGGAGTGGTGGGTACACAGCAGGCCCGTACTTTTGTAGGTAGGGGGGTTGGAACAACAATTGATTATATTTTTGTGTCCCGACCCATAAAGAACACGGTCAGAGATGGTGAAGTGGTGGTGCAGTATTTCAGTGACCACAATCCCCTCAGGATTTCCTTGAGAAGATGCAGAAGTTAGTGCGGGGTGGGCCTTCCTCAGTGAGACCCAAAGATCAGGGCAGACGACTTGGCTAGAAGCAGGTTACCATTCAGCAAGTAATAGAGAGGGTAGTGGGTAAAAACTTAAGTTTGTACTTAGGTACTCTATTGGCTGACTTTTCCAGCCCAGTCATGGATGCTATATCCAAAGTAAATGTGGATATTAACAAAGGTATGACTGCAGCTGTCCAGCCTCGGTGTAAGCAACAAAGTGGTTGGTTTAGTAAGCCCTGTTATGAGGCTAAGAAATTTCGGAGGAAGGCACTAAAAGAATAACCAAGAGATAAAATTCTTGCAAGAGATGCGAGGGAACATTATAAATCTGCCCTGAGGGCCAGGAAGCAACCGCTTAAGGAGCAGGCCCGGGAGGATCTGGAAAGTGCATCATTACTCAAGAACCCTGGCCTGCTCTGGAAGGTGGTTAACACAGGCTCAATTGAGACAGTAACCTCTGAGGGCTTGGGATGTAATATTGCCCCTAAGACGTGGGTGGCCCATTTCTGTGGAATTTTCTCGGGGTGCCTCATAGGGGAATTAAGGGGTGATCAGCAGGGACATCCCCCTGATCTGGCCGTTAGGTTCAACCTTGAGGAGGTAAAGGAGGCTCTGCATTGCAGTGCAAGCTGCAAAGCCCCGGGCCCGACACCATTCCAGTGGACTTATATAAATATTGGCCACAGTTGTGGGCTCCCATTCTGCTTAATGTCCTCAACGCAGCGGTTAGTGCAGGAATTCCAGCTACCTGGAGATCGGCGTGTATTGTACCCGTCTATAAAAAGGGCAATCGTAATGACCTGAAGTCATATCGCCCGATTTCATTACTTGACTCTTCAGCAAAAAATTTAGGTTGGATTATCCTAAGACATATTGAGGATTGGATGTCTGACAATACAGTCTTGAGCAGGGTTCAATACGGTTTTAGGGGAAGGTTAGGTACCCTAGAGCAGTGTTTAAATCTGCTTATGCTGATTGGCAAATATACGCAAGCCAAGAGGGGTACCCTCTACCTTGCCTTTATGGACCTAAGCTGCGCCTTTGATAAGGTAAATCGTAGTAAACTCTGGGATAGGCTAATCCAGATGGGTATGGACTCCCATATTGTGCAGCTTCTGCGCTACCTTCATTCAGGTACCAATCCTAGCGTGAGGGTTGGGGTGCATGGTGAGAGTACGGAGCTACTTGAATCAAATGGGGGCGTAGGACAGGGGTGTGCTTTGGCCCCTACCCTTTTTCTTTTATATATAAATGGGTTGTTTGACTTTTTAGTTGAAAGATGTAAGGACGCTACTTAAATCAATGGTAAGAGTATTCCAGTTTTGATATATGCGTATGATGCAGTTGTTATGGCCCACACCATGAACAGTTTAGGCGAGGCTGTTAAAGCATATGATACTTTTATGTCAACCTTAGATTTAGAAATAAACTGTGGTAAATCACATTTTATGGTTTATGGCAAACCTCTGAGTAAGGTGGGTACGTTGAAAATAAAGGAGCAGGTTATTTGAAAGGTACAGGACTTCCCTTATCTTGGAGTGATTTTTGATGATAAGGCCACCCGGAAAACCTGTATCTCTAAGAGACGGAGACTCTTCAATTCCACTGTAGGTGCCACGTTTGAGTTTGCAGCCAGGGTGGGTAACAAACCTATTAAACCGCTGTTGGAGCTATATACGCGTATATGTCTCCCAGTTTTGACGTATGGGGCCCCACTCTGGGTCTATATGGAAAATAGGGTCCCTGTGATTGAGGAAAACCGTTTCTGTAGAAGGTTATTAGGTGTGGGTCAAAACACTTCAGGGTTTTGCCTGCATGCTGAGCTGGATCTGGATTTCATAGAAGACGCCATTAAAATAGCTCCCATCTTATTGTGGATATCAATGATTTTGCGTCCCTTAACAGGGAAATCCTGCTGGATTGTTTGTTATGCGATCACGTTAAGGAGATTCCCTGGTTGGCTTATGTAAGAAAGGTAGCCAGTGCTTTGGGACGTTTAGACATTTTTGATGCATCAGAGGGACTATCTACTGCAGATAAAAAATGGGTGAAGGAGAATTTCTAAATACTAACAGCTAAGAGGGAGGAGGTGGAGCTAAGGAAAAAATCAGTGAGGGATTTTATCATGATAAAGATGGGGGAGGGGCCCAGAGACCTACCTTCTGGAGGTTAAAAACGTATGGGAAAGGACCCTCATCACGCAATTTCGTTTGGGGGTAATTCAAAGTAATTTGTTTCCCGTTAGGGCAGTTTGACAAGAATCGTATAATATTGTGTCCGTGTGACGGAGTATCCCAACAGACCCTAATCCATTTAACTATGTTTTGTGAGTTTTATGCACCTTTTAGGCTACGATATCTAGTCCCCCTTCTGAGGGAAAGGAGCTTTGTGCAATACCACCCAGCTTTATGTGGCTGAGCATGACCTCTGATGCGCTGGTCTGGCATGGGATTGGTTCCTTTTTAAAGGGAGTGTAATAGGGTGGCGCAATGATGACAATAATCCCGTGGTCAGATGATATGTAGTTTTTATTTTTGTTAAGAGTTTTCAAGGTAATTCTTGGTTTATTAGGATATTCAGCTGCTACTCTTCTGGTTCACCTCTCGCCGTCTTCTCTTTACAGGTGAGCTCACAGGAGGCGCATGTGGAAAGAGAACGGAGACAGATAGTGGTAAGTGGTCTAGTATTTATTTGTCTTACTATTATTCATTCTGTTTCCTTTCTTTCTGTCTCTCTACTGTTTTCCCTGTTTGGTTTGAGTCATGTCTTCCTCCTCTTTCCCCTTCTGTTTTCTCCTTTAGTTTCTTGATTCCTTTCTCTCTCGTGCTCACTCTCTCTCTCTCTCTCTTACTGCTTTCTTCCCTGGGTATCGCGTCTTTTTTTTCTGTATGGGTGCTTCTTTTTTTTCCCTTTCTGTCTACTTTCTGCCTCTCGTTCTTTCTCTTGACCTGCCTCTCTTGTTCTCACCTTTTTCTTCCTCTATACCGCCCGTAGGACAAGTCTGTTACTTAACCTCAGTTCACTCCCTCTGACTTCATGACCATCTTACTTTCTTTGTGTGGTCCTGAACTGCCTCTAATCCACCTTCTCTGGGGCCTTTATGTCACAGGATTCCTATTCAACAACTCAACGCGATTTAGTTTGGCAGAAGTCGAGCGCTTTACACGGTTAATTTCACTTTTTCAGGTTACGTACATAAAAGCACTTTTGCCGATAGATGAAAAGTCGGGTTAGGAGTTTACAACGCAGCAGCTCTAACATGAGCAAACGCGAGACCCGTTGCATTGCAAATGCTTGTTAATCCTGGTGACGGCGCGGAGCGGCTGCTGCTGCCCGCTGTCACCCGGAAGCGTAACCTGATTGGTTCCTGCCCGGAGGACTTCCGGGTCGGGTGCTTCCATTGTGCTGATGCCCCTGCGACATGACAGGTCCGACCGAGGCAGCGTCGCCCCATCACAGGGAGCTATAATCTGGCAGAACAGCGTTAATTTTTAATCCTGGTTAGTGTTGGTTATGTATTTGTTGTTTTATTATGGAACCATCAATTTTGTAAGAAAAACATTTTGAATGTAATTTTTTCTTTTTTTTTTACTTTTAAAATTGTAATCTGGGGGATATGAGGTTTGAGAGTCTGTGATGTGTTGTGTATTTATATGTTTTTATGGTTGAAAACCTTTTAACCGAATAAAGTAACTACAACTACTATCTTAGCATACATCATTTTTATAGTGATTTTCCAAAAATATTTTGAGTTTATGATGGTATATTAATTTAGAAAAAAAAAGCATAAGCTGAATATTTTTGCAATGATTTAATTATTTCAAGTTGTTCTGACGTTTATTGCGTTATAGAGGAGAAATATTTGATGTAGTGCTTACTAAAGGCCTACCTAAGGCTTGCAGTGGAGTGCTTCTGTGATTAACTGGTTATTCTATTGTCATTTGCACCCCTGGGACTCGTGGCATGCATATGTGTGTATACAATATGGTGTGTGAGGCTGTACAGGAAGCAATAGTGCAATTTTCACGAGGTGCGTGTTATGGGACAAGTGAGAGTTAATCTAATTTTAATTGATTGGTTGGCCATGTGCCTAGTTCGGTAAACTGTGGTGTGCAAAGATGGAGTTGGACTGTTGTGACTCATATTGTGTGTTATGGTTGTTAGTTCAAAACACTGTCTTGACTTCAAGGTGTATATGGTAACAGAGGTTTTTTGCCATCATATTATGCAATTGCACCATAGACCAGAGTCGTCACTCTCTTTTTGATTGGTGCATCCTTTTTTCCTATGTTCTGTGTCCTTGTCAATGTCCTGATGCATTAATGTTTGCTGTGCTGCTTGGACTGTTTGTCCTATAGTTACTGCATTTGGTACCCAAGGATGACCAGGGATGTGCCATACTTCTGGTAGAGTTCTACTGAAAATATATACTTTTAATATGCAAATGGACTTGATACAGGTTTCCTGAACATATGAAACACGTTACTTGCCTTCGGTAGTGCCTTTTCTGGTAGAGACTCTATCTAGCCAGAGATTCCTTGCCATAGAATAATCCCCAGCATCAGTCTAGGTCCAGAAATGTTTTGTGAGCAGTGCCCTTGTGTGTCAGTAGGTGATGTCCGTCTGCGCCAGGATAGATGTGTGGGGTGCCTTTAGAAGCGTCGCCCCAGCGTCTGATGTAAATTTCTTTTCACAGCTTTCCATGCCAGAAGCTTGAAGCCACAAAGAATGCTTGCCACTGGTGCGTTAAGCTAGGGTCCTTAAAATGGAAACAACCCTTCATTCAGAAATCCGTTTGCAGCAGAGGGTGGATAAATGGGGTCGTAACAAATCTGTAGCTAGATATAGCCTTTACCAGATGAGGCGTTACTGAAGGTAAGTAACTTGTTAATCTGATAGAGACTTCTTGCCAGAGATTCCTTGAATTAGAATAGATACCCAAACATTACCCCCCTGCAGGTGGGGCTGCAATACGGATTAGACCAGAAAGTCCTGTAGCACTGAAGAGGCAAAATACCAGTCTTGCCAGACCTGGCTGTCGAGGCAATAGTTCTTCGTAAACGTGTGCAGGGAAGCCCATGTTGCTGTCAAGATTGGGAACCAAGAAAATACTTATACACATTGTTAGATGCTTACAGTTTTATGCAATAACTAGTTTGTTGTTATAATGCAGTAAAGGGAATTCAGAGCTCTTCAAAAGAGCCAATCTCAAGAAGGCAAGTATTGTTTGGAAGTGATCTTTAACTGGGTTAGATTTGAGGTCTAGTCAGTGATGATGGATTACTGAATAATACACACAGTAATTTATATCCAGGAAGATTTAAGGAAGAGGTATTAGGTAAGTAATGTGGCACACAGTAAAGCCTGCCCACACATGTGAGAGAGTCGGCAAGTAGAAAAGGCAGTAAGTAACCATGCTGGAAAATATATTTTCAGAGGATGATCAAAGAGCATATATGTTGAAACGTATTGTACATGGAATAGCTGTTAAAATATCTTATTATAGCTTTGTGTCAAGTCCAGTCCTGATTAAGTTTGTAGTATGTACTTTATAAATTCCAAGCTCTACCGAGCTGCCAGGTGAAAGACTCCAATAAAGCAAAGAGCACGGAGACTGGCTAAGAGAAAGCTTATAGGACCCAATCAAGATGCAGTACTAGCACACAGGTGAAAATCTAGAAATATCTCTTGTTTTTTCCCTTTTTTCAGAAAGCTCCTCCTTTAGTGCCCTTATCAGGGTCTCACTCTGACATCAATCCTATGGAACCTCTGCTATGAACTGCACTCCACATAAGACTGTAAATTAACAAACTGTAACAAAGGAACTGAGTACCAAAACTGTGTATTTTGTTATTTACCTGAAGACATGCAAATGTTTAGAATGGAAAGACGTAAGAGATTTTAATGCAGTGAAAGTATTTGAAATGTAGTGTCAAGAAAACGTATGCAAAATTGAGTTGGTATTTTTTTTCTGAAAAATTATGCCCTACAATGGAAAAGTGAAAAGCAATCTATAAATCAAATACTTTCAATATCCTCGCCAAAAAAGATTTCCTTGACATCATCGTGAGAAGACCAACAGCATCATGTACAGCACAGCAGAAAACCATTAACGATAACCTGTGCAGGTGAGGGGAGGGGCCTTGGAAGGGGGGTCATTCCCATCCAAGCTGAAAACCCCCTTTATTAGACTACTCTCAGGGGTGTGGAATTTATTAAAATATCTACTTGTCCAGGGGACAGGTTGCTTCTCAAATCTACTTGTCCTGTAAAAAGATCTACTTGTTCCTTTGGTGCCATGTAGTGTGGCGACAAATTATGGCAGCAATCTCATTATGTAAGAGCTCTGATAATAGACTCTCTGATTATGCCAGGGCTACTACCATAGTAGGGCTTGAATACTTGCAGTTTCAATCCCTACTGTAGCAATTTCCTTATTTTGCCACCTTTCTGCAGATCTGCATACTGGGGCTGGAGGAAGCAGTAAGCAATAGTTCCAGGGCTGGAATGCCTTTGAGTCTGCAAACCTACTAACCTGCATGTTTTAAAGATTTTCACCAGCTTCTCTCTAATATTTTCCCATAATAAGAAAGGTTGGACATTTACTCCTGACAATGGCAGAATTAGAACTTCTTCCAGGGTTGGGAAGAAAGTGGCCGGAGGGAAAATGAACTTGCAAAAGCTCAATAGATTTTCACATGAGCAAATCTACACATGTGTATTTACCCATGCTAAAATACAGTTCGCAAATATTTTATAGGGGTACGACATATACCATGGGTGCACTTTTGTGACTTTCTTTAAGAATTTGGGGCCACATGTAGGTAGGTTCAGATTTGCGACCCGCAAATTGCGAGTCACAAACCCGAATGTAGGATGGTGTCCCTGACACCATCTGTGATTCGCAAGGGCTTCGCAAATGCCCAACTAGTGAATAATCATGAGGTGGGTCGCAATTTGCAACCCCCTTGCGAATAGCGGCCCTCACAGGGATGGTGGCCTGCTTGAGACAGCAGACCACCATGTCTGTGACTGCTTCCTTAAAGGAAAACGAGATGCATTACAAAAATGAAAGTTTTTCGTTTCATTTTTTCAGAGCAGGCAGTGGTCCACAGGACCACTGCCTGCTCTGAAAAAATGTTTAAAGTGACATTCACAATGGGGAAGGGGTCCCATGGGGACCCCTTCCCTTTTGCGAAAGTGTTAGCACCCATTTGAAATGGGTGCAAACTGCGATTGGTTTGCGTTCGCGGTCACAAAACAATCATACATTGCACTGCGAGTCGCAATTAGGAATGGAACACCCCTTCCTAATTGCGAGTCGCAAACCCGTTTTGCGATTCGGTAACCAGGTTACTGAATCACAAAACTGGGTTTGTGCATCACAATGTGCTTTTTGCACGTCGCAAACGGCGAAAGTCGCTGTTTGCGACATGAAAAAAGCTACCTACATGTGGGTCTTGGTCCCTAATTAAGTCTGGTGTTAACAAAGACATTTTGTTTTTATTAAACTTCTATTTCTCTCTCTTTCGGCTGGCTTTACTGTGAGTGATCGCATTCTGCTCTTCCACAAGGAGCATATTGGCACACAAAGTAGTTTTGTTCAGTGTCAGGAACTACAGTGGCAATCAGTGACGTAACGAAACTGGAGGGTGCCCCTTTGCAAAGAACATGGAGGAGTCCCCTCTCGAGACTCACTCAGGGCAGGTGCTGTGCTGAAGGGGCCCCCTGGAGGGCTGCTGCGGGGCCTTTGTTATGCCACTGGTGGCAACGTGTGCTTTTAGAGTTCAAAAACTTTTTTTTTTTTTTTTTGCCAGTGTTTGTTACAATGTTGAGGGCCTGGTAGCTCCCACAACAATAAAGTGTTACAAAAGCCATGTCAAAACAAGACACACATTGATGAAACTAAAAGACTTATAAAAATATGTCAGACCAGTTGGCTTTGTCAGTGTTTGTTTATTTTCATGCTTCCCATATTCATGTAGAAAATGGTTACACTGATTTTCCATTAGAAATATTTTTGGGAAATGCTAGCATGCATCAACACATTTTACTAAATGACACTTCATTTGCATCTAATCAGAGAGCATTCTGGGAGCATTATACTTAGCCTCATAGCCTAAACTTTTCAAACATGTGTATACACGTTTTTTTTTTTTTTGTACTGGATCCAACGTCAGTTGTGAAGTGTGACCTTAAAACATTTATTTACAGCACGCACCCTAATAATGAAGGCTTTCAAATAATGAACCATAAATACAAGTTCGAACAGCATTATCTTTTGGAAACACATTACCTCAACTGCAGAGAGTTCCACTCTCTGTAAACAGGCAGCCAAAGGGTTTGTGCTGCAGAGGGTTGGGCCTACTTGTCCCAAGGACAAAGTAAACATAAAAACTTGTTGCCCTTGACCCCAAACAAGATGTCCTGGGCGTCGGGCGATAGGAATTCCACATCCCTGTACTCTTAAAATGGAAAAACCTCACCCTTTCAGATGCAACAAACTGCAGACAGATATCTAATATATACCATTCCCAGGTTTACTGAGAAAAATAACAATGTCAGACCAACAGTCCAGTTCCAGACCCACCTGAGGTGCAGAGTCAGCCATTATATCCATTTGGGATGATCTGAAGCTCGTCAGGGACCGAGTGGCTGCCCTATTGCTTTTGGGTTTATCAGCGGCATTTGACAGTGTCTACCACTGCATGCTACTACAAAGACTTAATCTGAGTAGATGAAAATGCTCTAAAAAGGATTGCATCTTACCTCAAAGACAGTAAAAATGCAGTAAACCTGCCACCTTTCAGATCAGCTCCTCACGCCCAACACTCTGGCATCCCTCAGGAGCCCATCATATTTCCTCTATTATTCAACAGCAATCTAACCCCCTTGCCATACCTGGTTAAATATTTCAACTTCACCTGTTACAGTTATGCAGATGAAAACATGGATGGCCTTGGAGACCTCTTCTTCTCAAAACTTAATGACTGCCTATGCTCCATTAATGCATGCAAGATGAATAATCACATAAAGTTCAAAACTGCAAAGAACAGACAATGGCAAAACATCAGCCTCTCACTATATGCCTCTAGTAACTTAAGACCCATCCAATAACAAGAGAGGTAAGAAACCTAATGGATACAAACCTATCCCTGATAGACTTGTCAACAAGGTCACAAAGAGCACCTTCTATACATTGAAAACCGTGTCATATCTTCCAATACCTTGGATGCCAACAAAAGCTCCTAGCTACCCTCACTCTAATAATCTTCAAGTTTACCTATGCCAGCAACTAGTATCGCAATACATAACAAGCATTTACAATGCATCGGGTCTCGCGTTTGCTCATGTTAGAGCTGATTGCGTTGTAAACTCCTAACCCGACTTTTCACCTATCGGGCAAAAGTGCATTTATGTACATAACCCGAAAAAGTGAAATCTAGTATGTAAAGCACTTGACTTTTGCCAAGCGAGATCGGGCTCGTAAATTAGAGAAAAAAAAGTCCACGAGCCCGATGGAAAACAGCGAGCCTCGCATGTTTTCTGTACTTGGTCGCTGCGCTGGAGGAGGGGTAGCCACCGGAAAAGGCATGACATATGCGTGCCTTCGACTAATGAAAGCAAGCAGATTTTATTAGGGAAGCCCACCAACCAATAAAAAACACTGACGTGAAGTTGACAGGGCTCCGAGCCCTTTTCTAAATACAAAAGTCTCTTGCTGCGAAACGCATGCGCGAGCGCATGCAACGCAGGCTCGACCCTAAAAAATAACTAATGCAAAACGCTGCTGCAAGACTCCTTCACCCGGGAGAATGCATGACTCCAATCATGCAGTCACTCCTCTGGGTACCTACAGCTAGAAGGGCAATGTTGAACTCTGCATTGTTCACAGTCTTCCAAGGAAAAGGACTACTACACTTTCAAGTTAAATTCAAGTAATACAAAAATACATAAAACACAGTTGTTTGCACAACAGATCATCATACTACCTTGTTATAAGACATCCGTAAGAAGAGTTACTTTCTAGTAAAAAGTCGCTAAATTCTTGAACTCAGTACCTGCTAAGATTTGAAGCGTTGAGGTACAAATACAATTCAGCAGAGAGTTGAAAACATGGCTATTTCCAAGATAACTGCATTATCTCACAACCCAGAGACAGAACCCAAAATAATAATTGCATTTTCATTTGTACTCTACAGTTCAGGGGTATGGGACAGTCCGCGCAGCACATACATTTTTCTATTCTCTATTTTATGAAGGGCTGACATATATCCAGCCTGGGTGTTAAATAGCATTGCCAATTCATATATAACTCTCCCGGCCCTTACCAGAACTAATACAAATACCATAACATTCAGTGGTTGGGACGCTGATTGTAGTTCATACAGGCTGAATTAGAATTCCATTATACTGCTTGATCCTCTTACTCTCACACGAGACATGTCTGCTATGGGTCATGCTTATCACCCAGTGCTCTGCCAGTCCATAGCAAAAACTATCCCCATCACCAACTGGACGGGCATGGAATAACTAAAGAGATCTGCTACATACCATTGCCCAACATAGGACTCTTAAGTTAGTCATCACTGAAGGTTCCAACTCGCTACATACTATGAACATTTCTTGATATCTCATAATGACAAATCAGATATGGTGTGATGGTAAAATAGCCCATCCCAGAAAGATGTCTGTCTGTCATTTCTCTCTCCATCGTATGTTTTTTCAGGACCATACACGTTAAACAAAATCTCAGCATTGAAAACCCAATGCAGTAACCAGCAAAGTGGCTATGGTCTTACGAAATACTGCAGAACTGTTTGAATCTTTCACCTTACTGAAAACCATACACTGCACCTTTGTCTCTCACAAGTTTTCATCATTGCACTTCTAAGTGCTCTCTCCAATAACATAATCACGTCAGTGATTATCGTGCACATTGAAACTCTTACCCAATAGGATGAAAAACAAAACACCATTCCACTACATTCACACACCATATACATTTCTGCACGCTGCAATCCAGTATAGTACAACTTAAAATTACTTGCTGTAAAGTGAAAGAAAGTGTCGGGGTATAGAGGTAGATGCTAACAATGTGGTCCACATTTGTGGAGCAGTACAGCTTGTTTTAAAGTATACCTACTCCAGCAAATCCCTTACACTGTCATTTCCAAGTGCAAGACAAAATTAGGGAATATCGTTTTTTAGTAGTGTGAGATTTACTTGCATCAGCTGGTGCTGTATTAATTCAGGACCAGAGTTTGGGTACATCACAGGATGAAATGTAATGGTTTCCCATAAGGTGCCTGGTATGTTGGTGACATCAGAGTATTTTTTCTGCACTTCCACATATACGGGATCTGGAGAGTTCTTAATCTTTTCACATTTTTAACATCTATTTATTTATTCAGACAGGTAGGAAATGTAACCACATTGAAACTGCTTGTCATAATTTTGCTAATCCTGCTAGTCCATATCTTGTGATCTTGGTTCCCAGTTTCACCCATAGGCCATTCTCTCAAATGACCTAAAGAGTTTGATAGCCTCCTCGAAAGGGAAGGCCAGATCTCCTCATAAGGCCAAATTGGATGTCCCGTGCTTACCTTTGGAGCTGCTCATCTTAATTAGGGCATCAGCAACATAAAGAGCACAAACACTTCTCCCACCATAGGAAGAAATGGAAGAGTTGAAAAGAAAGGTCATCCTCCGTTGACCTGGTTCTATTCCTGGAACCGATTCCATGGGAAAAGTTCCCCTGTTGGATCTGCTGTAGTCAAATGCAGATCTTTCAGAAGACCATGTTGGTCATCATCACAAAAGCCTTCTCAAAGCGTCCTGCTGTCTGAATCATCTGCTAGTGTATGCTCTGCACCGCTGACTACGCTCTTCGCACCTCTTTTTGATGTCCCTGTCCTCCATATCAGCAGTACAGCTACTACTGTAGCCAGTACCGAAGCAGCAGTCCGAAACAAGTATTCAACATCGTTGACAACTCACAAGCAGTTCTTGTCACAGCAGATCTTTGAGACCGCTGGGCAAAATCAAAGTGTTGCTTAAGGAAAATAGAATGCCCTGTGCACTATTAGTAGATAGAATACACTCTGATCCAGCCTGTTGCCAGATGGGAAACATTATGTGCTCTCACGGACTCCTCTAGTGAAACTCAAACGCTTTCACTTTAGACTCTGATACTCCGTTTTTGGCAGAGGTCCAAAATAACAGTGGTCATTGCACGTCTTCCGAGGTGGAATTTCAGGTTCCAGCTTGTCCTGCTGTAGCTGAACAGATGCATTTGGCAGCTGTTTTTAAGAAGGCGGATGAAGCCCTAGAAATGGTGCTTCATCCGGAGCAACCTAAAGCTTTGTTGTTCCTGGAGATAACAGACGAAAAACAGGCTTCAGACAACATTTGACCTTTTATGAGGCTTTAAAGAAGCAAGTGAGCAGTGCAGGCATTTAAGCCAGGACGTTCTAACAAGGGTACATGTAACGCTTTGTTTTAATCATCACTTCGGCCTGTACCTAATATCTCATCCTGCATCCGACCAGCACAACAGTGACAAAACGGTTAGCAATCAAATTAAACTCAACAGCACGATAGACTAGTATAAAGTAAGACACCTTCCACCAAGTTTAACAATAACATAAAAGTCCATGCTATCTGCTGCACAAACCCGATATCAGACACTTGCTCAACACAACTAGTCAACCCACATAGCCAGCAAAGCTGTGTTCAGAATAGTTGCACAGACTTCTCTTCACCAAGGAGATTAAAAAGTGAAAAATAAAGCGCACTGGGGACAACCACTACATAAAAGATAAATCGCCATCTCAATGCGTTAAGACACTGTCACCCATCCTTCTGCCATGACATTTTTTTTGTTCCTCCTACAGTTTCACCCTATTATGAACAATACCATCCTATAGTAAATAAAAAACACACTAAAGGATAGACCAGATTGTAATGTCTCAAAGCCATCATCATATGATAACTTGTACTCCGGTCTGCCAGTCGATCAACTGCATGGAAATAAACATTCCAGAAGGCCCGTAGCAATAGGAAGCCAAGGTAATGGCAGGGGTTTACTATGCAAATACTGTTAGCATTACTGTAGTGGAGGCAATCTGTAGATTTTGGCTACCTTGATTGTACTTTTTGAAAACCTAATCATATAGGACAACACATTTTCTTTTAGACTTTTAAACATATCAGTTTTCCCATGTTGTTGTTCAGAGTTCTCATTATAGGCATCGAGTCACATGAAGCTATGGGGTTTGGTGACAAGACATCTCATTTTCCAGATGATATTACAAAAAATGACATCACAAGAATTAGCAACTGTCAAATTCAGTTCACATTTATAAAACTGACTTCAAAATCTTGCAGCAAATATTAACACTCAGAGATTTATCAAAGAGAATCCACGGAAACTGATGACCAAGGAACATACACACACAAGATTCAGATGGGGTGGAGGCTCATCCGTCTATCTTGGAAAGTCAGTGGGCTGGGGAGCAAGGTGAGGAGATGGGTAGTAATGCAGTTCTTCAACAGGCTAGACCTGGACGGCATATTACTGCAGGAGACACATCTGTCCGTTAATGATTGTAAGTTTCTAGGGTGGGTTAGGCACAAAGTTCTGGTGCACCCTGGATTCACTTCAGTATTGCAGGGAGTAGTAATCCTGGTGAGCAAGTCTCTCCCATCTGAGGTTACCAGAACATGGGTGGACCGTTGAAGGTCCTTCATGGTGGTAAGTGGGATTTGGGAAGGAATAGCTGATAGAGAACGATGGCCTCCTGGTACTTCCCTCTGGGATTGCAGTCACAGATGTTAACAATCCTGGGAGACTGGCTGGGACAGGTGCCTGAGATGCTCATCATAGGGTTGGGGGCAAAGGGGGGTGGGACCTCAAACTCACACTGAGGGAAGACTAGGATAGGCCCATGTGGGAAAGCCAACTAGTGTGGGGTTGCCACACGACTACAGAGATTTATAGAAGCCGTGGGACTGTAAATGTGTGGCACAAAGATAACCCCAATGCCAGACAATACTCCTTTATTTCGGCCATGACATGTTTGAAGTTTAGGCTGTAATATTTCCTGGTCCCCGAGCAAAAGAGCAGAGCTTCGCAGACACCAAGTTCCTATCACAGGGGATTTCTGATCACTCACCTCTGCACATTCACCTTGAGCTGATGGTCGCTATGGGGCTGGATAGATGGAGGTTGGACCCATGGGAACTAGCACATGAGAAATTCGTGGTACCAAGCACAGAGCACTATGTTAAAGAAAATGCTGCTGGTCCAGTTGCAGATCACTGTTTGAGAAGCCTACACGGTAGTAGTCAGGGTTCTCCTGATTTCACACATAACTGGGAACAAGAAAGACCGTCTTAAAACAATAGTTGAACTGGAAGATAGGAGACGTTTCTGTTGGGAAGTGGGTTACGTGATACAACCGAGCTCTGAGTTGCTACATCGAATAGCTCTTAAATGGGAGGACTAAAGGGCGATCATTGACAGCAGAACAAAGGCACAATATAGGGCTAAGCAACTCAAGCTATAGAAAGTGGAGAACGAAGTAGGCAAGCTGTTGGCCTGTTTGGTGTAGGGGAAGAAGGGTGACAGTTGATACTAAGATAAAAACCGAGGTGGCAAGCCTGGTGGAAGAGGCAGTGGTTCTAGCAGAGACCTTTGCAACCTATTCTGCTGACTTGTAACAATCCAAATTGGGAAAACAACCAGAGGAACTCCAAATACCAATGGACGTGCTGGCTGAGGACAACAGATAACGCTGGATGGGGAAATTAGGGCAAATGAGATTGGGAATGCCATTAGGCAGCTTAAAGCAGGGACCGCCACGCATGTGCTTCACCATAAGATAGACAAGCCAGTAGATCAGTGTGCTTTTACATGCCTATTATCCTGTTAAACATTGAAGTCAGAATCTTAGCAAAGGTTCTAGTAGATTGGCTTATACAGCTCATTGGTAAATTGATAGTGGCAGACCAAACTGGCTTCATGCCGCTAAGGTCGACGTTACACAATCTTGGGAGGCTGCTTGGTTGTCTGGGGTGACAGGGGTTTTATAGTCAAAATTGCGGTGCTTATGACTCAGTGCATAGAAGTCATTTGACTTGGTGGAGTGGAGTTTGATTGGCTTTGGTCCTGTGTTCTTAGCATGGATAAGGCTCAAGAGGCCAGTGGCAAGGGTATAATTCAACAGTATACTGTCCATGGAATTTGAAATAAGGGGGTTGGGCAAAGGGAGGGGGACAAGGCAGAGGTTCCCACTCTTCTCCCTGCTGTTTGTGCGAACACTGGAACCATTGGCCTTCTAGATAAGAGTGGACACCTAAATATATGGGATACGGTGGAAGCCCAAATGGGAAGATGTTCGCTCTGTGTACGTGGATAATATGGTACTATATCTGGCATCCGTTTGTAGGAAAGTACCATCTTTCTTGACATGTTACCCCAAATTTCTGCCTGTTTGTCAGTGTGTTTTGCCTGTCTCACTGGGGGCCTGCTAGCCAGGAGCCCAGTGCTCCTAGTTTGTGGCCTATGTATGTTCTCAGAATGCTTAACTGTGCCACTGAAGTTCTGCTAACCAGAACTCTAGTGCTTATGCTCTCTCTACTTATCAAATTTGTCACTGCACTTTAGTGACTCCATATTCCAATTCTGATTGTCACAATGGGCCCCCTTATAAGTTCCTAATATATGGTACCTTGGTATCCAGGGCATTGGGGTTCCAGAAGATCCTTTTGGGCTGCAGCATGTCTTTTGCCACCCATAAGGAGATCATACAAACCTTTCATCAGGACTGCCACTGCAGCCTAGTTCACACACTATTTCACAGCCATTTTCACTGCACTAAGGTAACTTACAAGTCACCTATATGTCCAATCTCCATTTACTGAAGGCTAGGTGCAAAGTTACTGTGTGTGAGGGCACCCTTGCACTAGCAAAGGTGTCCCCACGTTGTCCAGGGCCAATTCCCCGGACTTCGTGAGTGCAGGGACACCATTATAAGCGTGCACTGCATATATGTCAATACATATATGTAGCTTCATAATGGTGACTCCTAATATGGACATGTGAGGTATCATGAAAATAGCCCCCCAAATCCAAAGGGGGCCAATCCCATGCACCCTGGAGGTGTCACCGTGGAACCCAGTACTTCCAAACCAGCTCTCTGAGGTTTCCACTGCAGCCCCAGTTGCTGCCACCTCACAGATGGGTTTCTGCCCTCCCTCTCCCTCTGGAAATAGGTGTTAAAGGCTTGGGAGGGGTAGCCTCCCAAAGCCTCTGGAAATGCCTTGAAGGGTACAAACGGTGCCCTCTTTGCATAATCCAGTCTACACCTGTTAAGGGACCCTTAGTCCCTGATCTGGCATGAAACTGGACAAAGCTGCCCAGAGCTCCTCCAGAGTGTCCCTGGCATTAACCATCTTGGATTCCAAAGTGTGGGGACCCTCTGGAGACCTCTGAGTGGCCAGTGCCAGTAGGTGACGTCAGAGACCCCTCCTGATAGGTGCATACCTGTGTAGGTAGTGAATCCCTAACCCCCCCCCCCCCCCCCCCCCCCCCCTTCCCCAGGGTTATTTAGGGTCTCTCCTCTGGGTGTTTCCTCAGATTTGTTTTTTTCAAAATTCCTCCAGGACTCCTCTGCTTCAGCTTCTGACTGTCAGATCAACTGCAAACTGCCCCAGGAACCGCTGTAACTGCAACAAAGTATCCAGGACGACTCCTGTGACCTGCAACTTCAGCTCCAGATAGATTTTGCAACAGTTTCCAAGGTGTGCACGCTCTGAGGACTGCCTGTCTTCACCCTGCACCAGAAGAACTGAAGGAATCTCCTGTGGATTGACAGAGTCACTTCCCTGCTTCTGCAGTCACCCTTTTGTGATGACAACCAGTACTCTGGGACTCCTTTCCTGATGACGAGCATGCTCCCTAGAACACAGGTGGTGGACCGACGTGACCCAGAATGACCAAAGGTCCAGCTGGCCAAATTCGATGGAGATAGTAGCTTGCCTCCCCTTGCTGCAAGAGTACTCCTGTGCACCGCGTCTTCTGTAGCTCCTTGGGCTTCTGGGTACTTCTTCCAAGAACCCTTCGTGCACAGTGTATCCCAGGTCCTCAGCACTCCATCCTGCGACGCACGGCTTCATGAGTTGTTCTCCGGCGGCGTGGGACCTTCTAGTGTAGTGCTGTGGCAACCGCACTTTGCATCTTTTTTGTCCCCACTGTTCTGGGACTCCCATGGGTGCTGCCTGGTCTTCTGAGGGCTCTCTGATGTGCAGAGAGCCCCCTCTGTCTCCTCAGTCCGAGTAGAGACTCCCAGGTCCCTCCTGGGTCCAGGCAGCTCCTTTTTGAGGCGAACCGCGTACTTGCTTGAACCAAGGCTTGTTGGTGGAATCCAGCTACACAAACAGCCTGCATCCAACAAATCGATGTGGGACATCTCCTGCACCACGCAGGAACTCGCAGCCATCTTCTTTGCTGCTCTGCTGCACTTTGCTTCTGACCTGAGAATCCACTTTTGCACCTTCTTCGACTTCTGGACTTGGTCTCCATTCTACTCTCTCCACACGTCTTCAGGTCCAGGAATCCATTGTTTGTTGCTTGCAGTCTTACTTGGTTCTTGCAAAATCCTTTATCACGACTTGTAGTGTGTCCTGAGGAAACTTGCTTTACTTCTGCTTTCCTGGGCTCTGGGAGTGGGGTACTTTACTTACCTTTGGTGTTTTCCTACACTCCCAGCACCCCTCTACACACTATGCTTGCCTAGGGGGAATTAGTTATTCGCATTCCACTATTTTAACCCAGGCCCATTGCAATCTATTGTATTTGCCAATGTTTGCACTATTTTATGACTGTTTACTGACCAGATTTTGGTTACTAGTGTATATATTGTGTATAATACTTAACTCCAGAAGGAGTATTGTCTCTAAGGTATTTTTGGCCTTATGTCACTACAATAAAATACCTTTATTTTTGGTAACATTGAGTATTGCCTTTCATTGTGTATAAGTACTGTGTAACTATAGTGGTGTTACATGAGCTTTGCATGTCTCCTAGTTCAGCCTAAGCTGCTCTGCTACAGCTACCTCTAGACAGCCTAAGCTGCTAGAACACTGCCTGCATTTCACTAATAAGGGATAACTGGACCTGGTATAAGGTGTAAGTACCTTAGGTACCCACTACAAACCAGGCGAGCCTTCTACACCACTGCACTCTATTGCCACACAAGATACACTAGGATATGTATTAACTGGCACAAGTCAGAGGCATTCCGGAGATCCCCGTGGAGCCCCCTGATGGGCTGCAAGTGCCCTTTCTTCTGGACGTGGGAGGGGTTTCTATACTTAGGCATTTATGTAACATTCGACCCAGCCAACTTCCGAAGACGTAATCTTGGAAGGGTCATTGAAAAATATATCAAAACGTGAGTCACTGGTGCAGACTCCCCATTTCTCTTTCTAGAGGGAGCAGCCCTAAATAAAATAATGCTACCAACATTTTTATAGATGCTGCAAAACATGCTGCTGGAGATCACTGACTGGACTGTGGCCACACAGACAAGACTGTTATTGTGGGATGGAGGGTTCACCAAGAATAGTGCTGTGACTCTGACTAGGAAGCCCTATGACAAGGGAATAGCCTTCCGCAATCTGAAGTTTTATTACTGGGCAGTGCAGCTGTTGGTGGTGAACGGCTGGCCATTCGCGGACCAGCAGGAGCCAGCACTCAAAGCAGATGGACATGGTATGGGCACTTGGGGGTACCCCTCTATACTATATGGCAAAGTCTGACCAGCCTGAGGTTAGTACCTGATGACATCGTGGGCTGGATAGAAAAAAAACTACACAGATGCTGGTTTGAGAAGATTATACTAGAGACAACCCCTGTGGGACTCCTTCCTTCTAGCTGATTTGGAGGGGTTCGAGGGCCAGAGATATATGTGGTGCATCTCCAAACTGGACATATGGACTAAGCAGGGACTTCTCACCCTTGAAGCATTACAGAAACAGTATCAGCAACATCGAAACATTACAGATACAGTGCAGGACCCTGGCAGTCCTTTTGCACAGGCATGCCGCTTCATATCTACAGAACACTGTTGATCGCTAGTCAGTTTACCCTGAACACATTGAAGGGTAAATAGGAGCTAGCCCTAGGGGTTCTGGAGGACAGCCTGGGGTGAAACTTGTCGGCATCTCGGAGAGGTTGTGATTAGGGCTGTATTCCAACTGGTGCAAATTAAAATCCTGCACTGAGCAAACTTTACACAAACCAGACTCTACCATATGGACAGACAATGAATAGTGCCTAAGAGGCTGAAGCCAGACTGGCACACTGCTTCATACCTTATGGAGCTGTCCACCCATACAGCCTTTCCAGGCCAAGGTGAAGTGCAGACTAGGGGAGTCTACAGAGAAAGATTTCTCATTTTGCCAACTGTTTGCCATGTTGGGCATTTTGGGGGGTGGGACAGAACACTGCCTATGTACACCCTGCTACTATGCAACACAGCTCTAATAGTGGCTAGGACAGAGATTCTCAGATTGTGGGGGAGCGTGGAAATCGCAACAGAGGAGCAATGGACAACACACATGAACTCGTGCATGCTGGCAGAGCAGTCTGTCTACAGTGCATGGGGATGCCCTCTGAAGTTTGAGAGTTCAGAATCCTAGGACAGACTTTAGAGTCTTTGGAGGATCTCCTTCACTGGTTAAAAGACCGATTTGGCCAAATGGAAATTGGAGTCTGGCTCAGGGGAAGGATTTGAGAACAGGAAGGGCACCTAAATTCTTTACATGTCCTGACCCGTGTGGGTGCCTTCAACCACCATCCAGTGGAGAGCACTGGATACAAGTATATGTGATTCCAAGTGTCAGATTCACTATTTGTGTTGTATTGCATTTATTCATTGGAAACATCTTAATAAAAACAGTTGAAAAAAAATTCCCCCAAAATTATTCCTACACGGAATTGTTGAGAGCTAGGCCCCTAAACGGATAGGCAAGTCCCTCAAGAAATGCTTATCATCAACTAAAACAAATGGTTACAATCAATACTCATTTCCAAGAGTATTGGGGAATATTCTTGATTTATGGTGACCTCAGAGGGGAAGACCATGACTTCCTTTTTGTACATTAGTATTCTTAATAGATTAATTGTAGGGCAACACAGTGTTTTCTTGTTTGCTTAATATGCCAACCAGAATCTGGCCCGCAGACTTCAGAATCCTAAGACCTTCCGATACTTTAAGAATCGTAGCATGCCTCCAGGTTTTAGACCAGTGTAATTTCTCTTCGGTATAGAAACATTCATGCCCATTTCTCTGCCCCTAAAATTGGATTGCGGAATGTCTGTGAATTAAAAAAATAGTACCAAATCCATGAGCTTCCGAATTTGTAGCATGCCCCAAGTCCCAGAGTAATTACATGTCCATGAGTGAAGCAAACCAGTTCACCAGATTTAGAATTCTAGACTGTCCACCAGTATTAGAATGAATGTGTTTATCTTTTTTTTTTTTTTAAATATATTTTTGATTAGCAATAGACAAAGGTTCTCCCAAATTCAGAAATGGGGGGCGGGGGGGGGGGGGGGGGGGGGAACAAGACACAAAGCATAACAGAGCACCAATATACACATTTGATAGCGACCCCCTTTCCGTCTTCTCCATTTAAAAAGAGTTCCTTTTTATCGTCCTTTTAAGGGTCAAGCGCAAAGCGCTCTGTCCCTAGTGTAATCTATCTATGGGCTTGTAACCACACCCATGTCATTCCCATCAGTTTGGTTGGTTTGTTCGTCGGCTTGCATTTTAAAATTGGTTTGATTTCATTAGTGAAAGGCATGCATACGTTGTGCCTTTTCTGGTGTTTAGCCCTCCTCGAGCGCACCGACCAACTACTGAAAACATACGAGGCTCGATGTTTTGCGTACGGTTTCTGGACTACTTTTTCAATTTATTTCTCAGCGCGATCTCACTGGGCAGTAGTTGAGCACTTTGCATGACATCGACCCTGTTACATGGATAGTTGCACTTCTGCTAGTTACACGGATAATTGCACTTTTGCCAATACGTTTCACTGCGAGCGAACTAATGTTTTCTTTTCTGCCTGCTTGCGTTCATGGCGCCCGTCGGCTTGCTTATGTGAAACTTTTACTTTTCAGTTTGTGGCAAGAAAAGTCCGGTTAGTTATGTGAAACTGGTTTACTTTTCATTTTCAGTTTATGTGGCCAGAAAAGTTCGGTTAGCAGTTTACAATGCTAATAGCTCTAACTCAAGAAAATGCGAGACCCATTGCATTACAAATGCTTGATTTTTTTTATTGACGTTTACCCCTTCTCTTCTCCCCTCAAGAGGAACAGCAATAGATAGCAACAATAGTGATTTCACGAAGAGACGTATGCCATAACATTTCGTGGAATGTTTCAAATGCACTGGCACCATTTAGATGGAGAATGGACTGTCCCTGGATAGGAAACACAGGCACATAGTGAAAAGAAGTCCCCAAAAAAAGACTGCATCAGTCTGCGGAGAGGTTCCTCAGGGACCAATATCCTCCATTCAATTCCTAAATATTAGAGTATGTCATCCGTCCAAATCCATATTACGATGCTGCACTCCACCCCCCCCCCCCCGACTGTTGCCCCCCACCTGGCTCAATTTGCTGCCCTGGTTCTGCCAATCTGTTAAAGGAGCCCATATTCCTCCATCTTTACACCTAGACTTTTTACCCCTTTTGGGATACCAAGCCTTTTCAAGATTAAAAACTGCAAGAAGCCGGGTGAACCATTGTTGAATGGTCTGGGGTGTCTTGTCCATCCAAAAGGAGGCGATACAGAGCCTGGCTAATACCATGGTTATAAAGGTAAAGCTTTGGATTTGCAAGTAACCATGTCACTCTGCAGCCCAGGCAAAATAAGGTGGTTAGTTAGTTAGTTAGTTAGTTCCATCCTTCTACTCATGCACATATCAATAAAATTAGACAGCTCACTCCAAAAGCTGATTAAAGCTGGGCAGCTGCTAAACATATAGACAAAGTCAGCCTCACAGGAATTACACTGCGGACATGTAATGCCCACCGAGCCACCCCATTGCATGATTTTAAGAGTTGTATAAAAGAGGCTAAATGCTGTTTTAAAATGCTGGGCTTGCAGATTAGCCTATAATAAGATTGAATTAGCAAAATCGAGAGATGCCAGAAACTGATGATCTGCCTGTTTTACCCAAAGCCTGGTTGCCCTCTTTTAAATCTTCAGGGTTTAGGTTATTTAGTTCCTTTTAGATCTGGGTGATCGTGCAATTTTCTGTCCCTGTTAATACATCATAAGAGCTAAATCCAGAGGCCAGTCTCTTTTCCTAATTAGAAAATCATACACTTGCAGGTATTTCAAAAAACTCCCTCCACAACAGATTAAATTTCCAGTGTAGCTCTTCATTTGTGATTATTAATCCCTGGCTGAAAAAATCCTCCAGACTTGAAATGCTGCCGTCTGCCCACCCCTGCATGACAGGGCCACAAAAGATGACTGGTAGACATGGATTTCAATGCATAAGAATTTAGAAACGCATTTGGCCAAGACCCAATTTCCTTCAAAGTGCAACCCAAATCCTATATGCCCCTTCCACCATTTTAAACTGTGTTTAAAAAAAATAAAATAACTAGGTTCTACCTGTCGCATAAAAAGGCCATGTGCTTCTTTTCCAAGCAAAATTTCCTAAATAGTGGCGCCATGGTAACCGGACTGTTGCTACCTTGATCCTTGAATATAGGACAAATAAACTGCAATGCTACTGCCCAATAATACAGCTTTAAGTCAGGCATGGTCCATCCACCTCTGTCCCTAGGCAGAGTCAGATATTTAAGTCCCTTTGTCGACTTCGCAGATGCCCACAAAAATTGCATTATAATCGCATTTATGATCTTAAACCGGCATCCCCACTTATGTTGCAGACAAGCTCACCATCTCTGGGGGTTCTCAGCACACCTGCTCCCAGGACATCATCAGACTGCAGACTAACAAGTGTTTAAAAAAAAAAAAGACAGCAAACTTTTTCCATCAATGCACACTGGATCTGGAACAAAACCCACATTTTCATCAGTACCATTCCAACCCAGATCCAATTTAGAAAACAGTTGAAGACTCATTCGTCTCTTCATAGACCAAAACATCACAGTACATTACCCGTCCACATCCCAGTTTCCTGTCCTATTTCTGATTGACCTTTTGCATATCATTGACCTTGTAAAGCGCTCTGCTGCCTTTTGGTTATGTTCACACTTTAGAAATACCATATACATGATACTTCTATGAATCCTGGTGTGCTCAAATTAGAGTTACATACAATGCATCGAGCTGCATGTTACTCCAGTTATAGTCTGACTAGTTTGTAAACATTGTTAGTGATCCTAGGAGTTTTCTGAGTGCATGTAGATGTGCCGAAAAGTATTCAACGTTGACAAGTGTTTTTTTATTTTAGCCCAGTGGTGCTGTGCGGTCATGGCATCGAATGACGTTGACCCGGAGTTGTCCATCACTGTCCTGGTGAAGGCTTTCTACCAGTATGCCGGGAAAAGGAGGATGAACAGGAAGGAGTTTCAGAAGATGGTGGGCACAGAGCTTAATCACATCCTTTCAGTGAGTGAAAGCCACCCCTCTTTCTAATGCTACATGGTATATTCTGAGTAGTACTTTAAGTGGAATGAAAAGATTGGGTAATCTCCTAGAGGGGTTGTGGCCCAAGAAGCATAACCAAGGAACATGTATAAGAGGAATGGCCACTGTAACTAAGGTTGTTGCCTAATAGGTGTAGACTGTGTTTAAAAAAACTTCTAAATTATACCTTCATTTCTCTTCTGAGTAAACAATAGAAAAATCTGAATTTAGCAGGAAACCTTTATATTCAACAATTTATATGTTATATGTGTCCAATAAATACAAAAGTCAGAAGCCCTCATTACAACCTCGGCGGTCTTCTAAAAAGACCGCCGAGGCAGCAGGCGCCAGAATACCGCCAGTGCCGGCGGTATTTCTGGCTCCCTATTTCGACTTTTCTGCTGGGCCAGCAGACGGTAACAGCGTTACCGTCCGCTGGCCCAGCAGAAAAGTCACATCAACATTGCTGCCGGCTCGTAATAGAGCCGGCGGCAATGCTGCTGTGCAGCGGGTGCAGTAGCACCCGTCGCGCATTTCACTGCCCGAAATTCGGGCAGTGAAATGCGCGAAGGGGCTATGTCTGGGGGCTCCTGCATTGCCCATGCCAAGCGCAGGGGCCCCCAGGGGCACCCCTAGTCCCCCTTACCGCCAGCTTTTACATGGCTGTGTTTACTGCCGTGGCCAGGCTGGCGGTCGCGGACTCATACTCCGCAGGGCAATGGTGCTTGCACCGCTGCTCTAGGGATTATGACCGCCAGGAAAAAGCCTGCCAGTATAGTGGAGGGGCTATTGTGCCACGGTCATAATAGCTAGCGAAACACCGCCAGCCTGTTGGTGGTGTTACCGCCAGCTTACCGCTGGCCGCCAGGGTCGTAATGCGGCCAAGAGTATTTTGGCATTTTCATTCTTTCAATGCAATTGAGTATGTTTATTTAAAGAGACAAGTGGGAAGTGGTTACTGGCAGAAGTGTGCTAAAACGTAAAGAATCGCTAGTTTTGCACACAAATGGGAGAACTGAACAGTTCTAAAAGTGGTGTAGATTGGAGGTATTTCCTTTGCAACCCTCATTGTGAACAAAATTCTCTTTTCTGATGGACATTAGCTAAAGCAGATTCCCTCTGAACCTTATCCTAGGCTCTTACGGTTGTATGATGGAAAAACACAGGCAAAAACATTGCATGTGTTTACAACGCATTTTTAACCCCCCCGCACCCCCCCAATTTCTTTTTTTTTAAGCACGCATATGTTTTTGCCTCGCATGCTTACCACACATTATTAGTCTAGCTAAGGTAAGTTTTTAAATAAATATATGTTTATATATTCTTTTTGGAGGGAGACCTCCCAAAACTCCGACCGTAACTTGAATGCATGGTAAAGGCTTGCGTGGTAAAGGCCTATATGTGGTAAAAACATGCGTGGTAATAAATGCGTCGTAAATGTACTGCAATGTAAGAATCACATTGTAAAGACTGTTTCCTGCTCCTACTTGATCTGGAGCTATTAAGAGTTACAGGTGCCAGGTAGGGCTGTCTGACATCAGACATCTCACAACTTCACTGCATGTGACGCGGCAATCCTAGATACTGTGCCATGCAAACTAGTGATATCAGTTCCCTTTTCTTGTACCTGTGTAGACTTGAGATCGAGCAGCAGATAGTTTTTTCTTGCCCATTTCCGTGCTACAATCTTTGGATTTGAAACAGTGTATATCTTGTAGCAGATCCATGTTTGCTACTGATCTTCACAGTGATTGGCAGTAGTATTTGGCTAAGAAGCACAGTGTCACAGGGTGCTACCACTGCGTTCAAATGCATCCAAGACTACTTGCAAGAAGATAAACCAAGCTTTACAGAAATCCATTAAGAGTAGGTCTAGGACTCCTCCGAAAACAAGACCAGTCCTATACGTGATCCATGACTACTCCTCCCAAGAAAGGACATAAAACCAAACATGAGAGCAGATCATATTCACATCAGATTTTTTCTTCTCCCCAGATTTCTGCTTTCCAGTCTATTTCACAGATGAGTGCTCCCCCGACATTGGCCTTGGCAGGCCAAGGAGGCTTTCCAGAAAGCCATGCTGTCTTCATAACTGCATCCTCTAGTTCGCCTGCTTTTGTTTCTATTATTTCTGGTGTATACTGGTGACTTCTGAGCATGCTTCAAAGTTAACAAGTATAAAAATGGAAGCCTTCTTTAAGACAGCTCCTTGGCTGAAAATGGTATTGAAGCTACTTCTTAAGCAGATACTGAAGCTTTTTTTGGAGCTTCGTAATGTGGATCCAAAATTGGCTCCACTACCAGCCACTGAATGTGACTTCACCTTCACTTGCTTTTAATCTGTAGATTTTTCACTTTGTCAGTACTAAATCAAAGATGTACATGAAGTAATAAGGATTGTTAATACCATTAGGTCTTGCATTTAAATATAAAGTCCTTCTCAATTAATGATGGGTTTAAGCATTCAAATAGTCATCATATATACACTTAGGGCCTTATTTAGAGTTTGACGGACGGATTACTCTGTTGCAACATGACAGATATCCTGTCCACTGTGTTATAGTGGACATAGCCATAAAATATAATAAAATCGTAATACGGCCGACAGGATATCCGTCACGTTTGTGACAGAGTAACCTCATCCACAAAACTCTAAATTAGGTCTTTTGTCAGTCGTCGTAGCACTCGTATGTCCATTCATCCACCCATTCATCCACCCATTCACTACATTTTGCATTTGTTCACTTACACAACCACAGTGAACTCGCACACAAATTCAACAACACATACAGGATAAATTGGGCATATGCTTGCAAGAAAAAATAAAACACAGCAGCTGGTGGCCATCTTTCAGTGTCTTTATACAAGGGGTTTCATTGTTTTAAAGTTGCAGCATGGCTGCCACGCTTAAACCAATGTATTGACCATCTTGGAATGGTCGAACAATGAAACTATGGACAATACCATTTGGTGACTGTAGCTAGTGTAGAGGCTGTGACCTTGTGGGATGCAGTGCTCTGCCGAATAAATAAATGGCAGACAAGCATCCTGTTAGCACTGTCTGAGGAGCTGTAGTATATTCTAACATGAAAATAAGATGATCAGAAAAGAAATAGGATAAAAATGGCAATTTTAGTGGTCCACCAGTCCTGGCACTGAAGCGCACTCATTTTCAGGTAGATGTGCATGTGTGTGATCAGAAAAATGCAGTTATTCTTAATACAGAGCGAATGTTTGAGGTGGGTGACACATTGCCACATGTTGAATATTATCATGGAATAAAGCAGATTGCCGTTGCATGGGCTCTATTGCCCTCTCAGTGACGTACAAGTTACTTACCTTCGGTAACGATATAGCTAGTACAGACATATTCTAGTTGCAGATTCCTTACCTTAGAATTTTCCCACAGTCGTGAGACTGGGTCCAGAGATTTTTTCTTCGAGCAGTACCCTTGCGTGTCGGTAGGTGGTGTCGGTCAACTCCGCGGCCGCCATTTGCCGTGATGACGTCGGGAGTAGTACATAGACGCTGCTTCAGTGCAGTGACATCAGTTTCTTTTCACAACTTTCCACGCCAAAGCGCAGAGCCACGAAGAACACTGGAATTGGTGCCCAAGAGCTAAGGCCCTTAATGGGGAAGTCCTTTCCCTAGAAATCAGTTTGCAAGCCAGGAGGAAGGGTGGGTCGGTAAGGAATCAGCAACTAGAATATGTTTCTACCAGATATATGGTTACCGAAGGTAAGTAACTTACATCTGATACAGACATCTGGTCGCAGATTCCTTACCTTAGAATAGATATTCAAGCAATGCCATCCTCGGAGGTGGGCTGCGAATCAAGATCATACTAGAAAGTCCTGCAGGACCGAACGACCAAAGTAGCTGCCGCTACGGACCTGACTGTCCAGGCACTAATGTTTAGTTAACGTGTGCAGGGATGCCCACATGGCTGCCTGGCAGATATCCAGGTAAGGAACTCCGCTGTGGAAGCAGCAGTTGCTCTGGTTGAATGAGCGCGCAAGCCCTAAGGGGGTTGTTTTTTTGCCAAAGCGTAGCACAGCTTGATGCAAAGAAGTACCCATCGTGAGATGGTATATTTTTGCACTGCCTTTCCGTTCTTCGCACCTACATATCCAACAAAAAGTTGATCGTCCAGCCGGAAATCTTTAGTACGATTGAGTTAGAACGCCAATGCTCCTTGTGGATCCAGGCGGTGGAGTCTCTCCTCCTCATGAGAAGAATGTGGAGGTGCTTAAAAAGTAGGCAAAGTGACGAACTGGCCTGCATGAAAAGCTGTAACAACTTTGGGAAGGAAGGAAGCCTCAGTACATAAGACCGCTTTGTCAGGGTGCCCAGACAAATATGGGAGTTTAGAAGATAGAGCCTGAAGCTCATTCACTCTGCAAGCAGAAGTGATGGTAGCAAAAAACTGTTTTGAAAGAAAGGAGCTGTAAGGGACAATTGTGCATTGGCTCAAAGGGAGTACACATTAAGTAAGTAAGGACAAGATTGAGGTCCCACTGAGGCATGATAAAAGGAGTGGGAAGAAACAAATGGGTGAGACCCTCAAGGAATTTACTAACAGAGTGAAGGTTGATCAGGCAACCTAAGAAAGGCTGATATAGCTGATAAATAGCCCTTAAGGGTGCCCAAAGCAGAACCCGGCTGGGCCAAAGAAAGAATGAACACAAGAACCTAAGAAAGAGGGGTTGGGGGGGGGGGGGCAATAGAGTTTTCAGTACACCATGCCACAAATTAATGCCGACGAGAGGCGCATACCATTTTAGTGGAGGGATGCCTGGCTGCCAAGATTACATCACAGACTTTGGAAGGCCAAAAGCCGTCAACTGCAGCCGCTCAATCTCCACGCATGAAGCTGGAGATTGGACAGGTTTGGGTGGAGAACCGTCCCCTGCTGCTGCAACAGATGATCCTCCCGAAAGGGCAGTCTTAGTGGAGGATTGGTGGCCATGCTCAAGAGCTCTGGATACCATACTTTCCGTGCCCAGTCTGGAGCCACCAAGATTACTTGCGCCTGGTCGTTCTTGATCTTCTTAAACTCCGGACAGAAGTGGTATAGGTGGAAAGGCGTTAAGGAGACAGGAGATCCACTCAAGACAAAAAGCATCTCCGAGCGAGTGCCGCCTTGGAAACTCCAACACACAAAACAGCTGACATTGCGCATTCTTTGCAGAGGCGAACAGATCTAACCAAGGCTCTCCCCACTGCTGAAAGATGGAGACGCCATTCGTGATCGGCTATGCATCGACAGCTGAGTTTGTCTGCTCTGGCGTACAGAGAGTGCGCCAAATGTTGAACCACCAGGATGATGTTCTTGATGTGCCAGCCTTGTCCAGTGCGTAGCGCCTCCTGGCAAAGGGTCCAGGACCCTACTCCGCCCTGTTTGTTGCAGTATCACATGGCAATAGTGTTCCCCTTGAACACACTACTTTTCCTTTCAGAGAAGGAAGAAATGCTTTCAACGCAAGCCTGATTGCCCTAGAGCTCCAGAAGATTGATATGGAGCCCAGACTCCGCTGGATACCAGAGACCTCTGATCACCACCTCTTCAACGTGGCCGCCCCAGCTCAGAAGTGATGTATCTGCCACTATGGATAGATCTGGTTGGGAAAGGAAAAGGTATCTGCTGTTGACCCAACGTCGATTTGTAAGGCACCACTGCAGGTCTTTCACAGTCTCCTCCGAGATCTAGACCATGTCGGCGAGATTTCCCTGATACTGCGCCCACTGGAACTTCAAGCCCCACTGCAGAGCCTGCATATGCCATCTGGCATGTGTCGCTAGCAGGATGTAGGAGGCCATGGGGCCCAGCAGCCTCAGTCTCACCGAAACCCAAGATAGAGGCGGAAAGATCGGAATCCTAGCCTGAATATCCTGACCGTGCTTTTTGGGAGGATAGGCCCAAAACTGCACTGTGTCCAGAACAGCTCAGATGAAAGGGAGTGTCTGAGAGGGAGTCAGGTGTGACTTCAGCACCTTTATAGTGAACCCCAGCGTGTGCAGTAGGTTTGCTGTAGTCTGATGGTGGGAGATGACTTTCTGGCTTGAGTCTGCCTTCAACACCCAGTTGTCGAGGTAGGGAAAGACTGAAACCCCCAACCTGCGCAGATGCTCTGCAACCACCGCCATCACTTTAGTGAACACCAGAGGGGAGCTGGTAAGGCCGAAGGGGGGCACGGTAAATTGAAACTGCTTGTGTCCTACCACGAATCATAGGTAACGTCTGTGGGTAGGCAGGATCAGAATAGGAAAATATGAGTCCTGCAAGTCCAATGCTACCATCCAGTCTTCTGGGTCCAAGGCAGATGGGACCTGAGCCAGGATAAGCATTTTGAATTTCTCCTTCTTGAGGAAGCGATTGAGGTGCCAAAGGTCTAGGATAGGATGTAAGCCTTTGTCTTTTATGGGCACCAGAAAGTAGTGGGAATAACCACTACAACGTACTTCTGGCGCAGCGACCCTCTCTACTGCTCCCTTGGCCAAGGGAGCTGTGACTTCCTGGCGGAGAAGTGCCAAATGATCCTCCAGGAAATGGCTTAATGATGGAGGCATGGCTGGTGGGGCAGATTTGAAGGGTAAGGAGTAGCCCCTTCGAATGATCTGTAAAACCACCTGTCCGTAGTGATGGATTCCCAGTGGGGCAGGTGTTGGCGAATCCTTCCGCCAACTAGACCATAGTGAGGGGACGGACTAGGAGGGTTTGGAGGCTGCAGCAGGGCAGGGGTGGACTGGGCTGACCTCTGGTTCCCTGTCCCACGACAACGTGGGATTCCGCGTCCCTGGCCACGAATCGGCTGAACAGCATGGGTGGAACAGTGGCTGGGAAAGAGACGCGACAGGGAGCCCCTTCTGTGGCCATGAAAGGGGCGAAAGGCGGACTGTTGGGGTGAGGGGCAGTGGAAAGGCTGAGGGACCGAGCCATAGCCTGTGAGTCCTTGAACCTCTCCAGCGCTGAGTCCACCTTGTCTCCAAAGAGATGGGAGCCATCAAAGGGCATGTCCATAAGAGTCTGTTGGACATCCCCTGAGAAACCAGATGTACGTAACCAGGTGTGGCGCTTTAAGGCCACCGTCATTGCAACCGATCTACCCAGAGAGTCATTCGTGACCAGCTCACATCGGATAGTGAACTTCGCTGCGTCTCTCCCATCGGTGACCGCTTGGGAGACAATAGCACGGGTCTCCTCTGGTATCTGTGGCAGAACTTGTGCGCCCGTATTACAGAGAGAGTGAGTATTACAGCCCAAAAGGCATGCAGTGTTCACTGACTGCAGCGCAAGACTGGAAGAAGAAAACATATTTTTCCCAAAATGTTCCAGCCTTTTTGATTCCCAATCTGGAGGTGCGGAAGGGAATGTACCTGAAGATTAGGATGTTTGGATGACAAGCCTCTCAGGTGTGGGGTGTTGGGACAGAAATTAGGGTTGTTTAGGGCGGGCCAATGGCAGCGTGCATTTTTCCTGTTCACAGGAGCCCCTGCCTTGGGTCTAGACTAAGCACCCAAAAGGACATTGGTGAGGGCTTCATTGAATAGAAGAAGAGGCTCAGATGTGGAAGCCTCTGGTTGAAGCACCTCTGTCAGGAGATTAGACCTGACCTGAACAGTAGGCGGCTCAAGGCTGAGGACCTCAGCTACCCTACTGACCACCATGGAGTAATTTGCTCCCTCCGCCATAGCCACAGTAGGAAGAGACAGCATGCCAGTGTCTGCAGAGGTATCCAGACCACTGCCTCTCCCAGCATCTGTGCCCAGGCCAAGTTAGGGTCATCCTGGTATTCATAAGGGTCCAGGGACCCCTCCAATCCTTCCCCAAATTCGAACCCATAAGAATAGGGGTCAGAATCCAACCTGGGATGAATAGGCCCCATCAAAGACGCCGGTCTGACTCTGAGTCGTCGGGGATCAGGATTGGGTCGATGGTGGGCACCACCAACGTCAGGAGCGTCAACAATCAAACCGGTGCTTGGGAAGGTCTCGATGATACGACTAGTGCAGGTGCGGATCCAGAGGGGACTTCGGTGGTCAGTCCAGAGCTGAACCCGAAGGCCCCCCAACCGAATCCTTTGGGCCCAAAGGCGCTGTAGCAGGGTTTGACTGCACAAAAATGAGGTGCATGGCCTCATAAAATTCCTTCAATTGGGCAGGGGTCACCCCGGCTCCCAGAAACTCGGAAAGCAGGCTCCGAAGATGGAGGCCTCGAGCGTTGACGCTCCTCCTGCGTCGCATCAGCCGAGCGACATGGTGAAGTGGAAGAATAATGGGATTTCTTTGACTTCTTCTTCTTCTTACCTTGACCCGAAGACTTCAAAGAAGATGAGTGGTGGTGGCTCTGCGACTGATCTTGAGATCTTCCCCTGGGACCTGTGCGGAGCTGAGTGCCGGACCGCCATAAGCTCGAGGGACCGCTCCCTCAAGACCTTTTGGTGCATTGCCTGGCACTCGGAGCATGACTTTGGGTCGTGGTCGCACTCCAGTCACCACAAACCGACCCGATGCGGATCCATCACTGACCTCATGCGGTCAAAGTCCTCGCACAGTTTGAAGCTGATCTTCGGGGACATCACTCAATGCAATGTAATGCACTCGATTGTGTAATGTTTTCAGGTGAGGGCCATGTAGAATTACAGGATATTTCCTTTGATAGTAGAAAGTATTGCAAGAGAATGCTGGCTCTGCAAAAGAAAAGTTTAAACAAAACTGAGATCTTGCTAAAGCTTTAAGGCTACTTTCTCCTTCTAAGTGACTTCACAAGTCATGTTATCATTTTAGGTGGTACAGCCTTCTATTTGGGCAGCTGCAACCAATGTCTTAGCAACTTTTTTGTTCCTACTGGTGCAAAATCTCATGCAGGGATGCACTGTCCCTATTCTCGTCTTTCACCAACTACCCTGCTCAAACCATTGTAAATCCTTCGAGTCCTTCAGATGTTTGGACCATATGGGGGTCAGGTGATATTGTTTTTTCAAAATTGTTAGGCGTGAACAGTAGAGCAGTGGTTTCTGTAAATAGAAAAACCAGGTTATTTCCTGTCGTTCAAGGCACCCACCCGCGTCCCACCTCTCCCTGCTACCCCGCATCAGCATCTTGATGAAAGTGGTTCTTTCTTGTTTTGTGCAGTATTAATTGGGAATAGTTCCTTTTTATCCGAGGGAAACTGTTATTCTAGATAACCTGTGTGAGCTGAAGAAATGGAGAGTGACAGGCTCAACTCTTGATTTGCGATTCCTGAACAAAATTCTGGAACACAAGACCGTCAGAATAATCACCCCTGATTGGATGGCTTTCCAGAGAGCCCCACTATGAGAGATTTCTTAGTTTCTAGGTGGTGGCAATGGTAGGAAGGCCTGATTAACCTGTTGGGTGCGGGCGTCGGCCACTGGCCGATGCCCACACACCCTCCCTGGTGCGGGTCACGACCAGTGGCCGACACCAGGAAGGGTATTAATAAATCCTCGGGTGCATTGCACCCGAGGACTTTCTTTTTTTTTAAAACCTTCCCCCGGGAGACACGGAAGCTTCCCCCCCCCCCAGGGGATGTTTTTTTTTTTTCAAAAAAAAAAAAAAAGACAGGGGGTCGCCCGTGGGCAGGGTGACCCCCTGTGGGGGCAATATTTTTTTTTAGATGTTGTAGGGTTTCCCTGGGGGCCATTTTGGCCCCCAAGGAAACCATACAACAACTAAAAAAAAAATAGATATATATAGATCTATATATATCTATGTAGATATATATATCTAGGTACATGGATATATCTATAGATATATCTATGTAGATAGATAGATATATATATATAGAGGTAGATCTATATCAATCAGAGAGATTTATAAAGCGCGCTACTCACCCGTGAGGGTCTCAAGGCGCTGGGGGGGGCAGGGGGAGGGAAAGGGGCTGGGAGGTTCACTGTTCGAAAAGCCAGGTTTTGAGGCCCTTCCTAAAAAGAAGTAGGTTTTGGGTCTTGCGAAGGTGGGTTGTGAGGGCGTTCCAGGTTTTGGGTGCAAGGTAGGAGAAGGATCTGCCCCCGGTGGTGGTGTTTGATGCGGGGGACAGAGGCGAGAGAGAGGTCAGCTTGAGCGGACGTTTCGTGTGGGGGTGTGGAAGGTGACTCTCGTTGAGGTAGGCAGGGCCTGTGTTGTGGAGTGATTTGTGTGCGAGGATGAGGATCTTGAAGGTGATCCTTTTGTCAATGGGGAGCCAGTGGAGGGATTTGAGGTGTGGAGAGATGTGTTCGTGTCGGCGGAGGTCGAGGATGAGTCGTGCTGCTGAGTTCTGGATGCGTGTAGTTTGCGCTTGAGTTTTAGAGTGGTGCCAGCGTAGAGGGCGTTTCCGTAATCAAGCCTGCTGCTGATGAGTGCGTGAGTGACAGTTTTTCTGGTCTCTGTGGGGATCCATTTGAATGTTTTTCAGTATACGGAGTGTGTTGAAGCATGAGGAGGTGAGAGCGTTGATTTGTTGGGTCATCGAGAGGGAGGAGTCTAGGATGATGCTGAGGTTGCGTGCGTGGTTGGCGGGGGTGGGTGCAGGGCCTAACGTGGTGGTCCACCATGAGGGGTCCCAGGTGTTTTTGTGTGGGCCAAAGAGGATTATTTCGGTTTTGCTTGAGTTGAGTTTCAGGTGGTTGGCTGTCATATATATATCACTTTTGTCAATATGTGTGTGGTTTCCCTGGGGGGAAAAGGGTTCGACTTGTCTAGTGGCAGTTTTAGTGCCATAAAGAAGCGCAGAAGGTTTATATGCCTACTGCAAAGAGCAAATCTGTATTTTATGTAAATAGCTGAGTACATTAGTAAAGTCTATGGAGAGATGAAGGGCACTTTTGCTGGGTGGTAATGAGGGAATCCGAGGAGGAGGGAGTGGGAGCACCAATAATGATTGTTGGACTGGGCGCAGGAGGTGCTAAAGACTGTGACGAATGGTATGTGACAAGGTGTTTTTTGAGTGTCTTGAAAGTACGTGCTGATTGAGGGAAGAAGCGCAGGTAAGGTGGCCTCTATTGTTGCACGTATCTCACACACCATCGATTTTGTGACTGTCTACGTAGGCTAGTGTTTTAGAGCAACAGTTTAGCCAATAGCAGAGATGGCATCTTGATGGATGACTGCTGCCTGCACTCGGGTTATAGAGGACCGCTCTGACATAGGATCAGAGACTGAGACATCAGATACTGAGACAGCATCTGTGGGATAGGACAATGGCGCAGACTCTGGGAGTGATTTTTCAGTCAGAGGAGTCCCATTCGATAACTCCTCTTCCAGTACATTATGAGGGAGGTGATGAGGACAGTCCTGCTGTCCCTTCGCAAGCTGTTTGTGCAACTGGGTAATAGTGGGTTAGGCCAACCCAGAGAGCAGGTGAATGCGGCGGCAAGCAGAGAGAGAGTGCTCTCTTGGGAGCTCCCCAATTTAGTTCAGCCCCAAATTCCACCACCCAAATCATATTGTGGAGACATCAAAATTATCTATGGCAAAACAAACTGGTTTTGTAAGGCAGGCACCTGTGTTTTTGGTCCTGGATTCGGTGGCCATATAGAGAAACACACTAAACCCAAACATTTCTGGAAACTAGACATTCGGGGGAGTCCACAGAGGTGTGACTTGTGTGGATTCCCCAAAGTTTTCTTACCCAGAATACCCTGCAAAGCTGAAATGTTGAAAAAAAACTCAATTTTTCTCGCATTTCTGTCACACAAACTACAGGAATATGCTGGGATCCACAACATTCCTACCACCCAGTGACTCCTCACCTGTCCTGATAAAAACACTACCCACTTGAGTGCCTACACCTAGTGCCTGTGTCAGGAATGGATCACCCCAGGGTCAACAGGTGCCTCACGTAAGGACCAACATTGACCGTTGTGTGATCTATTCCTGTCGCAGGCACCAGGCCTAACCACACAAGTGAGGTATCATATTTATCGGGAGACTTGGGGGAACGCTGGGTGGAAGGAAATTTGTGGCTCCTCTCAGATTCCAGAACTTTCTGTCACCAAAATGTGAGGAAAACGTGTTATTTTAGCCACATTTTGAGGTTTGCAAAGGATTCTGGGTAACAGAACCTGGTCCGAGCCCCACAAGTCACCTCATCTTGGATTCCCCTGGGTTTCTAGTTTTCAAAAATGTGCTGGTTTGCTAGGTTTCCCCAGGTGCCGGCTGAGCAAGAGGCCAAAATCCACAGGTAGGCACTGTTTTCTATGAAAAAATGTGATGTGTCCACGTTGTGTTTTGGGGCATTTCCTGTCGCAGGCACCAGGCCTATGATACCACACAAGTGAGGTATCATATTTATCGGGAGACTTGGGGGAACGCTGGGTGGAAGGAAATTTGTGGCTCCTCTCAGATTCCAGAACTTTCTGTCACCGAAATGTGAGGAAAACGTGTTATTTTAGCCACATTTTGAGGTTTGCAAAGGATTCTGGGTAACAGAACCTGGTCCGAGCCCCGCAAGTCACCCCTCCTTGGATTCCCCTAGGTCTCTAGTTTTCAGAAATGCACAGGTTTGGTAGGTTTCCCTAGGTGCCGACTGAGCTAGAGGCCAAAATCTACAGGTAGGCACTTCGCAAAAAACACCTCTGTTTTCTTCCAAAAATTTGTATGTGTCCACGTTGCGCTTTGGGGCGTTTCCTGTTGCAGGCGCTAGGCCTACCCACACAAGTGAGGTATCATTTTTATCGGGAGACTTGGGGGAACGCTGGGTGGAAGGAAATATGTGGCCCCTCTCAGATTCCCGAACTTTCTGCCACAGAAATGTGAGGAACATGTGTTTTATTAGCCAAATTTTGAGGTTTGCAAAGGATTCTGGGTAACAGAACCTGGTCCGAGCCCAGCAAGTCACCCCTCCTTGGATTCCCCTAGGTCTCTAGTTTTCAGAAATGCACAGGTTTGGTAGGTTTCCCTAGGTGCCGGCTGAGCTAGAGGCCAAAATCTACAGGTAGGCACTTCGCAAAAAACACCTCTGTTTTCTTCCAAAAATGTGTATGTGTCCACGTTGCGCTTTGGGGCGTTTCCTGTCGCAGGCGCTAGGCCTACCCACACAAGTGAGGTATCATTTTTATCGGGAGACTTGGGGGAACGCTGGGTGGAAGGAAATTTGTGGCTCCTCTCAGATTCCAGAACTTTCTGCCACAGAAATGTGAGGAACATGTGTTTTTTTTTTTTAGCCAAATTTTGAGGTTTGCAAAGGATTCTGGGTAACAGAGCCTGGTCCGAGCCCTGCAAGTCACCCCTCCTTGGATTCCCCTAGGTCTCTAGTTTTCAGAAATGCACAGGTTTGGTAGGTTTCCCTAGGTGCCGGCTGAGCTAGAGGCCAAAATCTACAGGTAGGCACTTCGCAAAAAACACCTCTGTTTTCTTCCAAAAATTTGGATGTGTCCACGTTGCGCTTTGGGGCATTTCCTGTCCCAAGCGCTAGGCCTACCCACACAAGTGAGGTATCATTTCTATCGGGAGACTTGGGGGAACGCTGGGTGGAAGGAAATTTGAGGCTCCTCTCAGATTCCAGAACTTTCTGTCACCGAAATGTGAGGAAAACTTGTTTTTTTTAGCCACTTTTTGAGGTTTGCAAAGGATTCTGGGTAACATAACCTGGTCAGAGCCCCACGAGTCACCCCATCTTGGATTCCCCTAGGTCTCTAGTTTTCAAAAATGCACAGGTTTGGTAGGTTTCTCTATGTGCCGGCTGAGCTAGAGGCCAAAATCTACAGGTAGGCACTTTGGAAAAAACAGCTGAGTTTTCTATAAAAAAAATAGGATGTGTCCATGTTGTGTTTTGGGGCATTTCCTGTCGCGGGCACTAGGCCTACCCACACAAGTGAGGTATCATTTTTATCGGGAGACTTGGGGGAACATAGAATAGCAAAACAAGTGTTATTGCCCCTTATCTTTCTCTACATTTTTTCCTTCCAAATATAAGAGAGTGTGTAAAAAAGACGTCTATTTGAGAAATGCCCTGCAATTCACATGCTAGTATGGGCACCTCGGAATTCAGCGATGTGCAAATAACCACTGCTCCTCAAAACCTTATCTTGATCACATTTTGGAAATGCAAAGGTTTTCTTGATACCTCTTTTTCACTCTTCATATTTCAGCAAATGAATTGCTGCATACCCAGTATAGAATGAAAACCAACTGCAGGGTGCAGCTCATTTATTGGCTCTGGGTACCTAGGGTTCTTGATGAACCTACAAGCCCTTTATATCCCCGCAACCAGAAGAGTCCAGCAGACAAAACGGTATATTGCTTTCAGAAATCTGACATCGCAGGAAAAAGTTACAGAGTAAAACATAAAGAAAAATGGCTGTTGTTTTCAGCTCAATTTCAATATTTTTTTATTTCAGCTGTTATTTTCTGTAAGAAAACCTTGTAGGATCTACACAAATGACCCCTTGCTGAATTCAGAATTTTGTCTAGTTTTCAGAAATGTTTAGCATTCCGGGATCCAGCATTGGTTTCACACCCATTCCTGTCACTAACTGGAAGGAGGCTGAAAGCACCAAATATAGTAAAAATGGGGTATGTCCCAGTAAAATGCCAAATTTGTGTTGCAAAATGTGGTTTTCTGATTCAAGTCTGCCCGTTCCTGAAAGGTGGGAAGATAGTGATTGATTTCAGCACCAGAAACCCTTTGTTGATGGCATTTTCAGGGAAAAAACCACAAGCCTTCTTCGGAAGCCCTATTTTCCCATTTTTTGGGGGGAAAAAACTACATTTTCACTGTATTTTGGCTATTTTCTTGGTCTCCTCCAGGGGAAACCACAAACTCTGGGTACCATTAGAATCCCTAGGATGTTTGAAAAAAAGGACACAAATTTGGCGTGGTTAGCTTATGTGGACAAAAAGTTATGAAGCCCTAAGCGCGAACTACCCCAAATAGCCAAAAAAGGGCTTAGCACTGGGGGGGAAAAGGCCCAGCAGCTAAGGGGTTAAGAAAAATGTTCTCTGATGAAAGTGATTCATTACATTTCGCAGTCAAGAGAAGGATATCTAAAGCCGGAGAAGAGCCAGCACAGATAAACTGAAATAATGATCTGATAAAGAGAAATTATTGAAACAAGAAATTATGACAATACCCTCTCTAGAAAACCGTAGTTGTAATTAGATAGTGGTTTTCTTCATAGCGTTTAATCTTAAACAGGATTTATCTGCAATGCGTGGGTTCCAGCAACATGTAGTTTAAGTGTAAGTTTTTAATGCCTATTCTAAATAGGTTAGTAGTACATTGGTGTTCCGCTTTTGGAATAGAGCTCACTTGCATGAAGTTGTCTTCAGGAGAATATCTCTGAAGATATCATCTTCTTGGAACTTTTAACAATATAAGAATGCAACTTTTTTGTCCTTTAAGGTATAGACTAAGTTGAACGAAGTATCTGGGTAATTCTAGGCATCTGATCCATTGTGCACTGTCAGGAGTTCTTGCATTAGCAATTGAAGTCTTGCTCGTTTATTCTTTCATTTTTCTTTAAGTCTCATTATAATTATTATTATTATTGGATCCTTGATAATAAAGCGAGCAACTTTTTGCTGACATATGCCTGTGTGAATCATATTTAATATTCTTATGCCTAGAGCACCGAAGACAAAGAAGAAGTTGATGAACTCCTCAAGTTGATTGATGCGAACGAAGATGGCAAGATAAGCTTTGAGGAATACTGGAGCCTGATTAGCTTGATCACCGACACCCTGAGCAAGCAAATGGCCATGCATTTCCATGTAAGTAGCTGAAGGAAAAGCGCCAGAGTCTCTTACCTGTCTTGGCCATGAAAGATTCCAGTTTTTGTGGTGTACATTCTGGGAATGGAGGAAGCAGTTAACTATAGTTCCAGGGCTGACATGCCTTTAAGTCTGAGCAAACCTACCAACTTGTTTGTTTTAAGGATTTTCTCCATCACTTCTCTTAATGTTTCCTATACTGACAACGTTTGCAAATTGTCTCCTGAAAAGGGCAGAAGTATAAGTTCTTCCTGTGTTGGGGAAAAAAGTAGTTGGAGGGAAAGGGAACTTGGGAAAGTGAACTTGTAAACGCTCAATAGATTTTCGTATGAGCAAATCTACACATGCATATTTGCTTGTGGTAAAATTCAGTTCACAAATATTTTTTTAGAAGATTTCCTGGTCCACTTCTGTAAATTCTTGTGAATTCATGCAAGCCGCTAATTCGAAGATATTTACCATGGGTGCACTTTAGTAACTTTAAGAATTGGGCCCCTAATTATGTCTGGCGTTAACCAAGACATTTTTTTTAATTGAAATTCTATTTCTGTCTCTATCGACTGGCTTTACTGTGAGTGATAGCGTTCTGCTCTTCCACAAAGAGCATATTTGCACACAAAGTAGTTTTGTTCAGTGCCAAGAACTACTGTAGCAATGTGTGCTTTTTGAGACAAAAAAACTATTTTTCTTTTTGCTAATGTTTGTTACAATGGTGAGGGCCTGGCAGCTCCCACAACAATAAAGTGTTACAAAAGCCATATATTCATGTTGAAAATGGTAACACTGATTTTTCCATTATGAATATTTTTGGGAAAAACTAGCATGCATCAACACATTTTACTAAATGATGCTTCAAATAAATATATCTGCAATTTCACAGTAATTAAGAATTTTTTTTTTTTCCTACTTGCATTTTTTTCTGAACATTTTATTTTGAAAGCAAAGAATCTTCAGTATAAATATATACATAGCCTCCTATTCAGCTTTTCAAACGTGTGTACACTTTATTTTTTCTGGAACCGCTTTAACATTTATTTAGAGCGCTCACCCTGATAATAAATGCTTTGCCATTATTGAACCATAAATACAACTTTGAACAACATTAACATATGGATACAAATATCACCTCAACTGCAGACAGTCCCCTTCCCTGTGGACTGGCAGCCAAAAGGTTTGTGCTGCTGTGGTTGGACCTACTTGTCTCCAGGACAAAATAAACATGAAAACCTGTTGTCTTTGTTCCCAAACAACGTGTACTGATCGTCGGGCTATAAGAATGCCACACCCCTGAGCATAAAGTTGAACCTATTCAAAACACAGCAGAGTGCTGTACAGGGTCAACGGCAAGACTACAGACAAGTGACTGGAGCGATAGCTGGTGTCTGCGCACAGAAGTGAACATCTTGATCAAGTGCTCTTCATGGAGGTAGTAAGATTGTTGTAGGAAACTTGCCTGGTGTGTGATGAGGACTTATGGTACTTACACCTTATACCAGGTTCAGGTATCCCCTATTAGTGTAGTGTAGGCAGTGTCTACAAGCCAGGCTCTCTAGAAGTAGCTGTGGATGAGCAGCCAATGCTTATCTAGGAGACATGCAAAGCTCATGCAATAACACTGTAGTCATACAACACTTACACACCTGAAAGAAAACACTCAGTGTTACGAAAATACAGGTTCTTTATTACAGTAACACAGTACCAAAACACACCAAATATGTGCACTAATCATCAGAAACAGGCATTAATATCAGTAAAAAACAGCGCAATAGCACATAGACAATAGTGACCCTAGGGGGAGCCCAAACCATATACTAAAATATGAATATTGACCCCCACCTAGGTAAGTGAAATGTTTAGAGGGGAGCTACGGGAACTAGGAAACCCCAAAGGTAAGTACCACAGTGCCCCCCAGCAACGAGAAAGAAAGGAGTAAGTTACTGGATTTTCCCCAAACCACCAGAAGAGACGAAAAGGAAGAAAATGCAACACCCAGAGACAAGACTGCATGTAACCAGCAGTGGATTCCTTAAGAGGAAGATCTGTGGAAGAAGGGGACCAAGTCCAAAAAGTCACAGAAGTGTCCAGTGGGAGCAGGAGTCACTACCCACCAGTCTGTGGTTGCAGGAGTTGGTTGACGGTAATACGAAGTCAGTCAGGAATGCAGCCCTGGAGTCGGTGAAGAGTTCTGGAGGATGCAGTAGTCGTCCCAAGGCGAATGGAAGATTGGAGTCGGGTAGTTGATTGGAAAAGCCACAAACAAGCCTTGGCAAAGGCAGAAGTTGCGATGAAGCAAAGGTGGAGCTGCTGGGGACCAGCAACCCACAGGGGGAGCTCTGTGGGGACTCTCAGCAAGGCAGAGAGTCCACAGAAGAAAAGGCAGACCCCACAGGATACCCACTGGAAGAGGAACCAGGAGTCGCAGAGGAGGCCGCGCAGAACAACTGAAGAAGGGTGCCATGCCGCATGAGAAGCACGCAGACAGCTGTGTGTCGCAACGAAGAGTGCTGGGGGCTGGGCATGAGAAGCACGCAGACAGCTGTGTGTCGCAACGAAGAGTGCTGGGGGCTGGGGCCACACGGAGCTTGAAGATTCCTTGGAGGAGATACCAACAAGCCTTGGTAGCTGCAAGAGATGCAGTGCACAGGAGAACTGTCCTGGATGGGAAGGCAAAGGCTTAACTCCACCAAAGTTGGACGGCTGGCAGAGAGAACCAAGGGGACCACTCCTGACCACCACCCGTGATGCAGGATCCATGCTGCTCAGGATTAGAGCTGAAAGGGTGACCCTAAATAGCCTGGGACGGGGGGCTGGTCACCTTACCAGATGACCACCTACCAGGAGGGATCTCTGACGTCAGCTGCCTGACCTGGCCACTCAGAGGCTCCTGCCCACCTTGGATTCAAGATGGCAGAATCAAGGGACCCTCTGGAGGAGCTCTTGGCACCACCTCTGGGGTGGTGATGGACCGGGGGAGTGATTACTCCCCTTTCCATTGTCCAGTTTCGCGCCAGAGCAGGGACTGGAGGTCCCTGAACCGGTGCAGACTAGTTTATGCAAGGAGGGCACCAAATGTGCCCTTCAGAGCATACCAGTGGCTTGAGGAGGCTACCCCCTCCCAAGCCATGTAACACCTACTTCCGAAGGGAGAGGGTGTTACCCCCCTCTCCCAAAGGAAATCATTTGTTCTGCCTTCCTGGGCTTGAGCAGATCCAGCAGCAGGAGGGCCGAAACCTGTCTTGAGGGGTGGCAGCAGCATGGGCTGCCTGGAAAACCCCAGAAGGCTGGTAGGAGCAATGCTGGAGTTCCTCTAGGGAGCCCCCAGAGTGCATGAAATCATACTTCCAATACTGGTAACAGTATTGGGGTATGATTCTGACATGTTTGATACCAAATATGCCTTGGTCTGAAGTTACTATTACGTAACTGGCCTTAGGTAGTGACCTATGTCCAATACACGCATAAAATGTCATCCCCATACTGACGAAGTCCTAGAAAATGGAACTGGAGTTTGTGGGGACACCTCTGCTAGTGCAGGGGTGCCCTCACACATGGGTACTGTCACCCTGCCCTCTGGGCTAAGAGGGCTTACCTTAGGGGTGACTTACTGACCTGGTGCAGTGACCTGTAGTGAAAAAAGGTGCATGCACCTTTCTCCGCCAGCTGCAATGGCAGGCGTGCAGACACATTTTACTAATATGCATAATACAATCTGCAGCCCATGGGGATCCTCTGGTACCCCAATGCCCTGGGCACCTGGGTACCATATAATAGGGGCTTACAAGGGGGTACTAGTAAGCCAAATGTAGGGTGTGTGAGATTCAAACAACCAAATGTACAGGGAGAGAGAGCATAATCACTGGGGTCCTGCATAGCAGGATCCCAGTGAACCCAGTCAAACACACTGACAACAGACAGAAAATGGGGGTAACCATGCCAAGAAAGAGGGTACTTTCCTACAGTTGTTATCTGGGAGCAAGTTTTATTTAGCTGGATGACACTTGAAGCTCCAGAGCTCTAACTGAATGTCTAACCAAAAAAACAAACTCTGAGGACATATAGCTATGCTTTTGTTCAACAAAGGAAATGTACCTAACAGTGCAGTTCTCAGGCAAGGCAAGCCATGTTGTATTCATTATATGTGAGACACCTCCCTCCTTCTACATTTGATAACATCTATTAAAGAGTGCATTTTGTCTAATGCGGGTACAGCCTTAAGGGAACACTTGCAAATGCCAGAATGAGAATATCGTATTTAACTCCTGGTCTTCCCAAACCAGTCAAAGCTGAGCTCCGCAAAATACAATTTTGAAGCTTATGCCTGCGTTTTGCTGCAGCAACGTGCTCATGTGATTTAAACAGGATGGAATTGGTTTAGTTTTTGCTATTTTGGCCCAAGCATTTGCAGGATGTCTTCAACTCTTTTCTGAAGTGGAGCCGGGATGGGGCGGCTATAATGGCTGCTGGGATGTGTATCTAGATTCCAAGTGCCTCCACAGTCAAACTTATTTTGCCTTGCTTTTTCTTATTTAAACTTCAGTGTCTTCGCTCTGATGGTGTCCAGGCTGCGGGTGTGCTGAGAGTAACCAAGGATGCTGAGCTGTTCAACCAGATAGGATTGGGAGTTGTGCTGGTTGACATGGCTTTACAAATTATGCAGTGGCTTTTGAAGATGGTCCTGGCTGTTAGGGGGAGGCAGTTGAATTCCATCCGGAAAGGATGATGTGATCAGATTTGTTCAGGAACTGGATGAGAGACCACAGCATGTAGCATATCCCCTGGGTGTAGAGTTCCCGGAAGGCCGTGGAGAAGGGGATTTTCACCATCCAAATGCAAGTGTACAATGGGTTTAAGAGTAGCTCTGAAATCTGTTTCTGAATAGACTGATCTCCGTTTCTTTAGTAGTTAGCTGGCACCAGGTCATTGTGTTTTCTTGACTATGTGTTTCTTGAGTGTGCGTTTGGTATCTACAGTGATTCCAAGTTGTCCTATCATTAGATAAATGGTGAGGTTTAAAGTTGTCAGTGTTCATGCTATTGAGCCATGTTTGGACAATTGCTCGCTTGTTGTTGGCAAATAACAGGAGCTCTGTCTTGAGCTTCAGGGGAGTGATGGACATTTAGGTTGTGATCTAAGCAGTGTTTTAGGGGTGTGATGCTAAAGGACACTTTCTAGTAGAGTTGTATAATGTTGGCATATTGATGAATTTTGATACTTCTATCTGGAGTAAAGCCCAAGGTGCTTCATGTAGAAGGTGAAGATGACGGTCAACTATTATAGGGTTTACATTAGATTACAAAGCAAAGGTTTGGTGTACCAGTACAGAGGAGAGGCAGTGACATGAAGACCAAGCACAAACAGGGTAAAGGACAAGAAGAGGCCAGAGAAGGCAAGGCAACCCTAATATCTACACCCAGGGAAAGAAACCAAAACGGGTCAGAGACACTAGACTGACAAAGGGTTATAAACCGTTATGACTCAGAACTTTCCCAGACTGACAGAGAAATGCATTGTCTCTGTACAGATAAAACCAGGGGAGTTGGGGGTAAATACTAGATCAAAGGACAGAGACGACAGGGATAAGGAATGAACAACTGAGTAAGAAACATACTTACAGGACAGGAAGCGGGAGGGAATGGGAGAAGAACAAACAAATTAGGAGCAAATTAATGAGGGCACAACCCAAAGGTTGCTCCTGCTGGATACATGTATAAAACAGTAAAACGAAATACATTGCACAGCAGAGGCAAATCTGCAGCAAGCTGGACTAGAACAGGAAACAGACTCTGCCAAAGGTAAGAAGAATTTAGGTAAGCAAACAGGCAACAAGAGCTCTGCTACACAGACTTTTAAACATCAGTGCATTGGCAAAGAGATATAGGGAATGGCTCCTTCAAGTTCTAGTCAGCAGCACGCCCAGTTTGATGATTGGGCTCTACAAGACTAGCCTTAGGTGTGTGTTTCATTTCATTAGCTCACACGTTCTTTGAGAGGGAGTCCAAGGCAGAGCAGTAGCAGTTCTATTTAAAGCTTTGCTTAGTGGTTGGTGTGTCTATTTGAATACTTGACAATGCATTCTGGGGTGTGTAGGTCACAGAAACAAATGTAGATTTTTCAGTGTGTCCGGGATTGAGATAGCATACAGTCAGAAGTCATGACAGCACTTTTGGATGAGTTCTAATGTGATTTTCAGGCTGCAGTTGGTCTGTGTAGTTCATCTTCCAGAGGCAAGCAGATGGAATCGTAACATGGCAGATGGAACCCTGGGGACTCCGCAGGTGATGTGGATCACCTGATACTTGGAGGTGCCAATGTGAACGAACTGATGTTTGGATAGGGAAGGAAACCATTGCAGAACATTGCCAGTGAATCCCACTCAGGATTGCACGGTGTGGATGAGGGTGGGATGGTTAGTGGTGGTGAAGTCGGCTGAGAGGTCCTGCAATGTCAAGAGGCAGTGGTCTTCATCGATGGACAGAACATCCTCATCAGTGATTTGTAAGGTAGCTGTCAAGTGCCAACGCTTGTAGTCGTGCAGGCGATGGTTGGCATTGATGTGATCTTGGGACTAATCGCAGAGTGTGTTTTTTTTTTTTTTTTTTTTTTATGAGATACCAATAGAGAGGAGGTTAATACGGGATGGTAGATAGCAAATTCATCAACCTCTAGTGTAGATTTCATTAGGATTAGGAAATTTGGCCTGTCATGAGAACTTTCGGGAAGGAGGGGGGGCACTGATAATAGTGAGGTGAGAGCACATCTCTGGAGAGAGCTTAGATGACGGATGAGGGAAAGATAAAAGCTTCATAGGAGGTGGGTTTGATAAGGGAGTATGTTGGAGAGATCTGCAAGAGATAGTGCTTTGAAGAATGGCCTTTGTGAGATGATATGCGAAGGGGTGGGTCAAAGAGGAAGAGTAGGCTTGGTCATCAGTGTGATGTTTTATCTTTTGTATTTTTAACTGAAGAAGAGGATACACTTGTGTGTTTTAGTTGGCGCGTGGGTGTTCACACTGTGTTCCAAAAAAGTAATTAAATCATTCACAAGGGTGTGAATGTCGGCCATGGAGTTTGCAGTTCGAGAAATTAATTCAAGTTTTAGGTTATGAATGGAGATGTCTTTAAAGAATCTGAAGTTTTAGTGTTCTCTTTTGGTTTGGCCATGGTTTGTTGGTTGGGCTCTGAGCAGGGAGATGTGGATGGTGAGGTTAATTGTGCATGATAGGGATAAGGATCGTATGCATTGGGTGGTCGGTGATGTTGAGAAAACAAGGTTCAGTATGTGGCTTTCAGAATGTGTTGGTTGGGCGAGGTGCAATACCACGTTGAGAGTGTTGATGAGGTTAAAGAGAATGTCTCCTGTGTTTTTTCAAACGTACATTATTATCTATGAGGTTTAAGTCATCTAAGAGGGTGGTATAGGCATGTAGAAAGGATTAACTAGTGTGGACGTCTGAGAATTCATAAGTGATAACCTTTTTTCTGCTTAGGAGGCTTGTAGATGAAATGGAAGGTTGCAGACTGAGTTACAAAGATTGAGAAGTGCATATCAGGGATTGCCTACCTAGGGTGCAGGACCAGAAGGAGTTATGACAGCAAGGCCTCCTCCCTTGTTATGTGTGAGGTCTGTACGATCAGTGTTATAGTCTGTGGGAAGTAGAATGTCTAGGATGTGCAAGAGTGTGGGAACCATGGTTCTGCGGCGAGGAGCACATCAAGCATGTCTTAGGTGATGAGGTCTGTGATTGGAACATGCAGCACAGCGGAGCTTTCGTTATTGACATGAGCTGGAATAGAGAATATGTGGTAGTTAGTTGCTTGTGAGGATGCTATGATATTTGTGTAGTTTAAGTCTGGGTGTGTACGTGGCACCAGGCAGTGAGGTACATTATAGTGTCCTATCTGGCAGGCTGCAGTGAAGCATGGGTTCTGGCCCATGTCCCTTCCTGACCCTAGCAGAGCCAGACAGGCAAGGCCCTTGTCTGTGTCAGCCATTTTGTAGGGACACCTGGATGTTTGGACGTCCTGATAATTTAGTTGAAGAAGAGAGTTGACAGTTTGTGCGGTCACTCCATGAGTTAATGGATCCAGGGATATGCATTTATGCCACTTAGCAAAGAGGTGGGTGCTAGGGAATGCCAGCTGGTTGTGTCCATAAATAGTTTTTTTGGCTAAGATCAAAAAAATTTCAACGGTTTCTCTTTTTTTTAATGGAGCTCTAGGCACTGAATAAATCAAAAGCTTCCTTGAAACATAATGTATTTTTCCATCTAAAATCAAAAAGTTTAAACATTGAAGTGTAACATTTGTGGTGTGTTTGTGGTTTGCGTCATCACCCCAGGGCTTGTATATCGTTGCGACCAAATAGTTTTTTTTTTTTTTTTTTTTCAAATGTCTTGGAAAGGAGAGAGCTTTTCACATTAAAGGTGGATGTTAGTGTGGCTTCCTGGTGGGTTGCACCCTCAACATGGCCAGCGGGTCATTCATTTTATTGTATTTTAGTTACACATAGCACTTTTACCCTTGAATTCCCTGAAAAGATTTTGGTGGTCAGGTTGCACTGAGAAGGGTATGTTTGGTTTACAATGTGGGTATATGGTTCATCTGATGTGAAATTATTTTTAGCATATGGTGACCAGAGAGGTCATCGTTTTATGTCACATTTGGCTGCTCTTGACCCTGAAGTTTGAGAACGAATCTGTTATGCTTACATAGCATTGCTGTGTATGGTTTGAGAGTGTGGTTTTGTGATAAGTGTTTTGGCACTGTGCACGATGATTTGAGTGATGATCTTATCACTGTGCAATCTTCTAGCTGTGCATGTGCAATGTAGCTAAGAGGTGTGAGGATATCTGTATGTATCTGCATACCTACCCTTTGAAGTTAGGCTCTGCTACTTGGTGGGCACTGTATTGAGTTATATTCTAGAGAAATGGCTTGTTATTGAATGTTACTTTGAAAACACAAAAAAACTAAATCGTGATGGTTTGAAGATATGAATTAATCTCAGCCACGGGTTTATTTAACTGTGGACCACATTTCAGTCGATTTAGTTTTTTTGGCCCTTGGGAGGCTCCATACACAGAACAAACATAAGCAAATCAGCCTTTCTTCACCTTTGGTAGGAGGAGTTCAGTTCGAACTGTCAGGACATGTCCTCTCTGAACAAAACGCAACAACCTCAGAATGGTTTTATCTTTGTTTGGCTGTAGGAAAGGACCTCTTTTTGTTTGATCACCACCCCAGCGTTTTGGACTTATACTGCTGTTTTTTCTACCCACCATGCCCTGGACCCTGCTGTCCAACCCCAGTACATTTGCTTTGACTCACTTACTACCCCCACCCCCCCCTCAAAGTATGTGCACATTTGGTTAGTGCCTGATTGGCTCATTTAACATACTTGTAAGTCCCTAATATATGGTGCAAAAGGTAGACAGGGCTAGTCGGTCAAATGTTACAAGTGCACTGCAGCACAGTTGTGCCACCACTGCTGAGACTAGGTCAAAACGTGACTCTAGCTAGGCCTGCCACTGCAGCCAAGTCAGGCAGCCTAAACATGCCAGCTCAACATGGCAAACTAAACCCTTTTGCCAGGTCAGAACCTTCCTTATTAATATTAGTAAGCCACCACAGAGAAGGCCTTGTCAGCCCACCAGGCACAGTGCTTAATGTTAGAAAGAAGGGCCAGTTCTTTTTGTGTCTAACATGCCCTGACATAGAAAACACGAAATAGCCATTTTCACTGCAACAAAACCTATGGTCCAATTGGCTTACATGGGGTTTCACTAGCTACTGCGCTAAATGCTGGGATCACCAAAGCTATTGCTCCAAGGTATCCAAGGTAATTGTTACATTAAAGCTGGCTCATTGCTGTGATCAGATTTAAGGTAATGTTTAATAGAACAATGATTTCAGAAAGTTTTTACTTTGTTGCCCAACCTCCATCAGCCTTTCCTGACTACCTGCAGCAGTTGTTACCTGAGACAACATGCTGCCCCCTTGCTAGGAAATGTGAAGTGGTCCCAGCATTGGGGAACAAGGAGAATTACTGAAGGGAGTAGGTGTAACTTCCTCCAGCAGAATGAATACCAGACAGTGGCCACAGATGGCCAACTTTAAAGAGTCTATCGCTCCGTGAAGCAAATGGCGATTACACCGTTACCTGCCAGCTCCCCTAGGTAGGCAAACAGGCAGGCACCTCTTCGAGAGGGGGTAAATCTGTTGCAGAACCGTTTTTCCAGGAGGAGTGACTCATTATGCTGAGTACACCCTAAGGGTGTGCCCCAGGCTCCTCACAAGGAAAGAAGGTTTGTTCCATCTTGGTTCAGGGTAGAGAGGGGTATCCCGGGATTGTTTGAGCCTCAAACCCCAGGAAGTAATATAAAGTGTGAAGGGTCACCTCATGTTAACTGTTGCCAGACTGGCTAGTGAGTCCTCCCCACCCACAAATGAAAAGGTGGCATACAAGTGGCACCCCAGACCTACAATCCTCAGATCAGTATGAGACTGGAAGAAAGTGGAAGGAATCCTCGCTGCTCCCTGGACCCAGCAAAGAGAGGCTGCACCAAAGACTTGACTTTACCTGACGCACCCAACGGGCTTGTAAAGAGGAAAATGGCTGCTATGACCATTCGGGGAAAAGAGCTCTACTTGTGCCAGGATAGAAAGAGTGACTCAAAGGACTAGGTGGGTAGCCTCCTGTTAAGTTTAGGGCCACTAAGAGATAAAGGAACTGGTAACCATTGAAAGTCTAGCTTCGAGGAATGATTAACCACCAATGGACGATGATGTGCCTATTGGCAACCGAGTCTGGACCGTCCTGAGGTGTTCATAGTCAGTGAGACCTATTGCCAAAGTTGAAGTGGCCTCTGGTCCCCCAAAGGCAAAGATTTGCTCACTTGTAAGCAACCACTGAACCTGCTGTACCAGTTGACCAGTGGCAACTGGACCTACACTGGACTCCCCTGTTGCAACGTGGACATCGAGTCCTGAAGCCGCAGATGACCCCTGAAGTTTGTGGATGCCAGGGTGGCCCCAGGAAAACTTACTGCATCCTTTCAACATCCTTCTCCCCCAAATATCTGGACTATTTTTAACTGAACCACTTTAAGGAGGAAAAAGACACCAAGAACCCTAAGACAGCTGACTATGACAGGGAAACCATCCCCCAGGTTCAGAGTGGTCCCTGTGACTGTCTCCAGCCCTCTGTGCCTAGTACAGGAGGATCCTAACAAGTGTTTTAGCCCATTAGCTACTAAATTATTGTAACAATCTATTATATCCAATAGATTTAAATGAAAGTATTTTACTTATCTTTGGAAACTCCTATCACTAGTTCCCTTCGATAGATAGTTTTTTTGTTTTAGTGCCCAATTTAAGATAAAAAAATACACTATATTTTTACAAATTGGTGTCAAAATTTTATTTTGTGGTGTCTCTCACTTATTTACTGTTTCGTATTTCTAAATGCTTTATACTTGTTCCTTTTAATAAGCCTGGTTGCGATGTGCCACAACTACCCAGGACTGAGCTAAGTGTTTGTTAAAGAACCTGACCAGACCTGATAGAGGTTGTAACATCCTTATATGATAAGGTGCTATAATTACAACACATAATAACCCACTTTCCTGCATGCTCGTCGTCAGTGAGGTGCTGCTTTCATCTTTTTCTAGAGTTTTGAAACCTGTGTCAAAATCGCTGTTTACCATTTGAACTCTTCCCTTCCTCGAGCAACAAAGTTGGTTTTGACTCATTGCTTCCCACGTTTCTGCCACAAACCATGTTCAGCAGAATGATGCCCACTGTTAAGTATTTGTCATAAACCTCAGGTTCTGGATTGGCTAATAGTCATGTGTTAGTCTGGTTAGAAACTATTGACCTTAACTTTTGGTATTGCTGGACAATCTAAATCTAAAGTTTGCGTTCTTCTCCAGTGGGTGCCAGTACACTGACTTCAAGGTCAGTGTTAAGTGATTCACCAGCATTTAGCTCCAGGGGCGGCTTGATGCTTGTTTTGGGCCACCTGTAGTTACTTTTTCATAACATTTTTGAAAAACCTATGTACATGCTTCCATGTGCCAGCACTGTGTTGGGTTGGGGCTAAGTTAGCACGTGACATCCCTTTCTTGGACTTATGCCTCCAATTTGAGTACATTTTTGGATTCCTTAGAATTGTCACAGAATTGCAAGAGTGCCCCCTTGGAATCTGCCACTCTCGCTGCTTCCCTGGAATGTTCACATGCGCCTACGGAAATACAATTTTTGGAAAAACCTATGTACATGCTTCTGTGTGCCAACACTGTGTTGGGTTGGGGCGAAGTTAGCATGGGAACTACACCTACTCGGATTTATGCCTGCAATTTGAGTACATTTTTGGCTTCCATAGAATTGCCACAGAATTGCAAGAGTACCCCTTGGAATCTGCAGCTCTTCTTGCTTCTCAGGAATGCTCACGTGTCTACGCAAATAAAAATGTGCTCATGTTCCATTGTCCATGAAACACATGAAATGCTGAAGTCAATCTGCGTATTATATACACATTGCTTGGTTATTTGTCTTTGGAATAACAGTTTACTGTGGGGAAGAACCCCTTGCGCTGCAGCTTCATCAATTTTAGGAGTGTTTTCTCCAGACACCCTCCCTAAAACTTTATTCCTGCATTTTACAGGAGTAAATCCCTAAACATTTTCTGGGCTGAAGATACCTCCAAAACGTTGTAGAATGCCGACAACTTTTGCAAACGGGGCCACCTTGAAACATTAACTCACTTGCTGTGATGGAATTTCCTTTTCCGCTAATCTGCCCACACTGGTAGATTGTCTGATTAGGCAAGTCCTATTTTGGCACTGGCAAGATTCTATAATTCAGATCTGGTGCATCAGAAACTAAAATGCTCACCCACACATATTGCCATTAAAGCACCTGTTTTATTTAGTTGTGCAATAGCTTTGTACTCGATTGGAAGGTGTGATGAAATTGCTAAAGTGGCTATTCCCAGGTCTATAATGGTTTGTTAAGACTGCTATATCTACTCATTTCACAATGTTGAAAAAGTGTTAGTGTTACTGAAAATAGTGGGTAAAAAAGGCCGCAAAAAGTAGGCTTGATGGGGGGAAAAAAAACAATAAGCTACTTTTTGGGTAAGATTCTACCGAACAAGCATTATTGTGCTGTAAAATGTATGTGCTTGTTTTTTTTTTTTTTTTACACAAATGTGATACCGAAATTAGAGGGGAATAATCTGTGTACTGTGCACAAGACTGGAAAGATTAGAAAACCTGATAGAACCAAATGTCTCGGGACTGGAAAGCAAAGATCTATTCCACTGTAAAAAAAAAAACAAAAAACTAGGAGGTTTTGTGAGAGGCCAATAGCACAGAAACAATAACAATATATCAGGTAGATACATAACAAACTCCGCCACAGCCCTTCTTTTCCATCAGGCACACATAGCTGTCATTTCCTGATAGTTCGAGCCACGACTTCTCTAACTGCCTGTACCTAGATGTATTCTCCAGTTATACTGTATAGTCAAGTGGAGTCCGCAAATCAACTGCAGATCACCTTCTCCATTGCCCTTCTGTTTTTGCTTAGGTTAAACCTTCAAATGCTCAGGCTGAGCAAATAACCGATGTCGAGCGTAACATCAACACCATTGTACGGTATTTCTATGAACATTCAACAGTGCATGGGAACACGAAGACTGTCACCGTAGAAGAATTCAAAACTATGTTGCTGACAAATTTCCCCAACTGCATCAAGGTAAAGGCTTATTTTTCCCTAAACTTGCTCTCTCTGTCCTCCTGCATTTCACACCGCTAAGCTTTGTGTGGCAGCACAATGTCTACAGAGTGGGGCTCGGGCTCCACCAGGCAAGACTACAAGGCATGTTAATAATACTATATGCCCTGTTGTGAATCAAGGATACAAAAGTAGTGTTTTTTTATGTGTGAGCATGCACACACACCAGTAAGTATTTGAGATACTAAGAGGTCCTTCTTACTGTTTTCTGCCCTGTCGAACATGCTTCTGGCTCCCATCTACAGCTCTGACTACCTTTATCATCCCTGCCCTGAGGATGTCTAAAGACCCTGTCTGTACCCTGCTATCAATAGAGCCTTTTCAATGAACTGTGCACACTGAAGAAACACGCGAGATTGCTAGCAGATCAGGGGGGGGGGGGGGAATGTGTAAGCTAGGAAAGATTGAACAGTGTGCAGGTGCATACATTGATAAGTATATTTCCATTTGAGAGGTTCTTGGATAGCTTATGGATCTAGAGCCTAATTTACAAAGCTTTTTGCATGCGTAGGTATAAATTACTTTTGAAATTCCAGGGGAAGCCAGTGCATACCAGACCTGCGCAGGCCCTAAACATCATATAGGCAGTCCTGTCTCAAAGGATCACTCTTCTACTTACGACTGAAGTTTTCATACCTAAATTTTACCTCGAAGAGACTACAAAAAAAAGGATCTGAATGGTTTGTAGGTGTCACCACATTACTCTTGAAAGGAAGAAAGGTGAAATGTGTCTAGAGCAAACTAAGGACTGCTCTTCAAAGATAAATAATTTACAAAAATAGAAATACAGTATGTAGCATCATATTAGAGCACTCGTATAGCGCTCACACCCCCTTCGTGGGGCATCAAAATTCTTATCCACATTGATAGCAAACTGCTAAATCGAAGTTCATTAAATACTGTATAAACTACCATCAAAATATTAGGTACCCCAAGACAGGTTCAACCGACGAAAAAATTAAAATCTTGCACTACCTCTCATAAAGAAGCAGTGTAGGGGCTGCCAAATGAATATGAGTAGTGAACTGTTTGAGCAGCTTTGGAAAACCACTTTGCTCTATTTCAAGCAATTTAGCTCTATCGATGTTCAAGCAGAGCAAATTTTTATTTCTTGCTATCACAAACCCCTGCAATCACCAACTGAGCTGACTTTAAAAATAATGCATCCTGTTTTAATACAGAAAGTGAAGATGTTTTGTACCCTTGTGCTTCTGCCACAAGATGAACAGGTAGATAAATAGACTTCTCAATAGCAAGAGAATGCACTTTGGAAAACCAAACAAGTCTGATCACCTGATAATGAGTACTGTGGTCTGAAGACCGCCGTACTGACTTTGGTGCGATCGCCGCATCCTGTGGTTGTTCGACTGCCCAGTTTGAATGGTGGTGGTAGGACTGCCATAGGACCACTGCCACCGCCAACTCTTGGCCCACCGTGGCAGCAGCAGTCAGGAGAGCAGTGGAATATGGAGGCGGTGGCTCTGCTTTTCTACTGACCTTTTCACGGTGGGGACACCGCCATAAAATGGTCGGCCGAAAGGCGGAGGGGGGGGGGCTGGTGGGGGGTGCTCCAGCTCTGATATTGCCCATGTTGTAGACAGTGCACTGGCCTTCCTGCCAGCACAGTCAGTATGCGCACTGTCTGCCATGGCAAGAATTCGCATACCGACTGTGCTGGCGGTGTAATCCGTATAGCTGTCACTGACCTCTGCTCTCCCTTAGAGCCGAAGTCAATGTCGCAGTGACTGCGCCTCCAGCCCTGTGGGAACATTATAATGCAGCGGTCGAGAGACCGCCGGCTTGGCAGCATCCTCCCGACTGCCGCATTGGCGGTATGGCGGTCTGACTGCCAGGGTCGTAATTAGGGCCTGAGTTTCCATTCTGCACAAGAAGAAAAGCACTATTGCCTCCATGACATACCAAAAACAATAAACCGTAATTAAGGGCTGAATTGTGTTTCCCTATCTACGTATTGCCAAATAGGCAATTTTAAAATCTCGCAAAAAAAGAGAACGGTGATTTTTTGGATACAACCAGAGTAGAAACAAGTATGTTACTGGAGAAGAGAGTAGGAAAACTTGAACTGGCAAAGAAGATTTTCTGTGAGAGACTAGTAGAAACACTAAGGGCATGATTTAGATCTTAGTGGTGTTACCACCAAGCTGCAGAGGCGGCGGCCTGAGATGACAGTTAAGCCGGTGGTGTTCTGCCCGCCAGATTTAGATGTATCGCGGCTGAGCTAAAGACCGCCACAACAGAGTGCTCTTCCTAGCCGTTAGCCAGGCGGGTTCCAGATGCCCATATTTAGATGTTACAGTTGGACAGACTGTGTCCTACCGGTGGTTTGCTGAGGAAGAGAGTAAATTGCTGGACCCAATGGATATCGGACAATGCCAGTGACTGTGGAATACAAGTAAGTCACATACACTCTACCCTTCACATTGCGCCCCCCTGCATCAGGCCTAAAAAGTTTTTTTTTTTTTTTTATAAATTCACTGTGAAAATTGATAATGTTTGCAAATTTTGCTGGGGATAAAAAAAAATAAAAAAAAGCAAGCGCAGCCCCTCGCGCATTCTTATCATTTTTCCGCGAGGTAGGCCAGGTCCTGGGGGCATTCACAAAATATAGGAGGGGGCGTGTAGGGCTCATCACAGCCCCTCGGTCTGCTACCTCCCCGGGGCAATGACTGTTAATATGTGTGGGGCACCCCTAACGCCTCTGGGACCGCCACCTCCCGGGTGCAATCAATTGTTATGTTGGGCACATGTGACAACCCCCCCCTCCGCCCCAACCAGGTACATGCAACCGTCCTCCTGCACTCCCACAGGGACAGGCACCTCCTTAGGGCAATCAACAGTTATATATGCGGGGGCGCCTATGGCTCCTGTACCCCAAGGACTGCCAGCTCCCCAGGGTACCCTTGGGAGATAGTGTAGGAAGCTGGCCTGGTGTGTGGTGAGCACCTATGGTGTTATCACCTTTATAACGGGTCCAGGTATCCCCTGTTAGTGAAGTGTAGGCAGTGTCTAGGAAGCCAGGGCTCTCTAGAGGTGGCTGTGGATGCACAGCCAAGACTTATCTAGGAGACATGTAGAGCTTATGCAATACCACTATAGTCACACCACACTTGCACACCTGAAAGAAACCACACAGTGTTACAAAAATAAAGGTACTTTATTAGAGTAAAACAAATAATAGAATACTGAAGCACACTATTATATACGCAATCAGTAAATAGTATAGAAAGCAATAGGCATTGGTCAAAGCAATGGCAAATAGTGAGGGGCCCTAAGGGAATTGCCAAACCATATACTAAACAAGTGGAATGTGAAAGGCGGTCCCCAACCCAAGGAAGTGGAATCCGTAGAAGGGAGCTGGAGGAACTAGGAACCCCAAGAGGTGAGTACTAGCGTGACCCCCCAGCGACTAGGAGAGCAGGGTAAGTACCTGGTTTTCCCCCAAAACCAACAGGGAGACTTAGGAAAACGATTGTGCAAGACACAACCAAGACTGGAAGAACCCAAAGGTGAATCCTGACAGAAGAGGACCTGCAATGGAAGGGGACCAAGTCCAGTTGGAGTGCCCGGTTGTGGCAGCCACTACCCACCCTTCTGTGGATGCAGGACCAGGTCGAAGGGGGACGAATAAGGTCAGCAGTGCAACACAGGTGCCGAAGAGGAGTTCCGGAAGTGATGCAAATTATGTCCCACATCGGCGGTCGAGATGCAGTCAGTCAATGGTGCTGGAAAAACACCAACAAGCCTTGGCAAATGTAAGAGACAGATGAGAAGGCTTACAAGGCTGAAGAGGACGAGCCAGGTCCAGCAGACGCAACCGGAGGGGAGTCCTGGGTGACCCTCAGCAGCTGAGTCACAAGAAGAGGAGGCAGCCCTTACGGGCAACCCACTGGCAGCAGGTACAAAAGTTGCAGTGGGGCCCACTTAGCACATCTGAAGAGGAGTCCCACATAGCTGAAGCAGCAGGCAGGAGGCTTTGCAGGAATGGGTTCTGGGGGCCGAGGCTACACAGAGCCTGAAGATCCCTTGGAGGAGGAACAAACAAGCCTTGGTAGCTGCAAGAGTCGCAATGTACAGCGGTACTGTCCTGTAAGGAGAGGCACGTGCTTACTATCTCCCACGTTGGACAGCTGGTAGAGAGGACCACTCCAGACCACCACCTGTGATGCAGGATCCGCTCAGTTCTGGAGGAGAGCAGATCCACACAGCCGTTCGTCATTGCAGTTGGTGCCTGCAGATGCAGGGGAGTGACTCCTTCACTCCAAGGGAGATTCCCAGCCAAGGAAAAATTGCAGTTGCTGAAAGGAGCCAAGGAAACAATGTTGCAGAACAGAGTCGTTGCTGTAGTTGCAGATTGTCGGTTCCTAAAGGGTCCAGTTGCAGTCCCACTGCCCAGAAGATGAAGTAAACGATGCAGAGGAGTCCAGCTGGAATCTTGCACGTCGAATCCAAGGACCCACCCAATGAGCAGACCTTAAATAACCCAGGAACGGAGATTGATCACCTTGAACGGTGACCACTTATTAGGAGGAGGGGGTCTGATGTCCCTGACCTGACCTGGCCACTCAGATGCTCTTAGGGGCCTCTGCCCACCTTGTATTCAAGATGCCAGAATCAAGTGGCCCTCTGAAGGAGTTCTGGGTACCACCCCTAGGGTGGAGATGGACAGGGGAGTGGTCACTCCCCTTTCCTTTGTCCAGTTTCGCACCAGAGCAGGGACCGGGTGTCTCTGGACTGGTGCAAACAGGTTCATTCAAGTGGAGTGCAACAAATGTGCCCTTCAAAGCATACCGGTGGCTTGGGGAAGCTACCCTTCCCAAGCCATGTGTAGGAAAATGCCACTGTTGGCATGGTCACCCCTTAACTTTTTGCCTTTTGTTGATGCTAGTTATGATTGAAAGTGTGCTGGGACCCTGCTAACCAGGCCCCAGCACCAGTGTTCCTTCCCTAAAGTTTACCTTTGTCTTCAATTAGCACAGCAAGGGCCCTGTGACCAGGGAAGGTCTCTAAGGGCTGCAGCGTGTATTATGCCACCGTGGGAACCCCTCCCTCAGCACATGCACACTTCCTCACAGTTTGTGTGTGCTGGTGGAGAGAAAATGACTACGTCGACATGGCACTCTCCTCAGAGTGCCATGCCCACAACCCACTGCCTGTGGCATAGGTAAGTCACCCCTCTAGCAGGCATTACAGCCCTGAGGCAGGGTGCACTATATCGCAGGTGAGGGTATAGCTGGATGAGCACTATGCCCCTACAGTGTCTAAGCCATTTTTTTAGACATTGTAAGTGCAGGGTAGCCATAAAGAGTATATGGTCTGGGAGTTTGCCAAACACGAACTCCACAGTTTCATAATGGCTACACTGAATACTGGAAAGTTTAGCATCAAACTTCTCCGCACAATAAATCCACACTGATGCCAGTGTGGGATTTATTGAGAAATACACACAGAGGGCATCTTCGAGAGGCCCTCTGCATACCAACCCAACTACTAGTGCTAGGCTGATCAGTTTCTGCCAGCCTGCCACATCCAGACTGGTTTCTGGCCACATGGGGTGAGTGACTTTGTGCACTCTGTGACCAGGAACAAAGACAGTACTGGGTGGAGGTGCCTCAAAGGCCCAAGCCTGGTGTTACAGCGCCGCAGGGCACTCCAGCTAGTGGAGATGCCTGCCCCCCCTCTGCCCCCCCCCCCCCCACCCCCCCCGGACACAGCCCCCACTTTTTGCGACAAGTCAAGAGGAGATAATGAGAAAAACAAGGAGGAGTCACCCTCCAGCCAGGACAGCCCCTAAGGTGTCCCGAGCTGAGGTGACCCCTGTCTTAGAAAATCCTCCATCTTGCTTTGGAGGATTTCCCCCAATAGGATTAGGGATGTGCCCCCCCCCCCCCTCCCCACAGGGAGGAGGCACAAGGAGCGTGTAGCCACCCTCAGGGACAGTAGCCATTGGCTTTTGCCCTCCAGCCCTAAACACACCCCTAAATAGAGTATTTAGGGCCGACCCTGAACCCAAGAAAACAGATTCCTGATGACCTGAAACAAGGAGGACTGCTGACCTGAAAGCCTCGCGGCGATGATTGAGACAACAACTGACTTGGCCCCAGCCCTACCTGCAACAGCTACGCATCCAGCGGACCACCAACCTCTGCCGACTCAGAGGACTGCCCTGCAACCCAAAGGGCCAAGAAACTCCTGAGGACAGCGGCTGTCTAAACATCCAAGAAGAAATCATCTTTAAAGGGACTCCAGCCTCACTCCGAAAGCGTGAGTCCCCAACACTCTGCACCCGATGCCCCGGCTCATGTCCAGAGAAACCAATACTGCAGCGAGGACCCCCAGGCGACTCCCACGACGTGGACACCCTGAGACGACCTCCCTTCACCCCCACGGTGACGCCTGCAGAGAGAATCCAGAGGCTCCCTCTGACCGCGACTGCCCGGTAACAAAGAACCCGACGTCTGGAAGAAGCACTGCACCCGCGGCCCCCAGCCCCAAGAGAAACCAACTACCGGTGCAGGAGTGACCAGCAGGCGGCCCTCATCGTTACCCGAGAAGCCCCCCTGTGCCCTGCCTGCATTGCCAGAGTGACCCCCGGTACCCTTCATTGATTTCTATCTAAAACCAGACACCAACTTTGCACACTGCACCCGGTCGCCCCTCTGCCGCTGAGAGTGTATTTTGTGTGCCTGTTAATGAACCCCCCCCTCCACAAGTGCTCTACAAAAACCCCCTGGTCTGCTCCCCGAGGACCCAGGTACTTACCTGCTAGCAGACTGGAACCAGAGCACCCCTAGTCTCCATAGGCGCCTATGTTATTTGGGCCCTACTTTGACCTCTGCACCTGACCGGCCCTGTGTTGCTGGGTGTTTGGGGTTGCCTTGAACACCCAATGGTGGGCTGCCGGAGACTGAACTTGTAAGTGCTTTACTTACCTGATAAACTAACTTGTACTTACCTCCCCCAGGAACTGTTGATTTTTGGTCTGTGTCCACTTTTAAAATAGCTTATTGCCATTTTTGCCAAAACTGTGTACCTTATTTTTTACTTTAAAGTTTCATACATACCTATGCCAAGTACCTTACAATTTATGTATTTACTTGAATTCTGAATCTTGTGGTTCTAAAATAAATTAAGAAAATAATATTTTTCTATTAAAAAAAAAAAACTATTGGCCTGGAGTTAAGTCTTTGTGTGTGTTCCCATTTATTGCCTGTGTGTGTACAACAAATGCTTAACACTACCCTCTGATAAGCCTACTGCACGACCACAGTACCACAAAATAGAGCATTAGTATTATCTAATTTTGCCACTGTCATCCTTTAAGGGGAACCCTTGGACTCTGTGCACACTATCTCTCACTTTGAGATAGTATATACAGAGCCAACTTCCTACACCATGTAACACCTACTTCCAAGGGATAGGGTGCTGTCTCCCTTTCCCACAGGAAATCCTTTGTTCTGCCTTCCTCTGCCTGAGATGGTCAAGCAACAGGAGGGCAGAAACCTATCTGAGGGGGTGGCAGCAGCGCGGGCTGCCTGGAAAACCCCAAAAGATTAGTATAAGCAATGCTGGGGGCCCTGTAAGGAGCCCCCAGAGTGCATGGAATCATACAGCCGATACTGGCAACAGTATTGGGGTATGATCCCGACATATTTGATAGCAAACATGCCCAGGTTCGAAGTTACCATTAAGTAGCTGGACATAGGTAGTGACCTATGTCCAGTACATGCGTAAAATGGCTTCCCTGCACTTACGAAGTCCAGTAAAATGGTGCTGGAGTTCGTGGGGGCACCTCTGCTCATATTGGGCTGCTCTAACACACAGGTACCTGTACCCTGCCCTCTGAGCTAGGAAAGCGTGCCAAAGGGGTGACTTACAGTGACCTAGTGCAGTGACCCATAGTGAAAGGGTGCGTGCACCTTTTCACGCAGGCTGCAATGGCAGGCCTGCAGACACATTTTGTATGGGCTCCTAAAGGTGGCACAATACATGCTGCAGCCCCTGAAGGTTCCCCTGGTGCCCCAATGCCCAGGGTACCTAGGTAACACATACTAGGGACTTATCACCAGTATGCCAATTGTAGGGTGTGCAAAGTTCTAAGCAACCAAATTTAGAGGGGGAGAGCACAATCACTGGCGTGTACTGGTTAGCAGGATCCCAGTCAAAGCAGACAAAACACGACTGCAGGCAAAACTGCACTTTCAGCAAGCGGGAGCTGTCAAACAACTCCCACTTGCTGAAAGCGTAGTTTTTTATCTCTTTCCCTTGCACACATGTTAGCTTGCAGGGTAAGAGACGAAAACATATCTCCTGCACACAGGCAATTGCTTTTACACCCAATTTGGCAGAAAGGTAGCTCTTGGTCTGTAGATGACCCTTTTTCCTATTTGGTGTAAATCCGTTCGGTAGTTCAGGAGAAATTAAAAGAAATCCAAATGTGTGTAAATAGAGTTGTGACAACTTCGCGAATACCGAAGATTTTGTGGAGAGATCTGACTGGCTGCCAGCACTTCAACCAGGAAGTGTTGGCAGCCATTTTGAGACTTGGTTTCAGCCGAGTCGCAAAAATAAACATAAAAAAAAAAAAAAGGGCAGGATACCTTTACCCTACCTCACTAACCTTGGTGCCAGGGTTCCCTAGGGACCCCCTCAGAACTAAAAAGCATTAAAAAAAGAAAACGCAGCGAAGATCGTGACTTTTCCCAAATTTTGCCGCAAGTTTAAAAAAAAAAAGCAGTGTCTCCCACGCTTGCTTTTATTTTTGTCTGAGATGGTCTAGGCCCCGCAGGCATTACCAGTAAATAGGAGGTAGACCCACGGGGTCCTCCCCCTACGGCTTATCAAAGCCCCGGGGTCCGCCACCTCCCGTGGGGCACTTCTAATTAATTATGAGGGGGATGCCCTCACGGTGCGCCCGGGGACTGCCACCTCTCTGGGCCCCAAAGTTTATAAATTAATGTGAGGGTGGCTCACGTGCCCCCCGCAGTCCAGAGGAACCCCACCTCTCCGCGGCACTGAAAAATATGTATGCGGGTCTGCTTGCTCCCCGGGGACTGCCACCTTCCTGGGACAAAGGATCTTAAATGAATGCAGGGGGAGTGCTCCCCCCCCCCCCCCCCAAACAGCCCCAGGGATTGCCACTTTCCTAAAACAATTCAAACAATTAATTGGGGGGTCCACGCGGCCATCCCGGGGACCGCTACTTCCATTGGGCTGAAATAAAATAATGAAGGGGTTCCATTACGGGCTCTGGGAACCTCCACCTCTCCGGGACTAAATTAACTAATGGAGGAGGGGAAGCGCCACCCCTCTCGTGGAAACATAGATGGCCCTGAGGACCGCAACCCCCCAGGGCCGGCTCCTGCTACCTCACGAGGTGCCCACCCTCAGGAGGTAGCTGTTTGCTTTTGCTTGGTGGGAGCTGATGGCTCCCACCAAGCAAAAGCAAGCATAACTCTGCTTCCTGCAAGCGGGAGCTTTAAAACAGCTCCCGCTTGCAGAAAGCAGAGTTTTTATCTGTTTCCTTGCATGCAAATAAACATGCAGGGAAACAGATAAAAAAAATTGCTCTCGTACGCAGGAGTAAGGAGCTGGCTGGGACCGCTGGGGCCTTGCAGCTTCCCCTGCAGTCCCCATAGGCATTTCCTTGTCATCCTTTACAAAGCTGTAGTGTAGGAGATGCACTATACATTTAGCCAAGGAGTTAGCACTCTCTAATTAGCCAGTAGAAAGTTTTGCAGTTGGGTAGACATTACCATAAAATGGTGGCCTTTTCTTGGATAAATATCCATACCAGGATTCATTCTGGCACAAAGGTCACTTTACAGAAATCAAACCTCAGCAGCAAGCACTTAAAGATACAAAGAAGGTGCCCACGTTGAAGCTCCACTTCTGTAAAGTACTAATCAGCCTGACTTTGTGTGCATGGCTAAGGCGAAACAAGCGTGTATTCTCTGCATTTCCACCATGAAAAGTTATCTGTAATCCTTAATAGAGGTTTTTGCATCCTTACCTTTTTTTAGCTCAATAATTCATGTAAAATCTGTGACGAATGGGTTTTTTCTTATCAAATGCTGCTTAGACCCAACCCTGCACTGCGCAAGGCCATAGGTTGTGTGGGTGATTATAGGGGGTTTACTGTGGCCAGCCCCCACTTTGGCAGTAAGGTAATTTTAGCTCGTGCCCTTGCCTTGCACTGCTAATTACCTCACAAATTACAGCACTCGTGACATCTTTGATAACATCATTGATGATATCAATGTAACATTTGCAGTAAAAAAATTAACCCAAAAACTGTGCTTGGCGGTGGCCAAGTTATAGTTACTTGAGATAATTATAACTAGAACAGGTGAAATTCTATGGTTTTGTACATTTAAAATATGAACCTAACTATAACATCTCTGCAACCTTTGGTTTTCTTTTAAGTGAATTTCACAGTTATTTGTAATTCTATTTCCTAACCATAAACCTCCCCCCCGCAACCTATGTTTTTTTAATATATAATACAACCCACTGGGGGTCACCAGTAGGTATAGTTAGGACCAAGTTTCTATAGTTCCAAGTTTGACTTGGCTATATCTTTGGTGCCGTTTGACGAATCTTCATGACTTTTTCCAAAAAAGTGTCCTCTAGGAAATTGTTGTGCATGGAAAGCTTTAGGGTGATCCGTTAAAAGAGGGCCAAGAAAAAGGGGGAGGGGGTAAAAAAGTGTTGTTTCCCATGTTAATTTCCGTATAGATTTTCATACGACTGCAGCCCGAACTGCTGAACGGAATTACACCAAACTTGGTCCAGAAAGTGCCCTTTTTGTTATTTGGTGTAAATCCCTTCAGTAGTCTTGGAGATATCTGAAGAAAACTACATTTGTATATCTGGGTCGAGCCTAAGCACAGATCTCATGACGAGATGTGATTGGCTGCCAGCCCTTCAACCAGGAAGTGCTGACAGCCATCTTGGGACCAGTATACATGATAGCACCCTACTGAAGTGCTTTGTCGCTGTTTGAGAATTCAGAAAATATGTCCTCATTTATTTATTTCTATTTACATTTTTTGTAATTTCTCAAGGACAATGTTAAGTTCAGACAAAAATACATAGACAAAGTAATAAAAATAAATAAACCCCTGCAACAAACCACTCACTCTTATTCACAAATGGACCTCACTCAAACCACACTCACTCACAATCTACCTAAAATAAACCAACCCATTATAAATACAGCTATAGGGTAATCTCTTTCAACATGTTCTATTTATGTTCTTCTCCAAGAGTAAAGGATAGAAACAATTTGTTTAGTCCAAGTCTCTTATGCTTATATTTCTTTTTTTTTAAAGGGCCCAGTGACTCTGCCAGATTGCAACAATAATCCCACAACTTCGTTGGTTTATGGATCCAAGATGCCATTTTGTCTGAACTACACACGGTCCTTTGTTAGCTCCAGCCAAGTCAGAGCAAACACTCTGCTTCCAGCGGGCAAGAGCTGTCAAAGTGCTCATGCACGTTTGAACCAGAAGTTTCATCTCTTTCCCTGCCAGCAGAGAGGTCCGGGAGCCGCCTGGGACCGCAGGGCCTTATGGCTCTCCTCTTGGTCCCATTGCACACTGGGTGCCCTAGGGCACCCAGGAGATGTGGCCGGGTGCCGGGGAATGTGGTCCCCAGGGCTGAGATCAGGGAGGGGAGGGGGGATACCGGCCCCCCTCTTTTAATAAGTGTGTTTACCCTGCGATTCCCTACTATAAAATGATCTGAAATCCTTTGTGGAAATGAAAGCATCACTGATCTATTGAAGGGCAATCTGTATGTACCCTGATGAGTGGGCTCTTTCTTGTCCTCTCCTGGTGAGAGCAGAGTCCATAATTTCCCCCTTTATCTTGCTACGAGTAGGCAAATGTGCAAATCACCTGGAAGCTCCACCCGCTTGGCCCCGCACCATCTACCTTAGTAGTATGCAGAGGTCTTCCTGCCTTTCACCTAGATGATGGCCCGCTTACCAAAGTGCCCCCCAGTGTTTTTGCTGCCCGTTTTGGTGGTGCTTTCTTGATGCGGAGGAAAAACAAAGAAGCCCTTAAGTCATATAGATAACAGGAAGGACACTTGTTTGGTAGAGATTTACATCTTTGTAGTCTTGTTGTCCTTTTTATAGGAGGATTCATGTTATCACACATTTCTAGATAAAGACCTACCAGGAATAATCAAATTGTCAAAACACACACAAGGTCCCTGGTGACATTTCCTTGTTCTCCATTACGCAGCTGTAGTGTAGAATACGTACTGGACATTTACCCAAGGAGGCATAAAGAACTCCACTTGGGTAGATATTTTGTCCAAAACTGTGGATAAAAAGGCAGGTGGGGTTCCTTTGTGGCAGTCATTCACAGCTACTGACACACCCATACAGAAACTCACATACCCAGTCATGGATGCAACTTCAGAGATTCACTCAGACACTCGTTCACCCACGCACAGACCCACTCAGTCTCATGTATCCAATCACAGACCTACTCATACACCTGCATGCCCACTCACGCATGGCCTAAGCTGTGCCTGGCACGGGGGTTCAGTAGTTAGAGCGGATTGGCCGCACATGTCGGAATCATATCCCAATACTGTTGCCAGTATTGGAAGTATGATTCATGCACTCTGTGGGCTCCTTAGAGGACCGCCAGCATTGCTCCTACCAACCTTCTGGGGTTTTCTGTGCAGCCCAAGCTGCTGCCACCCCTCAGACCAGTTACTGCTCTTCTGCTGCTTGATCAGCCCAAGCCCAGGAAGGCAGAACAAAGGATTTCCTTTAGGAGAGGAGGGGGGGGTAATACCCTCTCCCTTTGGAAAAAGGTGTTACATGGCTTGGGAGGGGTTGCCTCCCCAAGCCACTGGTGTGCTTTGAAGGGCACATTTGGTGCCCTCCGTGCATAAACCAGTCTGCACTGGTTCAGGGACTTCCAGTCCCTGCTCTGGCACGAAACTGGACAATGGAAAGGGGAGTAACCACTCCCCTGTCCATCACCACCCCAGGGGTGGTGCCCAGAACTCCTCCAGAGAGTCCCTTGATTCTGCCATCTTCAATCCAAGGTGGGCAGAGGCCTCTGGGAGCATCTGAGTTGCCAGGTCAGGCTAGGTGACCAATCTCCCTTCAAGGGCTATTTAGGGTCTCCCTTTTGGGTGGGTCCTCAGATTCGACTTGAAAGATTCCAGCAGGACTCCTCTGCAACCTCTACTTCGTCATCTGGCAACTGAAACTGCGACTGGACCCTCCAGAAACTGACAATCTGCATCCACGACGAAGACTCTGCTTGCAACATTTTTTCCACAGCTCCTTCCAGCTTCTGCAACATTTCCCTGGCTATGCATCCTCTGAGGATGGCAAGTCTTCAATCTGCATGAGAAGGAAGAAGGAATCTCCCTTGGAGTGAAGGAGTCACTCCCCTGCATCCGCAGGCACCACCTGCAATGAAAAATGGCTGTGTGGATCTCCTCTCATCCTGAGCTGCATGGATCCTACATCACAGGTGGTGGTCTAGGGTGGTCCCCTTTGTCCTCTCTAACAGCTGTCCGACTTTGGTGAAGGTAAGCCCTTCCCTTCACACGCAGGACAGTACCCTCTTGCACCACGTCTCTTGCAGCTACCAAGGCTTGTTGGCATCTCCTTCAAGGGATCTTCAGGCTCTGTGTAGCCTCAGCCCACAGCATTCTTCCCTGCGACGCACAGCCCTCTGCATGCTTCTCCTGCGGCGTGGGACCCTTCTTCAGTTGTGCTGCGTGGCCTACTCTGCAACTCCTAGGTCCTCTTCCAGTGGGTCTCCTGTGGGGGCGGCCCATTTCTTCTGTGAACTCTTTGCATTGCTAAGTGTCCCCTGAGACTCTTACCCCCTCCCCCCCCCAACCGGGTTAAGTCCTACTGGACCTTGTTGGACCCCGGCAGTTCCACTATTCCACTACCCCGACTCTTGCTTTTGCCAAGGGAGGTTTGTGGCTTTTTCACGCCACAGACAGACTGCAATCTTCCATCCAGCTTGGGACGTCTACTGCATCTTCCAGGAACTCTTCACTGGCTCCAGGGCTGCATTGCTGACCGTCTACGCCCTACCGCCGACCAACTCCTGCAACCACAGATGGGTAGGTAATGGCTCCTGCCACCACCGGACACTTCTGGACTTCGTCCCCTTCTTTTTCAGGTCTTCCTCTTCAGGAATCCACCACTGGCTTCTTGCAGTCTTGTCTAGGTGTTGCATTATCTCCATTTTAGTCCTTTTGTTAGTTTAGGGACAATCCAGTAACTTACTCCTTTCTTTCTGTTCGCTGGGGGCACTTTGGTATTTACCATTAGAGTTTCCTCGTTCCCCCAGCTCCCCTCTACCGATTCCACTTACCTAGGTGGGGGTCTGGCATTCGCATTCCATTTTTTTAGTATATGGTTTGGGCTCCCCCTACGGTCACTATTGTCTATTGCTATTGCACTGTTTTCTACTACAATTTATGCCTATTTCTGATTTACTAGTGTACATACCTGGTGTGCTTACTTACCTCCTGTTGGGGGTATTGCCTATCTAGTATTTTTTTTTTAGTAATTGTGTCACTAAAATAAAGTACCTTTTATTTTTGTAACACTGAGTGTTTTCTTTCATGTGTGTAAGTGCTGTATGACTACGGTGGCATTGCATGAGCTTTGCATGTCTCCTAGATAAGCCTTGGCTGCTCATCCACAGCTGCCTCTAGAGAGCCTGGCTTCTAGACACTGCCTACACTTAACTAATAGGGGATACCTGGAATAAGGTGGTAGTACCATAGGTACCCATCACACACCAGGCCAGCTTCCTACTGGGATGTTATAATTAAGATCTGAATTTACTCACACAAGACTGTAGAAATTCAGCAGTTATAGCTATAGTTAGCTCAAGTAACTTAAACTTGTGCCCTAAGGTAACTATAACTCGAGTAATCAGCATGCACATATTACATCACTCTTGACATATTTGATAACATAATAATCATATCAATGTAACATTTGCATTTAAATTATTTAGGAGAAAACTGTCCATGGCAGGGTCGTGAGTTAGTTATCTTAGGGCATAAGTTATATTTTCTTATATACATATGTTCGATGGCACGTGTAGCTGCAGATACACATGCTGTGCATTATCCTGCCATCTAGTGTTGGGCTCGGAGTGTTACAAATTGTTTTTCTTTGAAGAAGTCTTTTCGAGTCACGAGATTGAGGGACTCCTCCCCTTTTGGCTCCATTGTGCATGGGCGTCGACTCCATCTTAGATTGTTTTCTTTCCGCCATCGGGTTCGGACGTGTTCCTCTTCGCTCCGTGTTTCAGTTCGGAAAGTTAGTTAAATCTTGGAAAATTTGACGGTATTGTTTGCGTTCGGTATCGGGTTAGTAATAGCAGATCAACACTGAAGAAAAGAAGAGCCCCGGTAGCCCTTCGGAGCTTCCACTCCCCGGCGGGGCCTGATCGGCCCGACCGCGTGCGTCTTCAAGGCTCATGGAACGGACCCCATTCTGCTTCTGCCCCTAATGCCACAATAAGTATCCTTATACAGACCAGCATTTGGTCTGTAATTTGTGTTTGTCCCCCGAACAAAAAGAGGATACCTGCGAGGCCTGTCGGGCATTTTGGTCGAAGAAGACGCTACGGGACCGGAGAGCTCGAAGGCTTCAAATGGCGTCGACGCCGGCAGGACACCACGACTTCGAAGAAGAGGAGACTTTCTCCATTCCTGATTCGGACTCGGACCAAGCCGAAAGTGAGCAGCCGGCGAGGCAACAAACTGTGAGTAAAGCTGCCCCGGCCAAGACTCAAACAAAGATAATGAAAGCCCAGGGGACGCCACTGCCGGCAGGCCATGGCTTAACCCGTAAGCACGGTGACCAACCATCGGCACCGAAAAAGGGCACACACACGTGTCGAAGACATCCAACTCCGGTCGGGATACCGGCACAGAATATACTCGGCACCGAGATACTGGCTCCGACCAAACTCAGCACCGAGATATCGGCACCCGGAAACCGAAAAAGGTGGCTTCGGAGCCAAAAAAGATTGCGGAAAAGGTTCTGGTGCCGAAACACCCAGCCTCGGATCCGAAGCAGAGCTCCTATTCAGAAGAACAAGGCCTTTCATCACAACTACAAGGCCATAAATGTGGACAAGAATTAGAGATGGGAGAGCCAGACTATACACAAAGAAGGCTCCATATTCAGAAGGACACAGGGAAAATAAGAACTCTTCCCCCAATTAAAATGAAACGGAAACTCGCTTTCCAAGAAACAGAAAAACAGCCAAAAGCAAAAGTGGCTAAAGAAAAAACTCCACCACGTTTTTCGCCACAGCACTCACCACAACTGTCACCAATTGCAACACCCCCAATGATGCAATCACCAACGCACACAGGGATGAGCCAGGATGACCCAGATGCATGGGATCTATATGATGCACCAGTATCTGACAATAGTCCGGATTGCTACCCGGCAAGACCATCACCACCAGAAGACAGTACTGCTTACATGCAGGTGGTGTCCAGAGCAGCTACTTTTCACAATGTAGCACTGCATGCAGAACCTATAGAGGATGACTTTTTATTCAATACCCTGTCATCAACACATAGCCAATACCAGAGTCTGCCTATGTTACCAGGCATGTTAAAACATGCGAAACAGGTGTTTCAAGACCCCGTGAAAGGCAGAGCCATCAGACCTAGGGTGGAGAAGAAATACAAACCTCCCCCTACAGACCCTGTGTACATCACGCAACAACTAACACCTGACTCGGTGGTAGAAGGGGCAGCCCGGAAAAGGGTAAACTCACAGACTTCTGGGGATGCACCACCACCGACAAAGAAAGTCGAAAGTTTGATGCAGCAGGAAAAAGGGTTGCAGCACAAGCAGCCAATCAATGGCGTATTGCCAATTCCCAAGCTTTATTGGCAAGATATGACCGGGCTTATTGGGACGAAATGCAACATTTCATTGAACATCTTCCCAAAGAGTTTCAAAAGCGTGCACAACAAGTGGTGGAGGAGGGCCAAAGTATCTCCAACAACCAGATACGATCGGCTATGGACGCAGCGGACACAGCCGCCAGAACAGTGAACACGGCGGTCACTATTCGGAGACACGCATGGCTACGCACCTCCGGATTTAAGCCAGAGATCCAGCAGGCTGTGCTTAATATGCCTTTTAATGGACAACAGTTGTTTGGGCCGGAGATGGATACAGCTATAGAAAAGCTAAAGAAAGACACGGACACGGCCAAAGCCATGGGCGCGCTTTACTCCCCACAGAGCAGAGGCACCTTTAGGAAGCCACACTTTAGAGGGGGGTTTCGAGCCCAAAGCACAGAACCTTCAACCTCACAGACCAGACCTACATACCAGGGCCAATACCAAAGAGGAGGTTTTCGGGGTCAATAAAGGGGTGGACAGTTTCCTAAAACAAGAGGGAAATTCCAGAGCCCAAAAACCCCACAAACTAAACAGTGACTCCAATGTCACAAATCCCCAACACATAACACCAGTGGGGGGGAGACTCACAAATTATTACAAAAATTGGGAAGACATAACTGCGGACTCGTGGGTCCTAGCCATTATCCAACATGGTTATTGCATAGAATTCCTACAATTACCACCAAATGTGCCTCCAAAAGCACACAACATGTCCAAACAGCACTTGGATCTATTACAACTAGAAGTCCAAGCGTTATTACAAAAAGAGGCAATAGAACTAGTGCCCAACCATCAGAAAGGAACAGGTGTTTATTCCCTGTATTTTCTAATACCAAAAAAGGACAAAACACTGACACCCATCTTAGATCTCAGAACACTAAACCTTTACATCAAATCAGATCACTTTCACATGATGACACTTCAAGACGTGATTCCCTTGCTCAAACAACAAGACTACATGTCAACATTAGACCTCAAGGATGCTTACTTCCATATACCCATACATCCTTCCCACTGGAAATACTTAAGGTTTGTAATCCAAGGAGTGCAACACCAATTCAAAGGGTTACCATTCGGGATAACAACAGCACCAAGGGTATTTACAAAATGCCTTGCAGTATAAGCTGCACATATCAGAAGACCGCACATACACGTATTCCCGTACCTAGACGATTAGTTAATAAAAACCAGCACTCAGAAACAGTGTCTTCAACACACAAAATACGTCATAGAAACCCTTCACAAGCTAGGGTTCTCAATAAACTACCTAAAATCACACTTACAACCGTGTCAAATACAACAATACTTAGGAGCAACAATCAACACAGAAAAAGGGATTGCCACTCCAAGTCCACAAAGGGTCCAAGCATTCCAAAACGTAGTACAAAGCATGCACCCAAATCAACAGTATCAAGTAAGGTTTGTGATGAAACTTCTAGGCATGATGTCTTCATGCATAGCCATTGTCCCAAACGCAAGGTTACACATGCGGCCCTTACAACAGTGTCTAGCGACACAATGGACACAAGCACAGGGTCAACTTCAAGATCTAGTGTTGATAGACCGCCAAACACAGTCCTCGCTTCAATTGTGGAATCCTATACATTTAAACCAAGGGCGGCCTTTCCAGGACCCAGTGCCTCAATACGTGATCACAACAGATGCTTCCGTGGTAGGGTGGAGAGCACACCTCAACCAACACAGCATCCAGGGACAATGGGACACTCAACAAAGACAACTTCATATAAATCAACTAGAACTACTAGCAGTGTTTCTAGCATTGAAAGCATTTCAACCATTAATAGCCCACAAACACATTCTTGTCAAAACAGACAACATGACAACAATGTATTAACCTAAACAAACAGGGAGGGACACACTCATCACAGCTGTCTCTCTTAGCACAGAAGATTTGGCATTGGGCGACTCACAATCACATTCGCCTAATAGCACAATACATCCCAGGAATTCAAAACCAGTTGGCCGACAATCTCAGTCGAGATCACCAACAGATACACGAATGGGAACTTCATCCCCAGATACTGCAAACCTACTTTCAGAACTGGGGAACACCGCAAATAGACCTATTCGCAACAAAAGAAAACGCAAAATGCCAAAGCTTCGCATCCAGGTACCCACACCCTCATTCCAAGGGCAATGGGTTATGGATGAGTTGGTAAGGGATATTTGCTTACGCTTTTCCCCCTCTCCCACTCCTTCCGTATCTAGTAAACAAATTGAGTCAAAACAAACTCAAACTAATACTAGTAGCACCAACTTGAGCTCGCCAACCATGGTACAGAACACTACTAGACCTGTCAGTAGTACCTCATATCAAGCTACCAAACAGACCAGATCTGTTAACTCAATTCAGACAACAGATCAGACACCCGAATCCAGCATCGCTCAATCTAGCAATCTGGCTCCTGAAGTCTTAGAATTTGGACATCTAGACCTTTCCCAAGAATGCATGGAGGTCATTAAAAAAGCTAGGAAACCTACTACAAGACATTGCTACGCAAATAAATGGAAAAGATTTGTTTATTACGGTCATAATAATCAAATTCAACCACTGCATGCGTCAACAAAAAACATTGTAAGCTACTTATTACACTTTTACAAAAATCTAAGCTAGCTTTTTCATCCATTAAAATACATCTCACAGCAATTTCTGCCTATCTGCAAATTACACATTCAACATCACTCTTTAGAATCCCAGACATAAAAGCATTTATGGAGGGTCTAAAAAGAATCATTCCCCCAAGAACACCACCATTTCCTTCATGGAATCTCAATATTGTATTAACACGACTCATGGGTCCACCATTTGAACCCATGCACTCTTGTGGGATGCAATACTTAACATGGAAAGTGGCCTTCCTAATAGCTATCACATCTCTTAGAAGAGTAAGTGAAATATAAGCATTTACCATACAGGAACCCTTTATACAAATACACAAACATAAAGTGGTTCTACGCACAAATCCAAAGTTTTTACCAAAAGTTATATCACCGTTCCACTTAAATCAAACTGTGGAACTCCCAGTATTTTTTCCACAACCAGACTCTGTAGCTGAAAGAGCATTACATATTTAGACATCAAAAGGGCACTAATGTATTACATTGATAGAACCAAACAATTTCGCAAAACAATTGTTTGTAGCTTTTCAAAAACCTCATGCAGGAAATCCAATATCCAAACAAGGCATTGCCAGATAGATAGTTAAGTGTATTCAAACATGCTATGTAAAAGCTAAGAGAGACCTGCCTATTACACCAAAGGCACACTCCACTAGAAAGAAAGGCGCCACAATGGCCTTTCTAGGAAATATACCCATGACAGAAATCTGTAAGGCAGCCACATGGTCTACGCCTCATACATTCACGAAACATTACTGTGTGGATGTGTTAACAACACAACAGGCCACAGTAGGACAGGCAGTATTACGGACATTATTTCAAACAACTTCAACTCCTACAGGCTAAACCACCGCTTTTGGGGAGATAACTGCTTACTACTCTATGCACAGCATTTGTATCTGCAGCTACACATGCCATCGAACGGAAAATGTCACATACCCAGTGAACATCTGTTCGTGGCATGAGACGCTGCAGATTCACTTGCGCCCTCCCACCTCCCCGGGAGCCTGTAGCCGTTATAAGTTGATAAAAATAAATTTGTAAATATATATCACTTTTAAACACATCATGTACATACATACTTACTCCATTGCATGGGCACTATTACTATATACACAACTCCTACCTCACCCTCTGCGGGGAAAACAATCTAAGATGGAGTCGACGCCCATGCGCAATGGAGCCGAAAGGGGAGGAGTCCCTCGATCTCATGACTCGAAAAGACTTCTTCGAAGAAAAACAACTTGTAACACTCCGAGCCCAACACTAGATTGCAGGATAATGCACAGCAAGTGAATCTGCAGCGTCTCATGCCACGAACAGATGTACAATGGGTAAGTGACATTTTCCATATATATTTAAGTATGTGGCATAACACTACAGCATGACATTAGACCAACCTTGTGTTGATGGGGAAGCAACCTGTAAGCAGGAAACCAAAGTGAAGAAACTGAGCATTTTCAAAAAAACAAGCTGCAGTCATATATTGAAATTAGCTCGAATTGAAACTGCTCTGGAAACTTAAGAGTACCTGAAGAGTTACAGCTAGAATATGTCCTAGTGGACATACCAGCCGATCTCGGATTTCCAAGCGCACACATTGCAAGCGCACCATAGTTTATGTAACTTGTAATACAGTGTATAGGATACCGTCACGTTTTGACAGGGTATCTGTGCCTAATACATAATAAATACATTTACATACTGTTAAACTACATGGGATTTTTTTTAGTTAGTGCCTATTCTAAAACTCTGACATGGATCTTGCTTTCCTGCACCTGGGTCAAACATCTCAATAGTAAGAAAATATTAGATTTTTTGTGATTCTAAGCCATTTATTAATAAAAATAGTATTTATTATTCTTTGTTCCCCACAGAAAAAAAAGTATTTGGTCCAAGCTCCCCTAACTTGGATAGATGCTCTTGGATCAACTTGCATGTTGGATCCTTTATTTGTAGAAATGAATTCATGCCTCTATTTCATTCTGGTGCAATAGCAGGTTATCAGGGTACCTTTTGAATATGTGTGGGCTTATCTGCCTGTGCCCTGAAAACTATTACAAAAACAAAGAATTCTAGCAAAAACTGAAGTACTATGATAATTTGAAGAGCAAGCAATACTTCACTCGAGGGTTTGGGCTCCTGCTCAAGCTTCTTTCAGCACTATTAGATTGCAACTGTATTCTATGCTGACAGAAGTCTTTTTGTATTACTGGTAACAACTGATTAAGTGGCCCATATGACTACATGTAAAAAACATTTCCATTAGAACTGGACCACCGGAGAAAGGCCTGAAGTGGTATTTGAGCATTAGTTTATGACAGAGGAAGGCTTACATTCGAGAAAATTGGTATGAATGTAATAGCTTGTGATCTGCATTCTCCAAGGTTACCAGTGTTTGAAATAGTTACTTTTTTGGGAGAAGTAAAGGACATGTGCCAAACACTACTCCTATATCCGTAAACGGAGTAGTTATTGTTTCTTGGTTTGAAGTTTGACAACTTTTAGAGAGACCGTGTCAAAATTGGGAGTTGTCATTTTAAGTGGCTGTAAGTACAGAATTGACAATTGAATAAAATTGACCATAAGTGATTATATAATATTTTCAGTAAACACACTGAATTAATTAGGAGACTGACATTTCTTTAATGTGTGGTGCTTCTGTCCTTCTGGTCTTTCTCCTTCCTTTTCCCAACACTCGACTCTTTTCTTTTTACTTATCCTTCGCATCTTTACCCTACTATTCTCTTTCTCTGCATTTCGTTGAACGTTTAATGTTTTCCAATTTCCTTCAACATGGCTTTTTCTCTTTTTATACAGGAGTATTCAGATCCTGGCCAGGTGCTGAAGAGCCTTGATACTAAAAACCAGGAAATTGAATTCTCTGAATACTGGAAGGTAATTGAAAGGTTCGCCAATGATATCAAGAAACAAGAAAAGAAGAAGCGTTGATGGAGCCAGGTTACAGCACAATATCTAGAGGAAGGCAGTCAAAAGAGTGAAAAAGTTGCTGACAGCTTTTGTGGAGAAATGATATAGAGGAGGAAAGACAGTAGGGCTAGTCCACTGTGGAATCGTGAAGTTTCAAGCATGAGCTCAGCTTTTGGGCAAGAGTATAATTTGTGGCATTCTTCCACTATGTGACCCCCTCAAAAAGTTCTTGCTTTTACGTTTCTCAGCAAGGACAATCATAATAATATGGAGAATTTGCTTCTTCCGTATATAGTAATTTTCAATAAAGCTGTTTCTAAAATTGTATATGTAGGTTTTTAATTTCTTTTACTGGTTCATGAAAAAAGACCCACCATCCTCGCTTGTCAATGTCAGAACAAAAAGTTACTGGTACAATCTGTTGATAAAGTAAGGCATGCAAGGACTCTGAGCTCTTCCCAACCAAATTCCTTTCTTTACAATTGTAAGAGCCTTATTCTGAAGGGCTTGGTATAAATGGAGACAAAACCACACAGGGTAAAACCCATTACCACACGGTTGTGGGATTTGCTCAGGCACTTTGTGCCCGATTCAGATTGAGAAGGGAAGGTAACTGCATGGTGGCAATTTTTCCAACCTGTAAAGCTGCATATCATTCCACTTTGTACACTGTTTTGGTGGCGCCTAAGCCACCAGGTAATTACTGGAGGGATCTGTGTAACCAAAACCCTAATTAGGAGCTCCATTTGCACCTGACTTTTGATATTCAGTTTGCAAACACCGTTTACCGCCAATTGCAGATTTATCCTGACATTCAGAAGGAGGCTTTAGAATGTATTGTAAACTTTCCACCATAGACAGTGGGATGAGCTATTGGTGGTAAGAGCACAGTATCCTACATAGCCTGCACACAAATATGGTGTTTCATTGGTATAATTACGTTTTACACTAAATTTTTAAGCAAGAGCTCTTTGAATATTTTTTATTAGAACATTGGACAGTAGAGAGATCCATTGAAGACAGCAGTGTGGCTCTAAGTCCGTAATGGCTGGTACAGAACTCCTACTCCAACATTCCAATGTTCATGTTTCTGTTTCTCCTTTTTAACTTAGTACATTCAAGTGTCACCACCCGTGGGTGTAATGTTTTAATAGCTTTATAATACATGGGATTCTGTAATCCCTGTATAAATGCCAGTCTCTAATTTCTTTGAAAATCATCGACTTGTGATGCACTCAGTCGCCGATTTATAAAGAAAGGACATCAGAACTCAACTGTAATAAGCTACTTCAGTCAAGTTGTGACGTCACAGTGCCCACTGCCAGAGCCAGCAGACGAGGGGAAAAGCAGGTCAGGTCATAGAGAAGCTGTTTAATGCAACAAAAATGAAATCTTGCCTTTCTTTCTTATGTTCTATTTCTCAAGCTTACAGTGACAAGCAGAACAAACATGTTTGTTTTTTGAGCTCCTTAGTTCTACATGTTTCTACACACTCTGAGCTACTGCAGCTTTTTGTTTTTTTACATGACTTATATTGAACTGTTTATAACATATTTTTACAAATATTGAACAGGTTTTATCAAACTTCTTTTTATTGGTTTTACAATAATCATCGGGTACAATTGATAATGGTAGGGCTTTCAACATCATTACCTCCCACCAGAGGTCTAAATTGAATTTACAGTTTCTTCCTTTTGTGAGGTGTCATCACTAGTTGCCTTTACAAACCATATCAGAACACTGTCAGTGCTTAATTGTTGCAAAGTTCACAACTTTTAAGCCCCAAAACTCCTCCTCCCCCACAAAATCCTGTTAACTTTGGTGCATGAGAGTGAAACTTTGCAATAGGTGCTTTAGCATGTGAGGTTCAGGAAGAAGCCAAGGTGTTGGGTCCTGCAGATCGTCTTATATTGTTGTGAGAATACTTTCGCTATTACACAGGCACGTTATTTTAGCCTAGGCCTGCAGCTTGTGCCCTTTCACTCCAAGGCATGCATTTTTATTCCTCTGTTATTTCAGAAGAAGCCTACTTTTAGAGGACCTTTTTTTTTATTATTTTATCAGCTTGTCCTTTTACACAAACTTCTGTTATTCTTTTTGCTGCATGGCATTCTCATTCTGTGCTTTATTTAAGGTTGTAAGTGATAAGTTATTAATTATTGCTGATACAAAACGTTCAACATGTCTTAACTCTTATACAGAGACATATACATGTTGTCACGTCAGGACAGTTTTCTCAGAACACCAGTTGTTTTATTATAAAACACTTCACTGCCCTCTGCACGATGGAGGGGAATTCCAACCAGTTACCATTGTACACTGCATGTCGCCTTTGCAATTTCTGCTGAGACCTGACGCAGTTTCTCCCTCCATGTGGGAGAATTTGCAGTAGGCCAACAGACCATTTCTTTACCTACAATTACAGGTATGGGGGATAGGGTTCTCCCTGGGGCCAGATGGGCATATTAGGGCTTACACTGCCATGCTCTTTTAGAGAACCTTAGTAGTGCAGGTAGGGATTTTAGAACCATTGTTGTGACAGTATGGTGGGACTTTTCCTATGTTTCACCTTTCTTGTCGCTGCCTTGCTTTTATTTTATTTATCATCCTTATAATCGCAACACATGCCTTTTTACACTAAAAGCAGTTGATTCAATAAAACGTATTGAACTTAGTCCTGGCTTCCATTTTGCCTTTGGATGCGTGAGACATATGTGTAAAGAAATGGCTCCCTGTTGCAGTTACCCCCCACTTTTTGCCTGATACTGATGCTGACTTGACTGAGAAGTGTGCTGGGACCCTGCTAACCAGGCCCCAGCACCAGTGTTCCTTCACCTAAAATGTACCATTGTATCCACAATTGGCACACCCTGGCATTCAGATAAGTCCCTTGTAACTGGTACTTCTAGTACCAAGGGCCCTGATGCCAAGGAAGGTCTCTAAGGGCTGCAGCATGTCTTATGCCACCCTGGAGACCTCTCACTCAGCACAGACACCCTGCTTGCCAGCTTGTGTGTGCTAGTGAGGACAAAACGAGTAAGTCGACATGGCACTCCCCTCAGGGTGCCATGCCAGCCTCTCACTGCCTATGCAGTATAGGTAAGACACCCCTCTAGCAGGCCTTACAGCCCTAAGGCAGGGTGCACTATACCATAGGTGAGGGTACCAGTGCATGAGCATGGTACCCCTACAGTGTCTAAACAAAACCTTAGACATTGTAAGTGCAGGGTAGCCATAAGAGTATATGGTCTGGGAGTTTGTCAAGCACGAACTCCACAGCACCATAATGGCTACACTGAAAACTGGGAAGTTTGGTATCAAACTTCTCAGCACAATAAATGCACACTGATGCCAGTGTACATTTTATTGTAAAATACACCACAGAGGGCACCTTAGAGGTGCCCCCTGAAGCTTAACCGACTATCTGTGTAGGCTGACTAGTTTTAGCAGCCTGCCACAAACCGAGACATGTTGCTGGCCCCATGGGGAGAGTGCCTTTGTCACTCTGAGGCCAGTAACAAAGCCTGCACTGGGTGGAGATGCTAACACCTCCCCCAGGCAGGAATTGTCACACCTGGCGGTGAGCCTCAAAGGCTCACCTCCTTTGTGCCAACCCAGCAGGACACTCCAGCTAGTGGAGTTGCCCGCCCCCTCCGGCCAGGCCCCACTTTTGGCGGCAAGGCCGGAGAAGATAATGAGAAAAACAAGGAGGAGTCACTGACCAGTCAGGACAGCCCCTAAGGTGTCCTGAGCTGAAGTGACTCTAACTTTTAGAAATCCTCCATCTTGCAGATGGAGGATTCCCCCAATAGGGTTAGGATTGTGACCCCCTCCCCTTGGGAGGAGGCACAAAGAGGGTGTACCCACCCTCAGGGCTAGTAGCCATTGGCTACTAACCCCCCAGACCTAAAACCGCCCTTAAATTTAGTATTTAAGGGCTACCCTGAACCCTAGAAAATTAGATTCCTGTAACTACAAGAAGAAGGACTGCCCAGCTGAAAACCCCTGCAGCGGAAGACCAGAAGACGACAACTGCCTTGGCTCCAGAAACTCACCGGCCTGTCTCCTGCCTTCCAAAGATCCTGCTCCAGCGACGCCTTCCAAAGGGACCAGCGACCTCGACATCCTCTGAGGACTGCCCCTGCTTCGAAAAGACAAGAAACTCCCGAGGACAGCGGACCTGCTCCAAGAAAAGCTGCAACTTTGTTTCCAGCAGCTTTAAAGAACCCTGCAAGCTCCCCGCAAGAAGCGTGAGACTTGCAACACTGCACCCGGCGACCCCGACTCGGCTGGTGGCGATCCAACACCTCAGGAGGGACCCCAGGACTACTCTGATACTGTGAGTACCAAAACCTGTCCCCCCTGAGCCCCCACAGCGCCGCCTGCAGAGGGAATCCCACCGCTGCCACCAATGTAGGAAGTTGGCTCTGGTGGGCCCCAAGACACAACCCAAAACAAAGGTGGGTACCAGGGTAAGAACTGGGATGCCACTAAGGCATGGTGCCACAACTGTAAACAGTCTGGGCACCACACCAAGGACACTTCTTGTCCCAAAAACAAACCCCAGAACAAGATTCCAGGGGTAACCAGTGTAGCCATGGGAGATGACTCCTCAGATGAGGAGGTCTTCATAGCCTTCAACTGGAAACAGGGCCCAACAGGTGAGTTGGAGATTCCAGAGGGAAGTAGACACTTCCACCACCTACTGGTGAATGGAATCCCAACCACTGCCCTGAGAGACACTTGTGCCAGTCACACTATTGTGCATGACAGGCTGGTGCTCTCAAACCAGTACATCCCAGGTGAGACTGCCAGGGTAAGAGTTAGCCTAGACAGGGTCACTAAGAGGCCTGTGGCTTTAGTGCCCATAGAAGTGGGTGGCACTCTTAGCTGGAGAAGGGTAGTAGTCAGTACAGACCTCCCCCTTGATTGTCTCCTTGGAAATGACTACCCAGAGGTTAGTCAGAGCCCAAGAGAGGAACTGGTCCAGTGCCAGTCCTCTCCCAAGGATTCTGGAAGTCCTGCCTCTGCAGTAAATGCAAGCAGACCCCAGAAGAAGAAGAAAAGAAAACAGAGTAGGAAGGGTGGACAACCTTTAGCCAAGGTTACAGCAAGCCAAGGAGATTCTGCTCCAGTAGGGGAGAACTCCAAAAATGGCCCTGATAAAGTCCAACCTGACCCACAAGAAGTCCTGGCTAGTCAGGCAACTGTTAAACCTGAGTGGGTGGCTCCTCAGCTAACAGAAGAAAGAGTGGAAGAAGGGTGTTTACTACAAGATGTGGTAACCCCCCACTCTAATACAGCAGACAGGCAACCTGAACCCAAAGAAGCCTGTAACTTAGCCCCTTCCCTTTTAGGTGAAGAGCTAAAGGTGTGGTTCTGGGCACTGACAGCTGTCAGTGGCCTCTGCTGGGTGTTAGCCTTTATGGCTGCACTATCCTTGGCATGGTGGTCTGACCCCATGCCAAATAACAAGTTAGGCCCCCTGACCCTGTTGGTCATGGTGGGGTTACTCCAGCTCTGGGTAACCTCTTTGGGTAAGCTAGGGGTGACCCTGGCTAAGATAAGATTAGCAGAGGTGGATACCTCTGACCTCAAAATAGAGAGAATGGGTGAAGACATAAAAAGCACAGACAAGAGGCAGTTCAGACTAGGTCCTATCACTGTGGAAGTGGGTCAGTTCCCCAGAGGGAATGACCTGAACAGGAGGATGTAAGGCAGAGTAGGCCCTGCAACAAACCAGCCATTTCCTCTACTCTTCCTCGCCTGACAGACTAGGAAGACTCTTCCAGCGTTGGCTGAGTCTCCTGGCCTGTGGGCTGGGGGGGGCTTGTGTAAAGAAATGGCTCCCTGTTGCAGTTACCCCCCACTTTTTGCCTGATACTGATGCTGACTTGACTGAGAAGTGTGCTGGGACCCTGCTAACCAGGCCCCAGCACCAGTGTTCCTTCACCTAAAATGTACCATTGTATCCACAATTGGCACACCCTGGCATTCAGATAAGTCCCTTGTAACTGGTACTTCTAGTACCAAGGGCCCTGATGCCAAGGAAGGTCTCTAAGGGCTGCAGCATGTCTTATGCCACCCTGGAGACCTCTCACTCAGCACAGACACCCTGCTTGCCAGCTTGTGTGTGCTAGTGAGGACAAAACGAGTAAGTCGACATGGCACTCCCCTCAGGGTGCCATGCCAGCCTCTCACTGCCTATGCAGTATAGGTAAGACACCCCTCTAGCAGGCCTTACAGCCCTAAGGCAGGGTGCACTATACCATAGGTGAGGGTACCAGTGCATGAGCATGGTACCCCTACAGTGTCTAAACAAAACCTTAGACATTGTAAGTGCAGGGTAGCCATAAGAGTATATGGTCTGGGAGTTTGTCAAGCACGAACTCCACAGCACCATAATGGCTACACTGAAAACTGGGAAGTTTGGTATCAAACTTCTCAGCACAATAAATGCACACTGATGCCAGTGTACATTTTATTGTAAAATACACCACAGAGGGCACCTTAGAGGTGCCCCCTGAAGCTTAACCGACTATCTGTGTAGGCTGACTAGTTTTAGCAGCCTGCCACAAACCGAGACATGTTGCTGGCCCCATGGGGAGAGTGCCTTTGTCACTCTGAGGCCAGTAACAAAGCCTGCACTGGGTGGAGATGCTAACACCTCCCCCAGGCAGGAATTGTCACACCTGGCGGTGAGCCTCAAAGGCTCACCTCCTTTGTGCCAACCCAGCAGGACACTCCAGCTAGTGGAGTTGCCCGCCCCCTCCGGCCAGGCCCCACTTTTGGCGGCAAGGCCGGAGAAGATAATGAGAAAAACAAGGAGGAGTCACTGACCAGTCAGGACAGCCCCTAAGGTGTCCTGAGCTGAAGTGACTCTAACTTTTAGAAATCCTCCATCTTGCAGATGGAGGATTCCCCCAATAGGGTTAGGATTGTGACCCCCTCCCCTTGGGAGGAGGCACAAAGAGGGTGTACCCACCCTCAGGGCTAGTAGCCATTGGCTACTAACCCCCCAGACCTAAAACCGCCCTTAAATTTAGTATTTAAGGGCTACCCTGAACCCTAGAAAATTAGATTCCTGTAACTACAAGAAGAAGGACTGCCCAGCTGAAAACCCCTGCAGCGGAAGACCAGAAGACGACAACTGCCTTGGCTCCAGAAACTCACCGGCCTGTCTCCTGCCTTCCAAAGATCCTGCTCCAGCGACGCCTTCCAAAGGGACCAGCGACCTCGACATCCTCTGAGGACTGCCCCTGCTTCGAAAAGACAAGAAACTCCCGAGGACAGCGGACCTGCTCCAAGAAAAGCTGCAACTTTGTTTCCAGCAGCTTTAAAGAACCCTGCAAGCTCCCCGCAAGAAGCGTGAGACTTGCAACACTGCACCCGGCGACCCCGACTCGGCTGGTGGCGATCCAACACCTCAGGAGGGACCCCAGGACTACTCTGATACTGTGAGTACCAAAACCTGTCCCCCCTGAGCCCCCACAGCGCCGCCTGCAGAGGGAATCCCGAGGCTTCCCCTGACCGCGACTCTTTGAACCTAAAGTCCCGACGCCTGGGAGAGACCCTGCACCCGCAGCCCCCAGGACCTGAAGGACCGGACTTTCACTGGAGGAGTGACCCCCAGGAGTCCCTCTCCCTCGCCCAAGTGGAGGTTTCCCCGAGGAATCCCCCCCTTGCCTGCCTGCAGCGCTGAAGAGATCCCGAGATCTCTCATAGACTAACATTGAAAACCCGACGCTTGTTTCTACACTGCACCCGGCCGCCCCCGCGCTGCTGAGGGTGAAATTTCTGTGTGGACTCGTGTCCCCCCCGGTGCCCTACAAAACCCCCCTGGTCTGCCCTCCGAAGACGCGGGTACTTACCTGCAAGCAGACCGGAACCGGGGCATCCCCTTCTCTCCATTCTAGCCTATGTGTTTTGGGCACCACTTTGAACTCTGCACCTGACCGGCCCTGAGCTGCTGGTGTGGTGACTTTGGGGTTGCTCTGAACCCCCAACGGTGGGCTACCTTGGACCAAGAACTGAACCCTGTAAGTGTCCTACTTACCTGGTAAAACTAACAAAAACTTACCTCCCCAGGAACTGTGAAAATTGCACTGTGTCCACTTTTAAAACAGCTATTTGTCAATAACTTGAAAAGTATACATGCAATTTTGATGATTTGAAGTTCCTAAAGTACTTACCTGCAATACCTTTCGAATGAGATATTACATGTAGAATTTGAACCTGTGGTTCTTAAAATAAACTAAGAAAATATATTTTTCTATATAAAAACCTATTGGCTGGATTTGTCTCTGAGTGTGTGTACCTCATTTATTGTCTTGTGTATGTACAACAAATGCTTAACACTACTCCTTGGATAAGCCTACTGCTCGACCACACTACCACAAAATAGAGCATTAGTATTATCTATTTTTACCACTATTTTACCTCTAAGGGGAACCCTTGGACTCTGTGCATGCTATTCCTTACTTTGAAATAGCACATACAGAGCCAACTTCCTACAATATGTGACCGAGAGAAAGGGGTAAGATCTGTTCCACCATGATTTCCCTGAGAAATCTAGATGACATGCTAAAGACTACCTAAATCTCCTTTTACTCTTGGGTACTGGTGAGGTGCTGCTCGCTGGCCAGAGTGTTAGGTAAACAGCTGTCACACGGCACAGGATCAGACTCAGTCCCCCACACCCGGTGCTGCTGCTCCCCCAATCTAGCAGTCTTGTTACTGTAATGAGAGTTTTTGCGATACCATTTGTGCTATCCACTACTGTGTAAGAGATCTGCTAAATTTGAAAAAGATGGAGCGCCCTGGTACGAGAGGGGCATGCAGCGAGGGGTATTCCTCTGGATAAGTGGCTGTTTGGTGTTTAAGGGAGTAGTTGCACACCCCCGCTTAAGTAAAACCTGGGTAGTTTGGGATAGGGCATCCTATAATTTCTTTGGTCTGGGCCAGAATTTCAGACTAGAATGGGTGTATTATTGGGAAGGCCCACCAGGTGTGATGGAAGTCGCCCAGGAGGTGAACCCCCTCTAGCAAAGATCTGACATGTCTGGAAAAATTGTTTTAGCTTGGTGGGTTAGAGGTAACAATGACATAGCAGTTTGTAATATACTTACCTCATACCCATCGAGTGGTTTAATCTGGTAATATTTCTCCAAAGCATTTTCCACTTCCCCTCAGTGATACACCCTGCCAGGGTGGCGAGGTTGCAGAAAAATCAGGGTGGAGAGCAATGAAGTATAGAGGAACGAGATGCATCCTCAAGATCTTCTCAACTTTCTTTCAAATTGTTCAGTGGGCATAAGTTCTCTAGTGGCGGCTTCTCCTATTTCAGGGTGTAGTAACCAATGTTTTAATTCTGTGTAGTGACAGCGTTCTGTGTTGGGGAGATGGAAGTCCTTCTCGCAATTCTCCAATGTTAGTATATCCCAGCCATGGAAGAGGTTAGAGATAGTGAAGCATTTCCCCTCCCTCCACAGGTCAAAAGGCCCTGGTTTAATAGCTGGTGGGAACATTGGGTTATAGTGAATAGGGGTGCACAGGGATGGGAAACTGGTCCACCCACCTATTTGAGTGTTTTTTGTCCCACACATTGAGTAGTTTTTATCAGGATGCTAAGATAGGTGTTGGGAGGGCGATCTATCTTTGGTTTCCATGTTAAATCCCAAATATATCTACCAGTTATTGCTTATCAATATAGAGCCGATGCATATCAAATTCCAATTGAGACACTCGGAGATCTCTCGGCGTTTGGGCCACCTTGTAATATAAGTAAAGGTGTGGGAGGGCTAAGCCACCTACATCTCAGGAGTCATAAGAACTTGTATGGCAGTCGTGCTCTACAACCCTCGGCTCTGCCATATGAAGCAATTTAATATTGAACGAAGAGAAAGTAGAAACTCACGTTCTAGTTCGATAGGGAGACTGAAACAAATAAAGTATCTTAGGACCACCATTTTAATGGCTTGAATCCATCCTGGCAAGAAATGTATAAGGGGGCCCATCGCTTGAGCTTGGCTTATAGGCCTTGTAGGAACAGGGGATACTTTCCCCTAAAGAGATCTGTGATATTTTGCATTAGCTTAATGCCAGGTATGTTATATCCTTTTTGGCTCATTTAATGGCACAGTTTGTATTCGCTGCTCCATTTCTTGTGTTGAGAGAGTCAGGTTTAACAAGAATGACTTACTAAAATTGATTTGGAAGTCTGCCACTCCTTCGTATATCTGGAGTTCCTTTTGTAGCATTGCGAGGGAGGTCTGGGGGTTCGGAAGTGACAACAGGACATCATCCGCAAAGAGAGAAATATGTGTTCCAGGGAACCAAGGAGGAGGCCTTGAATTGAGGGTGTTGGTAGAGGTTTGATATTCAGGGCTCTAAACTCACTTCATTTACCAATACTCTGGACCTTGGTTGGGCATAGTTGGCTTGCACTACATCTATGAACTGGTTGCAGAAACCAAATTGTCTAAGGGTGTGGTACAGGATGGCTCAATCAACATGTTCGAATGCTTTCTCATTATCTAGGACCAATAGAACTGCTGGTATGCATTTCTTTGGCTTTTCTGACCAAGTGAATCACCCTATGCAGGTTGTCATGCATTTGTCTACCCATGATGAAGCCTGCTTGATCTGGGTGGATCAATTCAGGCTTTATATCTTCTAGTTTGGTGGCCAGGAGTTTTGAATATAGTTTAGCATCTAGGTTGAGGAAGGCTATTTGCCTATAAGAGGCAAGATGCTTGGGTCCTTTTGTGGTTTTGGAAGGACTCACTAAAGCTTCACTCATAGATTGGGTGACTGATTTGGCTTTTGGCATATAATTAAACAGCATTGTTAAGTGGGAAACCAACTTGGCACTAAAAGGTTTGTAAAAGTGAGCCATCAGTTCATCGGGTCCCGGTGATTTATGTAGTTTCAGTGCGCTGATCGTTGATTGGACTTCATTGTACCATATTGGACCTCCTAAAATGTTGTTTTGGGTTTCTGTTACCTGTGAAAGCTTGACTCATGGTAAATAGTTTAACTGTGTCTCCTCATTCACCGGCTCTTCTGTGTAAAGTTGGATATAAAATTGTCCGAATACCCTGGCATTCTCCTTCACTGTGACCACCGGAGGGCCCGTTTCTCTAGAAAAATTCTCAATGTATCCTTTCTCTCGCTTGACTTTAAGCTGGCGTGCTTGGGGGGAGCCTATTTTGTTGCCATGCTAGTAGGTTGTGTGCTTGTTGCGTAAGAGTGAAAATTATATTCGGTTAGTGTGGACTGCATTAAGTTTGCCTCGATTGCTGTTACTTTCCGTTGCTGGGCTCAAGTTGGGTTTTCTTAGTGAGCTGTCTCTGCAGTTCAGCCTCAAATGTCAACCTATCGCGAGTCCTCTGTTTATTGAGGGTAGAAATAAATGCTATGCATATTCCCCTAATTACTGCTTTGAAAGTATCCCAGTTGTTTGATAGATTGGTATCCTTTGGGTCATTTAATTGAAAGAACTCGTTAAAGGTTTTGCGGATTTCATCGCAGAAGATATGATCTCTGGTGAGGGCCCCTGGGGAAAAACCACTGGCGATATTTAGATGTCAGATGTCCCATTCAAGCATCTGGACCACTAGGGCATGGTCTGAAAAGGTGATTGGATGGAAGGAGGGTGCATTCATTGCATGTGTGAGGGATTGGCTAATAAAAATGTGATCTAATCTGGATTAAAAACAGTGAGAATGTAAGAAGAACTTGTAATTCCTGGTCGTTGGATGCAAGGTTCTCCAAGCATCAATTAATCCTACGGAGTGGCTGGCTTGCTTCAAGGATACAGGAATGTTCCCTGTAAGGGCTCTATGGGGTTTTGTGATGTGCATTTAAGGGTACCAAGAGAGGTTAAAGTCTCCCATCATGATGATCACACTCTCGGCGAAGCCGCCCAACACTTTCCTTAGTGTACATAGAAAATGTGCTTGATTAGTGTTGGATGCATAGATAGAAGTAAATGTGCACTTATGACCCACCAGGAAGTCTTTAACCAAAACTGTTCTACCCTCTTCGTCTGTTTTGCTCCCTTCTGGATTGAATTTCAAGGAAGAGTGAAATAACAGGGCTACTCCATTATGTTTAGTGGTAGCCAAGGACTTAAACATTACAGGGTACGCTTTGTGGTGTAACCTGTGGTTCTCGTTCCTTCTAAGATGCATCTCCTGTAGTGCTACCACATCATGTCTTTGGTTAAAGTAAATATTTCCATATCTTGTGACGCTTAGCTGGTGAATTGAACCCTTTGATATTCCACGTCTTATTGGTAAAACACCATGACCGTACAAGAGGATTGGTTTCTATCAACTTTCCCCAGCGTTCCTGCAGGTAGCGCCCCCGCACCACACCGCTTTCAAACCATATTTACCATGCCACTCCCCCACCCCCTCATCTCCATTCGTCCCTCCCCGTGCACCTCGCAACTTGGAGAGTATACTATCATAAAGAAGATCTAGAAAGACGTTTAGGTCATATCCCACAAGTGCATTCTCTTAGAAGCATGTTATCGAAGCGACCTGACCTTGCCATTTGGGCGGTATGCAACTTCTACCTCCCATTCCAAAATGTTCTCCCTAGTTACTACCTGAAACCACCTTGCACCCTTGCTTGCTCAAACCCTGCTGACTGGTCAGAGGTCGTTACAAGACTGTGATGTCCCTCATAGTTAATATGCCGGTGAAGCTAGGCTAGACAATTGCAGTCACTGGTTTATTGCTTTATCTGGTTTCTTGGTCGTTGTTGTGTAATTCATCACCTGATTCAGTGTTGGCTGTAACGCTTGTGGGTTGCTCCTCAACTATTCCTGTGAGTCTCTGGTTCTCTGGCACTGGGATTCCCAAAAAGGATGCCTCCATTGGCTAAGTCTGTGTAGTGGTCCACCTATACTTGATGCGTTCATGTTGAAGTTTCTCCTTGACTGAGCGAAACTGTAAACGACTGGTCACGGTCGTTTGTGTGATGTCCTGAAAGAGAGAGCACGTATCTCCTTGGAATAAAACTTCCTCTGTTTTCCTGGCTGCCTGCAGGATAGCATCTTTTACTTTGAAAGAGTGGAGTTTTGCCAGAATGTCCCAGGGTAGGTTCCCCCGCCCGATGTTAGAGGGCCCACTTGATGGACTCTGTCCAGTTTGATTTTCTTTTGCTCGTTTCCCAATACTTCAGAAAAGAGGCCAATGACAAGCTCTTCCAAAGCTGGCCTCTCAACTCCGCCCTCGAGGATGCAAATGCAAATATTTTTTCTCTGTGGTCTATTTTCTAAATCTTTGCATTTCAATAGGGAAGTTTGCAGGTGCGCTGAGATAGCATAGGTCGATCTCTCCACTTGTTCCAATTTTTGTTCCATTGCTCATACCTTAGCCTCCTGGTCCAATGTTCTAGTGCCCACCGAGTTCACATCTCACTGTAAGGAGAATAGCTTATTATTAATATCCTGTTTGAGTGTGTGTAGGGAGGCATTCAGGTCTGCCTTCAACCCCTCTCGAAGTCCCACAGAGAAGAGAGAAGATCATACTTAGTGGGGGTCATGTCCGCTAGTTGTCTGGACACTAGAGATTCTTCCCCAGTCTCTGTAGGTGTGAAGTAGCTAGATAACTTATTATGTTGGGATTTTTTCGGTGGCATAAAGGCAACAATTACTGGCCCTTCAGTTAGCTCTCTAAAGTCTGCGCCCGTTTTAAGAGTATTACAAACCAGTGTCGGGAGGAGAGTCGTTGGGTCTAGTAGCCAATGTGGTCTGCTCCTACTGGGTCTGAAACAACATTCTTGCTTGAAGGTGTAATTCAGTGGCAGGTCATTGCCATCTCTATCCTCCGCATAGAGCCTGAGATAAGAGAAGGGAGACCATCCCTCTGCTGAAGATCTTATGAGGGGTTACTGTGCATGGACCCTCCTCCTCCTCCGGAGGCCCAGCACAAAATTTCAATTATTTGCACCAAAATTCAACGTGTGTGATAAATATGCGAGTTCTGGATTGAGCATGCCATCCCCATTGTTCCAGGGTCCTTCATTTTGGTGTTTTGTTGCACCCCAGGATCAGGGTAGATTTCTTTCAGCATTGTGGTGGAGCTGCCATATTAAAGTCAGGCACAGAGGCCGACTCATGAATCATCCAATGTCCCTATCAAGCCCATGTGCTGTGTCAACCTGAAGACCTTTGAGGGGGGGGGGGGGGAGGCTACAGTCCTGGTGGTGGTAGGTGGAATCCCTTCTATCCCTCCCGCAGCCCACAATGAAAAGCCTGCTGTGCGTATCTTGATGTGCTTTTCCCACCCCTTCTGCTGGTGTCGAGTGACGTTTTAGATGCCCCTGCACCAGCCATCTCACCTTGACGTTAGCTTCTCATCTGGCAACTCACAACTCTGGGCTGAGCTTTGTGCCGCCATTGCTTACTGCTCAGTGGCTAGATCAGCTGAGTTGCCGCCTGGAGCGCTTTGCTGTCTCCTCATGGTCCTCTAGTATCGTGGCACTCTCCTCGCAATCGATCATTTCTTTGGCAACAGGCGATGGAAAAAGTGCGGCAAGCATTGGGTTGGTATCACCTCGTTCCCCAATTATGCTGCCACTCTTTGGAATGATGATTACTTGTTATAGGGTTCAGTGGCCTCAATATTTCTCTAAGTCTGCCACGGAGCCCTTGTGGATCATGCCCACTCGCCTATCTTGGTTGGCCATGCCCCTCTTACAAGTTTTGATGTGTTTAATTTTGCCCTAGAAGTTCTATTTTTATTCTTCATGTTTGCATATGAAAGAACTACCCATCAAGGTTTTAAGTGGTTTGTCGGAAAGGTGGTGGTGTGACCATGTATTATAAGGAATAAAGTACCCCCTGCTGTCCAACATAAGGATATTGGAAGTCACCTCAGAGTTCCATAACCTAATAAAGGGAACACAACATTCGGCCTTGTTCCTCTATATGGCATGGAGCTGCTCAGTGGCTTGCAATATTCTTATAAAGTATGGCAGAGGGTACTTTATCCCTTAAATAGCGCTACTGGCTCCAGCAATAACAGCTGTCAAAGTCCCTCAGCCTTGTGTAGGCTGTTGTCTGTGGCTCAGGCCAATAACTTAGGGGGTTGCCTTTAAGAACTGTTGTTACCCTCAACAGCGTGCTATAATAGTTAGTTAAATAAGTAATGCTGGGATGAAAAGTCATGGCAAAACTGCCTCATTTACTGCTCTAACAGAAGAATACTGTGGGTTTGGTTAGAATGCACCTTGTGCTCTGTTCAGGGTTTGACTCTATCTCAGTTGCATTCTGTGGCCTGAACTTTATCAAACTCATGCGGGCTAGGTTAAGATCAGCTTATGTGAGTCAGAGCCAGCTACATTCTATGTGGGCATGTGATGAAAGGGGCATTAATGCCTGCCTGTCACCTCAAGTCATTGTTCTAACAACTGCGATAACATCCATCACATGCTGTAGTCTCGGAGTAGCTGAATTACCAACTGTTTAATTGGCTGGTTTCCAGGTGTGCTTCATTGGTGCTGCTTTACCCTGTGGCCTTCATTTTGATTCTTTTGGCAATGTACTGGCAGCATCTCCCCAGGTTCTGGTTTTTCCAGGTAACGTTCTTACTTTCCCTTCTCTTGTTCTCATCCTCTTGTTTTTCTGAATGCTGATTTGACAGTGTCTCCATGTATAAATGATACTGTTCTACCATGCCTCGCTCATCTGTTTAGTCCCTGTCTGTCACCAGTTAGTCCAGGTAGCCACATCACTTGCCTTCTTCCATCTCGCTATGAATGGATCATGTGTACTAATTTGGCAGCATCTCCATGAATCCATATTGCTCTTCGACAGCTTCTCTGTTATTGATGATGGGGTGTAGGAAAGTACCCTCTTTTTGGCATGGTTACCCCAACTTTATGCCAGTTGTCAGTGTATCGGACTGTGTTCACTGGAATCCTGCTAACCAGGACCCCAGTGACTGTGCTCTCTCCCTGTAAAGTTGGTTGACTGGACCACACACACCCCACATTTGGCATACTGGTGCCCCCTTACAAGTCCCTAGTATATGGTATGTAGGTACCAAGGGCATTGGGGCACCAGGAGTCCCCCATGGGCTGCAGCATGTATTATGCAACCCATGGGAGCCTATGCAAAGTGTGTTTGCAGGCCTGCCGTTGCAGCCTGCGTGAAAGGGTGCATGCACACTTTTCACTACAGATCACTGCACCAGGTCACTGTGAGTCACCCCAATAGAAGGCCCTCCTAGCCCAGAGGGCAGGGTGAAGGTACCTGTTTCTGAGGGCACCCCGCTTGAGCAGAGGTGCCCCCACGAACTCCAGCTCCATTTTCATGGACTTTGTGAGTGCCGGGACGCCATTTTTCGCGTGTCCTGATATAGGTCACTACCTATGTCCAGCTACATAATGGTAACTCTGAACCTAGGCATGTTTGGTAGCAAACATTTCGGAATCATACCCCAATACTGTTGCCAGTAGAGGAAGTATGATTCCATGCACTGTGGGGGCTCATTAGAGGACCCCCAGCATTGCTCCTGTCAGCTTTCTGTGGTTTTCTGTGCAGCCCAAGCTGCTGTCATCCCTTAGACAGATTTCTGCTCTCCTGCTGCTTGATGCGCTCAAGCCCAGGAAGGCAGAACAGTTACATGGCTTGGGATAGGTAGACTTCCTAAGCCACTGGTATGCTTTGAAGGGCACATTTGGTGCTCTCCGTGCATAAACCAGTCTGCACCAGTTCAGGGACCTCCAGACCCTGCTGTGGCGTGAAACTGGACAATTGGAAAGGAAGTAACCACAACCCTGTCCATCAACACCCACGGGTGGTGCCCAGAGATCCTCCAGAGGGTCCTTTGATATTGCCATCTTGAATCAAATGTGGGCAGAGGCCTCTGGGAGCATCTGAGTGGCCAGGTCAGGCAGGTGACATCGGAGCCCCCTCCTGATAGGTGGTCATCTGGCTAGGTGACCAATCCCCCTTCCAGGGCTATTTAGGGTCTCTCTTTTGGGTGGGTCCTCCGATTCGGCTTGCAAAATTCCAGCAGGACTCCTCTGCAACCTCTGCTTCGACTTCTGGCCACTGGAACTGCAACTGGACCCTCCAGGGACCGACAATCTGCATCCACAACGAAGACTCTGCTTGCAACATTGTTTCCACGGCTCCTTCCAGCTTTTGCAACATTTCTCCGACTGGACATCCTCTGAGGGTGGCAAGTCTTCAGTCTGCACAAGAAGGAAGAAGGAATCTCCCTTGGAGTGAAGGAGTAACTCCCCTGCATCCGCAGGCACCAACAGCAATGACGACCGGCTGCGTGGATCTCCTCTCATCCTGAGCTGAGTGGATCCTGCATCACAGGTGGTGGTCAGGAATGGTCCTCTCTGCCAGCTGCCCAACTTGGGTTGAGGTAAGCCCTTGCCTTCCCACGCAGGAGAGTACCCCTGTGCATCGTGTCTCTTGTAGCTACCAAGACTTGTTGGCATCTCCTTCAATGTATCTTCAGGCTCCATGTAGCCCCAGCCCCCTTCCCTGTGACACACAGCCCTCTCCATGGTTCTCCTGCAGCGTGAAACCCTTCTTCAGTTGTGCTGCATGGACCTTTCTGCTACTTCTGCTTCCTTGTCCAGAGGGTCATCTGTAGGGGTGGCCTTTTCTTCTGTGGACCCTCCATCTTGCTGAGGGTACCCAGGACTTCCCTCCATGGGTTGAGTCCTCCTGGATCTTGCTGCTCCCTGGCAGCTCCACTTTTGCTAAAGTGTGACTTTTGCCTTTGCCAAGGCTTGTTTGGTGGCTTTTCCAAGCAACTGACAGACTGCAATCTTCCATCCAGCTTGGGACATCGACTGCATCCTCTAGGAACTCTTCACCGACTACAGGGCTGCATTGCTGACTGTCTTCGCCCTGCCGTCGACCAACTCCTGCAACCACAGACGGGTAGGTAGTGGCTCCTGCCCCCACCACATACTTGTGACTTCTGGACTTGGCCCCCTTCTTCTACAGGTCTTCCTCTTCAGAAATCCACCGCTGGTTTCTTGCTGTCTTTTCAGGGTATTGCATTTACTTATTTTACTCTTTTCTGGTGTTTGGGGAAAATCCAGTAACTTACTTCTTTCCTCTTGGTCGCTGGAGGGCAGTATGGTACTTACCTTTGGGGTTTCCTAGTTCCTCCAACTCCCCTCTACCTATTCCACTTACCTGGATGGGGGAACCAGCATTTGCATTCCATTTATTTTAGTATATGGTTTGGGCTCCCCCTAGGGTCACTATTGTCTATTGCTATTGCACTGTTTTCTATTGCTATTTTTGCTTATTTCTTATTACTAGTGTACATATTTAGTGTGTTTACTTACCTCATTTTGGGGTAGTTGCCTATCTAGTATTTGTGGTAATTGTGTCACTAAAATAGGAGTGTTTTCTTTCAAGTGTGTAAGTGCTGTGTGATTACAGTGGTATTGCATGAGCTTTGCGTGTTTCCTAGATACACCTTGGCTGCTCATCCACAGCTACCACTAGAGAGCCTAGCTTCTAGACGCTGCTTTCACTACACTACACTAATAGGGGATACATGGACCTGGTATAAAGTGTAAGAACCTTAGGTACCCACCACACACCAGTCCAGCTTCCTACATTGGTGGTGCAGCTGTGGGATAAGCACTTGCAATTGCCTTACCCCTCTGTCACTTGGTACTCTCCACAGGAAAGACCACTTACTGACTAGGGGTACACACTGCACTCGGTATCAGGGACTTAGTCTCTTAAGCTTGGGTAAGCTATGGGTTTAGGCGTAGCCCTTGCTCCAAACATATGTGGGGAGACTAAGAGTGTAGTTAGGAACACCTACACCACTCTAACCATACAGCATGTCTTTAGTCTTCCAGGTCATGGCCTCACCCTATGTGAGTCTTACCTTCCAAGAGCTCAGGAAACTGTGTACTGAAAGGAAACTAAAGACAGGTAGGAACCCTAATAAGAGTCTGCTCCTAGGCCTGCTCCTCCAGGATGACCAGGACCATGGTGGTAGCCAGGAGGAGGAGGGGGATGTAGACTGTCATCCCCCAGTGCTAGAGAGCCAGGACCTAGACACTGACACTGAGGAGGGTTAACAGAGGTCTTTCCGAGGATCAGGGAACCCTTAGTAAACCCCTAGCAAAGCCTCAGGTAGTGGGAGGGGAAGCCATACCAGTAGGCCCCCCTTTGTGCCCAGAGGGTTAGTTGAGAGGGTAACTAAGAATAGGGACAGATCCTCCTCTGCTCACTCTGTCACCTCAGTCTCTGAGGGGACACACTGTTCAAGTTCAGAAGAAGACTCCCTAGATCGGAAACTCAAGCAGCTGAGACCGGAGGAGGCCAAGCTGAGGCTGCAGCGGAAGAAGCTGGCCCTTGATAGCGAGGCCTTGGAAGTGGAGAGACAGAGGCAGGGTTTGTGGTTAGCACCCCATAGTGTCAGCAGTTTTAGTTTCAGGGAGTCTAGGTTCAGGGAGGACTCTTTGGATTCGAGAAACTTAAACACCTACAAAGTTAGGGATTACATATACAAGTAGTTCACTGCTCTGGAGAGGGCCTGTGAGGTACAAAGGATCCCTCAGAGACAGTGGGCTGCTATCTTGTGCCTCCGTTTCTCTGACGGGGATGGATAGACTCCTCACTGTCAAGGAGAAAGATGCAGACAACTGCTCTGTTTTAAAATCTGCACTCTTAGAGAGGTTTGGTCTCACCACTGAACAATACAGAATTAAGTTCAGCGAGACCAGGAAAGAGTCCTCCCAGGATTGGGTGGTATTTGTTGACTGTTCTGTTCAAGCTTTGGAAGGCTGGTTACATGACAGCAAAATCAGTGACTATCAGGGCTTATACATAAGAAACATTGTATAAGTTTAGTGATTTCACGTGTAATTTGGACCCATACACAGCTCTGCCAATGTCGAATCCAGTTCCATACCGGCACATTGACTCACAAAAGCACACAAATCTGGTAAATTACCTCAAAGCTGGGGAGAGGGTGTGATGAAACGGCCAGTACAGTCGACTAGTTAATCAGGTTCGAATTTCGGAGTTCTGTGAGTCTGGGCAAATCATTTAATCTCCTTGTCCCTAAAAATAAAAAAAATGAATGTGCCCCTGTGTAATGTAACTGACGTTGATGTAAAGCGCTCCAATACCTGCGTGTCAAGCGAGCGCTATTTAAAACTGCAAACAAAAAAAATAAATAGAATAAAATAAAATGCTGACGCGCAGCGCCATCTGCTGTTTTTGTAATGGTGCGCCTACTCTGCTGTGTCAATGTGACTTTGTCTTTGGCCGGACCTACCGCAATTCTTCTATTTCAGTGGTGGGCTTCCACACAAATCTTTGTTTATGCAATGCCATATTATCTCCCTTTCAGGTTACAGGGATAAGGAAGTGACATGGATGAGAGTGTGGAAGGCTTTTTAAATGGGAATGTGTGAGGAACTGACAGGAATTTGGGTGGTCGAAGGCTTTGGGTATGGCAAGGGTAAAAGGGTGACTGTTTGTGACTAAGTTGTGGCTGGTGAAGTGTCAAAGTGGCTGGGCGGGGGAAACAAAACAAAAGTTGAACATTTTTTTTTTTTTTTAACTTAACTTACCTTGACCGCACTGCTGCACCACTGCTCTCTGCTGCACTGCAGGCACAGGCTCCCAGCCTGCCCTGCGGCCAATCCTGACACTGATCAGAGCAGCGTTAGGATTGGCTGGAGCACCCTGGCTGGAGGCTCCGAGGCAGAGTGGAAGTCTCTCTGCCTGCTCTCTCCACCCGGCAACACTTTGTTGCATTGGAGTGAGCCCTGTGCACACGTGAGTTTGGCCAGCCCGAGACGGCTGGCCAAACATGCATGCGCCCTGAGGGGAGTGCTGTGAACTCCCCTCCATGACTGTCATCCCCTCATGGCCCCTTTAAAAATAAAATGATAATAAACATGGTTTATTATCGTTTTATTTCTAAAGGTTTGCAGCTGCTGCTGGCGGGGGGACGGGGGTGCTCTTGGAGGAGCCGCCCCTGCTGTGACTTTCATTGGTGACATGCTCTCTCGCAAGGACTTTCTAGGCCTGCTCAGGTTTTTCCTGCGGTCACTGCATGGCCACCTGACATGGAGGGCAGTGGCTGCGAATCTTTTCAGACTGGAGTAATGGTGGATAAAGGGGGTAGCGTCCTGCTGGGAGGCAGTAGGGCATGAGTTAGGGAGGGATGAAATTCCACCACTTCTCATTTGTGTCTGCCCTTCACACTACTAGGAAATTAGACCATGTGGCGTGGGGAGCAGAAGACCTAGGTTAGATTAGGCTGGAGACACCCTCTCGCCTTCCCCACCCCACCCCACCACTCTCACAGGATTCCTGCACAACCTGCGCTACAAGGGTTCTCAGGGAAGCACAATATTGCACATTAAAGTGGGCAGGGCTTCAACAAAGGGAGGTCAATTACAACTAGGGGTGGGCATAACTCATCAAATTACATGAAAACTCCACGAGATTCCATGGACGTCTGCAAATGTGTGGACATTGGCACATTGTGCTGTTTTTAGCACCAGGAGCTTGTCCACATTGAAACATCAGCGAAAATGGCGCCTAGCACTGCGTCAAAATGGTGCTTCTGATTGAGCTGATTTTGCTGCTCCAGGAGTCGATATTCTACTCGAGCTGCAGCTTTTTCACTGCAAATGGTTGCGACCGCTCACAGCGAGAACATCTCGCCGAGTGCCCCACTAGCGCCGAAAATCATGCTAGAGACATAAATTCTCTCTTGCTAACTTAGTTGGTGAACCTCCCGCAAGAAAAAACTGCCACACAGCGGTTGGCGAAATTTGGCCAGAAATCCATGTTACAAGCGTAATGCGGAGTGGACAAAATTCTGCCAACTCCGCCGGCGGAGCTGAATTTATTGCTCACTCCTAATTACAACCCAATTATCACTACCGAAGGACATCATTTTCAGTTTGATGGAGTGAAATGTCTCTCTTACATCAGTCTATCTCCTGTCCCAATGCACCATTTGTTCTCGATCCCTGCACAGAGGTGATGTACTGCTGACTTTCTACCACAGGAGCCTCCGCGTGTGGAAGACCATGGGATGCCACCTTTCATGTATTGAAGACCATCCTATACAGGGCAGATTAATTGGAATAATAATGATGGACCCAGGATGAGAAATGGAGCGGTGGCCTTGATGTGCGGAGAGAATCTCCCTGCCCGAAGAACAATGCTTGTCTCTACTTCCAAAATAAACTTTTGATTGGAGGCTTCTTTATGGAGTATGAAGGCATGCCTACCATTTGTTATGGCATTACGTTGTTGATGAAAGTGCTCCCTCCATAGACGCGGGAACACTTTTGCCAAAAGTTCCCCCCCCACTGAGCAGCGGTGCTCTGTGGAAATGAGTCTTCTGGGAGGGTTGACACATGGCTTCTGCCAAGGTGGCGCTTGCACAACATTCTCTGGGGAATAAATGATCATGTAAGTATTTGGGAAGGACCACCCCAGAAAAACCCAAGAATGCTCAGAGGGGCTAGGTTCTGCTTTCAGAGAGGGATATCAGGGGCAGGTAGGGTGTCACGCTTTGGGAGTGTGGAGAGTATCAGGAGGCATTGGGGCTGTGAGAGGGACTGTGAGAGTGACACAGACTGGGATCAAAGGAGCCCCAGAGTGTGACAGTTAGGAGTAGATGACAGGATTGTCGAGAGTGACAAGCATCCTGAGGTTATCGGGGACTGTGAATGTAACCGGACAGGGAATGCCACAGGGCCCGAGAAGGTGACAGGAACATAGAGGTTGACAGGAAGTGGAGTGTGAAGTGGGTGATGAGGTCAGCAGCATGGGGGCGGCAGGTGTCGGGAGTGTGACAGGGACTGAGGCGGTGAAAGTGACTGATATTCTGAGAGGGGCAAGAAGTGGGGCAGGGAGTGTAACACGGATAAAGAGGGTGATAAAGATGGTGATGGTGACGGATGTGAAGGCTGACATGGTATTAGGTGTTACAAGGATTATTTGGGTTTAGGATTGGGGCGTGGCAGTTATTGAGTGGCAAGGATTCAGATGGTAAGAGAGATTGGTAAAGTTGTATAATGTGGAAGAGGATATTGCCACTCTCCACTGCCCTGAGTCTTAGGGACACACCTGTTGGGTGTTACACTGAGCAGCTCTCATGTCTAATCTTCATCACATACAAAATGAGAGCAGGAATCTGGAGTGTTCCCTTTAGTAAGAGAAAGACAGCCTGTGACAAGTCAGGGAGGGGCCCAAACACCCCCAGTCCTTTTAAATATCCTCACCTTAGTCATAAACTTTCAGTTCGAAAACCCTTGCTTCACCTCAGCTGCTACTTACCTACTCTTCATAACCTTTCCACCACCTCGGATGCTATGGACGCCCCCTTCCCTGCCTCAGTCCCTACCAACCTGACCCTATGTACCTGCCCAACTCATTGCTACCCCCGCCTCCAAAGCATTGTTCCCACATCAGGTGCTATCCAAATGCCCCATACCCCCCTACCCTAACCAGCTACTACCCACCTAGCACCCACCACACATTCTTTCCCCACCTCAGTCATTCTCCATTCTGCCCCAGCTCATTTATTACCCTCAAGCCACACAGCCCTTCTCTGTCCAAGTCACTGCTCACCCACCACACACACCCCTCTCTCAGCATCTACTTGCACCTACAGCCCTGTGTCCAGTTCCAGGGGAGAGGGAGGAGGTTCATCACCCTCCAATACCTCAGAAGCATGTACTTTAAAGGTTTGTGTAGAGCACAGGTCTTCAAACTGGGGGGCGGGCCACCCTTGGGGGGCCATAAGTGATCCCAGGGGGGGCACCAAACTCTGGCCAAAAGAAATATTATACAGGTAACATGCTTTTGTTTTAAGCAGAAGCATGTTATTGCAGTTTTAAAAAGGTAACAGTACTTAACTGCAATGTTTAAATAGGTTTAAACATATTTAAACATTGCCATCTTTCTAAAATAATTGTGAAACATTCTGAGGGGGGGGCCCAATTATTTTTATTTTTCAACTGGGGGGGCGCGGCATTAAAAAGTTTGAAGACCACTGGTGTAGAGGGACCTTGTGTGTTCCAGCTCTGTGTGAAAATGGGTTTGCAAAAGCATCCTCTGAGGGATAGCTCCAGGTGTTTGTTCATGACCACCGCTACCCCATCCTTAGATAACATAGTTCACTGGTGCCAGTCTTCCAAGGCACATATTGCATGCTATTGTATTTCAATTTAGCTTTAGACAAGTCCTGCAGCCCGGATGAGGAAAGACAGCCCATCTGACCTTACTTGAAGTAGCTCTAAGCACATCCTCACTACCATCAGACTAGTATCCTATGTGTCCCCACGTTCTGGTTGAATGTCCTTGTGGATGGAGTGTATTTAGTGTACAGGATGTTTCATTCCCCAGATTCCTTACTTACCGCCTGTTATGCTAACTGGCATGTAGGGCAGCAACAAAGGACCACTCACTTCTGTCTTGGGCAAGTTTCTGTACAATGTCCCAGCTGTGGTTCAGGGTCTTTATTTTTCTTTCCAAAGTTTACCTCTGGGTGTTCTACGGTTCGCCTTCTGGGACCCAAGTGAGAGATGTTCTTGTGATGGAATCTTGTTTTCTTCTGATGGATTATCCTAGCCATCTTTCTTATAATAATAGGGTCGAGGCTCTCTTACTTGCATCTGGTGAGCAGCTGCATTCCCCAGGTCCCAGCACTGCCTATTGGGAGGGTCATAAAAGATCTAAAAACTGTCCTGGTAGATCTTTAGCCACTGGTGCGGTTTACTATTGTCACTACACTTGAACTTTGTATGCATTATATAAATACAAATAAATCCATGTAATGTTGTACCTAAAAACATGAAGAAGAATTAGTTTACCAATGCAACAGTGGCGATGGGGAAAATTACGAGGAGTGGAACAACGAGGAACTAAGGAAACTGGCACTGAAGAAAGAAAGACGAAGTTGCACAAGATACTACTGCTCAGTCATACGGCAGTTTTACAGAGAAGCTGCATACAGCTTGTGGGAAATAGCGCCTAGAGTTTTGACGACTACTGTGGGTGCTTGCAGAGAGAAGGCATGCCGTGAAGAGCAGAACTGCAGAGCAGGAGGTATGCTGTCAAAGAGGACAGAGAAACTGGGTATGGTGACAGCATACCTCACACCATTTTGCAGCAGCTTGCTGGGTGAGGGTCTAGCGTGTGCTCTCTCTCGGCCATGCCAACACTCGCTCTAGGTGGGTGACAGTTCCAGTGGTTGCAGGTCGCGCCCACTGGCACTCATTTCTGGGGACTGGCACTTATTTGTTTCTATTAATGCTTTGACCTAGAACAACAGAGTAGAAAACACACAATGGTGAATGACTGGGAAAGATAAAAACCGAAAAGAATGACAAAAAGAGAAAGCAGGGATGAAAATGAATCTACAAGAGTGAGACAAAGTGAAAGAGAGGGTCTGGTAGTGGATTAAAGAGGCGTGAAGTGGAATAAAGACTGAGCACCCTTGATATTCAGTACTCCTGACAACCGTAGCTTCTGCGCGAGATTTTGGGCCCTGGCACTTGTTTCTTTAGTGAGCACATTTACAGCCCAAAGTTAAAAGCACATTGGACTGTTCTGAACGATTTTTTTCCCTGGCATTGCTTATTGCTTATCTCTGGAAGGTCGAGTTTTTCATAGTAACACTGTTGTGTCCAAGACCTCTACGTTATTTATCTGTAACTAAATCAAACGCCGAGGGATCTGTATGTCAGAGGCCCTCACCAAATGTGAAAGGTTCCGAAGCTGTTGCCTTTGTGGTGAAGGTCCCTGACACTGAAATGTTGGCGCTCCTACAACTTATTATTCAAAAACATTGGACCAGAAAATTAAATATAAGCAAATGTAGTCGGGTTCTGAACACGTATGCATCCGTAGTTTTGAATGTGTTTGTATGGACGTGTAGTCGACATATTAATAATAAAGACATTTCTCGGAAAGTTCACAGTTGGAAAATGTAATTTTTAAACCAAAATGAGTTATAGTCCTGAAGCCTGAATAATGAGCAAGTAAGATATCTGAGAACAATTAAAACCGTTTTTTTTCACGTTTTTCCTGTCCGTAAATGTAACTGGGTTGCTAGTACCACCTCGGGTCACCAGGTGGCGGTGCCGTACAATGAATACTTTCAAATAACATGTGGAACCTCTTAAGACACTTGCCAAATTGTGTGTGTGATACATCAGTTGGGAATGTACACACTCAGCCAAATGGCTGGAGTAATGGAATTTGTAAAAAAAAAAAAAAAAAATCAGGTCTCAACGCGCTCTCATTAAACAGACTTATGTTTTTGATCTGGTTCTGTAGCCAGAAAACTTTAGCTAGCTGGCAGACCTCAAGCCACCCAATGGCATAAAAAGTACAAAAGGGAGATGCATAGAGAGAGACCGAGCTTGGATCAGAGTCTTTATAGCAACTAAACATTGTATTTCATGTAGGTTTGTAGTTTGCCTTTGTTAGGATGGGCTGTCCAACCAGGCCAAGGTTATTTTCCGGACGGTCTGCGTTCCTAATAATTTCTGGTGAAGGGATGTGAAGCAGGACTATGTTTAGACTGCAGATGCAGCGTGACACGCAGCTTTAAATGAATCACACTTGCAAGGTCATTTGTTTTACTTGGTTGTCATAACCTCTTGTTGCAGTTACCTTTTTTGTTCACAAAAATGTAAAGTTTTTTGAGCTCGCAGCTTTTCTTGAAGGTGCAACAAAAGTACTAACCTTTTGTGAACGTTTCACTGAAATTGCCCTTTGACTCGGTATAAACATGCATGCACTTAAGCTCTCTTAAAAATGCAAGAAAAGTACTAGCTTTTTGTCTGTGTTCTACTACTGTGACAACATTAACACTCGCACAATTCTCTTGCTAAGAAAAACAACCACATTCTAATTGCTAACATTCCCGTGAATAATTTGATTTACATACACAACATACACTATCTTCGAACGCTAAGGGCCTCAATTACAGGCCCTAGAGGCACATTGCGCCACCAAAGGTTCATTTTTTTGATGCTCCAGTGGCGCTGTGTGCTAGCCCATATTTACAAGGCCATGCAATGCCACCTGCGTGACTTTTCATGGCCTTGTAAATACGGACCGTTTTCACTGATAACTCTGCGTGAGAGGGGCTTTCCATTGGTTGTTGCTTGGGGTGTTCCCACACAATAGCCATGGAACCCAAAGGAATCTGCTGCATTCCCATATTTACAAGTCTGAGAACGTGTGAGATTCCTACACCACCTCAGGGGTAGCAAAAGAGTGATGTAATGGGGAGAAATATCTTTATTTCTCCCCACTTTTCCTCTTTCTATGTGTGCTGTATTGTGCAGCACACATAGAAAGAGGAAAATACCCCTTATGTTTGTTTTTGCGCAGGAAGGTCTCCGTTCATGCACAAAAACGATCATCCCCGCAACCCAGGCATCCTTGTACCTTGGTGCAAGGGTGCCTGCGTTGGCACTAGGCAGCAATTTTGTTCGCCAGTGCAGGGGGAGAGGACAGACATGTGCCGTATCTTCTAGATACAGTTAATTTCTGCCCTTTCCCAGTGGCGCATGGCGGCCTAGCAAGGCACTTGGTGCGCCACCTTGTGCCATGGGCCTCGTAAATGAGGCTCTAACTTTTTTAAAGCTCTAAGCAAAAATGTGTGCTTTATTTTTTACATAAAACAAAAGTAATACTAACGTAATGGTATTAGTTGCCATCCTCTTGAAATAACAAGGTTTTCTTCTATTAAATTCTGAATGTTCATGTATCTTTGCCTCATTGTATACTATCAATCTGTATAATCATCCTTTCTTTCAAAACACTTTTCCATTACCTTTCAGAAACCTGACAATTTTTTTCTACTCTTAAAGTAATGCATTCTAATTAAAAGCCAAATTACGTAACAATGGAAAAACATGACTCATTGCAACAAATAACAAGGTGATGGTGGGAATTCTTGAATCAATGTCAAGCTCTTGCAATCGCTCGAGGACAAATTCCAGTTTACTTTTTTCTGCCCATAATTCCAAAGAGATCCAGCATGTGCAGATCAGTCGATCCTGCTCCAACATCAACACTGCAGCCTGAACTGCTAGGTCAGGTCCCATTCCGACGGGAACACAAAGCGCTGCCACCAGCAATAATATTAATTAAAAAAAAAAATTATTGCGGGATTTGAAAATCCCATGCTTTATTTGTAAATTTTGCACTATTCCTGGGTCTGCAGAACCTTCTGGGAGTCAGGATTCGTGACTCCAGCACAGGATTCACGAACCCTATAAAAAATGATGAAAAAATATTCATAGCACTACTTCTGCACTTGGCTGACGCCACATGAAGGAGATGGCTGCATTTGGTGGGGTAGAAGCAGGGACTGGCCACACAGAGCCCTGTGGGCAACCCACTGTTCCGCAAGGTGGAATGCCATGCGTAGCTAGGGGTTGGCTGCTTTGGGGAGTTGAGTTCAGGTCTGGGCCAGAGGGCAGACAATGTTGCCAACCCCGCTGTACACTGCCAAGGCCTTGCACAGCATTAATCAATATGCAGTTGAGGTTGGTCACCTTCAGAAGGTAAGGTGCTGGGTTTGGAGTACTGGGCCTGTGGCCAACCCTGCTGCACATGTCTGAAGGCTCTGTGCTGTGAGATTGATCACCCGGGAGTGTTGGGGGGAGAGCCTGCATAGCATAGCATAGCATGATAGGACTTACACATTTGTGTTTACCCATATAAATAAGTAAATAGGAGATCAGAATTCTAGCATCCAAAGTTTTCACTACAACGCCAGGGCAGTCTGATGGTATAACACTTAACATGTTTCCACTAGCACCTGGCCGAGATGCGGCATTCAACATGCTCCCACCACTGGCTATCTGAAGGTGCAGCATGTTTCAGCCAGTGGCTATCTGAAGGTGCAACATGTTCCCACCAGTGGCTGGATGAAGGTGCAACATGTTCCGACCAGTGGCTGGCTGAAGATATAACACACAACATGTTCTCACCAGTGCCTTGCTGAAGATGTAACATGCAACATGTTCTCACCACTGCCTGGCTAAAACTAATATGCAAACTGTTCCCACCAGTGCTTTACAGAACCCAACTGCTGGTGATATAAAAGGCACCATTGTTTCTGGAGTTTTTAAAGAGTAACCAGCATTTCTACCAGTACACATTTACTACTATGCACTCTAGAATGGGGAATTATTTGAGAATTTTCACTGTCTTCACCAGGCATGGAGGAATGGGCACAGCCCCCAACACGTGGCAACTGTCTACTGTGCCTTCAAATAGCCTTGTACACAAATCGTGGAGAAGTTCAGGACTCAAGTTCTCTGTCTGACTAGAGTGCCAAAGAGTCAGTGGGCTGTGTCACTGTGCAGATTTACCAATATGAGAAAAATTGCCTTACAAGGGGACAATAGCCAATCTTCCCTCCCGTTAGTGCACGGGTCTTACAGTTACTCAGTAGCTCTCAAAGTTAATATATTTGCTCAAGTTACTCAATAGCTCCCAACGTTAATAAATTTGCTGGCAATCTGGAACTTGTAGTTCTGTGTAACAAATTAGAAAATCAGGACAACAAACCCATAATGCAAAACCAGAAACCTACAGCTAGTAAGGTATTCACCATGAAGCGTGAGAACTTAAGAGTTCCGAAACACATGGCCCGAGTAACTCTATGGTCTTAAAAATTGTGAACCCACTGGAGAAAAACAGATAGGATAAACCAGAAAAATCAAAAGGGAAATCATAAGATTGTACACCGAGTGTGACAGCTTTTAATGTTGCAGTGCCTATAGATGGAAAGCATCACTCTAAAAGCAGAATATGTGACAGAAATATATGAGCTAATGCTTCTAAACTCAAGACAATGCCCGGAGGCAACAGTTACATCCTCATTTGCTGGTGTCAGGGCCTGGCTGGCACTTTCCGGATTTGCAGCAGGCTTATGGTCTTTCTTTCAGAGGTGGATGGGCTGCTATAACCAAATGTGGAAGCTCATTCTAATTATGGCCTTCTGCAGTGTGAGGCCGGTTTCAACTTTTTTGCAACGGCTGATTTTGGTTCCTTGCCCGGCCCTAGTGGGCCCTGAGGAGGACAATGTAAAAAAGACCAGCTCAAGCCCTTCCGAAAGGATCTCACTGATGCTCTGGAGCTGCGTTCCATCAAAGATCTGGCGCCTGATACAGACTTTGTCATCTGTGGGGTACCCAGATCCAAGTCAGTGTGCTGTCTCTGCATGCAGTTTAACGATCTACATAGAAATTCTTTTACAAGGTGTGACAGCAGCCCCAGGGTAGGACTGCCCTTAAATACAGTATTAAGTATTAAGAACTAGATACTCCTCTTAGAGTTCCATAGATAACTACTTTTCACCATAGCTCGACTGCATAGATATTTTATGATTTGCCTGTATCTTTGGTCGGCATGGATAGACCCACACCAAATGTGGCACTTGATTAGGGTATGTGGCTAAGATATGGTATGCTAACTTCTGTGCACTCCATGCAAGAGCAAAAAAAAGATGTGTATTCCTATTTTAGTACCCATAGGAAATTTTCCTTGCAGCTACAGCAAAGACCGCTAACCAGATTAACATGAAACAAGCCAGGAAAGCAGAACTTAAATCACAAAGCAAGCTTTTGTGGTTTGCATTGAGTAGGTTTTGAGAAAGATGCTCTGTTAGCTTGAAAGGATTCACACTTTTGTATGTCTTTTCAATTGAAAAGCAATTTGATGACCTACTTACACCTTTTTACCTTTTGCAGCCCTTGTATAACATGCATGAAATTTGGCAGGCACTTTGTATGTTGATCTTACCAATGGCATTTTCAAATCTGTACAGATTAAATTGGGGGAAGTTAAAAAAACAGACGACAAAGATTTTCATTTGCTTACAACATTGGCACAGTGTAGTGAATCTACACAAAGTTTTGCAGAAGCTTGAAAGAAACAGTATTCTATTGAAAGTCAAGTTTTTGTGCCAAGCTGTCAAATCTCTCAGCTGAGGGGCTCTGTCCACAGGCTTTGGACGGTGAGAGGATCTTAAGAGTGCAGTTTTTAACAGTCTTGGTCTGCCAGAGGTAAGGGCGATCCCTTCAAGTAGCCACGATGCTGCTGACACTTTGAGCACCTAAGCAGATACTGCCTTCCCAAAGGAGCCCCAAGAGAGGAAAAAACCCAGAAGGGACATATAAATCTCCAATGAAGTCTGTAAGGCCCCTAGATGATAAGGATAAGAAAATGGAACCAGCGGACAGAGGTAGGTCTCAGGAACACCTCTAAAGACAAGGACAAGAGACTGGAAACACCAACAGAGCATAAAAACACACCAACAGGAGCAAGAAACCACCAACTGGAGTGAAGAAGTGTTGCGATGCAAGGATGAAGGGACTACAACCCAATTTTCATCAACAGTATGGGAAATTATTTAATGAATTGGTGGTCATCTTGGATTGGGTTGAGGAAAACCCTATAAATTCCACCCACCCTCAGCATGGCTTCCAGGGGGAGGATTGCCAAAAACTTCACCGGCTTGCTGGCTGCCGTGTAGACATACCTATATGGATATGCGGCTGCCAACCGACTTCATTGCTGCCCTGCAGGTAAGAGGAGAGTTCTTCCTGCTCTATAGAGCTAGATGCAAGAGAAGCTGTCGGACGGGGCATGGGCTACATTGAGGCAAGTGGTGTAACACAAGCAATCGGGGTCAGATTGGGATTACAATTTGGCCCGGAGACTGCAAAAAAAAGTGGCCCACATTTGAGCTGCTTGGTTACTCTCAGAGGTCTCATTTTTAGAGAAATGTTTATGAAATTAAGCATTTTATAGCATATACAGCCAGTAACATTGGTGAAGTCTAGGAGCACAGCAGTTCTGAAAACTGAATACTTAAGTGCAGTCTTAACACTCTGCACAGTGTAGTTAGATACACTTTCCCAACCAACTATGTGCTTGACTCTGATCATCACATAAATCACACATCTAGTGCAAAGTCAAGGGGAAAGGGTTAGACTGGAATCTCTGGGAATAGGACATGTAATGTTCATAAATAAGAGTAAGAGAAAGAGCAGCTGTGGACCTCTCCCTTGGCAAATAGTACCTTTAATGACAAACATTTTGCTTATCAGCCATAAAAACATTTAGAAAAACACTCACAAGAAATTAAATCTAGCTGCCTCACAAAGGTTGCACCTTTTCCTGAACGCAAACACCATTTGCTCAAAGACTTGGCTGTGCTAGCTCTTCTATGATCCACATGGTTGGGCCTCTGAGATTCAAACCTATCATAACAGAGAGAGAGAAAAACACATGTATAAGTCACCTATGGAAAACACAGTCTAAAGCACCCCATATTAACAATATCTAGTGCCCTCACAAGTCTGGCTTTAACCCACGTTTATGTAGATTTTGACAAAGTATTTTCTAGAGCATCTCCTGAATGGAGCTGAAAAAATAATACCTTTGTTAATGCTTACTTGAAGATTAACCATCTTGCACAAGGTGGAAAGATACCCATTCCCAAACAACTTTGTGCTGGGCATTGATCATTATACTAATCAGAAATCTCACACACAGTCAAATGGAAAGGGTTAAGTCAGGATATCTGGGAACAGAACCTACAACTGCACAGAAAGAACAGGTCTTAAACTCTCATGATTTCTTCTCCAGCCAATTCACAATGAAGGGACTTCGGGGAACATAACCTGCAACAAAAATAAACAGAGTAAGTTTACTTTTTACCCATACATAAAATAGATCTTGCAGATTTAAAAAAAACAGATAAAATACATCATTTTACCTGCAAGAATAGTTTGCAATGCCTTACTATTTCCAGTGAATTATTCCTTCCTCCTAATTTACTGGGAGAGAAGAGAACCTGTAATACAGAGAGAAAAAGAAATAACACCAACACCAGAAGGGCATAACAAATTCACAGATATATACAGCTATGCCTGCTCACAATTGTTGTTTTTTTAACCTAAAAGTATGCAGATTTTCCCCTACTTAATTGCAGGAAACATTGTATAGGGCTAGAGTGGATTTGACATTTCTGAGCATCCTTTCCTTTCCTTGGTCAATAGAGGAGACATTGTAGAAAACAGATCCTGCCAGGACACAAATAATAGCTATCTGATTAGGGACAGCAAAAATATACTTTAGTAATTCTGAAACAAGAAATCTAGATCTATCACAATGTGTAGTCTTTTACCTGGATGTACAAATGCTTGTCCAATGTTTTCATTGGCCTCTCTCTGCAAGGCTAGATTGTCTCAGCACCAAAAGCTCTTGCATTCATATCAATAATACCCTTGGTCAGCTTCACTGTGTAGGACTCCAGAAAACAGAACTGCAACAATAGAGAAACAACAAAGACAATATCTAAATGTCACCTGCAGAAAGTGCCCTTACAAAATTTCCAAAACGTATAATGTAGCTCAATCACAGCACCTGATCTTTTTCTTAAAGTAAGCATCTTTTCTCCAGAATATTTCACAGGATTATCCCTGAAGGGCTAGAGTGCATTTGAAATTTCTGTGGATATTTTCCAGGTCCTGTTTCACAGGGGAAAGAGGAGTGGGCTAGTAGAGAAAAGAACCCATAGAAAGAAAATAACACTTGATTAGGATCTACCAAAGGATATTCCCAGAAAATTTAAAAGTTAACTCAAGCCAGCATAATTTGCTATCATTTACTGAATGTATGTACCTGTTGCCCAAAGTCCTCACGAGGCTGTCTGCACAGGACTAGAGTGAATCTCATTACTGTCTTTAAACTTCATGTAGATACTTCTCTTGTTCAAGTTAATTACAGAGGCTCTGAAGAATATAACCTGTACCAACAGAAAGAAAAGAAATAATAAAAACAAAATTATGCAAAACTGAGCAACATACATAGCATCCGATTCTTGTAGTAAATGTGTTTTTTACCTAAAAATTCACAGCTTCTAGCCAAACTCTTCACTGGGTCTTTTCCAGAGGACTAAGTGATGCTTGGTAAAAAGAGCAGCTTTGAAATCAGTGCCACTTCTCATATCAATTATTCTGATAAATCTTTGTTTGTATTCACAAATGAGGAAAAGGAAGTCTGGGGTGTGAAGAATGCTAAAAAAAAATGTATCCGTACAATCTAGTAATAAATTTGCTCCAAAGACAGCAGTTGATGTTCTGTTGCTGCTTTTAAGTCTAGGCTGTGGAGTGACTGCATTACTCAATCAAGAGTTCCTGCAGCAATGCACTTTTTTTTGCAACTAAGTCTATAATGTCATTGTTTTTCAACTGAGAAAGCACATTCCATTCAACTGACATGAGCATAAAGGCTTCAAGATTTTCCTGACCAATTTAGTTTCTTAGGTGGGTTTTAATGCACTTAAGTTTAGAAAAACATCTCTCACAAGCTACTTGTGTACAGGATAAGGTCGAGACATATTTGTATGCCAAATACAAATGCTGGTAGGCACTTCTGAAAAGCAGGTACTGTTTCAAGATAGAGTAACAACAGATAGCACAGTCACAGCACTTTATAGGTCCAGTCTTGGGTTTTTGGTCAAATCCTTCTAATTGCAGCGATGGGTCTTCATTAGTCTGGTCTTCTCTGTCATACTCTTGAGGTAGCGTCCTTTTTTACATTTGCCCATTTAGCAGCAAAATCTTGAAGTTCTTCCTGCAAAGTCTGCACACTTATGGAGCTATCTATGTTTTGCAGCAAAGGAACAAAGCTTAACAAGAGCATTGCCTGGGAGACTCTGATTGAAGTCCTTTGGGTCGAGGCATGCTATACCTGCTGCCAAAGTTAAGTGGCACTTGAAACGAGTGGTCAGACTTTGAATAACCATGTCTATTACTGTACTGTACACCCTAATACGAAATCGATATTTAGCTAAGGTTATAGGCTCATCCTTTGGGCTCATCCCAGGCATCTTTTTAAAGGACACCCTCCCTTCAGGAAGTACCATTTCTACTTCTTGATCACAGTTCCTTTCTTCTAAGCCTGTGTTGGCCCACTCTGCAAATTTTGTGGCAGCAGAGTATATAGTTTCAAAATTGCAGGAATCTGTGATAAGAGGTTTTTTTACTGTCTGACACCATACTCTGTGCTTGCAGGATATCCATTAGATTTGTTTGGAGATACTTAGACAGAGGTGTGGTTGATGCAAAAATGCGGAGATACAAATGGGCTGTTAGGACTGTTTGAAATTTGCAAAGCCCCTCAACATATTGTAAGGCTTGGCACTGTACATTTGGAACAAATCTAGGATTGTCAGGTGAACTATTATGAAGGACTTTGACCAAAACATTCTTGAGAGCATCATCTTTTGCCTCCCACCTTGTTTTTCCAATGATCTGGACTGTCCGACCATCCTTTGCCAGCTCAGACCACACATCCATCCTTTTATATGACTCCCGGAGAAAGACTGCACAATAGTGTAGCAGTCCAAAGAGAGAGGGGGAAGCTGTAGATGCCTGGGTAACATCAATAAGTTCTAGTTTTAAAACATGAACTCAGAAACATTCACTCTTCCCCGCCACCATGACAACAATGCCAGTAGTGTACTAAGAGGCAAGTCAGTTCTTATGTGCAAACTTTGGCTGACTTGGGTTTCTATTATACATGAACAAAATTATAGTTTATTAAATCAAACACAGGAGAAGGTATTGTACAGCATGCATCCTGAAGTCATGTATTTCGAGTCCCTCATATGTGATAATGAAGAAAAAGGAGGGAAAGTGAACAAAACCTAGGATCACACAATCTGGTTAAATTGAGAAGCTTGGATTAATCCTAAATTTTTGGTTTCACATTGTATAATTCAGACACTAGATGTATTTGCCTCACTTTCCTTACACTCACCTTATCACCAACATTATCCCCATAACCCCCCTGGACCATCACCTTGCTGGTATCAATGCAGCCTTCGGTCACATCACAGACCGAACTTTGTAGGTCTTGAAAAACATTTTTGTGATTATCCATGTTCAAGCCTATGTAATAACATAATACAAACTGGAATGAAGCTTCAAAAACATTCCTTGGGTGAACTGTGCACATTAATAATACTGTGTATATTAAATTACAACAACATTTTACGTGGATATCTGTGTGTAACCAGCCTATTTCGCACATTTTTAGTGATACGGTAAGGGTGGTTTGGTTGATGTTTAGTGAGCTGGCACATAATATCACAGTAAAGCACTTGGGCATTGTGTTTGCAAGTGTAGCTTTAGTTATGTTTACTAGGGTCATTCTTACAGCAACAATGAAAAACAAAGCACTGTTCTGAGGATTTTCACCTTTCCATTGGATGAAATCTAATAATTTCCTCCTTATTTCTCTTCCCCGCCTTGTCCCTCTTCCCCTCTTTCTTTGTGTGCACTACTCTGATAATGATCCCCAGTTCTTCTGGGTAGTGGCAACTGGAGGGCCCGGGGGAAAAGAAGAGGTGAACAGAGAAGTAAAGAGACAGTATAACGAGAGGGGTGAAGTAGAACTAGAAATGAGATATTGATAGGTGTGATGGGGAGAGACATAAGGTAGAGACTGAAAGATCAGGTAGACAGAAGAAAAGATACATAGGTATAGAAAGAGGAAGATGAAGGTAAATAATGAATGTGAGAGATATAGATAATACTTTATTGTCATAGAAAAACACATGCAAACCTACAAAGTTCACTTTCTTCACTTTGCCAAAGAGATTATGTATCAAATGCTACGTGGAATTCAGAACAAGCAATAAATACCCTCTGTTCTTAGAATCATAGTTCAAGTGACTTGCAGCCAACTAGTGATATTGGTTTAAGTATTTCATCTGTGTAACAACCGCTCACAATTCTTCACATGCCCCTCCATGTGTAAGACACACTCTGTAGCACCAAATCAAAGCATGTTCTGCGGGCCACATGCATGATAACGAAACACAACCAACCAGAAAAAATGGTGCAATACCAAATGGCCCTCCTCTTCCAGGCAGAATAGAGCCACTTGTTAGGTCATAACAGGGCCTAATCCCTTAAACAGACCGAGACAATTATCTTGCTGAAAAGTTCCTCTATGGATGGCAATAACCATGAAAAACATAGAAAATGAACAAAAAGGAGATATAACCTCAACATCCTAGAAAAGGCAATCCTGCTGCACAGAGAAAGAAGTATCAAGTTTGCAAATTTTGCTTAGTCCTCAAGCAGGGCATAGCTTAGAATGAGGCTCAAACAGTTCTCTTTTGAGAAAGCACATTAACACAAAATCTTACACATATCCTGAAATCAATACACAGAGATGTTGGCACATTCCGGCCTGATACCCAAAACAGAGTCTAGTCAGAATGACCAACAAACTACAACCAAAAATTAACCAAAAGTTACTGAATAATATTCCTGGCATATGAAGAAATAAGTCCCTTGTCTGCATTTTGGATGAGGCCTTTAAAATAGAGCTAAACGTTTGACTGTGACCCAAATGACTCAGTTTAATTCTGAAAAGAATTGGTAAAAAAAAAAGTAAACATGTTTCATACCTGTTCCTTCTTGCTTCATAGGAAGAGATCAATTAGCAATACACTGCATTTCTGGGTCCCTTGGTGCTGGGTGTGGCTAGTCAATAAAGCTTTGGGACATACCTACTTCACTGAGCCTAGTGCAAGAGTTTCTGGATGTGGTGGGACCACAATTGCAGAGCACTAGATGTGGCTTTGAGTACTGCTTTACTCAGCCTGCTTTGGTCATTTCTTTGGAGAGTGGAGTGCCAAGAGGATTAGATGGTGCTCTTGAGTAGGAGCTTGGCCTTGTGGTGCATCTGGATAAATTACCTAAAAGGAAAAGGCTGGGTGAACACTCTGTAGTTCTGTATGGGAGGGTTGGAACTGCCTTCTGCCTAAGACTCAGGAGTTGGACTTGACCACTGAAATCCTAAGCATGGATTCCTTCCTCCTGCGAATGAAAGGAAAAGGTTGGGCCTAAAGAGATGAAGAAGTAAGCTGAAGCAGCAGCCTGTTGAAGCAGGGCTTCTGGGCTCCTGGGGGCTGGGCAGTTCTCCACTTTAACCTCCTGCTACAACTTCTGGAAAAGATCCTCCTGGTGGAAGGTGCTGTAGAGTCCAACTTGAGGTTGTCTGATGCAAGATGCAGGCCTGCTGCTTTTATGTCCCTCTCCTGGCTAACGTGGGCATGGTAATCAGAAGGCTGGGTGAAATCTATGCATTCTCACCCCCACTTCAATCCAGAAACTGCAACTTACTGGTTGACTGAGAAAGGGGGTGTGGTCAGAGCAGCGAGGCAGAAAGCCATAGGCCTACTGTTTTCCCACTCATGCAGGCAGTGAGGGAGGGGTGTCGCCATATGGAGGTGAGGTAGGAAATTTTAATATCCCTTTCTGTTGGAAGGGGAAAGACACAAACATCAGCAAACAACATTCCCCATTACATGTTGAGGAGGGAGTCAGTGGAAAATATGAACACAACAAAATGTTGTTATCCTAGTGCAAGCTGAATTTTCCTGAATAAAAAAAAAGACTATAGAATGATTGTAGGCGCCCCCAATGACCACCATAGATTCTCTCACTGCCACCCCTTGAAAGGGTCACTCAAATCTCCATAACCACTCAATCTCAATTGAATTTAATTAGTTTTACAGCATCACTCATACTAGTGTAGGTAGGGTGTCAGAGCTTCGAGACAATCAATCCAATGTATGTACTTTATTGTATAGGAAATGTGACGTAAGACAGGGGACTACAAGGTATAGGACTCAAAGGTCATCCATACTGGTAGGCAGTAAAGTTTAATAGTGCTCGTTTTGGAGAAGCACAAACTCAGAATTAAAAATGTAACACCAGAGTTGTGGGTTCTCTTTAATAATAAGAATTGATTGCTACCTAAATGAGCCCTTTTTGCAACATTAGGATAATGAAAGACTGGGGTAAAAACCATGACACTGTAATGTATGCCTTGCTGTTTGCACGCAGCATTTAAAGGACAGTTAATAGCTTACTGTTCTATATTAGGATTTTACCTTATAAACTGCAAGTAACAAAAGGATCACTATGACAAAAGCAGTAACACTCTGACCTTTTTAATTATATGCACTTTGCGATCTGCATGGTACACATTCTTTGCAGCAGACATAGTAACCCTTTTACATAGTCACCCTTCTATGATGAGTCAAAACTTCCACTAGACAGAACTATGATATCTCCCCAGAAAGAACATTAATCATGCATCTTGACATTTTTATTGTTGCCTGAAATTTAGCTGGAGGCAAGGAACCGTGGCAGGAGGTGCTTTTAAAATCAGAGGTACACTGGCATCCCCTAGAGCCAGCGCTGTACAGAACAACAGCGAGGCCCCTTCTTTTACCCAAGCCCTTTATTGCCTCAGGGCAGTGGACTGGCAGGTGAGGGGCTTAAGGCAAAACACAGCTGCAGGGCCATCCATGGAGCAGGCGGGGGGGGGCTGAGGTGAAGAAGGCCCAATGCCACAACATCACCTGGCCTCCACAGGAGGCCCCAGCATAAACCCACTCTCCCCGACCCACCATGGGTAATGTGAAGTGCCTTGGGGCGAGGTGGCAAGGAAAAAGCATTGTTTATGGGGTGTGTATGCCCTCGGGCCAAGGTGAGAATGGCTCAATGCCAGTGCAGCACCTGGCCCCCAGGGAGGCAGAATCTTGCACATAATCAACCTCTCCCCAGCTCACCATTGCCTCAGGGTGATTGCCCACCAGGGGAGGGTGTCAAGGAGAGGCCACAGCCACCGATCAATGAACTGCCACTTCACACTGCCTCCAGGGTGAGGCTGCTCTGTTTCCCTTGTCCTGTGCCCTATGTGAGCTGGGAAGGAAAAAAACAAACCAGCCCACAAAGGGCAGTGAGGCACCGGCCCATCGGCCAATGCCCGACTGCCCGCGTTATCAATCCGTCCCTGCAAGCAATCATGATGGTACAAAAGAGAAAATCAAATGTTAATTTGCTAACACATTTGGCAGTGTTTGATAAAGGTGCCTCCTATGAGTAAAGAAGTAAATGAGCACCCAGTTCAGGTATTTCGTATTTCATGCAGAACCAATGGGGCAGGGGCCAAATTAAAGGTGGGGGTAAAACTATTTTATTGATTTGAATGTGTCAGAGTATTAGCATTTTTAGTTTACACTTTTTGTATTTTTAAAATAGTGCAGACCAATCAAGAGGGGGCCTGTTTAAAAAGTTTAAAAAGAGGGATAAGGAGTGTTAATTTGCCATACCAGAAACTTGGAATTATTTTTTTTCTTGGCAAGTTTTGTATCCATACACAGACTGAAATGCCCCGAATAATAATTTAGAGTTCTGGAGCAGATGAGAGGTAAGAATATAGGATGCATCCTCCCTTCTACAATATCTGCCATAACAAAATATCCTATACATTTAGCTGTTCTTTCTGTAATCACTGCAGGGTGAACAGTGCAAAGAACTGAGGTTAAACCTACATCTTTTGGACAAAACCATAGTGTTGTAAGTGAGACAACGATATTCTTAATAATGATATTACTTACCTGAAAAAAATATATATTCTTGACAAAGATATTCCTGCATCACAATAGTTTTGTATCACAACTTTCTCTTCCAATATTTCTGTCTCCTGATATTTAAAACTCAATATTTTCTCCAAATACCGGTCCTATACCCTGTGTTCAGTTGACATGTTTGGGCCCTACATGAGAGTGGCCATAGACTCTAGGGCTTTCATCAGGACTCTGCAGGACTCTGACAATATGCCCCGGAGTATATTTTGTAATGTCAGCAAACCTAACTGAATTTGGTCAAGACAAAATAAAAATATGCAACAAAAATCTGGTATGCAAAAGGACACTAGTGCCCTTGTTCAGGTCAGGTTGCCTTTTTGGGTCCTGTATGAAAAAGAGACAATAACACCACATGGAGTGCCTATATTTGTGTAGGTACACGCTTCACATGCAGTGTTGTGGTGCACTCTCTGGTCAGTGTGCACACAACTTGAGGCGTAGCACACGCATTACGACAAAGATATGAGCACATATAATACATGCTTGAAGTACATGCAGACAAACCAATGTGTGGTGCCTGAAATCGTTGAGAAGACGTGTTACCTACCCTCGAGTTGTACACATCTAACACATCTTACACATCTAAAAATCAGGACAAACTCCATGACAAAGGTGGTGCGATTGTTATGCAAAAAGAAGAGGATTATCATCAAGCCTGTATGACCCTCTCGAGAAATGGGCGTAATTAAAAAAAATCTAAGTTCAGATTCAACCCCTACTATACAGAGAGAGATAAAATGCTTAGTAGATATAGCCAAGGAAAATGGATGGATAACACCAAAAGAAGGGGAATTTCTGATTATTTCAAACATTCATTCATAACTTTACTACATGCAATTCCCTTTGTGAATCGCCCTTTAGCATGTTTACCCTATACTTGGTTCTCTCAATTTCAGACAGGTTCGTTGTGGGGCGGAGGGAGCAGACTAAAAAGGCGGGTCCAAGACGTATTTGTTTGCTGAGATATTTGCAGCTGTTTGATGAATCTGCATTAAATTTAGCAGATGTATAGCAGGTTTCTCTCTGCTGAATATGTCAAATTTTGAGCAGATCCATTAAATGGGATGCAAATATAAATGGAGAGGCAATAAAAGTTGAATTCACTAATAACGTTGGTGTTTGATGAATGGCAATGCACCATGTCGACCATGCAGTGTATGCTGTGTTAATCACACATACATAGTTACCATGGGGCAAGTGAAAGTATGCTCCTCTATGTCCTGAGAAATGCTCTGTGACAATTCGGCATGTAGTTTTGGGACGGAAACAGATTGACACTAGTGCAGGATGAGATGATTTTCTTCAGTAACTTCAATTACCTCCAATTAAATTTTGTAACCTAGTATTAATGGACTAAGGTAACACAAAGTACTATGAGCATCACTAAAAACACTTTTAGCTGTAATGGGCCTATTAAGGCAGGAAGCATCTTATAATACATTCACAAAAGAGTTCAGCATGAGCCTGTTGAGCAGCTTTTTTGCTGGTGTGGAGAGCCCCCTATGATGAAGCATGACACACAGCTGCGGGTGAGAGTTCTGTGCCCTGTCGAAGGGATACCCCTGACACACTATATTTTTAAACTCACTGGTAAATTAGTAACTTGCCTATGTGGAAGAAGCACAGAACTTAGGAGATCATTTTGACCCCAGTGGTAGAAACCGCCTACCGCCGCGGTGACGGCTGCCAAAAGACCATCGCCGTGGCTACCAGCCATCCGCCGGATTATGACCACAGCCATATTTCCGCCAGAAGGATGGCTAAAATCCGGCCGTGGCCATGCCGGTGGATGGAGGTAAGGTTGCGCTGCTGCCAGCAGCAGTGCCAAGCCAGTAGACCGCCGCCGGCTGTATTATGAGAATAATATGGCCTGGCGGTGTTCTGATGCCAGACGCTGCTGCTGCCAGCAGCGCCCCATCCTGTCTCCTGCCGTAGGACCCCCTAACTACATGTAAGTTGGGTCTCCGACAGGGGAGCGGGGTGAAAGGGTGTTGTGTGTGTGTTTGGGGGTGTGTGTGTGTATGTCTGTGCGTGCGAGAATGCGGGGATGTGTTGCGTTTTGTATGTGTGTATGATGAGTTGTGTGAATGCTGTATGTGTGTATGTATGTAAGTGTGTGTGGATTTGTGTGTGAATGGATGTATGCATGCATGGATAAATGTTGCGTTGGGTGTGTCTGTGTGTGCGTGAAGGGAGGGGTGTGTATAAAGTGGGATTTTGGAGAGGAAGATGAGGGTGGGGGAAACCTGGGGAGGGGGAGGGTGGCAGTGAAGACCCCTATCAGTGGCAGGGAAGGGGTTCCCTGTCACGGATAATGCCTACCGCCATGGTTTTCGTGGCGGTAAGGATGCCACGAAAACAATGGCAGTGGGCGGGGTCATAATCCCGCAGGCGGGCAAGTGACGGCCTCTGGGTGGGAGACTGAAATCTCCAGCCTGGCGGTTGTTACCGCTGTTGCGGTCCGTGCTATGTCATAATATGGAGGAGAGTACTGCCAGCCTGCTGGCAGTACTTTCCTCTATATTAACGTAGATGGCCAGGGTCTTAATAACCCATAGTGTATGGTTACGTCTATTTAGGAAGGTAGATCCATGTTCTTCCTTACCTCTCTCTACCCAGGAATGCCTTTGTTTTTTTTTTTATTAATCTCTGTGAAATCTGACAAGAATTAGCAAATTATGTTGTATAACGTCAGGAAGGACTGTGAACAACGCCTGTCATGTACAGCTGAAGGAGGGTGGGTGAAGGGTCTTACTCGAGGACTGTGTGCAGCACAGAATGGGTTGATGGCAGTGAATATCTTACATCGTAAAAACATGAAAGTCACTTATAAAAACACATTTAAACATAAATCAGGGTTCAGCTAACACAAAACCAAAACACATCCCTAAAATTGTCCAGACATGGTGTGCAAAGCACAATGTACACCATAACGCACACTAACATCATGTTTTGTTCTTTGTAGACAGCCTTTCTTATGGGCCATTGTCTAAGAGGTGAACTGAGCATGGTGGGGGAATTATGATGTGCATTTTCAACTGCACACCATAACTTGTCAATTTGCAGGTTTTTTTTGGTTTATTCTCACTGAACCATAACTAGCCTTTATCTGTGGTCTTTGTGGTCTTTTTAGACAGCAGTTGCATGGAGCTAGAGTTATCATCAGCCTCTTCCGACTCTTTGCTTTTCTTGGAGCAGGTGCTAAATGGGTGTATTTTTTTTTGTGCTTGTGGGGACATAATGGGGACAGTGGGAGGGCAGGGTGTGATATAAGGCGTCTTTTAGGGGCAAATTATAGGTTTAATATAATTCTGCATCACGACGTACGATATTTGCAAAAATTCACGAATGTTCGCGAATTTCCGTGATTTGCAAAATATTTGTGATTATAGAAAAATTTGAAAGAAAAAACAAACTCACTCATACACTAATTCATTCACTCATACATGCACTCAGAGGCTAATGCGCCCACTCACACATCACTCATGCACCCAGTCAGACTCACACACCAACTTTCAGACCCACTCAGATACTCATGCACCCACTCACACATCCAATGACAGATACAGTCCCTGTCGGCAGCCGGCGCTGCACATTGCCAAAGGCCATGCTTGGCGAAGGGTTGGTGGTTATAAGAGCTTGACTGCAAGGCCAGGCCTTGCGACTAAATTACCTTACGTTAACAAACTACAAAAATTCACTGAAAAACGCAAAGGTTACCATGACATTATAGTTAGGTTCTGAATTTACTCGTACAAAACCATAGAAATTCAGCAGTTATAGCTAGAGTTCTTTCAAGTAACTATAACTCGCACCCCAAGGGGTAACTGTCACACCTTCACCCTGCACAGCTAATTACTCCACATATTATGTGATTGATGAGATCTTGTATGGCATCTTTAATATCACTGCAGCGTTTGCAAAAACATTATTGATAGGAAAACTGTGCATGACAATGGCGCGAGTCATAGTTACTTGAAAGAACTATAACTATAACTGTTGAATTTCTTTGGTTTTGTATGAGTAAATTCAGAACCTAACTATAACATCCCTGACACCTCTGTTTTTTCGGTGAAAATAAATATATACATATATATATATATATATGTATATATATATATATATAAAATCATGAGGTAAATGCTGCAGCCACAGAATTGTATATATTCAGTGACCCCTCCATTATCCTTTATTTTTATCAATATTATATTCATGAAAGGTAAACAAAACCTAAGTATACATGTTTGTCTGTGTGTCTATATATATAAAACCCGTGAACAAGGCGTAGAATGCCGAAACGCGTTGGGTGTTGTCACGGTGCTAGCGATTATGGAGCTGGAATAAACAACATGGTGCAAGACGCAGCAGTTTGTGCGCGTACTTCTTCTAAAACTGTGAAGAGCGTTTGTGGATATATATATATATATATATATATATATATATATATATATATATATATATATATAAGCATTTACCTCATGATTACTGATTTACTGCAGCATTTACTACATAATTTCACAAAAATATAGCTTGTAGTTGAAATGGATGGAAATTATACAGTGATAGTCAGAGAATGTGTCAGCCGCCTTTCTCTAGAGGGTTGCAGAACTCCTTAGTGACTTACAATATCCTGATAATGTACAGCAGTAGTCTATGTCATATATAATAATGTCATTCCTGCGCAAATAAGTGTGAGACACAAAATGTTATTTGAAGCAAGTTTACTAATAAACAGGTATTCAATGGCCTATTGAAATAGTGCAAGAGTGAAATTTCATATTATTGTCAAAGTGGGGAGGAGATGACCCAGAACATTTATCATCTTCTTGGGCTTGTCTTCTCACAATAAATAGCAATGCCCTATTTGATTAAGTTCAGCAGCCTTTAACGAATGCAAATAAAAGAACAGCAAAGTATGAACATTAATGCAGATGCACAGAGTGGAATATGATATGTGTTACTGTTTTGATAGGAAGACGCATGATGCACTCCAGATGGCGTCTCTCGTGAGTCATGGCTCCTTCAATACTCAATAATGTTAAGAAACAGCATATTACAGTCTGCTCATCTGAAATTTTACCATAGATGGATGTGTCTGTGTATTTGTGAGTGTGTCCGTAGTTCCAACTGACTCAGAGCACAAGCATCCACATTTCTTCTCTAATGCCAAGATTATCTATTCACTATCTCTGTGTACAAACCATTTGAGTTAGTTTGACAATTAGAATATATTCACCTAGAAAATAGAACTATTTATTTTATAGCCAATAAAAAAGTGGCGGTAGTGTTGTATGAACCCTTTGTGAAACATATGTAATACACATAAAAATATGAAAACTTCTCCATTAAACACTGCAAGTCAGGCACAATTTTCTGTTACACATCAGGCCATGCCCACTGAAACATCAAGCTCATCAGCACAAGGATACCCTCGTGGGTGACAGTGCACTTTAGAAATACACATAACATAGCATGCATGTTTAACATCTACTCAGGGGCAGCTCCTTTGCTATGGCGAAGGAGCGTCGCACCACTGGCTGAGCCAGCAGCAGAAAAATAAAACAATAGTCCACTATCGCTTTATTTTTCTGCTGCTGGCTCGGCCAGCAGCACGTTCAGAGAGGGGTGGGGCTGGGCCACGGGAGGAGAGAGTGCACTAAGTGCGCATGTGTGTTTGGCCGACCGTCTCAGGCTGGCCAAACACACATGCGCACTTAGGTTTCTCCAGCCCAGCTGTGTTGAACAGCCGAGCTGGAGAAACTGCACAGGCCCCAGCGTTGTGTCTGAGTGGCAGTCCAAGTACAAGTCCAGGATTGCTGAGAAGCCAGTGCTGGCGTCCCTGTGAATGCTGGAACACCACATCGAGGGAAGAGGAGCGAGACGTCAGGAGATGGAGGCATCGAGGTAAGTTTGTTTTATTTTATTTTTTATTATTTTCACCTCAGTCTCTATCCCCTTACCCCTCTCCTAGAGAATTGCGACAGCTGCAGCTGCACCTACTAGATACATTTTCATTCCACCATCTGCAAGGCCACAGTCTATGGCTTTCCTTATGGTCCTGAACACCCAATGGTGTCAAAGGTTTTATTGCGTACATAGGAATAAAAGTGTAGATTGTGGAGAAAGTCACTCGACCAAATCATACATCCAGTATGAAGCAATACAGGGTCACATAACAAGCAAGTTAACTCTTTCACACTGGACATTACTTACCCAACTAATGTGAAATAGTGCATCTTAAATCTTAACTCTCCGAATGCATTGTTAAAAAACCTTTTTAAATGAAAGTTAGAAAAGCAGATCGATAAATAATCCTATACATCATGGTATGCTCACTTAAACAAAACGGTTATTCTCCTGCTTTGCAGCAGCAAATGCTTTATCCAGCAAAAAATTTACCTATCCGAAAATCCAATTGTATAGACTATGTCACGAGCGCCACTGCTTGGCACAATTTCTCCGAAATTTGGGATTCCTTCAGAAATCATGTACCATAAAATAAAATACTATCATCAATGTCGCCATCATACCCCTAGGTGTTAATACTATGTGCCAAAATATGCTGATGTACTTTTTAAATAATGAGAGGCAGAGCTCTTACATGGGCAACGTATCAGAATATTACATTTTAGATATTGTGCCACTCAAATAACTTAGCAAAAATATTGACAACTGTATATATACTTATATTGAGGAGGTAAGTATATATAGGTAAGTATAGGTGGCTTACTATACTCAACTCCACATATATGTCCCTTAAAGATAAGTACAATTTATACTTATCAGTATATATACTTACCTCCTCAGGATGTTGTTTGTAAATATTTTTACTATGATATATGAGTAGCACAGTATTTTTGTTGTGTGATATTTTGACATACAGCCCTCACATGGTAGCGCACAGAAGTTTCTACAGGTGATGGCTCTTATGTGTGACTCCAGTTTGTTCTAGTATGCTTCAGAGTCACTAATGATGACCATAGAAGCTAAAATGTACCTTTCATAATGCACAGCTAGTCCTGAATGACGTAAGTAATATTGGTGTTATTTAGAATGTCAGAATCCTCTCAGTAAAATAGGGTTGCCTCAAGGAAATCATCCTATGTAGACGATTAGAGGGTGTGCATGTCTAGGGTGCAAAAATTGTGGCTGAGAGATGGAACATGAGTAGTGGTGTGCAAAATTAGTCATGTTTGCGTTTCTAAAAATTACACAAAATGCAAATCCATCATTTAGAGATATATTTTAACACAAAATGTGTCCTTATGTCAATTTAGAGCAGAACGGCGAATTTCATGTTAAAAATAAAAAAAACAGATAAAACACAAATGCATGGATAACAGCTGCTTGTGTGCTGGTTATTTACGTTGTTCCTGCTGTCCTGTGCTACAATTTTCCAACCAACAGCAGTGTAATTACACAATGTAGTGTAATGGAATAACAAGAAATTCCCAGAATTATGCAAAATATACTTTGTCATTTAAATTTCGCCTTGGCCTAAACAGGATCTGGGTTCTTGCAATGGCAGGCCCCAGTGACACCTATTTTTCTGGACCATAGATTTCAGTTTTAATGGACAAAAGATGGCTCACAGGTGTGAGATTCAAGTAAATTCACTGTAGCTGATATGGGTTGTAAAGAGCAATACTATTCTCCTATGTGTAAGACTCGTGCTGCAGGGGTTTGTGGATGGAGCTGTCTCTTCATGACCAGGAGGGAGAGTCGCTTATTTCTTGGTGATGAGAAGGGGTTAGATAGAGGTTACTGCAGAGAGGAAGAAAGGCTCAGATAGACTCCTTGGGACAAATGGGCACCATAAGTATGCACCATTTTAATGCGGGAAGGGAACGGGACATATTTCCGGAGAGAATGTGAGGGCACTAACGGCAAGTGGCATCATAAGAGAGAAGAGGAGGCCAGTTTCATCCTAAAGAATAACAGGGTAGAGAGGACAGGTTGAGGGGAGTGGGCACTGGCACAAGAGGACCAAAAGCTTTTTTTAATTTAATCATCAGACTTTGACCCAGAGAAGCGAGAGAATTGCTGACAAGGGAGAGAGAAGGAGGAAGAGAGAGCTGGGAAAACAGTGACGAAGGAGGAAAGGAGATATGAGGAAAGACCTGCTTGATAAAGAGAAAGCGACATGAGGTGAAATCAAGCTTATGCAAGTTTGGTGTTTGCCAATCCTGACATTCCGTAGCACAGTGGTGGACACCTAATAAAAACTTTGGGTGCCTGCACTCATTTATGTATTTACAGATTAAGGACTGAGGGATGGTGAGATTTATCCTTACGTGTGAGATAGTGGAAAGAATAGGCCCCACTTCAAAAGAAAGGAGGCAGATTACTTGGATCGTGGGACGTAGGAGTGAAGTGACTGGGCACCACCAACAGTAGCGAAGGTGTTTTTTATCATGGAGAGTGAGATGGGTAGGAAAAACACAATCCTGGTTAAGTGGGAGAATGCGGCCATAAATACTGAGAGGATGAGCGATGAGAATGACACCAGGCACACTCATAAACAGATGAGAGATGACACTACATCACAGGACCTGTTCAAGAACTGTTACCATTTGGGGTAGCAGATGCTGTGGTGGAGAAAACAATTCAAATAGAGATGTGTCTTATAGAAAGTTTAGGCTGTACCTCAACCCTGCGGAACAATAAGATCGCTGATGAAAGCAAAAACACAAGTTTGTGAAGGTCTCGCCCCTTTCTTGTCTTGAAGACAGAATAAATACACTGATCACAGAAAACATATTATGAATTACTTTTAATTGAATGATAATGGTGAGGTTCCCATCATAACTCTCAGAGATGCGTTCGGTCCTGTAATAAAGGGTGCATGGATTATGGCTGAGGAACACCATACATATATGTGTGCCCTAGTGAGAGGGAGATTTAAGGCAGGCTGGAGGATAACACAGCAGCATCATTACGGTTCAGCATCTCTGATATTGTCAAGATATATGGGCTGAAGGGCTGCATATTCTATGACCAATGGAATGCTCAGAAAGAGCTTTTCTAAGAGTTTTTTTGTTTTTTGCAAATGTGTTTATTCGCATTTAAGATAAGGAGTACAAACAATACAGAAGTCCCCACCGAGGAAGAACAATAGTCAATAACAACAGTATGGCAGAATTTGGCAGTACACTGTCTTGTGATTCCATCAGCAAGAGAGAGAGAGAATCATTGAACCTTCAGCAGTTTTAGCAGCAAGGGGGGCAGTGGGAGGCGGGGCAGTGAGGAGAGCAAGGAATCATCAACAATCTTAGGAGTCAAGGTGCTCAGAGGGGGGAAGGTGAAAGGGGCACACAACCCGGAATTGGGGCGGTTAACCAACAACAGCTACCACCTTACCTCATCCATTTACTCCGCACCCAGGAGTCAACCGTCACACACAGTCACAACTGCTACCTTCTTCCTCCCATGCACGCCCACTAATCTGAGTCCTCAGAGCAGTGATCAGTGTCAGAGTTGCGCAGGTACTCAGTTGGTGACCCATCAGCCAGTTCATCTTCAGTCCCTTCCCCCGCTTTGCTGAGATTTAAACAATGATTCTGTGAAAACATCCAATAAATCTGGTAAATTTATAGCATCCCGGTTATGCACTAAGATGGCCATATCCAGGAGCTTTAATGTTGCAAATTCAAAGTGGCAAAGGACTAACTCAGAAAAGGGCAAACTGCAAGGGAAGTACGAGTCCAAGTTATTAAAACCTTATTCACCACCCACCAGTAATTGTCTGCTGGAATTCTTAACTCATAAAAGTCTCAGAATTCCAGCAGCAAATTACAGGGCAAAGCAGTGCCCAAGATGCCACAATTCTCCCCTTTATACAAACAAACTGTAATCCAGAAATTAATTTCAAAAGTGAGTGAAAATAAAATAGACTAAATAAACTATTGTAGTACAGCAGGAGCATCACCAAATAAAATTGCAGAGGAAACCACATTAAAATAGGTCCCATGAATCCCATAAAAACCAACACCCTTCTAATTACACAACGCAAAACGCCTACCCAATATGAAAGAGAAAAGTTCATTCGTACAGTAACATAAAAACCAATCCACCATAAACACTCTAGACGGACAAATCTGCATTGTGAAGTGAAACTCTAATTAGGTTGCACATTCTACCCATTACTAGTTTTATCAGTGTTCCGGAACAGTTTTACAACTTCCCTAGATTAATTATATTTAAAATTACATTCAACTCCCACTGGATAATGAATCCTATCAAAATCTCTAGCAGGCTTTAGTGTCCTCCACAATTTTATTTAATCAAAATAATGCTTTCTCAACATCACTTCTGATTCCTCTTTCATTTTCCAATTATCTTTCACCAAACTATCACCCACTCTCTTTCGCCAACTCATCCGACCCAGATGTAATTTAAAATGAGGAGCGTTGTGTAATTCAAGAGTTGTTTTGCCAATGGCTGAACGGGGAGAAAACCGACAGCTATTTAGACTTTCCAGGAACAACATTGTCACTTCAAACTACTTGCTCTCACAAGTTGTGTTCCCTCTTTCAATGTTTTGTTAGGGCGCTCAACCATAATATTACACTGGACGGCATACAGATCACCTTTTATGTGTAATACTACATTCACATTAAAAAAAAACTTCCATTTCCCCAGAGGACAATTAAGGCTCATTGTAAGTCAGAAGCATTTTAGGGAAACCTTTCCATCTAAACAACTCTTTCAAAATTCGAATGATAGAACCTGAATAAATGTCTCTGACACAAGACACTTCAGGCCAAAAAGAGTACATATCTACAACCACGATCATATAAGATGTGGCGTATTCACCACTGAAAGGACTAACAATATCGAAGGCAATTACATCCCATGACCTTTAGGTAGATTCTCTACATACCATAGGATGTTTCCTGGTCTTACAAACCTTATGACTGACAACACACTCTCTACATTTTAGGATAAGTCATTCCACTTCCAAATCAAAACCAGACCACCAGAAATCTTCCCTGAAATGCTCTTTCACTTTCCCCATCCCTAGATCCCTCTTAAGCACTATTCACAACAGCTTACCTCTAAGGCCACAAGGTACTAACAACTTTGTGCTCCTCAGTATTACACCACTACGCTCAGAAAGTTCCTCCCTCACACACCAATAAGTATGAAGATCGTAAATAATCAGTTTTTCAGGCCAATCTTTAACCATGAAGTTACAGCTCATATTCTAACTCCCTTATTTTCCACTATTCAACTGCACTTTAAAATAGTTCCTTGGGTGATAACACAAACATTCGCTTCTTCACTCACATCATTTCCTCCCACTTCAGATTCAGAAAACTCCACTGAAACTAATCTAGAAAAGCAGTCCACAGTATCCTTCTTGGACCCTTGTAAATGCTGCACATTAAACATATACTCTTGTAATTCTACCAATTACCTATGAATACGGACGAAGACAGAATCTAATCCCTTCTTCATCAACATTTCCCTCAGGGGGTTTTGATCAGAACAAATAGTAAAAACCCCATCCCATAAGAAGCAATCCTGATTTTTTTGATAGCCCAACTGACTGTTAACGCTTCCATCTCAATCACGGAGTAATTATACGCAAGACCCTTCAGTATTCTCTTTTCTTCTGTCTTTTTATTCACAATTAAACAACATTCAGCATAAGATGGAGAAAACGTTAAGGGTCATACAGCTTTAATATATCCCTCAGTCGCAATACTGCTGAGTGGATGTTCCCCGAAACAAGTGAAAATGGCATTTTTATGGCCCAATCTTTTCCAGCCAACAAACAGTTGTTACCCTGATTGAATCTTCCCCGTCCACCAGGCTGATCTCTTTCTATTCTACTTTGTTACCCTGCCCCATATACTCTTGTCAAGGTCCCAATACATTCTACCATTTCTTGAGACAGTCTCTTGCTTGGTAGACTATCTGTTCCACCCTCTGGCACCAGTCCAAGTTTAGTTCCCATGCAGCTATTTTCAGGGGAGCCTTGGCTCCCCACTCTCTCGCTATGTTACACTTGGCAACCCCTGCCGCCAATCGTAGCCAAATCTCTGTGCATCTTGGCCACATCTCTTCCCCAACAACGCCCAGGAGCAGCCATTTTGCATTTAGTGAAATCTCCAGTGCTGTAACTCGGGCCATTCTGTCCCTCACTGTTTCCTAATAGGTCTGCATAAGTGGGCATTCCCAAAGGATGTGAAAGAAGGCTCCCCCACACCCACAGACACTCCTGCATTACGGAATCTCTTCCCTGCCTATATTGTGTAGTTGTGACTTTAAGTAATAGGACCTATGCAGTATTTTGAGTTGGACCAATCGAAAATGGGCATGAATTGCGATTTCTCGCGGGCTCTGGAGTGCATCACTCCAATCCTTATCATCAGGTTCCAGTTCCATCACAAAAATCTTGTGGCATCTCTCCATACCGTGACCACCGTTTGCGTGTGCTGCAGCAGGACACTGTCCCTCTTCCTGCCATACAGGAGACCCTTGCATCATCCATGGCCTCTCTGTCAACCCTGTATGCGGGGTCCTGGCGGTCCGCAAAGATCCATTTGTGGATCACAAGAAACTGAGAAGCCCAATAGTATTTCAGGATGTCCAGAATCGCCAGCCCATCATCATAAACCCCTCTTTGCAGTTTGGTTAATGCTATTCTAGGGGTTACCCCGTAACAACTGTCGACAAACCTCCCCATCTATTTTCTTAAAGGCCTCCCGAGGGATTCTATAGAGTGTATTCTGCACAGCACATAAGAATCATGGTAGGCTCATTATTTTGGACCCTTCAGTATTCTTGACACACTAGAAATCTCTCTTTCCAGATCACCATTCCTCTGTAACAAGACAGCACCAAGTCATTTTCCACTTGCATCACTGACTACGATAGACTCTCCACCTGGCACTACAGGATTAGGTGCTTTTGCTAAATATGTTTTAACCAAGTTAAACTTTTTATTGCATTCACTGCTCCATACAAAATTCAGACTCTTCTTACACAATTCCTTTAGAGTGATGGACTTGATAGACATGTTTGCTATGCAGCAACTATAATATTTAACTATACCAAAAATATTTAGTGACTTCTTCCATACTTTCATGTATCTCCAGTTTACATAGTGTCCACCAACTCCTTTTTCAGTCTTACACCCTCCCAAAACATTGTGTATACATATAAGAAATTTCCTCATGACATTTCTACGCTTGTAAATAAGAGTGGCCTCACCAAATAGCCATAAAAATGAAGGTACTGGAAAATTATGTTATTTCCAAGTCTTCTCATAGAACTCCAACTAAGTCCTTCAGTAACACATTCATCACTCACTGAAATACCCATGCTGCCGACAACAAACCAAATTACATTCTGCAGAATTTATAAGAACACATGGGAGATATGAACAGAGATCTTACGATTACTACTGTAGCATAATTTGGTGATAAGCTGATGAAAGATCCAAGTGAATAAAGAACCTTGCAAGATCCAAGATTGTAAAGAACCTAACATCTGCAATTTAGATTAAATCGTATTTAAATTACGTAAGGGGAACTTATCAACTACAATCTCCTTATTTAAACTTCTCAGGTGAACACACAACCTTACTTCCAAACTATCCTTCCACAGGTACCCACTACTGAGTAGTTTCAACAGGTTCTATAATGGCAATATCACACAACTTTTCAAATTCAATACTCACTGCCTCTCGTACATTCAATCAAATTCTCTGATCTTTGCATATCGCTGGGGGATCTTTCTTGTTTAGCTTGATTATGAACATAATCAAAAGGCATCCATGGTTCTCAATTAAAATTTCTGGTTAACAAGTTTTGAAATTTTCACACTCCCACACCACCTGATGCACTAAATTCTCAAGTTTACAATGAGATCTGGATAAACACCTAGAGCCCTCTGTTATGGCCATCCTAAAATGTTGTCTCCTTTAATCGCTATTTAATATTTGCCCTGTGCTAAATGCTCTTTGTAGTCAGTAAGCGCATGAAAGTAGCCTACCATTTTTATGCGTTGTCCCCCCCCAACCTCCCAATCTAATATCCATCTTGTGTAACACCACTCAGTTTTCAAAATGTTCCTTAATAACTTGTGTAGATATTATATTAAATTTTTACATGAATCATTTATGATATTGACTCTGTCATTTACTTTGACTGGGTCAGAAGCGTCCTCATATGTTTTTAACTCCCACATCAAAATAACTTCTTCACACAGTTCTTTCACTTCACTCACAGGTTTACTGCAAGATATACAGCAATTTCGAAAGTGTCCTTTTTTGCACTTATTGCACATCCACTGTAGAGCTGGGCAATCATTACTCGGTGCCATAAGCCCAATAATGCCACATCTAAAACAAGATTCTTTAAACTGACTTTTTACAACTACCTTTGTTTTTAGTGACATCACCACTGTCCCCGCTGTTCTCCTTCTTGAACCCATCACACAGGACTCATGTGTTGAGCTCAGTTAGCAATGATAACTCCATCATGCAAAGAGGGTTCATCCTTCAACTATAGTTCATGTCTCATTTTGTGTAACTTGCAACACAAAACAAATTTGCCTTTAATTATTTCTTTAACTAACGCTGCAAATTGACCAACTTTCTGACTGTTCCTCCACAGATTCATCTGATCATTGGCTACACTCGTGAAAAATGATAAAGGTCTAATATGGTAGTTTTTTAAGAACACATTTATATTCTTATCAATTTAGACAAATAGCTTTTTCAGAACTTAAACCTGGAAGATTTTCGAACACTTTCTGTCCCTCTGCACCTACACAATGAATTATTAAGGCTGCTTTTCTTTCAGTATGTATATTAGCTCCAAAATGGAGGCGGAGTAATATTTTGCACAGTCGTTCAAAAAATCACTTCTGTTGCAAAAGGGAAGAAAAGCAATTAAATTAAGTTATTATTTCAAAGTAGTAGACATCACCAAATTCCGAGTCCTTTAAACAATGTTTCAATCATAAAAAATAATACCTGCAGACACAATTTCAGGTAAATATGGAAATGCGATCACTAGTGAAAACAGAAGCAGTCCAAATATACTTGCATGGTAAAAAAACAACCTATAAATTGGAAAAAACAAGGGAGCGGCCGATGGGGCCGAATTCTATGCGAGCAAGCGGACTCTGAGGCAGCATGATGCCTTGTGTGATGGTGCAACAGGCAGGGCTGCTTTCAATACGCGTGCAGCAGCACTAAAGGGGTGGGAGAGTTGGGGATTACTTGGGAAAGGCCGCAGAAGAGGAACCACAGGGAAGATGGCTGTGAGTGCAGGTAGTTGGAGGGAGGGGATACAAATTACAGCAGGAATGAGCTGTGAAGCAGGCAGGTGAGAGGGTGAGAGGGTACAGTGAAGAGGAAGTAGGGGAAGCATTGGGCCATGTGGAGGTGAAGGGAATATGGCCCTGTGATGAAGAGAGAAAGATTAGGCACGAGGTGGGGGAGGGGTCGCTGGACCCTGATTTCACTGGAGAGAGAGGGTGGTTGGAGAGGGCGCCGTGAAGGATGAAGGCGCTATAATAACGGATGGACATAGAGGAAGGAAGCAAATCTGTTGGGGGTGTCTTGGGTCTGCCACAAAGGTGGTGGCAAGAGCAATGGTGGAGAAGACCACAGCACATGTTGCCCCAGGGGCCCACCCACAGCACTAGTGGCAGCGATGCTGCAGTGGAGTGATGGGGAGGAAGACAGGAGGAGTCTGGGGAGGAGCACCATGACTGGGGTAGAAGGAGGTGGTGGGCGAAGAAGGCAGAAAGCCTTTGAGGGTATACAACAGAGCAGGCCAAACCGGGGTGTACAGGTGATGGCCGGGTTGGCGGGCACAAGCGAAGGGACTCAGGGGGCGCAGCGGGATTAGCATAATGGGGACTGAGGCATGCTGCAGGGAGTGTAGGCATGGCAGAACCATAACTGGTGTTGGTTGCCGGGGTGGGGGCAACCCAGGCTACACAAGATCTAGGGCCAGATGTAGGTAGAAACCAATTTGCGAGTTGCAAATTGCGAGTCCTTCCGACTCGCAATTTGCAACTCGCAAATTGGTATGCAGAAAGGTGTCTCAGACACCTTCTGCGACTCGCTATGGGGTCGCAAAGACCCACCTCATAAATATTTATGAGGTGGGTTGCAGTTTGCGACCCCATAGCGAGTCTAGGCACTCACGGGGATGGTGGCCTGCTGGAGACAGCAGACCACCATGTCCGTGACTGCTTTTAAATAAATCAGTTTTTTTTCTCTTTGCAGCCCGTTTTCCTTAAAGGAAAACGAGCTGTAAATAGAAAAAAAAATCTAAACCTTTTAGTTTCGTTTTTTTTCAGAGTAGGCAGTGGTCCTAATGCCTTCCTACATCTGGCCCCTAGTTACCAGCAGACCAGACCTATTCTCTTTTTCGAAGGTGAAGCAGTACAGTGGCTTTGCGGACTCAAGAGAGCACAGTGTGGCTCCGCTAACCCAAGGAGAAATTAAGGCAGGGCCCGGTGCAGTCTGCCGGGCGGTGGCATTAGAAGGAACGACCTCTTACCCAAGAAGGTCCAGGGTGGCCTCGGTGGTGCAACCAGTGGGAGGGTTCAGTGAAACCCCCAGTGACATGAAGCACGGGATGCAGCATCTCACATCGGCAGAAAGCTTGGGAGGACGAATTACAGCTCCTCAGGGCAACATGAAACAGAAAACATTTGTAAGGTGAGACGTACTTCAGCAGTGGTGGGCGGCAAAGGATGTTAAAAGTGCAGATGGATCGGATGATTTGGAGGAGACAATTCTGGCTATGATCGGGAGAGTTTGGAAGAGGGTGAATTGCTGGAAGATGATGCACCACAAGCGGAAGAGAATAGGTGGTGGAAACAAGGGGCAGGTAAAGAAAGAGAGGGGGATTTAACCAGTCTATGCATAGTGTCTTACAGAGTTCAGGAACTGGATGGCAATAGTACAGACGATATGGTGTGCCAGAAAGAACGGGACAGCTGACAAGGCTTTGGGCCTGGAGCGGGCACTGCTATGGGCGGGAGACACACAAGAGCATAGTCTGGGCGGTGGCAACCACAGGAGCAGCCCCCAGGTGCTCAGCAGTATGGTCAGACTCCAGCTTTCAGGGTGGGACGGGTGCACAAAGACATGGAGGTAAGGAATCATGCACCAATTAATTTGGAGAGGCTACAATTTTGGCTAGCAGATACAATCCAAAATTCGATCAGAAGGAGAATGCCAGGCTATTGAAGGAAGGGTTCAGATGGTGATTCAAATTGGGAAATGAAGGTCCTTGTGTGCGTAGGCGGGCAAACAATTTCAAGTCGCTTAGTTCATACAAACAAGTTGTGAAAAGAGATAAATGAGGGCAGGATGGACTGGCCATTTGATGATTGGCCAATGGCGTACCTGATTGTGTCCCCTATTGGTGTGGTTCTAAAAAAAAAAAGAGAGAAAAGGCCCCTTCGTTAATGATTTTATTCAAGGCGATCAGGTTTCAGTGTCATATACCTCAGTGGATGTGGCTCTCTCCTTGGTAGAGAAGGTCGGACAAGGGGCATACATGGCTAACAGCTACATCAAGTCAGCTTTCCACATGCTCACAGTACACCCAGAAGATTTTCAGCTGTTAAACATTCAGTTTGAAGGCCACGGTGTGTTGACAAATCGCTGCAGATGGGGTGTTTGATATCTTGTGTTTTAGTACCTTCCTGTAATGGCTGTTCTTGTGGTGCACAGGACACGGACACGTAAAATACTACCTGGATGACTTCTTTTTTTGTGGGCAACCCATTTCCACAGACTGCCAGTGACTTCTGGTAGGTTTTCAGGTGCTCATGGGGGACCGGTGGTGCCTTTGGCTCCGGAGAAGACAGTGGGATCCAGTATGGTGCTGTCCTTTGTAGGAATTGAAATTCATTCAGTAGCAGTGGAAGCCTGCCTACCAGCAAATAATAAAATCACAATGCAATTGCTTTTAGATTCCAAGTTGGCTAAAGCAACATCACAGTCAAGGAAGTACAGGGGCTACTGGGGCATTTAAACTTTGCCTGTTGTGCAGTTAGAGCAGGGAGGACATTCTGTAGGTAGCTGGGAACTACCATATCTTGCCGGCCTTTGCCATATCACCAAATGCAATTGCTGGTAGTGTAAGGGAGGACTTACGAATATGGCGATTCTTCTTGGAATCATTCAAAGGAGTGCTGCTAGTGGCTTTGAAAGAGTTGGAGCGGGATGTGCAGATCTACTCCGAGGCTGTGGGAAGTATTGGCTTTGGTCTGTATTGGCAAGGGCAAATGGTGCAGAGGAATGACCACTAGCACTGAAGCCAGCGGACGGAGTAATGCCTTTCTGGAATATTTTCCCTTGGTGGTGGTGGAGACACAATGGGGAGTGGTGTTAGCACACAAGAAAGTCATGTTTTAGATTGATAATGCCAGTGGTACAGGTGGTAAACTGGCAGTTGGCCAGCGAAGCGCAAGTGTTGAAACTGCTGCAGGTTTTGTGTTGAGGTGCCTGAAGTATGACATTTTGTGGACCAGGACAAGGACAAGGACATTGCGGATGCCTTGTCTTGCTCACAGTGGGAGAGATTCCATGGCCTGGCCATGGAGGCGGACAGAGTCAGGACTTGGATGCCACAAGAGCTGTGGACGGTAGGCAACAGAGTATGCTCCAGCTGGTGGTAGTCATTCACGGTGTATACGAGGGCAGCGTATGATCAAGCTTGGACAGAGTTCTTAGATAGCGGGGCACGGATGAGGTGAAAGGGATAGCCCTGGATTGAAGATGTAGTGCAATTTACGTAGTCGTTAATTGAAAAAGGGCAATCGAGTGTCATAATATCAGGAAAGCTGGCAGGCAAAGCTTTTATGGGGAAACTGATTTGGGGTTACGCTCTTTTGGCCGGGGAACTGGGTAGATGGATGCTGGAAGGTTGGGCTGAGGAAGCTGGTCTTGAAGGGCCTAAGAGGAGGCCACTAACTTGGGGTATGTTTTGTGAGGTTCATTATTAGTTTGCCTGTGAACTGTCGGTGGGTGGATGAAACAGTGTTGTTCACCACCTTGATGACATGGATGTTCTTTGGCGTGTCTCGGGGTTGGAGCTCTTGGGTGTATGGGGAGTCCAGGCGTACTCTGGGAATAAGTAAGCCGGTGTGCATCTGGTCTCCAAGCGTGGTTATACAGGTCAAAGACGGATCAGTAGGGGCAGGTTAGGATGGTATTGCTTTGTGATGACTCAATTAGAAATGTTTTGCCCAGTAAAATAGGGTGCCACACTTTGTGAGAAGATCAGCTTGGTGGTGGGAAGAGTTTTCCAACTAATGGACAGTATGCTGATAACAGCATCTCAGCTGTTAGATGTGACGCGCAAAGCACTGACACATTTAGGGGCTGACGCAAGAGGCTATGAGACACATTCATTCCACATAGGGATGGCGACAGAAGCCGGTAAAAGAGGTGGAGTTGGGAAAACATTACAGGTTTGGGTAGTTGGCCTTCTGAAGGTTTCCAGCATTATGTCCAGTGGAGGCAGGAGGAGAAGGGGATTGTTGAACCATTACCACTTTTTCATTTGTTGTTACTGTGTTTCAGGCTTGGTACCTGGCCTAGAGGCCGCAGGACTGTCCTTATGGATTGTGGGTCATTTGTTTGCGAAGCAGGTGAAAAGGCAAGAGAGTCAGAGAAGTCACAGGGCAAATTTGGGTTTTGACTCCAGCCTGTTCTAAGTGCGTTGGCATGGTAAAGGGGGCATGCATTGGAGGGAGCTTCTGCTCTGTTTGAAGAAACTGTTGGTAGGAGGGAAGTGTCCAGAAGTGTTAGTACTGCATGTCGATGAGAACAACTTGGTCGTAGAGAAGAGGTTGGCCTTGATGTTAGCCATGAAAGAGGATTTAAAGGAGGTACAGTGTCAGTCGGCAGAATGCATCTTATGTAAATGGAGTTTCTTCCCAGGGGGAATGGGCAAGGGACCATCAAGCCAGCAGCAATAGATAAGGCTAGAGGGAAAATTAACAATGTGATGCAAGCTTTTTGCAGGGATTTTGGAACTGTCAGGATTGAGCACACTGATTTGCAGTACAATAATGTTGAACTTTTCCGTGGGGATGGGGTCCACTTGTAGAATATGGTATGGATTTATATGTGTTGCAACTGAAAGAGGTGTTGGCTACTATGTTGATCATTCGTCGGTGAGCATTGGGTGGGGGGGGCAGAAAAACTATTTCTGGGTGGTGGTTGAAAAAGAATTTGCCTTGGGTTAGCAAAGTTTATTGTTGTTGACAGCGGTATTCCAGGCTGAAGGGGGGCGGGTGGGCATGCTCAGATTTGGACAAGGCAGAAAGTTAAAGGTTCATTAGGAAGTTAAGTTATTTAGAGGTTAATAGATGCAGTAAAGCTGGAGGGAAGGCTAAAGGTCTCAATTGCAAAACATAAACACAGGAGGAAGCAGAGACTTGCAGAGTTAAGTTTTGTGGGGAGTAGGGACATTTAGGCATGAGGGTACTTGACATGGGTGACCAGCTTTGGATAGTGAGGTTTTAGGTTTCTAAGGTGAAAGGCCCAGCGTTTATAAGTGATATGCACCTGGTTCACTAAAGCAACCTTTTCCACACAAATTCACTGTCTGTGGTCTGTGCTATACCCCCTCATCCCCAACAAGAGAACTTCCTGCTAAGTTCTGACTCAACGAAACACAAAACAGAGAAAAGTGTTCCCCAATGAAAATGTTATCCCAAGTTGTGTGCGTTCCAGTGATGCATCGATTCAGGCGTTGCTGGAACATGATAGACTGATGCATGTTTATATTAAGTTTACATCTTAAGACACTGGAGGATATGACAAACAATGACTAAATGGTGGCTTTGCACATGTTACTGAGTACAATGAAGCGATAGTGGCAACCTGGAAAAAAATCTTCACTACACCACTGATACAATGATTTAGGATATTTTGGTCTACACTAGCGATAGGTATGACATAAGAAATGGAAGACATAAAAGTGGAATTATTTGAGAACCTCTCACTGACTACCTTCCAAGGCATTCCCTATAACCCTTCAGGCCTTAACAATTTAGAGTCATCACTAATCTGAAGGGTTAGAGAACACCTCAGAGAGAAGTTGGAAAGGGGATGAATAGTTAATGATATAGGGCCTGATTTAGATTTTGGCGGATGGCTTCCTCCAAAATGGTGATATATATCACATCCTCCTAAATATAAATCCCATTATTTCCAATGGGATTTAAATTTCGGCAGACTGGATAACCGTCACCATTGTGATGGAGTTATCTGTCTGGCAAAATCTAGTCAGGCCCATAGTCAGATTCCTAAGGATTCAGTATATGGTCCTGGATGTAGTCTCCTCTCTTTCTGTCTGTTGCGTAGGAGAGAGAGAAATGAATGTTTATAATTAGTAAGAAACTGGGAAATGTTAATGGGTGAACTTTGTTTGGAAGGGATATAGATTTGCAAGTGTTTGGTTAATTTTGCATTTCTGATAATAATAAAAATAATATGAAAAAAATAATGTTGAGCCCGGTGAGCCGAAGTCTACTTGGCAGTGCCAGTTTTATAGCAAGATCATCCAGGCCCCTGCCTAATATTACACCAGAGGAGGATGCCAGGTCATCTTAGAAGCATCAAATATGGCAGCTTGCCAGACAAGTGGCCATAAAATTTTACTTCACTGGGATTCGAAAACCCCAGAATTACAATATCATTCGAAAAAATAGTTGTTTCATTGGGTCATGAAGAGGATATACAGCATACAGTCTATGGAGACAGAAAGCTGATAGTTTTAGGAAGGAGACACACACTATACCAGTTGTCACCAGAATCCATCCGGGCACACCCTAACTTCAAATAAATAAAGGCTTATTTTATAATAAAATATACTTTTCATGTATTGAAATGCATCCTGTGTAAGGATTATCTGTTTACCTGCAAGGCTTAGCTCTAAACCATGCCTTTGTTTTTCTTTACCTGGCTCAGGCAGGTGTATAGTTTCTTACCAGGCCGGATGGGGCTGTTGTGCAAGGGTGATGTTTATCAATGGCTTAAACCTCTAGGTTCAGCCTCTATCTGACCTATAGACATGAACAAATACACAACAGCCACCTCCATCAACTAAACACCTTCACAATATCAGCCAAATTTATCAACACTTTGCATCAGGTTTGTGCCACAAATGTATCTCAAACTGCCTCAAAATTGTGATTTAGAATTTAATTACCAATGCAAATTCTGCTTTGCATTGGAAAGTGTCTTAAAGTAAGGCAAAGTAATGCTATGCAATGCTTTGAACTACTTTGAGTCAAGGAAGAATACCACGAGTGATACATGGACTTTCATAAGCAACCACTGATGGGTTTTGACACAAATGCCTATCTTCTGAGAAAGGTAAACAGGGATTTACATAAAAAAATACACTCCCTTGATGCAGGTAAAACATGTGAGAAACATTTTCTTTTCCAAAACCTAATGATGTGTGTTCTGTAACACACAGTGCACATACAACGTTAGAAAGGTTTTTTAACTATGTGAAAGTATAGTTTTTGTATTAGAAAGATGCTCTTCCAGTACAAAAACTTTGTCTGACATCATGTACACATCCTTGCACTTTCTTATGAGTGTATGTGCTTTAGTACAAGGTAGCCATAAGTGTGTCAGAGAAAAAGCACCATGGAATCCATCACAAACAATGCCCCAGGTGCACAACAGGCATGTGTGCCATTTCCTACGCCCCTGGGGCACTTTAGCACTACAGAAGAAGGCACAAAAGATTGGGTGTTTGGACAAAATATTGGAAAAACATAATGTGATACAAAAATATATTTGTATGTTATATCATTTGTAAGTGTTAATAAGTATGCAATTTATTACTGTGTGTTTGATTTTATATGTTTATTATTTGTTTTGTTTATGTTTATAGTAGGATAATTTGTTCTTTATGAAATTTCTGAAATTTGTATTTTTAGTTGTATTAATTTATATTATGCCTTTATACTTTTTTAGTAGCATGATTTGGGGATTTTAAGTGATATGGGAGAAGTCTATATTTTAAAAGTAAATGTTATATTAATTTTGTTAATTATATGCAAATTATTATTATACGATTCTGACATTTATTTTGCTAATATTGTTAATAAATTGTATTTTAAAAACAATTAAAACAACTAAAAGATATATATATATATTAATTGTATTAAATAAATATGACTTAAAACAAATAAATATTTAAATTATACAGATAAAAAATAAATATTAAAAATATATAACACATTATTTTAATCAAGTAACATCATTTGAAATTTGTATATAAGTTTTAAAATTTATAATTTTTGTAAAAAATAAATGTAAATATTATAAATATTTTAGGCATAATTTCATATTAAAATGTCTTTTTAAAATGTTTAAGTAATACATTGGTTGTATATCCTTTTTATTTTATGACTTCATTTTGGATTATAATTTTATTTTTTATTTTATGGCTTCAAATTTAGGAATGTAGCAAATATATTCAAAATGTATTTTAATTGTTAATAGTAATACAAATATGTTTTAGTATGTTAATGTTTAAGTATGAATATATATGTTTGCGGTTTTGGTCAGAATGCTTTAGATTACATTTTAATCTATTTTATGGCTAAACATGTGTGCGAATATAGAGTACTGATTATGTATATAAAGTGTTTAATTTGTATTACCTTCTTTAAAATGTTTTAGATTGTAGTGGGCATAATACATCTCACCTCTTCAGCATCTAACACCTTCTTCAGATACCCTTAGATTGAATTGAGAATAATAAATGCCATGCTTTTAGTGTACAACTTCTTCTCCCAATATAGTTAGAATGGAGGGGGAATAATAAATGTAAACTCTTTAGTGTCAAACACCTTCATCCAATTTAGTTATATTAGAGTGGGAATAGTTAATGACACTGTATTAGTGTCCAACACCCTCCTCTTATTTGTACAGACTGGAATGGGAATAGTAAATGCTACCCTTTTAGTGTCTAACACAGGGGTCTTCAAACTGGGGAGGGTCCCCTATGGGGGCCTCAAGTGATCTTGGGGGACGGGTGCCAGGCTCTGGCCAAAAGAAGCACTATGCAGATAACAGTGTTTTGTTTTAAGCAGATTTGTTGCATTTATAAAAAGGTAACAGAACTTAAATGCAATTTTTAATAAGTCTAGACATGTTTAAACATCGCCAACTTAAAAGAATAATTGTGAAAAAATTCTGATGGGGGCCCGATGATTTTTTTTCCCCACTGGGGGAGCACGTATTATTAAAAAGTTTGAAAATCACTGGTCTAACACCTTCCTTAAATTGGTATAGGTAGGAGTGGAAATAGTGAGTATGACCCATTTAGGCCCTCATTGCGAGCCGGCAGTAAGGATCGCCACATTAAGACGCCAAGCCTCCACAACCCTGCCTGGTCCGCTGGGGCGGTCTAACAGCTGCGACCGGCGGTGAGCACCTGCAACCCTGCGGCAGACCTCAGCATGCCATCCAGATTATGAGGCTGCAAACCGCCAGGCTTTCCGTGGCGGTCACCCCTCCACGAAAACCCTGGCGGTCATGCACCCGAAGACAGGAATCTCCATTGGTGTCACCGGCACACACATACACACATGTCCCCACCCAAGTACACATCCCCCCCACCCATCCACACACTCACAAACACCCCCCACCCCTTCATTCACATACACACCCATTTAGCATACGCATACATGCACTCAGACACCCCCACTCACTCGCATTCATCCACTCAGACACCCCCACTCACTCACATTCCTCCACAAAGACACCCCATACATGAGCACATACACACGCACACACAGATTCACACTCACTCGCATATACACATGCATTCACCACCCCTCCCCCTCTGCAGACATGCACACACGCAGCCAAACACACAGATAACCTCCCCCCCATTGGGACGCCCACTTACCTTTCCTGTCGAGGACGACGTCTGGGAGGGGATGGTCCTGGCGGTCTTCCATCGCCAGTACCACCACACCAGCATGACTCTGCCAAGCCATATTACGACTTGTAATACGGCGGGTGGAGTCCTGCTGCTGTGGCGGTGCCGGTGATGGACCGTCTCTGCACCGCCAACCACCAGCACGACTGCTGGTGACTTTCTACCACAAGTATGGCAGCCGGCTGCCAGAGTCGTAGTATGGTGGTCTGCAGACCGCCAGCACTGGTGGTCTAGTGGCGGGTTGTGCTTTGGCGGTCAGGGAAATTGACCACCAAAGTCAAAATGAGGGCCTGAGTGTCTAACACCTTACCCAAATTGGTTTAGATTGGAGTGTGAATAATAAATGCCACCCCTTTAGTGTCCATCATCTTCTCCCAATATGGTTAGATTGGAGTAGGAATAGTAAATGTAACCCCTATATTGTCCAACACCTTCCACCCCTATGGTATTTGGAATTTGGGTTGGCGTCTGTGTCCCGAGCAATGCAGTCTGCCAACCCAAGGGTCTTCCAAAACATCCATTAGAAAGACTGTTTGTCCTTGTATTGTTGGTAGAAGTAAACGGAAGTATTAGTAAACAGTAGTGGTTAGCTACTTCTGCCACAGGGACATAGGTTGTTGGTATCATTTTTGTTAGTTCAAAGACAAATTGGCTATTAGTAGCTGTTAAAGGTATCTCCATATGCTCTGACTGAATTGACAGTAATAGCCTTGCATAGCTATATGGGGGTATATGTTAAACTGGTTTTAATCATGGCTTGCTCAAAGTCTATGATTATTCTTGGGGGTAGTAGTTTGGTGGTTTAACCCCTTTGCTGCCAGGCCTTTTCCCCCTCAGGTGCCTAGCCTTTTTTGGGCTATTTGGGGTACTTCACGATTAGGCCTTCATAACTTTTTGTCCACATAAGCTACCCATGCCAAATTTGCATCCTTTTTCTTCCAACATCTTGGGGATTCTAGAGGTACCCAGAGTTTGTGGGTTCCCCTGAAGGTGACCAAGAAATTAGCCAAAATACTGCGGTGCTAAAATCACCACCTTCCCAGCTTTCAGGAACACACAGACTTGAATCAGAAAACAACATTTTTCAACACAATTTTGGCATTTTGCTGGGACCTACCCCATTTTTACTATTTTTGTGTGCTTTCAGCCTCCTTTTAGTTAGTGACAGAAATGGGTGTGAAACCAGTACTGGATCCCCAACAGCTAAACATTTCTGAAAAGTAAACAAAATTCTGCTTATTTGTGTATATCCTTTAAGGTTTCCCTACACAAAGTAACAGCTAAAATAAATAAATATTGAAATTAAGGTGAAAAAAGAGCCATTTCTGTCCACATTTTCTTCTATAACTTTTTCCAGCTATGGCAGATTTTTGAAAGCAATATACTGTTACGTCTGCTGGTCTCTTCTGGTTGCAGGGATATATATGGCGTTTAGGTTCATCAAGAACCTTAGGCACCCAGAGCCAATACATGAGCTGCACCTTGTAATGGCTTTTCATTGTATACAGGGTATGCAACAAATCATTCGGTGAAATATAAAGGGTGAAAAATAGTTATCAAGGAATCCTTTGTATTTCCGAAATGGCCGCAAGATAAGGTATTAAGAAGCAGTGGTTATTTGCACATCTCTGAATTCCAGGGTTCCCATACTAGCATGTGAATTACATTTCTCAAATAGACTTCTTTTTTACACACTGTCTTACATTTGGAAGGAAAAAATGTAGAGAAAGACAAGGGGCAGCAACACTTGTTCTTCTATTCTGTGTTTCCCACAAGTCTCCCAATAAAAATGGTACCTCACTAGTATGGACAGGGTTAGTACCCGCGACAGTAAACGCAACATGGACACACCACATTTTTCTATTGAAATCTGACGTGTTTTTTGGCCTCTAGCTGAGCCGGCACCTAGGGAAACCTAATAAACCTGGGCATTTTTTAAAACTAGGCACCTAGGGGAATCCAGGATGGGGTGACTTGTGGGGCTCTCACCAGGTTCTGTTTTGCAGAATCCTTTGCAAACCTCAAAATTTGGCAAAAAAACCCCACACTTTTTCCTCACATTTCGGTGATGGAAAGTTCTGTAATGTGAGAGGAGCCACAAACTTCCTTCTACCCAGAATTCCCCCAAGTCTCTGGATAAAACTGGTACCTCGCTTGTGTGGTAGGCCTAATGCCCGCAACAGGAAATGCCCCAAAACTCAACGTGGATACATCACATTTTTTTTCAAAGAAAACTGACCTGTTTCTTTCAAAGTCCCTAGCTGGGATTTTGGTCTCTAGCTCAGCCGGCACCTAGGAAAACCTACCAAACCTGTGCATTTTTGAAAAGTAGACACATAGGGGAATCCAGGATGGGGTAGCTTGTGGCGCTCTGACCAGGTTCTGTTACCCAGAATCCTTTGCAAATCTCAGAATTTGGCAAAAAAAACACTTTTTCCTCACATTTCGGGCATAGAAAGTTCTGGAATCTGAGAAGAGCCACAAATTGTCTTCCACCCACCACTCCCCATAGTCTCCCGATAAAAATGGTACCTCACTTGTGTGGGTAGGCCTAGTGCCCATGACAAGAAATGCCCCAAAACACAAAATGGACACATCAACTTTTTCTTATGAAAACTGACCTGTTTTTACGAAGTGCCTAGCTGTGGATTTTGGCCTCTAGCTCATCCAAAACCTAGGACAACCTAGCAAACCTGGACATTTATGAAAACTAGGCACCTAGGGGAACTCAGGATGGGGTAACTTGTGGCACTATGACCAGGTTCTGTTACCTAGAATCCTTCGCAAACCACAACATTTGGCAAATAAACACTTTTGACTGACATTTCGGTGCTGCAAAGTTCTGGAATCTGAGGGGAGCCACAAACTTCTTTCTACCCCGCATTCCCCTACATCTCAGGACAAAAATGGTATCTCACTTGTGTGGGTAGGCCTAGTGCTTGCGACAGGAAATGCCCCAAAACACTACGTGGACACATCAAAATTATCAATTACAAAACTACCTGTTTTTGCAGGGGGGTGGCACCTGCGTTTTTGATCCTGGGCTCTGCAGCCATCTAGGGAAACCTACCAAACCCAGATATTTCTGAAAACTAGACACCAGAGGGAGTACAGGGTGGTGTGACTTGTGTGGATCCCCCAGCGTTTTCTTACCCAGAGACCTCAAATTTAGCTAAACAATCACATTTTCCCCACATTTCTGTGTGGGATCACCTCACCGGCACAAATTTCCTACCACGCAACGTTCCCCTCAGTCTCCTGATAAAAATGTTAGGTGGGCCAAGTGCCTGTGACAGGTAAGAGCCAAAGACATGGCGAAATTGATGGGGAACCAAAGCAGGTACAAAAGGGCAGTTTGAAAAAATACGTTTTTAGGCTGACAAGTGGGGCAGAATTTTTATCGGTACAGATGCAACAATGCTGGGTGGTAGGAATTTTGTGGATTCCTGCAGATTCCGGAAGGTTCCATCACACAAATGTGGGGAAAATGTGATTTCAAGCAAAGTTAGAGGTTAGCAGAGCATTGTGGGTAAGAAAATGGTGCGGATGCATGTGAGGCACACCACCCTGGACTCACCCAGATGTTTAGTTTTCTGATGTGTCTAGGTCTCATAGATTTTTCTAGATGGCACAGTCCCAAAGTCCAAAAAGTGAAGCCCTCACCATTCCAAGTAGGACGATTTTGAGAGTTAGCCAAGCTCTCACGGACCAAATGTAAAATCCAAACCCAAAATAATCAAATGTCCTCTTGCTTGCCGTTGGGATAAGATCTTTTAGTGTGTAGGTGGGGGGGGGGGGGGCAGAGCTGAAAGACTGTTACCCCCTTCAGTTGGGGTGAGGGCATAACCATGCCCATACTTGTTGGAAGCCACCACCCCACTATTTTTTAGTTTTTTTTTTAATTCCCAGCCATCTCGTAGGCTTTCTGTCCCCCCTCCCCCGGGGAGTAGATCAGGGGTAATTGCCTACAACTTTGTCCCCATTTATTTGGGGTGGGGGTATGGCCATACCCACACGCTCGATTTAAAAAAAAGAAAATCTTCCCTGGTGTCTAGTGGGCTTTCAGCCCCCACAGAGCAGATGGGCCTTACAAAAAAGAAATGGCCAACAGTAATGTGCCCCCATGGGGAGCGACCCTTGCCCAAGGGGCTCCCCCTCAAACAAGACACACACACACATACCAATCCCTGGTGCCTACATGGTTTCTGCCCCCCTTGGGGGCAGATAGACCTAAATGAAATAGTCCGATCTGCACCCAAGGGGAGCAGAAATGGCCTAAAATAAAATTGCTTTCCAGGGGAGAGATCTTTGCCTAAGGGGTCGCGCCCCATCTGTGAAAAAAAAAAAAATCCCTGGTGTCTAGTGGTTGGAGTGGCCTTATAAAAGTAGGCCGATCTGCCCCGAAGGGGGGCAGAAATGGCCTAAAATAAATGTGCCCCCTACTGGAGCAACCCTTGCCTAAGGGGTCGCTCCCCTAGCGTGAAAATGGTGCCAAAAAGAAATCCCTGGAGTCTAGTGATTTTTGCTATCCTTGGGGGCAGATTGGCCTAATAAAATAGGCTGATCTGCTCCCAAGGGGGGCACAAATGGCCTAAAATAAATTTAGCCCCCAGGTGAGCTACCCTTGCTTAAGGGGCTACTCCCCCCATGGAAAAAAAAAATATATATATATATATATATATATATCCCTGGTGTCTAGTGTTTTCTGCCAGTTGGGGGCAGATCAGCCTAATTAAAATAGGCCAATCTGCCCCCAAGGGGAGCAGAAATGGCCTAAAAATGTTTTTGCCCCCTGGGGAGTGATCCTTGCGTAAGAAGTTGCTCCCCTCATGTCAATAACAGAAAAAAAAACTCCCTGGTGTCTAGTTCAGAGAGACATGAAAGGAAAAGCCTTTCTTTTCCTGCATCTCCAATCTCCCCCACCCCCTATCGGAGGAAAAATGAAAGCATTTCTCTTCCGCAGCTTCCAGCGTTATGGGGCGATCTCTGATGAGGTCAGCATGCGATCACACGCTGACATCATCAGATGTCACTGGAGGAACGCTAGTGATCCCCCGTGGGCCGGGTGCAGGATGTAACAGTTACGTCCTCAGCACCCGAGCACTGAGGACGTAACTATTACGTCCATGGCACCCAAGGGATTAAGAGGTCATGGTAAGTGCTGCTTTGTTTATTTGGTAGTAGGGCATATACAAAAGGAATATTTGGGTTTTGATATTCACCATGTATGGTGCATATCTGAGCGAATGGTTTGGAACACATTTTAAAGGTCCTGTCCACCATCCACGTTTGACAATGGCTTCATTTCAGTAAGTTATTTGCTGTAGAGAATATTAGGATTTGTTTTGCATTGTTCAGTTTGTTATGTAAAAGGAAAGGTTCTTCATTATGTGTTATTGTTAAGAGTTCATTTTTTCCATGTCTTGGTATCTTCTAGGTGCAGGGGTAATGGGGTAGTTACTCCGGATCTGACCCCCTGAGGGACAGAAAGCCCACAAGACGCCAGGGAACTACACCAACTGAAGGAGCAACAGCCTTTCTTCTCCCCCGGTGGACTAAAGCATCTCATCCCATTGGCAAGAAAGAGGGCATTTGACTCTTTTGGGTGTTGATTTTATATATGGGCCAGGAGAGCTTAGCTAACTCCCAATATTGTTCCACTTGTAATGGTGAACAACTGCACTTTTTGGGTTTGGGCAGGCTGCCACCTGGAAACACCTACCAGACTCAGACACTTCTGAAAATTATACATCTGGGGAGTACAGGTGAGGTGCTTCACATGCACCTCAAACCATTATTTTACCCACAATGCCCTGCAAACCACAAACGATAACGAAAAATACACATTTTCCTCATATTTCTGTGAGGAAAACCACTGGAATCTGTGGGGAGTCATATACTTTCTACCACACAGCATTCCCCCAAGTCTCCTGATAAAAATGGTACCTCACTTGTGTTGGTGGGCCAAGTGACCTTGACACAAAAGGCCCTAAATTACTAAATGGAGAGATTAACAATAGGGGCAGCAGTGGGATTTGAAGCCATGCTCGGGTCCCACCTATGGAAACCTACCAACCACAGAATTTTTTTTACACTAGACAACCAGGAGATCCTGGGGTTGTGTGCCATGTGTGAATCCCATGATGTTTTCTTACCCACAATGCCCTGCAAGTCTCCACCTTTGCCTAAAGTCATGTATTTTCCCTACTTTTCTGTGTCTGAAACTTCTTGAACCCGTAGGAATCCACAAAATTCCTGCCACCCAGCATTGCCCCACCTGTGTCAATAAAAACTCTGCCCCACTTGGGTTGCTAGGCCTAGTGCCAGCAACAAGAACGGATCCAACCAAGGTCAAACTAACTCTCCACGCAAGGATCCCATTGTCCTTGGTTTGACCCATTCCTGTCACAGCACTAGGCCCAGCTATACAGTAGGTCAGCATTTTTATCAACATAGGTGGGGCAATGCAGGTGGTAGGAATTTTGTGAATTCCTGTAGAATGCTGAAGTTTCCATCACAAAAATGTAAGGAAAATGTGTGATTTCAGGAAAGTTTCAGGCTTCCAGAGTGCAAACAAAAAACCTAATGGGATCCACACAAGTCATGCCATCCTAGATTCCCCTGGGTGTCTAGTTATCACAATGTACAGGTTGGCTAGGCTTCCCTATGTGCCGACTGAGCTAGGGTCCAAAATCTAGAGTTACTCACATTGGAAAAAGAGGGTCAGTTTTCAGTGGAAAAATGTGCTGCGTCCATGTTGCGTCTTTCGCCGTTTCCTGTCATGGCCACTAGGTCTACCCACACAAGTGAGGTACCATTTGTATTGGGGGAGTGCCAGGTGGAAGGAGGTTTGTGGCTCCCTGCAGATTCCAGAACTCTCTATCACAGAAATGTGAGGAAAATTTGTTTTTTCAGTCAAAGTTTGAGGTTTGCAAGGGATTCTGGGTAAAAACGTGTGGTGAGAGCCACGCAAGTTAGACCACCCTGGATCCCTCAAGGTCTCTAGTTTTCAAAAATGTACAAGTTGGCTAGGTTTCTCTAGGTGCCATCTGAGCTAGGGTCCGAAATCTGGAGCTACCAACATTGGAAAAAGGGGGTCAGTTTTCAGTGGAAAATTGTGCTGGGTCCCAGCTGCATTTTGGGCAAATTCCTGTCGTAGGCACTAGGTCTACCCACACAAGTGAGTTACCATTTTTATCGGGAGACTCGGGGAAATGCAGGGGGAATGACATTTGTGGCTCCCTGCAAATAGCAGAACTTTCCATCACAGAAATAGGAGGAAAATGTGTTTTTTAGTCGAAGTTTGAGGTTTGCAAGGGATTTTGGGTTAAAAAAACATGGTGAGAGCCATGCAAGTCAGCCCATCCTGGACTCCCCTGAGTGTCTAGTTTTCAAAGATTTACAGGTTGGCTAGGTTTCCCTAGGTGCCAACTGAGCAACAGTCCAAAATCTAGAGCTACCCACACTGGAAAAAGAGGGTCAGTTTTCAGTGGAAAAATGTGCAGCGTCCCAGTTGTGGTTTGGGTCGTTTCCTGTCGCGGGCCCAAGTCTACCCAAAAAAGTGAGGTACCATTTTTATCTGGAGACTTGGGAGAATGCCAGGTGGAAGGACTTTTGTGGCTTTCTGCAGTTTCCAGGATTTTCCATCACAGAAACTTGAGGAAAATATGTTTTTTAGTCAAAGTTTGAGGCTTGCAAGGGATTCTTGTCGCGCAGCTTCACGCGGCATGAGCCGAACATTCGGCACGGGATGCGGCGCGTGGCAATAGAATGCGCCGCGCCCCCAGCCTTTCCTGTCTTACTCGAGGCCCCAAATTAGGCATGGGGCCTCGCTTCTGTGCTGGCGCAGCGCGCACCCATTGACTCCTGCATTTCCCCCACTTACCTTCTGTTTTGCTCCTTTTCTCTTGCTGTCACCCTCGTTTTCTCTCCATTTTTATGTTTTCCTTTACCCATAATTCCCCTCTCTTTCCCAGCATGCCTTGGTTCCCTATTCACAATGGTGCCTTGTCTATTGCTTTCTATGTATTGTTCCCTACCCAATATGGTGTCCTTTTACTTCCTGCCAGTCGCTTCCTGTTCTGTGGGTATTTAAGGGCTGTGATTCCTTTTCTTCTTGCGCTACAACACTTCCTTTTTGGATGGTGGTCTTTGCTCCTTCTCCTTTGCATCAGATACGAATTCCACTCTTGTTTCATTTTTTTCCTGTTCATTTTGCCTTGTGTTCTAAAATTATTGATCCTTTGCTCTTATTTCAGGAGGTCCTTTTTGAGGTTTTTTTCCCCCTTTTTTTTAGAGTTTTTTTCCCTCTGGCACTCCTTCTGAAGGACACGGACTGCCCTTGGCGTTCTCATCACCTGCAGCACCGTGGCTACCAGAAAGAGTCGCCCCTATCTGGGCCAAGGCAGAACCTGCAAGAACAAGAACCTCGTTACATGTCCAGCAGACTCCAGGCACAAACAACGAGTAAGTTGTGACAGATTGCAGCGCCAAATTAACCCGACTTCGTCAAGCAGAATGGATGATACTGTAGTGGCGGCTGTAGACCCCGACCAGTCCCTTCTGGTAAGCATTCAGCAACCGGCCCAGGAACTGCAACAATTAAGAAACGAGAATGCTGCCTTACGACAAGCTTTGGCCTTCCGCAGTACAGACGTTCCTACCGTTTCCACTACAACTCCTCGGTTTTCTGGGGAACCAACTAAGCTGCGAGAATTTCTGGATGCGTTGACTGTCTACTTTTCTTTCAGACCCACACAATTTTCTCAAGAAAAGACAAAGGTGGGTTATCTCATGAGTGCCTTATCAGGTCCTGCCTTGGCCTGGGCGACTCCGATTGTAGCCTCCAATGACCCGATGTTGTCTGATTATCCAGCCTTTGTGAATCACTTCAAACAAATGTTTGGCCGCCCAGGATTAGAGGCCTCTGCTGAAGAAGCACTCTGTGACATTCAACAAGACTCTCAAGATGTTCTCCAATACATCACATGCTTAAACAACTGGCTGCCGAAACAACATGGGTGGAGCGTACTTTGGTTACTCTTTTTCATAGAGGGCTACGAGAGGAAATCAAAGACGGATTAGTGCACTCTACCCGAGTAGAAGATCTTCGGGTCTGATGGATTTAGCTCTTTCTATCGAATACTGTCTCCAGGAAGGACGTTTGGAGGAAAGAAGAAATAGAGGACCTTTCCAGTCAAGCACCTCACGTGTCTTTGTGCACCGTCCGGAAGAACCTGGACCTCCATTAAGAGAAACCGAAGGTGAACCTATGCAGGTGGATACTACTCGTGGCCCACTTTCGTTCAGTGAATGTGAAGATAGATGGAAAAAAGGATTGTGCCTGTATTGTGGTACTGCTGGTCATATGCTCCGTATATGCCCAGTTGGTCCTCTAAAGCCATCGGGAAACACTACTTCCCGTCCTCTGTAAGAAGGGAGGGGACGGGATCATCTGCAATACTTTCCATCAGTTCTTCCAAGGAAAATGCCACAAATCTATTCATGTTACCTGTGACCCTGCAGTTACCTGTTGGTCGTGAAGAAAAGACCCTGACCCTATTGGATTGTGGAGCTAGTGGCATTTATATGGATATGACCTGGGCTAAAACACAACTAATACCAACACGGCCTAAGGATGACCCGGAACAAGTACACACTGTAGATAGGTCCCTAATATCCTCTGGTCCAGTTGTTACTACTACCTCGATTCTAGGTCTACAATTTGGGAACCACCAAGAACACGTCTCCTTTGACTTACTATCTTCTCCCAGTCATTCTATAATTCTAGGGATTCCATGGTTCATAAGACACAATCCTTACGTAAATTGGGAAACCAGGACTATTTCTTTGTCTTCTCAGTTTTGTCACGAACATTGTTATGCCTCAGACACTTACTGGTCACCCAAGAAAATGATACCCTCTGAACCTACTGCAGGTTGTTCCATAAATACAGTCCAGGGGGTTCCCAACCACTATTTGGATTTTCAAGATGTATTTCAAAAACCATCCAAACCTGTTTTGCCCCCACATCGAGATTATGATTGTGCAATCCCCCTGGAACCCGGGGCGATTGTTTCCTTTGGGAGAATGTATTCTCTCACTGAACCTGAACGGGAAATTCTCGAAGACTACCTCCATGAAAATCTTCACAGTGGTCTTATTGTCCCGTCTTCATCCCCGGCGGGGGCTCCCCTTTTTTTGTACCCAAGAAAACGAAAGATCTTCGCCCCTGTTTGGACTTTCGTGGTTTAAGTAAAATCACTATAAAAGATTGTTATCCATTACCTCTTATCAAAGACATTGTGGAAGCAGTCAAAGGGGCACAACGATTTACTAAATTAGATCTTAGCGGAGCCTACCACGTTTTGCACATCAAGAAGGGAGATGAGTGGAAGACTGCTTTTCGAACTCATTTTGGGCATTATGAATACAGGGTTATGCCTTTTGGCCTGACTAACGCCCCCTCAATATTCCAAAGATTTATGGACTCTGTGTTCTCTGATTTGTTGAACCACACAGTTGTGATATACTTAGACGATATTCTCATATATTTCAGACGTCCTGAACTTCATTCTACACATGTTAAAGAAGTTCTACAGAGACTCAGGCAACATCAACTCTACTGTAAACCAGAGAAATGTGAGTTTGATAAAACCGAGGTTAAATACTTAGGCTATCATATCAGTCCCTCTGGTATATCTATGGATCCAGAGAAGGTTCAAGCCATCCTAGACTGGCCTTCCCCTTCATCTATCAAGGAAACTCAACGTTTTCTAGGGCTGGCCAACTTCTAAGAATAAGTTTAAACCTTGTTACTACGGTCCTTTCCGTATTCTTCAGATAATTAATCCTGTCACTTTCCGTCTCCGCTTACCTCGAACCTGGAAGATCCATCCGGTCTTTCATGTTTCTCAGTTGAAACCCTATAAGCCTGATCCTTTCTCCCAGCAGTTCCCGTGTCCTCCTCCCTTGTTGGTGGATGATGAACCAGAATATGAGGTACAGGAAATTTGTGACTCTCATTTCTTTCGAAACCATCTTCACTATCTGATCCATTGGAAGGGTTCCCCTTTTAGAAAATGCTCTTGGAAAGATGCCTCTTCTGTTCACGCCCCTCTTCTGATTCGTCAATTTTTCTGCTTGTTTCTGCACAGACCTGGGGCTCGGGGGGGGACCTACTGTCGCACAGCGGCACACGGCACGAGCCGAATATTCAGCTCGGGACGCGGCTCGTGGCAGTAGGACGTGCCACGCCCCCAGCCTTTCCTGTCTTACTCGAGGCCCCAAATTAGCCCCCATTGACTCCTGCGTTTCCCCCCACTTACCTTCTGTTTTGCTCCTTTTCTCTTGCTGTCACCCTCGTTTTCTCTCCATTTTTATGTTTTCCTTTACCCATGATTCCCCTCTTTTTCCCAGCATGCCTTGGTTCCCTATTCACAATGGTGCCTTGTCTGTTGCTTTCTATGTATTGTTCCCTATCCAATATGGTATCCTTTTACTTCCTGCTGGTCGTTTCCTGTTCTGTGGGTATTTAAGGGCTGTGATTCCTTTTCTTCTTGCGCTGCAACACTTCCTTTTTGGATGGTGGTCTTTGCTCCTTCTCCTTTGCATCAGATATGGATTCTGCTCTTGTTCCAGTTTTTTCCTGTTCATTTTGCCTTGTGTTCTGAAATTATTGATCCTTTGCTCTTATTTCAGTAGGTCCTTTTTGAGTTTTTTCCCCCCTTTTTTGAGTTTTTTTTCTTCCCTCTGGCACTCCTTCTGAAGGACACGGACTTCCCTTGGCGTTCCTATCGCCTGCAGCACCATGGCTACCAGAAAGAGTCACCCATATCAGGGCCAAGGCAGAACCTGCAAGAACAAGAACCTCGTCACAAGTCCAGCGGACTCCAGGCACAAACAACGAGTAAGTCGTGACAATTCTAGGCAAATAAACGTGGGGAGAGCCATGCAAGTCAGCCCATCCTGAATTCCCCAAGGTGTCTAGCTGTAAAAAATGTACAGGTTGGTTAGGTTTCCCTATGTGCCAACAGAGCTAGAGTTCAAAATCTAGAACTACCCACATTGGAAAAAGATGATCCGTTTTTGGTAGGAAAATATGCTGCTTCCATGTTACGTTTTGGGCTGTTTCCAGTCACAGTGACTAGGACTACCACACAAGTGAGGTACCACTTTTATCAGGAGACTTGGGGAAATGCCGGGTGGAAGGACATTTGTGACTTTCTGCAGATTCCAGAATTTTCCCATCACAGAAATGTGAGGAAACTGTGTTCTTTTAGTCAAAGTTTGAGGTTTGCAAGGGATACTATGTAAATAAATGTGGTGGGAGCCACACAAATCAGCCCACCCTGAATACCCCTAGGTGTCTAGTTTTGAAACATGTACGAGTTGGCCAGGTTTCCCTAAGTGCGGGATGCAGGGTCCAAAATCTAGAGCAACCCACATTGGAAAAAGAGGATCAGTTTTCAGTGGAAAAAATGTGATGCATCCATATTGTGTTTTGGGCAGCTTTCTGTTGTTGGCAATAGGCCTACCCACACAAGTGAGGTATTGGGAGACTTGTGGAAGCATGGAATAGTAGAACACTTGGTATTACCAATTGGATTTCGCTATCTGTGAGCCTTTCAAATGTAAGCCAGTGTGTAAGAAAGATGACATTTTCAAAAATACCTGCCAAATCATAAGCTAGTGGGAGTACCCTCAAATTCAGAGATGTAGAAAAAACACTGCTCCTAAACAGTATATCATATTCCCATTTCAGAAATGCATATGTTTCATTGATACCCATTTTTCACTCTGCCTATTTCGCTCTAAGAATTGGTCTATACACAGTACTCAATGAAAAACCACTGCATGGTGCAGCTCAGTTGTTTGCTGTGAGTACCTTGGGTTTTTGGAGAACATACAAACTCTACATATACCCACAACCAGAAGGGTCTAGTGGACATAATGGTATATTGCTTTTGTCAACAGGCCATTGTGTCAAAGTTACAGATGAAAATGTTGTCACAAATGCCTGGTTTTTCCTACTCATTTTCAGTATTTCTTTATTTCAACAGTAATTTCCCCTGAGAAAACCTTGAGGGCTCTACACATATGGCCCCTTGCTGAATTCTGAATTGTGTCTGCTTTTCAGCAATGTATAGGTTGTCTGGATCACCCTGGTTTCACACTGGTTTCCACCACAAGCCGGAAGTAGGTTGAGAGCACAAAAATTAGAGAAAATATGCTACTGCTTAGAAAATGCCAAAACTGTGGTACAAAATTAAGTTTGTTAATTCAGCTCTGTATGTTCCTGAAAGCTGGGAAGATGCTGACTTTAGTATAGCAAACTGTTTGTGAATGCAATTTTTAGGAAAGAAATAGACACTTTTATCTGGAGCACTTTTTACATATTTTTCTCAAAAAACTCAAAATATTTCTCAGTCCCCTCCAGGGCAATCTACAAACCCTGGGCACCTCTAGAATCCCCAGGATGATGGAATATGGAGGGTCCCATGATCCCCCAGAAATGTAACTGCAGGTGACCTTTGACTCCTCTTTCAAGGTCTGCCTTCCACCTATGTGCTGCCTCAGGGAAACAGAAGTTTGCAGCAGCCTTTGGGGGAGCCCATTACTTGTAATAGGGCATACAATTCCAGTTTACGCCAGGTACCCCGGTTTAAAGATGCACTGCTGCCTTGGGTACATGTAGTACCACGTTCCTAGGGACCTACAAGTAAATTAAATGTGCCAATTGGATGTAAGCCAATTTTGCCATGTTTTAAGGAGAGAGCACACAAACTTTTTAACTGGTTGGCAGTGCTAAAGTGTGCAGAGCCCCAAGGCCAGTAAAAACGAAGTCAGCAAAAAAAGGAGGGTTGAAGCTAAAACGTTATGGGGATCCCCACACTAAGGATACCAAGTGTAATAGGACATTTGGAGCTGTGAAGTTAACAGCCGTAGAACAGAACCAAGAATCTAGAGCTAGACTTCTACTTAGGATTGAAGACCAATCATGTTTCCTTACTTTGATAGTTCCCTTACTAAGAAAAACTTCCACCTAACATTCCCACAAGTCTCCAGATAAAGATGATCTATCTCTTTCCCATCCCCAAGCCCCTTTCCCTTCGTGAACAGGTAGCTGCCTTGGGCTAAGATCAGTATAGCACATTGGGAGCTGTTCAGACGGGAGTGGGTGGATCATCCTCGTCCTACAGAAGACCTCAGCTTTGCAGGTGAGTGGCAAGCATAACATTTGTATATTTTATGACGTGAATAAATTACCATTCAGTCTACACTACTGTCGACGAATGCATGTTCAGGGGCCAATGTTGTGAATTACCTTCATTCTAAACCAGGCATTCCAGTGTCATAAGTGGTTTCTCAAAAAGAAGGACAAGAATAGGCAAGCCTGAACAGTTTGCACTAGTAATTCAATTTTTAACACATTTCCTACTGCTACCACTAACAAAAGCCCCAAAACTAGACTAAAACTGAGATGTTACTTTCTTGTATTCGGAGTCATATCATAGTGTACAGAAACAATACTTGAAAAGACAGCAGGGCAGTGGTGGCTTCAGAAATGTTATGTACTTATTAAGGTATATGACTGGAAACCTGTGCATATAACGTAAAAATGAGTGTCATAATAATGAAACATATTTGCTAGCAAGCAAAAAGCTAAATTAGGAAACCTGTTTGCACACAGATCGGTACCAACAAGCTATTGTAAACTAACAGATCATATGGAATCATCAGAACGTAATGGCAATGAAGGTAGAACAGAAATTAAGAAGGAAAGGAAGGAATGCAGACATGGTCTTGTCTCACGAGATACAGAATCTCAGATTTAATCTCACTAAAAACTTCAGGGATTGTCAATAATATTGGTGAATTTCAATTTTACTGGAGCTGTAGGGTACCGGATTTGCAGAATGTACTAATATTAAAATGCATTAAATGGGCACTTTAAAGCACAATTACAAACACCGAGAAGTTGTGCAGATGAGATGCAACTAGGTGACAAACATGAATGAGACAAAACTAAAAATAAAATAACAGTGATCCTATTAATATAAACTGTCAGACTACTACATTAGCACTTAAATATTGGATTTATATCGATTCCAAGCCTTCTCTGAGACATGGTCTACATATGTTTCAGCTCATTGAAGAACCACTTCTAGAGCCTTCATCAGGACAAACAGCATTTAAAACACCGCCACACAAAGAGCCCTGACATAGCGCTTCGAATCCCCTTTCAGATTTCCTCAAAGATATCTATGACAAATATTGAAAAAGATGAAATTATAGCTCACTACTCTACACCCAGTACATCTGTTTTCCATTTTTATTTTCACTTATACAAAAAAGGACAAATATGAAGTTAATGTGTCTCCAGAGAGACATGAAAATAAAAAGGTACATCTGAGAAACACTAATGAGGAAGGACAAAATAGAGGGATGAAAAGGATAGAAAAAAATGGACTCACTCCAAGTTCTACAATTTAATTAAAAAAATCTAAGTTCGAGATATGAATTTTCTTATGAGTCATCAGTCAATTATAACAGTGCCTGAAGCTCTCTGTGTGAATTTAATTCCAACTTATCTGCCTGGTGAGACAAGCCCTTGCGATCATCCTTTCCCTTTCTCTCTTACTGTGACTTACATGTTAATGTGAAGTCTCAATGATGCATGGGGTCTGTTGGTTTTGTAAGTCACTGTACTGCATATGATACACTGACCTACCTCTAATTAATAAGCTTATTTGATATTTACTATTGTTAATCTCATGTATTCTTCCCTCCCAAAGTAAGTAAAGATGTAGTTAAAAATAGAGACTATATAGTTATCTTATAATGTAGTAGTAGGTAAATATAACTATTAGAACATTATTGGAGGTGGATGTTGTCAACCGTTGTAGGAAGCTGGCTCTCTATATGGTGTACTAAAAAGAAGTACACCATGCAGAGAGTCCAGTGGATCCCCAATTGGTTTGCAGAGGCAAAAGTAGATAGGACAAATGCTCTATTTTGTGGTAGTGTGGTCAAGCAGTTAGGTTTATCAAAGGGAAGTGCTAAGCATTTGTTGTACTCAAAGAACCAATAAATGACACACACACTCAAAGAATAAATGTGAGACCTGTTTAGAAAAATAACACTTCTTTTTGTATATACTTTAAACCCAAGAACTTTGTTATAACGTAAGCATAAATACTTTTCAATTGCTAAAATCGACACAGTGCAATTTTAGAGTTCTTCAAAGTTAGCCTTTCAAAGGAAAACACATTCAGCAAACAAGTACTTTACGATGACTCACAGGACCAATCTTGTAGGTGGTGAGGACTGGACAAGGGTAAGGCCCACACCAACAGTTCCCTCTGGGCAGCACTGGGTCAGCCGGGTGCAGAGGTGTAGTACGGCATTGGGTGCCCAATGTTCTTCAATAGGGATTTGTCTCAGTGGATTTAGGCTGCAGGCTCTGGCTGGAGGGCCAGTCGGGGACAACCAACAGTAAGTTGCAGCTAAGTTGCAAGCTCAGGACGTTGGTGCACCTTTGGTCCTCTTCACCAGGGCCTAGGGGTGACGGATGCAGGGGTGTCCTTTGGCATCAGGTTTCCTCATCCAGGAACACTCCTGGTTGGTGGTCCTGTGGTCTGAGACAGCAGGCGTCATCGTGGAGTCCAGGCGGGTTGAAACCACTGTGGACTCGAGCTCAGGGGACCTGGGGGAGGTCTTTGACACCAGGGCTTCACTTCAACTCGGGCCTGCTGCGATGGGTACAGTGGTTGCTTTAGGTGTCAGGTTTCTCTCATCTCATAGGCTGCGGAAGAGGGGGCCTGCATGCAGGAGACTTCAGGAAGTCCAGGAGGAGTGAAACCACGATGGACCCGGACTCTGGACAGCTGGAAGACCTTACTGGCACTGGAGGTCTACTCCCACTCGGGTCACTGACACGGGTTGCAGTGGTGCCTTTAGGTGTCAGGTCTTTGCGGTAGCAGAAGCTGCAGAGTCCCTTCCTTAGAGATGGTTGGAGAGCAGGTCCGCTGCTTACGGGAGACTTCAGTCTTCCTAGATTTCTGGAGGTTCAGCTACAGGACAAGGAGTCCTCTGGTGCAGAGTCCATCAAGGAGTGCAGACAGGCTGGTGGGGTTGGTACCAGGTCAGATCAGTTGCTTCTCCTTTTCTGCATATGTGTCTCTTCATTGTCCCTTTCTTCTTAGTTCGTCAGGTTCTGAGTTCTGGGGTTCAGCGGTGCCACCTAAATAGTCAATTTGGGGGTGTGACAGGTAGGGTGACTACACCCAGTCTATGACCACTTCCATTGAGAAGTGGCCATAACCCTGTCCCTGGAGGCCTAATTCTTCCCAAACCAAGATGGAGGAATTTAAAAAGTTGTGTCTACTTCAGCTCGTCCAACTTAGAGGTGGGACTGGCATGAAGTGGGCACACCTCCTAATCTGCCTAATATTCCCACCTGTCTTGCCACCCAAAGTGGGTCAGGACAGGGGGGTTGGACGTCTCTGCCATTTGGAGAGACCTAGGTTGCATTACAAAGGCAGCTAGACTTTTGAAGCTTCCAGCCCTGGAATGTTCATCCTGCCTGGAAGAGGTGTCAGCACCCCAACCAGTCCAGGCTTTTGTCTTTGGACCCCGAGAGAGCTGGCTCTAACCTTAGGGGGTCAGAAACCTGCCTAAGGTGGCTGAAGTGGTTAGGAGCAGTCAGGTAACACACTGCTAGTTGGTAGGTTTTCAGGCGGCACCTCTAAGGTGCCCTCTGGGTGCCTGTATTGGAACACTGGCATCAGTGTGGGTTCACCAATACAAGATGTTTGATACCAAACATCCTTATCTTCAGTGAAGCCATCATGTAGCTGGGGAACTCGTAGGGACCAGTGTCCAGCACATGTTTTTAAAAAAGCTTCCCTGGTCACTTACTATGCCCGAGAATCAACAAAGACACAAAGTGACCTGCCTTAGGGCTATAAGGCCTGCCAGAGGTGTGACTTACATATATTACATGCAGTGTTAGGGGGCATGGCACACAGGCTGGTTCCATGTCATGTTTTCAATTTTGTGTGCTCCAATACTAACAGCTTGCAAAGGCAGCCTGCCAGGTGCTTAGTGGGGGGTCCTTTAGGGTGGCACAATGTGTGCTGCAGCTCCTAGGGACCACCTTTAGTACCCCAGACCCTAGGTACCTTGGGTACCATGTACTAGGGACTTACAGGGGGCGCTAAAGGTTTTTGCCAATCGGGGGAAATGACTGTGCGGTTTTAATGGAAAGAGATCTGGCACTGGGGACCTGGTTAGCAGGAACCCAGTGCACTTTCAGTCAAAATCATAACAGATACCAGGCAGAAAATGGGGGCTACCCATGCCAAAAAGGGTACTTTCCTACAACCATATTATAGTGAAATACAACCACTGGTTGGGATGTCAATGGCCTATTTCACAAATGCTAATCTTGCCTTAGCTCTATCCATGTAGACGGGAAATATTTGACTTAATATGGGTTTTGGGAATAACGCGACAAGTGCTTGGCACTGATATGTCTCCCCAGATAAGCCTACCGTTAGGCCATTTTTCTCAGCCTTCACCGTTTGTAATTGTTCTGCAAACCTCGAGCCCTTTCCACACAACCATACTGCATGGCTGAGACACAGTTGTTAGTAAAAAAAAAAAAAACACTCGGTGCCTCACAAAACCTCTTGCAGTTGCAGCTGAAATCAAAGAGATATTTTAGAGTGCCTTTAGCTATTTCTTAATCTCTTTAATCGTTGACGAGCAGGTATTTGTTATACCCGCGGGTGAGCAATTCAGGTGCAATTACTTCTTCTCATGTGGGAGGTGCGGCTCCTGTCGCTCCTTCCAAATGTCATTTTAAGGCCCCGCCACAAATGATCACTCCTCGCGGATCATTGGTGCCTTAATACAAATCATGCAGATATCACCATTCTTTAGAAGGGGGAAATAAATTAATAACAAAAGCATGATAGCATCCTCCATTGTGATCATATATTTCTCTTAACAATTGTATTTCTTTTTGACAGTTTGTAAACAGATACAACTAGCTACTAACTATAGAGTTGGCGCTTCATTAAGCGACTCTTGGCAGCTGTCTTGCGGCACCAGTTCCTGACATGCCTGGATGGTGCATATGCAACAAGTGGCACTAATTGCACCTTCTTGCAAAGGAAGACCAGCACCCAAACAACAAAATGTGGTTTTGCCGGGGCTTTTGAAAATCATTGTACTGAAGCTGGGTAGCTGTCTTGGGCCCCCATTAGGAGCGGCCTTGAGCAGTATCCCAGCTCTGGGCCATTCTTGGTTTGCTGATGACTCCGGGCCCAGAATCAGCTAACCCGTAAACTCCAGATCATCAGACCCCGATACACTGCAGAGGTGCAGGAGGTGTAGGCAGGTGCTGCACCAAGTCCTGCCCTCCCGCTGCCCCCATTTTGCCCCCACGGGCAGAAAAGCTGCCCATTTACCTCCTGCTCCAAGAAAAGCAAAGTCACAGAGGAGGCTTGTGATGTTCTTGCAAGCAACTGCTGTTGTCTCCTCTAAGAGGGCAAAGAATTTAGCAATGCTTTGTGCAGATTGTAGTAATAAGTATATCCCCAAATAGGGAGAGCCCATCCAACTTTAATGTCGGTGTCCGCCAGGGCTTTCAATCAGCCTGGAAGTCAGCAACAGCAGAGCAAGTACAGTAAATAACTGTGAATCTGTGACCCTGCCCAGATGTAATGAAAACTATGGTGAAGGCAGTAATACACAACTTGTCTAGACACATGAGCAAAATGTTAGATCTTAGCATGCCTGACGCCTCTGTCTTTGAAGCTAGCAGCTAAAACATGCCGCGTTAGTGCCCAGCTCTTCGCTGCAGTGTGTGATTGATGCCCCTTTACTTCAGAATGTCACTACTTGACTCTGAAGTGATCTGCTACATCACTACCAGGTTTGAAGAAAATGCTCCAGGTATTCAGATGGCAAGGCGAGGACATTTTAGAGGAGGTGATAACAAAAAATGAACAAATTGTTAAAAAAGAACAATGCATATATATCGGAGCCGCCCCGTTAGTCTGGATAGGTTAATGGGATAACTGTCCGGAATCAGCACTTTCAGACATCACTCGAAGCCAACCCGTCGCAGTAGATCAATAAACCAAACGCAGAGGCCGTCCGGTAAACGATGTCACAGTAGGTTTAAAAAAAGAAACAGATCTCCTCGTTGGGCCATATGCTGCAGAGAAGAAAACAGTGCTCTTTGCCCAGCCACGCACTGCTAACAGTCATTACCGATAGGTATTAAATAATGTTTTTTTTGTTTTATGATGCCTCATTGGGTTGTTAGACCTCCTGTGACATCATTAGCTAGCTGGCTTCCTCAAGCAAAGCGAAATTCTAGAATCCATCTTGTTCTAATCCTGTTTTTTTTTAGTGTAAGAGATATTTAGTTCTGCAAAAGGAACTAACTGCCCTTTCTTTTCTGATTAACTCTTTAAGCTTTCCCACAGTACAGTATAGGCTTTTTTGAAACACTTGTCAGTGTCTTGAAAGAAGAGTTATACAACAGACAACACCTATACAGCAGGTGGTGCATCTGACCCCAAAAGGAAGCCCAAAAAAACAGCCTCTGTGAATCAAACCGATGCTGGTAGCAACACATTCTGATATAGTACAAATGCAGACCTCTTGGTATGTGTGTCCTCTCCTTTTAAGACACACAGACCTCTTGGGACTATTCATTCAAACAATAAGCTTGTATTTGTCCCTTGTTTGCTTGTACTCCACTTAGCCTTGGGCCATGAATCCCCCACCCCTTGCTTGTGTACTGTAGGCCAATCATCATCGGGGAACATGCATGCAACAACCTCCTACACCCAGCACTTAGACCACCACAGTCCCAAGAAACATAATCGACTCATGCATAAGTAGGTTGGCTATTATTACCCAACCTGCCTCTTTTGCTAAAAAAGTAAGCAGCACATTTATTATAATTTCACGTAGCACAGCATCCAGAGGTGCAGTGCTATGTTGTGTGAAATAGAGAGAGTATGGCAGAATATTACAAACACATTTACTAAGCCATGGTACTGCTTCTCTCTTCCCAAGTGCTAGTGCCTGTTCTGTCTGCATCATGCCCCACACACGTACCTTTGCATATGTATGTAAGTCAAGCACAGGTTTTGTACTGGAAGGGTACCGGTCAGTACAAAATGCAGTGCACTGACATACTATAAAATGCTCCCACTTTGTAAGCTATGTAGAGCAACACACATGCAAAGTTCAAAAAGTTTGGAGAAAAACGATTTCTCTAAATTTGCACTTGCTTGAAGGAGGCATATTTTTAGAGCAAAATCCTAGTTACCATTGTTACTAGAGATAAGGCTTTGTGCCAAAAGCTATGGGTGGTAGCATAGAAATGCCCACATACCACCATGTGATGGCCGTTGATGCAAAGTAATGCAAAGCAGCTTAAAGCACTACTTTGCATTATTTTTAGGCAACTTTTCAGCACAAAACAAGTTTTGAGTGGGAAAGTAAATGACAAGTCAATAGTTTAGGCAGGTTTGAATCACCTCTGGTGACTTTGCAGTGGCTCAAAGTATTGATAAATCTGGCCCTAAGTTTGCACTTGACTACCAGCCCTGCACCGAGATTTATAGACTTTCGGCTTTTCGGGAAGCCTTCATTTTCACGCCAGAATATGGTGAGCTGGTGTACTGGATGTTTTTTTATGCTGTGCAGCTAAGGAGCGAGAACTTTTGCACGTCGATGTGGAAGATTCGGTATATCTGCTTAGATCTGTGTTGGCTTAACTCCATGCCCAGCCTGTCTTCACTCAGTCTGTTATTGGCAAGCTTTGGATCGTGGTCTGCATTTATGAATACATATGGGTAACATGCATGTTTGAAGTCTGGTGTAAGTTTAATGTAGCCTTCAATATTGTTGTATTGCTTGAGATCTGCCGTGTAATGGCTTTCTAGGCTGGGGCACGCTGGGTTGGTCAGTGTCGGTAAACGCCGGACGGAAATGCATGTTTCAGATGCCAGCACTACTTGGCGGTGTGCTAGCAGATGCACTTAGTGCACTGATGTCAAGCTGAAGACATCAGACCAAGTGGGCAGAGGCAGTCACAATTTACTGAAAGTTAAGAAGCATATTAAAAGCCCCCCTATTACTCTGGACAAGTTAATGGTATATCTGTCATAATCATGACATGTTGTTTGTTGGGACCAGCACTTTCAAAGACATCACCACTAGTCAGCTTGCCACAATACATCAATACTGCAAATGTATAGAGACTGTCCAGTAAATGATGTCACAACACGTCTCTATACAAAACCAGATCTCAACAAACAAGAGTCACATTCACTTTGTTGGTTAGATTTTGGATATTCAGAAATCAATACATAAACCACTGAAATGTGATAGTTACGGTATGCAGCGCACACACCCGCACACCATAAGTCACGGCACCGTCATGCACAAAACACCCATGCGTAAACGGCACTTAATAAAGGCAGCCACCCAAAAGCTAACATGGTGAGTTTTGTGAGTTATGGACTACGTTTCATTCATTGCATACAAAAACTGGAGAATTTCAGTTGTTTTCCACTTTTGAGACAAAGCCATGATGCAATATATAAATATATATATAATGTGAATTATATGTAGTATGTAGTATATCCATTGTGGGAAAGTGGCCATTTAAAGACAATCTGCACGATGTATAATAGAAATAAGAGGAATTAAAGAGACATACACCAAGTAGGGTGTTGGTGGCCACAAAAGCAATCGGCGAAACAACAGTCCATTTTTTATCATCATTGTTGTGATCTTACCTGATGAAAATGAATGGTATAACATTTAAATTGATCATGTAATGCGGTGTGGGTTATGAGCATTGAAAAAGGCAATTGTTTTGTCGAAATGCAGCTGCTATTATCTGGTGAATATATATATATATACACACACACACACACACACACATACACACATATGTACAAATGTATATATATATTTGTTTTCACTGAGAAACTAAAGGTCAAAGTAACGTTAGGTGAAATTTTCAGTTAACAATGATCAGTGCATGGCGAGGGTTGCGAGTTATAATTACCTTATGCCATGTGTTACAGTTACTTGAGCTAATTATGACTGGTGAATTTCTGTGTTTTTTTAGTTTAAAACATTATGTTGTTACTGAACATTTCTCCGAACTATAACATGACTTTAACCTCTGTTTTTACTGTTTTTTTTTTTACAATACATTTTTTTATTACCATACATAAAGGTAACCATGTGGGCTCGGTCAGTGAGCCCCCCCCAGAGGATGGGGGTCTCCAGGTCTTTAAAGGCTCAGGGATGGGGAGTTAAGCAGCCACCCCTCCCTTTAAAGTTATTTCTGGATGCTAAATAGTTTGAAATATGCTGATTTCCACCCCGTTCAGGAAACTGAGTGCAGGAAATAGTACTCTGCATGCAAGTAGTTTCCATCCTACTCCATCCTATCATCTAAAGGAGAATATACCTTACGGGGAACTCCTTAGTACGAGAAGAATATGCAGCACTGCTGAGGGGTTCAAGGAAACTAAAGAGACGATGATAAGCAGGTTCAAATCCAGAGGTTATAGCGACAGAACCCTTGAGGTTGCTACAAATAAAGTGTCAAAGGTGAAGAGGAATGGTACTTTCTTCAAGAAGCCTAAAAAACAACAGCAGAAGAGGGAACCTGTAGGTTTATTACCACCGATCATACTAAACATCAGGCCCTAAGATCAGTTCTTAAACACTGTCACCTACTGAGGAGTGATCCAGTAAGTGATAACTGAGGTATCAAGAAGACCTATCAATACTTTTAAAAGGACATGATGTATATTGGACACTTTAGCTAGCAGAGATGGTAGGACAGAAAAAGGGCCTGGTTATAATTGAGTGATCGCTCTGTGAAATGTAGTAAATGCAAGGAGAAAATGTAACAGAAATAAGTACTCTGGGTAAGAACATCAAAAAGATAAGATGCCATTATAATTGTAAAAGTGACTGTGTGGTTTACATTCTTAAATGTACTTGGCCTAAAATATATGTGGGTAGTACCATTCTGCCCGTGCACAAGAGGATTCTCCAATACCTCAGAGCCATAAAAAATCTCGACACATCTTATTCTGTAGCGAGACATTTCTACTCAGTGCACCAAGGTGAGGAAAGGGAGTTGAGGTATAGTGTTATAGATGGGACCTCCTAAGAAGCCAGAGGAGGGGATAGAGAAAATAAATTGAGGATACTACAGTCATGTACATTCTAGGGTTTGATAACTAAGACGCCCAAGGCCTCAATTGTGATGAAGAGCTTTATGTTCAATTATAGCTAGTAATGAGCTACCTGTTTGGTATAATGTGAAAATCCTGCTTCCAATGCTATTATTCCAAAATAATAGGAAGTAGCAGTTTGCTCATGATTGCATGTAGATATCTGTTTTGTTATGTGTTGTAATGTTATTGTGTTGTTTTCTTTTACATTTCTTTCAGATCTGTCACTGGAGAATTGAAAGCCTACATCTTTTTGTTGTGGAAGCCAAGTAGCTATTATATATGAGAAAATGCCCACTTAGGCTTGATTTGGGGTTGGCACAATCCAAGTTATGACTGGGTCTTGGGTTAAGGTACTGTTGCAGACATGACCTGTCATCAGGAATTGTTTTGTTAGCTTAATGTTTGTGTAAGGCCACTGTAAATGTATACAGGTATATTTTAGGAAATTTCCTTCATTTCCTTTGTTATCCACATTTTCAAAGAGGTTTTTGTGTTATTTTGTATCATATATTTGAAATTGATAAATAATTGATCACTAACCTACTGGGGCACAATTACCGAAAGGGTAACAGCAATTGGAGAACTAATCTATTTTGAATGCTTATTATTTACTAATTAGTTTGTAGCATCAGAATTTTCAGAATTTTTATAATGTAATGTAAATATGACAGTTGGTTTCTTGCTATCCCAGGACCTCTGATGACTTATGTATCGTTTTATGACTTAAGACTATAATAACCATAATATCCTCACCTGGTGGGGACACTTGTTTTCTGAGTTGTTTGTGGACTCGGACTCCCCTCCCCTGGAAGTGAGCTTAATATCCATATTTTTGAGTGTAGTAATGAGCCACATGTTTTGGTTGGGAGATTACAATTGGATTTCTAAGTTGATCCTGGCATTGCAGACATTTTTGTTTTGGAATAAACCACCACTGGTAAGATGGCCGCCACTATAGTACACTTGGGGGGTCATTCCAACGGAGGCCGCCCGCCAAAGTTCCCCCGTCGAAAGACCGCGGGGTCATTTCGACTTTCCCGCTGGGCCGGCGGGCGACCGCCAAAAGGGCGCCCGCCGGCCCAGCAGGAAAGACCCTGCAACAAGGAAGCCGGCTCCAAATGGAGCCGGCGGAGTTGCAGGGGTGAGACGGGTGCAGTGGCACCCGTCGCGATTTTCACTGTCTACAAAGCAGACAGTGAAAATCTTTATGGGGCCCTGTTTCCAAGATGGCCGACGGGCCAGAATAAGGGTCCTTCCTTTATTTCTATGACCCAAAGCAACCAGCCGGGTGCTTCCGGATCGAGACGCGAACAGAAGCGTCTCTACAAACATATTTAAACAGCCCATAGACGCCGCTCGAGCGTCTACAGGCGCGCAGCGCGGGGCAGGTGTCCTGTTGGACTGAGGAGACGACAGAAGTAAGTCTGATAAGAGGCATGGGGGTTCTGGAGCCTCCCTTTTTTCATTAGCTTAATATGTATACGGATGTATGTGCTATTTTCTCCAGATTATTTACAACTGACCATGGATACATAGGCTTCTCACAGCCTATTAGTTAACCCTTTTTACTTTGCCATTTCCATCTCGTTTCTTCCTGAGTGATTTCTCCTCCATGCACAGGGTCCTAAGTTTTTCCCTGGGACCCACCACCTACATTTAATGTTGAGATTAAACTCATATAGGAATTAGACTTTTTATTTTAGGCTACAGTTTCTAATGATTAATGTTTGATCTTCTGACATTATCAATTATATTTCATGAATGATGTGACTATTTCAAATTGATGTTTTTGGCGCTTCCTCCATATGTACATATTGACGTGCAGTTGTTTGTAACTATGTTGTTTCCATGCCTAGTAATACCTCCTTGGTTGAGGCTAGCGCGATCCTAGGAAGCTCAATCTCAAATATGGGATGGTAAGCCCTTCCATTTATTTTTATATGTGGCACTTTGGGGTTGGATTTACTGTGATTGCACCATTTTTAGGGTTGAGCCTGCGTTGCATGCGCTCGTGCATGCGTATCGCAGCGAGACGCTTTAGTATTTAGAAAAGGGCACGGAGCCCTGTCAACTTCACGTCAGTGTTTTTTATTGGTTCGTGGGCTTGCCTAATAAAATTTGCTTGCTTTCATTAGTCGAAGGCACGCATAGGTCATGCCTTTTCCGGTGGCTAGCCCTCCTCGAGCGCAGCAACCAAGTACAGAAAACATGCGAGGCTCGTTGTTTTCCATCGGGCTCGTGGACTTCTTTTTCTCTAATTTACGAGCGCAATCTCGCTTGGCAGAAGTCGAGCGCTTTACATAGTTAATTTCCCTTTTTCGGGTTATGTACATAAATGCACTTTTGCCCGATAGGTGAAAAGTCGGGTTAGGAGTTTACAACGCGATCAGCTCTAACATGAGCAAACGGGAGACCCGTTGCATTGTAAATGCTTGTTTATGCTTATTTGCACGTTGGCACTAATTTTCACTTGTCTTTCACTTTCATGCAGGGCGACTGATTGACCAACTGACTTTGACAATTTTGTCTTCAGTTTGTAAGTGACATTCCAGCACTTCATAATTTTTTGAATAGGAGAAGTAGTTTTCTGGGTTCTGACGAAGCGTCACAGGATCATTTATTGACCAAAAAAGACGCAAAACATGTTGACCACAAATAGACAGGATTATGTATACTACCCTTCCTTCTTTATTGAGTATAGCGGGATATTATTCCCACTAAGACTCTGAATGATTTTAATCTTGGCCTGAACATTTCTTCCGATTCATTAAAGTGATGTTTTAGGCTCATAGTTAATTTTATCTTGCTTACACTCTCCTTCACTCGCACACCCTTCTCTATCCTCTTAGTCAGTTTTCGTTCCAGACCTCCACTTGGCAAATTGCCTTCAGTTGAGTACCATCCCAATTTCTGGGTGGTCCGCCAGACATTGCAGCACCGGTCTGACAAGGAGATAGCCCAATGATGAAACCTGTCACCCTATTGGGAGCTTGAGGGCTCTCCTGATATTAATTATAAATCTTCGCCCCTATTTTCCTATATAGTAAATAGGTTTGTTGTCTTTTGGAACAGTGTACTTTTCTATATAACAGATTCGCCACATTTGCCACATAATCCATCATCTGCTGCAAATTTACAGATTTTAACAACAAAATGTGCTTCTAGCTCAAATGGAACAAAAGTTAGTAAAATGCTGCAATCTGGGATGCTGTGTAATGGAAGGCACTTCAGAATGGTTGACTGTTCACCTTTTGGTTGCACATTGCTGTATTTGGGTGTTAAAGTAGTACTAATACGGTGAACCATTTGTCCAGAGAGTGTTAACGTGTACAAATGACAAACTAATGTCCTGATACTATAAGGAAATGTGCTACATTACAATGCATAATTTGCATTTCCTTGCCGCATGGTTAAGACAAACCAGCCTCATAATTTGGTCCTCCCTGGACGTGTAATTCTAGTGGTCCTGCTTAAGCTGCCTGGCAATGAACTACAAGTGCTCTGTCTGGATGCCACTACCATGACTGAAACAGGGGTCAGTGAATGTAGCCAGAAGAACAGGCAGGCGCACTTAACTGCCAACCTGAACATGATCGGCAGGCCAGAGAGTCTAGGGCAACAGAGCAACAACTCTCCCAGTTCGAGTCCTACCAACATCTCAAGCAGAGGACCAGTCCATTACAGGAAAAAACAGATGCCGCTAAGACAAGAAAAAAAAGAAAGACTCATTTTCTTCTGCACGTAGACCCTCAATAGCAGGCCCAATTTGTCAGTCAACTACAGACTGCAACAGGACCTCCCGTGGGGGCTCGGGCACAGCCACAGGCATGCAATATTAAAGAATTATATATTGAAAACAAAACATATTAAATACCGCCTCGATTAAACGGAAATCTGCATTTCAAGATTGGAAAAGAACAGGAAGTGCAATCAATCGTTCACCTTCTCCTTTTTGCTTAACAGCAGGATGAGGAGTTGATGAAAGATAAGCCATCTTCTATCTTTAAAGTAAGAAAAACTAAAGACACATTTAGAGATAACTTAATGGGAAGGGCGGGGAGGAAACTCCTGTCCAGGCACAATTCAGGATGCAAGGGCTGTGAAGGTTGCCTTAACCCCTTCGCTTCCAGGCCTTTTCCCCCTCAGGTGCCAAGCCTTTTTTTGGCTGTTTGGGGCAGTTCGGGTTTAGGCCCTCATAACTTTTTGTCCACATAAGCTACCCACGCCAAATTTGCATCCTTTTTTTCCAACATCCTAGGAATTCTACAGGTACCCAGACTTTGTTGGTTCCCCTGAAGGAGACCAAGAAGTTAGCCAAAATACAATGAAAATTTCGTTTTAAAAAAAAAAAAAATGTGAAAAAAGGGCTGCAGAAGAAGACTTGTGTTTTTTTCTCCTGAAAATGGCATCAACAAAGGGTTTGCAGTGCTAAAACCACCATCTTCCCAGCTTTCAGGAAAAGGCAGACTTGAATCAGAAAACCCAATTTTTCAACACAAATCTGGCCTTTTACTGGGACATACCCCATTTTTACTATTTTTTGTGCTTTCAGCCTTCTTCCACGTAGTGACAGAAATTAGTATGAAACCAATGCTGGATGCCAGAAAGCTAAACATTTCTGAAAAGTAGACAAATTTATTCTGAATTCAGCAAGGGGTAATTTGTGTAGATCCTGCAAGTGTTTCCTACAGAAAATAACAGCTGAAATAAAAAAATATTGAATTGAGGTGAAATACTAGACATTTTTCTCCACGTTTTACTCTGTAACTTTTTCCTGCGATGTCAGATTTTTGAAAGCAATATAACGTTACGTTTGCTGGACTCTTCTGGTTGCGGGGATATATAGGGTTTGTAGGTTCATCAAGAACCCTAGGTACCCATTGCCAATAAATAGGTTGCACCTTGCAATGGAAACGTGAAAAATAGGTATCAAGAAAACCTTTGTATTTCCAAAATGGGCACAAGATATGGTGATGAAAAGCAGTAGGTATTTGCACATCTCTGAATTCCAGGGTGCCCATACTAGCATGTGAATTACAGGGCATTTCTCAAATAGAAGACACACTGCCTTACATTTGGAAGGAAAAAATGTAGAGAAAGACAAGGGGCAATAACACTTGTTCTGCTATTCTGTGTTCCCCCAAGTCTCCCGATAAAAATGGTACCTCACTTGCGTGGGTAGGCCTTATGCTTGCGACAGGAAATGCAACATGGACACATCACATTTTTACATTGAAATCTGACATGTTTTTTGCAATGTGCCTAGCTGTAGGTTTTGGCCTATAGCTCAGCGGGCACCTAAGGAACCAACCAAACCTGCACATTTCTGAAAACTAGACACCTAGGGGAATCCAAGATGGGGTGACTTGCGGGGCTCTGACCAGTTTCTGTTACCCCAAATCCTTTGCAAACCTCAAAATTTGGCCAAAAAAACACTTTTTCCTCACATTTCGGTAACAGAAAGTTCTGGAATCTGAAAGGAGCCACAAATTTCCTTCCACCCAGTGTTCCCCCAAGTCTCCCGATAAAAATGGTACCTCACTTGTGTGGGTAGGCCTAGCGTCCGCCACAGGAAATGCCCCAAAACACAACGTGGACACATCACATTTTCACAAAGAAAACAGAGCTGTTTTTTGCAAAGTGCCGAGCTGTGAACTTTGGCCTCTAGCTCAGCTGGCACCTAGGGAAACCTAGCAAACCTGTGTATTTGTGAAAACTAAACACCTAGGGGAATCCAAGATGGGGTGTCTTGTGGGGCTCTGACCAGGTTCTGTTACACAGAATCCTTTGGAAACCTCAAACTTTGGCCAAAAAAACACTTTTTCCTCTCAATTGGGTGACTGAAAGTTCTTGAATCTGAGAGGAGCCATAAATTTCCTTCCACCCAGCATTACCCCAAGTCTCCCGATAAAAATGGTACCGCACTTGTGTGGGTAGGTTTAGTGCCCGTAATAGGAAATGCCCCAAAACACAGCGTGGGCACATCACATTTTCCCAAAGAAAACAGAGCTGTTTTTTGCAAAGTGCCTAGCTCTGGATTTTGGTCACTAGCTCAGTCGGCACCTAGGGAAACCTAGCAAACCTGTGCATTCTTGAAAACAAGACACCTAGGGGAATCCAAGGTGGGGTGACTTGTGGGTCTCTGACCAGGTTCTTTTACTCAGAATCCTTTGCAAACCTCACAATTTGGCCAAAAAAAACTTTTTCCTCTCATTTCGGTGACAGAAAGTTCTGGAATCTGAAAGGAGCCACAAATTTCCTTCCACCCAGCATTCCCCCAAGTCTCCCAATAGAAATGGTACCTCACTTGTGTGGTTAGGCCTAGTGGTCGTGAAAGGAAATGCCCCAAAACACTATCTGGACACATCACAGTTATCAAATACAAAACTACCTGTTTTTGAGGGGGTGGGCACCTGCTTTTTTGGACCTGGGATCAGCAGCCATCTAGGGAAGCCTACCAAACCCAGACATTTCTGAACACTAGACACCGAGGGAGTCCAGGGAGGTGTGACTTGCGTGGATCCCCCAATGATTTCTTACCCAGAATCCTTAGCAAACCTCAAATTTAGCTAACAAAATCACTTTTTTCCACATTTCTGTGTGGGATCACCAAACTGGGACAAATTTCCTACCACCCAACGTTCCCCTCAGTCTCCCTGTAAAAATGATACCTCACTTGTGTAGGTGGGCCAAGTGCCTGTGACAGGGTAGAGTCAAAAACTTGTTGAAATTGAGGGGGAACCAAAGCGGGTCCAAAAGGGCAGTTTGAGAAACAAAGTTTTTAGGCTGACATGTGCAGCAGATTTTTTATCGGTATAGATTAAACAATGTTGGGTGGTCGGAATTTGGTGGATTCCTGCAGATTCCGGAAGGTGCCATCACAAAAATATGGGAAAATTGTGTGATTTCCAGCAAAGTTGGAGGTTTGCAGGGCCTTGTGGGTAAGAAAATGGTGCGGGTGCATGTGAAGCACACCATCCTGGAATCAACCAGATTTTTTGTTTTCAGACGTGTCTGGGTCTTGTGGGTTTTTCTACATGGCAGCGTCCCAAAGTCAAAAAAGTGCAGCCCTCACCATTCCAAGTGGGACGATTTTGAGAGTCACCAAGCTCTCATGGCTCAAATGTAAAACCAAAACCCAAAATAATCAAATATCTTCTTGCTTGCCGTGGGATGAGATGTTTTGGTGTGCAGGGGGAGAGCTGAAAGACTGTTACCCACTTCAGTTGGGTGGGGGCATAACCAGGCCCATACTGGTTGGTGGCCACCACCCCACTATTTTTTTTTTTTTTATTCCATGCCATCTAGTAGACTTTCTCCCTTCTTGGGTGTGGATCGGGGGTAATTGCCCCATCTGCCCACTGGTGGGCAGAACAACTTTATCCTCAATCTCTTATTTTGAAAAAAAAAAATCTTCCCTGGCCTCTGGTGGGCTTTCTGCATCCCCCTTGGGGGCAGATGGGCCTTACAAAAATAAGCCGACCTGCCCCCAAGGAGGGCAGATATGGCCAACAGTAAAGTGCCCCCATGAGGAGCGTCCCTTGCCCTAGGGGCGGCCCCCCATACAAAACACAAACACACACTAATCCCTGGTGGCTAGTGGTTTCTGCCCCCCCTTGGGGGCAGATTGGCCTAACAAAAATAGGCTGATCTGCCCCCAAGAGGGCAGAAATGGTGCAAATACAATTTGCCCCCAATGGGGAGTGACCCTTGCCTAGGGGGTCGCTCCACATACATAAAAACATAAAGTAAATAAAAAAAATATATATATCCCTGGTATCTAGAGGTTTCTGCCCCCCCGGAGGCAGATCAGCCTAATTATGTTAGGCCGATCTGCCTCCAGGGGGGGGCAGAAAAGGCCTAAAAATAGTTTGAACCCCCCCCCCCGGGAGCCGCCCTTGCCCAAAGGGCCGCTCCCCTTATGCATTAGTATAAAAACAAAAAAAAATCCCTGGTGTCAAGTGGCTTCTGCCCCCCCCCACCGGGGCAGAAATGGCCTAAAAATAATCCCCCCCCATCCCCCCGGGAGCGACCCTTGCCTAAGGGGTCACTCCCCCCTTTAAAATAAAAAAAATTATCCCTGGTGTCCAGGGGTTTTCTGCCCCCCGGGGGCAGATCGCCTAATAAATATTAGGCTGATCTGCCCCAAGGGGGTGGCATAAATGGCCTAAGAATATTTTGCCCACCCGGGGAGCGGCCCTTGCCCAAGGGGCTGTTCCCTTTATGCCTAAGGATAATAAAAAACAAACCTCTCTGGTGTCTAGTGGTGTCTGCCCTCCCCATGGGCAGATCGGCCTAATTATATTAGGCCGATCTGCCCCCAGGGGGGCATAAATGGCCTAAAAACAATATGGTCCCCCAGGGAGCAACCCTTGCCTAAGGAGTTGCTCCCCACACATAAAACAATAAAAAATTATCCATGGTATCTAGGGGTTTACTGCCCCCCCCCCCACACCCCCTGGGGGCAGATCGGTCTAATTATATAGCACTTCCCCCAAGGGCCGGTAATCGGACGTAATGGTTACGTCCATGGCGCCCAAGAGGCGCAGCCACGGATGTAACCATTACGTCCGTGGCCCTCAAGGGGTTAAATGAATGATGAAAACACTGCACTTTCCCATGGCCCTCGTTATAGGATCTGGAGACACAGGATGAAGCCTGCCCATTGTCCCCTGATGGGGAAAGTGAGCTTCCCAGCATCGCTTGCAGGGCTCACAGGGCAGGGCTACCGCACAACCTCTTACCTTGTGAATGGAACCAGTTTGGCAGGAAGCACCGCCTGATTATTCAGGCTCGCCCAGTGCTCATGGAGTGCTTTGGCTACCTGCCTAACGGCAAGATTTATTTTCCCTGGGGAAGATTAGTTCCCCACCGTTCTCCATGGTCAATATTTAGATTTCAAACCATTACAGTAAGCCTCTATTTGAATAAAAGCCAACATATGTCTTTGTAAATCACAATACATTTTAATCTAAAATAAATATGTATGCTTTGTATTCTTCAGTCGCCTTACCCCTTTTTCTTCCTGTGTATTCTTCTCTTTCTTTCTCACCAGACTCTCTCTTTCTCTCTCCCTCACTTCCCTACTCTTTCTCACTCAAATAAACCATTTCATTTAAGACATTGTGAATGAGTTGCTGCCAGCATGGTGTGGACTTTTGGCTACATTTCCGACACTGGAAGCAGAACATCTAAGTCAGGTTATTTAAAAAAAACAAAAACACATAAGTATACATCGTTATTAAACATACATAATTTTAGTTGGTGTCCTCTGCTGTCCTGGATGATACTCATGGAAGTTGACTCAATAAAATGCCAGTTGTAGCGGATGTGACATCATATACCCACCCTCTGAACCAGTGACATCACAAAAAGTGATTCATATATTGTTTGGCGCTCAGTCTTCAAAGGAAGTGATATCACATGCAATGGTATAACATTAGCCCCCGAAGCCCCGCAAGGTGCAGAGGGAAACCCGAGCTCCAAGGGGCCCCCTCAGCACAATACCCTGGTCTGAGAGCTCCTGACAGAGTCCGGGGTTGGGGGGGAAGAGGAGGAGCAGCATCTATTTTTGCAGGGCTCCCCCTCAAGTTTCATCACACCACTGGTCACATGGCCTTGATCCTGAAGACATCACACGATTGACATTGCTGATGCTCAGATTTCCTTAATCACACAACTATGTAATAACACAACAACAACTAATACAGATAAAAGTCCATTTTATATACCACCTATATTTTAGATAGTATGCTGACATGATTGGCCCCTTACACATTTTTTATTGCATAAACAATTGTGTCTTAGTACGAAGAGGAGAATTTGGTTCCCCCATTACACATCAAACACTAGAAACACTTGAAGAGCTTCCCTGTGCAATTGCCATTGGTTAGACAAATTGCAAGGGCTCCGCCCATCACTTTTTGTGTGGTTGATGTAAACCTGTAATTGGCGAAGGGTATGCTCACACTGGGACCCATGCTCACTCTGCCACTGGAACCAAGTTGCATCAGTCTAAGGTTGCTTGTGCCCTGGTTCAGAAAGGTCACTGATTTGGGAATTTGGGTTGGACTGTTCCTATTGGAACAGGACTAAGCCTGATTTGCATATGACCAGGTCTAATCTGAGGTAACACAGTGGGTAAAAGAAGGATGGGATGAAATGCCACCCCAAACGATTGCCACTGGTAAGACCAATTGTAAACATTTCTCCCACCACCTTTTCTGTGTCTGATGTAACACCCTAAGTGTCCAATGGTATACCCAGAAGTGGGTCCCTCGCTTAGTGTGCCAAGGGATCAAAGCTGCATCCAACTTAAGAGGCACACTGTGTTCTGGTTCAGAAAAGACTTGGCTTGGCAGCTTGGGCTTTGCAGTTCCTATTGGAACATGACTACGAATGATTTGCATATGGCTGGATGTAGTTTGGGGTGGCAAGATAAGCAAGAGATGAATGGGGTTAAATACTGCTCCAAGCAATTGCCAGTGATTAGACAAAATGAAAGCATTCCTCCCGTCACCATTTGTGTGTCTGCTAAACCCCTGGTGTATTTCCCATGAATAAAATATACTGGTAAATTACCGGGGGTTGCACAATAAAGAGGTTCTAAAAACAATAGTGGTTTCGGCCACCTGTAGTAATCCAGGTAGACCACGTTTGTAATGTAAAGTATGTTATTAACTTAACTCATTTGTTAATATTCTTAGTACGTTTTGGTTAAGAACACTTGTAAGGAATTATCAATCATGAAAATCACATTGATAAACCTTTCAAACACATATTTTCCCATGTTTTAACAATAATGAATATCAGTAAGATGTTGCTTAAAATGTGTTTTACTTTGTTTATTTCATTTTAATATATTCAGGCGCGTGTATATTGCACGGTTAATTTTTTTTGTTTTTACTGAACTAAAAATGTAATGTCCCAGGTCACAGCAGGAGTTGCAGAGAGTAAACAGTGCTTATCTTAGCACTGGTTTCCTTCTGTTCTGCGCATTGCTTCCCTTGAGGACAAGAGTTATAAAAGCAGTTCCAGGGGTCTCACATGACAAGCCTGGGGTTGCAGCTGCAGCCCCCTGGGCCCGGTAAATTACATCATGATGACAATTAGTTGCTTTTTTCTAAATCAAGAGGGCACAATTTGCCCTTCAAATACATCAGTAGCATAAATATAATTTATTAGACTTCTTGCTTATAGAAACATAATCAGCAACCAATGTTAAATACACTTAAAAATTTGATCATCCAAAACTATTAATAAAACATTCCCATATTTACTAAGAGTAGAAAACCTGGACATGTGTCAAAATGTTAGTCCTCCAAACATGTTTATTTCTCCTCATTATTTTCTCTTTCTTCATGTACGGAATTCTGCAGCACTCATACAAAGATATGAGATCCCAACACATGCACAAGTTAAACTTGTAGAATTCCTCCAAACAGCCTCTCTGTACCCAAACTACTTAAAGATTATGTTTAAAGTATGACACTTAACAAGTGTCCACCCGAGCCAGAGATACAGTTCATGGGGTTGCGCACCTGTTTACTACAAAAATACAAAAAATGCAATACAAGATCCAGCAGATGTAGTGATCTAAGCACCAAGAGAAGAATTGCGAGAGGGTTGTTAATCTGGTGTTATCATCTTTTCTGAGATTGACCCTTATGAATGTGGAAAATCCCAGTAATAGGTGTTAAGGTAATGCTGCCTGCATCTTTATTCCTAATTCAGGGTACCTGCAGCCCAGCCACGAGTCATAAGGTTTTTCTTGGTGATATCTGTGCGGGATAAGTCGTAAGTCGTTCAGTGGTGAGGCTTCTGTGTGTTTCCTGTAAAGTCCGAACTGCATATTCTTATATCATTGGCACAGAAATCAAATACCAAGGCAATGTGTGTGGTCTGTATTATGTGAATTATAGTCAACTGTAAACGGTGTCTATATTCTAACAGTAAGCAACAAATATTTATACTGTTTCTACCACATTCCTAAGGCCTATTTACTCCTGTGTCTCCAGAAACTTCCAGCACTAGGGCAGATAAGGGAGTGAGTTTCAGCCTTTGTTAATGTTAACGAGCCTTCGGGTATGCTTGTACACTGACATTTTATCTCGGTACGTGGCAGGGAGTGGCTTTATAATAAATTGGGAAGGAATGGTCTTTCTGCACCCTGGGGGGGCACACTCTCCGGCTATGATACCTAAGCCCTAGTTCTTCTAACTCTGGGCCCTGATTTCTAACTCACTGTAAGGCCGTGATTCCTCGCAATATAAAGCTCGGCTGTCAGGATCTCCTGTCATATGTAGATTCAACTCGTTTCATTGCGGCCTACCCTGGAATATAGTTTCTGAAGCAAACAGAAATTAATGAGAGTAAAAGGGCAGGAAGACACCTATTTGATCTGAACATTGGATCAAAGGGCGCATGACGTCACTTCCGTTACCACTGATGTTTTAGCTAACTGCACCCATGCATCTTTGTGTCCTGTTTGACCTGATAAGGACCACACTTTTCTCTTATGCTATTCTATTTATATACGTATTTTGGGGGTCATTCTGACCTTGGAGGTAAAAGGTGTTTACCGCCAGTCAGAAGACCGCCATAACACTGCCGCGGGCGCGGTAAACCGCCACGGTCATTCTGACCCGCAACTGGCAAACCGCCAAAAACCCGACATCCACAAAAGTCTGCCACACCAAAGGTCAGCGGGAAACTGGCGATGACCAAACCTCCACCGTCACGCCAACAGAAATACGCCCATTCCATTCCGACCCACGAATCCACGCGGCGGTCTTTCAACCGCGGTATTCCATTGGCGGTACACACACTCTTACAAAACATAGCCACATTGGACAATTCGAAATACACACACCTGATACACATACACACAACACTCCCACACACCCAATTAAATATAAAACACACACCCACAAACCCTTACGACCAAAAAAAACGACAGAAAGCCAGAGACAGACAGCACAGAATAGAGAACACCATCACACAGAGGCAAACCACACCATCACCCACACAATATCCACGCAAAAAACACCACACATCACCACACTCACCACACTCTACAACACATACACCACCCCACACATCATCCACACCACCCCATGGCACCCCAAAGACACCCCCGGTTTTCAGACGCCGAACTCCGGGTCATGGTGGAGGAAATAGTTCGGGTAGAGCCCCAGCTCTTCGGGACACAGGTGCAGCACACCAGCATTGCCAGGAAGATGGAGCTATGGCAAAGAATAGTCGACAGGGTCAACGCTGTGGGACAGCATCCACGAAATCGGGATGACATCAGGAAGCAGTGGAACGACCTACGGGGGAAGGTGCGTTCCATGGTATCAAGGCACAACATCGCGGTGCAGAAGACTGGCGGCGGACCCCCACCTACTCCCCCAGAATTTACAGCATGGGAGGAGGAAGTCTTGCACATCCTGCATCCTGAAGGCCTTGCAGGAGTATCTGGGGGAATGGACTCTGGTAAGTCTCATCTTCACTACTTCATCCCCCCCACCCCACCTGCATGCCAAATCATACCCCCACCCTCACCCCCACCCCCATCACACCTACTCCCTGCAAATGTCTCACCATCACAACCCACCCATCCCAACACCTAGCCCTGCATGCGTCCACAAAGCATGGACACCCATCACCAAAGCATGCCCACTGCACATACACATCTCCCCCACAAGCCACCCTCACAAACGCCCCCACACAGGAATGCCAGCCCTGGGGTACACGGGCACCCACCCATTGCACGATATGGCACACACTGAAGCAATAATCATACCTCTATACCCCTGCAGGACCCGAACGCCACCACACCGGCCAGGAGGGTCCAGAAATGTCCATCCCACCCCCAGAAGAGGCCACCAGTGATGACAGCAGCTCTGTCTCCCTGGACCCAGATGACCAGCCCGGCCCATCTGGGACCTCAGGACAGTCGGTTCCCCTCACACAGCCACAGGCCACAGCAGACCCAACCCCCTCTGGGAACACCAGCACAGCTCCCACCCAGCGGGCCCATGCCTGTCTCCAGGACACGTCAATCAGGGGTGTGTCCACCACTACAGGGCACCCAGGTTAACCCACCACCTCAACAACAACAGGGACCTGGGGGCAGTGGTAGTGGGCACACGGTCCAGGGGACAGAGGCCCAGGGAAACAGGGGAACTGGGAGGGCTGCTGTGCGACAGGGGGGGGACAAGCCCAGGGAACCCACTCTCCACGAGGCCCTCTCCTCCACCATGGGAGCATACCACCACTCCCAGGAGACGATGGCGACGGTACTGGCCAGGTTCCAGGAGATCCATCAGGAGAAGCATCAGTTCCGCAATGGGCACCATAGTCGGGGCACTCAACCAGATTGTCACCACATTGCGGGACCATGTGGCACCACACAGGGCCCCTGTCACTAGCATGGACCAAGAACAGGCTACCACCTCCGCCGGCGCTAGTGGACAGGAGGCCCCCACACAACAACAGGCCACCAGAACCCCACCCCCTGCAGAAGAAGAACCACCCGCAAGCGGGGCCTGAGATCTCGGAAAAAGACAGAGTAGGATGCCAAGACACCCGCCAGCAAAGGATACCCCCTGATGTCATCCCACTGTCCCACATTGTCACCCTGTCCAACCTTAAACTGCCCCAGCTCCACCTTCCACAGGCATATGGACAATGCACCTGTGAGACTGAAAAGCTGGACTCTGCCATGGACATTCCTCCACCATCACCCATCACCGTTTTTCAACCATGTCCCTAAATTGAGCACTTTAATAAAAACACTCATTGCACAAAAATAATCTGGAGTCTGCCTATATTGTGAACAAATGTATTAGACATAACGCTGCCAAAATGTCCAGTTACACAGTGATGAGAACATACCACTGTCACACAGCTGTAGTCCATGGGTAAACAAAGCAGAGGTCACGCAGTGGGGGCCACATCTCCGAAATTTGAAGGGAAAGTCACAACTCAGTTAACATACACTGGGGGAATAGGCCAGAAAGTAGAGAGTCAGGAGACTGTAAGTAATTGTAAAATGCCGGTGTTGAATCTTACCTGTGTGTTATTGAAAATACTGTAGTATCACTCTGTCCCTGTTGTCTGTATCGTCCCCGTCGTCTTCCTCCTCTTCACTCTCCACAGGTTCCACCGCTGCCACAACACCACCATCTGGACCATCCTCCTGCGGGAAAGGCACCTGGCGTCGCAAAGCCAGGTTGTGAAGCATACAGCAGGCCACGATGATATGACACACCTTCTTTGGTGAGTACATTAGGGATCCACCTGTCATATGCAGGCACCTAAACCTGGCCTTCAGGAGGCCAAAGGTCTGCTCGATCACCCTCCTAGTACGCCCATGGGCCTCATTGTACCGTTCCTCTGCCCTGGTCCTGGGATTCCTCACTGGGGTCAGTAGCCAGGACAGGTTGGGGTAACCAGAGTCACCTATTAGCCACACACGGTGTCTCTGTAGCTGTTCCATCACATAAGGGATGCTGCTATTTCGCATGATGTACGCGTCATGCACTGACCCAGGTAACTTGGCATTTACATGGGAGATGTACTGGTCAGCCAAACTGACCACCTGGACATTCATCGAATGATAATTTTTTCGGTTCCTGTACACCTGTTCACTTTCTTTGGGGGGAACCAAAGCCACATGGGTCCCATCAATGGCACCAATGATGTTGGGAATATGTCCAAGGGCATAGAAATCACCCTTCACTGTAGCCAAATCGCCCACCTCAGGGAAAACAATGTAGCTCCGCATGTATTTCATCAGGGCAGACAACACTCTGGACAATACCTTAGAAAACATAGGCTGGGACATCCCTGATGAAATGGCCACTGTAGATTGAAATGACCCACTTGCCAAAAAATGCAGTACTGACAGAACCTGCACTAGAGGGGGGATCCCTGTGGGTTGGCGGATGGGTGACATCAGGTCTGGCTCCAGCTGGGCACACAGTTCCTGGATAGTGGCACGGTCAAGTCTGTATGTCAGTATGACATGTCTTTCTTCCATTGTCGACAGGTCCACCAGCGGTCTGTATACTGGAACATTCCTCCATCTCCTCGCAAGTCCCAGCGGACGGTGCCTAGGAAGGACAACATGGAGCACAGAGTCAAGCAACCCACAGGTACGTTCACACAGCTTGCACAGTACACGATTCTGTATGCATTGAATGGCTTGTATGAGTGGCAATGCAAGGCCTAGGCCTGTGTGACGCAGTAGAAATTAAGCCATGTGGGCCCTTGAAATGGCGGCTGCCTGACCTGTGAAGTGTGACAATGGGATGTGAGGTCAATGCGCTGGCGTGGCACACCGTGGCGGTAGGCAGTCGAAGACCGCGGTGCAAAGCCGCATTGGTTAACCTTGAACCCTATGGGTTTCAGGAGCCAATGAGGAAGTGCGCCGGCGGTCGCGGTACGCACCGCCGCGGCCGTGACCGCCATTTTCTATCTGCTTAATCACTCGAGACCTGATCATCTACAGGAGAGGACCTATACTGCAAGTGCTGCTGTGACCTCAGTCTGGAAGAGACAATGGCTGCTGCGACTGGGGAGAGGGCCCCTGCCTTCACTTCTGAAGAATTGGAAAAACTCGTGGATGGGGTCCTCCCCCAGTACGCGCTACTCTACGGTCCTCCAGACCAACAGGTAAGTACATTGGGACCATGTTTTGTGGCCTATGCCTGGGTTGAGTGGTGTGAATGTACGACGGTGCGGAGGGGAGCGAATGAGGCATGCATCAAACAACAGATGAGAGCATGTGCCACATGGCAAGGGTGGGGAGGGGGGGCGACTCACATCGAGCATGCAGAAAATGTTGTTTTTTTTTTCTCTCCCTGTACGTGTAACATAGGTCAGCGCCCATCAGAAAATAGACATTTGGCGTGCCATCGCCAAGGACGTCCGGACCCTGGGGGTCCACAACAGACGGGGCACCCACTGCCGCAAGAGGTGGGAGGACATCCGCCGCGGGAGCAGAAAGACCGCGGAGTCTCTGCTGGGGATGGCCTCCCAACGTAGGAGGGGTGCCAGTCGTCTATTGACCCCCCTGATGTCCCGGATCCTGGCGGTGGCCTACCCCGATTTGGATGGGCGCGTGAGGACATCACAGCAGACAAAAGGGGGTGAGTACAAGCACATTCTGCTATCTTAGCGCGCAGTGGAGGTGTCTGGGTGGGGGAGGAGGGATGTGGGTATCCCTAGGCCAGGGCGATTTCTGTAGGCTAGTCCCCTCCGTAAGGCATGGCCCTGTGTCCCCGCCCTCCACCTCTGTAGGGTGCCAAGTACAGCTATCCATGGCCCTGTGTCACCTATGTGTGCAGTTGTCGTCCATTGGCTTGTAGGCCAGGTCTCACTGATTGCGTAGTGTACCCCAAGTGCGCGGCGTAGTGCAGGGGGCTTCTGTGTCTGTCCTCTCCGCCAACTGTGTCGCCAATGCATGCACTCAACATGTCTTTATGTCCCCCCCCCTTTTTTTGTCTGCTCTTCCTGTTCATGTGTGCATTAGCATCATCTGGCGGAGGAGAAGTGGCATTGGAACACGAGGGAGCTGCATCTCACATGGCCCCGGAGGGCCATGCAACGGACTCTGATTTGACCAGTGAGACGGAGGGCGAGGGGGGCTCCACAACGGGGACACGTGGAGACATCAGCGACACTGACACGTCCTCGGAAGGGAGCTCCCTTGTGGTGGCGGCAACATCTGTGCCCACCGCACAACAGGTACAGCCGCCACCCAGCGCACCAGCTCCGCACTCCAAGCAGCCCCTCAGCGTTCGCCCCGTGCCCGCTCGCACACCAAGGCGGGCATCTCCTTCGCCCCAGGCACCTCAGGCCCTGCCCCAGTTACCCCTGCTGCCCTCAGTGAGGAGGTCATTGACCTCCTCCGGATGCTCATTGTTGGGCAGTCTACCCTTTTGAATGCCATCCAGGGGGTAGAAAGGGAGGTGCATCGGAGCAATGCATACCTGGAGGGCATTCATTCGGGTCAGGCTGCCCATCAGCGATCGTTCAACGCTCTGGCCTCAGCACTGACGGCAGCCATTGTCCCTGTCTCCAGCCTCCCTCCTCCAACTCCCTCCACCCAGTCCCACTCCCCTGTTCCTCTGCCTATCCCTGACACACCTACAGACCAGCCTGCACACACCTCAACACCCAAGGGCAGCTCATCCAAACATAAGCACCACACATCACACAAGCATTCACACAAGCAACATCCACATGCAGACATGCCAACAGCCACTGCCTCCTCTGTGTCCCCCTCCTCGTCGTCTCCCTCCTCCCTTCCTGTGACGTCTCCACTCACACTTGCATGCACAACATCATCATCCACTACGTCCATCACCAGCACACCCACCAGAACACTCCGCACACGTGAAGTCACCACCCCCACTGCCATTTACACGTCCCCTGTGTCCTCTCCCACTGTGTCTGTCACCCCATCATCCAAACCACACAAACGCAGGCAGCCACCCACCCAACAGCCATCCACCTCACGACAGCCTCCGTCACAAGCACCTGCACCCAAAGACAGCACACTTGACTCTCCTACAACCACATCCTCTTCCTCCACTCCCATACCCACTCCACCTCCCCTTCCCATTGCTCTGAAAAAGCTTTTCCTCTCAAAATTTAACCTCTTTCCATCACCTGACCCACCCCCTCCATCTCGTAAAAGTCCAATCAGCACCTCAGCCACCACAACCCCTGGACCTACAAGGACCATAGTCCAGGGATATTGGAGTCCACCACCTTCGAGGGCAGCTACATCGGCCAGCAGCAAAGGGACAGGCAGCCCACCCCCTGGGAAAAAATCAAAAAAGGGAAGGCCCGGCGCGAGAGGACAGAGACGGCAGCCTCCACAGCCACCACCCTGGCACCGTCAGGAAGTGGGGTGCCACCTGGCACATCAACAAAGGGAGGCAAGGGCCACAGAGAGTCAAGGAAGGATGGCAAGGGCAGCACAGCCGACAAGTCTGGCAGCAGGCGAGCAGCCCAGGAGGGCCCAACCAGCCCCATTCCTGGGGTGAAGGAGGACACCCACGGGCACGGGACACCAGCACAGGAGGTCCCAGCAAGCAAGAAGTCGGATGGCGAGTGAACACCATCTATTGACCGGATCTGGTGCCCTGGAGACACATGTGAAGAACCGCTGAACAGGGCACCGCCGTTTCAAGAACCGCTGAACAGGGCCCTTCAAGACCAGCACCGCTGAACAGGGCACCGCCATCTCAAGAACCGCTGAACAGGGCCCTTCAAGACCAGCACCGCTGAACAGGGCCCTTCAAGACCTGCACCGCTGAACAGGGCCCTTCAAGACCAGCACCGCTGAACAGGGCACCGCCGTCTCAAGAACCGCTGAACAGGGCCCTTTAAGACCAGCACCGCTGAACAGGGCACCGCTGTCTCAAGAACCGCTGAACAGGGCCCTTCAAGACCAGCACCGCTGAACAGGGCACCGCCGTCTCAAGAACCGCTGAACAGGGCCCTTCAAGACCAGCACCGCTGAACAGGGCACCGCCGTCTCAAGAACCGCTGAACAGGGCCCTTCAAGACCAGCAACGCTGAACAGGGCACTGCCGCCTCAAGAACCGCTGAACAGGGCCCTTCAAGACCAGCACCGCTGAACAGGGCACTGCCGTCTCAAGAACCGCTGAACAGGGCCCTTCAAGACCAGCACCGCTGAACAGGGCACCGCCGTCTCAAGAACCGCTGAACAGGGCCCTTCAAGACCAGCACCGCTGAACAGGGCCCTTCAAGACCAGCACCGCTGAACAGGGCACCACCGTCTCGAGAACCGCTGAACAGGGCCCTTCAAGACCAGCACTGCTGAACAGGGCACTGCCGTCTCAAGCACCGCTCTGCTGGGCCCTTCCTCTCAAGCACCGCTCCGCTGGGCCCTTCATCTCAAGCACCGCTCCGCTGGGCCCTTCCTCTCAAGCACCGCTCCGCTGGGCTCTTCATCTCAAGCACCGCTCCGCTGGGCCCTTCCTCTCAAGCACCGCTCCGCTGGGCCCTTCCTCTCAAGCACCGCTCCGCTGGGCACCGCCGTCTCAAGCACCGCTCCGCTGGGCCCTTCATCTCAAGCACCGCTCCGCTGGGCCCTTCCTCTCAAGCACCACTCCGCTGGGCACCGCCGTCTCAAGCACCGCTCCGCTGGGCCCTTCATCTCAAGCACCGCTCCGCTGGGCCCTTCATCTCAAGCACCGCTCCGCTGGGCCCTTCCCCTCAAGCACCGCTCCACTGGGCCCTTCATCTCAAGCACCGCTCTGCTGGGCCCTTCATCTCAAGCACCGCTCCGCTGGGCCCTTCCTCTCAAGCACCGCTCCGCTGAGCACCGCCGTCTCAAGCACCGCTCCGCTGGGCCCTTCCTCTCAAGCACCGCTGGCCCATTGGCAGAAAGGGCAGGCCCGGATCAGTGTTGGGCAGGGCTGCACAATACACTCTGGCCACCAAGACTCCTCCAGTACCAGTGGAGTCTGTCATCCACTTGAGAGACTGTGGCTTTGCACTCCCCAGGATGGCACAGTGGGCAGGCCACCCACTGTACAGACTTGTGAGACTGTGGCTTTGCACTCCCCAGGATGGCACAGTGGGCAACCCACCCACTGTAGAAACTTGAGAGACTGTGGCTTTGCACTCCCCAGGATGGCATAGTGGGTAACCCACCCACTGTAGAGACTTGAGAGACTGTGGCTTTGCAATCCCCAGGATGGCACAGTGGGCAGGCCACCCACTGTAGAGACTTGCGAGACTGTGGCTTTGCTATCTGATGCCCCCTTCCCTTCCCCCTGAGGTGCCTGTAGTTTTGCTATCTGATGCCCCTGCAGTGTTCTCTCCAATGGATTCGGGTCTCCGGTGTGGACTTTGCCCATGTGTTGAGGACCATTGGCCCACGTACAATGACTGTAAGCCAATTTTGATGGGACAATTTACATGTGTATATAGTTATTGGATGTTCGAATTACTTATTTACTTAGGCTTACAATATATTTGGTTTTCGATTTCATATTTTTTTGTCTTTGCATTCTTCCGTGGGATTTGGGGGGTGTCACTCTGAGTTGTTGCTCTGCATTGGTGTGTAGGTAGTTGGGGGGGGGGGGGATGTCGCGTATGTGTGTGCCCGTTACCTTTTCTCCTCCCCCCTCCCCTGTGTCGTAGGTGCAGTACTCACCGTAGTCTTCTGCGCCGGTGTTCGTGCTCCTGGTAGAGGAGCAGGTAGACAATTGCTGGTAGGATGTGTAGTTCAGGTTCCATGCTGTCCAGGTTCCTCGTGGAGTGTGTAGAGGTGAGCGTTTTCCCGTTCGTAGTCTGTTTCCGCCGTGTTTTTATCGGCGGGGCTCCCGCCCCGGAAAAGGTGGTGGATTGGTGAGTTGTGATAGGGTGGGCGGTACATTGTCTGCAGCCTGTCTGTTGGCGGTGACCGCCGCGCTGTTTGTTTGTTCCGTCGTGGCGGTCAGAGTGTTAAAGTGGTGGTCTCTGTTGGCGGTTCCCGCCAGGGTCAGAATTTCATTTTTTTGACCGCCTGCCTGTTGGCGGGTTGGCCGCCGCTTTAACACCGACCGCCAGGGTTGGAATGACCCCCTTTGTCTTAACTCAATTTGAGAAGTCCGTCTGTAACCTGCAAAGGTACAAAAGATGTATATACTATTTTTTTCTTATGTATTTAACTGACCGCTGTAAAACTCGCTTGAGCCTGTTGACGCTGGGTTGGCACTAAGGAAAAATTCAAGTACTGAAAGTAATATATACAGTGTGGACATTCGCTCTCAATCAATCGTATAAAGTGGGGGACATCTGCAGGAGAGAGAGCAGTCGCAGCTTGCTGCACTCACAAGGGGTGGGGCAGGTGCGGCGAGTGGGGGTAGGAGGGGGTCAAATTTAATTTAAAAGTGTAAAAAAAAAACTTACCTGATCCACCGCTATGCCGCTCCTCTTTCTCCTGTCGCTGCAAGCACAGGCTCCCAGCCTGCCATGCAACCAATCCTGACACTGCTCACAGCAGTGTCAGGATTGGCTGGGAGCGCCTAGCCAGGAAGCTCCCAGGCAGACCGTGAGCCTGTGCCTGCTTTCTCCAGCCGGGCAACACAGTGCCGGGCTGGAGAGGGCCCACTGCGCATGTGTTTTTGGCCGGCCGAGACAGCCGACCAAACATACATGCAGACTGATAGGAGTGCATAGTGCACTCCCCTCATCCTAGTCATCCCCAATACCCCGCCCCTTTAACAAATGAAACGATAATAAACATGGTTTATTATTGTTTCGTTTGTTAAAGGATTTCCAGTGGCTGCTGCTGGCGGGAGGGGGGTGATGCTCCTCCACCTTAATGGAGGAGCAGCCACTGAGAGAGAGAAGCTCATCCAGCCGCTAATCCACAAAAGGATGAAATCTCCACCTTTACAAAGATCCCCCTAGTAAGCAAATGTTTTGAATTTGGCCAAGAGTCATCAGTTGAGGTTTAAAAAACCTCTAAGTAAATATACAAAAAATGTTGTGAGAGACTTGTTAGCGATCTCAAGGAAAGCATATGTATTTCCTAAACATGTAGCTTGCCCCGGATCTTCAGCTGGTCGGCTCGGTGCTACAACATGTCCATTCCATAATGGTTTTCATATATTATTCTTGCAAAAAATAGAATATCTGTGTAGGAAGCTAAATTCGGGGAGGCAAGAGACTGGTGATAGATGGTCTACCACCTGGACCTCGTGGGGTCTCACTTACTAAACAATCATGGGAGCTCTCAGGCCTTGTTGGGTATGGTTTCACTTGCCTGCCAATCTAATTAGCTTTCATGATTAATTTGCAAGCCAAAAATCAAGAACGGAACAATTATCCAGAAAAGGATACAATCTCGCTGGACAGAAAGACAAAATGCATTGTGGGTAACCAAAGGCTCATGGACTGCTAGTTGGGATGAGGTTGTGAGCCGGTGTGTGCAGGTGGGAGACGGAAAGAGCAGGATGTGGAAGAAGATAGAAATCGGGGTGCTAGTGGGGGACATCTGGGGCATCACAGAGTTAGAAATAGAGCTCCCAGTATTTTTTAAAATATTGTCATCTGTATTTGTCGAAATTTATTTTTTAGCCATCTTATTCGTATTTATCCGTATTTATTTTGTGTTTCGAGAATAAATGGAGCTTTAAAATTGTATATTTCCACATTTATTTAATGCTTAGCCGTGCAGTCATACGTGGATGCCTGTTGCACTTTAGCAAATTAAGCAGCTACATAGAACAAAACGCTACACCCACAGGCGCATAATAGCATCCTACTACAAATGTGTGTTAGCATATGCTTGTAGTTAAGGAATTCTCATCCTGGTTTTTAACTCTCCATGCTGTCTGTCTGCGCAGCTTTTGCCTATAATTCATGAGACAGTATCAAGAGTCTCATAAAAAGCCAGATTTTCTGTATTTTTCAGCTTTTAAAAATAAACATAGGCAGGAATACATTGTTTTCTTTCTGTATTTACCTGTAAAAATCATAAAAAAATAAAACTTGGAGCTTTTGTTAGAAATCATGGTAGACTGTGACCAGGGTAAGCTATAATGAGCCTACTAAATGAGAATGTCACACTCCACAATGTCTTGAGTCAGACCTTTCAAGCCACTCATTACTAAATTATACAATTCTCAGAACTGGGCATGGGACTGTTCCGTGCCTCCTACCCGCATCTTATATTAGAGTTCAAGCCACATCACTTTGTTATACCAAGCGCACCTGATAGGTGCTGCCACCTAAGCAATCTGAGGTGAGGTCTTAAGTCCTGGAAGATCAGTCAGGACCACTCTAGGATGAGATCAATGAAAAGGTCTGGGCTAAAGCATGCTGGTTGTATATAAGAGAATTGACTGCAGAAATATTTTGCTACAGACTATCGTACCAAAAATATCGACAATCAGAATGTCCTGGAGGTAAGTGTATACTGGTAAGCCTAGATTTACGAGTCTCAAGTCCACAGCTAAGCATCTTAAAGATGTGTAATGTCAAGGTACGGAGGTGCGGAGTTAAGTGTAGTAAAACTAAACTTACACATATATGATTATGTTATCTATATTTTCGTCCAGAATATTTTTGATGCAATATTTCTGTAGCACAGTATTAAAAACATGATGTTCTGGTACTATATTCAGCATTCTATGGAGGCTCCTTCTGAACCCCTTAATGTCTCTGTCATACCTGAAGCCTCAGCACCCAAGAAAATGAGCAAGAATGTATCTTGTGGTTACACAGCTCTTCATCTGGAATTACTTTGATGAACCGAGTTGGTGAGCTGGGTCAGTGTGCTGTGTCTGTGTACTGAGCCCTTCCCCTGTGTTTGTGTGATAAGCCAGCGTGTTGGTTCGATGTGCTCTTTCGAGGAATGGGCTAATGTCCTTGGTAAGTATTTTGTTTTCCGATGCATATATGCCAGCATGCTTTGTAAGTGCCCTTTTTCACACTGCCAGGTCAATATGCCTTTGAGTGTGATGGGTCCTTAGTACGCTTAGTCAGTGTACGTAGTGTGTTTGGTGGTGTGAATTATGGATGAGCTTGGTCAGTGCTTTTTATTGTGGTGCTGGCTCAGTGTGTTATGTTGATGTGCTGGGTCAGTATGCAAGATAGGTGTGTTTCGTCTGGAAGCCACAATGGTGTGATGGGTTGTCTGATACTTCAGTCTGCAGAGTTGAATTGATGGGTCTCAGTGCTCGGGTGAGGTACTGAGTCTTGTGCTAAATTAGTTTGCTCAGATGCGATTGGTGCTAAAGCACATCCACGACGGCATCACGCCGAGCACCCCAACGACTTTATTATGGGTTAGTTAACTGCAATAGATCCGACACACAGGAGGGGTCCACCACTCCACTCGATGGCAGTCTACACGGCTGTGTTGCCCCCGTTGGGCATTAGGGCGACAGATGCTTCAAAGGTAGAAGTATGGGGTGGGGGGAAGTTAGGGAGTTTGAAGCTCACGTTAGGGCTTGGTGAAGTAGTTGTAATAAGTTACCATAGCAATGCCTACACCTGCCGCTTGGTTCCCCTCCAGTCAATATGCCTGTCTCTGGGCCCCCGGTCAGGTCCCCGAATTCCCGTAACGCAAAGATGGCACACACCACCTCTGCATTGACACAGATTCTCTCCTGGAACGTTAACGGCCTCCTAGATAAAATTAAAAGATCAGCAGTGTTTAATACCTTGCGCAGATATGCCCCCTCAGTGGTCCTCCGACAGGAGACCCACTTACTTGGGACCATTTGCCCAATCGTAACACGGGGAGGTTTTGATAAAGCTTTCCATGCAGGCTTCTCGAGAGGTTCCAGAGGGGTAGCCATCTTATTCCATCGTTATAATGGTAACAGCCACCCAGTCAGACCCACAGGGTAGATTTGTAACGGTGACTGGCATACTACACGGGTCACCGGTCAACTTCGTATGTGTGTACGCCCCCCCTGCTGGATTCGATACCTTCCTAATAACTCTCCGCCGCATGATTATAGGACTCCCACAGGGAATCACACTTATTGGGGGCGACTTTAACTCGGTCCTAGACCCTAAATTAGATGTATCCGGACCTATCTCGACCACCCGAACTGGGAGAGCAACCAAATTAAAGGGTTGGACAGCAAGCCTAGGCCTGTGTGAGGTATGGAGGACATGGCACCCCAAAGCACGACAGTACACACACACTTCGGCGGTTCACCACTCCCAGGCAAGGATTGACCTTGTGCTCATGGCCGCCCTGGACGTCCCTAGAGTAACTGGCGCTGAGATATTACCTTGAGGAGTCTCGGACCACTCCCCAGTACGAATCCGGGTAGGAGACACAGCCCTAAATCAACGTTCTATGCGGCGCATGAATGCATGGTACCTACAAAATAATGATTTCACTCTTGACATAAGGGACCACCTTACCCAGTACTTTGACCAAAACCTGGGAACCGTACAATCCCCGGGCACACTTTGGGCGGCATGTAAAGCCACGCTTAGAGGCTATGCCAAGTAACGTGTGCGGGCGCGAGACTCCCAGGTGACAACCCTCGAAGCCAAAGCCCTGGCCCTGGAGCGGTCTGAGACTACCGCAACATCAGCATCGGCGTTGAGGCGTCTAACAGTGATTAGAGAAGAAATAAGACAGTTAGGCCCTCATTCCAATTCTGGCGGGCGGCGGAGGCCGCCCGCCAGAATTCCCCCCTCCAAAATACCGCGCCGCGGTCAAAAGACCGCGGCGGGTATTCTGAGTTTTCCCCTGGGCTGGCGGGCGGCCGCCAAAAGGCCGCCCGCCAGCCCAGGGGAAAACGACCTTCCCACGAGGATGCCGGCTCGTAATCGAGCCGGCGGAGTGGGAAGGTGCGACGGGTGCAGTTGCACCCGTCGCGTATTTCACTGTCTGCCAAGCAGACAGTGAAATACTTTTAGGGGCCCTCCTACGGGGGCCCCTGCAGTGCCCATGCCATTGGCATGGGCACTGCAGGGGCCCCCAGGGGCCCCACGACAATCCCTACCGCCATCCTGTTCCTGGCGGGCGAGCCGCCAGGAACAGGATGGCGGTAGGGATTGTCAGAATCCCCTCGGCGGCGCAGCGAGCTGCGCCGCCTTGGAGGATTCGAAGGGGCAGTGGAAAACCGGCGGGAGACTGCCGGTTTTCCCTTTCTGACCGCGGCCAAAGCGCCGCGGTCAGAATGCCCCGCGGGGCACCGCCAGGCTGTCGGCGGTGCTCCCGCCTACAGCGGCCCTGGCGGTGTTACACCGCCAGGGTCGTAATGAGGGCCTTAGTGTTTGAGGCTGCAAAGCACACATGGAGGGCGTCGGTGGCGCGCGTGTATGGATGGGGTGACAAAAATGGCAAACTCCTGCATTGGTTGGCCTCGAGGCCGCTAGCCGACAGAGTTATCCCAGAGATCGCGGACGAGACAGGCTCAATCGCGAAGACCCCCAGAGAAATCGCTATGAGCTTCGCATCATACTACGCTCAGCTATACGCTGCGCGCCCCCGCTCACGAATCGAGAGGGAATCCCCCCTTCTTGATGACATAACCCTCCCTAGAATCCCGCAGGCAACCAGGGAGATCCTGGAGGAAGCCATAACCCTGGCCGAAATAACAACGGCCATATCCGGTCTAGCGTCAGGCAAAACACCCGGACCGGATGGCTTCCCGTCCGAGCTCTACCACAGATGCGGGGACATTCTAAGCCCTCATCTGCTCAACATGTTCGATGAAGCAGTGAAGATAGGCCGCTTCCCCACCGGAATAGACCAAGCCACAATAGTGGTGATTCCGAAGACCCGTCCGCCTTCGCGTGACCGTTCAGCCTACAGACCCATCTCCCTGTTGAATGCTGAGATTAAAGTGCTCTCAACATTACTTGCTACCAGACTGAAGGTAGTGCTTCCCTCGCTGGTACACCCAGACCAGTGTGGCTTCATGCCCTCACGTAGCACCAGACACTGCATTAGGAGACTGCATAATGCTCTGGCTCGCCGCGATACCTTGACCAGGTCCCCTCTTGCCCTCCTTCTAATAGACTTTGAGAAAGCCTTTGACACTGTGGATTGGTCGTACTTATTACAAATTCTAAAGAAGAACGGATTTGGACCTAAATTCCGAGGCCTAGTAAAACTGCTTTACTCCAATCTGACGGCTTGCATTCAGGTAAACGGGTAGACATCCGATCCATTCCCCATCCATCGCGGGTCCCGCCAGGGATGCCCGCTATCGCTGCTACTTTTTGCCCTGGCAATTGAACCATTGGCAAAACTACTGAGAGAAGACCCACTAATAACAGGCTGGGCATGGCCCGTGGGACCGGAGGACCGAGTAGCATTGTATGCTGACGACCTCCTCCTTTATCTCTCTAACCCGGCAATGAGTGGCCCGCGAATCCTAGGCCTCCTGGAGCTCTTCTCACAAACCTCGGGACTCACCCTGAACTCTAGCAAATCCTTACTGATCCCACTCCACCCCTTGAGAGACTGTGTAAGCTGGCAGAAAAACATCCCAATCTGTCGCAATAGTTTCAAATACCTGGGGGTTTACATAACTCTGCTCCCTGAGCTGGCTTGGGAACTAAATATTACACCGATCCTTAAAAACTCCATAAAAGACCTTCAGCGCTGGCGGAACCTACCACTCAACACACTGGGGAGAATAGCACTATACAAAATGATGGTGCTCCCCAGATTCCTATACCAACTGCAAAACTTCCCACACCTAATCCCACGGAAATGGTTCAACGAAGTCGAGACTATGACACGCCAATTCCTGTGGCACGGTTCCCGCCCCAAACTAGCCCTTGACACATGTCAAAGAAACATCTACGAGGGGGGTCTGGGAATGTCCAACTTCCATTTTTACTACCTAGCCATGCACCTACTGGTTATTAACGACTGGCTATCGGGGGATGGTCGGACCCTGCGTACAGATTGGAACTTCAGGAGATGGGCTACAGCGGGGTTTTCAACGCCCTGTATGGAGGCGTGATCCCGCAATCTATCCCAGAGGTGACCAGATTGGCTCTTACAGGATGGCGAACAGCACAGAGGGCCACGGGTTGGTGGGCTCGTCTAACTCTTCAGACACTTCTCTGGCAGGGGAAATGGCTAAAGGAAATCTCCACACTAGAGGGCTTTCGAAAGTGGGACAATATTGGGATAACTACACTTGGTGACATCTGGGGCGACTCACACATTCGGCCCTTTGAAGAGCTTTAGAAATCATACTCCCTAAACAACACCCAGTTCCACAAATACCTACAGCTCAGACATGCTCTACTGGTACACGTACGACCAGGGGACAACATCCCAGAGTATAGCCCACTGGAAGCAAAAGTTATGATGGGGCATCTAAACAAAGGGGGCACATCCGAAATATATCGCTCCATCCTTGCTAACACATCCCCTCCCCTCGAGGAACTTCGCCGGAAATGGGAGGGCTGGGTGGGCCCCATGGAAGACTTAGACTGGAGAGAGTCACTAATGGCCCCCCGAACATTGGCCATATCCACACGATTTCAATTGCTACAGGCCCTCTACTTACACGCTGCCTACCTTACCCCTAAAAGACTCCACCGGGTAAATCTTCGACCCACGGACGATGCCCCCGGTGCTCTCAACCGGGAGCAGACTTCTTCCACGTGGTCTGGGCCTGCCCAATTATAGAGGCATACTGGAGGTCAGTTTTAGGGGAGATCTCCGAAGTACTGCAGTCAACGGTGGAACTATCCCCGACTCCATTATTACTGGGGGCAATGGGCGAGATAGGGCTAAACAGGTCGAAGCGTACATTCCTGGGAGTAGCCTGTTTGGTAACAAAAAGAGACATCATGTCGGAATGGAAGGCCGCAAAAGCGCTGACCCTTAGCAAATGGAGGCGAGGAGTGGATTGGTGTGCAGGTTGTGAAAAAATGGTGTACGAGGCGAGAGGTTGCCCTGAAAAATATAACAGAGTGTGGGGGAGTTGGATGGGTCTACTGGCTGACTGATTAACCTAAGATAGCAGAAATCACCATGCAACCCCCCCCAAAGAATTAATCACCCGGGATCTGTGGGGCGGCAGGGGCGGCAATCCTTGCTCTGTGTGTGGGAAGGGCCGAACATAAGCCAGACGAGGTGGAACACAGACCGATCTCCTTCAGGCGTGGCTTCAACAGGGGTCATCAATCTAATCTATTCTAGTATTACAATGCAGGGACCAAAACTCTATAAACCCCAACAACCTAAATCTCACTCCAGACTTTATGTAGGCTGTGGACCTGGTAAGACCCCAGGACCCACAGGACGAGCGGGACGGAAGGGGCAGATGGTACATCGTGAGGAGGGTGCTATGGTATTGTTATATGTGTTTTTATTTATTGCTTTGATGTATTTTCGTTGTGTTTTTCCTTTTTGTTCTTCTCTAAAATAAATAAAAATCTTTATTAAACAAAAAATAGTTTGCTCAGGTTGTGTGCTCTGTCATTATGTTGGGTTACTGTTATGAGTTGGTGTGCTGTGTTAGTTTGCTGGATCAGTGGCTTGGTTGATGTGAGGTGACACTCAGGAGCGGCTCGCAGGACTTTGAAGGGGCAGGGTGGAATTCATTCATTAATTTAATTTAAAAAATACACTTACCTTCACTCGCCGTCGCCACCACCACACTGCTCCTCTCCTGCAGGCACAAGCTCCCAGCCTGCCCTGCAGCCAATCCTGATGCTGCTCAGAGCAGTGATAATATTAGCTGGGAGTGCCCAGCCAGGGTGCTCCCAGGCAGACTGGGAGCCTGTGACTGCTCTCTCCAGCCCGGCAACACAGTGCCGGGCTGAAGAGAGCACAGTGCCCATGTGTTTGGCCGGCCCGAGACAGCCGGCCAAACATACATGCACACTGAGGGGAGTGCTCTGTGCACTCACCTCCTTGGCTGTCATCCCCAATGCCCGCTCCTTTTAGTACAAAACGATAATAAACCTAGTTTAAAATTGTTTTGTACTAAAAGGTTTGCAGCTTCTGCTGCAGAAGGGGGGGGGGCTGCGTGCCTTTGCTATAGCGGAGGAGCCACCACTGGTGACACTTTCGTTCTGTATCTTATGTGATTGGGATGACTCAATGTGTTTTGTTCCTCAGCTATGCCAATATGATAGGTCAGAGTGATAAAGTGATGTGCTTGGTCACATGCTAGGCCAGTATGCTTGATTTTGGTTTGGGGCCAAAGTTCTACATCAGTGTGCTAAGTGAGTGTACAGGGTTGATTGCTGGCGTGGTTTGCTAGGCTGATGTCTGTCAGCATGAATAGTTGGTGTTTTGGATGGAGGTACTGGGACTGCATGCTTGGTTAGGGTGGTGATTTGATGTGCATTTGGTGTCTCTCTCTTCATTGTCTTTTATCTTCCTTGTCTCAGTGGTGTCTCCTTGATGTTACATTCTAATGATATTTACTTCTGGAATGTCATAAGGCTCGAAGTACCTGTAAGTGTTCAAAGATAAAAAGATGTTGATATAGTTGTGGCTATTGTCTTGTCAATAAATCCTCTCCTTATCTTGGCATGTTCACCGGAGAGGATCTCACATTATGGTGTTGATGTGCCGAGTTGGTATGTTAGGGTTGTGTACCATTCCATTTGTCCTGTTTAGCTATCTTGGTTGGTATGATAATGGCTGGATGCTCACTCATTATTCTATGTATTTTACTGAGTCATTGTGCTGTGTCATTCTGCAGGCTATGGATGCAGCTTAGGTGTGCTTGATCAGAGTTTTGAATCCAGTACTACTTTGGTTAAATGTGCTAAGTTGGGGTGGTGGCTTGGTTTGTGTTGTTCTAATTGTTCGGGGCATGTACGGGGTTCATTCGTTTCATGGCTGTGCTGTTTTTGAGAAGTGTCAGTGTGCTACTTCAATGTGCGTTTGCCCTGCCTATTTGCTAGGTATGTGGTGGTTTGATGTGCATATTTCATTTTTGTATTTTCCATGTTTAATTATTTGGGACACTGTGCTGCATCGTGTAGTAGGCCCGTGCTTTATTTGTGAATGTGGTTGCAGGTGATAGAAACCTACACTCGTTTTTGGGGACAGTGAATTATATATCATCAGATTTTGTCTGAAAGGAAGAGCGAGCCATACAAAAAAGGAAGAAAGGAGGGATAAGAGAAACATAAAAAACAGTGACAAAGGAAGAAAGTAGGGACGAAAAATAGCCTGCAAGAACAAGATAAAACGACAGTGTAGAATCATGGAAGAAGCAAGAGGTGAAATAAAAACTAGACAGCAGTGGCATTCAGCAGTATCTGAAATAGGCTGCTAAGTAAAACTTTTGGCTTCTGAACTTACATTTCTACAAATACAAGTATTTGGTGGGTCACTGTATTGAGTGACAGTGCTAGGTCAGTCTCCCTAGGCAATGATTTAGGTCAATGTGTGTCATACTAGAATACAGATATATATATGTCGACCTACAGCAATACTGATTGTAAAGATATTGACTTGCACAAGATTGTCAAGATATGCAAGTGATTATCTTGTACTCTTTATTGATACAGGTCAATATTTTTATATTTTGGAATACAACTAGTCAGTGTGCGGGGTCTTATGCTTGGTTGGTCTGCTTCTTTAGCATGCATGGTTTCTATTTTGGGTCAAGGTATTTGTTTGAAGTTGTGGGTCTATGATCAGGCAGTGTTGCTTGGTTGTAGAGTTGAGTCAGCTTGTTGGCTCTATGAATTAGTTTATTTGTTAGGAAGTGTGTTAAGTTGAGGTGCTGGTCCGGGTGATTAGTAGGCGTGCTGCGTCAGTGTACAGGGCTGATGTCCTTGGCTGTGTGCTTAGTAGTTGTTATGGGTTAAGGTAATGGTTCAGTTTGCTGAGTTACTGCTGGATAATTCAGGGGTGGCTCCTCCATGAGGGCGGAGGAGAGTTGCCCTCCCGCCAGCACAGGCAGCTGCAAAACCTTTACAAGGAAATGATAATAAATAGTGTTTATTATCATTTCCTTGTAAAGGGGCGGAGCCACAGCGGTGACAAGTGTGAGGGGGAATGCTCACTACTCCCCCTCAGAGCGCATGTGTGTTTGGCCGGCTGTTTCGGGCTGGAGAGAGCCTTCACAGGCTCCCAGTCTGCCTGGGAGCGCCATGGCTGGGCACCCCAGCCAATTCTGACGCTGCTGAGCAGCATCAATATAGGCTGCAGGGCAGGCAGGGAGCCTGTGCCTGCCTGCAGCCAGTAGAGGAACGGGGTGGGGCGCAGCATTCAGCTAAGTTTTTTTTTTTAAATGTATTAATATTTTCTCCCCCCACCCCTCCTGCTTCCATCCCCCCGTGCGCTGTCCTGCCCTGCCCTGCCCCCATTAGTGCCGTGAGCAGCGACTGGGATAATTGTGTTGGGCCGCTGTGGGGCTATTGTGCGGGGTTGTTGTCGTGGGTAAGTTTGCATGGTCCTGGTCAAAACTGAGGGTCAGTTCTATTATAGTGTGCTCGCTTATGTGATTCAACGATGATAAAGATGTGTCCAGGCCCGGGGTCATTGGTTAACTTGTGCGGTCTGTCTTCTAGGTCCATATGCTTCGACAGCGTGGCGGAGCGTCTGAGCCAGCTGGAAAGAGCTGTTTCTCTGACGTACTGTTCATCATCCTACATGGTGCCTTGTGGTGTACAGAAAACAGTATGCATGAAGTCAGAGATATGCAATCTACGCTAATGAATTTCCACTAGAACAATATTTATCAGGAAGGTTTACATTGCAGCGATGCAATTAATTCTAAAAACGATTCCAAATGTCAGTTCTATCCTGAAATGCTTAATAAAAAAAGAGAAGATAACAAGCATTTGTAATGTAATGGGTGTCACATTTGCGTGAGTTAGAGCCATTAACGTTGTAAATTCCTAACTGCACTTTTCGTGCCACAAATTGAAAATGAAAAGTAAAACAGTTGACATAAGCAAGTCAGTTCAAAGCGGCACGGCTGCCATGAGCGTGAGAGTTATTGGTTCCCTGTGGGAATGTCTAGAAAGGATAGCGGCTGGAATGAAAGACAAACAGAAACCAGAGGAGGGGCCGTCACTCGCAGTAACAAGAGGAAGTGTGACATACTGTGATGGCCAACAAAAATGTTCACTTAGTGAAATCGACTAGGAGAGAACTCAGCACACAAAGGAGGGCTATTTCACCAAATGCATCAATAAAAATGAAGCATTTGAAACAAGCACAACAAATACTGTATAGCAAGAGTGGGCGTTGTTAAAAGCCCACACAGAGATTACAAAGGCCAGAGCGCTAGTGTGCTTGACCCTAAACAAGGCATAATGTCAAGACAATGAGAAATAATTGCATAAAGTATGAGAGGAAAGGTGCAAGGTAAGGATGGTAAAAGGTGGATGCAGAGGGAGGGTACAGAAGCACTACAAAGCAAGAAACACAAAGAAGGAGGAGTGAAAGAAGCAGAAGTAAAATCAATGGTGCTATGGACGAAAAGGAGAGGCAGAGAAATGAAAACGAGGAACACGTTAAACAAGCATTGGCAAAGCCAATAGGTCTTGCCTATGTGAGAGCTCTTGGCTTTGCCAATGTCTTTTAGTCAAGTTGTACAGCAGCATAGCTGCTGTTCAGCATGGCTAAAGCTTAGTGGTGTGGTATAGAGTAGAGCAGTGTAGAGGACAGTGGTATAGAGGAGGGTGAAGAAGAGTTGCACTGAGTCCTATGGAGTGGAGTGGCATATAGTAGTGTAAAGTGGAATGGAGTGAATGGCGTAGAGCGGAGTGGTGCATGGTACAGTAGCACTGAATACACGGAGTAGAGTGGTGTGGCATATATTAAAGTTGCATACAGTAGAGTGGTGTACAGCTGAAGGGCGTAGAGTGGCGCAGAGTAAAGTAGCGTATAGTAGTGTGGCATATTGTGGCGTGGAGTAGAGTGACATAATGTGGAATGGGGTAGAGTAGACTGCTGTACACTGGAGGGGCATAGAGTGGAGTGGCTTAGTGTGGAGTGCAATAGAGTGATATATAGTGAACTAGAGTCGCTAGAGTACCATACAGTGGCATCGTGTGGTGTGGAGTGGCATAGGGTGGCATGGTACTGAGTGGCATGGAGTGGCACAGGGTAGAGTGGCATTGAGTAAAGTGGCATGGAGTGGAGTACAGTGGAATGGTGCAAAGTGGGGTGGAGTGGAGTAGTGAGGTATGACGTAGAGTGGCATGGAGTAGAGGGGCATGGCATAGAGTTTCACAGAATGGAGTGGAGTACAGTGGAGTAGCATAGAGTAGAGTAGTGTAGAGTGGCATTGTGTGGAGTGCAATGGAGTGGAGTAGAGTGGAGTGGCATAGAGTGAGGTGGTGCAGAGTGGCCTAGAGTAGAGGAGTATAGAGCAGAATGGCATAGAGTAGGGTTGTGTGAACAAGGGTGGTGTGAGCTAGAGTGGAGTGGCTTGAAGTAGAGTGGTGTAAAGTAGAGTGATGAAGATTATAGTGTTGCAGAACAGAGTGGCATGGAATAGAGTGGCAGGGAGTAGGGTGGTGTGGAGTGGCATATAGTGGCCTGCATGGAGTAGAGTAGTATAGAGTGGTGTATAGTGCGATGAAGTACAGTGGTGTGGTGCATGGACCTGCATACAGAAGAGTGGAAAGGTGAAGAGTAGAATGGCGTACATTTATGTGGCATAGAGTGGAGTGCGTAGAGTAGAGTGGCACAAAATAGAATGGCTTAGAGAGAAGTTCTGCGAAGTGGAGTGTGAAGTGGAGTACAGTGGCATATGGTAGAGTGGCACAGAGTGGAGTAGAGTGGAATAGAGTGGCACAGAGTGTAATGCAGTGCCTTACAGTGGCATAGAGAAGAGTGGTGCATAGTGGGGTGGCGTAGAGTGGAGTAACATAGAGTGGTGAACAGTGGAGTGGTACAGAGAAGAGTTGCGTAGAGAGGCTTGGCATAAAGTACAGTGGAGTAGAGCAGAGTAGAGAAGGATAGAGTACAGTGGAGTAGAGTGTCATGGAGTGGCGTAGAGTAGAGAGGAGTGGCATAGAGTGGAGTAGCATAAAGTGGAATGCATAGTGTAGAGTTGCATACAATAGAATGGCTTAGAGTAGAGTGCTGTAGAGTGGCACTGTGTGTAGTGGCGTAGCATAGTGGCGTACAGCAGGGTGGCAAAGAGAGGCGTAGACTGGGGTAGTGTGAAGTGGCATAGAGAAGAGTTGTGCATAGTGGGGTGGTGTAGAGTGGAGTGGCATAAAGTATAGTGGTGTAGAGTAGAGTGGTGCAGGGTAGAGTGGCGCAAGGTAGAGTGGAGGGGCATAGAGCAGCATAGAGTAAAGTGGCACAGACTACTGTGACATAGAGCAGAGTTGTAGAGTGCTGTAGAGTGGCATTTTGTGGAGTGGTGTAGTTGAGTGGAATGGCGTAGAGTTGAGTGGCATTTAGTGGCATAGAGGGGGTAGAGTGGAGTGGCATAGACTAGAGTGGCATAGAGTGTAGTGGAGTGACAGAATGGAGTGGCTTACAGTAGAGTAGCGCATAGAGTGGAGTTGCATAGAGCAGAGTGGCGGAGAGTGGTGGAGAGAGGCATAGAGTAGAGTGGCATATGGTTGTGTGACAATGAGTAGAGTGGTGTGGCATAAAGTAGTGTGGCATGGAGTGGCATAGAGTGGAGTAGCAAAGAGTGAAGTGGCGTAGAGTAGTACAGTTGTGGGTAGAAATAATTAAAGCCTCAATAGAGACTGCAACTAGGGTAAAAGCAACATATGTAACAAGTCATATGCCTGTGTTAAACATAGGGAAGCACACTGCACAACCAGAAATGTAATGTAACATGGATTTCTGAACTGTAAAACTTGTCGCCCGTGAGGGTATCCAGGTGATGAGTAGGTGTGGATTCAGCAAGTAGGATCATGAAGAGCTAGGTTGGTAGTTTCTTGAGAAAAAACATAAGCCGTGGCTGTCCTGGTGTGCTGGGGGAGGCCATTTCAGGATTTGGCTGCCAAGAAAAGGAAAGCCCTATCTCCTGTCTTGCTGCTATGGAGACACGGGGGTGGAGGGGAGTGCGAGTTATGTATAGCTGAGGGTCCTGGTTCGTTGCTGGAAGTGTACACGGTGGCTGAGGTAGGTGGGACCCTGAATGTGAAATGCCCTGTAGGCATGGGTGAGCATCTTGAACTGGCAGCATTTCTGAATAGGGAGCCACTGTAGTTTTCGGAGGTGAGGTGTGATGTGCGTATGAGAGAGGTTGAGGATTAGTCTAGCTGCGTTTTGGATGGTTTTCAGCTTGTGTAGCAGGTGTGCGGAGATACCACAGTAGAGGGTGTTGCCTTAGTCCAGTTTGCTTGTGATGAGGGCCTGGGTGGCAATCTTTCTGGTGTTAGGAGGGAGCCATTTGATGATTTTTCTGAGCATGCGAAGTATGTGCATGCAGTGGGAGGTGACAGCATTGACTTGATGTCTTTTGGTGCGGTTGGTGTTTAGGGTAATGCCCGAGTTTCTTGCATGGTCAGTGGGTGAGGAGGTGGGGCTTAGTTCTGTGGACCACCAGTTAGAGCCACAGGGTGAGTTATTGTTGCCGAATATCAGCGCTCCCGTCTTGTTCGCAATGAGTTTGAGGTAGTTGACCCTCATCCAGTTTCCCACGTTGGTCATGCACATTTTCAAATTACTTCTGGTGATGTTGGTGTCTTCTGAGAGGGGTAGGATGAGTTGAGTGTCATCGGCATAAGAGATGATGTTGAGTCCGTTGGTCTGAATGTTGCTTGCTAGAGGAAGCATGTACACATTAAAGAGGGTGGGGCTGAGTGAAGAGCCTTGCGAGACTCCACAGATCAGGTCCTTGGATTCTAAAATGAATGGAGGGAGATTGACTCAATGTTTTTCCGGTCAGGAAGGAGGCTATCCACTTGAGATCTGGTACTTGGTGTCTGGTTTCGTGGAGTCTGGAGATGAGTGTATTGTGGGAGACTGTGCAGCAAAGATGTCCAGGGGCATGAGTACAGCAGTGTGGTCTTAATCTAGTATGGTGCGCTTGTCATCTGAAGCTACAATGAGGGCTGTCTCAGTGCTATGGTTGCTGTGGAAACCTGATTGCTAGCTGTCCAGGATTTAGTGGTGTTCAAGGTAGTGGGAGAGCTGACAGAAATAATACAGAAATGCTTAGAACATAAAAAAGGCAGTGCATTGTGAAAAGACAAGGGACAAAAAGATAAGGAAGAACAGGAAGAACACATGCTAACTCAAGAGAGTAAGGGAAGCCTATGGGAGCTGAGCAATCGAAAGACTGCAAATAAGAGTGACAACAAAAACAACAAATGGCATGCTGTGAGTGGGTTGTAAGCCAACTGAATTGTAAACCAGAGTCTCCAACCTTTAAATAAGAGCCACTTATGTTCAATGAAAATCATCCCGAGCTGCTAAAAGTGTTACTGTTAGGATGGTGACCACCAGCAAACAAGATTACATTAGCGTCCGCGCCATGTGTGAATACCAGCAGTGATCACCTAACTGCATCGGGCAGGGTTGTCAACAGCAGTTTAAAAAAGTTTTATTAATGTGGATGCAGCATGAGGGAGGGGTCTCTTTAGCCTCCTTTATTCCTTGGCAGATTCAAGGGCATAGCTATCATAGTGCAGCAGGTTCAGTGACACCAGGCCCAAGGAGTATAAGGGTCCAGTGTCCCCCTGTTTGTGGGGTTTTTCCAATTTAAACAAGGGAGTGGTGTCCATTTTCCTCTCTTGCATCAGTGCCCATGAAGCTAAGCCACTGGGAGGACTAATATTGTTTAGATCTTGACTCACTATGATTCTGGAGCTGGTGCTAGGATTCCTGCCTCCCTCATGTGTGCTGGTGCCTCAGGGCTCAGATTAGTGCAGCAAACAGATGACCACAAGTCTGGGATGACGAACAGAAGAGCAGAGCACAAAGGAGAGTGGAAAAGAGTAGTAAAGAGTTGCCTGTGTAAGTCCCCGGTGTGGTCTGGGTGGGATTAACACCTCCAAAGACCCCTCTTGAGCCCCATGGTTGGGCCGTAGGTTTTGCAGCACTGCAAGCCGTGGTCAACCCTATGTCTGCGCTACAGATGATATGCTGCGCTGAGCACTTCAGGTCTTGATGGCTCTGGGTAATATGTTTAACAATGAGCCCTGTCCAATGTTTACAAGGCAGCTAAGCGTCCGTAGGGAGGGTTGGCTTGAGCGAGATAAATAAAATGGAAACATTTCACATCATAGTACCGATGCTGGACCATGATAGGCAATGCCCCACTGCAGGTAGGGGCCAACGCACATTGTACTCCACCAACAGTGCAATTTATAAGCCTCTGAAAACCAAGCCCCACAGCTGTGTTTCCTATAGAGCTGTGGTAATGATCAAGATTGCATTCTGCCAGGCATGGCAATCATGAGGGTGAGCTCCTGACCCTTAGCACAATAGTTGGGCCTGCTGGGACTTTATTCCAGGGACCAATTACCTCTCATATAGGGTGGGAATGTGATAGATGAATTCGTAATGATATACATGGAGTAGACTTGACGAAAGTGGGGGTCAATGTGGGACTAGACAATTTAGCTCTGTGGTCCATAATAGAGAAGTTCCCAGCCCGACTCTTGTTCAGTCTCCTAATAAGGGGTTTGGCAAATGTATTCCTGTATCTTCTCTCTTGACCCTAAGTGTCATATGGCTAATCAATATTAGATGGTCCACTGCCACAATATCAATGCACATTTCCAGCAGGACCAGCATAACTATGCAGCCCTGTTTGAGGGTGCAACCAAACTCCGACTCCACTTCATGGCCTGACTGAGAGACAGAGTAACATGCAATGAAAATACTGCAATAGAATTGGTGCTGTTTGGTTACTGCATTTTTATGTGACATGAAAATTGTTTACTGAATGCACAACTTTTCCCCTTTAGAAATGGGGGAAAGGTGACAAAGTCATCTAACTAGGGCCTATGGGGAGTTTTGAGGGGATTATTTCTGAGTTATTTAAGATGAGCAACGTATATTGACCAACATTCGGCTTTGCACTACCCTCTTATGTTAACTCCTGACCGTAAAACAAACTTCATAGTAACTATCACTTCACCTTCAAAAAGGATGTAGCCCAACTTTTACTGTTGGTAGGGAACACTTTCACAGCTCTCTTCTCATCCTCATTAGGAGAGTGTCACCCTACAAGGATTCATCCTCACTCTCCAATCAAGCAAAATGCCACCCACTCACTCAAATGGGATCACCAGCCACTCACTGGATAATCTTCCTCATCCTCCAAAAGTTTCTACAACTCCATTGACGTTCACTGGATCGCCTGCCACAGGAACTCATTCCCACTCTCCCTGGAGACTCAAAGGTATGAGAGTCTTGCACTTTATGGCCATCCTCAAAGATGGGCTCATTTTACAGACTTATTTTTTCAACTGGTGTGTATTATCTGACTTCAACATCAACAAGGAATTACTTATTTCTACGTTAACTGCAAATCATTTGGCAAAGACAGAAAAGAGCAATACTACTGGACTGAAAGAGGAATGTATGTTTCATTGCTTTCCATTAAAAATGTTTTGCTCTTCAGATAACCCTTCTGTTACCTGCTGTTGGGATGGGAATGCCCCCTGGGTTCAGGTACAAAATATTGAGCCTGAACTATCCCCAATATCATAGTCAAAATATTGATATACTCCACACTACTTTGGTCCCTAATATTGTGGCTACGGTATTGTTTTAAGTCTATACTCTATAGTGGATAGTCCCTACAACAACTGTGGGCTGCATGTTTTGTGAGTGTGATCGCCTCCCTTGAGTTTCTTGCAAAGTGAATCTCTGGTATTTTGATCCATTTTTAGCTTTGATGCACACAACAATTATCATGTGTGCCAAGGTTTGATGTAAGTTTGGTTCTCTGGGATATGGTTTTCAAGGATCTTGAGGGGCACACTAAGCAAACCTTCAATAGTGAGCTGTACGACTCTCGGTTCACTGGATTGTCTTTGATAACAAGCAATCAATTAAACAGCATTTGTAAAGTGTGACTAATCACCTTTAAGGGTATCCAGGTGCTTGCAGGTCTCAGTGGCTCATTTAAAAAGCCATGTCTTGAGAGCTCTACTGAATTCTGGATGAGAGGTGATGGTCCGGAGATGCGTGGAGAGGCTGTTCTAGGTTTTGCTGCTATGTAGGAGAATACACGTATGGCACTTTCGCTTAGTTCGATGAGTGGAGTGCAGGCAAGCGATAGGGAGCTGGACTGTAGTCTTCTTGATGGTTGGTGGAAATTCAGGCAGTGGTTAATGTAGGTGGGTCCTTGGTTGTGTAGAGCTTTGTGTGCGTCGGTCAGCAGCTTGAATACACACCCTTTCTGCACGGGGAGCCACTGGAGTTGCCTGAGGTGTGGTTTGATATAGAATCTTCAAGAAGGTCAATGAAGAACCTGACTGCAGAGTTCTGTATGACCTGAAGTCTTTGTAGGAGTTGGGAGGTGATTCTTATGTAGAGGGTGTTAGTCTAGTTGACTGGTGATCAGGGCTTGTGTCACAGTGTGTCTAGTGTGCAGAGGTAGCCACTTGAAGATCTTACATAGCATGCGCAGAGCGAAGAAGCAGGCGGAGGAGACAGTGTTAATCTGTGATTCCATGGTGAGCTTTATGTCAACAAAGATTCTGAGGTTTCTTACATGTTTGGAGTGGGTGGGTGTGTGTACTAGTTTTGAAGGTCATCAAGAGTCATTCCATGTGTTGCTGCTCTTGCCGAAGATCTTCACTTGTCTGTGTTTAGCTGCAGGCAGTTTTCTTTCAGCAAGTCAGCGACACTTGTCGTGCATATGTGGAAGTTGGTTTTATTGGTGTGGTTGTCAGTGAGCGAGAGGAGGAGTTGGTGGTCGCCTGCGTAGGCGATTATGTTGTGGCTGTGGGATCTGACAATGATGGCTAGCAGGCTCATATATGCGTTAAAAAGCATGGGGCTGTGGGATGATCCTTGGAGGACCCCGCAGGTGATGTCCTTTGGTTCGGAGGTGAAAGGAGGTAGGTAAATCCTCCAGTTCTTCCGGTGAGGAAGGAGGTGATCCATCTGAGTGCATCCCCTTGGATACCGATGTGGTGGAGTCTTTGCTCTGCATGTGGTGGGATATGATATTGAAGGTTGCCAAGAGGTCGAGGAGGATCAGGGACGCTGTTTCTCCTCGGTTAAGGAGGGTATGGATGTTGTCTGTAGCTGTGATCAGGGTGGTCTCTGTGCTGTGACTGCGGTGGAAGCCAGATTGAGAGATGTTGAGTAGCTGGCTTTGCTCCAGGTATACTGGTGGAAGTGCTGAACTATGATCAATGTGATAGGACTTTTTCTTGTTACCTGACGAGGGCGAGAGGTCAACTATCCCTGCTTGTATAACATTGCCTGTTCAACCTTTGCTACTGGGTCCTTCAGGGATTACAATGTGCAGGAATACTGCACGTATATGGCTTGGAAGGTGAGGAGCAGGATGTATAATCAGCATGTATGTCATGGATCTCTGTTGATAAGGGGGAACTCGTTTTGGAGCTTCCATTGTAGACATGATGCACAAAATGGAGGGTAAAGGTAACCTGCCAGATGAACTGTGTATATTGCTAGCATTGTGTTGAACAAACTCTAAGGAACGAGGCTACTGGAGATAGCTGTCTCTTTAGGAGTGCAAGGATATCCTTTTGTGTTGTCCTGCTCTTTTGTTCCTTTGTGGTGTTACCCATGTTACGCATTCAGGTAGATAACTGGTGCTGGAAGACTGGAGACAAAGGTCTACTTAGAAGTTCAGGGATAGGTTTTTGCCATGTACATTTTTAGGTCGAAGCCTACCAGACAGTGCAGCTGTTTCGTTGTGAAAATACTCCTTGGGGACATTCTGAAAGCTTCCCTGGGAATGTATTGTGCCTATTGCTTACCATTAGCGTTGTGATTTGTAACTCACATTTACTTGCTTTCTATTTGCTGTGTTTATTTTAGGCTGTCCGCCATGCATTTGTCCCTCTCGTGGAGCACAGCCTGTTTACCATCGCTCTTTGCATTCTTCCACAAATGCTCACTTAGTGTAATAGGCCTTTAAATTTCGTCCTTATCTTCCCACAGTTGCTGTGCATTCAAAGTGTCAGGATCTGTCTTCCAAGAGAGATTGGTGTTTACTGTTATTTCACTGACTTCAAAGTGAGAGGATTTATTTGAAAATCTTGCTGGCTACTGGGGTTGGAAAGGGAAGGTTTTTCTCCAGCACACAACAAAATGTAAATTTCTGGAAATTATCTGAGCAAATATTTAGCAATATATCAGAATTAGGAATGCACAAATGAAGCACATGTGTTGTAATCCTGAAGTGTGGTGGAAACAAATATTTTAATAAAATCCTAACAAATCAATACACTAGGAGATGCCATTACTGTACATTATCATTTGTTATCTGCACAGTTTCATCAGTAAAACTGTATGTACAATTGTAATGGTAATTTCAATTGCAAATGTGTTGCCGGTAATAGCAGTGTGTTACCACAACATGCATACTCCACTTTACGCCACTCCTCGCCAGTCTACTCCACTGCTCTCTATGCCACTCTATGACACTCCACTCTATGGTACTCCACTCCACAGCACTCCACTCTACAACACTCTTCTCTATGCCGCTCCACTACGCTCCACAACACTCTATGGGCCAGATGTACAAAGTCTGTTTGCATTTCTTAACGGTCCAAAACTGTAATTCGGGCCATTAAGAAATGTAAACTGGGCTTTCATAATGTACAAAGGCCTTTAAGCAATTGCAAGTTTGCAAATCCCAGAATAGGAAATGTAAATAGGAATTTCCTATTTGCATTTTCTATTCTGGTATACCACGCATTGCGAAAATGCAGTTTGGGCATTTTGGAGTTGCAATTACTTGAAACCGGTGGTAACCAGGTGCAATTTGTTTTACTGCAGTAGAGCACATAAGTGCCCCTAAGTCACATGTGTGCTCTACAGGGGCACTCCTATATTGGAGTGCACCAAGGGGGGGCTTTTTTACATTGGTATCCCTGGTTTTAAATTTCCCAAATAGCGATCTGTTAATAAGAAATTGCTATTTAGGAAATGCAGAACAGGACCATTGACTAAAATGCAATGGGATTTCTTGTAGGAATCACTATTAGGACATTGATATCATTGTACATAGCATTAAGCATTTCTTAAATAGCGATTTCTATGAAGTCACTATTTAAGAAATGCAAAATTGCATTTTTGTACATCTGGCCCTATGACACTCTACTCCACCCTATGCCCCTCTACTCTGACTCTTTATTCCACTCTATGTTACCCCACACCACCCCATGCTATTCCACTTTATGCCACTGCACTTTACAACACTTCACTCCACTCTATGCTATGCCACTCCATGCCACTCTAACCTACACACTCCACTCTGCAACACTCCACTTTGACACTCTGCTCCACTTTACAACTCCCTCTATGCCACTTTACTCCACACTACTTCACTCTCCACCACTCCACTGTACACCACTCTACTCTGTTACACTGTACTCCACTCTATGTCACTCTTCGATATTGTACTTCATTCTACACTCCTCCATTTTACACTTTACCCTGTGTCCTGCCACTCTAATTAATTCCACCCCACTCTAATTCACTCCACAGCACTCCATGCGACTCTTCTCTAGCCAATAATTTTTAGCTATGCTGAACAGCAGCCACGCTGGTGTTCAACATGGCTAAAACACACTGGCAAAGCCAATAGCTCTTGTACAGGCGAGATCTATTGACTTTGCCAATGCTGGCTGTTCTTTTCGTATGTTACTCTAACAGTTTGATAGATGGTGTTGGAAGACTGGAGACAGCAGTCTCTTTAGAAGGGCAAACATAGCCTTTTCCCATGCCCTGTTCTTTGTGCCCCATGTGCTGCTGCCCGTCAAATGATAACACGTAAATTATGGAGGTTTCTCTCCCATTTGTGCTCATGTTTTAGGTATCTCTAAGCATGGAATTCTCAGCTACCCTTCCTTCCTCTTAAAACGAGAAGGCAGACTGTGTCTGTAGAATCCACAAACTGGGTCTGGAAATAGAGTTTAAGATGGGAAAGGAAACTTTCAGTGTTCCAGAACCTTTTCTAAATTGGTACTAGATGATACTGCATGCAGTGATGGGGAGTCTTCTGAGATCCAGAGCTAACCGCCAGATTTGAAAGCAGATCAGGTGGGTATCACATGGGAAGACCACAGTGTTATGCTACAGGAGTGTAGTATTTGCTTAGACGAGGAGCCTGGCTTGTTCTTATAGAATTCTGCAGGAGGAGACTGCCCAGAGTTGAGGCTAGTGGTGGGTATCAAGTGGAGAGGCTATCCAGAGATTATCAAGTAACCACAAGCAACCTAAAAACTCACTTTATTAAGAGCTAAGTGTGTGCTAGTGAGTTCTGAATTTCTAACCCGCACCAAACCCTTAAAGTAAACTGGAGACTGCTTGACCTTCTAACCCAGTGGTCTTCAAACTTTTTAATGCCGCGCCCCCCAGTTGAAAAATAAAAATGTTTGGGTCCCCCCTCAGAATTTTTCACAATTATTTTAGAAAGATGCCAATGTTTAAATATGTCTAAACCTATTTAAACATTGCAGTGAAGTACTGTTACCTTTTTAAACCTGCAATAACATGCTTCTGCTTAAAACAAAGGCATGTTATATGTATAATATTTATTTTGGCCAGGGTTTGGCGCCCCCTCCCCCCGGGATCACTTGAGGCCCCCCTAGGGGGGCCCGCCACCCAGTTTGAAGACCTCTGTTCTAACCTGAGAGTCAAGTGCTAAAACAGTGCACATGCACACTGTGTTCTGTTTTAAAGTGTCTATGCTCTTAGTAGGACAGCCCTTGGATGCCATAGGTAAACAGATTCAATCACCATGATTAGGGTCCAATAATCCCTGTGTGCTACGAGGCCCTGAAACTGGTTCTTACACCTGTTCTAACATCTAATGTAGACGTAATCCAGGGAAGAGTGGTACACATATCCATTGCCTTTAGGATTGTGGCTTGTCCACCTGAGAGCCCAGCAGTCATTGTTCGTCGCCTACTTAAGGAATTTGTGGTCACTTACATACAAAAAGGCAATTCTATGACTTTCCAAACACTTCTGTAGCAGTGGTGCATATGAAGGACTACTTACAAATGTGGTAACCACTACAGCTGTGGTGTCCAATATAGCTTCAGGTGGTCTGGATCTACGATAGATTTTCAGGATAATCACTAACCAGGTGCAAAAGTATTATTTGCAATCATCTAATATTGCTATCCTGAAATTCTGGCAAAGATGCAGCCATTCCGGATCTATAGAAGACGCCATTTCACTACAGTATGTTTTTAATAAGTGTTATAAGGTTTTAATAACATTGCCAATGTATGTTATCTTTGTCAGATATGATAATATACTCACCTTGACCAAGCAATGTTAAAGGACACGCTTGAGAGAAAGAGAGAGAGGAGAGTGAGAGTGTGTGTGTGTGTTTTATTGTGTACACTACATCGGTTTATCACTACGTACGTTTACAATTGGTGTATGAGATTGACGCACAAGCAGTGCTTTAAATGGGCCGGTACTGTCCAGTACTGAGTACCGGCACTTTTTTATTTGGAGATGGAGAGTGCCTGCACTTCTCAAGAAAAACATAATACTTTTAAGTGAAGAGTACCAGCACTTTTCAGAAACAAGCAGGTACTCTGGTACAGAGTGCCTGCACTTCTATTTTTCCATGAGCACTGCGCCCAAGGTGAGTATAGACGGAGTTAGGAATAATAAAAATGTAGTGGCTGGTCAATGTAGTACATGTATGATGTCCCTAATGCCAACTATTGCAGATGCCCGCAACCTGTTTTTGTATGCTGTTCGATCTACCTATGCATTCAAAATAATAGTGTTGCAGTCTTAAAAATAATTGTGTCTCATTTTCTGAATAGATACAAGTTACTTGCGCAGTGACTCTACTAAAGAGTCTAGTAAACACAAATGACAAATATGAATTGAAATGAGTCAAATGTAAAAGAGGTGTGTGAAAAACTTTGAACTGCTTTACCTGTGGCTGGCACTGGCCCTGCACAGGATGTGATTTGGAAATGTGAATATATGTATTAGCAAGGAACAAAGAGCAGGAAGTACAATTAAGCTAAAAAATAGATCTGGGCGCCGAGAATTTAATGTGCTCCTCTCACGGGATCAGCATATGCAAAGCACCAGCCCTGACAAACAGACAAACAAAAACAAACAAAAAGACCTGGGGCATGTTAGAGACGCCACTGAATCTGGGAAGGATTCCATAAACTTTGCACTGATGTTCTACGATTTGCACTGACATTTATACCAATGGACCAATGATTCACAAACATTGCACTGATGTAGCACAAGTATGTCTCTGTCTTTTGCACTAACAGTAAATTTATTATTTTGCAGTTTTATGTAACACTACACCAAAGACATTAGAGCGCTCTGAATGAGACTCAATATAAATCAATGGGAATATATAATTACCCCGATTTAAAAAAAAAAACTCCCACTTTCAAGTTTTGAAATGTTGGCATGTATGTACTCGGCACCCGTCCATTTAAAGCACTGCTCTCGGTGCACGTGCCCAAGAAAATGTGCAGTGCACTACTGAAGTCAAAGCTATGCATCCCTCCAGTATTCTCTAACACCAGTCTTCCTTCGAAAAATGAAGTACACTCTAGAAAACATTCGTGTGCTTCAGTTTCTGTAAAAGAAACAGGGAGTGGGAAGGCGCGGCCCGGAGCCTGCTCTGAAAACCGGTTTAGAACTGTGGTGCTGGCCACAGGCCGCTCCATGGAGTGAGTCACGCAGCCGCGCGCAGGGCGTTGGCCGGCTGGAAAACCCCGCTCCAAGGATTTGGCAGCCTTGCAGGCACCGAGTAAACTAACGACACAGAGAAAATGAACAGAGCCCGAGGCGTGAACTTCGTGGTTTTCACTCCGAAATGAGGCACTCAAACAGACAAATATGAGCCCCTTTTGTGATTATTAAAGACGGCAATAATGGGATCCGTCACTAGATGACTAGTTAGTTTGGTAAAGTAATCATGAAAACTATTCTTAACAAGTTACACAACGAGCTGTTCCCTTTAAAAAACTGAACATTATGTTTAATTGTAAGTATACTCGAAGCACATCACTCACTCATGCAGTCGACCCAAGACGCGGTAATGGGGGTCCCGGGGGGGAGGAGGAGAAACAAGGAGTTCCCCCCCGGGGATCTTTGGGGAGATGGTTTGCCCCGCGACTCGGTTGGACCCCGGGACTGTCAATCGGGGTGGGTGGTCCGGCAATAAAGCCGGAAATTTGTGGCCACCGTCACCATTTTGCGAAAGGTGACCTGGTGGCCAGGGTGTGGTATAGTATCCGGCGTCTTTTTCCCCTCCCTCCCATGCCTAGGCGTATTTGTTGGAGCAGGTGTGTCTGTTCTTAGTAGGTTGTCGCTTTGGACAGGTGCGTGCCGCGGCGGTGACAGCTGCAGGGCAGCTATTAAAAGCTTGGGTGGAGGACGGAGTTGGCAGGGCAATTTAGGTATTAGAGGGGGAAGGAGCATTACTTAGACATGACAGGCAGGGGACTGCTCATTAGCGGACAGGTTCAAAAGTAGAGGGTAGGACGGGGAAAATTAAAGAAACGAGAGGAGAAAGGAAAGACAGAACGAGGGTGGGGGGGGAGGGCGGGGTAGGGGAGGAGGAGGGGCAGGGGCCAGGTTATTTTATTGTCTAGTGAGGTTTTAGTTTTGTAAGGCAAAGGCCAAGGGGGTAGTTGTCAGGGGCACCTGTTCCAATAAAGCGGCCTTTTGCACACAAGCGAACCGAGTCGTGTATCTTCATTCTCTCCCAAGAGCAGCTCTGTGGTCGCTCAAGCTCACATACACCACTGATGTGTCCTCTATACCAACTCACAGCAGTTACAAAACACTTCCAGCTAAGTACACTTCACCGTGGAGTGTAGTCCCGTCCTCAAAGCTCGTCAGTGCCTCGCCAGTGGATGGAAAGCGCTATACAAATGCTACTGCAATACATTCGAGGTAGTTCGCACCAGCTGCAACCTCCTGAGTTCTATTTAACCAAATGCTGTTCTTCTGTTTTTAAATTCCTCGCCACTATGTGTAAAATATTTTCACCATGGCCCTCAAAATGACTTTTTTTGATCACAAACGTAATATATTGAAAGCAAGCATTTTTGGGGTCCTCGGGACACTCTCTAACAAATACAGTCCAGTCAGAGTTGTGTGTACACAACATGCTCAGTAACATGTAAGTATATGTACAGTACTAACGATGTGACCGACAATGTAAGACGTGCCCTGTGCAGTTTACAACACAGGCATAGCTCCGATGGCACATTAAGGAATTTAAGGATAGAATGTTAATTTCTGGAAGTGATGCTGGAATAACAGGTAATGAATGGCACATTAAGGAATTTAAGGATAGAATGTTAATTTCTGGAAGTGATGCTGGAATAACAGGTAATGAATGGCACATTAAGGAATTTAAGGATAGAATGTTAATTTCTGGAAGTGATGCTGGAATAACAGGTAAGTCATATTTCTTTAAACAATCAGTAGAAGAACTTATCATAATGATGGGCGGAATACATGTCTGGATCTTGTTGGGTGCAGAAGCTAAATGAACCACTGAAGCAGGAGTAAGTTTTACAACGTCGTGTTTTCTTTACATGGTAAGGAAAACTGTATTAAAATACGTGTGCAGAAAACCTGGCCATCTCCAACTGACCCCAGAGGGACAGACGTCCAAATACAAGAGCAACATTCCATTTTAGAACGTCATCGCGTTCCAGAAATGTACCATCCAAGGGTTGATATGAATATAGCCTATATATTAAGTGGAAGATTCTACGTAAAACATAACCTTTGACACATCTTTGGTGCTCCCTGGAAAGATTGTGCGAGCCTTCCTATACTTTTTGAAGACCGGTAATTTGGAAAGGATCATGCCAGAAGTTAGTACTCAGATCACCTTCCATGAGTGTCAGTTTTGTGACACGTATGACAGCAAAATTTCTCCACAATACTGTCCAACTCGAAACTACTCACTGGTGAGTGCTGAGAACATGGGTGATATTGTCGTGTACTGGCCTAGGCATTTGGATGACTCTATTGCCCATCCTCGCTCAATAGTTCTGATTAGGAGGTATGGCCAGAATCAGCTTTTTGTATGCGGTCTGAATGCCACAAATAAAGACAATACAAAATAAATACAGATATTAAAGTAGTGAGTGATGCTGTGCATCTGCCTGTACTCTGTATATCTATCTACCTGCTCACAGAGGTGCCCTATTCACCTTAGGCGCTATATGATGACGGAACTAATCAGTGCTTAATTTGTGCAGGTGGCTGCAGGTGTTGGGCACTGGAATGCATATTTGGAAACAAGGACTTATCTTTCATCATCAGATTGTGACCCAGAGAAAGAGAGAGAAAGGCAGTAAATGGAGAAAGGGGAAGGTAGGACAACCGTGCTGGGGGTAACCTTGGGATGAAAGAGAACCTGCTAGAGCAGAGGTCTTCAAACTGGGGGGCGGGCCCCCCTAGTGGGGCCTCAAGTAATCCCAGGGGGGGCGCCAGACACTGGGAACAAAAAGCATTATGCAGATAACATGCCTTTGTTTTCAGCAGAAGCTTGTGCATTTTTATTTTTAGTGTGCTTATTGCATTTTTTAAAAGGTAACAGTACTTAACTGCAATGTTTAAATAGGTTTAGACATATTTAAACATTACCATTTTTATAAAACAATTGTGAAAAATTCTGAGGGGGGCCCAATGATTTTTATTTTTCAACTGGGGGGGGGGGGGGTGCGGCATTAAAAAGTTTGGAGACCACTGTGCTAGAGCGAAATAAATGGACCGAATCTGGATCACAAAACATTCCGGCAATTACTTTTATATGTCCCTAATTGTAAGCGAGGCAGTCTTGGTGCAAACACCTTTTAGTATCTTATTATGAAAGCATATTTGTGGAGGTGGTAACGTTTTGTTTATATTTGTTGTGTTGCATTTTGTTGAGGCTGTGATTTTTGTTGTTTTTTTGTGCTATTGTGTTCAAGTGTTACACTATTTCATAGTGTTACTGCTGTATTGTACAGTGGTTGTTGTGTTAGGTGATTTTTGTTGTTTTTTGTGCTATTGTGTTAAAGTGTTACACTATTTCATAGTGTTACTGCTGTATTGTACAGTGGTTGTTGTGTTATGCGGTGACTGAGCCGTTATGCTATGTTATGGCTTTAATGCACTGTTATTTTGCTTTGCGCAATTGTGCTGTGTTCAGTTATGACCTGTATTTACTTTAGATATTTAAAAAAAAAATACCACTACCTTTCGAGCCAAACGCAGCACATTTGTTTAAAGTATCAGTGACAACCAGTTACCACTCCCTGAGGTGGTAAAATGCAGCTGCTCCAACTCTTCAACTAAGGCACGGCTCAACCAAATGTACCGCAGAGACCATGCCCTAACTCTGTACTTCCAGTGCTCACTTTTTGTGACACAGCCAGGAAGTTTTGGCCAGTGAAAGACAGCATGAGGTGAAAACAACACTAGTAATACTACCAATGGACGTCAGCAACCAGAGAATTCAGCAGCATTTGGCTCCTAAGAAAATCTTTCCTCCCTGCACTTAAGCTGTTTTTCCAACCGAGTTTTGGTGGCAGTGTAGCGTTAATATGCAACCCAACAAGAGGGACTGTTGTGCTCCACAGTTGGCTGTCACCTGCACAAGAGCCTCAACCGAGTGATACTAATTATTGTTTTGTTATATTTGATTATACGCTCACTACCCAACGGTCTGTTGATGTGGGTTTTGACAATTTCATAAAAAAAGATGCTTCTTTATGGCATTCTTGAGGGTGGAGGGTTTTAGGTCCTCCTATCGGACCATGTGTATTAGGCCGGGGATAAATTAGCAGTGGAAAAGAAATGACACCACACACAGTATCGATAGTGGTCACTGCCTATTGGCGCAAAACCAACAGGCTCTTTGATTTTCTCTCCCCATGACGTCAGGACGAAACCAAATGCCCCTCGCATCAAAGGGTTGTCTTCAGCTTGTGATGATGAAAATTTCCGGACACCCCTATGTCATGGTACACCCCTAGTTCCAACCCAACAGAGGGAGGAAGGCTCCAGAAATTTCAAAGTAAAAAATGTTCTTCCCCCTTTGGATTTACGTTGAATCCTGGATAGGCTCACTAAGAGTTTGCTACTGCTCCTTGGTAGTCTCTCTGGCTGACATCTTGCAATTCTATGGCTTACGTAAGACAGTGCTAAATTGGGGATGTGTTTATATGTAAGGGAACCAATTTGATATTGATCCTATCATTGACAGGGTGCCAGTGAAGATATCGCCCGACTTTAGAGACATGCTATCTTTTATTTGAACCTCAAATTGTCCCAACAGTTGCATTTTGAGTTTTCTGAGGGTGACTAATAAGACATGTTGAAAAACCTAAATAAAGGGCGTTGCATTTGTCATTTTGTCATGCTAGAACTGACTGTAGCATCTCTGACCGAGAGCCTGCGTTCCTGATAAATTAGTGGTATGGGGAATCAAAGTCATGACAGCTGATGGTAGCAATTCCTTACTATTACATTAGAAATTACATGACACCCTAGGCCTAAGATAATACTATCATACTGAACTAGGCATTAAGCGATAGGTTGGCTTCAAAAGTGAAATCTTGATTTTCACTCACTTTGCTATTGGGAAATGTAGATTATGATGGTAGGTATGAATGACAATTTAGTTTGACACCCTAGGCCTAAGATAATCAGCTCTGTTTTGGAACGGTTAAATTGGAGATGGTTCAAGCTAATCCAGGACTCTACTTCTGTAGCTGTCTATGGAGATCTTTAACGGTGGCACTGCTATGAGAAAATTTGATATATAACTTTGTCTCATCAGTGTGTGAATGACAGGCCATTAGAGTACTCTTGAAAAAATCAAAATATGTGTGTCAGATATATCCTAAATAAAACTGGTGAAGGTGGAGAACTATATAGCACTCAAGCAGAAAATGCTTGGACACATATGGGGCTAAGATGACTTGTTGAGATCTGTTGTTGCGATTCAGAAAGGACAATGGAACTACCTAAGTGTATGCTCACCTCTTTCGATAAATGGTTTATAAAGATGAAATTTTGCTAAGGATGGTATCCGGCTCATTTTCACCAGGGACCAGACCATTGCAGAGAACCAAATAGGTCTGCAGTTGTGCAAATGCACATTTTGTTGTTATCTTGTCACATTTGCTGTGCATTCAAAGGCCGAGACCAAATGTCAGGCTCTGTATCTGACCAAACTTGGGCGGTCATTCTGACCCTGGCGGTCAAAGACCGCCAGGGCGGAGGACCGCGGGAGCACCGCCGACAGGCCGGCGGTGCTCCAATGGGGATTCCGACCGCGGCGGTAAAGCCGCGGTCGGACCGGCAACACTGGCGGGCTCCCGCCAGTGTACCGCCGCCCCATTGAATCCTCCAAGGCGGCGCAGCTTGCTGCGCCGCCGAGGGGATTCCGACCCCCCCTACCGCCATCCAGATCCCGGCGGTCCGACCGCCGGGATCCGGATGGCGGTAGGGGGGGTCGCGGGGCCCCTGGGGGCCCCTGCAGTGCCCATGCCACTGGCATGGGCATTGCAGGGGCCCCCGTAAGAGGGCCCCTAAATGTATTTCACTGTCTGCTGCGCAGACAGTGAAATACGCGACGGGTGCAACTGCACCCGTCGCACAGCTTCCACTCCGCCGGCTCGATTCCGAGCCGGCTTCATCGTGGAAGCCTCTTTCCCGCCTCAGGCCGCCCGCCAGCCCAGCGGGAAAGTCAGAATTACCGCCGCGGTCTTTCGACCGCGGAACGGTAACCTGACGGCGGGACTTTGGCGGGCGGCGAAGGTCAGAATGAGGGCCTTGGTGTTTACTTTTCTTTCCCTGACTTAAAAGTGAGAGAATTTATGTGACAATCAGGTTGTTACTGTGGGCATGCCGGAGGCAGACTGTACAGTGTTTTCTTTCTAGCACCTAAGATTTAAATGTCCATAAATGAACTGTCCACATATTTCGGAATATATCACAATTAGGAATGCACTAATGAAGCACATTTTTTGTAATTATGAAGTATGATGGAAACAAATATTTAAATATGATCAAAACAACTCAATACACTAGGTCTTGCCATTTCCACACATTATCATTTGTGCACTGTATAGTTTTATCAGTAAATCTGGATGTCTGTACAAATGTCATCATTTCAATTGAAAATGTGTTGTCTGTAATGGCAGTGCGCTACCACACCCACTACGTCATGACACTCTACAAGATTCTACTCCCCTCTATGCAACTCCACTCTACTCCACCCGCACAACACTCTACACCATTCCACAACACTCTAATCCAAACTATGCCACTATACTCTACTCCACGCTATTCCACTCCTCACCACTCTATGCTACTCTTCTCTATGTTACTCCACTTTATGAAACCCTGCTCCACTTCACTCTATGACACTCCACCCCATTCTATGTTACTTCTCTCCAGGCCACTCTACTCCACTCTGTCACTCCAGACCACGCCCCTCCAATCTGCTCCACTCCATGACACTCCACTCTATGACATTCGATGCAACTCCATTCTATGACACTCTACTCCATTTGTGCTACAATAGGCCACTGCACTCTATGCCACTTCTTACTAGGCCACTCTACGTCACTCCATCCTACAACACTCTACGACACTCCACTCTATGGCCCTCATTACAACCCTGGCGGTCGGCGATAAAGTGGCGGTAATACTGCCAACAGGCTGGCAGTAACTACCGCCAAATTATGACCATGGCGGAAAGATCTCAGATGGACAGCCACTTTACCACACTGACCACTGGGGCGGAAACAACAGCCATCACGGCGGTAGCCGCCTATAGCCAGGCGGAAGTCATTGTTCCACCCACCCTATTATGACCCCTGAAATCGCCAACTTTTACGGGGCGGTACCAACGACAGCAAAAGGCTGGAAGGGAAAGGACTCACCTTTGGAGACACAGGGAAGAACCACGATGCCATGGAGCCCGTGCTGCAAATCTTTCCCATGATATTTTACGTCCTGCTCCACCACGAACACCAATGTCAGCGAAGACGACCGAGGTGAGTACAGCCGCCTAGCACACGGGGGGGGAGAGAGTGACATACACGCAACACACACACCCTCACCCCCAACACCATACACACAATCAGATGCAGTAAGAAAATATATTTACCCCGTACCCCTCAGGAATAATGCAAGGACAACACAAATAGATGAAAGTGAGTGTAATAATATAAATACAGTAAAAATACGAACATTCAATCTAAAAGTATATACATATATACAGTTCAAGGGAAACTGCCCAGTCCTCACTGTGCGTGGGCCACAGGGCCACATGACTATGTCCAAGGCCCCACCTGTCTCCTGCACCAACATGGAGAGAACACTGCAGGGGCATTGGTTGGAAAATAGTCAGGCACCTCAGGGGGACGGTGAACGGGGGCACCTCAGCCGGCAGATGGAACAAATACACTGGTTCTGGATGGGGCAACATGCCCTGTGCCTGGTCCTGGGGAGTGCAAGGTCACAATCTCTCAAGTGGGTGACTTGCCCACATGCTCTGGAGGGGTCAACATGCCCTGTGCTTGGCCCTGGGGAGTGCAAGGCCACAGTCTCTCAAGTGGGTGACTTGCCCACATGCTCTGGAGGGGGCATTGTGCCCTGTGCTCTTGATCCTGGGGAGGCTGGGGTTGGTGGGTGTCTTACCCACTGCTTCTGGAGGGGGCATTGTGCCCTGTGCTTGGTCCTGGGGAGTGCAAGGTCACAGTCTCTAAAGTGGGTGACTTGCCCACTGGCTTTGGAGGGGCAAAATGCCCTGTGCTTGGTCCTGGGGAGTGCAAGGCCACAGTCTCTCAAGTGGGTGACTTGCCCACATCCTCTGGAAGGGGAATCATACCCTGTGCTTCAGATCCTGGGGAGGATGGGGTGAGTGGGTGTCATACCCACTGGTTCTGAAGGGGGCATCGTACCCCTTGCTTCAGATCCTGGGGAGTGCAAGGTCACAGTCTCTCAGCTGGGTGTCATACCCACAGGATTTGCAGGGGGCAGGCTGCACAACAGCCCATGGGGGCTGGTCTACAGACCGTCCACCGGCGGTGACATCTGCTCAGTGGTGGTAGTGGTGCTGCTGCTGGTGGCGGTTGTGGGGGGAAGCTCCTGCCCATCCCCTGCAGCCTCGGTCGTCTGCCCACTGCTGGTGGTGGTGCTGCTGCTGGTAGCGGTTGTGGGGGGAAGCTCCAGCCCACCCCCTGCAGCCTTGAACTGCTGCACAAGCATGGTTGGTGGTGAGGGCTCCGACTGAGTCCCAGCACCAGGCCCCTTGTCCTTCCTGCAGGCAACTCGCTGAGGGGCTGCTGGGAGGGCAGTGCTGGTACGGGGCTGGCGGCTGTACCTGTAGTTGGGGTGGTCACAGAAGTGTCCACCACCACCAGGGAGCTCCCATTGGAGGAGGTATCTGTGTCTGAAATGTCCCCTCCTGTCTCCGCCGTGGTGCTCCCCTTGCCCTCCGTCCCACTGGTGCCTTCACCGTCGGTGGACTTTGCCTCCTGGGTCCTCTGGGATGCAGTTCCCTCCGTCGCTGGAGCCTCTGCTCTTCCACCTTATGATGCTAATGCACATAAGGATAGGATGACAAAACAAAAAGGGGGGGGAGAGACAAAGGATACACCTGGTCAATGGCTGCACCAACATCATTGTTGGCGTACATACCGCCCTCACACAAAGGGAACAGGCCTACGCGCTATGCAATTCACTACCAGTACCTATGCTAGCCACCAGGGCATGGGGAGGGACACATACCGCTAATTGCAGCATACCTGGGACCCACACAGCCCTGCCCAGTAGAGGATGCCTACAAGCTAGGTAGGAGGAATATCACATCTGAACCCTGCCCAACATGGGACCTACTTGGTAATGTCAGGCCTGGCCTAGGGGCACCCACAGACACACATCCACCACCCGGATACCACCCCACCAGGCGTAAGTTGTAATGATGGGCACTGTACTCACCCCCTTGTGGCTGCTGTGATGCCTTCAAGCGCCCATCCAGCTCTGGATAGGCCACCACCAGTATGCAGGCCATCAGGGGGGTCAGGGTTCGACGGGCACCCCTTCCTCGTTGGGAGGCCATCCCCAGGTGGGCCTCCGCTGTCTTCCATACCCAGCGACTCAGGTCCTCCCACTGTTTCCGATAATGGGTGCTCCGCCTGCCGTAGACCTCCAGGATCCGCATGTCCTTGGCGATGGCACGCCATATACCCTTCTTTTGATGGGCGCTGACCTGCAGAGGAAATACACACAGGGAAAGCTATTAGTCAGACCGTCCTGCCTGTTACACTTAGGGCCCACCATACCCCTTCACATCGCAATTTGCACACACAGGGCCCAGCACACAAGCTGCACGCCGCCCAGGGGACATCCTCCCACCCCCCTTACACGAGGCCTTCACACACACCACTCCAGTGCACTCATGCCCCATGCATCGTGCTCACAGTGTACTCACTTGTTGGCCTGGAGGCCCATACAGCAGTCCATAGTGGGGTAGGACCCCATCCACCAGTCTCTCCAACTCCTTTGAGGTGAAGGCAAGGGCCCTTTCCCCAGTCACACGCGCCATGGTAGGTCCCAGACACAGGTCACAGCAGCACATGCAGTGTAGGTCCTCTCCTGTTGAAGGTCAGGTAGCAAGTGAGAGAACAGATAGAAAATGGCAGTAACATCCAAGGTGGTGCATACCGTCACTGCCGGCGTACATCACCATTGGCCACTGTACCCCATAGGGGCCAATATTACCCAATGAGGAGTTGCACGGCGATTCACAACGGCGCACAACTTCGGAATTAGAATTAACCTCACTCTTTTGTCCCTTAGACTGCAACCGCTGCGGATGAATAGGAGGTGCAGACATACCCCCGTGTACAGACCCCTGGTGGACTTGGCAACACTGGAGTACAGGCACATTATCCTCACCTACAGACTTGACAGGGCCACAATCACTGAGCTGTGTGCCCAACTGGAGCCTGACCTGATATCTGCTATCCGTCACCCCACTGGGATTCCCCCTCTTGTGCAAGTTCTGTCACTGCTCCATTTCCTGGCAACTGGTTCTTTCCAAGTGACAGTGGGCTTGGCAGCAGGAATGTCACAGTCAATGTTCTCAATAGTGCTGACCAGAGTGTTGTCTGCCCTGATAAAACACATGTGCAGCTACATTGTATTCCCCCAGGTGGATGATTTGGCCACAGTGAAGGCTGACTTCTATGCAATGGTACATATCCTTAACATAATTGGTGCAACTAATGGAACACATATTGCATTTGTACCCCTCCCCCGGCAAAATAAAGAGGGATTCAGAAATCAAAATAGTTTTCATTCCATGAATGTCCAGATGGTGTGCCTGGCATCCCATTACATCTCCAATGTCAAAGCTAAATATCCTGGGTCTGTGCATGATGCCTTTATCCTGAGGAATAGCAGCATCCCAACTGTGATGGCCCAACTAAAGAGGCACAGGGTGTGGCTAATAGGTGAGCCCTGGTTCCAACCCAGTGGATGTTGGTGTATGGGTATGGTGTAGGCCAAATGGGATGGTGTGCGGCTAAATGTTGTTCCCCGATATTGGCAGGTGAATCAGGTTGCCCCAACCTATCATGGCAGAAGAACGTAACATTGAGGCACATGGGCATACAAGAAGGATAATAGAACGTACCTTTGGCCTCCTGAAGGCCAGGTGTCGGTGCCTCCATCTAACAGGTGGATTCCTGTGCTACTCACCTAAGAAGGTCTTCCAGATCATCGTGGCATGCTGTATGTTGCACAACCTTGCGTTGAGACGCCATGTGCCTTTTCTGCAGGAGGAGGAGGTTGAAGATGGCCGTGTGGCAGCAGTGGACCCTGTGGACAGTGAGGGTGAGGAGGCAGAGGATGAAGATGATGACAACAGAACTGCAGTGATCAGACAATACTTCCAATGACACACAGGTAGGACAGTGTTACTTCATCTTTCATTGACATTTTCATGTTTATCTTTGTCACTGGCATACTGTTTTTCCCACTTCTATGCCCACTCGCTGTACCCTTTGGTAACTCATTTTGCAGATGTTGGTGCCCCACTATCGCTCCTGGTGTGATCACTGCAGCCAACTACAGGTCTTTCAATGTGAACATTACTGTACATTTGAAATGCAATGTTTGAACCTGGTTAAAATAATGCATACTTAAAAAATTTAACTTACTCCATACTTGTATTTTTTCGAGGGTGTTTATTTAAGTGCTGAGGAGTAGAGGGGCAAGTGCATTGGGCTGGGGTGATGATGGAGGAAAGTCCAGGGTATAATTCCAGTATTTTTGGTGCACAGGTGCATTGTCTGTGGGGACATAGGAAGGGGAGCAATGGCAGTTCAAGGTGGACAGGGTGACAGAGTGGGACACAAGGGTGACAATCAGGAGAGTCTCATTTCCTGGCAGGGGCCTTGGCAATAGTGTTGTGCTTCTGCCTGGATCACAGGGAACGTTTGCGGGGTGGTTCACCTTCTGCAGGGGGAGGGGTGCTGGTGGCCTTTTGGCCCTGTGGCGGGGCCTCCTGTCCACTAGCAGCAGCGGAGGTGGAAGGCAGTTCAGATGTATGGCTAGTAGCAGGGGCCCGCTGTTGTGAGGCTGCCTCTCTCATAATGTTGGCCATGACTGCCAGCACCCCTGCAATAGAGACCAGGGAGGTGTTAATGGCCTGCAAGTCCTCCCTGATCCCCTGGTACTGTCCCTCCTGCAGCCGCCTGTTCTCCTGCACGTTGGCCAGGATCTGGCCCATCGTATCCTGGGAATGTTGGTATGCTCCCAGGATCTCAGTGAGTGCCTCCTGGAGAGTCGGTTCCCTGGGCCTGTCCTCCCCCTGGCACACATCAGTCCTCCCAGTTTCCCTGTTGTCCTGTGCCTCTGTCCCCTGAACGGTGTGCCACTGCCACCGACCCCAGGTCCCTGATTGTCTTGTGGGCAAGGTGTGCCCTGGGGTCCCTGTAGTAGAGGACACACTGCTGATTGACGTGTCCTGGGGACAGAGGTATGGGTACGCTGGGGAGGTGCTGTGGTGGTGTTTCCTGAGGGGGGAGGCTCTGTGGTGGTGTGTGACTGTGTTACCAACTGCCCAGAGGTCCCTGATGGGCCAGGTTGGTCATCCAGATCCAGGCATCCAGAGTCGCTGTCATCACTGTGGGCCTCTTCAGTGGGAGGACTGGATTTTGCTGGCACCTCTTCTCCGGTGACATTGGTTGTGGTACCTGTGGGGATGTGAATGCAGTGGTATTGTTTCTGTGTGTGACATATTGTACATCGGTGGGTTGCCCTCTTTGTTTGTATTTGCCCTTGCAGCTTTCACTTGTGTGAGTTGGTATGTGGTGATTCTCTCTAGTGTGCATGATTTAGTGAAAGGTGTCCATGCAGGTCTGTGAGGGGTGTCCATGCATTGGTATGGCACGCAGGGCTTGGAACTGGGATAAGTGAGATGTGATGGTGGGGTGTGTGGGATGGAGTGGAGTGATGGGAGTGAGGGTGAGGGTGGGGGTATGTGATGGCATGCAGGTATGGGGGTAGTAGTAGTAGAGAGTTGACTTACCAGAGTCCAGTCCTCCTGCTACTCTGGCCAGGCCCTCAGGATGCATGATTGCCAAGACTTGCTCCTTCCATGTTGTTAGATGTGGGGGAGGAGGTGGGGGTCCACCGCCAGCCTTATGTACAGCGAATTGGTGTCTTGCTGCAATGGAACTTACCTTCCCCCGTAGGTCGTTCCACCTCTTCCTGATGTCATCCCTGGTTCTTGAGTGCTGTCCCACAGCGTTGACCCTGTCCACAAACCATAGCTCCATCTTCCTAGCAATGAATATCTGCTGCACCTGTGCTCCAAATAGCTGTGGCTCTACCCTGATGATTTCCTCTACCATGACCCTTAGCTCTTCCTCTGAGAATCTGGGGTGTCTTTGTGGTGCCATGGGTGTTGTGTGAGTAGTGTGGGTGAGGGTGTGTAGGGTGATGTTTTGGGGTGTGTGATGTAAGGTGCGTGGGTAGTGTATGGGTGATCGTGATGTGTGGCTGTGGTCTTGTCTGTGGTCGTGGTGTCTGTCTCGTGCCAATGGTTTGTATTCTTAAAGGGTTGGAGGTACTGTAGGTGTGTTTTATAGTGGTGTGGGTGTCAGGTGTGTGTTGTCTGAATTGTCTAATCTGGTGTTGTTTTGTATGTGTGTGTATTTTGAGCGCGGCAGTGTGTACCGCCAATGGTTTACCGCCACTGAATGTCCGGTGTGGGGATTCGTGGGTCATAATGTGGTGGGAGTAGTTCTGTTGGCGTAACAGTGTGGGTTTTGATACCGCCAGTTTCTCACTGACCTTTGGTGTGGCGGACTTGTGTGTGTGGGTGAATACTGACAGATTGGTGTATGTGTGTCATAATATGGTGTGCGGATGTCCGCCACGGTGGCGGTAGGTTGGCTGCAGTCACCGTGGCTGTAAGAGGGATTTTCCGCCAATGTCATGAGGGCCTAGGAGATTCTATGCCACTTAATTCCACTCTGTGCCACTCTTTGCCACTTCATGCTACACACTCCACTCTATGACACTTTACTCCACTCTAGGCTACACCACTCCACTGGCACTCCATTCTATGCTGTTGTGTAGCCATTTTAGCTATAGTTCCATGCACGTTATTTTAGCATACTAGGGCTGCTGCTGTGCATTTTAACCTAGATATATTTTATTCTGCTTCATTTTATTATTGTTATAATAGCCACTTTTACGGTCTTGTTTTATTTTTTGTCTATCTAACTGTTTTTGCCTAGGCCAGCACTCTGTTCTCAAAAAAGACATTCTTGCTCACTCTGTGCTTCTTCCAAGGCTACAGCAAGATAGGTTGCCGGTGAACGTGGTATAAGTTTAGTCTCCGACATTCGTAGAAAACATACATCGTTACGTAGGGACATTTTCTCAGAACATCAGCTGTTTTATTATAAAAACACTTCCCTGTCCCTTACACGTTAGAGGGAGATTCCAGCCAGAGAACCACGACTATATGCGGCTTGCTGAATGCTTCACCACAGATGCTAATCCAGACTTCAGGCCTTTGCTCAGGTATGGGGGATGATGTCTTCCGAGGGGAACTTGAAGGGCAGAATTAGAGCTTAACATGCTGTGCTATATTATAGTCTAGGTAGGAATTAGTCTATTGACTGTAGTGACAATATGGTAGCGTTATTCTTATGCTTCACTCTCCTTGTCACAATTTTAATACTGTCATGCTGTGTCGTCCTGGTTATTGTAGCTCACGCTCTGCTATCTAAGATGCAGTCGCTTCATTAAAATCATTATTGAAACATGTATTGCCTCTGTTTGTCATTGTATATATGAGACCAATATAACTGAGAGAAACAGATGAGACCTGAGTGACCACGGCTTCCCTGACAAACCAATTATGTCATGCACTCGGCTGTCCAGTCATCCCTGCCCTTGGGTAGAGATGAGGCACTGCTAGTTAGCCAGAGCAGAACCCAGATTGGGGCGACAGGTGTCACCTGCAGTGGGTCAGACTTAGACGGTGTAGGAAAGTACCATCTTGCCTGGCATGTTACCCCCATATTTCACTGTATGTATGTTGTTTTAGTCTATGTGTCACTGGGACCCTGCCAGGCAGGGCCCCAGTGCTCATAAGTACGTGCCCTGTATGTGTTCCCTGTGTGATGCCTAACTGTCTCACTGAGGCTCTGCCAACCAGAACCTCGGTGGTTATGCTCTCTCTGCTTTCCAAATTTGTCACTAACAGGCTAGTGACTAAATTTACCAATTCACATTGGCATACTGGTACACCCATATAATTCCCTAGTATATGGTACTGAGGTACCCAGGGTATTGGGGTTCCAGGACATCCCTATGGGCTGCAGCATTTCTTTTGCCACCCATAGGGAGCTCTGACAATTCATACACAGGCCTGCCAGTGCAGCCTGTGTGAAATAACGTCCACGTTATTTCACAGCCATTTACCACTGCACTTAAGTAACTTATAAGTCACCTATATGTCTAACCTTCACCTGGTGAAGGTTGGGTGCAAAGTTACTTAGTGTGTGGGCACCCAGGCACTAGCCAAGGTGCCCCCACATCGTTCAGGGCAAATTCCCCGGACTTTGTGAGTGCGGGGACACCATTACACACGTGCACTATACATAGGTCACTACCTATGTATAGCGTCACTATGGTAACTCCGAACATGGCCATGTAACATGTCTAAGATCATGGCATTGTCACCCCAATACCATTCTGGTATTGGGGTGACAATTCCATGATCCCCCGGGTCTCTAGCACAGAACCCGGGTACTGACAAACTGCCTTTCCGGGGTCTCCACTGCAGCTGCTGCCAACCCCTCAGACAGGTTTCTGCCCTCCTGGGGTCCAAGCAGCCCTGGCCCAGGAAGGCAGAACAAAGGATTTCCTCTGAGAGAGGGTGTTACACCCTCTCCCTTTGGAAATAGGTGTGTAGGGCTGGGGAGGAGTAGCCTCCCCCAGCCTCTGGAAATGCTTTGATGGGCACAGATGGTGCCCATCTCTGCATAAGCCAGTCTACACCGGTTCAGGGATCCCCCAGCCCTGCTCTGGCGCGAAACTGGACAAAGGAAAGGGGAGTGACCACTCTCCTGACCAGTAAGTCCCAGGGGAGGTGCCCAGAGCCCCTCCAGTGTGTCCCAGACCTCTGCCATCTTGGTTGGGGGCACACTGGACTGCTCTGAGTGGCCAGTGGCATCAGGTGACGTCAGAGGCTCCTTCTGATAGGCTCTTACCTCCTCCTAACCTGGTAGCCAAACCTCCTTTTCTGGCTATTTAGGGTCTCTGCTTTGGGGAATTCTTCAGATAACTAATGCAAGAGCTCACCAGAGTTCCTCTGCATCTCCCTCTTCACCTTCTACCCAAGGATCGACTGCTGACTGCTCCAGGACGCCTGCAAAACCACAACAAAGTAGCAAGACGACTACCAGCAACATTGTAGCGCCTAATCCTGCCGGCTTTCTCGACTGTTTCCAGGTGGTGCGTGCTCTAGGGGTAGCCTGCCTTCACCTTGCACCAGAAGCTCCGAAGAAATCTCCCGTGGGTCGACGGAATCTTCCCCCTGCTAACGCAGGCACCAAAAGACTGCAACACTGGTCCTCTGGGTCCCCTCTCATCCTAACGAGCGTGGTCCCTGGAACACAGCAACTCTGTCTAAGTGACTCCCACAGTCCAGTGACTCTTCAGTCCAAGTTTGGTGGAGGTAAGTCCTTGCCTCCCCACACTAGACTGCAAAGCTGTGTACTGCGTGATTTGCAGCTGCTCTGGCTCCTGTGCACTCTTCCTAGATTTCCTTCGTGTACAGCCAAGCCTGGGTCCCCGGCACTCCATCCTGCAGTGCACAACCTTCTGAGTTGTCCTCTGGCGTCGTGGGACTCCCTTTTGTGACTTTGCGTGGACTCCGGTTCACTTTTCTTCTAAGTGCCTGTTGGGGTACTTCTGCGGGTGCTGCCTTCTTCTGTGAGGGTTCCCTGAGTTGCTGGGTGCCCCCTCTGTCTCCTCCTCCAAGTGGCGACATCCTGGTCCCTCCTGGGCCACAGCAGCACCCAAAAACCTCTACCACGACCCTTGCAGCTAGCAAGGCTTGTTTGTGGTCTTTCTGCGTCAGAACACCTCTGCAAGCTTCATCGCGACGTGGAACATCCGTCTTCCAAAGGAGAAGTTCCTAGTCCTCTTCTTTCTTGCAGAACTCCAAGCTCCTTTCAACCGGTGGCAGCTTCCTTGCATCTTCAGCTGGCATTTCCTGGGCTCCTGCCCACTCTCGACACTGTCGCGACTATTGGACTTGGTCCCCTTGTCTTACAGGTACTGAGGTCCGGAAATCCACTGTTTCAGGGTCTTGGGGTGGGGTATTTTTCTAACCCTCACTGTTTTCTTACAGTCCCAGCGACCCTCTTCAAGCTCACTTAGGTTTGGGGTCCATTCGTGGTTCGCATTCCACTTTTGGAGTATATGGTTTGTGTTGCCCCTATACCTATGTGCTCCTATTGCAATCTACTGTAATTCTACATTGCTTGCATTACTTTTCTTGCTATTACTTACCTAATTTTGGTTTGTGTACATATATCTTGTGTATATATCTTATCCTCTTACTGAGGGTACTCACTGAGATACTTTTGGCATATTGTCATAAAAATAAAGTACCTTTATTTTTAGTAACTGTGTATTGTGTTTTCGTATGATATTGTGCATATGACACCAGTGGTATAGTAGGAGCTTTACATGTCTCCTAGTTCAGCCTAAGCTGCTTTGCCATAGCTACTGTCTATCAGCCTAAGCTGCTAGAACCACCTCTTCTACACTAATAAGGGAAAGCTGGACCTGGCACAAGGTAAGGTGTAAGTACCTCTGGTACCCACTACAAGCCAGGCCAGCCTCCTACATTGGTTGTGCAGCGGTGGGATAAGTACTTGTAACTACTTACCACTTTGTCATGGTGTACTTTCATAAGAGAATTATATACAAAACAGTTCAGTGTATGTAAGCTTAACCAAAACGTTTTGCTTTTCTTCTCTCAAACATTTTACAAAGTTCTGAAAAGTTTTCTAAAACTTCTAAAAGTTTTCTAAAAGTTAGAAAAAGTTTTTTTCTCTGTTCTTTAAAAAGTTCTGAAACTTTTTCTTCCTTCTCACTATTTCTAAACCTTTTGCTATCATGTCTGTGGTAGATTCAGCTCTTAAAACTGTCAATACAACTTATGACAATTTGAATTACAAGAGCCTAAGGAGTCTCTGCTTAGATAGAGGTTTAGTGATAGGAAAGAACCCTACAAAAGAGTTTCTGTTTAACATGCTTATTGTAAATGATGAGTCCCAAGCAGGCCCATCAGATGAGAGGTTAATAGAAGGTTCCCATTCTGACTCAGGAAAACACCTTGAGGAGGGTGGGTAGGGTTCTGAACAGGATCTGCCCCCTAGCAGAACACCCAGTAATGTTGGTAGTAATGGAGGTTCCCATCACAATAGGGAAGCCTTTATTCCTAGAGGCCAAGTTTCTGGGGTTCAGTCAGTAGGGACAGATCCCCCTCTGTAGTTTCCAACTTGTCTTCTGTGTCAAAGCATTCCCAACCCACCCACCCTGAGGATAACTTGTTAGAAAGGGAACTCAAAAAGTTGAGGGTTGAAGAGACCAGACTGAAGCTTAAACAGCAGCAGCTGGCCTTAGATAGGGAATCCCTAGACCTTGAGAAGGAAAGAGAGAGTTTGGGGTTTGGACCCCATGGTGGCAGCAGCAGTATTCCTGATAGTAATCCTGTTAGCATGATTCCAGGAATCTGCACAAGATAGTCCCCCCTTACAAGGAGGGGAATGACATCAAAAAGTGGTTTGCTGCACTTGAGAGGGCCCGTATGGTACAGGGGGTCCCTCAAAGGCAGTGGGCTGCTATATTGTGGCTATCTTTCACTGGAAAGGGTAGGGATAGGCTCTTTACTGTTATAGAAAGTGAAGCTAACAATTTTGCAGTTTTGAAGGATGCACTCTTGGATGGATTTGGCTTAACCACTGAACAATACAGGATTAAGTTCAGGGACACCAGAAAAGAGTCCTCTCAAGACTGGACCGACTTTGTGGACTGTTCAGTGAAGGCCTTGGAGGGGTGGTTACATGGCAGTAAAGTATCTGACTATGAAAGCCTGTATAATCTTATTCTGAGAGAGCATATTCTGAATAACTGTATGTCTGACTTGTTACACCACTATCTAGTGGACTCGGATCTGACCTCTCCCCAAGAATTGCGAAAGAAGGCAGACAAGTGGGTCAGAACAAGAGTGAACAGAAAAATTCATACGGGGGTGACAAGGATGGCAAGAAGAAGGATGGTAAGTCTTCTGACAAGGGTGGGGAAAAAAGTAAAACTGAGTCTTCATCAGGCCCAGAAAAATCCTCTGGTGGGGGTGGTGGGTCCAAATCCTCTTCCAATAATCAACCTAAAAAGCCTTGGTGTTATCTGTGTAAAGTCAAAGGCCATTGGGCAACTGACTCCAGTTGTCCAAAGAAAAACGCCAAACCTCCCACTACCACAACCCCTGCTGCAAATTCTAGTGCCCCTAGTAATAGCAGTGGTGGTGGGAGCAATCCTACAAATAGCCAATCCAAGGGTGTAGCTGGGCTCACTATTGGCAATGTAGTTGGGGTTGGTCTTGTTAGGGAGACCACAGAGGCTGTGTTAGTCTCTGAAGGTGCCATTGATTTGGCCACCTTGGTTGCTTGTCCTCTTAATATGGATAAGTACAAGCAACTTCCCCTAATAAATGGTGTTGAGGTTCAGGCCTACAGGGACACAGGTGCCAGTGTTACTATGGTCATAGAGAAACTGGTCCACCCAGAACAACACCTACTTGGTCAGCAGTACCAAGTGACAGACGCTCATAACAAAACTCTTAGCCGCCCCATGGCTGTTGTGAATCTCAAATGGGGGGGTTACTGGTCCAAAGAAAGTTGTGGTTGCCTCAGATTTACCTGTAGACTGTCTACTAGGAAATAATTTAGAGAAATCAGCTTGGGCAGAAGGGGAGTTGGAGGCTCATGCAGCAATGCTGGGCATTCCTGGGCATATTTTTGCTTTGACAAGGGCTCAGGCCAAAAAGCAAAAAGTACAGGGTAACCTGGATCCTGGAACAATGGACCAAGCGCTCCCTAAAGCTAGGGGTAGCAAGGGTAAATCCCTACCCACTATCCCTCCCTCTACAGATGATTCTCCTTCTGAGGAAGAAGAATTTCCTCCCTGTGCAGAACCTTCACCAGATGAGCTGGCAGCAGACACTGCTGAGCTTTTGGGTGGAGGGGGGCCTGCCAGGGAAGAGCTGAGTGTGGCACAGCAAACCTCTCCCACATTAGGGGGTCTCAGACAGCAAGCTGTCAAACAGCAAAATGGGGATGTCAGTGACTCTCATAGAGTTTACTGGGAGGACAACCTCTTGTACACTGAGGCAAGGGACCCAAAACCTGGAGCAGCCAGTAGATTGGTCATTTCCCTGCAGTAACGAGAGTTCCTCCTAACTCTTGCACATGGCATTCCTTTGGCTAGGCATTTGGGCCAGATCAAAACATGGGAAAGGCTTGTCCCCCTGTTTCACTGGCCTGGGATGTCAGAGGACACTAAAGGTTTTTGCAAGTCTTGTGTGACCTGCCAAGCCAGTGGCAAGACTGGTGGCACTCCAAAGGCTCCCCTTATTCCACTACCTGTGGTTGGGTGCCATTTGAAAGGGCAGGGGTTGACATAGTTGGCCCCCTTGACCCTCCTACTGCTTCAGGCAATAGGTTTATCGTGGTGGTTGTGGACCATGCCACAAGATATCCTGAAGCAATTCCTCTAAGGACCACTGCAGCTCCTGCAGTGGCAAAGGCCCTCCTGGGAATCTTTTCCAGGGTGGGTTTCCCTAAAGTGGTTCTATCAGACAGGGGTAGCAACTTCATGTCTGCATACTTGAAAGCAATGTGGAAAGAGTGTGGTGTTACCTACAAGTTCACCACTCCTTATCATCCACAGACTAATGGACTGGTAGAGAGGTTTAATAAAACTCTCAAAGGTGTGATAATGGGACTCCCTGAAAAACTCAGGAGGAGATGGGATGTCCTGTTACCTTGCCTCCTTTTTGCTTACAGGGCGGTACCCCAGAAAGGAGTGGGATTCAGCGCCTTTGAACTCCTCTTTGGACACCCTGTAAGAGGTCCACTACTCTTGTGAAGGAGGGTTGGGAACAACCTTTAAAAGCTCCCAAACAAGACATAGTGGACTATGTACTTGGCCTAAGATCCAGAATGGCAGAGTACATGAAAAAGGCCAGTAAAAACCTTCAGGCCAGCCAGGAGCTGCAAAAGCAATGGCATGACCAGAATGCTGTTCTGATCCAGTACCAACCAGGACAGAAGGTGTGGGTATTGAAGCCTGTGGCCCCAAGAGCACTCCAGGACAAATGGAGTGGACCCCATCTAATTGTTGAGAAAAAGGGTGAGGTTACCTATCTGGTAGACCTGGGCACTGCCAGGAGTCCCCTTAGGGTGATTCATGGCAACCACCTAAAACCCTACTATGACAGGGCTGATCTCACCCTGCTCATGGCAACAGATGAGGGACAGGAAGAAGAGAGTGACCCTCTCCCTGATCTCTTTTCCACCACTGAAACTGATGCTTTAGTGGAGGGAGTAGTTTTGGCAGATTGACTGACTGCAGAACAGAAAGACAACTGCATAAATCTCCTTGGACAATTTTCTGACCTCTTTTCAATTGTGCCAGGTACAACATCCTGGTGTGAACACACAATTGATACTGGTGACAGCCTGCCTGTCAAGAGTAAGATTTATAGGCAGCCTGACCATGTCAGGGACTGCATAAAACAAGAGGTGCAGAAAATGCTTGATCTGGGAGTGATTGAACCTTCTGAAAGCCCATGGGCGAGTCCTGTGGTGCTTGTACCAAAGCCTCACTCAAAAGATGGAAAAAGGTAGATGATGTTTTGTGTAGACTACAGAGGTCTCAATCAGGTAACAAAAACTGATGCTCACCCTATACCCAGGGCAGATGAGCTCATTGATACTCTGGCATCTGCCAAGTATCTTAGCACCTTTGATTTTTACTGCAGGGTATTGGCAGATCAAATTGGCAGAGGATGCTAAACCAAAGACTGCATTTCCAACTATAGGAGGGCACTACCAATTTACAGTGATGCCCTTTGGTTTGAAAAATGCACCTGCCACTTTTCAGAGGTTGGTGAACACAGTGTTGGAGGCTTTTAGTGCAGCATATCTAGATGATATTGCTGTCTTTAGCTCCACCTGGGATGAGCACCTGGTCCACCTTTGGAAGGTTTTGGAGGCCCTGCAAAAGGCAGGCCTCACTATCAAGGCCTCAAAGTGCCAGATAGGGCAGGGTAAGGTGGTTTATCTGGGACACCTGGTAGGTGGAAAACAGATTGCACTACTTCAGGGGAAAATCCAGACAATCATGGATTGGGTTCCCCCTACAACTCAGACCCAGGTGAGAGTCTTCTTAGGCCTCACAGGGTATTACAGGAGATTCATTAAAAACTATGGCTCCATAGCAGCCACTCTTAATGATCTCACTAGTAAGAAAATGCCTAAAAAGGTATTATGGACAGCTAGCTGTCAGAAAGCTTTTGAGGAGCTCAAACAGGCCATGTGCTCTGCACCTGTCCTAAAAAGCCCATGTTACTCCAAGAAATCCATTGTTCAAACTGATAAATCTGAATTAGGGGTAGGGGCAGTCTTATCACAACTGAATTGTGAGGGCCAGGATCAACCAGTTGCTTTTATCAGCAGAAGGTTGACCCCTAGAGAAAAGCGTTGGACTGCCATACAGAGGGAGGCCTTTGCTGTGGTCTGGGCACTGAAAAAGTTGAGGCCATACCTGTTTGACACTCACTTTATTGTTCAGACAGACCACAAACCTCTACTTTGGCTAAAACAAATGAAAGGTGAAAACCCTAAATTGTTGAGGTGGTCCATATCGCTACAGGGAATGGACTATACAGTGGAACCTAGACCTGGGAGTACCCACTCCAATGCAGATGGACTCTCCAGATATTTCCACTTAGACAATGAAGAATCATCAGGTCATGGCTAGTCTTATTGTCCTTCGTTTGGGGGGGGGGGGGGTTGTGTAGGAAAGTACCATCTTGCCTGGCATGTTACCCCCATATTTCACTGTATATATGTTGTTTTAGTCTATGTGTCACTGGGACCCTGCCAGGCAGGGCCCCAGTGCTCATAAGTATGTGCCCTGTATGTGTTCCCTGTGTGATGCCTAACTGTATCACTGAGGCTCTGCTAACCAGAACCTCAGTGGTTATGCTCTCTCTGCTTTCCAAATTTGTCACTAACAGGCTAGTGACTAAATTTACCAATTCACATTGGCATACTGGTACACCCATATAATTCCCTAGTATATGGTACTGAGGTACCCAGGGTATTGGGGTTCCAGGAGATCCCTATGGGCTGCAGCATTTCTTTTGCCACCCAAAGGGAGCTCTGACAATTCTTACACAGGCCTGCCAGTGCAGCCTGCGTGAAATAACGTCCACGTTATTTCACAGCCATTTACCACTGCACTTAAATAACTTATAAGTCACCTATATGTCTAACCTTCACCTGGTGAAGGTTGGGTGCAAAGTTCCTTAGTGTGTGGGCACCCGGGCACTAACCAAGGTGCCCCCACATCGTTCAGGACAAATTTCCCGGACTTTGTGAGTGCTGGGACACCATTACACGTGTGCACTATACATAGGTCACTACCTATGTATAGCGTCACAATGGTAACTCCGAACATGGCCATGTAACATGTCTAAGATCATGGAATTGTCACCCCAATACCATTCTGGTATTGGGGGGACAATTCCATGATCCCTCCTGGTCTCTAGCACAGAACCCGGGTACTGCCAAACTGCCTTTCCGGGGTCTCCACTGCAGCTGCTGCTGCTGCCAACCCCTCAGACAGGTTTCTGCTCTCCTGGGGTCCAGGCAGCCCTGGCCCAGGAAGGCAGAACAAAGGATTTCCTCTGAGAGAGGGTGTTACACCCTCTCCCTGTGGAAATAGGTGTGAAGGGCTGGGGAGGAATAGCCTCCCCCAGCCTCTGGAAATGCTTTGATGGGCACAGATGGTGCCCATCTCTGCATAAGTCAGTCAACACCGGTTCAGGGATCCCCCAGCCCTGTACTGGCGCGAAACTGGATAAACAAAAGGTGAGTGACCACTCCCCTGACCAGTACCTCCCAGGGTAGGTGCCCAGAGCTCCTCCAGTGTGTCCCAGACCTCTGCCATCTTGGAAACAGAGGTGTTGGGGGCACACTGGACTGCTCTGATTGGCCAGTGGCAGCAGGTGACGTCAGAGGCTCCTTCTGATAGGCTCTTACCTCTCTTAGTAGCCAGTCCTCCTAACCTGGTAGCCAAACATCCTTTTCTGGCTATTTAGGGTTTCTGCTTTGGGGAATTCTTCAGATAACGAATGCAAGAGCTCACCAGAGTTCCTTTGCATCTCCCTCTTCACCTTCTACCCAAGGATCGACTGCTGACTGCTCCAGGACGCCTGAAAAACCGCAACAAAGTAGCAAGACGACTACCAGTAACATTGTAGTGCCTAATCCTGACTGCTTTCTCGACTGTTTCCAGGTGGTGAATGCTCTGGGGGTAGCCTGCCTTCACCCTGCACCAGAAGCTCAGAAGAAATCTCCTGTGGGTCGACGGAATCTTCCCCCTGCTAACGCAGGCACCAAAAGACTGCAACACTGGTCCTCTGGGTCCCCTCTCATCCTGACGAGCGTGGTCCCTGGAACACACCAACTCTGTCCAAGTGACTCCCACAGTCCAGTGACTCTTCAATCCAAGTTTGGTGGAGGTAAGTCCTTGCCTGCCCACGCTAGACTGCAAAGCTGTGTACCGCATGATTTGCAGCTGCTCCGGCTCCTGTGCACTCTTCCAGGATTTCCTTTGTGCACAGCCAAGCCTGGGTCCCCGGCACTCCATCCTGCAGTGCACAACCTTCTGAGTTGTCCTCCGGCGTCATGGGACTCCCTTTTGTGACTTCGCGTGGACTCCGGTTCACTTTTTTTCTAAGTGCCTGTTGGGGTACTTCTACGGGTGCTGCCTGCTTCTGTGAGGGCTCCCTTGCACCTTCAGCTGGCATTTCCTGGGCTCCTGCCCACTCTCGACACTGTCGCGACTATTGGACTTGGTCCCCTTGTCTTACAGGTACTCAGGTCCGGAAATCCACTGTAGTTGCATTGCTGGTGTTTGTTCTTCCTGCAGAATCCCCCTATCACGACTTCTGTGGTCTTTGGGGGTAGTAGGTGCACTTTACACCTACTTTCCAGGGTCTTGGGGTGGGGTATTTTTCTAACCCTCACTGTTTTCTTACAGTTCCAGCGACCCTCTACAAGCTCACATAGGTTTTGGGTCCATTCGTGGTTCGCATTCCACTTTTGGAGTATATGGTTTGTGTTACCCCTATACCTATGTGCTCCTATTGCAATCTATTGTAATTCTACACTGCTTGCATTACTTTTCTTGCTATTACTTACCTAATTGTGGTTTGTGTACATATATCTTGTGTATATATCTTATCCTCTTACTGAGGGTACTCACTGAGATACTTTTGGCATATTGTCATAAAAATAAACTACCTTTATTTTTAGTAACTCTGTGTATTGTGTTTTCTTATGATATTGTGCATATGATACAAGTGGTATAGTAGGAGCTTTACATGTCTCCTAGTTCAGCCTAAGCTGCTTTGCCATAGCTACCTTCTATCAGCCTAAGCTGCTAGAAACACTTCTTCTACACTAATAAGGAATAACTGGACCTGGCACAAGGTGTTAGTACCTCTGGTACCCACTAAAAGCCAGGCCAGCCTCCTACAGGCGATTATTATGAACATGGCAGGAAAGACTGCCGACCGCCGTGTCGGCGGTGAACAGAATCCCACCGTTGGCGGTGAATGGAAACCCACCATAGAATGTACGAAAAACCCAACCCCGCCAAAAATTGCCAGACCACCACTCCCAGCCATGACTCTGTCGGCGGGAATCCTGGTCCAACCCTCCCCGCCACCGGCAAGCACACCCACATCCCGCCCTCCAAATAATGATGCACAAATCACCTCGACGGACAGTGGAGGCCAGACGACCATTGACGGCTGCGACTGCCACGGGCGGCAAGTGGACTCAACAGCAACAAGTGCACACATTGGATAGGGGTATCACCCACACACCTGACACACATCCAGACCCCCATAAAACACCCGCAGACACACCCAACAATCCCTTGCAACGAAACCAGGACAAGAAGACGGAGAGCACAAGAGCCAGACAGCGAACGGCAGCATACAGGAGACGCACATCGACCCACAGAGGAGCACCCTTACCGAGTTCCCAGTCCCGACGCCATCCACCACACTCACCATGTCCCCCCCAAAAAATCCACGCTTCACCGAAAGGGAGCTAAGGACCATGGTGGACGAGATCCTGAAAGTGGAGCCACTAATATTCAGGGCCGAGGTGCAGCACACAGCCATTGCGCGGAAATTGGAGCTGTGGCAGAACATTGTCAACAGGGGGAATGCAGTGGGACACCATCCACGCACCAGGGACGACATCCGGAAGAGATGAAATGACCTGCGGGTGAAGGTCAGGGCCATGGCATCTAGGCACCACATCGCAGTACAGAAGACTGGGGGAGGGCCGCCACCAACACCACCTGACTACACCGACTGGGAGGAGAAGGTCCCCGCCATCCTGCACCCAGAGGGACTCACTGGATTCACTGGAGGAATGGACTCGGGTAAGACATCTACAATTACCCCATATACAACACATCTGCAACGCATGCACCACCCCACCCCACCCACACCCACCTGGACTTACACCCCACCCAGCCATTACCCACCACATCCACCACCCTGCATTCCCTACAACCCACTAAAAGGCCCACATCACTCCCGCTCTGCACAGCCACCCACCCCTGCACGTACCCACAATGGAACAATACCCCCTACCACAATGCAACCCCACCACTGGCGCTAAATGCTATGTCAACCTCACAAAGGCACCCTGGAAGGCCACTGAAATTAACACCAGCACAAAATAGCACAGTCCTGTACACCTCAAACCTACATGCATATGTAACAGACATGTGTATGTCCCCAAACAGGCACCACCACCCCTGCAACCCTAACGGACGGGACAAGGAGTGCCACTGCCCTCCAGGGAGACAGAGCCACCTCACAAGACCTTGGCGAAGGATCCCTGGACACTGATGAGCAGGCAGGCCCCTCACACAGTCCTGGATTCTCACCATGCAGCAGCCCCACCCAGGAAACCACTGTCACCCCTAACACCCAGTCAAGACCAGCAGGCCAGGGAGGCGTACCCACACCAGTGTACCCAGGGCACAGACCGGTGGAACACAGCTACAGAGGCCACAGTCTCCCACTCCCAACATGCAGGAAAGCGTGGGTCCCAGTACAAGTGGCTCGTCCAGACCTGTGCAGGGGACACAGGCACAGGGGGCTAGGGCAAGTTCAAGTGTCCCAGTGGGCCAGGGGGGAGGCCACAGGATGGATGCAGCAGCCCAGGACGTTATTGCAGAGGTATTGGGGGCCTACCAACATACCCAAGACAGGTTGGCACAGATTGTGTCCACCCTGGCGCAAAGACAGAGGATGCAGCAGCAACAACACCAACAGGCCTTGGACCAGTGGAAAGAGCACAATGCCACAATGGCTACCATTGCTGGAGCACTGCTGCAGTTGGTAAAAAAACAGTCTGACACCCACACTGGACAAGAGGCCCCCACAACAGCCCTGGATAACCAGCATCTGATGACCCAAGCAGCAGAAACATCCCAGGAAATACCCTCCCAGGAAACCCAAGGGCCAACCATGCCACCCCAAGAAGCTCCACAGCAGGCACCCAAACGTACTCTTAGGCCAAGATATGGCGCTGGAAACCCAGCTAAGAACAAGGCCCCCTCCAACAATTAACTCTGCTACTAATGCAAAGCAACCATCCCACCCATTCACCAACAACACTTAGCTGAGGGCATTATGAAGTACTGTTTGACAAAATGGACCCATCTAAACCATCCAACGAGGCTGCTACCAAGTTGGTTTTGAGGACACCCAACCCTTACGACTCCAATCACTGTATATAGCACAATTCACTTAATTCTACCAATAAAACACATTTCACACCTGTAACACTGTCCCCTGTCTTAAATTGTGAACAAAGTGGAGTATGAATGCAACTGGCAGGGAACAACTTTACTGTCATTTTGTGCTTGATGGTGGTACTGTGTGCCCAAATGGTGGCAAGGAGGGAATGCATATATTTTCTGTCAATACCATGCAGAAGTGGTCCATATCGCCTATCACGACCAATCCCCCCTATATGACAGAGCACACTGACAGTATTAGTCACTAACCCCAGTGATAGGCTTAAGTCCCACACAGTTATTGGAAGTAGAGTTGTATCAGTTGGTTCCTGGAATGGACATCTTCCCCTTCCTCATCCTCACCATCACTCTCCTCACCAATCTGAGGTAGCTGATCAGGACCTATAGTACCCTCCACCTCCAAGAGGGGGATAGAAGGTCTCACTGCCACGTTGTGCAGCATGCAGCAGGCCACCACTATTCTACACACCTTATCAGGCCCATAGGCCAGGGAACCCCCAGATATATGTAGACACCGGAATCTGGCCTTCAGGAGACCTATAGTACGCTCTATTACCTTCCTAGTACGCCCATGGGGCTCATTTTATTTCCTCTCTGCATCCGTCCTGGGAATCCTCACTGGTGTCAGGAGCCAACGCAAGTTTGGATAGCCAGAATCACCTACATAATGGTTCAATACAGACTCGTCATTGTTATGTCCCTTAGTCAGACAGTCTGGTTTTCTGCAATGAGTCAGTTATTAACAGGCAAAGTTACCTATGATCCACCCTCTGTCCTCTTGTAGTTGTTCCATCTTCTGTGGCACACTACTGTTTCTCAACACAAATGAATCATGGACTGAACCTGGAAACATGGCATTCACATGTGAAATGTACTGGTCTGCAGTACACACCAATTGGATGTTCATGGAGTGAAAGTTCTTCCTGTTTCTGTACACCTGTTCACTCACTCTTGGGGGATGATGGATATGTGTGTGCCATCGATGGCACCTATGACATGGGGAATGTTTGCAAAGGCACAGAAGTCAGACTTGATGGCAGGGAGGTCAGTACTTTGGGGAAACCGCACATAGGATTGCAGATGTTGTACAAATGCATTCAGAAATCTTGTCAGTACCTGGCTGAACATTGGCTGTGTGAAACCAGCACCCATGCCCACTGTCACTTGAAATAAGCCTGTGGCCAGGAAATGAAGTGCGGAGAGCACCTGCACCTCAGTTGGAATGGCATGCTGATTACGATTTCCCAGAGTTAGTGCAGGATCCAGTAATGCACAAAGGTCCTGAATAGTTGCACATGTGAGTCTGTAAGTGATTATGATCTGACGCTCCACCATGGTCCCCATATCCACAAGTGGTCTGTACACTGATGGCGCCCTTCCTCGCCACAAGGGTCGGTACCTACGAGGGGTTACAAAAAGGAGTGATGAAGACACATACATAGGCACACTTCTCAACATTTCTGCACTGCATTGTTCATTGTAGTGTCTCTACAATAACTGCTACCTGACAGATATACATGTACATCACTAGGAGAGAACAGAGTAATTCACGTGTGCTACTATACGAAATGGATAGAGGCCTAGGTGCTTCATGTGGCTAGGAGGCCCTGCATTGTGAGTAGTAGGAAATTCAAGATGCGTAGGTGATGGCAAAATGTCTGCCCACTGTAAATCTGCCCCTTCGTTGTGGAACTGACCTCATCCCGCTAGCGGTTGACGTCACAGTGTAAGGCGGTGTTGACCGCTGTTTGCACCCTCATTGGCTAACATGGATGCCAATGGGGAATCCTGGCGTATCATGATCGCCGCCGGCGGTGACGGTGTATACCGCCGCAGAACGTACGCCCGTTCGTCATCGTTTGATCACTTGACTCCCTGATCTCGTGTGGACAGGTACTCCACTCTGTGTACTGCTGTGGCCTGCCTCTGGCTATGGATATGACACGTGGTGCAGGTGAAAGGGCCCCGGCCTTCACCCAGGAAGAACTGGAGAAGCTAGTGGGCGGGGTCCTGCCCCTGTACGGCAAACTCTACAGGCGGCCAGAGGTACAGGTGAGTCTGGGTTTGGAGGGCACTGTGTGTGTAATGGATGGTGTGGATTGGACATATGTGTGCTCCTCTGAGCCTGCATGGGCCATGGTGCATGGAATGCTGCGTGCGATTGTTCTGTATGTCTGAGAGTACTGTCCGTCCCATGTTGGACAATTTGCCAGCTGTTCCTATCGTGCAAGTGCCTGACCTCTGTGTTCCATTTCTGTGTCGCCCTTCTAGGTTAGCGCCCACCAGAAGAGGGCACATTGGCATGCCATTGCCAAGGAGGTGCAGACCCTGGGGGTCTACAACCGTCGGAGCACCCACTGTCGAAAGAGGTGGGAGAGCTTAAAAGGGAACTATGGTCCTTTAAAAAACATCAGCAGGAGTTGCTGTGGGCCAAGTTACACTATGCGTCTAAATCATCTGACTCCAAAAGATTTTGGAAACATATTAATTCCATTGACAAGAGTCCTAAGGCAGCTAACAATGCCAACATAACAGAGAAAGCTTGGGTGTGCCACTTAAAGTCACATCTAAGGGAGCTGCCCACCAGAGAAGGGGTGCTAATTCAGGGGCTCCCCAATAATTGGGAACTCGACGTCCCAAATACCTTGAAGATCACGGCTTCACAATTAACAAAACTCATCAGGAAATCGCACATTGAATGCGCACCTGGCCCAGACAGTTTAACGCAAGCGCTGTTTAAACAAGCAACAGAAAGATGGGCTGATTTCCTGGTTGCAATGTTTAATTATGTGCTTACAACAGGAATTGTTCCGACAACCTGGAGAGGTTCAATAATCCACCCCATATATAAGGGAGGAAATGCTTCTTCGCCAAGCAATTACAGATTAATCATTTAGAGACATGGTTTGCAGATAACAACATACTGCCATTAAATCAAAGCGGTTTTACCAAGTATCAAGGAACGTTAACTAAACTTATGGCACTGGAACTGATTATCAACAGAGCAAAAGCAACTGTGACTTCCACCTACCTGTGCTTTGTTGATTTTAAAGCTGCCTTTGATTGTGTCCCCCATTGCAAGTTATGGGCCAAACTACAGCAATGGGGGTTACCAGCAACCATTTTAAATGCCATTAAATTGATTTACTCGGACACATGCGTGAAGGTTAAACTGGGGGGAGGCTCACACCTATCTAGGGTAGTTAAAACAGCAGTTGGTGTAAAACAAGGTTGTGTATTGGCACCAACACTTTTTAATCTGTACATAGCAGATCTTTTGGCCAAGTTAAACGATCAATCAGCCTACTCCCCCTCTCTTGGTGGCCAACAACTATCTAACATGCTATATGCAGATGACTTATTGCTGCTTAGTAACACCAGAATTGGCATGCAAAAACTGCTAAACAACTTAGAAGAGTATGCAAGAACAAATTAGAAATTAACCATAGCAAATCGAAATGATTGCTCTCAATCGTAGACCCACTAGCCAACACAAATTGTATCTGAACGGGAAGACCTTAGAGGAAGTAAGCTCATACAGATACCTAGGAGTCATGATAGATGCTAGAGGCAATTACACACCTCAAAAAAGAAACTATAAAAAATAAGGGGCACACACTTGTTCACGCTTTTGGCACGCTTGCAAATTCAATCTGTGACCATGCTCTGAATCCATTGACAGCCATAATGAGAGCAAAATGACTTCCAACCCTCACCTATGAGGCTGAAAGAATGAGGGGGATGGAGGAAGCTCTCCTGGATAAACATCTGGTAAAGGCATACAAGCGAGTCTTTCGGTTATCAGGACATGCTTCCCCAGCCCATGTCAGACTGAAATTTATGTTGGTTAAGCAGACGCAGGCTCAACCTGCGCCATATATTAAATTTTGTTACAAACTGAGCCGCTCCCCAAAAGGGACGCTAGCTAATTTAGTTTGGCAGGAAATGAATCTAGAAAGAGGTAATAGCAATTACAAAAAGCATCTGGAAAAACGCATAACTCTTTTGAACTTAGGCGATGCATGGGATCAGTTGCTTCCTACCCTGGCTTTCAACAAAGAGAGTGAATAAATCAAGTCAATGATACAGCTGGTTAGAAGACAGGGACATTGTGGCTAAAAGGTCTCGTGGTTGGTTGATTCTCAATTCATATAAAACTCTCAAAGAATCACCACTTATGGCTGCCCCGTATTCACTGAAAATCAAACAACCCTTTCTAAAGCTAAGGCTGGGCGAAGTCCCAACGCTAGACCTCATGCCAAAATGGAAGAAGGGGCCGCTAGTAGACACCCATGAGTGCTGCCTATGTCATCTGGCGGTAGAAAACCTAGTGCACTTGGTCTGCATTTGCCAAGCTTTGGCCCCCTGAAAGAAGATGTTTATTGGAAAAATAATTAAACGTATTAGGGGTCAGACCATGCAGACAAGCTTTAACTGAAGCATTTAATCCACAAAACACCATACTGAACATTAGGCTTGTTCAATTTCTGGAAATTTTTACCTCCAAAGTTTCATGTGCCAAATCTAGTGATGGGAATGGCGTCAGTGGAAACAAAATCCACCTACCATGAACAAACAGGTTGAAAAGAGGAAGGGCTCTTATGTAACATTGTGCGCTTCTAGCCAACTCTGTATTTACGTTATGTACCAGTAACTGGAGTTAAGAGGGGGCAAATTTGTAGAATGTATTAAATTATTTTATTTCACAATTTCATTGCACTATTAACGTTTTACTGCACCAATATTGTTCTGCTTAATTTTATGTTGAAGAATATTTTTATGGTTTTAATTAACTAATAAAAGAAACATTTATTCATTCATTCATTCTTCACTCCACTCTACTCTAAGTCACTCCAGTCTACGTCACTCTGCTCCTCTCTATGCCACTCTTTTCCACTCTATGCCTCTCTACTCCACAACACTCCACTCTATGACCCTTCACTCTACAACCCTCCACGACACTCTTCAAGACTTCACTCTACAACACTTACTCTACAACACTCCACTCTATGCCACTCTGTGACCCTCCATGGCACTCCAAGACACTACATGACACTCTACTCTAGGCCACTCTATGACCCTCCAGTCTACAACACTACACTCTAAAACTCAACACTCCACTCTATGATACTTTACTCCACAACACTCGACTCTACGCCACTTCATGATATTTCACTCTACGGCAGTCTATGACACTTAACTCTACAACACTTCACTTTATGCCACACTATGACCCTCCACTCTACAAATCTCTACGACATTCCACTGCATTCTATGACACTTTACTCTGTGACACTCCACTCTACAACATAAAACTCAATTCTATGTCAGTTTACTCCATGACACTTCACTCTATGCCACGCCACTCCATGACACTCCAATCTACACCACTCTAAGCCATTCCTCTCTAAGGCACTCTACTCCATTCTACAACACACCACTCTACTCCACTCTATGCCACTCCACTCTTTGATGATTCATTCTATTATCCTCTACTCTACAACATTCTTCTCCACTCTATGCTATGATAGTCCACCACACACTACGACAATCCGTGCCACTCTCCTCTATGCCACTAACTTTTAGCCAATCTAAGCACCAGCCACGCTAGTGTACAACATGGCTAAACACATTGATAAGGCCGATGCTCTTGCATAGGCGGGAACCTAATGGCTTTGCCAATGCTAGTTTAATGCTGCGATGACTTCAACTTCTGAATAAACATTTTAGGAAACAGGCAAGTGCATTGGCTGAACAGAGAGGTAATTTATTTTAATGGCCGTAATGAGGCAAAATCTCTTGGCCAGTCGGTGGATTAGTACGCAAACTATAATATCAATGGTGATGAGTTGAAGGATAAAAGGGTATCTGTGGAAGAGGGTTGTGATGTTTTAAAGGGTGTTTCTGGCAGGGTGCATGAGATCTTTTCAGTTGGACCGAAACGTCTTAATTTTTCAATTGTATTAATAAAAAAATAAGTGCGTTTTTCCACAAAATTATGTTGTAGGATTTGTGTCGAAGTAAGTGTGATGGTTTGACGGAGGAGGCAACTAGTTTAAATTATCTTCCAGCTTATTTTTTACCTCCTTCAGCACTGATCCACATAGCTCTTTGTCTTCCCCCATAACTCAACAGATGGTTGCATACTTGTGCCAGACACAACTTAGCGAGCTTCAGGTGTCTCCTGAAATACACCTGAGGCTATAATTGTGTACATGAGGGTGGGAGGGTCCCTTGAAAATGTAAGGTGGCATACAATGTAAAAATAAATTCTACGACTCAGCCGCAAAAGGGCCTGTGGGAACATATGTGTACACTAGACATAATGCAAGACACCAAAAACAAACTGCAGCCCAAAACCAAATCAAACGAAAGCGACTCCAACAGCCTGAGTTTCACACTGAACAAGAGCGCTTTATGACCAAAGTCCCATTTTAAGGCCTTACTGAGAGAGTGGAATGCGACCGAAGCCGGTTATTGTTGTAAGGCTGCTGTTGTTTGCTCCTGGTGTTGTCTCAGGGCTTTGCTGTGTGGGTTGCATTCATGCATAATGCACTCCGAACAAACACGGGTGTGGGCTGGAGAAGGGTACTGTTTGTTGAGATGCAGGGCACACCCAGCTCAATGCACACAGGAACCAGGTGAGAATGGGTGGAAAAAGTCTACACGGTGCAGGTGATTTCACAGAGCTCTGGGTTCATTCTTTGTGTCTCTGCTTTGCCTACATGAATGGTACTTTAAAGACGATTCCAATAACGTTCCCGAACTGTAAAGAATATCTGGAAGGGCTGAAGCTGAACTAAATCTTTTGTGAGGCTCGTTTCCGTCGGTTATGTTGTATTTTACTATTTTTTTCTATTGTTACATTCGACCTGTGTGATGTCAATCCATTAAACAAAAGTAATCATAGCTACGTTTTTAGTGGTACTCGCAAGTACCACAGGTCCAGTTGGATGTACTAAGGGGTTCCCCAGGTGAATCTTAGGGAGGAGGTGGTTTTAAAAGTACATTTGTGGGACTTTAATACTGCACTGTAGTAACCACAGCAGTATTGTGGTTGCCCGGTGCGATAATCCTTTTTTTGGTGCCCCCACAAACCCCATGACCACCTCCTCCGATTCCCGCACTACCACCTGGCAAAAGTGTCCCTAATCTCTCCATAGCACCCCTCTCACATATATTTCATTTCTTTTAAAGCGCTGGTAAAGGCTGGCTTTACTAGTCCACTGAGATAGCCACATAAAATACAGCTCTATTCTTTGCAGTAGGCATATTAACACATTTGAGCTGCATTATGGAGAGTCAAAACTGCCACTAGACAAAACTCCATCTTTCTCTCTAGCAGGAACATTAATCAGAAGAGTTATCTTGACATTTTGATTGCTGTCTGAAAGCTGAACTCACAAGGAACTCTGCAGCAGGAGCTTATAAATCTCAAGTTACTGATAAACACAGCGTCCACTCTGCAGTGTCGCCCCTTCCAAGTCAGCGTCCACTGCGGCCGCACCAGTTGCATCACACTACAGCCAGCCCTGTTAGCAGGAACTTATTCAAAAGGCTGCTTAGTGCTCTATAGTGTCAAGGGCAAAGATCCAGTAAACAGGATTGAAGGTGGCTCATTTCTCAGAGCAGATGTGGACTGTTTTTGTGCTGTGCTGCAGTATTATTAAAGAGATGTGTCTTCAGCTCTCCTAACTGATGCAGGAGGTCCTGTTGGACATGGAATATCATTTCAGATCCTAAATGCACAGACGGATAAAGCATGTTGCCTTGTTTTAACATTTTTGTATTTCACCGTCCTCCCTGCATGTGTGTCAGGATCCAACAGAGGAGGCAAGCTTGTCAGCTAGAAGGTGCTGATAGCAATGGCTTTGTAAATGGTGCCACTGGCTTTGAAGATGGTGTGGGCCAGTAAGGGGAGAGGGTGGAGCCAGTTCAGTACTAGCCATTTCATCAGTAGTGTTACCAGTATGTATACCAGTAATACCACACTGGTTACTATAGGCATACATTAATTCTGGTCAATGACACATTTGCTCACCTATAGAATAGACCTGTAAGATAGAACAGAGTTAGCTATAATGCACGCAGACTTATAGAGTGAGAGAACAGACGAAAAAGGGATGGTTGGAGTTTTACAGGTGGTTCGACTCTTGGTTGCAGTACTGTGGTGGCAGGCAGGCAAAGGATTTGCTTTTAATATTAGGAATTTCAAGCTTATGAGAAAAATGAGGTTTTTAGTAAATGTTTCAAAACAAATAGGCAGTTGGTCAGGTGTGTGAGCAGGCCTCCTGTTCTAGAAACCAGGAATAGACACTCTGAGAAACCAGCAGTCATAAGCCAAAAGATTTCTGGCACTGGTTCATGTTCCCGGCAGATATGAAAATAAAATAAAACCCACCTAATTCAATGTGTTAATGAATGTCTGCTGATCACTCCCTCCATTGAACTTAACACTGGTAAAGCTCCTTCTGACTCTGTACAATAGTATGCCCATGGCGATAAATTGCGGGGTGAGTGTCACCCTTAAGTACAGTGCAGTGCTTAATTTGTAAATAAAAAGGTACCGGTGCTCAGAGCTGTCCTCTTAAACACGAAGTGCGAACACATAATACTGAGGCAGCGTAATCCTGAAGCCACCTCGGGCCTTTTCCGTCCATTTATAGTCACTCCCTGCCCCTTCAGCTCACTCTGTCAGCTTTCTGCTTTTCCCCTTTCGGACGCTTTTTCGTTTTTCTCTTCCTCCGTCTTTCCCACTTGTCTTTTGCTCGCAGTAAATGCTTGAGCCAGAAAACAAAGCGCCGGCCCTCAGAAATAAGTGCCGGTGCTCAGCACCGGAAACAACAAGCACAAATTAAGCACTGGTACAGTACCTCCGATAGCCTGTAACCTATCTTCTCCCAATATGCTTGAGCCCCAGGCATTCCCAAATAGTGTGAAACACAGAATCTCTCATCTGACAGCCCCGGAGACAACGGTCATCGGCAGCCCTCCCCATTCGGAATAATTGGGCCCTTGTATAGTATGCCCTGTGCTGTGAAAATGTTTCAGTTGAATCAACTAAAAACATGCCCTGCTCGCTATGTCCCATCAATATCGACAAGCCATCCCCCATTCATCATCTTTCCTGATCTGTCTCCCATTACTCTCAGTGTATCAAGTGGTGGGAGGCTATTGTGAAGGGGAGTAGAGTAGATCTGGCATACCGTGGGACTCGCCAGGGGAGCACCCAGTACCCTAAACTCTAGCAGAGATTCCTCTGTCACCTCCGCCTTAAGGGCCGCATATCTCCCCATGAGGTATCACAGGAACGGACTTCCTGTCAGTTGATATTCTATCTGCAAGTCAGCGAACAAGATCCTCTCCCCATCTTTTTAGACGCCCCTCAATTTGGAGATTCTGAGCAAGTCCCATTTTTTACATCCCTCCATCCTTCGCATGTTGCTCAAGATATCTGAGTCGCACAGAGGGGTCTCTAATGTTAGTCTGCCCTGCCATCCAATGGCCCAGGTCTAAAGAGGCAGGGGGCTAGTCCCCCTCTTCCCGATAGTCACTGAACGTGCTCATTTGCACTTCTAACTGCCATCAGGGAGGGTTTGTGCTGCCTCAAAAAGGTCCAATCATTTACCACTAACAGCTGAGTGGCCCAACAGTAAAGGCAGTGGCTCAGAAGGGAGATTCCCCCATCTGCGGGGGTCTGGCCAAGGCAATTCTGAGTACCCCATCCCACAACAGTACCTACGGAATCTCATCTACATCCAGGAAAAATGTATCCATGACCTCGAAGGGGTCAATTTGCAAAACATATAAGAATTTGGGTACATAAATCATTTTGTAGACAGCCGCTCATTCCAAAAAAAAGAGGAGTCTCTGCCACCACCCCACATCATTCCTATATGCCTCCAGGAGGATCCTCGTCAGATTTTGTTGGAAAACAAATCTTGATTTAGTGTTATAAAGACTCCAAGGTACTAGAAAGCCAGAGTCTCCCACCTGAGGGGGGCCACTCCCAACACAGATTGCCCTCTCCCAGTGGGAATGCCACCAATTTGTACTAATTAATGTGGATCCTAGCACTGGATCCAAAAATGTCTAGGATACTTAAGATTCTCGGTATAGAGTGTTGTGGGTCCACCAGGCATGGAAGGATATCATCTGCGTAGAGTGAGATGACGTCCTCCCACTCCGTGTTCCATCGGAGAACAAGAATCAGGGCGTCTGCTTGGATCCGGGCCGCCAGGCCTCAAGTGCCACAGCTTAAAGCAGGGGGGGCGGCAGACACCCCTGCCTAGTAGCCCTGGACAGCTTGAATTCCCTTGAGAACACCCCACTGACTATGATCCTGGTCACAGGGTCCCTATACAGCAGCTCAACCCAAGACAGGAAGTTAGCGCCAAAGCTTATCTTCTCAAGGACAGCCATTCCAGGGGGTCAAATGCTTTTTCAGCACCCAGAGCCAGCAGAACCGCTGGTTCGTCTAATCAGTCACAACATGCCAAGCACCCCATCAATCGCCTCAAATTATGGTGAGTTGCCCGATTGATCCAGCGCCACCAGGGAATCCACCACCTGCATTAAGCGGTTCACCAACACTTTTGCTAATATCTTGGTTTCTACATTTAACAAAGATATTGGCCTGTAAGAGGGGCAATCGTCAGGGACTTTACCTGTCTTACGTATCAAAACAATTGTCGTGTTCCAAAGCTCTTTCGGAGGCCTGCCCTCCTCTTGGGTCTCATGGAATATTTTGCAGAGTGGCCCTGCTACTCTGGATTTCACACATTTAAAGAGTTCTGGCACAAAACCACTGGGGACCAGGGTTTTGCCAATATGTATTTAGATTATGGTTTTAGCAATCTTCCCCTCAGTAATCTCTGCCTCTAGTGATGATCTCTGGTTCGTCTTGACTCGGAGGTCGGGTTATCCCTGATGAACCCGTTCAAGTACCACCTCTCCATCGTCAGTACACACTCCATACAAGTTCTTCCAGATAAGTCGTGAACACCTGCACAGTCACAGTAGGAGTATCCTGCAGCACTGTTATCCCCATTCTGACAACCTGTATCCACCTTTAGCCTTCCCGTTTTTTAGCCAGCCAGGCTAGGAGTTTGGAAATGGGCTTGGGCTTCTTAATGCACAAGTGCCCCTATTCACATCTGACCTCTTCAATTCTATGAACCAGCTCCCTGGAGGGCAAACTGATATAGTCCCTCTCCCATTCCAAGAGCCGCGCCTCGAGCGCTTTACAGTCCTGATATTTTATGTATCTGTGGTAGCAGTGATCAGCTTTCTCAAGTCGCAGGCTGTCAATTACAAAGCATCCTGTCCTCAAGTCCCCTTCAGGCCTGGGGTACCCATCTTAATGTTTGTGACCACAGAGGAGTGGTCTGATATCCTACTTAGCATACTATCTGTGTGGCTAAACCTACCCATTTGATGGTGTAGTGGCAGGAGAAAGTCCTACCTAGATGGGGACTGCGTGGAGTTTCCCACGTGAGCACTGGCAGTGTATTGGATGCCCCTCTTGCCAAAAGTCAACCAACCCCAGAGCCTCCACAAAAGTAGCCACATGCAAAGGGCTTCCCTACTGAGCATCAGTGCGTCAGTGGCGCTCATTATCCAGGTCCCCAGGAGCTCCAGGTCCTTGTATTGTGGGTCTGACGGGAAATACCGAGACCCCAGCATCAGGTCTTCTCCATATCATTGCCCTGAAGTGCAGCCTGACGTCCATTCTTGCTGATCCATGTCTTGGAGACCTCCAGTGGGAGAGACCTGTGGGCCAGGATTCCCAACCATCTGGAACTTGAGGAAAACCCACATGCACCAGTAATTTGTACTTTCCCCAAATAAGGAATCCACAATTATTACTCAATAGGTGTGTTTCATGCGGCAAGATGCAGCAGGGTCATTTCTAAGCAAATATTTCCTCACCACTCTTCTTTTTAGCCTATTCCCGAGGTCATTACCATTTATTGAGAGGACCTTTAGAGTCTGATACTGGGTAGGTCCTTGTTGTATTGTGCTCCCCGTTTGCTTCATACCTTAGACATCAGTTGTCCAGCCAAAGTCTTCCCTTTTTCAGTGCTAGAACCAACAAGCCACAAGAATCCCCTCCCCCAATTCAGACCCCCTCCACACAACCACATCAAGCAGCAGGATTGAAATATTCCACTCCACAATGCCTAAGATGTATGTTGCTCCAACATGGCAAACTAAATATATGGAAAACTCTTTCCTATCAAAGACCGTGACAGCTCTCTGTACATGGGGTATGCCCCACCAGACTTACAGTATACCAGTTTTTGCTGACTCGAGGGTCTCCCCAGGACCACAGGCACAGCCTCCTGTGTGTCCTATGCCCAGTCAAGCCTTGACCCACTCACTCCAAGGTACCTGCTGTCATTGGGGTCTCCACCGAAAGGTCTGCATCATCTCTGTCTTCTTGGGAGTCCTTGAATCCCCTGTCCAAGCCGTCATGAAAGTTTCCCTTTGTCATTGTACTGTTTGGGTGTAATCCGGGTAATATGTTTACTGTCCCCCCTGCTATCTGCCACAGCTCATGTACACAGGCTCGTTGTGGTATATCGTCTCTGTCCTGAAAGTTAAGGAGCCTGGCCACCCCAGCCCAAGGCAGCGCCCACAGCCTTTGTGGTCTACCCGGCACTCTGTGGGTTGTCTCCACAGTAAACAGGTTGTATGCCTTGCCTTCCATGACTACAGTTAACAGCCAACCCCAAAGAAGAGTTCCATACTTGGGCCCTTGTCTTTTCCAGGAGACCACCAGCCACACATTATTACATCGAGCTCGACCTTCAGCATCATCAAGTCATTCTTGTAGCCTTTCTGTAGTCACTTACATTGAACGAATCTTTCTGTTGTTTTTGGAGAACATGTGCTATGACTGGGACAGAGTGGTGTCCACTTCTCCCACACTGTCTACCAGTTTCCTATGACCCCTATGCAGAAGTCCCAAGCCCAAAGCCACTGCACCTATTTTACTTTCCTTGGCCATTTTGGTATCTCCAATGGCTATCGGAATCCCTGCAATATGAGCATCCAGGACTATCGCTGGCACAGTCCCAGTTGTGCCCTGATCGGTCTCTCTGTCCTGTCGAGTATCGCAGTGGGACTCAATCTTGCAGGTTTAGTGCGCATCATTGTCGCAGGATTCCATAGTCTTGCCTCAGGACCCTGGTGGGGTTGCATTCGTCAAAATCCCCGCCTGCTGTCGCCTGGAGCACAGTGGCCACCATACACAAGGATCCGTTGTTGCACACCACCCAGGAGCTCAACACTCTGCAGGCCCTGGCCCCATGCCCCCAGTAGGCCGGTAAACAAGTTCTCTGCAGGCTGAGCCCCAGCGTCAGCGAAGGCTAGCCCCGGGAAGGCGAGCACAACCCCCGCCCCCACCCGCAGGCACAAGCACCCCTGACTCACCCTCCCAAATGGACACAGTGTAAAGGATTCGTTTTCTCTGTGGGCTATGGACAAAGTAGGCAGCAGATGCACTCTGTCCCCTTTTTCCTGTGAGTAGCCTCTTCCTAGATCCTGTATCCCTTGGGTAGACCACTTTGTCGATGACCAGGCTATCGGTCCAGGTGGCCTGGTAAAGGCAGCTTCTCATTTCGTTCAGCAAATGGACCACCCACTGGTCCCAGGCCCCCCTCAGTCCAATGGGCGATCCTGTTGGAGACAAGTAGAACAAAACCCCAGTGATAGGAGCCACCTCTGCTCCTCAACACGCCCCTCACCGGCCACAATATGCAGGTGCTGGGGGGCCCCGTCACGGTGATTTCAAGGGGCCAGGTCCTGTCCCCAGCATCCGAAGGCCGCCTGCTAAAGACCCCTGCTGGTATCCTGTGTGTCCACAGGTCAAAATGGGGGTCCTCTGAGTAGTCCAGAGGGAGAATACAGCATAGGGGGCAACGCTCCATCCTGGTGACATCCTGAGGATGGCTTTCTCAGTCTACCATTTCTCTTTCTCTGCAACAGGCGGAACAGGCAGCCCCACACTGACTGTGACAATTCGGAGAGTGACCTCCTCTCTCGTGGGCCACCAACTCCACCCAGGGGTATTTCTAATCTCCTTCTGCGATACGCTACTCCTGCTAAGGGCCCCAGGCCGACCGGCTCTCGTGCTATCACTCAGCCAACCCAGTCATCACCGTCTTGGCTGCTCTCCTTGTCAGGGCCCTCCTCCCGTTCACTTCAGGGCACCCCCACTGGAGCCTCACAAGCCTGTCTGTGGCTTGCCCCCATTATCCGAGGTAGCCATCAGGCCCAGGCCACCTGCAGAGAGACCCTGGTCTCCAGCATATTGGAAGCCTCGGGAGCCTCTGCACAAGAGCTCTAGCGGCTCGTGTCCAGTGCCATGTTTGGCTGGCCCAAATGTTATTTGTGATGGGGTGTTCTTGAACCTGTGACACAGTAAATAGATACTCTTTCACTAACTGTGTTCTTCCGGTCACATAGACTCTTTAAGAACCATTAAAAAGTCTCTGTCAGAATCTTGCCGTAGAGTAGCCAGGCCTGTAGTATCTTGGAAGCTGTTTGTGAATGGCTTTATTGGCTTGTTAAACTATTGTGGAGCCACCTCACCTGCATATGCTTGATATTACCTATCTATTGGAAGAGGTTCTCATTTATAAATTCATGCCATCTCACCTTGCATAATCATGGAGGTAGTGGAAGTGAAAGCTGAAAGAAAAGAGCAGGAGGTAATTGCAGAATGCCGTAGTCTGTCATCTTCCTTGAGTCCTAATACCAATGTCCCAGTAATCATGCAGGGATATTCCCAACTCCTCTTTCTCTCTCATTCCTCTTATTTCGCTTGAGTCTCCTTGACAACCATCTAAGTTGATGTTGCTTTCTTTGATTGCTATTTACCCATGTACCCCTCCTACTTCCGGTGTCTTCAGGCAACACCTTGCCTCCATACAGGAAACGATATAATTAAGTCAGGCATCCAACAAAGTGCAGATACACCATGTGGGTAGGAATCACCATGCCCAACAGGACTCCTCTCCTAGAAACAACAAACAATCTGCACAACACATTAGCCGCTACTCTACATATCTACTCAACAGTGCTCAGATATTCCACATAGGATAATACTAACAAGTACACAAGAGCACCCAAAATAATAAAAACAAGCACACACATAATGGTGCTAACTTCAAAGAGCAGACCTTGGGTAGGGTGAGGTGTGTGGAAGCAACTGGTATGTAGAAGTAACTGCACACACAAAACTTGCACTCAACAACAAACAACACCTAACAGAATACATTAGACAGAAGTCTGAGCGCATATACCACACACCTCAGATATTCCCTACAGTTGGTTATCGCCAACCTCACAAAGGAACAAGGCATAACAGTAAACAAGCAGAATTTGTGGCAAGGTCTAGAAAATGGTCTCCTACAGCAGAATCCTTGAGACCAGAGACTGAAGACCAGCGGAGGCAAGGTATTCAAATCCGACAGCTCCCAAAAGCCTTATCAACGTCAAAACAGCATTCTGTGAACCTCTGCTATCACATAACATAATAGAACGTATTATTTCATAACAAAGCATACATAGCATAACTAATATATCATAAATTCCATTGATGTCCTTCAACAAGTCGACCAACACATTAAGCAATCATTAAGACAAACAAAGTCAACGAAAGCGTGTATTTTTTAAACATTATTTTAATTGTGAACACTTTCACTTTTTCATATTTGGAGTTATATGCCGGGACCTACGTGCAGATATTTATATAGTGCAAATCTAGCTGAGAACACTAGAACATTGGCCTTGAGGCATCAATATGTAAGATCTGGGAGGGAGCGGCTCTAATTCCAGTACATAGCCATAGGCTGAAGGAGGAGAGGGGGAGGAAGGGAATTCTAAATTCCTGGGGATAACGGTGATGGGTGGATTTAAAAGATTTAAAAGTATTGTCAATTACTCACTAATTCAGCTCGGAGGCTGTGCATTCCGACCAAAAACATGCACCAACATGCAAACCACCTATCCTGTCAAAGCCAACACCTTTTTACAATGCATTCAGGTGCAATTTCAAGGCAGGGAGAGGCTCAGTTAGAGATCCTCCCATTAGAATTTACAGTTCAAAGAACAAGAACGGCAACATCATCATACAAATAATGAAGAGCTATTTTCGTCATCTAAAATACGTATAGTGAGAACATATGTAACGCAATTAGAGGCAGGTGTTCACAATCCTTGGCTAAAGTGGCTCTGTTGTACCATTCAGTCTGCTTCACCATAAAAAAAACCTTCAATATTAACAGACAGAATATTGTTGCCAAAAGTGAAGATCACCGGATTCATGTTTCTTTCACAATTGCAGTTCCATCATCCAAATATGTCCCTAAAGCTCCCAATGTCTTTGAATCACCAAGAGGCTGTGCAGGTTTGGATGCTGGGCAATAGTTGATGTGGGAGTAAAAAAGACTGTCCAACAGCCACAGAGAGCTCTAATAGGGGTTAGTCTGTAAAACAAAAAGTTGTTGACAAACATAAATTGCAGAAGCGACTTTTAGGGTCAGATCATGCATCACCACCTGTTGACCCCTTTTCTAGTACAGTAAATATGCTGGTATTTTGTCGGGCCCTGCCTTTTCAATTTTATGAAGATTTCAAAGGAACCCTGCCATATGATGCTGTTATATGATTTAAGGCAGTGCTCTGTTGAAGTTGGCTTCACGCCAACAGTGTCTTTAGACAAAATAGTGGTGCAATTCTATGTAGCTCAGCTCTCCGCACTGGTAACCCCCCAAAAAAGTGCATACCTGGATCTCAGTTCACATCTGAGAGGCACCATTTTAGCGGTTTTTCACAAGGAACATATCTTGTCTCAAAGTGACCACCCAGTTATTTTAATTCTCACAAACAAGAACCACTACCCTTCTCATTCACCCTCTTTAGATTTTGTAGATGCCTTCAATGTGCTGCACACAGTGGCGGTACCACAAATCTCAAGGGAGGGGCAGAGGGGATGGGGGCTTGTGGGGGGGAGGGGGGGTGTGAACGGGAGTCTGCTTCACTGCTCTCCCAATGGTGTTGGTGTCCAAGCAGGCCCTGGGACAACAGCACAGGCTCCCCATGCAATCCTGGCACTGCTTTCATGCTATACCTAGCATGAGAGCAGTGTCAGGATTGGTCTGAGAGGCTTAGTATGCCATTCAAACAGTGCACTGGAGTGGGTGCTGTTTCTCCAACCCGGCTGTGCAACACAGCTGGGGTGAAGAAACCTAAGTGCGCATGTCAGTTTGGCCATCTTAAGACAGCCGGACAAACTGACATGCGCACTTAGAGGCACTCACTCCACTCCTCCTCCCCCTCCCATGGCCCAACCCCACCCTTCCCTACACATGCTGGCTCAGAGCCAACAGCTGAAAAATAAAACGATAATCAAATATCATTTTATTTTTAAGCTACTGGCTCTGAGCCAGTGTGGTGACGCTCCTTCGCCATTGCAGAGGAGCTGCCTCTGGCTGCCCAACTGGCAGCAAGCTCTTCCATTTTTCTGCCTTGTATACCCAGCACCCGCTCTTCTGTGCAATTCTGTGGCTGCCAGTTCTCTTTGTCAACTAGTTTTCCTGTACTAAGTATGTTCTTTGTAGCTAGGTTTGTGCTTTACAAATCACATACATGCATAGCAAGAATTGTGCTTTATTTTCCACGAAGAATAAGAGAGAATAGGCTGAGACCACTGAGCAGGAGACAGGTGAAGATGGATGTATGACATGTATACATGCATTGGAACCTCATAAACTTGCATTTTTTATACCTCTGCCAAAAGAAATGCTCCTAGAAAACAGGCTTGCTCAGCTTTTCCTCTAGGAAAAGGGGCTGTATTAAAAATAAATTGCTTCATTTTAAAGCAATCACAGAAATGGTGGTGTGCTGGCCCCAGCCGACCGCCATGCCTGTGACTAGCTAGTCATAGTGGGTCGAAATTTCCGACCTGCCTCATGCATATTAATGAGGTAGGTCTAATCGCGACCCACTACAATTTGGAATTTTGTGAATCCACCTTTTAGTACATAGGTCAGTTCACAAAATTCCTTTCCATTCGCAAAAAGTCAGTGTGCCATTTGCAAACACTTTTTCCGAATGCAACATTTGTAGATCGGGGCAGAGTGAGCACTTTATGAAAAACATAACTTGTTTCTTGTAGCTTCCTTTAACTTTACAGGACACTGAAACCAGAATATACATACACAAAAACGAACATTAAAAGTCAACAGCTATGCCCTCACTCACTACCTACACAATGGTCTACAAGCACCTCTCACTCCTTTATGACATTTCTGTTCTTATGCAACATCATCTTAAATTCCGCTATCATTTTTCTTATATTTATTTTGGTGGTGTGCCAACCCTCTTATGACACCGCTGTACAATGGCAGGAAATGTGTGGAACTGGATAATGTGTTATTTAAAACGACTACTAGTTATCACGGCTGTACATCAAGAGTATATATTAAAAAAACACACCTAGCAATACAAATTTTATTTTTGCCAGTTCCTCAGTCTGTCACAGTCCACTGCTCAGGCTTTGCTGCTTAGGGCTGTAAAATGAGTCACTGCTTCATGACATTATGATAGTCACCTCGGGGCATCTCTCCCTGCCAGATGGCACCAGTCCAGCAACATGTCAACTTGTACACTTGGGCTAGAAACACCATACCGTGCAGGTGCACTATGGTTTAGCCTCCACACCCAGAAGGCCTCCATTTTGTAAACGGTTCTAAAGCAAAACATAAAGAAGAAAATGGCTGCTGGCTCCTGTATTTTTTAAGACAACTGCCGATGGCATGTTGTGATGTAATCGCAGACCGTCAACACTCTTTTCAGAGGCTGTTATGCATTTAAGCAGCCAGAGGGTCTGAAGAGTCACTTGTTCAGTTAATTGTAATTCCTACAGTTATCATCATCTAAAATACTTCTGCTATTTAGGGAGATATGCCGTATGTTCGGGCAATTGTTTGAGGGACATTTAAGAATACAAACAGAAATGGAAACTGTCTCGCCTAACCCCCTAAGGTACCTTTCAACATTTAGACCACAGCTTGCTGACCACTAAACTGCATTTACCAAGACACCTGTTTTTCTGCCTGGAAGGAACCTGGCCTGGTTTAGCGAGTGGCCTGCTTGTGTTGTGACAGGCCTAAGACTAGGTGGTCCCTGTCTAAAGTGGTACAGTGGGCGAAAAATAATGGAATGGAATGCAACCAAAACACATGCCAATGGCTGAGATTAATTCAAGCATTCCTTGCATCAGTTTGTTGTTTCTTTCAGCAGACACCCTAAGTGTAACAGGTATGCCCAAACATAGGTTTTGTGTTCACTGTGCCATAGGACTTAAACTCTATCTCACAGATGAGGCTGTGCTGGACTTCCTACTGGAAAAGGATTAAGAATATTTACATGTGGCTGGCCGTTGTCTAGAGTGGCACAGTGGATGAAAAACAATGGAGTGTGGCCTGCACGATCTCAGTGGCTGAGATTATTGTAAGCATTTCTTCCATCACTTTATTGTTTGATGCAAGGAGGGAATTGTGACACATGCACGAACAGTTTAGCATGATAACCAGACCCAGACAATTTTTCCCTGATCAATTTTGCAAAAAACACACTAATAGGAGATGTTTACCAAATACAGTAAACACCATTTCTTAAGTGTGGTGTATTCCTACATTTTCCACCCAGTCTGTAATCAAAGACTTAGATCGGATGGCTATAGTACTCCTGCTCTGAGGTGCCATGGTGCAATCTGTCTACCCATGAGCAGGGGAAGAGGACCTTTCAGGCTTCTTGACAACGGACAACCACTCAGAAACACTTTGCCAGGTGCGCACAGAGAAACCAGCACTGGCTATCTCAACAAACGCTCAACAAGTTTTCCACTTTTGATTTTTTGAAAATACAATGAACTGTAATTGCCAGGCTGCAATGGGGAATTTATGCTGACATGCTAGTGGGGTGCGCCTCACCCACAGTTTATTTAACCTATTTCATGTTGAGTAATGCATGCTGCAGCTACACACACTCCAATCAACGGGTCGAATGGTTCCTTGTTAAGCACATAAGGTCAATGACACAGATAAATACTTCTTGGGATGTAAAGACTAAGTAAGTGCACAGGTCTACTGCTTCTGATGCAGCGGTAGGCATTTAAGGGCTAGATGGGACTGATTATAAAGAGCCCCCCCCTTGTGCATGGCACGTTTGGGTAAATCATACAGTCAATGAGAGAGTGAGAGAAACCGACAGCCAAAGAGAAGAGATCCAGTGCAAGACAGAGAGAAGGGTCTAGAGAGAAATATGTGAGATGAGAGAAACTGGTTTTCCGTGCAGATGTCAGATTGTCCGTGTCATGAGAAAGACTGTCAGGCAGTCTTGATTTTTCAGTCAAGGTACCCAAGCAATTTTAGCGTTACCTTTGTGTTTATGACACTGGGCTGGCAGGTCTCAGGATGATTAGTGCTGCGGTCTGGAACTTCTAGGACTCGTGGAAAGTTCAGGCAGAGTACCCTGTCTGCCAAACCCTAAATCGGCAACTTGGTTTTCATCCATATTTTATATCACATTACTATTTAAATCTATATCTCTTTTCTTAGAGTGGTTTATATATTCCCATGGGGGAAGGGGGGGGGGGGGGTTGAATATCCCTTCCACAGGGTTTATTAAAGATGTCTTGTCAAGATTCGACAGAAACGCCTCTAGTGCTGTGAAACAAGACCCGATGTGAAGAACAAGAATACTAATAAATACAAGAGTCAATTCGCTCGCATTGATTTGCTAGAACAACATTGCACAGTGGATCATACCTCTTAAAAAATGTGGTGTTCACCTACCTTCATCTTTCTTGTCAAAAACGGTCAATAAAGTGGTTCATATCCCACAATAATTCGGAGGCAGATGTAGCAAGATTGGATTTACAAAAAGCGGTAGAACGTCGTGGACAAACCCTCAGCAGATCCAATCTGATTTTGAGAACCAACCTATGTCTTAAGAGGTCGCTTTGCAAAATAGTTACTTAAAAGGTGGGAGGTGGGACGGTGTTCAGGGGCGTCGTGAACACCCCGTTTTGGCATCAACAGCGGGGGTGAAGGTGTTGCTGGGCCTTCCGTGTCAGCAACTGGGCATACAAACACTCAAATTAACGTGAATGGATGGATGTGTGAGTGAAAGGGTGGGCGGATGAGGGTGAAAGGGTGGATGCAGTGACACATGAATGTGTGAAAGGATGGCTGAGTGAAAGGGTGTATTAATGGATGAGTGATAGGGTGGATTCATAGATTAGTGAAAGGGTGGTTGATAGATGAGCGTAAGAATGGATGATGGATGAGCAAAAGGAAGAATGAATGGACGGATAAGTAGATTGATGGACGAGTGAAAGGATGAGTGGATGGATGGATAGATAAATGAAAGGTTGGGTGGATGGATGCTGAGAGAAAGGATGGGTAGGTGAAAGAATGGATGGATAAATGAAAGGGTAAATGGACGGAGGATTGATGAGCAATAGATGCATGGGCGGAGCAGTGGATGTATGAGTGAAAGGGTGGGTGGATAGATAGATGGATATACACATGAAAGGATGAATCACTGAAAAATGGATGGATGAAAGGGAGGGTGGATGGATAAAAGGTTGAATGGATGAAAGAGTAAAATGTGCAATAGATGGAAAAGTGAAAGGGTGGATGATTGAAGGGAGAAAGGATGGATGAGTGAATGAAGGGATGGATAGATGATTGAAAGGGTAAATGAATGGATTGATAACTGAATGGATCGGTGTAAGGGAGGGTGGATGGAGTGGAGGGGTGGATTGATGGATGAGTGAAAGGCTGGTTTGATGGATGAGAAAAAGGATGAAGGGATCGATGGATGCAAGGATCCCTCCTCCTGGTTTTATTCCAGAGGTCTAGACTTCCACCTTTGTTTAGTGGCCTGGAGGAGGCACTCTTTCTGGCACAGGATGACAGCTGGCTGATTGATGCATAGCAGTTTGCCCCACCCCTTTCCTTCTCAGGAACTGGCTTAAACATTAACTGCTTCTTTTGTGGGTGGAGGCCTTTGTCCCTGCTGCTAGAGAAAAAAGTAAATAACTCGACCCAGCAGGGTGACAAAAAGCCTGCACTGTGATCCTGAGCTAAGGCAGAAAATTATGAAATCTCTGGATGGCCAATAAGCTGTACAGATATGTATTTAGACTTTACAGAGTCGTTCTTTTGACACAGGTTACACTGTACATTAGTGCAACTCTGGATCTATAGGCCAAGGGGAAATGGAGCTGTACCTTAAGGCAGCCTTTCCTAAAAGTGTATATTGGAGTGTCACACCACCAAGACAGTAAACCACACTGACTGTACCTATGTGTGTACACCCCACCCACATTTTAAGACCTATCCCAGGTCAGTACCCAACCCTGCATAGTCCCTTCTCTGCCAGTCTACCTGTGCGCAGTTCCTGGGCTATGCATGATAAGAGTCTCCTGCGCACAGCCCTCACATGTGTGTGCACATGTGTTCAAGTGTAACCAGCCAAGTGCCTCATACCCTTTGCTGCACCACTGCAGCCTTATCTGAAATGGCGGACACTGGTGGTAGAAGTGTGCAGTCCATTTATCATGAGTTTACTGTGGGTGAGTCTCATTTAATGAGGTGCCATCCCAGTAAAAGTTCTAAAATCAGGTGATCAAAGAGCTGATGGGCAGAAAATATCTTGCTACAGTCTCTAACAGTACTTCTTCCATTCATATGAGATAAAATACATTTTTTTCACAGGTGTAAACTAAGTAGTAGATACAGAAAATCCATAATCATGCAGTAAGCATGGCAATCACACACTGGCCTGCCTCTTACTCAGAGCATGATTTAAAATCTGGCAGACAGCCTGGCATCCTGACAGATAAGCAGAGGCTATGGCCTCGATCCCCTTGGCAGTGTGCTGCCCATAGACTTTTGAGATCCTCATGTACCTGTCAGGGTGTTCTGTGCTTTCAGTGCAGCAAGTGATACGGCAGCTCTAATGAAGGCAACTGCCCTTATCTGAGGGGAGCCATAATTTGTGTCATCAAAGTATTTTGTTTTGCAGAAACAAACTCCCAAAGCAGGAATTTGCTCTTGCAGAACAAAATAACAGTGGTCACTACCTGTATGCATCTTTCTTACTACACGTAGGGGCTATTGTGTGATTTTCATACCAAAGACTGCCATTTCTACATAGATGTACCTTGACGAGATGTACAACTTTAAGATGTGCAGATGTGGAGGTAAGAATAGTTACTCTGTACTTACCTTCATATAGTTGCCTTCACAATATTTTGACACTTGATAATCTGGGTGCAATATCTTGACCTACAACCTCACAATAAAGATACTTTAATCACCCCACATTCAATAACTATATTCCACTAAAATAAAGATCTGCCCACCACCTCACTCAAGTTTAGTACTTCACCATAGCAAAGGTCTTTCCACAACCATAACCAAAATATTGTATGATAGTGTTGTGGTATGTCTCCTTTATCGTTCGGGATCCCATTTGGTCATATAGAATGGAAGTTTCTGGGGTCACTGGAAATCTAGTGTAATCAAAGGATCTGGCAATTGAGAATCAAACACTGATGTGCCTGCATTTTTATGGCATAATACAAGCCCATAATAAGACCTACTTAATGACACTACACCTGTGTGTGAGCATTCGTGGAATTTGAACTAAGCAATTAGCTTAGCAGTTGCTGCCCGTATTGGGGGGGTCTTCAATTTTACTCTACAGGTGAGAGGAAACAGTCCATATTCATAGACAGATATTCAATGTTGCAAATACATGAACAAAGGCACTGTGAAATGTTAAACTCTTGAACCATGGGCAATACGTGGGTAGGTGATGCTGGATTTAGGGACGGATCTTAATGCTGTACAGTAACTGAACTGGGTTCTGATTTGGGGGACAGATCTTATATGTTCTACAATAGGTGAAAAGGAGTTCACCAAGTCTGGAGAACAACTCTTAACTCTCTATAAGCTAATGGATAGGCAAGTGTTTTGGGGTGTTAATTACAAATAAAAGATGAGGGGGATGCTCGAACACAAATTATGTACAGGAGATGGGCAGGTTTTTTTTTGTCATAAGTTATGTTATTGGTAAAGATCGTGCTGTTATATCAAACTGATCTTTTCCCAAGTGGAAAGACAGATTTGGGGGGGTTGATCTTGACTGCTAAGATGGGTAGTAAAGTGCGGAGAGTTTTTGAAACCTGATCAGATGTGCCAGATATTTTACCTCTAAAGACTTACGCAAGAGGCTTTGCTGCAAGCTCATGTGCGCCAATGCGCTTTTCAGAAAATGTCATATACAGTACATTTTCAAGTTAGTAGCCACTGCCATTTATAGCTTCTTGCTGCGGGTTTTAGTGGAAGGCGTTCAGTCAGTTGCAAGGTACATAAGGTTCAGAAGTATACACGTATGTCACTCGAATATATAATGAATCAGTTTGTTGAATCAATTAGTCTCTATTCGGTTACCACTTCTTTTATGTACCCCTTAAAGAGGGTTCTTTCTGGATAATGAGAACTTGGAGACCACAGTTTATTAAACTTAAAGAATTAGCTGCCTTCCTATCGCAAGTGAGGCAACTTGTATCCACCATGGCATCTAGCATTGGGTGTGAAATGTTTTATTTCTATGACCTTTTCATTTAACCTTTGAGAGATGAAGATGGTGAGTCGTGGAATTATGAACAGCAACTACAACATAAAGGTGCATAGCCTCAGAACATGTTTTTTCTAAAAAATTTGCCCTCGATGTTTTAATAACATCCTTAGCAATTTCTTAGCAACGAAGACATTTGTACATTTCAAGAATCATGCAGGCCAAGTCATTAATTCAGTGAAGCAGTGATTATCTCAGGCTGAACAGAGGTTGGGCCTGGGGCTAGGGTGTATGCTTGCTCTTGAGGGCTAGATCAGGTTTTTGCTGACCTTGCCGATCATAATGAGGATTACTGGTGGGCGTTGGCTTGGAATGTCTTCTATAAGTACGCTTTACATCTCCTCTATTAATACGTTCTTCGGCCTGCTGCACCTTTTCCATTTTTGTCACTTGGGTAAGCTGAGATTATTTTCTGGTTTTTCTGCATATCTTCAATGTTCAAGTAAAGCTGGTGTTTAGTGCCTTTCCCCTGAGGAACCCCTTTTTTTTCAAAATGGGAGTCAACAAATGGAAAACGCCTATTGCGCATAAAATGCAGGTGCAATATGTTTTTGAGTTGGGCAGCCACATATTGTGATTATGAGTGCATGCGCATTTACCTATTGTAAGGTAGCCCGATGTGTAAATGACATTTAAAAATATATTTATAGGTAAAGAACAGAGTATGTTTACAAATATTTTTCTTATTGTAAAATTTGTAGGGATAACTTGTAGTAGAGAAACATGCCAGAGAACAGCTAAACATAAAGCACAACACATAGTATAGCTTAGGCAGCTAGGAGTCACAAGATAAGGATACAGAGAATAGGAAGAATATTTAATGGAGACCGGGCACTAGTAGAATTTATGTTGGTCGGGAGACATTCAGACTGGAGAACAGAACTGATGCCATGCGATTGGGAGACCAGAGGATAGAAGACAACATGAACTGAACATGAGATGAAAAGAGAGCTAAAGACATGAGATAGAAGAGAAAGGGGCTAGGAGATTTGAGACATAGACTTGTGGATAAGGGATGGAAGACAAAAAGGAAGAAGTTTTGAAGACAGGAGACTTAGAGATGGGAGTAAAGAAAAGAATATTCACAGGAAACAGGAGATTTATAGAGGGGGGAATGGAGGCTTGGTGAGAGGTACAAGAACAGAATATCAGGAAGACAGGAGACAGAGTCTTGGAAAGGAGAAGATAGAGAGAAGAGATGGAGAACAAATGACTGGAAAGGAGGAGGGCGTGATCACATGGGCATGGACTTGGAAAAAGGTAGACAGCAGATCAAGAGGACCCACGACCACACAGCAGAATCAAGAAAACTTAGAAAAAGGTAGGACATAAGCCAGAACAAGAAGAGAATTAGTGACTGTTTAAGTGGAGTCAGAACACTTCGGAAACTGAAAAACAGAACATAGGGGAGAAGAAGCTAGGAGGGAAGGGACTTAGTAGACCCACCAATAAGACTTTGCCATGAGAGCACTAAAGTCAGGAGATTCTGACACGTGAGTAAAATGCTTTAAATCAGTGCAAAATATGGCAGATCATTCGATTCAGAAAGAGGCAAATGCTTCAGTAGGGCAGCAGGCAGAGTGGCATAAAACATCCAAATGGCAAGCTGTGATATATAGTGAAATTCACAAAATGTGTAATTCTTGTGCACAGTGAAATCTCCTTTGTACAGTGAATGTCTTAAGAAAACTCTTAAAAACGTTGCTGTTCTAAGAATGAGTTTCAGTTTTGTTCAGATACTCGCTGTTTATTTTAATACATTGGGTATGTTTGCTGGTGATTATGATGAACCGAGATCAGCATTAGGACGAAGTTTAGACTGACTGACGCCAGGCCTTATAGACGCCTGAAAACTTGATCACCTGATCCTGTGCAATTTATTGAACACTGGAACTGCAATGATATTGAGAGCTGTGTGTACCTTTGTGAACTGAACACAAAATGTGTTTGGATTATTTATCTAGTAATGTAAACAATATCATTTTTCTGGCCAGTCCCTATATCACAAAATGTTAATATCATTCTTTAACACAGCTACTGTAGTATCTGAATCGCTGAGGAAAAACTCCATAACTTCAAAACGCACATAAAAACCGTGATTAATAGGTGGGACTCCCCCAAACGCTTTTATTAAAAGCGAAAGGTCATAAAACCTCTTCATTTATTCTTGGGCATATTTAAAAAAAAAATTGAACACAGATGTCAATTATGACCGACATCGTAATGGCCCTGATGTGCTGATTCATAGGCAGACTTTTAACATAGCATTGTATTGTGTGTGTGTAATCAACCAATTCATAGTAAACACACACTGGATTTTACTACATCATCTTATTTAATTGTTAAGTCATATAAAATACCTTTTCCAACAGAATGGTACTTTGTCATAGGAAAAGAGCAAATTCCTACTATTTTCTGCAGGGTTCTCAGAGACCTTCTAGACCAATTATTGTATTTTTTTTAAAGTACAGAAAGGTTTCAACATGGTTTCGATTCAATATAACACAGTTTCTGTAGAGTTTATGACAATGTTTTCCTGGACCAAAGTATATAACAGCTATTCCAAATATTTACACGTTTTTTCATTCAGAAAAAAAAACATTTTAGTAAAGGTAGTTGATGAGAAGTTGTAGAAGTTGGTCAATGAATCCTAAATCACTTAGAACTGGTACATAGACCTTGGCAAATGCATGAATTGACATGAGGCTAAATATTAGATGTTGTTAGGAAGGTCTATTAGTCTGGGGTCACTTGATCTTGTCTTGGGTGAGATAGTTATTCTGTGTATGAGTAGGGGATGGCTGCAGTGATCATCGGAAGGAAGGTCTGGGATATCTGATAATGATAAATATCACTGTTGTGCAATCAGCTGATAACTGATTGTTCCTAAGATGCTGGTCAGAAAGCGGTACATATAAATATGTGTGTGTGTGTTCTGCTTTCCGTCAGTTGCATAAGTGTAGTATTATGTCTGCTGCAGGTTTTAGAGGGTGAACTTCATTTGTACTGAGGGGGGTCATTAAGTAAAACACTGTGCTATTGTGATTCGAAATATAAATGTAGCCCAAGTGGAGTTACCACACCACTGGAGCTCAAACCTCTCCTGAGGTCCGCAAAAAGCAGAATATGGATGTTTGCATGCACATTTCACGTCCGTTTTTTTTCCTGATGCAAAAGGTGCAGGCAAAAACCCATGGTGTGCACTTAGAGTGCCAAGTTTAATAATCCAGTAGTGTAACACAAAATGAAGACCCCAACCCTCAGAGTGTGAAGGAGGACCCTGATTATCCAATACCTCACAGAAATATTAATTGGCTGGGGGCTGTATGGGGTCCCTTAGGGCAAGAAGTGGGGTTTGTTCAGGGCTTAGAAAGAGTTATGCAGCGGTTTTTTCCCAGTTACTCCCTTCTATTGGAGGCCAGTAATGCATCCATAGAGTCCTCGGATAAGAGTACTGAGCGAGACCATTTCATTTCCTAATATCTTTCTTTTAAACTTCATGCTAACTGAAAAGTTGCATGAGTAGACACTACATTTTACTCTTACTTAGAGGGGGGGGGGGGGGGGGGGGGGGGCTGAATCCCGTGATACAATATGTATATCTGATGCAAAAGAGATTTTCGGAAGATTTTACTGACAACAGTAGAGCTTGTGCTTTTCAAGAAGCTGCACAGTAAGAGATTAGTGCGAATGAATGATCAGAAAGAGGTGGGTGGAGTTCGCCTGGGTGCTTGCTCTGTTGAGGCTTAGATCTGGTTTTTGCTGGTTCCCTCTGCCCTTCTGGGATTGACACGGGGCGTTGGCTTGGAATGTCCCTTTCGCTCTTGTCTTTAGCCTGCTGCACCCTTTCCAGTTTTGCCACTCACCTACAGAATGGTTATTTTCTTAAGCTGGTTTAAGTAAATGATGCTTTCAACGCGCCAGTGAAGTTAGAACTGTGAGCCTTCCACCCAAAGAATCCAGTAGTTAACATCAAATGAAAAACCCTTTTCTGTATAAAACTTGCGTTCTTTAGTATATACCTATTATTCAGATTTAGATTTGTGGGCATTCACACTCACACATTTAAGGGCGTGGTAATTTCCAAAATCTATTTGTATATAAACATTTCTTTACAATTATTTTTCTTTCGGTAGTGTTTGTAATGATTACAGATACCTGAGAAGCATGAGGGAGTCCAGGGGGCTATCAGACAGAAGGATACACTAAGGCTTCGAGAAGTTACAAAACTACTTAAAGAAAAGAAGAGAGGCGAGAAAATGAATGGTGAAATATGATAGCGGGATATATTGAACCATGTTAAGAGAAAAAAACACAATGCCTTAAAGAGGATGGGAGACACGGATAGACTTTGAAATAATGAATGATGACAGTGTGGCAGAAAATAAGAACAACGGAACACGTTAAAGAGTAGAGAAGGACAAAAGCCATTTTATCTGGTGGGCAGGATCAAAGAGGACAAACTGGCAGAAGATGATGAAGACGATGATTAAGATACTAGGGGGCATATTTAAGGCCCCCTAGCTTAATCTTAGCACCACCATAGCGTACTTTTTTGGACGCTAAGGTGTCGCTAAAGTGAATTTCCTGACGCGCTATATTTACAAAGTGGCACAATGCATGCATTGCGCCACTCTGTAACCCCTTGCTCCACATTATGCCTGTGCCAGGCATAACATATGCAAGGGGGTGTTCCAGCTGCGTGTGAAGGTGTGATATACTCCTCAAACTTTTTTACATTTTCACTAAAATGTCACAAGTTTTGAAAACTTTGCAAAGAATGAAAAGTCTACATTTTGAGAACAAAACCAACAAAAATATGTTTCATAGAAAAAAATCTTCATAATGTGAGAACATTATCTCCCAAAACTGATCTTGCAATAAATTTCACTCACAAGCAAAGCTAAGCAAAGTTTACAAAACTTTGCAAACTTCACAAAGTGCAAAGTTTATAACGTCAGACAGACTGAAGAACTCATGATGAGGTGACATATCACTTTGAAGCGGGATGATAGAAGATCAGGGGAGGGAGTCTGGAAAACTGGAGACTTGAAGACACAATATAGCAGCGTCAGAAATTGGATTATTGTTTGTAGTGGGTGACTGTCTACCGCCAGGATTAATAAAACCTTCTCTCACAGTGAACCCTCAAAGCACTAAATTAACCTGAGCTCAACCCCTGGTAACTCTGGCACAGAACAGACAGGCTTAATGTAGGGCAATGTGTAAGGTATTTATGTAGTACATAAACGGTAATGATGTTAAAACAGCAAGTAATAAAACTCCCATATCGAACTGAAAATGAGAGTACAATTTAATAAACAAAATAACACCATAATGAGAAAAATCACAGAAGGGGAGTTGGAAAAATATTTTTTTAAAGTTTTGAGTAGAAATAGAGTCAAAATGGACAAACCCCCAATAGTAATCAAAGATGGTGATAGACTGGGACCTAGGAGCAAATGAGGCTGGGAGTTGGATACATCAACTCTGTTTGTCTTACTCAATAATTTTACCTTCCGACTTAGCCTTTATAGTGTCAGCCATCCACTTAAGTACACTTTTAAGGCCCTCAGGACCTCAGGGGCACAGGTGCTGGAAATATGGGGGGGAGGGAGACTGCAGCGCCCCCAAAACAACAATGCTGCATTTCTGAAGATGACTTTAAATGTTTTTTTTATCTTTTCACATTTGCTATGTGTGCAAAGGCAGAAATCAAATGGAAGCCTATGTTTCCCGAAAATTGCTGCTTTTTCTTTTAACATGGAGACTGGTGTTTACTGTTCTTTCTCTTCCTCAAAGTGGCAGGATTTTGTACAGTGAACTATGTGACAATCATGCTGGTAAGAGCGGTACAATGTAGTTTTCTTTTAACACATAAAACAAAAAATACCTATAAAAGCACTGTACACGTATGTCAAAATAAATAAACAGGAAGCTCAAATGAAAAAGGTTGCTTTCTAATTCTGAAGAGTGGCGAAAACAAAGATTTTAATAGGATCAAAACTAATCAAGACACTTTACTTGGCGATGAGCAAATTGTAAATATTTGCAGAAAAATCAGTTTCCACACATTATTGTTTCTGTGCAAAATAGTTTTATCGGTAAAGCAGTATGTCTGTGCAAATATAGTGGTCATTTCAAGGAAAATGTGCTGCCGATAAATGACAGCGCATTACCACATAATGCTTTAGTACTACTTTAGTAACCTATTTGTGACAGTGTGCTCCTAAAAGCAACAGAAGCAACATACTACACCCTTACCACTGTCCTGCTGAATGGATGTGACTCATTTACCACACCTGTTTGTGTGATGCTTGGATTTTTCCTAATGAGCTTAGTGATGTAACATTGATGGCAACACCCCTAGTATGAAAATGGTTCCACCACCACTACACAGTAGAGGCACTTAGAGACTCACAGACTGTTGAAGTCAGGCAAAGGCCAACTGCAGGGTCCAGTTGCCACTAGTCAGCTGAGTACTTCCAGGAAGGGCCTCTTGCAGCTTGCTGTCCCTGCAGCCACACCAGAGGCCATCCAACTAACCTTTGGAATCCTCTTCTTTGTCATGGGAAGCAGGTCAACTCGTTCATGGCTCCTTGCAGGTCACAGACAGCAGGTCCAGTGCTCTTTTGAGTGTTGTAGGGAAGTCGGGTGAGCGACCAGCTTTGTGGGGTTCACCAGCCTGTGGGTGATAGGCTCCCTAAGTCACTCCTATTTACTCTCTAACCAATAAAGTAAAGGTTCTCAGGTCCTCATTAACCTGCTCTTTAGTAGTTTCTTTTCCTTTACTGCAAACAATATGCAATGTGTTAGAGCAAATCCAAGATGGCATGGTCTTCGGTCATACTAAACATGGGCTCCGAGGTTCAGGGTGTGCGTGGGGAGTGTACTATGGTAATTGTAGTATCCTCGACACACCTAACACTAAAATAGTTTGAAGTAGGCATTGTACCCACATCAAACCCAGAGACAGAAGTCTGGTAGGACAAAAGCAATGTCCTTCATCAACCAGACAGTATCTACCAGAATTGTTTCTGCATGTTGTTCTTTCCCTTTCAAGTGTACCCCAAGTGTTACATGTGGCTCAACAGGCATGTGAAGCAGGATTTGACACTGTGCTATCAAAAGGAGGCCTACAGCACCAACCCTGCATATTCTGTTAAGATCAGAAGAGTCATCTCTACCCATTCAGGTCAGCCTATTGATTGCTCTTGGGAGACATTTCACACCTCGTTTATACCTATTCAATGTTGAGCACAGGCTGTGCGAAGCTGGAGTGTTAGTGTAAATTAGTCTTGAGGGACTTTGCGCAAGGAAAAGCTGACTTTTTAAAAGTTACTTTTTTGATTATTGATTACAAATCTGACTTGAAGATTGAATTGTATTTTAATAACTATTAAAAATAGTTGAATAATTATTTTTCTAGCTGGTCCCATTCCAGAGACACAATATTAGTATTTTACTCTGTATTCTGGTTTTCTACATAGGAAAGCTAGGTGTGACACAGTGAAAATAGCTTTTGGGGCCTTGTCATTATAGGGATATGTTAAGATTAATTTTCTAGTTGAAGTTTCACTTCAAAATACCAAGTGCCCTAAATTGTGGGCTACAAAATCTACATAAAGGTGACTTTGTATTATTTCAAGGGGAAGTTTTACTTGTCAAAAGGGGTCATTTTAATAGGTCAAACTGCAGGTTCAAATTACAGCAGCGAAGCTACTATTGTAAGCAAGGGTGCCTGCGTTGGCACTAGGCAGCAACAAGTGCGTCAGCGCAGGTAGAGAGCTGAAGAGTGCCATAGCTTACCAGATGAAGCACTTAGCCCACTCACCTTCATGCAGTGTAGCGACTTTGCTTGCTGCCCTTTGTGGCATTCATTTCTTTTAGTACAATGCCACCCAAGATCAGCAATGGGGTAGAAAATAGGACCGACTGAAATCTGGCCAGTGAGGAGCATGAACACCTATTTCTGTGCAGCTCCTACTAGGGAAAACACTGGAACTGCAATGATAAAGATACCTATACACATCTTTGCAAACTGACTTCTTAAGTGTTCCCTTTGTAGAAAACAATATACTTTTCTAATAGGTATTTTTCAATGGACTGTCAAACAACATTTTCCCCACATCATTTGATACATGATTACTATACACTGGATAGCGCTTGAAAATAAATGCCATATTTATGCTGAGTGTAGTTTCCCTGTCTGAGAAACTAATTCTTGTAAGTGAAGGATCTTAACATTTCTTTACACATCTTTGGTATAGTTTCAAAAGGGATAAACATAACTACCTTTCATGAACTTTGGCATTGTGCTCCTAGTGAGGCGATTCTTAAATATGTATCTAGGATGGCATCACAGTACAAAATAACACAAAATATGGCAATTTCTGGTGGCTCTATCTTGGTTTTCAGGATGAGTGTCGGCTATTAATCTAACAAGGCACTGGACATTCAGGTCGTCTTTAAATGAGCCCTACTTGTGATTCACAAAGATAAATGAACTTGCGAAGGTGCAAGAGATGGAAAAGCTGGGTTTGAGGACAAATGTTTGTAAAGTATGTACACTGGCAAGGGCTTGAGCCGCGTAAATATTCCTGCACAGATTTAGTAGCTAGGGCCTCAACATTCTATCCAGGTGCCGGGCGCAGACCAGAGATTGGGCAAACCAAAGGACTCCCTACCATCTCTACACCCAATAACCATATTTATAAGCAATAACAAACATGTCAATCAGTGGCCTTTTAACACAACTAAACTATATTTTGCATTGGAGTACTGGCAGGGTTTCTGTTCAAAGTGAATCATTCTAGTAGTTACTAGCAACCTCTACCTTCCAGTATAAGCAGGCAAGATCTCCCAGGATAAGAGCACAGCTGCAAAGCTGTTCTCTCTGCCTCCTGCGGCTATCAACATCTTCAGGGTCCAGGGCCCAGGCAGCAGGCCACTGTAACTTTAGTGACCCATGAAAGCACATTCTGTAATAGTGTCTATTTTAGCATGTGTAATAGTGCCTTCTCGCTCTCATTGGGTAATCACATGTTTAGGAGGAGAGGTGGACAAGCAGTAAGCCAGTAAGACCTAATGGTGAGTGGAACTCACGGAGTTTCACTCAGCAGAATTACATAAAAACTCCACAAGATACCATGGCGTTCCATGAATGGGCAGAATTTGGGCATCGTGCTACTCAGGCTTATTTTTAGTGCTGGGAGCTTGGTCCACACTGTAAAATGAGTGTGAACGGCACCACACGGTGGGGTAGATTGCACTGCTTCTTTCTGCCACTCCAGTTCTACTCGAATGTCGGCTTTCTCACTGTGATTGGTTGTGACCTGTTGTGACCGCCTGAATTGAGAAATCTCGCCAGGAGGCATTATAGGGCCTGAAAATCACGCTAGAGATGCAAATACTCGGTCTCACCATCTTAACGTTGGCGGGCCATGTGCAATAAAAAAAACTCTGCCGCGTGGATGTTGGAAGAGTTTTGCCAGAACTCTGCACTCCAAGTAAAACGAAGAGGTGGCAAAGCTCTGTGAGCTCTGCGGGCAGAGTGGAATTTTTCGCCCACTCCTAGTAAGAACCTGAGTGGGCCAGAATAAGAACCAAGAGCCGCCCTGGCAAATCTGATCTGGCTACCTGTCTACTGCTCATAACCAGGGAGTACAGCGATCAAGCGAGTCTGGCCAACACTCCAGTCACCAGACACTGAATGGCGAGGCATGGGCTGGCCCTATCAGGCATTTCCTCAAGAGCCTATGGAAGGTTAGTGCCATGATGACCTGAAGCACTGCACTCTCTTTCTGGCCCCTGGGGGTATGTGTCGACTGCAGGCCAGGCATGACCCTATAGCAGTCCCTGCCCTCATGTAAGAGCCTAACTTGTGAGCTGGGGAGGACATCTGACAAATCTCACACTCCTTCTACAGATTCCAAGGATAGGCATTATAGTTGCTGTGAGCAGGGATAGACAGTGATTTACACCAGGCCAGACCAGAAAACAAAAGCAGGCTTGGCATTTTTAGTCACTCCAGCCCCCCTACTGCATATAACAAGTAAGAGAGGTGAAGGTATGGGAGAACTGAGATTGGGGGGAAGAAATGTGAGTGGGCTGGAAATCAACCGAGGGCAAGGAAATATAAATAAATAAATAAAAAGTATTGCTGAGGAAAGCAGTGGATGAACTGGGTGGTGGGGAGGAGGGAGAAGTGGTCCGGTATTTGCAGCGGGAAAGCAGCGCATGAGGGAGAGAGCAACAAAACACCTGCGCACTCTTGGAGTGTTTCCTGTGGAAGGGTAATCAAAAGGATAGTAAGGAAGATATGCTGCAGTGGAGGAACAAACACAAGATGTGGACGGACAGCCAATGAATATGACGAAGGTAAATGAGAGTGACAAGAAAGCCAGCCAATGGTAAGCAGTGCGCTGGCTCCAGTACTTAATTTGTAAAGAAAAAGTGTCAGAGCCCTTGTCAGGAGACCACTGTAGCTTACATCACCCATAGCGCTACTAATGCCAATTTAGAATTTTTATGCATTAAAAATTACTAATACCTGCTACCCAGGCTATTTTTATAGCTCTGGGTGGCACATACTAGTCATTTTTAATGCACATATATTAAACAACTGTTGCTGTGTTTATCACCAAATCCGGCAAACACTACCACCATGTGGCTAACTGTCATAAGTTCTTGCATTGACAATTGAGTACTGGTGCTGAGCACCAGAAACTACTGGCTCAAATTAAGCACTGGCTGATTCTTTGGTAGAGATCTGTCAACAATAGGCAGCTAAATTATTTCGTTCAGTGAAACCAAAAAATCTCCCTGCTATAAACGTAAAAAACACATTCTGGAACTTGCAACTAGTTGAAAGAAATATTGAAACTATTCAAGTGAAAAAATAACAATAGTTGGGCTCAGTTGACCTCTGAGCCTTTGCGGTACATCCAATGTAGTTCATTGTAAGGCCAGTGGGACATATTTTATCATTTTAACATTTTGGTTTGTTCCAGTTGTGATGAAATGTCATGCTCTCTTCTTCTTCCTTCCTCCTCCTTCCCGCGATATCCTACTTCCGTTCCATCTATCTACTGGTCCTATTTTACTTGCTTCTTCACACTCATCAGCATTTGGTCCTCGGTAGCCCTTGAAAGAAACAGCTTTTGAGTAGAAATAAAATGATACAGAAAAATCACGTTAAAATAAAAAAAATATAGTGAGGTATAGCTCAGTTAAGATTATTTTGTAACTTTTCATGCTTGGTTCCACCGGTTCCTGCACTACTGTCTCGTATTTCCTTCACCCAAAATACTCGTTGTTTGTCTTTCAGGAGATAGTCGATATGTCAAAAGTGGTCTTGGAAGATGCTCTCTTATTCCTAATTGACACCTTTCGGAAGTACGCAGACACAGACAGTGATAAAACCACCTTGAGCACAAAAGAGGCTGTGAGGCTGATCCAGACTGAACTGCCAATCTTCTGCGGGGTGAGTAGCATGTGGATTCCCTAACCAAGCACTGGCAATATGTGGCGTGGATTGGGAGCTAGGTTGTTTCAGGCAATTCAGACATTGACATCATTTCTCCAAATGCTGGATGGGACAGATGTGACTTCATACATTTGATGACATGTCACAAGTGATCTGTTGGTCCACTTTACCGCTTGACAGCCCCTATTTGCTGCTGAGTGGATAAGGCAGGGCAAAGAGTGGAAAAATGGAAAACAGTCACCCCTTAGAAACAATACACACTGCAATTGAGGTACTGTTTGCAGATTCTCATGCTGACCTGCGCTAAACAGGCAAATTAAGGGACAGAGAAAAAGTCCCTCGCTCTAAACTGTCTTTTCAGTTTTTTACTTGAGCTCTGCCAATGAAATAAAGCTTTCTCCTGCCTCTCCTGAGTTGGCAGTGGTGCATGGACCTGCATTAGCAGAGCAGAGCTGCCACATTGCAATTCCCCGTGTCCACTTACCATACATCTTTGTTAGTTTGCTCTTTTGTGAAGAGTTTCCTGACATTGTTCAGGTCACAGGTCACATATTTAAATGGAAGCAAAGAAAATTTACCATTAATCCACTTATAATATCTCTAACACAATAATTCCAGTTATGTCAACCAAGATATGTGTTGTGGGCAAGAAAGAAGTATTCTGGCCACACATTCTTTCTATTTTATCGCCAGGCAAAGGTTCAACAATGCAGGGGAGCTGGCGGTTTGAATAATATTCACATTACTTGGAAAACGGTCCCTAATATATAATAAGGAATTAATGAAAGTGATACTTTGGGATTAACCAAGGCGTTAAAGCATTATCAGTGGACACACAGTAGGGCTTGCATTGGTTGACAGTCTTTACACTTTGTCAATGGTTGTTTTGTTATGTCAAGAGTTTGAGAAAAATGTGTTAGAAGCTTCTGGCCACTCGACAATTTAAGCAATAAACATTGGCTAAAAGTAAAAATATGTTTTTTGCATCACAAAGAATACATTGCAATAGCAGTCCCTGGAACTGAAGGGAACTAGTTTGTCTGTGCATGTACTCTTTGTGAAAGAGCAGAATGATGTTAAGCTAGCCAATGTCTGAAATAGGTAGACCCTTTACCCCCACTGTAGGATGTAGTGGGCAGAAGAAAAATAGGAATGACACAACAACAGACCAATTGATGAAAAAGGCTGGCTGAACGACCGTATACGTAAGAATGTCATATATATCATTGTAGTCAAATCAAAATGTATTGGCTAACAACAAACCTAACAAAAAAAAAACACTGCTGTGATACCACAAACAGGAGGTGTCACAAGTGTGCATAGCAGAGCTATAGTTCAGGGAAATCACCACAGGAAATCACTGCTTGCTATAGATGCCCTTAAATTGCCACATTTTCATTTAGCTGATTTGTGACATTTTCACGTTTGTGATGTGTGACATTTTCACACCTTCAATGTGACATTTTGAGAGACAATTAACAATTGCCATTACACTGTCCTCAATAGCCTTGCAATTGTCTCAGCTCAGGACATCAACTATTCCCCTGTGGCCCTAAAAGACTACTGTAAGGCCCTTATTAAGGCTTCGATTTCAAGAAACAAGTGGCTCCAGCATGCAAACCTCAGATGCTTAACCACAAAACCTATGTGGTGTTTCCCTGTTACTTAGTAGGGAAGGTTTCTCATCATTGCATCCTCTGTCTACCCCAGCTCCTTCGGTAAGGTAGATGCACTGGGAGTCCAAACAGTATGAACATCAATGCCACCAGGATGTAAAAGGCATTAATGGCCAAGACCGTAGATACATAAATGGCCCTTTGTGTCAATGAGTATTTGTGGCCCCAGCCCTTACATACATTAATTTCTACAAAATGTCATGTATTTCCACACGTGCCGAAGGACCAGCGTGCCATTCAAGAGCCCTGCAATTCTCTCACTTTGCATGCCACCATCACATACGTTTTCCCACCTAAGCCACTGAGAACCTGTAAAATAGTCTAAAAAGGAACAATAGCATCTCAAGAAAGTAGACGTCTTCTCAGGGTTAATCACAGATATCAGGCAGACAGACGTCTATCGTACTGTCTCTGAGTCACCTCTAGACCCAGGATTCACTCCACCCCTATCTCCTCACTCGGTTCACATCTTCGCACTCAGATCCTGCTGCTGGACCATACTCATCCACTCTGTCTGACTCATTTTCAAGCAGCAGGCCCTGACTCTGACCAACTAATTGACTAAGCTCTTGTGCGATCACTCGGCTCATCACTCATTCTGCCTCAACATCATGATTCCCTTTCATTCGTTCACTCGTCCTTCAGTGTATCACGTCCCTTTACCTCCTTATCCTACCCATCAATCAGTTCCTAAATATTTATTCCGTCCAAACACCTGATGCAACCTCATACTCTGCTTGTCCCTTTAGCCTCATTATTTCCCCGTCTCCTTACTGTACTCTTACTCAGTTTCTAGTCCACTATCCTCCTGCCCTATCAGTTTTCACCTATTCTGCAGGTTTCCCATGTGCCCACTCTGTCTCGATAACCTCACCCTGCCTTTCACTTCTTACACTACTTGTAGTCTTCTCCCTTTACCTTTACCCCTACCTGGTCATACTCTCACCTCTCCTCTCACCTCTAAATACCTTCTATATTCTCACCTCTAAAATCCTTTCATACTCTCACCTCTACATCCCTTCTATATTCTCACCTCTACATCCTTTCCATACTCTCATCTATACATCCCTTCCATACTCTCATCTATACATCCCTTCCACACTCTAACCTCTACATCCCTTCCATACTCTCATCTATACATCCCTTCCATACTCTCACCTCTACCTCCCTTTCCTACTCTCTCCTCTAGATCCCTTTCCTACTCTCTCCTCTAGATCCCTTTCCTACTCTATCCTCTAGATCCCTTCCATATTCTCACCTCTAGATCCCTTCCATACTCTCACCTCTACATCCCTTCCATACTCTCACCTCTGCATCCCTTTCATACTCTCATCTACTCAGCCTTCCTTCTTCCATTCTACCTGCTAATAGCCTACCAGACTTGTGCAATCCCATCTGTTCATATTATCATTGCAGACGGTGAGAGCTCAGTGGCAAAACCCTATTACGATACATTTTTACCATATGATTGACAAGGTAAAATTGCACGAAAGCGTGCAAAAACCATTCCTAACTATCACCTACAAATTCTAGTAGTAAATGTGGATATAAAAATGTATAAAAGCCAGCAACACCAGTATTTGGGATTATCCGTTCTACACAACAAAATGCTATCTTGTGAGGGACCCCCCTAGGTGAAATGTATAACAAATAACTGGTGTCAACTCCTGACTTAGCATTTCTTTTCTCGATGAGAAACTCCGTGTTTCTTTTAATTTCCTGTAGATCAATAGTGATCAGTGTACCTTAGGTTCAGAAGCATTGTGTTTCCGATTATTTACGTACTCCTATCACTGGTGAAGGCCGTGATAGAACGTGATTACTTGGAGGAGACCCTACCCTACCACACTTTATTTAGCCATATATTTGTACTATTAGACCCTCCACAGTGCTCCCATTCTACTGAGGATGTGTGTCCACCCATTATACACTCCCTCTTTAGGAAGTATAGGAAGGAGTTTGCTTTTGTAATACTCCATGGATTTACTAAGGGCACGTTTATTGCCCAGCCGCCCCTCCCCCACAAAATTGTTCCAGCACTATTGCTTCACTCTGCTCATAGCCTGTCACTCAGACTTACTCTCTTCACTTTATCATTCTACTACGACTGCTCATTCTGCCCCGTCCACTCACAGTCGCCACCCTGTCATACTGCTTGTAAACTCCCACAGCCCTTACCACATTTTTCTCCTGCCCTTTTCCCTTGGTTGCTCTATCTCACTGTCCCTATCAACTGTCCTTATCATTTAATTCTCCTCCTAATCTCATGGTTTACCTACCACAAGGATGTGCCTTAACCCCACCGGGCACACACCCCTTAATCTGTCCATAATCCCTCATTCTGCTCTTACCAGTATAGCAGCCACACACCCTTCTTCCCCTCACTCTGTCTTTAATCTTGTACGCGACTCCTCATTCTGACCTACCTTTCACTTGGGTACTACTGTTTCTCTCCATTCCTACCACCTCACCTTGGAGTGACTTGTTCATTCTATGTATACCCTCTGCTTCTGCTCCACATCATTTGTCTTACTCCCTCTCACAGCTGCTATCCTCGATTTCTTCTCTTAGCTCCTCCTGTACTCCCCCTCCTTCCTGTACAGGGGGTCTACCTACACCATGGGTCCTTGTAAACATTTTCCCAGGGGCCATAAAGTTTTGTTTGTGATGTGACGTTTAAACAAAGGCTTGATTGTTTATTTACCATCATCTTAATCATAGTGCTGAGTTGAATAAACAGCAGCCTAGTCCTCCTGTTGACCAGAGGGTTACATGTAAAGGTCAGGAGGGCCGTATGCGGCCTCCTGAGTATTACTAACCTACATCCCCTCAGCCTTGGTCTCAGCACCCTTTAATCCTGTGCATTACTGTCACATCACCCATCCATGCCATACACTTAGTGCTCCCCTCAAGTTTAGGCCGGGAAACACATTCCCTGCTCTCAGCATCCAGGATTATCCCTCACTCCCTCCATGCTACACAATGTCCCATCTTCCAAACAGGGCCAGGAAATGTACTTCACCCCCTATGCATATATAGCACACTTTCTGTAGGAGCTGCCCCAAACCCACTCCCTTCAATGCTCTGAGTGCCATTTCCTCCAGTGAAGGGGAAATCCCAATATTCTTTCCCTGAAATGCACTTTGTGTCCTGTAGTGTGCAACAATGTAGGGAGTGTCTCTTCACCCCTCCTAGCCTTTTTTAAAAAACTTACTTTATTGACACTATGAATGCATACGTGGGTTACACCAGCTGAAAACTAAATGGCAAGATCTTCGTACATGTAAAACAGTATTTTCTAACAGTTTTCCGGGTATTTTTTTCTGTCTCTTGACGTTGTCACGCTTTGCAAGATTACGAGCTATATCTTCTCGTCTATGGCAGTTTTTTTCAGTTTCCCATTTGGGGTGAAGCCCACTTTTAACTTTTCAGCGTGCCGCGCAGACTAATTTAATCTCATAATGGGGAAAATAAGTATCTGAGAAGTTCTTGCGTATGCTCGTGTAGACATCTACCGCCACTGTTATGGCTCATTATTTCCGTCTGGCGCTGTCTGCATTTCATGCGTTCAGTCATGCAAATTCCGAGTTATATTTGAGACCTTTACCCACCTCAAATACATTTCAGCTGGTTGTCAGTTTAGTGTAAAGTCACACTTTGCATTCTACTTTAATATAAAACAAAGGGCAGTGATTTAAGGTTTCCTTAATCTGCAGCGTAAAAAAAATGAAAAAAATCCGATCAAAACACAATATGCTTGCCCCATTCCCTAGGTAATTAAAATGGTGGTGAGGAGCTTTTGCAGGATGGTTGCACCAGTGCAGAGTTTATGTAATGTATTCCTCTCTTTTGCCTCACACCCGAGTTTGATTCTCAGCGTACCACGCCTTTCTTTCTTTCCACGTCAGCAAAATGTAACTGAGGCAGAATGCCTGGAGATCATCGATATCATCGACACTCGCAAGAATGGCCTGATCGACTTCTCTGAGTACATCACCTTCCTGCACTACATCGCCAAGAAGTTCCATCAGGACTTGAGCGCAGCAGAAAAGAAGAAGGAAGATGCATGTATGGCGAGTCCTGCACCCGCGACACCAGCTGAGAACTGACCCCGCCTAGGCCACTGCCTCATCTCCTCCACTTCAGAGGGAAGAGAGAGTTTATAATAAAACATATGCTCAAATATTTCCATGCTTAAGCGTTTGAGTAATTGCACGCTTGGTACTGCTGGGTCGATATTGTTGACCGACTTAGACCTCGTTAAAGAAAAACAAGTAAAAGTGTTTAACATTTGTTTATTTACAGGGAGCACAGCTACCATCGGTGCAGCAGATGCACTGGCACCGGGCCTATTGGTGTGAGGGACTCACTACAGCCAATCTATGGCAGTGCTTCACTACCCAACTGGGACAAGATGCCATTGTCCTTCCTTGCATAGGGTAAAAATTGCTGTTTTCTAATGAACTCTCAGAATTTTGCATAGCACCTACATGTCACCATTTGTACTCTTCTGCAAATTGAGGGTCTTAGGGCCAGATGTAGCAACTTTGCAAATTTCGAGTTGCAATTTGAGAGTCCGAGCGACTCGCAAATTGCAACTCGCAATTTGCAATGCAGAACGGTGACGCTATGGTGTCGCAAAGCCCCACCTCATTAATATTAATGAGGTGGGTCGCAAATTGCGGCCCCATAGCGACTATGAGCACTCACGGGTATGGAGGCCTGCTGGGACCAGCAGACCTCCATGTCCGTGACTGCTTTGAAATAAAGCAGTTTTTTTTTTCAAGTGTAGCCCGTTTTCCTTAAAGGAAAACGAGCTGCACTTAAAAAAAAAAACCAAAACCTTTAGTTTCGGATTTTTTCAGGGCTGGTAGTGGTCCCTTGGACCACTGCCTACTCTGAAAAAATATTGGTGGGTCCACTCACAAAGGGGAAGGGGTCCCATGGGGACCCCTTCCAATTTGCGAGTGGGTTACCATCCACTTCAAGTGGATGGTAACTGCGACTCCATTTGCGACCGCGTACGCCGTCGCAAATGGAATTGCATACCACTGCGAGTCGCAAATAGGAAGGGAACACCCCTTCCTATTTGCGACTCTGAAATGCATTTTGCGAGTCGGTCCTGACTCGCAAAATGCATTTCTGCATAGCAAACTCCGGTTTGCGACTCGCAAACGGCGATTTTTGCCGTTTGCGAGTCGCAAACTGGTTGCTACATCTGGCCCCTGATCTTAGTCCCATGTTTTTTGGTAGGCTATTACAACATCCAGTAAATACAACTATCGAAGGGTCCGTATTTACAAAGTATGGCATTGCTGCAGCATATGGATTTTTTATGTTTTGATTAAAGGGTAGCTCGTGGAATCTAAGTGCGAGGGTTGTTAAGGCTTTGTGCTATCGCAAAGTGATGTAAAGCTACACATAAATACACTTTCCAATGCAAATGGTATTTTATGCTGGAAAGGTGTCCTATTCCCATCAAAAAAAGGAAACTTCAATTGCAGTGTGTCACTTTGTGTCAAGAAGGCATTACTAGGACGTTACTTTGGCATATCAGCACACACACACACACACATGCACACGCATAAGCTTTGACGCAAAGCTTCATCTGCTAAGACAGACACATGGGGCTTTGTGTCAAAAAGTAACACCTCCTTGAAGCAGATATTGGGATGGGGAAATGTGTTAGTTTCTCTAACAAAACCCAAGCACTGCATGTGTGCTTAAGTGCACAGTACTCATACAATGCATGAACTCATTTTGAATTTCTCCAGGCACAGGAACATGTACTGATAGGATATTCTACCAATACAAATCCTATATTACAGTGGCGGACAGCAGTTTTAGGAGGGAGGGGGGCGGGCGGGAAGCACACTCACTCTTTCACACACACACACGCATATCCATTAACAACACTCATCAACATTCAAACATACAATACACGCACGCACCAAACATTCATTAAAAAAGATCACACACACACCTTCAGCCTCGGAGGTCCCACGTGGGTTGGGACTGCTGCCTTCCCTCACTGGCTGACCTTAGGTCAGCCAATAAGGGAAGGCAGCAGTCCCAGCCTCGTCACAGATACTGCTGCCCCGACCCCACTCAGTGACGAAGTGTCACTGATTGACACTCGCCCTGGACGCTTCAGGGCTTAAACCTGAAGAGCCCAGATCGAAGTCAATGGGTGGTGCTTTCCTCGTCACCCGGGGGAGGGCCTTGAGGCACCTTTGCTGAACTGAGGTCACAGCTCCTATGGGCGTGACCTCTTCAGCCCAGCAAAGTTCAGCTCAGGCAGCCAGGAGTCTGCGCAAATCGTGCATGTTTGCTCCTAGCTGCCTGACCTGAACATGAAGAGTGACTGTCAGGTTGATCTTTGCCCAGCCTGACAGACGCTCTTCATGAGGGGCAAAAGGTGGGGGGGCGTGGCCCCTCTGCCCTAAATGACTGGCTGCGCCTGCTATACTAGACTCTGCATCATGGCACAAGGTTATACGTCAAGCCAAGCAGACCTAGTTGAGTGGCAGCATGGGGCAAGACAACACCTGCAGGTCAACTTTAGTAGATGTGTATCTCCGCTGTCTTTTCCAGTGACGGCTCCTCCACAATGGCGGAGGAGTGACGCCCCCCTGGCAAAGAGCCAGGAGATTAAAAATTAAACAATAGTTCCACTATTGTTTCATTTTCCATCAGGGGCGGGCTGCCCACGGGAGGTGGGAGGGGGAAGAGGAGAGAGTGCACATGTGTGTTTGGCCCGCCGTCTTAGGCCGGCCAAACATACATGCGCACTTAGGTTTCTCCAGCCTGGTTGTCTTTTAAAAAAAAAATTTTTTTTTTGTTATTTACCCTTTCCCCTCCGCCCCAACCCTCCTCCCCCCCTTGAACCCTACCGCCAATGAGATTTGCGGTGGCCTCCGGTGGTCTTTTCCCTCTTGTGCAATGCCGCACTGTAAAGTTGGCTGCTGCACTGTGTGGAAAAAATAGTAAATCTGGTCCTATAATTTGCTCACCAACTTTCACATCTTTTACTCATTTCTGGGCACTTCTCCTAGTTCACATTTTGCATGATTTTTCCTTTTAAAATGTGAACGGGAAAAATTACTCGATGTGCAATCCAAGCTCGTCTGCATATGTGATAATATTGGGTTAAACAGAATTTGCCATTTCTCCCAAATCAAGATTACAACGGGAGAAGGAAACAGCCTGTTAAAAAAACTAAGTGGGGCGCTATAATTTTGCAACTGAAGTGTTGCAAAATGTTTCAACTTTATAAAAAAAATCACATACAAGGAGGATTCGCAAGGTTTTTTCCCTACAAAATCTAATCTTTGCAGGGTTTTCCTTCAACTTTCATTTGCTATGTTGTCAACACTAGGAAACTAGCAAGTTTAAAAAAACATTATGAAATGGACAAGAGCTATGTGTGAATTTGCATATCCCTTTGGGAAAGCGAGAGGAGATTCTGTGTGGGTGGAAGTGAAGCACTGATTTCAATATTGCGAGAAAGGGCAAGGGGGGGTCACACGCTCCGTGTGAAGTACTAACGAGAGACAGAATGACGACGGGGGCGTAGAGAAGAATGAAAGTAACTCTGAGGAGAACAAAAGAGGAGGAAATTGATATCGAAGGAATGATGGTGAAATGAAACAGGGTTTGTGATTGAAACTAAGTACTGGATAGCCGTAGTGGGGAAACAGGAGAAGGAATGACATTTAAGACAGTGCGCCTGAGCTTGAGTGATGGCGACGAGGAGGGCACAGAGGAGGTGAGGATGTAACTCTGGGTGTATGACGGTAGCACAGGGGAGGGCACAGAGGAGGTGAGGATGTAACTCTGGGTGTATGACGGTAGCACAGGGGAGGGGTGGAAACAAAGAAGCAGCAGCTTGGTGAAGATGCACAGGGACTGTATTGAAGTAAATGCGTTGCCTAGTTTGTGACTTGCTACGACGTTGATTAGTTATGTATTAGCAGGAGTGAGAGACGATTAACCATGGAAAAGAAGATTTCGGAATCAGCCCTTCAGGAAAGAGCAGGAGATGAAACTGGAAGAAATAATCCAGTCTGGCATGTGGAAGAAGTAACGGCGGACGAGAAGAAAAGTAACGGGTTTGAGAGAGTTGTTTGCGAAACAGCTGGCACATTCAGCCCCTCTCTCCATCCAATGAGTCTGTGCCATATGAATGGGGCGTCAGTGGCAACACGTTCATTAAATGTGTCTTCCCTTACCCTCTCTTCGTCAACAGCTTTTATGCAAGGACATTCGGAGCCCAGCGAATATTTAGATCCCTCTGCCAGTACCATACAGCCTTGAAACACTTATAGGATCCAAATAATGTGGCCACATAACACCAATCCGAGTCACATTGCTGCGGCTACACTTAAAAACATGCATGGCTTTCAATACCTGTTGTATTTCGCATAAATCAATTTAACTGGCTTAGTTACCTACAGAGACAACTAACTCCTGCAGGTGGACCGAAAGCACGAAGTGAATAAAACATTTTCTAGTTTACGCGACAAGAATTTTCAATTCTATTAAGAACACGGAGGCGAGGATTATGCTGTCTCTTTCTTTTACTAAACTTTCACAGCAGCCCAAAACATTAAAGGAAAAAACTACATTTCCGAATGCACCATAATATCATGTCACGTGCTCCAATCACCCATTGTGACCTTCGTCTATAAGAGTCCTGAACCTAAACGTCACATCCTCTTTCTTTGCTGCTTGGCAGCAGATAAGTGCCATTTTGTTCTACTCTCGTGTTTTAATTGTCGATAATGCGTGTTTAATCTTATATTTACATTTGATGTAGCGTCGCGATTTCGCACGCTCTTTTAAGTCGAAGCAAGGAGCAATAGCTCAGTGGTAATGTCATCTGCCTCTGGTGCTGCAAGCTCCCTAGGACAAGGGTTTGAATCCTACCATGGCTGGTAAAAGTTGATTTAGTGCCGTATTTTAATTGTTAAATACTGTGATTACACTGGGGAGTGGAGCGGGAACACAGCACGCGCTGCGCGCAGTCTGTCTTCAGTGGCGGTATCTATTTTGACCGGCATGCGCATTTTACGAGCCGATCCATTTCTTGAAGTGTTTCTCTTCGGATCGGCTCGTAAATTGAAAGTTTAGTAAAAGAAAGAGACAGCATAATCCGAGCCTCCGGTCCTGACATAGAATCTTGTATTTTGCTTGAGAAACTAAACTACAAAGGACAAAACTGTCAATCAAGCATTTTCACGAGTAGCCCCCACAAATGTTATATACCCTGCTGGAAGAACCCAGACTTCCATTTCACAAAAGTCTTAAAAATTTATTCATTAACCCGCTCCTGTTGACTCGATTCCGACAGATCACTACCCATTCCTAGTGTTGTGAACCCATTAATTTTCGATGACACACACCATAGATTTCCTTAGCCCCCCTACAGCAGTGTGCACAGCCCTGGCCTCTGCAGAGAAAAGGAAAACTAACAGGTAGTCCCATTCTCTCCTTTGAGCGTCACTCACAGGAAAGTGGGGTTGTCAAGTATAATTATGAACCATAATTTTGACGTCTTCCTACCACCCACCACACTCCCCCGGAATCCGGATAAACACATACCTTGGTAGTATGTGATAATTAGCAATTATAATACGCTAATCCAATACAAGTCGTATTTATCAGGATTATCACTTTATTAAAGGATAGTATGTATGAAGTAATGAATATTCTTCCAAAGAACATAATATAAATTCCAAACATTCTTTATCACATTTCCCGAAACAGTTAGTCTAGGAAACTCCCTATCCTCATTGAGGCTTTCTGTATTATGCGGTTGTGTCCCTGAGTCATGTAGTACCTCAGACTCACACATGTCTACTGGAGACCTGGTGGCAGTCAGTATAGAGCCCTGAAGGTCAGCCTGTCCCTCAGTGTCTGTCATCTTTCTTCTTCCTCCCTAAATGAGGGCCACATATACCCTTTCTTGTTCTGTAGAACAGGTAGCAACACTTCTAATTCAAGCCCCATGGTGAGCGAGGGTCACAATCTAGCTACACACCAAGCTTTAATTCGAAGCATCGGAAGCAGGCGACATCTGAAAGCCCGTTAGTGCAGAAACAGGAATCCTAACACAGTTATTCATCTGGCAAAAGTTTTAAATCCGAACTGCAGTTAACAATAGGCAGTCCAAAAGTTCCTTTTTAATCTGAGCATTGTGGAGGAAAAGACATAGAAATTTTGCATGCACTAAAATAAAATATTATTCTGCAGACTCATCACAAGCAAAATAATATGCTAAATGAATACACACATATCAGAACTATGGCTTAATACAAACTAATCAACCTCTACTCTATTTATTGACTTTTGTTCTATTTAGTGTGTGATATGTTCTTTGAACTGCGTTCTGATAATTTACATTTTGGCTGCTCTTTTTGAGTACCTAAATAAATAAATTAAAACATATGCAGGGGTGCTAAACTATAGGTCTTGGCACTCTGGAGGAACAGCGGAATCTGCACTAGACTTCTGGAGCTCCATGCTGTGCTTTGCTGCTACACGGAGGTTCCAGTTGTGTGGTCTTGATGACACTGGTTATTTCTAGATTTCTAGGGGCATAACATCTTTGCCTATTTCATTCAAGATTTCAGGGGTGATAGGAGGCAGAAGTGACAAATTCAAAGAGCTGGACTCAACACCTGCACCCTTGAGACAAATCCTAGACTCCTGTTTTACAGAGACCTCAATTGATCTGGACTCATTGACTTTTCTTGGAGTGAGCTTAATTTGTAAATTAATTTGATGGGGATGTCCTAGATCCCAGAAGCACCTGGTGATTCACACCCAATTACATGATAATAGTAACAGCTGTCAGTCTAAAGTGAAAGGAGAAGGAAGTGGGGCAGGGAAATAAGAAAGTGAAGATAGAAGACCAGGAAGAAGGGTGGAGGAAGGGAAACAGAAGTAGATAGAGGAAGTTGAAGGACAGGGTAGAAGTGGAGGAAAGGAAGTAAGGACGAGCCAACGCAAAGGGGTAAATGGGAAACAATTCTAGTTAGATGAGGAGCCCGGAAAGAGGCCCACAATGGGAGAAACTTAAAAAAGAAGGAGACAGTGAAAAGAGGGGTCAAAGAGGGAAGAATGAGAAAGTCGTGAAGATTAGAAATGGGGCACACGATTGGAAGTAAGAACATTTGAAAAGATGATCAGATAGAGCCAGAGAGATTAGACTAGAAGTAAAGTCGAGAAGACCAAAATAAGGGCACAAACTACTGGAAGAGAAATGCAGACTCATGGACAAGGACTGAACTAGGGATCAGTGGATGGATGGGACTAGTTTAGGGCGCGCGAGAGAAGAGGTACTATAAGTAAAGACAGAAAGGAGCACAGATATGCCAGAGAGCTCACGTTCGCTTACAGAGCAGATTCCCTGCGGCATGTCTCCCCCTGCCAAGGGAGCCTGTTCCGCATATCTTCCAGCTCCACGTTTGCTAGACACATCTCTTTGGGTATATGGTTTGCATTTCACTGAGGGCTGTGTGTGTGTTCAAGGTAGAGATTGTAATCCATTTTGTATAATTTCTCAGGCAAATACTGCCTTAGGAGGGGAGTACAAAAAGCTGTCAGTTACAAGAATATGTGAGCTGGATGACAAACATTCATTTGTGTTGACACGCCACACTGTGTGGCTGCGGTCTACCTAATGTTCCCAAATAATGACTAGTCACACCGTTCAGAGTTGGGCTTTCAGCCAGGTTACACGTTTTCTAAAGAAGGTTCTTGTGATCTTGTATCCGCCCAACTGGTGCCTCAGTTAAACGTTTAGGAGAAAGTCAACATTTATTGTTGGTATTGCTTCCCAAATAAAATACATATTCGCACAAATGAAAAAAAATATTTTCAAAGTAATTCTTAAAATCCAAACAATCCACAGAAACATGTTTGCCCCTAAGACAGCTAACATTTCATAATTTTTTATCTCGTTCAATATGGGTTGTAAAACAATCATTACATATAACAATTGAATAAACATGAACAAAGTGACTGGTTCTCAGGTTGTGAAATTAAAAAAGTTTAAAAAAACTTTGCCCCTATTCTCAAATACATGGTACAAAACGCATTAATAAATGCCAGTAGTTTCAGCTGTTGAATAAAGAAAAGGGTTTTAGCAATACTAATGTACATCGCATGTCCAACAAAGGCAATAATTTGTCCTGCTTGGACGGGCATATTCAGGACTCTGAATTGATGGAAATACACACCTACCTCCAGTGCTTAATTTGTAAATAAAAACGTGCCAGTGCCCAAAGCTCTCATCTGAAACACGCTGCTGCTGCAATTAAATGTGCGAGCAGGGAATACCGAGGCAGCGTAAACCTAAAGCCATCTCGGGCCTCTTTAATCCATTTACAGGCACTCCCTGCTCCGTCAGCTCACCCTTGCAGCTTTCTCCCTTTGTGAGGCTTCTTCGTTTTCCTCTTCCTCTGTCTTTCCCATGTGTGTTTTCCTCACAGTAAATGCTTAAGGCAATAAAATAAGTGCCGGCCTTAAAAAATAAGTGCTGGTGCCCCGCACTGGAAACCACCGGCTCATATTAAGCACTGCTTACAATACTATGGTTTTCTCTGTTGATCTGCCTGCAAGGAAGCAGATCGACAACCTTCTTTGTGATTCTCATATCATATATCAGCCCATGACAACAGCCTGCAGCACAGATGCATACACAATTGTGCAATGACACAAAATTAAAACTTGGGTACTCATATCTACGACTCTTTTTAAAGTCCCAACTTATTGTGAACAAAGCTAATTTTGTTCTAAAAATGTTCTGGAACCGGTAGTCTCAGCTCTTCTCTGCTTGGGGAAAAACACCCTCATCAGATGTTGGACGAATGAGTTGTGTACCAGCTTCACTTTCTTCTGCGGAGTCTTTCTTAAACAATGGAGTATCAACACCCACAGTATCATACTCATTCATGTCCAAAGTACTCGGGGCTTCAGCCTGTTAGAACGACAGCATGGCTAACCACCGGTTCTTTCAGTTTATGGAAAATCAAGAGTTTTTGTGAGACCTCTTTACCCCCTTGCTTTGTAGTTTTGTGGGACCCCTATGGTGGTGAAATACCTTCATGTACAATCTCAAATGACATCCGGATTCAGCTTCCTGGGTGACCACTTCAGACTATAGCTTCTTTGTATTCTGCAGGCAAGATTCATCAGCAACCTAGTTTGTTTATTGTTCTTCTCAATGGATGGCTCAGTCTTCCTCGAGGCAGTGTTGAGGATGACTTTCTCAGTAAATGCTTCATGCAACTTGAAACTGGTGCACAGCTGTGGTCATAGGGGAATAACCTGTGTTCTCATAAGATAGAGAGAAGCTGGGCCAATTCAATATTCTCATATTTCGCACTGGCAGTACAAATGTATGGTTTGATTGTTGGCACAAGGAATTCAGCTTAGCTGTAGGTTTGGGGCAATCTAAGCGTGATTTTGAAGTTTTGGTAGGCATTCATCCCCTTGCTTGATTGTACGATCCTCAAAAACAGCCTCATCATCTACAAAGCTGCCATGACACACCTACATACCTGTCTGGCTGACAAGCTCTGTGGTGGCTATAGGCATAACCACAGCCAGGATACCATTAGACTGGGGGCCTTCTCCATCTATGAACTCAGGAGCCGAAACAAAATCCCTGTTTCCATGAAGGATCGCCTCAACATTTCCTCAATTTAGGAAAATGCTGAAAGCTGGCCTCTTAAAATAACATTACATCACAATGCAGTAGCCCCTCATGTCTGAGAACCCAGTTACTTCATGTGGGCCTTTGACTCTGCATAAAGCTTTGCTCAGACTCCTACAGCTGGTGCAATCACCGGCCCAAATTAAGAAAAGGCCTATGAGTATTAAGGGCTCAAGGAGACAAAACCCTGGGAATCACTGTTTTACTTACTATGTAAACCACTATTGGAAGAACTCGGGGCCTCGATCAAGGTTTTGTGGATGAGGAGTCAACCTGTAAATCTGTGGGACATCTGTCCTACCAAACTTGCTTTTCCACCACTCGAATTAAGGGATGCCAGGGTTCACACCAGTGAAACATCTGCTCTACCTGTGCTTTAAGCTTTTGACTAGGCTGCCCTTCAGCCAAGGATGCCACCAGGTCACAGTGATGGTTATCCTTCCCTACTTAGGGCTGTGCAACCAACAATCATTTTCCCTTCTTGTATCTTCCATGAAATAAATGGTGGACAAGGGCGGAGGAAATGTTAAATGGGCTCCATGTGTAGGGAATAAGCTTCTTGTGTGTCAGGGCCATATATACGTGAATCAGAAAAACCAAACTCATGCTTTGGGAGTCTTGTTTTCTCTAAATAGTAGTTTGTAGAGATTGTGCATGCTTGACAAACTTGAAAGCTGTGAAAGGAACCACGGTGGTGACAGTTTACTTCAAAGGAGAAAGCCCTGTCAGGCAATTGGGGATCTCTAAATGTAGTACGCGGCCCTCTGTCAATATGGTGGAGGGTTCAACCTCTTAACATTCTCTTAGGGATAAATAAGGCCCTTGGGCATCTACGGGTCTAACTTTTAGTTGGATTTTCTATTGACAGACATGCAGATTCGAGTTTCCATGACCAATAACCCAATTACAAGCCTCAAAGCTGGAAACATATCAATATTATCACATGAGAGCCCCACTCAGCTTGACGAGGCACAGGAAGTGTGCAGCAGCTACACTATAAAGCAACCAACATGCTACCTGCAAAGTTGGACAGGCCTGTAGGTCAATCAGGCAGTGCCCCGTGGGCTGGTCTGACATGTCAGTGTGTGAGCAGTTTTTTTTGGCTGCTAGTGGATCTGTTTTATGGTCTGCTGGGTGGTCTTTACCATTGATTTACCTGATACTAAAACAAATATTGCCTTCAGCAGGCTCAAATCCATGCAATCTCCTATAACTTGAAAATAATTATATGGCATGTTTTAATATGTTCAACACTGCGCCAATTTGCTATTATGGGTCACATTTTTAGCCTTTTAACTCACAGATGGCAGCCACTTTATTTAGCTGCTGGACCTACTTTCTGTCCCAGTCTAACCCTGTCTTCCTGTGTGCACGGTGCTATTAAGCAAAAGGAACTTTATGAGTTTCCACTGAACTGCTAGTTCTGACACCAACTCAGGGCGATAAAAGAGCACTCTGGGAACACCCAGCACACCTAGAGATAGGTCAACCCTTCAGTCCCCTTCTCTCGTTCTACCAGGGGCGCAGCCATAACTGGTGTGGCAGGTGCAGTGGCACTGGAGCCCATTCAACCCCGATAATTGCTGCTGAATTTTACTACCCAACAGCTGTCAAAGAAGCCAATTTTCTTGCTTCCACCAGGGCACATGGCATCCTTGTTATGCTGCTGAGCTCCAGTGTCACTCGTTGCAAGGGTCACTGAGGATCACAACTTGGTTTTCATCCTCATAAATTGACCAGAGAAAGGAAGAGAAAGGCAGGAAATGAAGACAGGAGGAGGAAGAGAAAGATGGGAAACCCTGACAAAGGAAGAAAGCAGGAATGAAAAATAATCTGCACTACTTAGTTAAAGAGAAACACATTGTAGGGTGGTTAAAGAAAGAAGCATGAGGAGGAATCAAGATTTGGCAGCACTGGCCATCCACAGCCCCAACATTCAGCAGCACATCAGCTGGCTTTTATGACTAACCACTGGTGCATTTATTTATGTATTTTTACAAAGTGAACACAGTTTAGCTTCACCACTGCAGACGTTGGAGCACAATAGCAGATCCTGGGGCAACAACGGTTCATGCCTCCCTTTGTCACATTCATAAAGCCGCTTCTCATGATACCCTTAGTCGAGTGTTTTGAACTAGGAGGCTTTGCACAGCAGATCTGTAAGAGGGTTGTCTAAATATCAACTACAGAAATATCGACCTTCCATGCTTGGGGAAGTATAGATTTACTTTTTAAACTCCACATCTACCTACTATGATGATATCGTAAATATATGTGCAAGTCAATATTAAAAACTCTGGCCTGATTTATACTTTTTTTGCACCAGATTTGTGTCATTTTTTTTTTTTACGCAAACGTACGAAATATAATTGAATTTTGTAAGTTTGTTCCGCTTGTGCGTCAAAAAAACAGCACAGTGATTTGGAATGCTACCTAGAGGGACTGACAGTGGTTAGACTACTTAAAAGTAGTTGTTCCATCACCTTTTGGGTGTTGGAGTGCCAGCAGTATGCCTGGAAACCTAAGACTGGCATAGCTTTCCAATCCTGCTACTGCCAATGTTAGTAAATTATAAAAAGTAGTAAAGTTGCATCCATTCAAGGACTACTGCAATGGGCGCAGATGTGCTACTTTTTTGGAAAACTAGTCCTAACTATATTGAAGTTCCTGATTGAAAAAAAAAAACAAATTAAAACCTTAGCGAAATCAGGATGGAAAGAAAAACTGACATAGACATAGCAGATCCCTACTACCAAGCCAATAATTCTTTTATTTAGGCATTGTTACACCCCAAACAAGCCCAAGAAGCTACGCCCCTGTATCTGCTGCTAATAAATGATGCTAAATATGACAACCAGACAGAAGTTATTCACAAACAAGCCACAGCTAGGATAAAAATACCACCCTGTCGGAGATTCCCAAGGCAATGCTGTTTATTGTGGCAGAACGCATCTAACTGTACCCGAAGGGGTGTATTGCAGATCACTGCAGCCCATGTGGTGCAGGACCACCCATCATTCTGGGAGCCCCATACAGTCTAACGCCTCTGGAAGTTCTGAGCTGTTGAAGTCTTGCCTGCTCCTCATCACCTTCTGAAGTTGGGCCCCATCAATGTGTATAACAGAGGGCAGCTCATAGCATTAGTACTACTGTTCAGGGTGATAATACTAGTCCAGGCTAATTTTTATTGTGCCAACACGATGCATATAAGCATTACCCTCAAGCTAACCAAAATAAGGGGGTGCACCCAGGCACAATATTCATAGATGCACTAAGAGTAACTTTCATGATGCAGCGATGGAACTGCTTGGACTGCCAGCGGTCTTCACAGATGCAGTGTGGCATCTTTACTGATGCACTCACAGGGTTTATAGCGATTCAGTGACTTTGTCGCTAGTGAAGCGGTGACAGGACGTTAATGATGAAGTGATACGGCAGAGAAGAATGCAGGAGAAGGGTGTTAAGCGATTCAGTGACAGGACCCTCAGTGTCCAGAGACAAGTCCTTTAATAGTGCAGCAAGAGGCTCTTTAGTTAAATAGTGACAGTGTCTTGAGTAAAACAGTGACGGGATCACCACTGATGCAATCACATGGTAACATGATTTTCTGGCAATACAAAAAAGAAATCTTTAGGGAGGTAGTAACAGGTTCCTAGGCGATACAGTGACAGGGCATTGATTGACTGTGTCTGGAATGGCGATAGTGTCATGAGTAATTCAATCTCAGGGTCTTGATGAAGTGGTTGGTTAATTAGTGATGCACTTACACGGTATTTGGTGACACACTAACCGAGAACTGATTGCTTTAGATGGTCTTGACTGATGCATTGACAAGGGTTTCAGTGAGGCACTTTCAAGGTCTCTAATGCGCTGTTGAGAACACGATTAAGAAAGATTCGCTGTTGATGCTATGAAGAGTTGAGTCTTGTTGCTTGCTGGATGTTGGTAATGCAGCCCCTAGGCCTTGAATGATGCAGTGGTGGTAGTGCTATAAAGATGGACGAGACCTATACGGTGAACAAGATTTAAGTTGGCCTGCCCCTATAGTCTGTGAAGAACTCTCCAGTAACCACCTCCCAACCTTTCTTTGTTTCACTGAAAGCCCTTCTTTCTTCGCAAATACAATGATTTCCAGCTGGCTGCATGTGCAGTTGACAGAAAACACCTGGTTAAAGAGCACAAAAGAAAAGCCAACAAAGTCTGAAAGTAAATAAGTCCACCCTACCAAGCTCTCAGGTGCTCGACTTGGCTCCCCTTCCCGTTTTGTCACGGGAACAAACTGTAAAGAGATGCCACTAATCACACATGGCCTGAGGTATAAAACCAGCAACACCATGCTTCGTCACCACTGTCCTTGTTCTCCAGCTCATCCCTCCCAATCCTCGTCTCCAGCTTGGATCTTGGTAAGTTGGTATTTTTGGATTCATGCAATGTCTTATTTTCATTGACTGCACGGTGAGTATTTCTGAATGATCCTTGGTAGGGATCCCCTGATGAACACTGCTTGTATCTACGAGGCGGATGCCAACTCAGACCACTCCCTTCAGACATACAGAGGCCAATCTGTTCTCTAATCCCCAAGAACAGGTTAGTCAACTCATCTGAAGACCGCTGTCTCCCGCTAGACTTGTACAGACAGGAGGGACAACATTTTCAGTGATGAGGCAGCCGAACCCAACGAGCTTCAGCAGCTCCTATTCTCGCTCAGATTTAAGAGTCACCATGTGCATTTCGCCCTAAGCCATACAACAGCCCATGGATGATGAAAAATCTTTGAAACAACAGGTCGTACCCATTTATAGTAGAACACCTTGAAAAGGTGATTTGACACTGCATGTTACACGCAAATAGAATGAAAAGCACTAAAAAATAATCCCACTCAGAACCCTGAGGTGAAAATAATCTATGTTTTTTTAAGGGTAATACCGCTACAATTTTATGTTGCACAAGGGTGTCAAACCCCTGCAGTGTTGCGAATATGCTTTCCTAATTTACATTTTAAAGATACAACTAAACACGTACGAAAGGCGGCAGACTCCCAACCCAGGACTGGGCTTTATTACTACATCACAACAATAAAAAAATGTTTTTGTTGTTTCTCACTTCTGCATAACTGCAGCATGTGACAACATTTTCAAAATCCTTTTTAGGATATCAGAAAGATATGGAAACCCATGTATAACATAGATTTATAGATGAGTAACTATTCATAGTGGGATGTTTTCGCCAGTAGGTTTGGAGTAACATTATATAGACAAGTAAAGCAAATCTCAAATTGTCCATGATGCCACTTAAAACCTCAAAGTGGAAAAACATTCAATTTCTTCACTTGTTAATCATCTACAACTGCATGCTATGTGTGCCCTGTGCAACTCTCCTGCATGCACTTTCAACATCTATGCCAGGGCAGTAGAATAGTGGGGGAACCATGGTCAACATTGCTCCGCTCCTAAAAATAAAACAAAAATACTTGCTCTACTGCCACCAATCCTTACCACCCTCCACATTTATCCCTCATCCACCCCAACTAAAAAATAAATGATCTGATGTCCTGTTGTGCGGTGTAACTCCAGGGGGGGTGTTTGGGGTGTTACACCCCCACTAAAAAATGTATTCTGCAGTAAGTAGTTGGGTACAAATGCTTTAAGTCTGGTAATGTGAAGTGCCTGTCAAATTTCACTTGGGATTTTTACATGTCCACATTTATAAAAACACACATTGTGTCTCGTCTATGTTTCGAAGGCCTTAAAAAATGTTGCTCAGTGTGAAAAAAATTGTGTTTCAAGTACCCCAAATAATCTGCACTCCTCTCTTTTTCCACTATCATTTAGAATCCCCTCATGTCCTGCTTTTCAATTCATGTTTTTGACAAGATATCCTAGTGCAGTGGTCTTCAAACTTTTTAATGCCACGCCCCCCCAGCGGATAAATAAAAATCATTGGGCCCCACCTCAGAATTTTTCACAATTATTTTATAAAGATGTCAATGTTTAAGTATGTCCAGATGTATTTAAATATTGCAGTTAACTACTGTTACCTTTATAAAAGTGCAATAACATGTTTCTGCTTTAAAAAAAAAAAAAAAACTGTTATCTGTGCAATGCTTTTTTTGCCCGGAACCTGGCGCCCTCCTGGGATCACTTGAGGCCCCCCTAGGGGGGCCTGCCCCCCAGTTTGAAGACCCCTGTCCTAGTGTGATTGTTGGGAAATCTGAAGCTCAACCCCCCCCCTCCAAATCATACTGGCCAAGCTATGCCCCCGGTCCTGTCACTAACCCAAACCCTCTCTTCAACTCTCCCCATCCTTCACCCAAATATAAGTAAACACCTGGCCATGCTTCACCCAGGTATAAACACTTGGCCTCTAGCCACCCTGCTGCACCGCCCTTGGCATTCACCCACTCACCTAACCTGGAAAAAAAATACCTGTCTTCCTGTCACCCACACCATGTGCAACCCCTCTCTCCCCCTTCACAAGGCTGTGCTCATCCACTCGCATTGAGAGGGAGATCGGTCACAAGCTCTGTGATAGCAGCCTGTCAGAGCATATATTTTCTCATGTCGGTGCTGGTTTCCATAGACCTGCTGCCAACAAATTAAAACGGTTGATGGTGCCAATGTACTGCCTGCTTTCTACCAGTCCCTTGGGTCTGTGGAAACCGGGGAGAGTGGTAGAAGGCGGGTAAGGCTGACAGTTGCCATTTCATTAACTCTCAGGGACATCTTAAGGATTTTCGGGGCCGTGGGCCAAACATAGTTTGGGGGCCCTTGTTAGGAACACCTTTACATTTATAACCCAGTTTGGTGTTTTTCACACCCTCTTTGGTCTGGCCGCTGACACTGCACAGGCACACTGGTGCAAATTCTAAATGTGTTTCCATCTAATATTCAGGGATAGCGATGTGTGTTTTCATTATCGTAATATAGCAGCAGCTCACTAATATTATTGAAAATAGTCACTGCAGCAGACTGACACCTCTCATATGTGAGTTCCTGTTTTGATCTAAAATTATCTTTTTTATGGATGCTGCAGGGTGTTGAAAAACAAACATTTCTCTGCAAAATATCGGTAATAGTCTTCCACCCATCACCTGTATAAAAAAGGAGTTAAATGAAAATGGAATTTAAAACAATCTGGCCCAAATGTATGGGGATTTAGCGCAGGGCAGCACAGCAAGTTACATATGTAGTATCTACAGTTTACGGTGCATTCCTGTCGCCGTTTCCATGGTGCAAGGTTGTCTGCGTTGTAGGCATGATTGTTTTTGTGCAGAAAGGGGCTCCTTCCTGCGCAAAAGCGTTCCTGGGAGGCTTTTTCCTCTTTCTATGTGTGACCACATAGAAAGAGGAAAGAACAGGGAGAAATAAAGACATTTCTCCTTGCTGCGCCTACCCTGGGGAGGGGCAAGGTTTTGGTGCATCCCAGATTTACAGGCTCTGGTAATTCTGGGGATGCATCAAAATCCATGGGTGTTGCATGGGAAAACCCTCACAACGCCCATGTAATGCCTCCCTGGAGCAGAGTAACGCAATGCAGTGATTTACGCTGCCTTGCCTTACTTTTTATCTAAAAAGGCAATTAAAAACAACTCGAAGTGACTTTGCTTGGCCTCAAAAGATATAGTTGAGAGGTTTGTGTTGCTGCTGCATCACTAAAAGTGACGGCGGCGCAAGCATCTCATAAATATACCCCTTTATGTTTAAGAATCATTAAAGGTCATCAGGAGAGGACTTTGTGGAGAACAGACCCGGAACTAGCATAGCAGGGGACCCCCTGAAATGCTGGGGCCCTGGGCCATAGCCCACTTTGCCCATGCCTTAAAAAGTGTCTGTCAACTCTCTTGGATTTATACAGATCTGGGAAAGGCGGTGGAACACAAGAGACGAGAGAGCTTCCCTTTGTGATGTAGTAACAGTGTGAAACAAGCTTTAGTTACATCACTACAATAAATAACCAGATTAAATCCAGTTATTCACGATACAGGCTTCCAATAGAAATCAAATACAATATTGAGATTGTCTGCTACAGCACACGGGGCCCACCAAAGTGCAGAATATGGATAAACCATTTTTTGCCTACCGTAGGTTATATTATCCATCTTAAGACTAGAACTGTAAGCAGACATTGCCTACAACTGCAATTCATTACCTAGCCCACACCTATTCAATGGTGCACACCTGGCACCACTTTCTCTCACATGAGCAGAGACAGGGGAAGCATAAGGGAAAGTGGTAGGAAAACGGGATATACTACCAACAAGAAAGCTCTCAATTCAGAGTTTGAAATCCAGGGGGCAGTGGTAGCTCCCACACTTTGGTTACAGAATAAGTAATTGGCATCAAAGGGTCAACCCAGATTCACTCCATTTGTAACCTGTTTAAAGGTAATTTAGGGGGTAAATATCAATGGTCAAGCAGCTTATGGCCTGATCTAGGATTTGGCAGATGGGTTACTCCATCACAAACATGACGGATATCTCATCCGTCCTATTACCAGTGTGATTGAAAATAATGCAATTGTAATAAGGTGGGTGGAATAGCCGTCACTTTTGATAACGAGTAACCGGTCCGTCAAATTCTAAATCAGGCCCCTAGTTGAATGTAAGGTGGCAAGGCACTTTAGATTGAATGCACACCTGCCACCTTAGCTTCTCAAACTGCCATGTTTAAGCTAAGATGGCACCTGCCATTCTGATGCCAGGTAAAGCTAGCAGAAACTGTCAGTACCCGGAACCTAGGCAGAGTAAGTAGGGCTGAGCATGTTCGCATACACCACAGCTAATAACGATCTTGTTCTGGCGACACTGAATGCAAAATGTGAAGCTGAAGTGTTCACTCAAAGTTTCCTTAACGCAAAAAAGTGCAAAATTCTGGATGAAGCCTGCAGTGTGTTTATTTAAAGAGTAACGTAGTCTGTGAAGAGCTACAGAATAATAGCCCTCAGTCGGGTGTTCAGAACGACCATTAAACATTTAATTAAAATCAAATGAAACCCATCACATGAAGCAGAGTCAAACCTTTCGCAAAGTATGAGAAGCACCGTAATATGCACACCTAATTCTTGCTCCTCTTCATCTAATTTAAGCATAGGGACAGCTCCACGACTGGAGCGACATAAGTGGCAAAAGACACTACTCTTCTCGCATTACAGCAACACACTTCCTATGCAGGGAACAGTCAGGACCCACACCCGTCCAAACAACCTGAAAATTCACAGTAGTGTGCTACACATCCACCAAACTGTTTTGGCACCTTATCTGTGGTATGAAGTGCTTTACAACTGCAACAACATTACAGGTGTCTTGTTACTCATAGTCATTCATTGTGGCTATCTTCTAAACTTTATAGCATTTTTCAATTTGGTGGGTCAATGCACGCAGCCCCAGGTTTCGACCATTAGCAAGTCGTTCTAATGAGACACCAACATTGAATATACAATAGCTTCGCACCTTATTTTGCTTTAAGTATTATTCCTGCTACATTTAGATTTATGTGAATGAATAATTGTGACTCTATGACAACATAGTGCAGTGTGTTTGCACTGAGACTTGCGACATGCCCATGACGGCTTGTTATGATAAAATATGTGCTATTTTTAGAGCACGCTTCTACCAGTAGGGTCGGCCCTGCACAACCACCATGTCAATTCTACGCCCCTATCAAAATGTCACCACACTATGGACACAGCCTTACTCGCCAGCGCGGGGCCGCCGAGGATCTAGGAGGCTCAACCCACTGTCAGCAGACTCAACCCACTGACGAATTCGAGAGACTAGCACGCAAACAGATAGAGTACTCATGGCACAAGGGAGATTGTAGCGCCCTTCCTTCATTTGTCAAAACCACAAAAAATAAGACTTTGATCTAAGTATTACTCTGGGGTCTAACCAAAATAATAATTGGTGTTTTTACAGGCGAGGCTGTTGGGAAGTCTTTAGACACAACCCACAACTGCATCCTTCTTCAAATGCCAGCACAATTGAACATTACACTTATTGTTTCATGTGCGCTTAAACTTCATTTTTTGCTCCAAAAATGGCTTTCATTGAAGGGAGACCAATCTATATTTCAAAGGAAGGTCTGTCCATGTATTTCAATCGAAGCACCCTCATTGCAATGCCCTCGAAGTGCCACATGCTCCCAAAGGGCTGCGACTGACTAAGAATAGTAAATCAAGCACTACATTTTAAAAAAAAACACAAGTGCAGGTAGCCACAGTCTATTTAGGAGCCTGCTACTTAGAGGTGGGCAAGCCACTGAAAGCTCGAGCAAGGCTCGAGCCTGAAGCCTGGCGTTGGCTCAGCAAGAGGTCCCTCTGGAACCCCGAGCCCATAACGAGCCAAGCTTTCATGTAGCTTCTGCCTGCCACCCACTCTCTACTTTCATGCACACAGGTAAAATCAAAGCATTGACATTTAGGGTAACAATGGTAGACAAATAGATACACATTTAGTGGCTTATTTGTACGCAGTGAAACCAGAAAACAAAGCTTTCACGTGTTGAATACACTTTTTTGAATTTAGAAGAGGTTTTATCATATTTTAAATGATGTTTGCTGCAAACTTTCAGGACTAGGCTCATGCATAGACTCTAAGAGCCAAGCCAGACCATTGGCTCGGCTCTGGCTTGGATTGCCCTGTTAATTTGTTGGCTTGGCCACCTCTACTACTGCTTTGGTCGCAAATGCTGGGGTTGCCGAATACCATGGCTGTCTTGTCTAGATTCCACCTTACTTTTTCCTTCCACCACCCTACACTTTCTGTCTCTTTATGGTACACTTGAATGTTCCTTTTAATCCCTACTTCCTCCCTTAGTACCAGTTTCCTTCTTGTTTCTCTCTTTTCTCCCTCTCTCTCCAAGTCTCATCATGACAATAAGTCCTTGTTGCCTAGGATGAAAGCCAGTGCCCAACACTGGCACAAATTAAGCACGGAGTAAATCAGCTAGATCGCAGTAATGTCATGTATGTAATGTCAAGGTTATGTGCTTATCATGTGATTGTCTGTTTGACATTGTAATTGTGGATGATGTTGTGACACATTTCTAATGATTGAACCCGGTAGTTGCTGTCTATGCCTAGTCAATACCAGCTGCTGTGGGCTTGGATCGAAGGACCCTTGGGACAACATCCATGGATAGGATGACCAGATAGCTCTTTCTCAGTGGGGGCCATGGTTCCCAGTCCTGAACTTTATCTTTAACAAGAAGTTGGAGCTGGCACTTTGTTTCACTTAGTTCAACTGAATCATAATAGCACCAACACATTATGGGCTGCATGACCATCACATAGTAACAAGGACAAGAATAATAAGATGTATTATACTGTGGTAGTGAGCACTCTGCCAAACTGACAGTCTGCCTGTTCAATTTAGAGTTTTGCAGAACGCCATATTGTCTCCGTCGGTGCCCCGACTGCTCTACTGGAAGGTACCTTACATCAGTGGCCTTACAGACTTGGGGCTCTTGGTGTAAGTACATCAGACTGGCCATCCTATTTAGAGTGGATCGCCTGGTGTAGGGTTTTTTTCTCTTTGGGATCACCAGGAAAATCCTGGCGGTCCCGAGAAGGAAAAAAAAAAAAAGGAAAACTTAAACCTTATCATCTGGAAAAAATCTTCCAGGGCGGCAGGGTCATTTTTTTATTTTTATAAAAACAAACGCTTTGGGAGTTTGCTTTTATAAAAAAATGATTTGTGAAGCGGTTGCATTAAGCATGGTGGCTGCTCAGCAAGCTTTGAATTAACTCAGTAGAGCAGCCTAAGGCATACAGATCTCCATCCAGCAGGTGAAGATCTTTAAATACGGAGGGGCTAGTCCACTTAGCAACAGAAGATAGTACCCACCACTACCCTGGAGGACAGCAGGCCACACACCAAAACCTAAATTAGTCCGTAAGTATGAACAAAAGTCCAAATGCCCGTGCCAAACCGTGTCACAGTCAGGGTGGAATATAGGTGAAATTGGCTATCATCATTCTGTGATACTTCTGCAAACTGTTCTAATTTTTCATAATAATTGGTAACATTTGGCTAAATTTCAATGTGGTGCATTTTTCTCTTCATTTGACAAAATTCCTTCTCTCCGTTCCAGGTTGAAAACAGGAGCTTTCAAGATGGCCATCACCCTTGAACATGCCTTGCTCTTCATATGTGATGTCTATAAAAGCTACGCCGGGAAGGGGGGTGACCCCTGCACGCTGAACAAAGAAGAATGTGTTGCAATGATACAGAATGAGCTCCCACATATTTGTGGGGTAAGTGTCAATGCCACTCAGCATTCTAGGCAAACTCCAAGCATCATGGTTGGCGGGCATTGGACTAATAAGCTGCTGATGTTGGTCTACTTTACGACTGAAACTGCCCCCAACTTGCAACCTCTCTAACGATGTCAACAAAGGAAATACTTATCAGAAAGCCTAGTTCTCTAGCATCCTGATGCTGGAGAACTACGTATATAGTACATTATAAACATATCTAGTAAACATAAATAAATACAAATATGTACAAGTGACTACATGACGTACCCAATGATAGGAAGAATGACTTGATGAGTTCTGACTATAACTCAGCCACTTAGAAAGACACATATGTTGATCATTGACTGGACAGTTCCAAGCACACTGGCGCAGGAGAGCGTGGGAACACCCAGATTGTCCATGCCTAAACTTTGCCTGACATTGTAGAACATGGGCAAATCTTGGTTTCAGTGATATAATTCTAACCTAGTCTCTAATTTATATATAAAATGAAGAGAACAGGTGATTTTACACACAGACATCTTGCATTATCAATCCGATTCACCTGATTTATAGATTGTTGCCCTAACAATTACTTGTGAATTTCAATGTTTTTTTGGTTTTAAGAAAACATGCATTTTCAAAGGCACCTAGGACTTAAACTGAAAATCAATGTGTCAACCTGCTACTTCCATAAGTATTTCTCTTGATGTTTATGTAACGTTTATTTTCTTTATGTGGCCCACAGAAAGAAGTGAGTAAGGAGACGTGTCAAAGACTGATCAGCGAAATGAACACGAATAAAGACGAGTGCGTGGATTTCCCAGAGTACCTTATATTTCTGGCCAGGGTGTGCATGGAATTCAATGCATATGTCTCTGATCCCACCTGCCAGCAAAAGAAAGGCAGCAAGTAACCCTAGGAGAGAAGTTACAACACAACGTCTCTCTGTCTGCTGAGATTGGTTATGTATTCTGCAGCTACTACTAGACCATAATAGACATGTGGACCAGTCCTTGGTTCTAATCTCCCCCATGGAAGGCATAGATGCCACTTTAGTCCTGCTCATTGAGGACCGGGACTAAAGTGAGCAATGTAAGTGAGGCTGGGATCTTTTATACCAGGACTGGCAGGTATGTGTCAGTCATGGTATGGGCTTCTTTTCTTCATTATTGTATTTCTAGGCTTTCGCATGTTAACTCACAGAGAAGCTAAGATGTCCCTGGTCAAATATTAGTAGTTACTCCATTGCTGAGTTTTTCATTACATTCCGATATTTTTGAACCTGCACATATAATAACAACTAAAAACTACAAATAACAGTGAAAAAAACAAGATTGAATTAGCTACGAACTTTTGCCATGTGACAACGTGCTCACTCACTGCCGTAACTCCTATCTTATATAAATATATTTACCCCAAGCAATTTTCACCAGCGTGTTTCCTAGAACTATTTTTAATTGTATTTTTCATATTATTCAAACAAGATTATGTACAGGACAGTGTACCATAAAACCAAATTTACTAAGTGGCCTGTGTGTGTTCTTTGTATACTTACTGTATTGCACTGTGTATTGGATTCAGAATTTATATAGCTCATTGCTACAATTGGTGTATGCCCAAAGCGATGAATGGAGACTGCCACAGGCTAGCAGGCTATAGGCTAACAGGTTACTTTTAAAGAAGACAAAAAACACTGAAATCCTTTCAGTTTAAGTTCTGTGAATTGTGATAGAATGAGTCGATATATTCCATTGAGTCGCATTGCTTCGATTGCTTTTGTCAGGGTGCCAGACTCATGACAGATTTTCGGGATATCCACATACGATAAATTTGAAGGATACAGCTGCTCTTGTTAAATACGTTTGAATATAGTCGGGCCACTGTATTATGAAATGCTGCAGCTAATTCCGAATAATTATGAGTTTGCCACATAATCCATCATTTTCTTAATAATCAGCAGATTTTAACAAAAACGGTGTTTCTAACTCAAAGGGGGATCAAAAGTTACAAACACGAGGCGACACCTGTTGCTATAAAGTGGAAGGCACTTTGCAAAAGTTAAATGGTCACCTTTCTGTTGATTCTTGCTGTATTTTGGCCTGAATCTGTTACTAATGAGGCGACAGCTTCGCTTAACAGTATTAGTACGTGTACAAATTACAAACCAAAGTAATACGACCAAAAAATGTGCTGTTTTACATCCCAAAATGTGCCTTTTCTTGCCACTTAATTAAATCAACCCTGTCGCATTATTGGTCCTCGGCTGCCACATAATTCCCATGGCCCTGACTATAGTTACAAAGGTGGTACCAAAGAACAGGCTGTGGTTTAGGTGGCTAGCCTAGGAGGATGCGACGGTAGGTGAAGACTTGTCGGGGATTCATGAACGCGTCCCCTACTAGTGGAACCGTTTGTTCTTCCCATACTCAAATGTACAGATATGTCATTTAAACGGCAGTCATTACATCTGTGAGCAACTATCCATATAATCTGCCATGGATCCAGCCCCTCTGTTCCTGCCATGGACCCCCTAATTACATCTGACCTGCTGGATTCTGAGTCTAATTTACCCGATGAGTGTAGTATTTTGATGCCTAGTCTGTTTGGGAGCACAACCACTCGTCATCTTGTCGCAACCATTTACAGCTCTCCGGAGACGAACATGAGCCGCAGACCTGCTGAAACATGGTCATTTTAAACACACGAAGCAAAGAAACAATGCAGAACAGCCACAGCTAATTACACGGGAGGTAAACCGACTGGAACATTAGAGTCCCCTTTCCTCGGAAAATCAGGTTTTCTACTGTTTTCTTCTTAGTACTACCACATTTTATTCAAGGTGTCAATCGCTTCAAATGCACTCTGCACCTCCACTTCGTCCTTGAGCATCTCATAGTGACCTTATTGTGTCCTCTGTGCTGCTCTCTTTTCATATATTTCTTTCCTTGTCCTTTTGCCATCCTTATCCTGCGTGTCCGGCACCTCTCCTACATACCTCTCCTCTGTCCCTAGCCTTTGCAGCTTTCATTCACAACCGCCCTCTGTAACCATCTGCATCTCTTTACAGTCCACACCACCTGCACCTCTTCCATGCAGCTTCGCCCTGTCCATTTATCCAGCGGCTCTACCCTGAACATCTCCCATCCAGAGACATCTTTAGGATTTTGGGGGCCTTGGGCCAAGCGGATTTTGGGGGCCCTTGTTCGGAACACCTTTGAACTTATGATCCAATATCAGCTCTTTCATGCCCTTTTTGGCCAAGACACTGACCACTCCTCCAAATTCTAAGAGTGTTTATATCTAATATTTAGGGATAGTGCCGTGCGTTTTCAACACAAAAGCAGCTTGGTAATATCACTGCAAATAAACTCTGTGAGACCCTCAGATTATTTATATGTAAGGCTCTGTTTTGATCTAAAATATTTTTTGGGGATGTTGCATGAAATATAGACACATTTCTCTGCAAAATGTCTGTAGGAGACTCTGCCACATCACCCACATAAAAAGATAAATGAAAGGAAAACAGTACTTAAAATAATCTGTTTAAGAACTGTTCAAAGTCATAAGTCAGAGCAAAGCTGGCTCTATCAGGGAGGCCCTGAAAGGCTGGGGCCCTAGGCCAGGGCCCACTTTGCCCATACCTTAAAACGTCTCTACTCCCATCTTCCCCTCCACCTTCTTCGTGGCTGCAGTTTTTGCTTGCACTCCACCCCAACGTTCCTCTGCACCTCCCAGGTGCACCATTCCTCCCGCCTGCAATACTCCTTGAACTTTGCTCTCCATGTCTTGCTCTCTCTTGACATCCTCACTGCAGTCTCTGTAGCTCTGACCTATGGATGATCAGCCAAAGGAAAATACACCCACACGCTGCTTATTTTAGATTTCGACGGGGCACACTGCCCTAATCAAAACTCAGAAGAACAAGGACCACATCCTGTTGAACTGCTTTAAGCAGGGCACTTAAACTCACTTGAATGTCTATACCAAATCACTGCTCCTTTCCCTGCCCAGCCTTTCCAGGGATGAAATAACCAAGGGCCAATTTAGAGTTTGGCGGAAATATGACGGATATCCTGTCTGCCATATTATGATCTCCATGGGCTATTATTTGATCGTAATAAGGCAGATGGGATTTCTGTTACATTTGTGACAGAGTAACCTCCTCCGCCAAACTCTAAATCAGGCCCTCGGGCTGATTTAGATGTCGGCGGGCGGGTTACTTCATCACAACTGTGGCAGATATCCCGTCCACCGAAATCTAAATCCCATTGGTAATAATGGGATGTATATTTCGGTGGATGGGATATCCGTCACCGCTGTGATGGAGTAACCCGTCTGCCGAAATCTAAATCGGGTCCTAAGTCAGATCCTGTCATTTAATTTTGGAAGATTTACCAAATTAGACCGTCGGGGCAGGAGGGCAGGCATGAAGGGAGAAAAAGTTGTGACAGCACTTCACCAGCACTAATCTCGGTGAAATAACTCACCTCAAAACGACCCTCTTTGCAATGACTCCTCTCACTTCAAATTAACACACAATTTCAGCTTCGCCTTTTTCTTTTTTTCATAATTACATGATTATTCCTTCAATTTTTTCAAAAAGTGATCTTTTTTTTTTTTAAAGCAAACATGTCACTAGAATATAAGTGCGGTTAAAAGTGAAACAATCAGTTGATCGTCTATATACATTCTCAAATTTGAAAAAGACAGATGTATAAAAAAGTTTTATAACGCTTTAGAGAAATTTAGAGTTCCGCTCTGATGAAATCCTATCACCAATGTATTTTCGTCCTGTTTGCCCAACAACTTTTGTTTCTTCAGCTCATTTACAGGTAGGGCACCACAGTGTTTCTCAAGGCCCAGCTGCAGCCAGCAATTCCATTACGGTATGCCAGCCACTGCCATTCAGGGGCGCGCATGGCAACGTGGGGCAGGGCCTCTCTATTTAGAGCCAACTTTCCATGTTTCTTCATGCTAATGGCCCCCATGCAATGGAAGAAAAAGCAACCAATATCTCTTACACGCTGGTAGAAAAGTCCCAGGCACCAAGGACACCAGTTCGTTATTTTCCAACCCCCCCCCACACACACTTTGAAAACATGCTGTCAGTGCCATCATGCCACCAGAGCATGGAAGACCAGCTGGCAATGTGTTTTTTTTTTTTTTGCCTAAACTGCACGCGGGTAATTAGCTGAAGAACGATCGACGCAAACATCAACACCATTAGTGCCAAGATTTTTAACTGTGCAAAGAAGGCCGCAGCTGGGCTGGTGAGGGGGGCCAGCCGCCCCTATTTGGTGAAACTCCCTCAGAGATCTAAAACACTTCCTTTATTAGATTAAACAAAACAGTGTCAAGTGTCCCTCCACCATTTTCTACTTCCTTCGCCCTCACTCACCTCCAAAAAAATTAAAACATGTGATGCCTATACATAGTTCATTTCCATCTTGGAGAGTGAGAGATTTCCCTCATATCTCAAGGTGACAACAGGCCTGTCTGCTAATATATCCCTTTATAATTACTACATTTCACTTCGACCAGCTGAACTTCGGATACGATTTAAATACAAACACCACTACAGGGCGCCCCATTTTGCGGTAAATGCGTGCTTCATAATTTGTCATTCATTTATTTGGTCATTCACTCACTCTGCAACTAGACTGTTAACCATTACCTTTGATTAATTTTTACATTTTCTTTGGAGTTCTCAACCTCTTTCTTTATAATTCTATCCCTGAAATCTAACATTACCTAATCTCCACCAGCCTATTGCACCAACCATTCACCTGAAAGCACATAGCGCCCAGTAATGATCACATCTACCTGGTATTAAAATATCACACAGTAACTGGAGTAAATGCATGCCATTTTTTGAGGGCATGACTAACTGCAATAACCAACAATAGCCACTCCACTTTTCACATGTGAAAAATGGCCTACATAAGAGACAAGAGGCATAATGAGTATTTGTTAATTACATTTTAAAAAGTGCATTCATACACTAAGATATCTTAGTTAACATCTCTATTTCATATGTAATAATAATGTGTATAAGTCAAAAAGCGTTGAACATTTGTTTATCAAGGCTTGTGTAATGCATGTTTGCCATGTTTGGCCTTTTGTGAGAACCTTTCTCTAATTTAGGTGCTATGGCAAAGTTTGACTGCAAACCTTGCATCTGTTTCGCATTACACAAACAGCAAAATAAATGTGTCCTCCTCTTTGCACCAGTGCTGAGATTCTTTAGAATATCTTCAGATGTGTAATGGCCGTGGGGGAACAAGGAACAAGGGAAAACAAAGGCATTAGTGTGAAAGATTGAGCCCAGTTCTAGCTCAATAGCCCTACATCTATCAAAGTGATGATTACAACTTGGAAGAAACAAGAGGAAGAGGATCCTGCAAGAAGTCCTGAAGAGCACCAACAGCACCAAATCCCTTCCGCCACGCTGCAATACTAATTATACAGAAGAAACAAAAGAATCCACTGTGCACTGCAAATCATCTGGCATCAAAAGGCAGACGTCTAAACCACAAGGCTTTTAGACAAAGTAGGAAGGCTATCTAGTTGGAAACAGGGAGTCTCCGTCATTATGGGATTAGACAAAAATGTGTAAGAAGCTGTAACCTACCCCACAACTGCGAGGGTGGGAGTTCTGAAAGCATGCATATCTTCAAGTGTTGGTGTGCCAAAACGAACAACCTTGGGGTCCCAGATACAATAAGCAGGAAAGACCTTGCTCTGTGGTGGCGGTGGCCCACGAGCATACAGAGAGTTGAAACGATTGCTATCCTTTGAAAAACAGAAGAGACACGTGGGCAGAACGTCCCTGTATCTGTTTAGGAACAAAGGAAACTGTTTAGAAAACACAGTGAGAAGGTTGAAGACAGCACATTTAAAAGAGGGTAATTTAAAAAATGTAAAACTATGATTTGCTTTCTAAGATTTCCAAAATGGGCCAATCCAATAAACTACTACCACTCACATCCTACAAAATGCTAATCACTCATATACGGGCAAAAATTATTATTTATGAATCAATATTTTATTTTATTCATTATTTAATACACATTTGACTTGATGAGTAAATGTGCTGTAACACAGTGGTTCCCAACCTTTTGACTTCTGTGGACCCCCACTTTATCAATATTGGCACCCGTGGACCCCCAATTAATCATTATTAGAATCCGGGGACCCCCACTGAGTCATTACTGAAAGCTAGGGACCTAATCTGTTATTCTTATTTAATATTCTAAGCAGTTGCGGACCCACTGAGGAGGCTTCGTGGACCCCCAGGGGTCCACCGGACCACGGGTTGGAAACCACTGTGGTAATATATTGTTTTATTAAATCTAGTAAATATTTCTAATAATTTTACAATTATATTGTTTAGTAATAATTTTTATCGTTTTTTTAAAGATTAATAAACTCTAATAGTTCTCACAATACTTTTCCAAAGGGAGATTGTCACCAATGTGTGACAAGCTACTAGCAGTTATGTTACACTCCTAAATCTTGCCGTAGGAGGGGCCATCCGGGAGTGAGACATGTTTTTAAGTCTCCTCTCATAACTAGTGAATAGCGAAAAGTGTAGGCTTACATCTAGGCGGAATAGTAAATGTACATGTGAATAAATCTGCCTATGTACATTAACCTTCCTAAATAGGGCCCATAACAATTAACCTACTCTCTCCACATGAAAAGTTGATTGATTTAGAATTTAAGGACCAATTGTATAGGGTTCACATTATTTGGCTTCCGATAAAGAATTTGAACAGGTGTCAGACACTGTAACGCTTTATTAAGCAACTTTTTACTAGCTGCATCTTTAATTGGATTAACATAACTCACAGTACCTAAGAAATTAGGGAGGATGCAAGGAAAAATCTACATTAAATTGTACAACACAAGCTTTCCAGGTTTTTAACTGTAAGCTACAATAATAAGAACGAATGCTGAAGAGGGCTTGGGAGAAACAAACCATACTTTTGTCGGAAATATTTAAAGATGTGCAGGTGTGTTAACGGTGGTTTCAAAGACCGGGAGCATACCAGATTTTGAGGAAAAACACTAACTATGTAAATGATACCCAGGAATATTTAAGACATGTGAATGCTGTCATCCCTGAGGCCCAATGTCGGACAGCTGTGGAAAATCTCGATCAAAATATCAGTAAATAAATACTTTTGATACATGAAGAGATTTACTGAGTATCTCTCAGGGTAATGTGGGATAGTAATAGTCATACTTTCATTCACACGGCAGAGAGTTTTCAAGTCTTAGAAGTGCCAAGAAGTAATGAGGAGGAACTGACAATCGAATTAAGGATAAAGGAGTCAAGGCAGGCATAGCCACCCACGCATCTTCTATGACATGTGACACTGGGCCATTAATTAATGCTCAGTGGATGTGTACATGACTGTGAAAGCCTCATCAGGCATATGGATGGCACTCTTACCACTTGCCCACAGGAGCTGAGTAAGGCAAGGACCTGAAGGGTCAGCATACACCCTCTTCTTCAAACAGGAATACATTGCGGCCCCACTTTAAAAGAACACTCCATTTGTGCGTTCGTAGTCACTGCATAGGATCATGGGACATTGCGTCCTTATGGTGCATCTCTATTAAAACACGGAATGAAACCCGTCCATCTTCCTCCTTCATTTGTTATCTCATGGTAAACCCGTTCTTTGCATTTTAATGGCATACAAACACGTCTCATAACGTATGTAAACAATTTGTAACTGATGCAAGCTGACACGACGGTGCACGTTATCTAATGTTCCCATTTTGTGTTGGTGGAATGAGAATAATGGACAAAGGCACACAAAGTACTGGACATGTTGCCATATCACAAAGAACCATGCAGCAGCAGAACCATGAAGTTATGGTGCTGGAGTAATTTTAATGTAAGAGAACACCACTAAATCAATGCAGAAACGACTCACCCGTAAATAATTTCTATGTGGTCTCGAGCCTCCTCATACTTCTTTCCTGTGAGTCTTTGACAATGTTTATGTAAACATTGTGAGGTTAAATTTTGCCTCATAAGTATTGAACAAGTAACACTACATGTGGTACAGATAGGTCTTGTAAATTACACACAAAACAAGTCACTTAGAATGTTTGCACTGAGCAACAGCCTAAAATCAGACAGGTCAAGATTTCTGAATCTTGATTTTAGGGTGCTAAAACACATCTAATTGATGCTGTGTGTCGTCCTGTCTGTAGTGTTGTATGTTTCTGCTCCTGCAGTCATAGGATGGATGCATTGTATCATCAACCATGGTCTTGAAACGTAAACCGGGTTAACTTTGTGGTGGAGTACAGAATATTTACTCTTGTTAAATGTTGACAGACATCTGATCACAAATATTCTTGTATCCATGAGTGCTATGCAAATCTATCAGCAGGTGTAATTGATGGTACTTTGCCTGGAAATGTAGGAATCATATCCACTCTCATGGGATCTAGGAACATAAACACTTCATCTGTGAAGCAGTACTTAGCATCACAGACTGCCTGCAAAATTATAGGGTATCTATGCATCCTGTTCTTGTGAGTTCATGTAATAAATGTGACATGTGACCTGTGACGTATCCAAAGTTGACTATGGTGCAGTAGAAAGGTTTCACTTTCTGAAGATGGAGGTCTGGTCTGAGGAACAAGGGGTACCGTGGTGGTATGACCAAACCCACCTCCAAAACACATTTCAGAAATTCATAAAGTGGCTTTTGTAATAACTTCTCGAGAAAAAGCCAGACCTTAGTAGATGTGGTACAGCAAGTAATTTGAAACATACAGGGATAAATTGAAATTTGCTAGCTGTTGCCCTAAGGAACAGTTATGTTTGTTCAGGGAGCATTATTATTATTTAACTTCTCCCAGCCTATAACATTGTTTGATGGTATCTTCTTGTTAACCAAACTGTAATTCTCATGCGGGATAGATTGCTCTTTGCTGGTTTCTCCTGGGGTCACTCTGGTAACCGCTGCAGTGTCTCTCTGTGTCACTATGGGCCGGATGTGTCAAAGGATTTTCCCCATTCTGTGCCTATGGGAAAAAGCTTTCGCACATATGGCCCGTAATTACAACCTTCTTTGAGGCTTGTTGAGAAAAGGGTGCATGGGTTCCATGAACCATTTATATGCTTCTGATCGTTGCCCATTTATTGCACTTGTTAACGTTTAGCACAAGGTTTTAGCACTATTTGTTCTGTTGCGCTACATTAGTGGCAAAGGTTATGAAAGTTGGTGTTGTACACGTCTTGTTATAGTGTTTTGCATTCATTATTGGTGCTTTTGCTCTAGGCAATGTCATCTGGCCGGCTGACATTTACTTTAAATGCAAATCTGCTATTGTGCCAAATAGCTAATTGACACTAATGTTTGTGTTTCTTTGCACTAACATTTTGCAGAAGCTGTCTGTTGGCAGTTTTTGGCCTTAGTTTGCCAATATCGCCCTACCAGATGTTGTTGAGCTTGTTGGTGCAGGTGGCTGGGACAGGCTCATGCATGCACGATAATAAAAACACTGTAGGTCGATAGTTGTTGCTGGATGCTGTCAAAGGTTGATGAAAGGTCTAGTAAGGTCAACAGACAGTGACAGCAATTGCCACTGATTGGCATTGGTTGTGAGTCTGTGAGCCTGGTGTGTAACCAGACTGGTAGTCCTCAGGGGCGGCTCCTTTGCTATGGTGAGAGAGCGTCGCCCCCCTGGCTGTACCAAAAGCAGAAAATAAAACAATAGTTTACTATTGTTTTATTTTGCTGCTTCTGGCCTAGCCAGCAGTGCAGGGAGGGCATGGCTGGGCTATGGGAGCTGGGAGGGGAGGGTGCATCTAAGTGCGCATGTCTGTTTGGCCAGCCACCTGAGGTCGGTCAAACACACATGCACACTTAGGCTTCTCCAGCCCTGCTGTGTTTAACAGCTGGGCTGGAGAAACTGCACAGACCCCAGGGCTGTGTCTAAACGGCAGTCACTACTGCTCAGACCAATCCTGGCTCTGCTTTCATGCAAGGTTTTGCATGAAAGCAGCACCAGGATTGCTCGAGAGCCTGTGCTGGTGTCCCAGCAGTGAATGCTGGGACACCAGAAGAAGAGAAGCGCAAAGCGGCAGGGACGGAGGCAAGATAAGTGCTTTTTATATTTTTTATTTTTACCTTGTCTCAGTCTCGCCTGCCCCCCCCACCCTCCCCTGTGTTATGCGGCAGCCACCGCTGGTAGTCCTGAAGGATGGAGTTGTTCTTTTCATACAGCTGAACGTTGTATCTGAGATTGCCAGGTTCCAGTTGAGACGTTTGTGGCACAGGCAGGATTTGAGTTTTTTGGACCAGATTCCATAAAAGAGGGCTGTTTTGACTATGCCAAGGAGCAGACTGAGAGTCTTTCTGGTGATGGTCTTTACTGTTTAACCTGGGATAATGTTGACCTTACAAGATTTGGCCTTTGGTGAATACAATAATCTTGAGTAGTGTTGAAAGAACGACTGGCAATGTTTATCAATTCAGTGTGTTACAAGGTGGGGCTGTTTTGGGAATTGCTTTCAGTGCTGTTGAAGTGTTGTCCGATTTTATTGCATTTTTCCTTGAAATATTTTTTGATGGAGCTCTATTCCCATTGGTGCTTGAGGGTTGGATTTATGTTGTACTTGGTGGCCCTAAGGAGTTCACTGCTTCTGTTAAAAACGTTGCCGCTCAGGGTAGCACAGTTGTCTACCCTGACCTCTATGATGGAGTTCCTTTACGGTATACTGAGACTCTTCACTGGAAAAGGGTCTGCTTGAAGCTGTGCTCAGCACCACTTCTATCCCTGCCTTCTGATAGTGCATTTAGTGTCAACCTACGCTTAATTTGTAAATGAATGAGTGCAAGTGCCCAGATCTCTTCTCAGAAGCCCAGAGCTAGTGCAATTATGTGCCAGCGTGCCAATTACCAAAGCTGTGTAGTCTACTATTTACCTCAAGCTTCTGTAATCCACTACTCTTTGTGATGGTTTTTCCCTCTTCCTCTGCCTTTTATTTTTTTTCTCTTGGTAAATGTCTTGTGCAAAAAAAAGTGCTGTTCCCCAAAAATAAGAGCTACCAGCAGTCACCAGCTTAAACGAAGTACTGGTGTCAGTAAGTTCTTGTTGCATACCATGGTACAAAATGTTTAGCATTCGATCGTCAAACGTGGGAGGATGGGTGTCAGCTGTGTTTGAGTCTAAGACCACAGTTACAGCTTCAATGGCTCTGGCCGCTTGGTATCTGTACATCTGAACACTTGTACTGGGCTGTAATACCCCACTGTAACATGCAATTATAGGTTAACATCCAAAGCAATGGGGAATAACTCTGGACCCAGTTTTACTAGTCAGAATTTCGCATGGTATTCCTTTTTCCATGAGGATTAACACTCATATTTACCCACTGCACTGAGCAGTGGGTAAATGTGAGCAGAGGGCTGGTGCGAGGAAGGGAGGTGTCGAGGGCTGTAGAGAGAAGGGTAGGGTGTTGCTTACAAGGGGTAACATTACACGCTCTCCCTGTCCCTTATAAAGGGTTCAGGTGAGTTCCAGGGAATAGGGCCAGGCAGCACTGCTTTTCCAAGCTGATTCCACCAGCTACATTTTCAGCCGATAAAACCAGGTCTGTTGGAACAACATATCAATAATGATAGAGAATTCCACATGGGCATTTGTACTGCCATTTGATAAAGTTTGTTTTGACCAATGACTTTGTGTTTCACCACTGCGCATATTAGTTGCTCAATGTTCACCAGTAGCACATGGTATGTTTTGTTCAGTTGAGCCGCCTATGGGCTTTGACATGGCATTAGCCATTGCTTTCTGTATTCAGTTTAGCCGCCTATGGGCTTTGACATTGCATTAGCCATTACATTCTGTATTCTGCCTATTGGCTTTGACATGCTGTATCCAGTCTAGCCGCCTATTGGCTTTGACATTGCATGCCTATTGGCTTTGACATGATATTATACATTACACTTTGTATTCAGCTCCGCTGCCTATTGGCTTTGACATGATATTATACATTACACTTTGTATTCAGCTCCGCTGCCTATTGGCTTTGACATGATATTATACATTGCATTTTGTATTCAGCTCAGCTGCCTATGGGCTTTGACATGATATTATACATTGCATTTTGTATTCAGCTCAGTTGCCTATGGGCTTTGACATGATATTATACATTGCATTTTGTATTCAGCTCAGCTGCCTATGGGCTTTGACATGATATTATACATTGCATTTTATATTCAGTTTAACGGCCTATTGCCTTTAACATGACATTGCATTTGATATCTAGGTTAGCTGCCTATTGCCTTTAACGTGGAGTTAGACATTGCAGTTGAGAATCCAAGCTGTATTTTTCCAAGCTGTGTTTTTGCACAAGAGAACCAAGATGTTTTTCTCACAGTAGACTAGACATGATAAGAGAGAGTACATGGGTGTTGTTCTCTCTGCTTGAGCTTGGGAACGGGAGTAGTCTTGGAGACCTGGCCAGTCTCCAAAAGGCTTGCTCAGTTTCCCAGGTCTGAGAGGAGGGGGCACACCTTTGTAACGAATGACACAGGCTGCAGAGAGTCAGATTCGAATCTGCCGGACCTCGTGCTGGATCTTGGCGCCAGCTGCCAGCAATCCCGTGTGGGTAGATGAATCTCTCTTTCTCGCGGCTGACAGGGGTCATCAGCTTGCAGACCTTAGAAAAATGAAGCTGTAGATAGTTCCCACACGGTGAAGTATTTGTTTTGCTTTGCATTCAATATCTTATAAATATAACCTGCTGTGTATATTGCAAACTGATATATTTTGTTTGATTAACGCGGACTTGAAAGCTACTAATTCGTCATTCATAAATATTGTGGTTGGGGAAGAATTAACAACAATAAAAGTCTTCTTTGACCTCAGAAGTGCATTTCTGTTGTGTTATGTTAGTGCTTTAGAAACTAAATAAGAGGAAAGCACTACGATTGGTACCAGGAGTCGTGGGGTCGGTCATTAAGAGGTGATTAAGAGGGTGTTGACGAGTTGGTAGATTTCTAAGTGCACACTTTAAAAGTGTAATTGTTTTTTGTTGTTTGGAGAATTACAGAAATTGTTTTCTGTTTGGGGAATCACAGTAGCACGGCAGACCATGTCTGAGAATACATGTGTTGATAAACTGCCTGATGGTGCTACGAAAAACTGTGAATTGTTTTCTGTTTGGGGAATTACAGAAGAAAATGCATGTGTAGCTAAAATGCCTGATGTAGAAAACGTGTGTTTTGGAAGTAATGATGACAGAAAGGTCTGGATACCTTTATCTGCTTACAGAGAAATGCAGGAGAAATGTAGGCAGTTGGAACATGAAAATAGGAATTTACGTGAGCAAATTAGCCCGACTGAAAGTTATAAAAGGGCTGTTTTTGAAGAATCTTTCTTGTCCCATTCCAGTAATGAGGGGGTTAAGACAGCTCCGAGCTGCACTGAGTTTTCGTGTGAGCCAGGGTTTTTGGCAGCCAGAATGTGATTTACGAGTTACCGTTGCAAAATGCACAAGTAAAATGAAGGATTTTAGAGCAAGACACCCCGAGTTTCATTAGCTTGTTTGATTTTTGGAAAAAGAATAGCCCTCATTTGAGAGAAATGCTAACACTTTTGTATATGGTCACTGTGAAAAATTATATGCAGTTGCGCGCTTGTGATTTGGCAAATGAAATAATGCAGACTTTAGGTTTTTGCGCAGTGCAAGAAGGAAAAACTGATGTACATGTAAATCAAGAACAAGGAAAGAAAATAGTGCCCCTAGATAGAATCATACAATGGATCTGGTACTTGCAAGACAGGGCTAGAGTACCACAGGTAAAAGAGTTATCAATGAAGTTGTGTGCACCATTTGAATTCGTGTCTACTGAAGATAAAAAGCATGTTTGTTTTACTAATGATTCATTGACTGAAATGTTGTTTTCTGGCACAGGAGAAGGAACAGCGTTGTATAATGTGTGTCAGATTTTAAAGCAAGAGCTACGTGAGATGTGTCATTTTTATGTTGATTTTTGGTTCTTTGATAATGTTTTAGCCACATGGCTTGTACCTAACTGGTTCAATTACCTTGCAGATGTTAATGAGAAAAATTCAGAGAGAGAAGTGTACACCCAGAATTCTGCCTTAGTGGGGATGGCTAAGTGGGTGCCCCAGAAATGTGAACAGCTGAGAGAAAAAGCCACTTACAGGTGGGCAGAGATGAGAGAGATGCACATTCCCCTAGATTTGATAAAAACTGTGCAGCACGCACAAAAGCAATCTGTCATGCAAGCAGTCACAGAGCAGTTGGGGAGAGGAAAGTTACCAGAACAGAAATGGCAAATTGATCAGGTTTTAGGGAGAGTGATTGCTGCAAATTACCAAGGAAAAATCGAAATTATGCTGATACCTAGAAAAGAATCTGATTCATTCATACAAATTGGAGACAGAATGGCCCAACTTGGCAAAAATGCAGTGAATGGAGGTTTGGTAAAGAAGGAGTCTGCCCCAGCCCTTCTGACAGTGCAAGAAAAGGGAAGCTGTGGCGCAGCAGATAAAAACCTCAGTGCTGATGTGTGGGCTGAAGCCCCAAGTGATCCTCCAGAACCTGCAGAGAATATAACAAAGGGCCTCAAAAACGTCCTGCTGATTATAAAACAGGGAAAGAAAGAGGAAGGGTGCAGTTTAAATGAAAAATGTTATTTGCAAGAAAAGTCATACTTGTTTCTTTTGCAGATCCTACCACGTTTCGCCACTGTCCCTGAGTGTGCTGTGTGGTCCCCCTTCCGGTGTGTGCGTGTGGGGTCGGGGAAGGGACCGAATCCCCAACCTGAACCTGGCTGAGTGAAGTGCCAGCACCATGGATCCATTTTGCGCAAACTGCGCCTTCAGTTCAAGTTCAACTTGTTTGATTGCATTCTTCCACTGGAACTAAGCTGTGTTTTTTTTTTTTTTCCCTTCTCGTATGGAACTCTGACTTTTGCTTATCTTCCAGCAAACCTTTCAGGTGGACCGTGCCCCTTTACATGAGCAGAACTCATGCCACATCAAATTGCTAACACTGTTGAATTAGAGACTCACTCAGAGTATAAAAATTGCCCAGTCTTTTCTATGTAGATGTATCTGATGTGAAAGGTTATGAAATCAATGTGTTAATTCACTTCTATTGCTTTACAGGGATTGCTTTGATCATTCAATTTTTTTTTGTTTGAAACAAGAGATATGTGAAACAAAAATTCATTGGTCAAAGGGCGGAATGTACTGCCATTTGATAAAGTTTGTTTTGACCAATGACTTTGTGTTTCACCACTGCGCATATTAGTTGCTCAATGTTCACCAGTAGCACATGGTATGTTTTGTTCAGTTGAGCCGCCTATGGGCTTTGACATGGCATTAGCCATTGCTTTCTGTATTCAGTTTAGCCGCCTATGGGCTTTGACATTGCATTAGCCATTACATTCTGTATTCTGCCTATTGGCTTTGACATGCTGTATCCAGTCTAGCCGCCTATTGGCTTTGACATTGCATGCCTATTGGCTTTGACATGATATTATACATTACACTTTGTATTCAGCTCCGCTGCCTATTGGCTTTGACATGATATTATACATTACACTTTGTATTCAGCTCCGCTGCCTATTGGCTTTGACATGATATTATACATTGCATTTTGTATTCAGCTCAGCTGCCTATGGGCTTTGACATGATATTATACATTGCATTTTGTATTCAGCTCAGTTGCCTATTGGCTTTGACATGATATTATACATTGCATTTTGTATTCAGCTCAGCTGCCTATGGGCTTTGACATGATATTATACATTGCATTTTATATTCAGTTTAACGGCCTATTGCCTTTAAGATGACATTGCATTTGATATCTAGGTTAGCTGCCTATTGCCTTTAACGTGGAGTTAGACATTGCAGTTGAGAATCCAAGCTGTATTTTTCCAAGCTGTGTTTTTGCACAAGAGAACCAAGATGTTTTTCTCACAGTAGACTAGACATGATAAGAGAGAGTACATGGGTGTTGTTCTCTCTGCTTGAGCTTGGGAACGGGAGTAGTCTTGGAGACCTGGCCAGTCTCCAAAAGGCTTGCTCAGTTTCCCAGGTCTGAGAGGAGGGGGCACACCTTTGTAACGAATGACACAGGCTGCAGAGAGTCAGATTCGAATCTGCCGGACCTCGTGCTGGAGCTTGGCGCCAGCTGCCAGCAATCCCGTGTGGGTAGATGAATCTCTCTTTCTCGCGGCTGACAGGGTCATCAGCTTGCAGACCTTAGAAAGATGAAGCTGTAGATAGTTCCCACACGGTGAAGTATTTGTTTTGCTTTGCATTCAATATCTTATAAATATAACCTGCTGTGTATATTTCAAACTGATATATTTTGTTTGATTAATGCGGACTTGAAAGCTACTAATTCGTCATTCATAAATATTGTGGTTGGGGAAGAATTAACAACAATAAAAGTCTTCTTTGACCTCAGAAGTGCATTTCTGTTGTGTTATGTTAGTGCTTTAGAAACTAAATAAGAGGAAAGCACTACAGCATTCCTTGGTGCTCAACGTGTCCTGTTATCTTCTGGGCCAATACGTGCAAGTCCCTGACTCCCTTAAGTGTCTGGAGAGAATTCTGTCTTCTATCATACCCCTTTCAGAAAAATCTGTAAATAATGAAGATCATATCCAAGATACATTGCTTGCAGTTCTGTAAGTGCTGATGGGCCCAAAGGGAGATCAAATACTCCTTAATCAGTCCTTACAGTTGGCAATAAATGAGTCATGTGGGAAGTTGGGGCTTATTGATCATGGTTTACAAGTCGATTCACCTATATGCTTTGGGGTAGATAGCTCCACTCAACCTTTGAAAAAAGAAGACCATGGGACACAAGCTGGTAAAACCCTATTGAAGAAAATTCCAGGAGCTATCACAATGCAAAATAATGTGGAAAGTTCTATCTACTCAATAAAAAACGTTTTTGACTGATGCTCCATGAATCCAGTAGTGCCCTGTTCATCAGTGAAGGCATCTTGTTCTGGGCCAGAGGCTTTTCTCATTTTCAGGCTTAAAGACTTGGCCAAACAGGCTTGTCGACACATCAGAGCCTGCTCAATCTAAAGAAAAAGCCAAAGCAAAAAACGGAGCTTAAGGAAAAGAATAAATGGAGAATTCCAAAAAAAGGCCCAAATAAACTTCACTTTCAAGATTTCAGGGATTCTGCTTTAAAGGCTATGACAAATGAATCTGCTACTCTTTACTCTAATGTCCTAACATACAAATGGGTCATTCTGCAAAAGTAGTCCCATCTTCCAATGACTCTCTGGACAGCAGAGACATTGATGCAGCTGTGGCAGCCCAACCATTTACTAATCTACAGCTTTCTACTCTCAATCAAATCAAATCAAACTAATGTTTATTCGGATTTTACTCCATAAAAGATAAACAATCTCTTTAAAATGATAAAAAATATACAGTAAAATACTTCAAGAAAACATTACTGATAATAAATCAAATAAATAAAAAAACCCTTGCTACTACAAATTGAGGAATTATTCGTTCTCATACCGAAGATTTTCTAAGTACGATAGCTTTTTCCTTTGTTCTATGACATTTTGGATATATTTTATCACTGCATCACATTTCTCATTAGTATCCAATTTACATAAGTAGTTAAAAGCTTCTCTACAATAAAATAGTTTGTTAATAATAAATAAAGGTTTTAAAAATTGCTTCCTAATATTGTGATAAAATTTACAAGATATAATAAAGTGCATTGTGGATTGTGCAAATTGACCCACACAGGGGCACTTCGGTAGGCTTTTACTCCAAATCCTCACCTTTGGGAACGCTACCAGAAAAATGCAACATTTTAAAACGCATTAGAGTCAGATAAAATCTATCCTGGATGTTTACTACTTTCAGCAAATAATTTGGCATTACCTCATTACTTTCAGTCATATAAAGTGGTACTGTTGACTTCCTACATTCTCTATTTTCTCTATCACTAACCCTCCATACCATAAGTTGATTTTTCAATTCTTTCTTACTAAATTGGAGGATAATGCCTGGATTGTCCACATTTGGAACTAGATTTATACCTTTCAACAATTTTTTTTAATGCATGAACCATGGAATTCTATCCCAATATTCTAGTGTAAGGCAATCTTTAATAATCTTTTGGGTAAAATGCGTCCCTTCTTTAGACCATATACCATGCCAAGCCAACAGCGCATTGGTGTATATTAGATCTTCCACATTACGGCAACCCAACTCCTTGTGTACCATAAATGTGGAGGTGGTATTTGGAACTGCAAGTAGTCTGCAAAATAATTTATTCTCTAGCACTTGTAATGAACGGATCTCGGGCATCGAACCCCAAAGGGCGGAACTATACGTAATGCTGTTAACTGATTTACTTTTATAGATTTGCAGCATTTCCCTTAGGGGTTTATTGCCAATTTATTTTGAGAATGTAAAAACGGCCTCAGTTGTCCTAACATACTTCATCTTGATAATTTCTAGATGTTGTTTCCAATGACCCATATTAGTAAACTGTATACCCAGATATGTAAATCCATTCACCTCTTCACATTTATAGCCTTTGATAAAAAAGCTTTCTTCCTGACGTTTCCCTGTCCACAAGTCATTACAACAGTTTTATTCATATTCAACAACATATCTCTTTCCTCCATAAATTCCACAAAGCCCTCGATTAACCGCTGCAACCCATTTGCAGTTCGTGACAGCAGTACAGAATCATCTGGTTATAAAAGGACTAGGATAGAGCATTCTCCTATTTTAGGGGTATCAATTTCCATATTTTTTAAATGGGCATCTATTCAATTTACATAAAGGGAGAATAGAAGAGGTGCCAAAACACAGCCTTGACGTATTCCTTTCCCTATCCTAAAACCTGGGGTACACTCGCCATTTCTTCCATATCTCACCCGCGCTGTTAGATGCTTAGATAATTGCGCCAAGAAGCTTATTATATCCAAGGGTGCACCCATATCTGTTAAAACTTTCCACAGCTTAGCATGGTTCACCAAATCAAAAGCACTGCTAAGATCGTCAAAACAAAGGAAGATATGACCCTTCCTTACTTTTGTATATTTGCTTATTATTAAATTAAGGTTTATACATTGTTCCAGAGTACCAACCCCAGGCCTAAATCCCAATTGAGCCTCTGTGAGTATATGGTTTTTGGTTGCCCAAAATTCTAATCTTTCTAGGAGTAGTCTTCCCAGCAATTTGACAGAGGTATCTAAAAGTGAGATTGGCCAATAGCATTTGGGGTCGCCTCTATCTCCCTTTTTGAAAATAGGAATAATTATGCTTTCAGTCCAAGATGTTAAAATATATCCCTTTGTCACACTCAGAAAGACTTGAGTCAGAATAGGGAACCATAGATTGATATATGTCAAATAGGCATTTACTGGCACCCCGTCAGGGCCTGGTGCCTTCCCTTTCAAGCTTCTTCCCATAGCAGATTTCACTTCCCCTATACTAACTGGTTCCTAAAAAGGTGGCGTTATCTCAATTATCCCAATATTTGATGTGTGAGTAGTCAAATTATCTGGATTAAAAGTTAAGCCAATATGTGAAAGCCATTCTGATGATGGAACGTGTACTGTTATTTGGGGTACATCGTTGTTTTTTAGGAATGGTTGATTAATTGTTTTCCAGAATAAAGTACTATCTTTTAATGTCGTTTCTTGCTCAAGAGTAGCCCATGCCCTGGCTCTCAGTTGTGCCTTCCTCGTCATTAGTGCATGTTTGTAGTTAGAGCGTTTAGTAATTACCTCTTCCCTATTTCTTGGTTGAGCCTGCAGGGCTTGTTTTAATTCCTGGCTTGCTAGTGAACAATTGTGATCAAACCACCCCACTTTTTCACTCTTTTTGTTCCCCAATGTTCTCACCAGGCTTCCTGCAATGGCATTTCTAAGCTGGTTAAAGGATTCTAAGATCTCATATGGGCTTTGGTTATATTCTGTACATGTAAGAATTTCTTGACAGTGTTGTGTCACAACTTTTTTCATCACATCTATTTCATTTACCCCAGTCCATTTAATTAAAATACAATTTTCCCTTCTTATGCCTATATTCATTGCCAATCGTTCACCTGTATTAAAGGGTTTAGCCAATCTCATAGTTAATAACAAGGGGTGATGATCACTATAGATGGTTGGCTCAAACTTCAGATTTCACAAAATAGTATATCTGGTGTACATATATTCCCTGCCATCCAGTGTACTACCTTGTTCCGTAATTCTGCCCAGGTCTCAATTATGTTTGTAATACCTCTTTCACAGGTCTATTTCTAGTCAAGGACTGGCATCTATGATTCCTATCCAATTGCTCCATATGATTGATTATGGGTTCCTTGGACAAGGGAATTTCGTTCTGTATGGGGTGCCGATATTCTATACTTCTTTTGTTAGAATCTGCTTTCCCTATCATTGCACTATTCCTTATATCTACAGCCGCTTGCCTCTCATTTGATATAGTGTCACAACCATGGGACAAAATTTCCGCTTTAGTCATTGAATTAACCCTTACTTCTATCTTAGTTATACGTTCTTTTATCTCTTTGAATTCTAACAATACTTTTGACTCTATCTGGTCTAGCTTGCCATGCAGTTTCTTGAAAAGAGTTTCCATACGTTTTAGTAAGGGACCATCGTTGTCTGGTGATTGTGCTGCTGCGTGACCCACATGCATTTCAGTTATTATTTTGCTACCTTTAGAAGACTGTGAAGATGGTGGCATAAGCTTAGATTTAGCAGTCTGGCTACTTCTTTTTTTCTTTGGTGGTGAAGGAATTTGGTCATCTGTACTGTTCAAGGAATCGATTTCTTCTATTATGTCTATAGGTAATAACGGACCTAAGGAAAAACTAGGAACCACCCCAGTACATTTTTCCTTTGGGGATTTTAGTTCAGAGATTAAACCTACAGCCTCAGTGCTCACTTCAGTGATTGCCTAATGTAAGACATTTTTTGTTGCCACTAAACGTGCTTCAGCATTAATAATTTCTTCATTAATTTTCCCCATTGCATCTGTGAGATAATTAGTGATCGTATTAGCACTTCACTGTTTTTTTTTATTGATACCGTTCCCCATTTGGTTTTGCTTTCTTTTCCCCATTATGTATATTATGTATATGGGTTACTATATTAAACACTCCTATCTAGTCACGACAAAATATATGCAAGTCTCTAAACCAGATATCATCAGAATGAGTTCAGCCCAACCTTCTCCGGGCTCTGGCAGGAGCGCAAAAGAAGTTATTATGGGGCTCCTGCCCCTGTCCACAAAGCCGGTACCAACTACAAGTGCAAAGCGGGAGTGCAAAAAATGAGTTATTAGAGGGCGCCTGCCCCTGTCCACAGAGCCATCACCAGCTGCAGCTCAAAGTCTTAGGCGTCTCCTCGTGGCCCTATAACACGCTGGATAATGTGGTCCATACGAGGATCAGTCTGAGAAGGAGCACGTCCCTACAATGTGTAGGTGCAAAACCAGTAATTGCCAAAAAATAAAGATGTCAGGGGGGTGGCCCAGCCCAGCCTCTGTCAGGCGCTGACGGGCGCAGGATGGGCCTGCCCTTGGCCCGGGCTTTGCCCGGGTGCCGCCTGCGCGCGTCCCGCAAGGCCGGAAGCGCAAGTTTATTTTTAAAGGGCTCCTGCCCTCTGTGTTGCTGCTGCCGCCTCCCCCCTTTTGGACGCGCTTCCCGCGGGGCGGGAGCGCAGATTTATTTTTAAAGGGCTCCTGCCCTCGGTGTTGCTGCCGCCGCCTCCTCCATTTTGGACACGCATCCTGCGGGAGCGCAAGTTTATTTTTAAAGGGCTCCTGCCCTCGGTGTTGCTGCCGCCGCCTCCTCCCTTTTGGACGCGCTTCCCGCGGGGCCGGAGCGCGAGTTTATTTTTAAAGGGCTCCTGCCCTCGGTGTTGCTGCCACCCCCTTCTCCCTTTTGGACGCGCTTTACTCTCAATCAAGTGGCTGAACCTTTTGGTGTAGTGTCAGAAGATAAAACAAACTCTCTATTCAATGTCGGGAATGATCCCCTTCTCTCTTCCCTCCCTGCAGATACCTCTACATTGGCCTTTGTAGCTTTATTTGAATATGATTTAATTCTGAATCAAACATTTGTATTATCTTCTTTGCAGATAATGTAAATTTAAAGTTTATTCAAAGTATTGACATTTTTTCTTAGTACACTCACCATCAGAGACTAAAGCAATGGTTTTGTTTCAGTCTAAAATTGTTGCAAATTTGATTATGCAAAACAGTGACTTCTTCCAATGTAGAGGGATTGACGTAATACCATCAATATGATAAATCACGTAATTCACACCTTCATTTTTACCCCTCGCCTTTAAAGGAATTATCAGATGGAAATCCAAAACTCTTGCTGGTCACTGTTGTTAATGGTGGAAGACTTGTGGTGCATCATGGCACTTTGGATTCTAGATTCCTCCACCCCCAACCCTCACCCCCGTAGTTCGGGCCCATTATCTAAACCCTATAATCAGCAATGATTTAAAAGTGGTTTCCTGGATTGCAGCAAGTTTAATGAATAATTTGGAGAAAATGACATTTTTAAATTGCCTAAATAAAAGCTGGTGTAATCAGCATCGAGGAAGCCTGGTGAGTCTCTGATTTTCAGTGCAATGGTTATTTTTAAATGAATTGTAATTCTATCCCATCTAGGATAGGGGATGGAAAGGGAGGGATAGCTATTAATTTAAATAATAAGAATAAATGGAAGTACAATAGTTTCAAAGACTTCTCCGATCTCTTTCAAGCAGTAATAATAGCTCTAATTGTTGGTGAGAGTTTGAGGTCCCCATTTTACTGGTAAACGTTTATATTGCTTCAGATGTATCTTATAATAATCTATTATGTGATATTTTTGCCTTTATAAACAAGGCCATGGATAAGGAGGGTGAACTTCAGGCTATTTTCGTTGCAGACTTAAACTTAAATTATAAAGTCTGCAACCATTTTATTAGTTTATTTTTGGATGTCAAAAAATAAGAAACAATCAGTATCCCGCATTACTTTTTCCATCGAAAATAAGAAGACATAAGAGAGGGCAATTACTCCTTAACCAACTGAGAAAGAGTGAACGTGTGATTGTAAATGGAAGATTTACCCAAGATTATTGGTGCAGTGAAATTTTGGCTCCACCCCATACATCACAAATAGCAATCTATATTTGCACGTAGCACTACACATAATGTGTATTCTAACGTTATTAATGTGAAGTGTTGCACTCAAGTTCAATACTGTTGTGCACTTACTATAGAACTAGAAATCCATACACATTGTGTGCCTTAACCTTATTAAGTTTAAATGTCATCTTAGAGACTGGAAAAAAACGTACTCACATTGCTGACATGTGTTTATTTTAGAAACGAGAAAGATTTACATGAACGTGTGCATTAATTCTTCACATTTCTACGTTATCATGCAGTTCTTAGTTGTATTTATATTCATATATTCAAAAGTTGCATTCCATTTGCTTTAACTGTAACAGGAAACTTAATATGAGTTTGTGTAACTGACATTTTCATTATTTGAAGTTAATTTGTGCACAAATGGCACAAATTAAATGTGCACCATTGTAAAATACGTTCAAATTGACATGACTAGGCCTGTATTTCTTTCAGCATGAGAAATTGTTTTCCATTTCTGCTTGGATGTCTTTCTTTGCAGGTGCATTAACATGAATTATTAGTTTGTGAATAGATGCACTATTGTACTAGTGATAGAGAGTCTGAGAAGAGGAACTTGGAGAAGAACATGGAGAGCCAGAGCGCTAACTGACAGTCCCTCATTCAGTAATGTAACAAAGAATTTCAGGTGTCCAAGGACAACATCATATTCAGGACTGGTCGGGGCAAATCTGTAAATGTTGCAGCTCATAACGTAAGAATGAAGAGGACAATTGATATCATAATGGCATGATGACGGGTTTTACCTAGTTGAAACATGTGGTATTAGCTAGTGTTCTCACAAGCTGAGTTCAGACACAATCCTTCAGACTTTGAGAGGTGCAGACCTTTAAGCTTTTCTCTTGTTCTTTCGTATAATTTTCCCATGCTGAGTGTGGCTTAGGCTAATATTTAACTTTCTCTAGAAGCCTCTAGACCAGAGGTCTTCAAACTGGGGGGCCTCAAGTGATCCCAGGGGGGGCGCCAAACTCCGGCCAAAAGAAATATTATACAGATAACATGCCTTTGTTTCAAGCAGAAGCATATTATTGCAGTTTTAAAAAGGTAACGGTACCTAACTGCAATGTTTAAATAGGTTTAGACCTATATAAACATTGCCATCTTTCTAAAATAATTGTGAAAAATTCTGAAGGGGGGGCCCAATGATTTTTATTTTTCAACTGGGGGGGGCGCAGCATTAAAAAGTTTGAAGACCACTGCTCTAGACTGAGCTTCTGAAACGCTGAAACCATCTATATATGCACATGCATATATTTTTTCCTCACTTTTTGAGGTTTTTTTTCTTTATTAATTCTCATTGATTGATTTAGACAGATTACTTTAAATATTACTCATGTATAGGAGAGAAGATGTAAGACTTTTGTCTGAGCGTCACATTTTATTGCTAATAATCTGGAATACTGCAAGTGAATTCCTGGTTTGACTTATGCCGATTCACCTAGACGTCTTTTGGAGGTTTGGCTATCCTGCTGTTATCGTGTATCTTTACAGCATGTTTTTAAGAGTTGTAACCTGACTGTTAACTTGTAATAAACTCCTTAGCTTTATTTTCGATTTCTGGTTCTTATGGTGTGACCAATCAAGCAACACTGTAAATTGCAATTTAAATTGCTGAATGTTAACTCCCTTCAACTCTCCTTTTGACATCAAAAGATTCATTGCATAACGATTTGTGGGAGATGGAACAGCATTCCATTATTCCCCTGCTCAATATAACCATAAATCTTTAATGGGATATTCTATTATTGATTACCTTATTGTTTCTTATTCCATGATTTTCTTGATCTGATTTGAAAATTATAGACTATACACTCAGCGATCATAAACTCTTAGCCTTCTCCCTTGACGCCAATATGCTCTCAGTAGGGTCAGGGAAAATTGACAGCCCCAACTCAAAATTTAATAAGAACTCTGGTAGAACACAATGGTACCCCAGTAAAATGTCTAATTTAAAAGGGCTATTGGAGAGGGCTGTCAACAATCTATACCTCTGGAAAGGTGACAGCTTAAGCTTCTTCTGATACTTCATGAAGCAGATTACAAACAACGCTGATCAGATGTATACCAAGTCTTCCTATAAACCATCATGACTGTCCATTCTTTCCTTGAATAAAGAAATAAATAGACTGATTAGAATGCAGTTTGTTTCATTTTTAAAGGAAAGAGATAGATGTATATTTCTTCTGAAGAGGAAAAGAAATCACTTGAAGGCTAGTATATAAAGGCTGAATTATTTCGATCATAGGTGGATAGACTTAAGAGAAGCTGTGCATAGGAAAAAAATGATAAGATTCTGGGAGATTATTGCAGCTTGCTGTGGGTCTAGAGTGAGGGCCTGCCCTTCCCCCATAGGCAAGGACAGTTGGGGAAGCTTTATTTCAGTGCTAAAAGCAGTGAATACAGGAGATACATTTCATATTGAAGATCTTTCTACTGGCCCTGAGTTGGCAACAGCTAGCTGTGGCACTCCTTCCACGCATGAGATCAAGGGTTCAATCCACATAAGGCGGACTTCCAGTGCAATGTGCCCAGATGAAGTGAGGATGTCGTTAATAAAAAATAAGTTAAACTTTGGGTAATGCTTTGGGCTATGCTATAATTTCCGGTCTTCAAACTTTGTTATATTAATTCTACAGTGCCCCTTTCATGGACCAGAAATTGTATTTTACCATTATATAAAAAGGGTGTGCGTTAGGCAAGGTCTTCACTAGGTGTCTGTTGGACCAGCTTAATACCTGGGTTGAGGACAATAACAATTTGAACTGCTAACTTACAGTGAAGTCTGATTTAAAATTGCAATTCTGAAAAAGCCACTTTTAGAAAGTTGGCATTTCCTTCCCTTAGCAATTTGATGCCTGCAGCATGTCTCTGGTGAAATGAATTGGTGTTGCTGGCAGTTCGGCTTTGCGCATTCCTCCTGAAAAGCCACACACAATAGGAGCTTAGGTGTGACTTGGTGGGCCATCACTGGCAGAATGAGAGGGAAGAGCTGGACACAGCCTTATCTACACCTGAATAAGCTGTGTCCTGTCCACAAGCTAAGGGCCTATTGACCCTGCATTGACACTCTAGACAGCTTGAAGCCGAGGCAGGGAATTCTTTGGACTTCAAAGCCACTGTCTTGAAGCTTCTCCCACCATCAAGAACCAGGACACCAGGAAATAAACAATGGACCTCGGACACCACCACTTCAGTACACTTCTGGACCTGTGGAAGACAGATAACTGCCCAGCTGAAAGGACTGTTAGAAATGGGGTCTTTGGTTGGCAGTCTGGTTACCCCTTGTCCAAGCAAAGTCCCTCACTCTAGTCAGGGTAAATGAGAATCACACTTACTTAACCCCGCTCACCCCCTTGGCAGCTTGGCACGAGCAGGCAGGCTTAACTTCAGAGACAATGTGTACAGTATTTGTACCAACACACACAGTAATACAGTAAAAACACTGCAAAATGACTCAACACCAGGTTAGAACAATAGCCAATATTTATCTGAACAAAACAAGACCAAAACGACAAAAATTCAACATACACAAGTCAAGTTCTGAATTTTTAAGGATTAAACTAAAAAATAGCGCTTAGAAACACTAAGGGGGTCATTCTGACCTCGGCGGTAAAAGGCGCTTACCGCCGGTCAGAAGACCGCCATAACACCGCCGCGGTAAACCGCAACGGTCATTCTGACCCGCAACTGGCAAACCGCCAAAAACCCGACAACAACAAAAGTCCGCCACACCAACGGCCAGCGAAAAACTGGCGATGACCAAACCTCCACCGTCATGCCAACAGAAATACGCCCATGCCATTCCGACCCACGAATCCACGCGGCGGTCTTTCAACCGCGGTATTCCATTGGCGGTACACACCGCCACGGTCAAAATACACACACATCTCCAAAACACCACCACATTGGACAATTCAAAATACACACACCTGATACACATACAAACAACACTCCCACACACCCAACACAATATAAAACACACACCCACATCACCCACAAACCCCTACGACAAAAAAATCCGACAGAAAGCCAGAGATAGACAGCACTGCTTAGACAACACCATCACACAGAGGCAAACCACACCATCACCCACACAATATCCACGCACAAAACACCACGCATCACCACACTCACCACACTCTACAACACATACACCACCCCACACCTCATCCACACCACCCTATGGCACCGCAAAGACACCCCCGGTTCTCAGACGCCAAACTCCGGGTCATGGTGGAGGAAATAGTTCAGGTAGAGCCCCAGCTCTTCGGGACACAGGTGCAGCACACCACCATTGCCAGGAAGATGGAGCTATGGCAAAGGATAGTCGACAGGGTCAACGCTGTGGGACAGCATCCACGAAATCGGGATGACATCAGGAAGCGGTGGAACGACCTACGGGGGAAGGTGCGTTCCATGGTATCAAGGCACAACATCGCGGTGCAGAAGCCTGGCGGCGGACCCCCACCTACTCCCCCAGAATTCACAGCATGGGAGGAGGAAGTCTTGCACATCCTGCATCCTGAAGGCCTTGCAGGAGTATCTGGAGGAATGGACTCTGGTAAGTCAAATCTTAACTACTTCTTCCCACCCCCACCCCACCTGCATCCCAAATCATACCCCCACCCTCACCCCCACCCCATCACACCTACTCCCTGCAAATGTCTCACCATCACAACCCACCCATCCCAACACCTAGCCCTGCATGCGTCCACAAAGCATGGACACCCATCACCAAAGCATGCCCACTGCACATACACATCTCCCCCACAAGCCACCCTCACAAAAGCCCCCACACAGGAATGCCAGCCCTGGGGTACACGGGCACCCACCCATTGACCGATATTGCACACACTGAAGCAATAACCATACCTCTATACCCCTGCAGGACCCGAACGCCACCACACCGCCCAGGAGGGTCCAGAAATGTCCATCCCACCCCCAGAAGAGGCCACCAGTGATGACAGCAGCTCTGTCTCCCTGGACCCAGATGACCAGCCCGGACCATCGGGGACCTCGGGACAGTCGGTTCCCCTCACACAGCCACAGGCCACAGCAGACCTACCCCCCTCTGGGAACACCAGCACAGCACCCACCCAGCGGGCCCATGCCTCTGTCTCCAGGACACGTCAATCAGCGGTGTGTCCACCACTACAGGGCACCCAGGTTAACCCACCACCCCAACAACAACAGGGACCTGGGGGCAGTGGTAGTGGGCACACGGTCCAGGGGACAGAGGCCCAGTGAAACAGGGGAACTGGGAGGGCTGCTGTGCAACAGGGGGGGGACAGGCCCAGGGAACCCACTCTCCACGAGGCCCTCTCCTCCATCATGGGAGCGTACCACCACTCCAAGGAGACGATGGCGACGGTACTGGCCAGGTTCCAGGAGATCCAGGTCATGCAGGAGCAACAGTACATGGGGTTCGGGGAGGAACTCCGAAGCATCAGTTCCGCAATGGGCACCATCGTAGGGGCACTCAACCAGATTGTCACCACATTGCGGGACCATGTGGCACCACAAAGGGCCCCTGTCACTAGCATGGACCAAGAACAGGCAACCACCTCCGCCGGCGCTAGTGGACAGGAGGCCCCCACACAACAACAGGCCACCAGAACCCCACCTCCTGCAGAAGAAGAACCACCCGCAAGCGGGGCCTGAGATCTCGTAAGAAGACAGAGTAGGATGTCAAGACCCCTGCCAGCAAAGGATATCCCCTGATGTCCTCCCACTGTCCCACATTGTCACCCTGTCCAACCTGAAACTGCCCCAGCTCCACCTTCCACAGGCATATGGACAATGCACCTGTGAGACTGAAAAGCTGGACTCTGCCATGGACATTCCTCCACCATCACCCATCACCGATTTTCCATCCATGTCCCTAAATTCTGCACTTAAATAAAAACACTTATTGCACAAAAACAATCTGGAGTCTGCCTGTATTGTGAACAAATGTATTAAACATAACGCAGCCAAAATGTCCAGTTACCAAGTGATGAGAACATACCACTGTCACACAGCTGTAGTCCATGGGGAAACAAAGCAGAGGTCACACAGTGGGGGCCACATCTCTGAAATTTAAAGGGAAAGTCACAACTCAGTTAACATACACTGGGGGAATAGGACAGACAGTAGAGAGGCAGGAGACTGTAAGTAATTGTAAAATGCCGGGGTTGAATTTTACCTGTGTGCTATTGAAAATACTGTAGTATCACTCTGTCCCTGTTGTCTGTGTCGTCCCCGTCGTCTTCCTCCTCTTCACTCTCCACAGGTTCCACCGCTGCCACAACACCACCATCTGGACCATCCTCCTGCAGGAAAGGCACCTGGCGTCGCAAAGCCAGGTTGTGAAGCATACAGCAGGCCACGATGATATAACACACCTTCTTTGGTGAGTACATTAGGGATCCACCTGTCATATGCAGGCACCTAAACCTGGCCTTCAGGAGGCCGAAGGTCCGCTCGATCACCCTCCTAGTACGCCCATGGGCCTCATTGTACCGTTCCTCTGCCCTTGTCCTGGGATTCCTTACTGGGGTCAGTAGCCAGGACAGGTTGGGGTAACCAGAGTCACCAATTAGCCACACACGGTGTCTCTGTAGCTGTTCCACCACATAAGGGATGCTGCTATTTCGCATGATGTACGCGTCATGCACTGACCCAGGGAACTTGGCATTTACATGGGAGATGTACTGGTCTGCCAAACAGACCACCTGGACATTCATCGAATGATAACTTTTTCTGTTCCTGTACACCTGTTCACTTCCTCTGGGGGGTACCAAAGCCACATGGGTCCCATCAATGGCACCAATGATGTTGGGAATATGTCCAAGAGCATAGAAATCACCCTTCACTGTAGCCAAATCGCCCACCTCAGGGAAAACAATGTAGCTCCGCATGTATTTCATCAGGGCAGACAACACTCTGGACAAAACCTTAGAAAACATAGGTTGAGACATCCCAGATGAAATGGCCACTGTTGTTTGGAATGATCCACTTGCCAAAAAATGGAGCACTGACAGAACCTGCACTAGAGGGGGAATCCCTGTGGGTTGGCGGATGGGTGATATCAGGTCTGGTCCAGCTGGGCACACAGTTCATTAATGGTGGCTCAGTCAAGTCTGTATGTGAGTATGACATGTCATTCTTCCATTGTCGACAGGTCCACCAGCGGCCTGTACACGGGAACAGTCCTCCATCTCCTCGCCGCTGAACAGGGCCCTTCAAGACAAGCACCGCTGAACTGGGCCCTTCAAGACAAGAACCGCTGAACAGGGCACCGCCGTGACAAGAACCGCTGAACAGGGCCCTTCAAGACAAGCACCGCTGAACTGGGCCCTTCAAGACAAGCACTGCTGAACAGGGCACCGCCGTGACAAGCACCGCTGAACAGGGCCCTTCAAGACAAGCACCGCTGAACTGGGCCCTTCAAGACAAGAACCGCTGAACAGGGCACCGCCGTGACAAGAACCGCTGAACAGGGCCCTTCAAGACAAGCACCGCTGAACTGGGCCCTTCAAGACAAGCACTGCTCCGCTGGGCCCTTCCTCTCAAGCACCGCTCCGCTGGGCCCTTCCTCTCAAGCACCGCTCTGCTGGGCTCTTCCTCTCAAGCACCGCTCCGCTGGGCACCGCCGTCTCAAGCACCGCTCCGCTGGGCCCTTCATCTCAAGCACCGCTCCGCTGGGCACCGCCGTCTCTGAACTGCTCCGCTGGGCCCTTCCTCTCAAGCACCGCTCCGCTGGGCCCTTCATCTCAACACCGCTCCACTGGGCCCTTCATCTCAAGCACCGCTCCGCTGGGCCCTTCCTCTCAAGCACCGCTCCGCTGGGCACCGCCGTCTCAAGCACCGCTCCGCTGGGCCCTTCATCTCAAGCACCGCTCCGCTGGGCACTGTTGTCTCTGAACTGCTCCGCTGGGCCCTTCCTCTCAAGCACCGCTCCGCTGGGCCCTTCATCTCAAGCACCGCTCTGCTGGGCCCTTCATCTCAAGCACCGCTCCACTGGGCCCTTCCTCTCAAGCACCGCTCCGCTGGGCACCGCCGTCTCAAGCACCGCTCCGCTGGGCCCTTCATCTCAAGCACCGCTCCGCTGGGCACCGCCGTCTCTGAACCGCTCCGCTGGGGCCTTCATCGCAAGCACCGCTGGCCCATTGGCAGGGCCGGATCTGTGTCGGGCAGGGCTTCACGAAGCACTCTGGCCACCATGCCTCCTCCAGAACCAGTGGAGTCTGTAATCCACTTGATGGACTGTGGCTTTGCACTCCCCAGGATGGTCCAGTGGGCAACCCACCCACTGTAGAGACTTGTGAGACTGTGGCTTTGCACTCCCCAGGATGGTCCAGTGGGCATGGAGGCCCCTCGTGGATCTGGCATCGTGGACTCATGTGGCTGAGGTGCCCCCCCCTTCCCTTCCCCCTGAGGTGCCTGTAGTTTTACTATCTGATGCCCCTGCAGTGTTCTCTCCAATGGAATCGGTTCTCGTGTGTGGGCTTTGCCCATGTGTTTAGGCCCATTGGCCCACGAACAATGGATGATAGACAATATGGACCGGACTTTTGACCTATGTATATATTGTTGATGATGTAATATATTTTATTTAGATATTTCATAATTCACTTAACTTCAAATATGCTATAATATACTTCTATTTTAATGATCATTTTATTTTGTCTTTGCATTCTTCCGGGGGGTTTGGGGGGTGTCACTCTGACTTGTTGCTCTGCATTGATGTGTGTGTTGTAGTGGGTGAGGGTGGGGGTGGGTGTGTGGCGTATGTGTGTCCCCGTAATTTTTTGCCTCCCCCCTCCCCTGTGTCGTAGGTGCAGTACTCACCGTTGTCGTCTGCGCCGGCGTTCGTGCTCCTGGTAGAGGAGCAGGAAGACAATGGCTGGGAGGATGTGTAGTTCTGGTTCCATGCTGTCCCGATTCCTCGTGGAATGTGTAGAGGTGAGCGTTTTCCGTTAGGAAAGTCTGTTTCCGCCGTGCTTTTATCGGCGGGGCAACCGCCCCGGAAAAGGTGGCGGATTGGTGGGTCGTGATAGTGTGGGCGGTACATTGTCTGCCGCCTGTCTGTTGGCGGTGACTGCCGAGCTGTTTGTTTGTACCGCCGTGATGGTCGGAGTGTTAAAGTGGCGGGCTGTGTTGGCGGTTCCCGCCAGGGTCGGAATTCCATTTTTTGGACCGCCAGCCTGTTGGCGGGTTGGCCGCCGCTTTAACACCGACCGCCAGGGTTGGAATGACCCCCTAAATGCTTTGATGAGGTGATAACGGCATAGTGACAGAGCCGTTCACGACAATCCGATGCCAATGGCGCCAGGTACGGAGTAATGCAGAACCCCAGGTACAGTACCTTAGTGAAATGTGAAAACAAGCCTGTGCACGAAGTCAGGGACCGCGGTGTTGCTGGATCCCAGGCCACGTCGGTTCCGGTGCTGCGGGGCAAAGGAGCGTAAGCATCACGAAGAGGCATCAGGTCCTTGCTGCGGAGCAGTGGAGGTGAGGTGGCGTTGGTACGAAGCGTTGAATCCTCGTACTTCGGGCGGAGTTTATATCCGGCGGTCATGAAGGGGTGTGGCAACTTCCACGGAGTCGCGGACTTCGGCAGAGCTGCCGCGGTGTCAAGCCTTCGAGGGTCATCACTCTCCAACAAGGACCACGGCTTCGGTTGCAGGCAATGTCATGGGATTCAGCAGTAGCATCGGTCGGGAGTTGTCCGCAGTCAGTTTTCTTGGATTTTCACCAGCTTCTCCTTTCAATGGCTCAGGGACTGGATAGGGCACCACGTGGCATGGCAGGAGTCCCAGCAGAGGGTCCAGGTGCTGGTAGAGGAACTCTTTGATGGCCCTGAGACTTCAGAATAGTGGGCAAGCTCAGTCCAAGCCCTTGGAGATTCTTCTCAAGCAGGAATATACAACAAAGTCCAGTCTTTGTCCCCTTTCACAGGCAGAAGCACCAACTGCAGGATGGCCCACAAAGCACAGTCACAGGCAGGGGCAGCACTTCTCCTCAGCTCTTCAGCTCTTTTCCTTGGCAGAGGTTCCCCTTGATTCCAGAAGTGATCTAATTTTCAAGGGTTTTGGCTCCACTACTTATACTCCTTTCTGCCTTTGAAGTAGGTAAACTTAAAAGGAAAGTCTCTCTTGTTTGTAAGATCCTGCCTTGCCCAGGCCAGGCCCCAGACACATACCAGGGGGTTTGAGACTGCATTGTGTGAGGGCAGCTACAGCCCTTTCAGTTGTGAGTGACCGCTCCTTCCTCCCTCCCAGCACAGATGGCTCATCAGGATATGCAGGCTACACCCAGCTCCCTTTGTGTCACTGTCTGGGGAGAGGTGTAAACAGCCCAACTGTCAAACTGACTCAGAGAGGGGATCTACAAACAGAGCAGAGTCACAGAATGGTTTAAGCAAGAAAATACCTACTTTCTAAAAGTGGCATTTTCAACCACACAATCTACAGACAAACTTTAATAAAATATGTATTTTTTAAATTGTGAGTTCAGAGACCCTAAACTCCATATTTCTATCTGCTCCCAAAGGGAATCTGACTTTAATAATATTTAAAGCAGCCCCACTGTTAACCTATGAAAGAGATAGGCCTTGAACAGAGAAAACCACGTTTGGCAGTATTTCACTGTCAGGACATACAAAACCTCCTTAGTATATATTCTACCTTAAACATACACTGCACCCAGCCAATGGGGCTACCTAGGGCCTACCTTAGGGGTGACTTCCATGTTAAGAAAAGGGAAGGTTTAGGCCTGGCAAGTGGGTACACTTGCCAAGTCAAACTGGTAGTTTAAAACTGCACAGACACTGCAGTGGCAGGTCTGAGCCATGTTTACAGGGCTACTCATGTGGGTGGCACAACCAGTGCTGCAGGCCCACTAGCAGCATTTGATCTACAGGCTGTGCGCACCTCTAGTGCACTGTACTATGGACTTACTAGTAAATCAAATATGCCAATCAAGGAAAGCCATTTACACATACATTTTACATAGGAGCACTTGCACTTTAGCACTGGATAGCAGTGGTAAAGTGCCTAGTGTATCAAAAACAGCAAAAACAGAGTCCAGCACACATCAACAACCTTGGAAACAGAGGCAAAAAGTTAGGGGAGACCACGCCAAGGATGCCAAGTCTAACAACTGCCATTGTGCTGAACTGCTGCTCTAAAGGACTACTGCTCTGAAGGTTTGCTACCCTGCTGTGTTGACCTGCTGCCTGCTGCTCTCTTCTCTGGGTGAGGACTGGACCTGCACCTCTTGAATGCAGAAGTCAGGGTAAGTCAAAGGGCTAGTTGGCCAACCTCCTGATCAGGCACCTCAGGTACATAACAGGCTTCCAACAACCTTGAACACAGCACCTGGACTCTGCCATCTGATGGTTCTGCCTTCCCAAGTGGTGCCACCCCAGTCCTGAACCTTGGAAGTGGGCCTGAAGGTGCTTTTGTCAAACCCTGCTGTGGTCCTAAATGAAACCGACCAAAGCAGCGTGAAGCCCAGCAGGACTTTACTCCATAGCTGCCAGCTTCATGGGAATTGATGCCAAGCAGCGCAAAGCCCTGCAATGTCTTGCCACACTGCTGGAAGCCCATTCTAATGGATAACAATCGACACCAACCCCAGCAAAGTGTCACTGCACCACTCCCGAAGACTGACACAAAGCGACGCCAAGTCCCACAAAGCTTCAGCTCACATCTCCCTGGGACCAATGCAAAGCAATGCCAACCCCTGCAAAGCATCCCTGCACAACTTCTCAGAATGCCATGCAAAGCCTTGCAAAGCAACACTGCGCACACCACATACCAGAATTTATGGCACTGTGTTCATCAGTCTCAAGTGGATCCCTGTAGCTGACTCGCACTCCATCATGGTTGGTCTAAACTTGTGACTTTGTCCAGGTCTGATGCGACCAGATAACCACATTTGGCACTTTGTGCTCTTATGCTCTATTTTTTATACAAGCTTTAAAGTTCGGTGTTGCTGGTTCTATTGAATGGATTTTTGTAATTCTGGTCTTGTTTTATTTATTAATAACACACTGCCTCGTAGTTAAGCCTGATTGCTCTCCTGTAACGTGCATAGAATCAGCGTTGTTATTGCTATCAGGTAGGTGCTCCCACACAACATGCCATTTTCCAAATTCCCGGTACAAAATGACTGCATTCCAAATTATTGTGAAACTCCTGAAGGCAGCCTTGATGTTAATGCACCAGACAACTAGATTTGCCACACAACTGAAACTATTACAGTTAGTTAAAATAACCCAAGCAAAACTCCAGTATGGAAACTCACAGACTGATCGTTCATCTAAGAGGGGGAGCAAGAGAGGAAGTAAGATTCTTGGACTGATTAGGCAACTGTTCTTTAATCTGATTGATGTTTAAGTAGTCATACAACAGTGCCAGTTTAATATAATGACTAGCTCTGGTGTCTAAGGTGTAAGACTGTCAAATATTTGTAGCTGACAGTAGGTCTGATGTGCCAAGTCTGAAGGTTTGCCTCACCTGTGAGAAAGCTCTATAGTCAAAATCTAGAGCCTGTGGGAGTATGTAACCTTTGTGATAGTTCAGCTTTGTAAGACTGCATGAAGGCGGGAGGTGGGGTGCAAAGAGGAGACTAGAGCAGTGGTTCCCAACCTTTTGACTTCTGTGGACCCCCACTTTATCATTACCGGAACCAGGGGACCCCCACTGAATCATTATTGGAATCCGGGGACCACCCACTGAGTCATTACTGAAAGCTGGGGACCTAATCTGTTAATATTATTTAATTTTCTGAGCAGTCGCGGACCCCCTGAGGAGGCTTTGCGGACCCCCAGGGGTTCCCGGACCACAGGTTGGGAACCACGGGACTAGAGTGTAAAGGGGGTGGGTGGGGTCACTGTTCCCAGCAAAGAGCCTAGTTAAGGTTTTGTTACGCCACTGAATATCATCTACTCTTAACGACTTGCATGAAATCCGAAAGGAGCCTTCACAGGGGAGTAGGAGTTACTGTGTACAGGAAACAGAGGAAGACCCTCAGCCTGCCCCGGTGAACCCACAGGCTTGGTAAGTGGGGCAAGATTCAGAATACTCACCCTGCCGATTGGCACACAATGAGGTGCTTTCTCAAAGCTGGCACGGGTCCCTTGTAGCATTTTTTAAAAATCTAACGCTGAAAAGAGAGATTGAAAGCCCCTCCTGTCCTTGGTGTTAGTGCTTTTGAATTATTCATGTTTTCATTTTACATAGTGCCCAGGTTTGGCACTGCATTTTAACTCCTGTTCTGTGGCCCATTCAAAGCACACTGACGTCTCCACTGCCTGACACATGTTGCTTCGCAAGCTAACAAGGAAAGAAGGGATGTATGCGCTTTGTAAGCCATCTTCTCACAACCTCCATTCGCAAACATCACTGTGTTTCAAGGCACTTTGTGTGTGCTTGGTGACAGGCGGGTCTCACCCAAAATGTGTGCGGTAAAACCAGCCTACGGCACGAAGGGAATGCAGTAAAACAGCTTCCCGCTTACAGTAAAGAAATACGCATAGAAGAAAAACTGCATACAAGCACGTTTGCTCGTCACTGTTGAGCGTGTGTGTATGGGGGGGCCCGCGGAGAGAGAGACTCGCTCTAGTCTCTCCGCGGGTCTTTTCGGGACGACAGGAAGTGGCGCGGGTGCGCCAGGATTGGCGGACAGGTAAGTGGGGGTGGGCGTTAGGGATGGGTTAAAAGGGGGTAGAGGGGTGGGGTCGGCCTCTTTCCAGGCCGACCATTACAGGGAGGAAGTTTTGGTAGGGAGGATTTCGCGGCGGGGCCCAGGCCAGGTTAGTCAGGCGTGTCGGGGGGAATCGGGGAGGGCACCCGGGCTCTTTCACCTTCCCCTTGGGGGGCCTCGGTGGGAGACGGGAGTGTGTGCACGCCAGGGGTTTTTCCCTGGCCGTGCAAGGGAAAGCACGGAGGCGGCGTGCAAGGTTTTTGCGGTCGGCGCGGGTCGCAGCAGCGCCCCGGTGCGCGCCCTCTGAGGACGCGGGGGCGCTCCCTGCTCAGGCAGGGAGACAAATAATTTTGTAGATACAGGCGTGAAGGCCTGTTTTCAAGTGACCGCGGACATCAACGCGGTGCACGAGAGGACGCGCTCCAGGCCACGAGACGGCCTCGGGCAACGCCGGGGGTTTTAAGGCCCCCCCCCCCCCGGCCAGATTAGGTATAATTACCGGCTTTTAGACGCCGGGGGCCCACAACGACACGCGCGCGCGTCAGAAACGCGGCGCAAAGTTCCTAAATAGGGCCAGGCCACTAGGGCCCTCATAGAACACAGCGCCTGGGCGGGCCCTTTAAAAAAAAAAAAAATAAATAAATAAATATATGTGTATATGTATATATATATGTATATATATGTATATTTTCTGGGAGCCTGAGGCGCGGCAGCCCACAGCAGATGTATATAGGTAACGGACACACGGGCCACACCACAGGGACTAGAGTCACAGCATTGGGGGCCCCTAAAAAAAAAAAAAAAAAAACATATATATATATATACATTCTTTAGGTTTTTTCAAGAAGGAAGGGTCAAGGGCAGTGTAGTGGGGGACATGGCCAACATTCATGATGCAGAGGCGCTCCGGGTCCTGGGGGAGGCCTGATGGGCGGACTTGCTTAGGCCAGGGGTATTAGATCAGGCCTGGGTGGGCATGACACGTCCTACGCGGGCCGCATCAAGCAGCGTAGCGGCGGCAATCGCAACATGCGACTCACAGGTTTCTGAAGGGGACAAGGATGAAGTCCCAGTGAGGCAAGAACAGGCTACAGAGGTACGGCCAGAGTTCCCTAACACATTTAGCCCACTAATGTTCGTGGGGGAGTCGCAGGGCACACAGGACCCGGGTACAGGTGACACAGGAACGGGCTGGCAGGCCCGTCCACATGGGACCTGGAAGCTAGAATTCGCGAGCAGCGCAGGGCCGTGGCGAAAACGGAGGCCAGGTGGGCAAAATTATGCAGGGACAGGGAGGAGATGGGGAGGCGGCACGAGAAGTCACAGACAGGAAGGGGGTACAGGCAGCAGGGGCTGGAGCAGGAAGCTGGGTCTGGGTACCGCAGGCAGGAGAAGGTAGGGTTCAAGAGGCTGGTGCGGCCGAAGGACAGGTTGGCTTGGGAAGCCCCAGTGGTTCAGGCGGCCATGTGGGGAAAGGCAGCACAATGTCAACGTCAGAGGTTGGCAAGGTAAAAGGGGTACCAACGGGGCGCAACACGGCCCAAGCGCGTTGGAACGAAGCAATAGAGGGGTCTACGGCGGCCTTCTCTACACCGTGGGAACGGGGACAGCAGCAGGTTGGCGGACGCCATGTGGGGCAAAGTACAACAGAACCACCGGCGACCAAATCTCAAGGGTATAGGGAAAACAAAGGAGGTTGGGAAGAGGAAGATGATTTGGAATTGGTCTATGACGAAGAGGAAGGAGATTGGGAGGATGGAGAATTGCGTGATGAGAATGTGATCGGGGTGAAGAAAGGGGGGGGGGGAGCGGGGCGCAAGTGCGGCGCAACCCCTTGCCTCTGTTTTTCTTTTCCAGGACGACGTCATGGCCGAAGGGCCGTCAAGTGTGAGGCCAGCAAGGCCATGGGGCGGAATGACAAGGCAACCACCGCGTACGTGGATGAACCAATTGGAGGTAAGGGGAGATGGTGGTCAGTCTGGGGTGACGGGGGTGTAGCTAGCAAGGTGACGCGCATGGACAACTGGATGTCCGCAGTTTTTGATTTTTGCTAGTATATACTGCGAAAAATACCCAGACCGGGCCATAGCGCCATTCAAGTACATGGATATCATTAGAAAGGCCCAGATGTATTTTGGGGGTTTTTGCATGGCAAAACTATGATGAGAAATTTAGGGCCCGGGTGAGCATCAACCCCGAGAAACCATGGGGGACGGGGATCCGGAGCGATGGAGGCAATGGATGGCGTCAGCACAGGCAGCGGCATCCACTCATACGGCGAGCGGTTTGCCGGCAACATATAAGCCCTTTCAGGCGCGCCCCGCCTTGGGAGGGGCGGGAAATACCAAAAAAAAAAAAAAAAAAAAAAAAACGCAGGTGGGTAACACAGGGGCTTGTTGGAACTTCAACAAGGGTTGCTGTTCAAGGGCTCAGTGTAGGTCAAACATGACTGCTCCAAGTGCGGGGGTCGTCATCCAGTCATACAATGTTTCTCCCTCAACAGCCCAGCAGAGCAATGGAGGGCGACAAGAGGAAGAGGCTCACAAGGTGCTCCTGCGTCAAAAGGGGCCTACACCAGTTAGGTTAGAAGTTTTTTGTTGCCGTGGCAGCACAGGTACCCGGACAAGAATAGGGCCAGACAACTGGAATGGGGTTTTCGAGAAGGTGGTAGGGTAGGTTATCAAGGTCCTCGGCAGAGGCGATGGGCAGACAATTTGCGGTCTGCAAAAGAGCAGCCGCAAGTAATACGCGACAAAATAGATAAAGAGGTGACACTTGGGAGAATAGCAGGTCCATTCCTCAACTGGCCATCGGATCAATTGATGATATCCCCACTAGGGGTAGTACCTAAGAAAGCGCCAGGCGAATTCCGGCTTATACATCATCTGTCATGGCTTGAGGGGGCGTTGGTAAATGATTTTATCGCACAGGAAGATACCAAGGTAATTTATGCGTCTGTGGAGGATGCAGTAAAATTAGTATTGAGGTGCGGTTTAAAAGCGGAGATGGCGAAATGCGATATACAGTCTGCTTTCCGTCTGTTACCAATTCATCCAGCAGATTTCGACCTGCTAGGCATGCAGTTAGATGGAGCCATATAGGTGGACAGGGTTCTACCTATGGTTTGCGCGATATCATGCGTGCTATTTGAAACTTTCAGTACCTTCTCTGCAGTGGGTTTGTTGTGAAAACAAGCGTCCACGAAGCAGGGACACACTATATGGATGATTTTCTGTTTGTAAGGGAAGCGGCATATGGGGCATGTGGACGGGCTTTGGCAGCCTTTCCAGAGTCTAATGCAGCAGACAGGAGTGCCATTGGCACCGGAAAAGACAGAGGGCCCGCTGTCAATCATGACCTTTTTTGGGCATTGAGCTAGATGCGGAGCTAATGGTGGCAAGATTGCCAGCGTCAAAAGTGAAGGAAATACTAGAATACCTAGCATCTGTGCGAACTCGGCACAAAAGGGAGTTACGGACTACACAAAAACTACTAGGTTATCTCAACCGTGCTTGTAGAGTAGGGAGGGGAAGACGTATTTTTGTGGAAGACTCGGACTGTCCATGTCAGGGGCGGTGTTACCTCACCATAGGATGAGTTTCTTTGGGTCTGAGGGAGGACATAAAGGTATGGGAGATGTTCCTGAAGAAATTTAATGGGGTACCAATGTTTTGGAGATGCGGACACAGTATGGCAAGTTCAAATATTTTCAGACGCAGCACGCGCGTCGGGTTTTGGCATTTACTGGGACGGTAGGTGGTGCGCGGAGACATGGCCACGGCAGTGGTTGCAACAAGGGAGGAGTATTGCGTTTCTGGAGTTTTTTCCTTTGTTGGTGGCACTGGCAGTCTGGGGATGGGAACTGGCCAACAGGACGGTAGTTTTCCAGGTGGACAATATGACAGTAGAGGAATTGGTAAACAGACAGAGAGCCAGGGATTTAAGAGTTTTGGGTTTTTGCGTCATTTTATGTTGCAATGTTTATCTCTCAATGTTATCTTTAAAGCTGCACACATACCAGGGGTATACAACGAGATTATAGACTCCCTATCTCGTTCGCAGTGGCGGCGTTTTCGCGACCTGGCGCCAGGAGCGGAGCAGTCCAACATTACGTTCCCGGCAGACATTTGGGAGTGGGGGGCATGATGATCTCGGGGTTGGTGGAGATGTCTTTGGCAGTCTCTACGCGGCAAAGTTACAGGCTGGCATGGTTGGACTTTCAATCTTTTGAAGAGTTTGAGGGCAATTTCTGGGCTCAGGGGTCTGAGCGTTGGAAGCACGGGCCTTACGCTTTGTGCTGTATTTGATCAAGGAGGGGCTATCCCCGGCCACGATAGGCGGGAAATTAACAGGTGTCTCATTTTATGGGAAGCTTTTCTTCGGTACGGATCCAGCACGGAATGATTTACTTGAAAAAATTTTGAAGGGATGGGGCAGGTTTAGGGCCGGGGAGGGAAGTAAGGCAAGAGAGCCCATTACCTGTGGGATAATAAAAAAAAAAAAAAAAAAAAAAAAAATACTTTTGCATGTTTTGCCAGTATGTGGCACAGATGAACACGAAGCAGGACTCTTCAGGTGGTGTATGGTGTGGATGTTTTTCGGGGTTTTTAGGGTATCTGAATTGTTGGGTATAGGCAAGGACCGCGGTGTGAAGGAGAGGGAGATCGGCATGCATCAAGGGAGATTGGGCATATGGCTCAGGAAGTCCAAGACGGACCAGTTAGGGAAAGGGAAGTGGGTATGGGTGGAGAAAGGAGGTGATGATCTAGCATGCCCAGTGAAGGAGGGGATGGTTTTCAAACAAAAGTGGGGACAGGCGGGGGAAGCAGGGGTGTTGTGCATGCTTCAGGGAAGAAAACCACTAGCTATCAGTTCCTGCAGGTTTTGAGGACGGCTTTGGATAGGACTGGTCGGCAAGCAGGGGATTTTGGAACGCACTCCTTTAGGATCGGGGCAGCAACAGCAGCAGCTCATTTAGGATGGGATTGGGCTAAGATTAAAGCAATAGGTAGATGGAAATCCAGATGCTGCGAGCGCTATGTTAGGCCATGATGAAACCCAGGGGTGGGGGGGGTTTAGAAGTACATCACAGTTGTTATAGTGTTTTTTCTTTACAGGGTGTGTGGCCGGACAGAGGAACGATAAGACAGTGACTTGGCTGGTCGGCCATTCATTCGTACATTGGGCGGCAAAATTCGCTGAGAAACAGATATACGGCAGATCAATGGGACTGCCCAGCAGACACCAAGAAGTGCGTTGGTGGGAAAGAGCGGAATGAGGTGGGGAGTGTACTACCATATATTACAGGGAATTTGCTGCAGTGGGGATGCCCGGATTTGTTGCTGATACACTTGGGAGAAAATGATTTGGTGAGGCAATCAGGGCCCACATTGATACAATTTATGTAAAAAGATTTGGTGCTATTGAAGCAAAACCTGTGCGGGGACATGTCTGGTATGGACAGAGTTTATACCCAGGCGGGTATGGAGAGGGGCAATCAATCATGGAGCCATTGAGCGGGCTCGGAAAAAGTTGAATAAGGCAATGAGGGGATTTTGCTGGGCACAAGGGATTAAGGTGCGGAGGCACGAGGATATTACGGAACATGAGGGGACATTGTTCAGAGATGATGGAGTACATTTATCGCAATTGGGAAATGCGTATTATTGGATGGGTTTGAGGCCGATGCTAGAGAAGTTATGCGGGGAGAACCTGTGGATTACAAAATGAGTAGAATTCAGGGGGCAAACGAAGATTTGCCGGGTGGGGCAGAAAAACGCCACATGGGTTTTTCTGGGTGGCAGGAAATGGGGGAGGGGGGAGAGCCAGATGCGGGCTTGTTCCCCCCTTCCAGGGGGAAAAATGAGGTGAAGGATCAGAATGGGGGGAGGTTTGTTTACAAACAAGGAGGGCATGGAAGGAAGAGGGGAGTGTCTAGGGGAGGGGATTGGAAGAAAGCTATTAGAAAAGAAGGAAGGGCATGAGGAAGCTTTTAAGTTGAAAGTTGGGCGAGAAGGGATTTCATACAGTTCAAAGTTGTTGTTGTTTATGTTAAATCCTGTCCTAAATAAATGACCTTTTGCACTAGAAATGAGTGTCAATGTATGTTTGTCCCGATGGGGGGGCCCGCGGAGAGAGAGACTCGCTCTAGTCTCTCCGCGGGTCTTTTCGGGACGACAGGAAGTGGCGCGGGTGCGCCAGGATTGGCGGACAGGTAAGTGGGGGTGGGCGTTAGGGATGGGTTAAAAGGGGGTAGAGGGGTGGGGTCGGCCTCTTTCCAGGCCGACCATTACAGGGAGGAAGTTTTGGACCACCCACCCACCCTGCATAGAAGGTAGGCAGCAGGGGAGGGTTTGTCAAGGGAAAGGCGGGATTAGGTAGGTAGGGTTAGGTTTGACGTCAGTCAGGACAGGTGCGGTGCATAAGAGTTGGCAGGAAATGGGGGAGGGGGGAGAGCCAGATGCGGGCTTGTTCCCCCCTTCCAGGGGGAAAAATGAGGTGAAGGATCAGAATGGGGGGAGGTTTGTTTACAAACAAGGAGGGCATGGAAGGAAGAGGGGAGTGTCTAGGGGAGGGGATTGGAAGAAAGCTATTAGAAAAGAAGGAAGGGCATGAGGAAGCTTTTAAGTTGAAAGTTGGGCGAGAAGGGATTTCATACAGTTCAAAGTTGTTGTTGTTTATGTTAAATCCTGTCCTAAATAAATGACCTTTTGCACTAGAAATGAGTGTCAATGTATGTTTGTCCCGATGTATGCGCGTGTGTTTGTGTGTGTGTGTGTGAGGGGGTGGGGCTTTCTTTTTTAAGCGTATAAAAGATCTTTATCCCGTCCCAAACACACACATCCGCACATTTCTTCCTTTAAACTTTGCACCGCGCTGACTGCTTCCATGGTAAGTTTTCGTGGCATGTCTTGTTGATGTGGCAGATACAGCTTGGGCTTGTGACATCTGTGAACGGCGTTTGCGTTTTCGGGGGCGTGCGGGTGCAGGGGCTTGTTTGAATGGCGCTGACGGTCCTTCGAGGCTGCTGTAAAGCGATGAAAGTCCGATTTTAGCTGTCATAATAAAGGAATAAAGCAGGTGAACGGAATTTTGTTAGATTTGTAACAATCCGCGCCCAGGCTGTTAAATTTATAATTATAATATTAATGAGTGCGAGTGCCCGTAGTTATTCGCGGGAGCCTGCCACAGCGCTTCCGAAGGAGGGATCTGTCGAATGCTACGGCTGCCTAGTTAAGATAAGGACCTGACTGGAAACCCAAAGCTGCCCTGGCAAATGTTCAGACCAGACCCGGTACAGTGTAAAGCGGGCGAGCACAACGAGTAGGCCTGGCCTGTAGTAGAAGGGGGTTGAGGGTTCTCCCTCCAAGAAAATATGGGGAAAAATTGCAACAATTGTGCATTCTACTTCTACAAAACATGTTTAATTATCTATTCAATTTTAATTATCTATTCAATGGTATTATCTATAAAGTATAGTAAATGATGCACTTACAGTGCACCTGGGTACAAAAATGTTTGTGTGGGCCCTTCAATGATTCCCTCAATATAACACTCGATCAGACCCCTCAATCTCTCCATAGCCCCTCTCTCAAATGTATTTCATTTGTTTTATAGGGCCCTCATACCAGTCTAGGGTGTTGGAGCACTTTAAAACACACACACACACACACACACACACACACAATTAATAATCCATGTGTAAGTCGATGTATAGAAAATGTTACATAATATAAAACGGAATACAAAGTGTAAGATTCAGGACATTCATACTGGCATGCATTTTTTAAGAGTGCTTGGTCTGAGAAGAACAAATTTAGGATTCAAAATGTAAATCAGTGGCTTAAGTTAGATTCACTTGTAAGGCTGTATTTCTACCCAAACAACCCAATTTTAGCAACATCAGGATAATGACAGACTGGGGAAAAACCTTAACGTTCAAGACTGCAATATGCAGTTTGCATGCAGCTCTTTCATGGAAGTTCATAGCTCACTGTGATACATTAGGATTGTAACCTATTAACAGCAAGAAACAAAAGGATCTCTGTGACAAAAGCAGTAGCCCGCTGACATACGCACTTAAAATACAATTCCATTATCTACATGGTACAGCAGCAGGCATGATAACCCTCTGCTCTACTTCAGCTGAGTAAAAAATGCCAACAGGCAAAACTCTTAGCCTGCTACAGCAGAAAGATTAAGCATCAGAGATATCAATCTTGTCACTTTTATTGTTGCCTGAAAACTGTTGGATATACAAGAAACTCTGCGGCAAGAGTGAGAAGTGAGTGACTATGCAATGCTGGCCAGTCCTGCTTTGTTACTGGTGGCTGATTTTGCAGTACTGCTGCAAAATAGTCCACCAGTAATAAAACTGGCCCGCCACCATTCCAACTTCCCGGGGAAGTGCCCAATGCTCATTAGGCCATCCTGCCCTGGTGATGATTTCATATACCGCCTCTTTCTTCCACTGTCCTACACCCAGTGGTTGCAGGTGGGGCCCCTGGCTCTCATTTTTGTGGACAGGCACTTTTATTATTCTTCAACAGACTTTGATCCAGAGCAAGAGACTGAAAAACACAGAAGCGTGAAAGAAAGAGGAAGAGAAAGACAGAAAAACAGTGACAAAAGGAGAAAGCAGGGATACAATATAACCTGCAAGACTGAGGTAAAGAAAGATGGAGTTTTGGGTTGTGCATAAAAGAGGTATCTGCAGGACTCCAGCCAGACTACACAGCCTTGGTATTCAGCACCCCAACCTTCATTATCATCCGCCGCAGGCTTCCGTGCAAAGCTTTGGGCCCAGGAAATTATTATTTTATAAATTAAGCGCCGACTACACTTCTTAGGCCAGATCGCGATTTTTCATGTTGATGGAAAGTTAATGCAGTGCTTGTTCCAAACAACTTTTTATTCACTGTTGTGAGAACAAGGTTCTCCAAGTGGTAATGTGTGACAAGAACATTTAAATTGTCTGTCATTTTAATGTGGTGGTGAAGTGCTTCATTGTTGCTTTTGAACAGCTGTATTTTTGTTTAGTGTTAATGCAATGTGCATTTGATGTGTCGTACTGTGGTTTTTGTGCTGTGTTCTATTTGACAATTTTGGTGTGATGTACTCTGCTATGTTTTAATTGTCTTATGTCGCTTTGTGCTGGAATGTTTTCAGCCAAAAGCAGCACATGCCTTGATATTTCCTGAGACAAGCAACCATTTAAAGCCATGTAAGGTGGTGAAATAGCACTGCTCCAGTTCTTCAACTAATGAAGACACCACTCAGTCTGATATAGTGGCAAAGAATCTGGCCCTCATGACTTCGGTCGTCTTTTCGTCAGACCGCTGAAGCTGTGGCTGCCGAAAGACCGCCAGTGCTGGCGGTCGTAAGACTGGCATATTACGACTGATTTCGGAATTCTGCCCGAAATCAAGAGGAATTCCGACACCAGTGGTGCTGGTGGTCGGCAGTGAAGAGGCGGTTCCACCGACGGCACCGCCACGGCAAAAAGGGACTGCACACGATAGTACGACACATAATAAAGTGTGGCGGTGTCCTGATGGCGGGAAGCTGCCGGCGGTGGAAGCGCCGGGACCCATCCCCTTCCAGACGACCTCCTCGACAGATGAGGTAAGTGGATCGTCGGATAGGGGAGGGGTGCATGTGTGAGTGTGTGTGTGAATGTTGTGATTGCAGGGGGAGGGGGTGTTTGCGGGTGAGTGTCTGAGTGTGTGAGTGATTTATGTGGTGGGGGTGTGCAAGTGTTTGTGGATGGGGAGCGGGTGAGCGATTGAGCGCATGAGTGAGATTGAGAGGATGGAAGAGGTGAGTGTGTGTATGCATGTGCATGTGTATGTAAGTAGACGGGGACGGGGTGCGTGTTTGTGTGTGAGTGAACGGGGAGAGCAGGTGAGTGCATGTATACAGTGCAGGGGGGAGGAGTGTGTGAATGTATGTATGCGCTGGAGGGGGGAGTGAGTGCGTGTGAGTTTGGTGTTTGTGTATGTATGTTAGTGTGAATGGGGGTGTATGATGCGAGGGTGTGTTTGTGTGTGGGAATATGTGGGTGCATGTGGGCGGGTATGTGGACGTGTGTATGGGAGTATGTTGGTGACAGGAATGCAAATTTATGTTGCCAGGATACAGGACCGGCAGCTTTTTCTGGCAGTGTGACCACCAGAAAAATACTGGCAGTCTTCCACGTCGTAATACCGCTATTACGGCATCTGCTGGGCCGGAGGTGCTCACCTCCAGCCCGGCAGACCGCCGAAAAGCGTCAGGATGGGTGGAGTATCTGCGCAACCACCAAACTTGTAATTTGGTGGTCTTCACCGCTGGCCCATCGGCGTTGAGACCGCCACCGCGGCCATGGTGGTCTTTGGACCGCCAAGGTCATAATGAGGGCCTCTGTCTTAACTTAGATCTCCCAGTGCTCACTTTATGTGACATCGGCTCCATCTTCCCATCTCAGTCTATCAGGTTCGGCTTCATCTCTGCATTCTTCCAGGGCTGGACATGCTATTATGTTGCTGTTCTTTTTTTACCGGCCAGCTGCATGCTCTGGAGTATGTTCAGAGCAGGATGGATTGCCATGATCCAACCACGCCCCTGTGGCCCAATTGTAATTATTTCCTATGCAGTCGGATTACACTTTCCATCGAGGTTCTGATTTCTTCTACAACTCTTTTCTTATTTGTCTCTTCCTCCTCCTTCTGCTCTTCTCCTTCTTGTTCAGGGTCAAAGTTTAATGATGAATATAAGTCCTGGTCTGAATAAATCAGGGATGGTGCCCACCACTGGTACAAATGAAAGGAGCAGAGTGTCCACAGATACAAAGAAATCAAAATAAAGGTGGCTCACAAGAAATAGGTTATGGGTATGGTCAGACTGGTACAGAAAATTGACATGGGCACACAAATTAAAGTGACCCCGATTTTTGAATCATATACCTAAAAAACTGGCCCACTTTGCAAATTGGGGAAGTTTGCCTCTTATAAAGACACACTGTTGAGCTGTTTTGCAAGGTATGGGAGACTGAATGTGTTCATTCTCGCTACAGTCAACGTTTGATGTAATATCAGGGAACTCAAAAGTAAAAACGAACCCACTAGACAATAAGATAGGCCCCCTAACAGCCAAAAATCGGCCCATACACTGACCTCACAGACAAGCCCTTTGACATTGCCAGATAACCCTTTAGGTTGGTCCCACTCTGGTTATGGGGTCTAGAAGTTACACGTAAACAGAAAGGATGTAACTATATTACAACAGAAGTAAATCAGCCAAGGGCTGAGGGCATGCAGCTATCTCTGTACATCTGCACAATTTTGAGGTTGCTAAAATGTGTCATGGTCAAATAGGTAACATTGCACCAATACCATCGAACTTCCTTTCACTGAGTTCTAATCTACTTGCATTGCCCACTGCCCCTCCATCCTCACACTGTTCATGAGCACCAAACTTCTCTGACAATTTCCATTTACCCTAATAATCTCCTTACACTGTGCCCACATGCCTAGACATCCTCACACTGTGCCTATGTGCCTCAGTCTCACCACACTATTGCCTACGTGCCTGAGTCTTGTCAGACGTTTATGCAGGATCCGGGTCAAAAACTAAAACCAGAGCCCCAATTATTCTGTTTATGCCAGATGGTATGAGCTAAACAAGCATTGACAAAGCCAGTGGGTCTTAGTTCTGGACCTACTGGCTTTGCCAAAGGTTTTTAGCAATGATACACAGCATCTTTGATCTCTGATGCTGTGCAGTATAGCTAAAGGATAATGAAAAAAAACCTTGATGTGTCCATCGCATCATTTTGTAGGTGCATGCACCATGCATATACACACCTACAAAATGATGCAGGCATGTTTATTCTGCTTAGTTACAGATGCAAATTGGATTGGTAACTTAAAAAAACATTTTAAAAAGAAGACATGGGAAGCAATGGGGCGAAGGCAAAATGGAAGGGGTATGGGGGAAAGTATATGGGCGGCAGAGAGCAACACAGAGTCCCTGGGAGAGAATTACATGAAAGAAACAGCTGTAAAAAGCATGCATTTCATGGAGTACTGAACCCAAAAGAAACAAGCATTTGCAATGCAATGGGTCTTGCGTTTACTCGAGTTAAAGCTATTTAGCGTTGTAAACTCCTAAGGCCTTTTCTTGCAAAATAAACTGAAAAGTAAAACAGTTTCACATAAGCAAGCCGACGGCTGCCATGAGCGCAAAGCAAACACACAAAAGGAAACAGAAGTTTGCTTGCAGTGATACGTATCGGAAAAAGTGCAATTATCCATGTAACTGGCAAAAGTGCAATTATCCATGTAACCGGCAAAAGTGCAAATATCCATGTAACAGGGTCGATGTCATGCAAAGCGCTCTACTACTGCCCAGGGAGATCGAGTTGCCTATAAAATAAAGAGACAAAATAGTACAGAAACCATACGGAAAACATGGAGTCTCGTATGTTTTCAGTAGTTGGTCGGTTCGCTCGAGGCAGGCTAAACACCGGAAAAGGCATGACATAAGCATGCCATTCACTAATTAAATCAAGCTAATTTTAAAAGGCAAGCCAGCCAAACTGATGGGCTTGACATGGGCATGGTTAAAAGCCCACAGAGAGATTACACCAGAGACAGAGCGCTTTGCTTTTCAAGCACTACTTTTTAGGGTCGCGCGCAAACATTAAAAGCACAGAAGCCAGCCAATCATAAGTGATGGTAAAGAGGAAATACTTCATGTGAGGAAGAAACACAAAACTGAAAAACTGGAATATGGGTAGCAAGCAAATGAGAATGACAGGAAAGCCAACCATTGACAAGTAATGTGGGGCAGTTCCAAGTCCATGTATGTTATTAGTAACCCTAAGACCTAAAAATATCCTCCTGAGAAACAGAAAGCACAGCAGCCACAGCATCTAGCACCATATAGTGGCGTTTTTATGCTGACTTCCCATCATTAATAATAAAAGAACCGACATGCTTGATTTAGAAACCTATAAATAGATTTTAACGGAGTGGTACGTGACTCTGCAAAAGTGCATCGTCTATGGGCATAAAACCCACTCAGCCTCCCCCTCCCGCAAGCACCCTGTAATGGCTCAATCCCATCACATCGTGTCCATGTGCCTGAATATCACCATCCTCTGCCTATGCATCCCAAGAACTTCACACGGTCTGTCAATGACGGCCAAATTTATCATACTCTCTGCCCACGAACCTCAGCTCCTGCCCCTGATTACCCTGTTCAAGAGTGTCTCTTCACGCAATCAAAGCACCCTGCAATGTCTTTTTTTAAAGTACACCGTCTGTAGGATTGACCAGAGTCCCCTAAATGTCATACACTCATTAAGGAATCCCTCAACTGTCTTTGTTGTTCTTAACCCGTACACAATACATGACAATTACTCCCAGACTCTCCAGGACATCAATCAAACTAATTGAAAAATTAAAAATAATGAAGGATATACCTGCATTACTAATAAGCAATTCAGAAGAAGTTCACCATGTGCTATTTTCTCTCTTGGCTCCTGGCAGCAGAAACAAACACTAATGCAAGTGTCAATTTTTAGGTCTTGTCGTAGAGAAACCTATTGTCGTCACACAAAGCACAACACAAACCACCACAATACACAACAAACACACATATACAGAAATATGCAAAGAAAGGACCTTTTGGACAGTCCCTTCCAGACACCGGCTTCTATTTCAGCTGATTTGAGGTGCTGCCTAAAAGGGCTAGTCAGCGCTGCTATAAGCCCATAGCGTTTTGCGTATATGACCATCCTAAGAGTAGAACATCTCCTCCTTCTCTCACACATACTTACACCGGCTCATTCTCCACTGAGCTCCGATGCTCCCTCATGCATCACTCAGTGACACACTGCCCGCCCTCCTTTGTATTTTATTTCATTATTTTATTTATTTATTTTTAGGGCCTAACAGCTGCAAAGCGCTACTGAGTTACTCACTTCCCTTTAATGGGCTACTGTATACTTTACTTTTTATTTTTGTTTTATAACTCTTAAATGCCCATCGCATATGGTAAAGTAGAAAAAGACAAAATAGCTGTGTCTCAAGGCATCTGTGTGCAAGCATCTCAAAAATACATGTGCATGGGTGGCAATGCGCGCACATGCATGTGTCTTGCCGAGTTGGCATCTTTTTCTATTTGAGTGCCAAGCCAATAAGTCCTATTCACCTATTAAAAGAAAGACCTATAAGGTTTGCGAGTGTTTGCCGCTATACCTCTTAGTGTTGTTGTGAACGCATTTTGATGTTAGATATATGTTACCATGTTCAACATTACCATTTAGAGATCACCTGAGACAAAGCATATGCATAACTTTTATTGCGTGGTTAACCATGTCAGTCTTTGCATATATTGAAGATATTGATTCCAACAATAACAAGGTATACAGAGGTTAAGAAACAGGCCTTTCTAGTTCCTCCAGTAGTACATGAAGCCTGCGGCCTTATGAAGCTTTGTAAAACATTTTTTCTATTGTTATTCCAATGTCAAAAGAAATGGCATTGTCAATGCTTGTTCGTTTTCATGTACAATGTGCACGAAGTAAAGTCTTTCCTCAAAATAGGCGAAAAGACTTTAGATTTGGTTTCCTTATGCAGATGAAGCACTAACATTGATGGAAATGGACCAACCCACTTTGCAAAATGTAATAATAGTCTCCAAGTGTCTCAGATTACTTTTTCAAACAGTCCTGCTTCTTAGACAGCAACACTGCACATGTGAATTTGTAAGTAGTATGTACAATGTTACAAAATACACACACAAAGAAAAAAATCTGTAAGTTCGAGAATGTGGCAATGTGGTGCCTGAAAAGTTAAGGCTGACCGAAGGAATCACAACGGACAATTAGCCACTTGGCAACCATGAAAAAGGTTTTGAAAAAAAAAAAAAAACTGTGATTTTCGACCTTTATTTTTGGAACAACCGAAGGTTAGTCAGTGAAAGGGTGGTGACTGCATTTCATTTGCCGATGATACAATTCCACTGTTAATGAACGAACGTTCACACTCCTCTCAAGCAATGGAGCTTGCTAAACACTTTACCACCCACTACACTGAGAGCTCCCATGGGCCTTGGGTACTATGTCCTATCACCCTCTCAATCATCACCCTTCCTGCATTCTCACTGTATCAGAAGCAGTAACTGAAAGCATTGGAATCCAGAAGATGAAAAAAGCACTTTCAAGAGTCACCCTCAGCTTAAATATTGCTAGGATTCCAGCCCAGTTGCCCACTGCCTATGCAGCAACGAGCACACACTGGATTGTGTATATTTTGCCAAGAATTCTCATCAAGTTATATTCCACCTCTACTTGGCTGAGGAACGTCCCAAACTCCCTTGCAGTTTGAAGGCGTTTCTTATAACCTCTTTAACCACCATGACAAATAATCTTGGTGTGTCGTGGCTCCTTCTCGCTCTGCGCTTTCTAATGAATAAGCAATGCCTATATGGAGACACCAATGCCTCAGTACTTGGACAAGGAGAGATGTTTAAAACATCATCAATCTACTTTACTGGAGAGTAAAAAAAAAAAAAAAATCCACAATCAGAGCCGACGAGACTGGGATACAAAAATCGGACTGCTGATGTATAGTTTGTAGGTGTAATAAGGTATTTGTAAAATGTGAACAGCAACGGAATAAAATTGCAGGGGATTGTGCCCGAAAAGGGTTAGTTTCAAGAATGAACCCGTGACTTCCCATCACCTGCCTTCATTAAATGTATGCCCGGCATTTTAAGGCACGGGGAAAGATAGGCAATTGCCAATGTCTCACACCTTCCAAGGGGCCCCCGGGTAAAGTTAATGGGACAGTCAAATTTCCTTAAACAATATCAATCAATGAGACTTCCATTGATATTCAGAACATTCACAAACAATGGGCTATAATAACTTTTAATTTATTTACTTTACTCACTTCTTTGTACTACATTTCAAAGTATTAGCATATTTGTTTTGTAGAGTATGCAATCTATTACATTAATTGCACTTTTTTTATCTCCAGATTCCTAATGGAGTCAATTTCCCTGGACCTCATAACCAATCATCAGAGGAACATCATTTAATGTGTAGGAACCACTAGTATAGTGTCAGTGTTCTGAAAATCTTCAGTGCAGCACTTTGATTCACTGTTGCAGCAATAACGCCAATGGTGGGGAGACATGGGGGGGGAATACTTTTTTTTACACTTAATCGGCAATCAAAGCATATGTTATGGAGTAACAAGTTGGTTCGCCGCCGAATTCGTCATAAACACTTATGGTTGAAAGTAAAAAATATAGATTCAACCCAAAAAGAAATGGCTTCATCAATTCTTGTTCTAATTTTACTTTGGTACTTTGTGGGTGGTGGACATCAGGCAGTTTGAGTTTTCACCTGTTTTTGCCTGACTTTTCTGATGGTCTGACATATTATTCAATATGCTTGGCATCACAAGGGTTTAGAATTACCTAAAAATGTCTAATAAATTCAAAGCTGTTCCCAACAGGAGGCCGCAAAATATATCTTGTCTGGGGCCTCACACATTTTTAAAATGTCACCGCCTTATGATAGTTAGTATACTGTTATCATGAGTACCTCCCCTGAACCCTGTCACGCCCTCTAACTGAAAGCAGACTACTTCGCAGCACAAATCAAAATGCATCTGCATTGTTACAACTGATTACGGGAAGTCCACAGCACTTTCTGACATGCTGAAAGTAAGAGCATCTAAGCACCTAAAGATCTTATTTAGATAAAGTAATTTAAAATCACACACAAACACAAATTAAGCAGAGACGCCCCACAGGAATTTGTAGAATGTTTAACAACCCTTGTCTGTAAATTACTTTGCGAGCAAAAATAAGAGATAATGTTTCTTTTTGTCATTTTCTATATTTCAGGCATCTAAAACGTACGACATGAATCTTGAAATCCTAATGGTGAAGTTAATTCAAACCTTTGACAAGTATGCTTGCACAGATGGGGACAGCAGTTCGCTGAGCCAGGGTGAGCTGATCAAACTGGCCAAGGCAGAATTCCCATCACTCTCTGTAAGTAAAGAAGAGTATGTGTAAGAGTAAGAGTATGTGATCTTTTTTATGCATACAAAAATAATTTTCGTGAAAGTTACGTATATTACGAAAAATGATGCTAGGCAGTGACCCGTAAGGAAATTGTATGAGGTATGACATCGTATACCTAAGTCACGCAAGATATTTGCTCAATGTCCTTTCAATGTTCGTAAAGTGAGGCGTTGAACATTGCTAGCACAGTGCATGCAGCCGCAGCACTCCGTGCTCACAGGTACCTGCCAGATCTTGTTTCTGCTCAGCAGACTCTCCTCTCAGTGAACAGCTAGTGACAAAAGCATTCTTATGTCTAAAAACGGTCTCCAATAATGTTGAATTACGCTTGAGTAAACCATTCCCTCATCCTAGAGAGCAGTTAGGTTTTTAAACTTGCTCTGGACTAGACCCAGCAGAGCCTGCCCACCACACTCAGAGGGGCAGAAATTATTGTCCACATGAGAGGTGTAAAATGGTACTCCTTGCCATCGTGTGGGAGTGGTGATAGAACACGTGACAACCATGATACATGACCCCTGGCCACCAAAATATTCCCAGGGGTGGGAGTAAGGTTGGGTCAAAGGGGCTTATATGTCCTTGCAGCCCCTGGGACCAGGGAACAAACTCCTTATTGGAAGCACACCAGGCAGCAAGGTGGACTGGCCTGTGTTGTACTGCAGGAGTCATTCCTCGAAGGTGGGGCCTTCTGCGATACTTCGCGCACAGCCAGGAGGGCTTGGCGCAAGGCACATCCTCCAGTCCAAGTGAGGGGGTGATGCAGAGTCAGATGCAACAACTTTCTGTACACTCACAGCTGAATGCGCCAGGCGGGTGCATTGTCTGTGGAAGCTTCCCAGTTGTCCATGCCCTGCTGCAGCGCATGCAAATGCACTACACGCATGTGCACTAGCATGCCCAGTGGCATAACGAGAAACGATGACCCCCCTTGCAAAATGTGAAAAGGACCCTGAGTCGCCCATATCTCACAGCTATTCATAGGCCTTGGGTTGAACAGGGGCCCCTCAAGTGGAGTGGGGCCCTTTAATGGTCAGCTCCCCTCACCTCCCAGCGGAGCAGGGGCTTGCATTACACCCCTGAACATATTCCTATTGTATCTCTCCCTGCCTGCCAACAGTATGTCAAGGCACACGAAAAGGAGCTTACGCAAATATTCAAGGACAGGTGTAGGATAGTCAATTACCCTGCCCTTGAATTCTTGAGTCCATTTTTATGCCCTTCCTCTGATTTTCAGGGAAAGCACAACAGACGACTATTTCCAAGAAAACTGGGCAGGTGGGTGAGCCTCTCTTGATGAAACAGCGGCAGCTACAGATTAAGAATATGGACAAACAATACCATTAAACTGTATTGCATGTAATGCACTGAGCGGTACAGGCCCTCTCAGCAAGCGAATGCGAGTACTTTTCAGCTATGCACAGAGTTGGAACAGAAAGTGATGCAGAGCCTCCCAGCTTCCGGTAGAGTTGTTATAGGAGCTTCTAAGGGGCATACGTGCAAAGGACGCAGTTGGAAGTAGAAGTGATGTAGGTCCTTTCAGATGGAGTAGAATATGGGAGAAAGTGATGCGATCCTCTAGGTGGCTAGGGATAGAGCTGGAACTGGACGTGTTTTTGTGCGGCTCATCCTATGTAGGGTTGAAATAGGAAGTGCCACAGCACCTCACAGAGCTGGAATAGTAAGAGAGGATTGGCAGCTCCAGTATTTAGACTTGAAACAGGAAGTGGTGAGAGACCACACTGCAGCAGGTAGATTTGGATTAGGAAGTGATGCTTGGCCTCTCATCCGGATGTAGACCTGGAACAGGAAGTGATGTTGGACACTGTAGGCTCATATGGAATTCGAATAAAAAGTGATGCTGTTTTATTCAGAAATAGAATTAATAAAACGGCCTACGGTGGTTAGACACTGACCTAAAAAGAAATGGGTTGGTGAGCTCGTTGGGCACACACAGTGCAATAGCAAACTATCATTAAAATATAAATCATTATGGTTATTTAACAATGCCCACAGGCTGGTTTGCCTCCATTCGATGACAGTCGTTGTGCTGGATAATTATTCATTTATATTATTAGCGACTACAGAACAGACAAATGGTGGGCTATGCAGGATGCGTAATTAATGTAATTTCTGTGGTGAAATCATAGAGTTCTTAAGACACATCTTTGGAAGGACTGAGAGTGTGTTCAATTTATTCACTTGTACCAAAACATGTCTTTCATTCCCTTCTTACTACAGAAAGCAGGAAAAGATGAGGATGTGCTGAAGGGAATCTGTGGCCACATGGACATCGATGGCGATAAGCAAGTAACTTTCCAAGAGTTTGGCACATTTATAGTTGCCGTTGCATCGATACTGAAAAAGCACATATGTCCTGATAAACATTAATGCATTAAAATCCAGCACTGCCAAAATGTGCTTTTATAATAAATATTTTGTACCAGTGGACTCTGTCCGTGTACTCTTTCATTCTGTTGTTCTTTCGCAGCTATCTACGCCAAGAGCAGAGGAAAGTGGAGGCAATGCAGGCCCCAACATAAAGTGTTCTGTATATCTGCTGGCTGAGCAGTAGGGGTGTGAGACGTAGAATGGACGGCGAGGAAAATAGGATCAGGGAGGGACTTGGGGAGCTTTCTCTGTGACTGAATATTTTTCCCACGCTGACAGAATGGGATTCCCCTGAGGTTCTTTTTCTCCTCCATGTGGCAATGCCACTTGCGTATTTCAATACGATGATGGCTTCTTTTTCACCTATGAGGGACCATTGCCCCCTTTGTCATGGATAAAGCATGGTGGTTTGGTTGCAAGAGGTCCTCATACTCAAACGTGGGGTGTTACTTTGCTCAGGCTTCGATCTTTGACTCAGATTTTACAAGCAGTGGTGGGGGCATAGAAATGTCATTTCACCAAAGGCTGGTCAGCACACCTGGCCTTGAGAATGGGTGGTTTTGGGCCAGGCCCAGGGCGCATAGATTTTGAGAGGTGGCCTATTTAGCTGACCTAGGTAACTGTTTTTCATTTATTAAAGGCCACCAGGGACTGTTCATTTGTCCATACTTCTTCATCCTACTCATTTGTCTCCTGACATTTATCCTTCACCCCCTCCCCTCTCCTCACTTAAGCTTCCTCGCACTTCCCTCACACTTCCAATGTAGCGAATGAATAGGTGGTAATGGCGAAGAGGGAATGGAAAATTTGTGTGGCAGGCCAGTCACTGCTGAGACAATCATCCAAGACCTGACCTAAAAACATAAAATCCCCCCCTCATTTAAGATAATAATCAGCAGTAAGGAGGAGGATTAGGGGGAGAGAAGGACAGTAGCATCAAATCAGGGGCACAACTAGACCATTACCTCAAGGCAGGGCTAATATGTCAAAAAATGGAGGTAGAGTTAATACTTCAAACAATGGGGTGGTGCTATCCTTAGATCCAATACAAGAAACTAGAGTGATACATTGTGCATTTTAACCATACTGGCGAACTCAGATACAATTACAACTAACACGTTTTAAATCATTTGACAATGTATATAGGATACTGACAAAGCTCTTTAAAAAAGAGGAAAGAGTGAATTGACAACTAAAAAGTAACTTCTACAGATTTCAATACAAAGCACTTAAAGCCAGTTTTCGCAAAGCTATTTCAAGACAATGACCTGTTTTCCAATTCCTACTGGTAAATGACAGTAAACTCACAAAATATTTTTAATTCTTTCTTCAGAAATAGGCTCCTGTATGACTGCTGACCCAAGGTACGTTTTCAGTCTGCTCATTGAGATGTTGCAACATATGCTTCTTTGAGGTTACTCATAGGTACAGGTCTCAGAGTATTGAGCTTAGACGGTTAACACACCACATTTTAGGATCTGTGACTGGCAAGCCAATGGTTTACAATTAATTGCATCTTTCTTTCCTTCTGAGAATGAATAGCAATCCTTGGCAATATTACCATTTTTTTATTTCTCTGCCAGGAATCTGCGATATCCTAAATCAAAATTCAGTATTTGTTGTTAGCACACCAGACTGGTCAGTTCCCATATGAGATGACTTAGGCAAATCCATACGAGAAGCTAGCAGACCTAAAAGACTCACAAAAAGGTAACTGCCTGAAATAACTTAAAAATGAATTGTGTTCACACAAGCAAAGGGTACAAGTATTTCTTCAAGCTCAAGAACGTCTAAAATGTGTGGCTGATAGGCAATATCCTGTAAAAAGGCCTATCCTAAAAAATCAGAAACTGAAGCTTTTAGGGCCTCATTAGGAGGCTGGCGAACCTAGGATCTCCATCCTCGTGGTGGAGGTCGGACCGCCGCAGCTGTGGAGGTCCAGTTGCCAAATTACGACTTTGGCAGGCGGACCTGCCTGAAGCCCGCCGTCCCCGCCAGGATCATAGATCCTGATGGGGTGACGGCAGTCGGGCTTGTAATCAGCCATAGTGGCGCAGAACTCAGTGCTGCCTCTCTGATTGCACCCCCACCTTCTGCCAGCCTTTTCATGGCTGTGCACATTACGAGGGTGCTGGATGGACCCCTCTGTGCTACCATATAGGACTCAGCTATCTTAAGGGAGCAGAGTCCTATATAGTAGCACGGTTCCCGCCATCAGCCCGATGGGAACATTGTAATACACACAGTGGGGAAGTCACCGTCATGGCGGTGGCATCCTCCCCGCGAGTTTGGCGGTCCTGCCATCCGACCGCCAAACTCGTAATGAGGCTGTAAGTATCATGTGCTACAGTAAAAACAACCATGCTTTCAATTCTGTTTTGAAACCCACAGCACATAAATTGCCAAAGCCACTAAAATATCAATGTTGTTTTTTTAGTTCTGCTGGGGGCAATTGCATTGTAAAATACACTTGTTACAAATTTTTCTGAAATTCCCTGAGAGGAATGAACATATTCTCTATATAGGTTTTCCCTAAATATGTAACTATAGAAGTTAGCCAGGCCTAGGTAGAGAACAGTACAACCGTGAATAAAGAACAAGAGAGGCACCAAGCAGACAACCTGGATGCCAGTTTGACATTGTAACACTGAAGGAAGTAGTGCACAAAGTAGGGTTTTTGTTGTGCAACGCTTTTGTTTTAGTAACTTACTCTACCCAATATCAGAGTTATACGGTTGTTGACACACTCAAACCTAGTTTAGCAACAGACTAAAGTTTTATAAACATTTTGCTGCAAAACTACAATAGGTCGTAGAGGTAAGACAGCGATGCAATGCATACACAAAGGGAGTGTTGGCGTACTTCCTCTGCATAGACTCCATCCCAGAGAAAAAAACACACTCAGTGTATTTAAAGGAAAATTCTACACCTGCCTTACGATACACTCTGAGAAACTGATGAAAGGGACATTAGCTCTAGGCAGGAGAGGTATGCCTCTGGTTAGACATGAATTATATGCTCAGGCCTCTCTGTTGAGCTGTTTTTCAGTCTAGCCGTAAGTCAGGCACCAGACGCCTGAGCTACCTCTCAGGTGACAATGATTCATCAGCAAAGGGAAATAGCAACAACCCATCATTTCTGCTTGATTTCTTCTAAAATTGTCACTGGCTCAGAGTTTAGTGCCTGAAGGCACTCACTAAATATTGGAAATATATACAAGCAAGATATGAGTTGAGTTGTAACTTTTAAAGTTCAATGAACACTCTATGACATCTTGGTGCTGAACTAATAACAATTTGTTTTTACCACACTCAAAGTAAAAGAATGACATAAGATGATGAACCATCAATGAATATCCATGACTCAAGAAAAGTCCATTTTAAATAGTTCCTCTTTCATTTGTTCTCAATCTTGGCAGATGCTTCACACACAAAGACATAAGTATACTTCCTTCCAAAGGTTCTTGAATATAGACAGCACATACAGCCATCCAACGCATTTCGTTTCCAGGGCCTCACTCCATCAAAATATCATGTTTCAATCTTAGATGAACAGTCACATCCCCCACATAATTGAATGCAATCATATTATCCTACGGGGGCATGTAGTTGAGTCCAACCAACACCAATAATGTTCAGTCATATGGTTAGGATACCCCTTAATGGCACCATAATACGTGCCTCATTATTTTAGCAATCCATCGTCTGCTTCGTGCCTATATAGGAAGTCTTTTTGATGTTGTGCATCAGGACCAGAGGTAGGTTTCCTTGCCATGCCTCTACATGAATTTAAAGATAAAATGAGTGAGAGATAGTTTGTTTAAGCCTTTGATTCTAATTAAACATAAGTGTGTGAGTGCAGTCTGGACTACGTTTGACATTTTTGGGTGTGTTGATAAGACTGAAACTGCCAAAACTGCATCATAAATAAGCTTTTAGCTGCACTTACTCATGGGTGTAGGAAAGACGTGTGAAGAAAAACATGGTTCAACGACCTATGGAGTGGTTTGCAAGCATTCATTTTGAGCCACATAGAACGTGGGGCTAAGAGAGAGCACAGAGAAGAAGAGAGCTACACTGAGGAGGAGTAAACCCAAACATTGAGGCAGATATGTGATCAGAAAGTGCACCCACCCAACCAACTCTAAAACAGGTTCAGTGGAAGGAAAAATCCATAATAATTTCACAGTACAATGGGCCTGCAGCATCCACACTACACTTTGCTTTGGGCAACATGTGTGATCAAGAAAGCGAATCGGCATTGGAGGGCAGGGAAAGTAATTCTAATCAGTGATAAAAGCTGCTGATATAATATTTTTTCGTTCTTTTTCTGTTTAGGTAGTATCTGATGTTATGAATGGTTGAAAGCGTTAACAAAATTAAACAAAAGAATGCTTATACCATATCTCTGGTTTTGGCTAATCAATGGTTAGGAAAGTACTATAAGTATAAATTAGAATACAAAACAGTATCACTGCCCCTTTCTATTACATTCTGATAGATTTGTGCATTCTCTGTCTTTTGTTGACGCTAAATTGTGGTGAAGTCCCAATACTTTTATTTGTAGATAAGGTGGATTTGATAACTGGTTCTTTCATCCCTGTTGCTCTATTTCAATGCACTTTATGTAGCACAGCATGGCCCGATTGCAAGCCAAATAGTACTGGAGGGGTGCAATCTCCACACCAGTTATTTTATGGTACTGTGCAGTAACAATCCACCAGTACTGTGCAATTACGAGTTAATCCACACTAAAAGGGGAATTGCTTGTGGTCCCTGCTTTACTAGGTGGGATCCTGCATGGTATGCCCTTCCCATGGGGTTTAATGCGTACATTTACCAACTGCTCGGAGGCGGTGGTGCAAGTGTGCAGGGGGCTGTGGTAAAAGGGGGCAGAGAGCTTTTGTAAGGCCGATGTTAGAGAGGTGGTGAGAAGAGCGAAGGAAGGCATGGAGAATCTACTTGGCATGGGGAGCAGGTACATTTTCTCGGTGCCTTGTCTGAGGTGAGGCCAGGCATTATGGAAGGGCTCCGGGCTACAATGGAGCATTTTGCTACAGTGATTTTACATGCTGGATTTTCCAGCCAGTAAAATCTGGTCTATACTTCCCCCACCCAGTAAATTTCAGTGCATGAACACCAGACCTCTTATAATTGTGTGGAATGGAATTGCAGTCAGGAATTCCTCTCTGCAGAGATCCCAATCGGAGCCCATGTCTTTTATGGTCACATTACAAGCCGGCTGATTAAGCAGAGCGAGCTCGGCTTGAGAAGCAATAAAAAAACAAAACAAAGAGCCCTCCACCTGGGCCTCACTGGTTGAGGAGGGCTGCATCTGTTCGAAATGACATTCCCAATCTTTTGACATTAACATTTTCCATCCCTTTTGTTTAAAAAAACATTCCAGAATGAATAATGCCGACAGTCAGGTGCCTCTGGCTGAAAGGAAAGGTAGGTGGCCTCCTGTACTTAGAGGTGATTGAGCGATTGAAGGCTGAAGCCAGACTTGAGCCAGATGTCTGTCTCTGGCTCCACTCAAAGATCCCTTGGATGCTCAAACCCAAAGCAGGGTGAAGCTAAGCTTTCATGTGGCTTCTGCCTGCCACCCACACTCCAACTTCATGCATGTTAGAAATGGGGTCTTTGGTTGGCAGTCAGGTTACCCCCTGTCCAAGCAAGAACCCCCACTCTAGTTAGGGTAAAAGAGAATCACCCTCCGCTAACCCCCGCTCACCCCTTTGGATGCTTGGCACAAGCAGTAGGCTTAACATCAGAGTGCTAGGTGTAAAGTATTTGTACCAACACACACAGTAACTTAATGAAAACAGTACAAAATGACACAACACACGTTTAGAAAAATAGAAAATATTTATCTAAACAAAACAAGACCAAAACGACAAAAATCCACAATACACAAGTCAAGTTATCAATTAAAAACCAAAAAGAGTCTTCATGGATTTTAAACACAACGCTAACACTGTTAGCGTGGAAATATACCTGGGTGTGTCAAAAATAACCCCACGCGGGTGAGTGTGCGTCAAAAAGGGCTTGCGATGCGTCTATATCACTCACGAGCCAGACCGTGCGTTGTTTCTCCTTCAGTCGAGTCGGTGTACGTAATTTCTCCTCTCTGCAGGAGAGTGATGCGTCGATTCAAAGCGCACTCTCGGGCCGGGCAGGCCTAGTGTCGTTTTAACATGCCCAACGATGTTTGCGTCAGAAATCCTGCTGCACGATGATCCAAAAAACACGCAGCGCGGGTTCCGATCTCACCAGCCTCTGTCAGCGATGCTGCGCGTCCTTTCTCCAGCCACGTGCGTCGATCTTTCAGTCGCGCTGCAGGCGGGCGTCGCTTTTCAGCCGCAAAGCCGGTGAAGCGTAAATTTTTCAGCCGCGGATCGGAGTTGCATCGATCTTTTCTCCGCACGGCGGTTGGTGCATGGATTTCACACTCTTGGTCTGTCAGCTTCTCCTTTCAGGGTCCCAGGAACTGGATGGGCACCAATGGGCAGAGTAGGAGTCTCAGCAGAGGCTTCAGGTGCTGGCAGAGAGAAGTCTTTGCTGTCCCTGAGACTTCAAGCAACAGGAGGCAAGCTCTAAATCAAGTCCTCAGAGAGTTCTTCACAAGAAGGAAGGCAACACAAAGTCCAGTCTTTGTCCTCTAGCACAGGCATAAGCTGCAACTGCAGGATAGCTCCACAAAGCACAGTCACAGGCAGGGCAGCACTTCTTCCTCAGCCCTTCTGCTCTTCTCCAGGCAGAGGTTCCGCTTGGTTTCCAGAAGTGTTCTAAAGTCTGGTTTTGGGTGCCCTTCTTATACCCATTTTGCCCTTTGAAGTAGGCTTACTTCAAAGCAAAGTCTCTCTTGTTTGTGAGATGCTGCCCTGCCAGGCCCCAGATACACACCAAGGGGTTGGAGACTGCATTGTGTGAGGGCAGGCACAGCCCTTTCAGGTTTGAGTGACCACTCTTCCCCTCCCTCCTAGCACAGATGGCTCATCAGGAAATGCAGACTACACCCCAGCTCCCTTTGTGACACTGATGGTTGCACAACCAGTGCTGCAGGCCCACTAGTAGCATTTGATTTACAGGCCTGGCACCTCTAGTGCACTTTACTAGGGACTTACTAGTAAATCAAATATGTAAATCATGGATAAACCAATTACATATACATTTTGTATAGGAGCACTTGCACTTTAGCACTGGTTAGCAGTGGTAAAGTGCCCAGAGTAACAAAAACAGAGTCCAGCACACATCAACAACCTGGGAAACAGAGGCAAAAAGTTAAGGGAGACCACACCAAGGATGAAAAGTCTAACAATGCACAAAGAATTAATAATAAAACGACACAGTGATCTTGCATATAAAAAAGGAGGGCGAAAGAGATACCTATCTAGTGGCTGAATTGTACAATGTGAAACCAGATAAACCTGGAATAAATCCTGGTTTCCCCACAATATCGAACTGTGTGATCCTAGGCAAATATTTATATCACTGAGCCTCCTTTTTTGTTCAAGGGTGCAAGCGCTTTGACCTGTTATAAGTATTGTGGGCTTTTAACCACCCCGACCTCACGCCCATCACTTCCACTCGTCCATGGGGTTGCCTTTCAAAAATCCCATGTTGATAGTAATTGCTTTGCGTTTGTCCCACCTTGGGGCGATTTTGTTACCGCCTTACAGACTAACCCTGTTCCATGGATGATTGCACGATTGCCTTTATACTTCAGCGTCGGCGAACAATTTTTTACTTTTGACTCCCCCCTTCGTGCTCCATGGCGCCAACAGCGCAAACTCCATAGGAGTTATTGGAGCGCTAGTTACGTTGTTCACCTGTTACCTAATCAGAGTCATTTATTTTGGCTCTCCCCATCACGCTCCATAGCTTTCCCAAAAACACTTATAATTAATAAATGCTTTACTAAAAAACACAGAAATCCACAAGCAGCTCTCAAGGCACAGCGGGAGAGCCAATACTACAATATTTACTGCACTCAGGAAAAGTCGCCCCATAATGCTTTGCAAGCATTCCTTTTCAAAACATTTTTTCCCATAACTCAGCCTGTGGTGGTCCTAGGAGAATGGAACCATGACCAACACATTCAGCAAGACACACTCTTTCTGTTTAGGTCATCTCTGGGTCCCCACACTGGGTGGCGACCCCAAAATAATAACTCTACCACCACTCAGTCCTTTTTTTAGCACTCTCATGGCTGGAACTTTTGTTTTACAGCTTGGAGTAGTTTGTGTTCTATGGGCCGCAGTATTGCAGTAGGCCTGCTAGGCCTGAAAGGCACTATGCCCTCTAGGGGCTAAATATATGGTTGCACTACATTACTTTGTGCCATTCTATTTTCATGTGGTTATGGCCTCAAGGTGCTAATTATATGGTTACATGAGCATGTTTCTTACAAATGATAATTTTATTGTGGTGTTCTCTAGGGGTTGTTCTGAGCATTACAGTCAACATACTACAACATTTGCTGCACTCAGTCATCCCATAATGCTTTGCAGGGCATTCTTTGACAAATATTTTTGCTCATAACTCACCCTGTGGTGGTCCTAGGACAATGGAACCACCTTCAAAACATTCGACACAATCTGCACTTTCCCTCCAGATCATCTCTGGGTCCCACACTAGGTTAATGGGGACCCCAAAATAATAACTCCTTCCTCCATTTAGTGTCTCTGTAATCTCTCGCATAGCCTAAACTTTTGTTTTACAGCTCAGAGTAGTTAATTGTCTTGTTTGTAAAGTCATTGCAGAAGATCTGGTAGCCATGAAAATGTGTAATGCACTATACCCTCTAGGGGCCAAATATATGGTAACACTGCTTAATTTTCTTTTTATGTGGTTATGCCCTCTAGGTTCTAACTATATGGTAACATGACCATGTTTCTTACAAATGCTGTTTTCATTGTTGTGTCCTCTAGGAGCTGTTCTGAGCATTAGACTCTAATGGCAAACATTAATTTCTGCTAAAGGTTTTTATAGGGTTTATATGATATTTGTACATGTTTTATTAATCTCTCCTGATTGCAATTATGACCATGATTCAGGCCAACTTAACAAACAAGTTACTTACCTTCGGTAACACATTATCTGGTAGAGACTCTATCTAGCTGCGCATTCCTTCCCTTAGAATTTCCTGGCATCAGCTTGGAATCCAGAACTTTTGCTGAGCAATACCCTTGAGCGCGCTGTTGGGTGGTGTCGTCCGGATCTGCGTGGCGTCGTCGGCTTCCTTGGAGCCATCTGTGACATCACTTCGCCTATAAAGGCACCACCCAGGTGCACGTATGTCTGTTCCTTTTCCACTAACTTCCACACCAGAAGCGCAGAGCCATGGAAAGAACTACCAGATTGTCTGTGGAAAAAACTAGGGCCTTGAAAGGGACAATCCTTAACCCTATAAGATGTTTCCACAGAGCGGGGAAGCATGGGTGGATGTGAGGAATCTGCAGCTAGATAGAGCCTCTACCAGATAATGCGTTACAGAAGGTAAGTAACTTGTTCATCCGATAGAGACTTCTAGCTGCAGATTTCTTACCTTCGAATAGACACCTAAGCCATAACCTCCTGGCGGTGGGCTGCAGACACATCTTCTTCACACTAAAAAGTCCTGCAGGACCTAATGGGCAAAGTGCCTGTCTCTGCAGACCTCATTGTCCAGGCAGTAATGTCTTGCAAACGTGTGCAAGGATGCCCACGTCGCTGCCTGACAGATGTCCAGGACTGGAACACCTCGTGGCAGCGCAGTGGTAGCAGCTTTGCCCCTGGTGGAATGAGCTCTCAAGCCCTCAGGAGGCTGCTTCTTGGCCAGCGCACAGCAGATCTTAATGCAGACAACGACCCAGTGTGAAATGGTTAGGTGCAGCACTGCCCGACCTGTCTTTGCTCCCACATACCCCACAAAAGTTGGTCACCCACATGGAACTCTTTTGTGCAGTTAAGGTAGAATGACAACACTCTTTTTAGGTCCAGTTAGTGGAGTCGCTCCTCTTCTTTTGAAGGATGCGGTGGAGCAAAGAAAGTGGGCAGGGGGATGTTCTGACCCAGATGAAATGGGGTCACTACCTTAGGGAGGAAAGAGGCACGAGTTCTTAGTACCAACTTGTCCGGAAACATGGTGAAATACGGCAGTTTAGATGAAAGAGCCTGCATCTCACTCACCCTCTTGGCAGATGTTATTGCCACTAAGAAGGCTGTTTCGTAGGCTCTCATTATCCTAAGGAGGCTGCTGGATTCGGGCAGCGGAATCACCTGAATTGTAGGGAAACTAGTCCGATCCCACAGCATGTGACAACTGTCGGCCTAATCTGGGTTTCTGACTAACTAGCAGCATCTCATCTCTGCCCAAGAGCAGGGATGATTGTGGCAATCGGGTGCATGACAGAACTGACTCCTCAGGGAAATCGCGGTCAATCAGATCTTATCCTTTTCTCTCAGTTACATTAGTCTCACATATGCAAAGACAAACAGAGGCAGAGAATGGTTCAATAAGGTTTATTGAACTAGCTGCATCTTAGATAAAATGGCATGAATTGCAATAACTTGGATGATAAAACACGCTATAAGCAAAATGGTGACAAGAAGAGTGAAACACAGGAAAGGTCCCACCATACTGTCACTAGGAGTAATATCTGTGGTTTCTACCTAAGCTATGTTAGAGCACAGTGTGATAAGCCCTAATCTGCCCTTCAGATTTCCCCCTGGGAAGACATCATCCCCCATACCTGAGCAAGGAAGCTTGTTGTCTAGAAAGACACCATTCCCATGTAGGCCAGGGATCCAGTACTCTAAGCAAGCAGCTGTAGCGAAGGCAATCAGCATTCAGCATGCGGTTGTGGTCATTTCGCTGGTATCTCCCTCTAACGTGTATGGGACAGAGACGTGTTTTTACGATAAAACAGCTGATGTTCTAAGACAATGTCCCCATGTAAGGATGTGTATGTTTCTGTGAATGTTGGAGACACAGCGTACTACTTTGGTGGCAACTCTATCTGGCAGCAGCCTTGAGGAAAGCACAAGGTGAAATTAATGTCTTGTTAGAAATGCAATGCTTTCCCAGGCGAAAGAACAACTAGATAAAGGAAATAAAACAGCACCGCAAATGTGCCCTATGCTAGAAAAATAAAATGAAGCTGAATAAAATATAACTGGGCTAGAGTGCACAAAAGGCAGGCCTAGTTGCTAAAATAACATGTCTAAAAACATGGCTAAAATAGCCCTACAACAAGGACGTCTTGATGGTAAGCCGCCGGAGGGGACAATTGTGCAGCGGCTCAAAGCAAGCACACATAAGAAATGTGCGAACCAGATTTAAGTCCCACTGAGGCCTAACAAAGGGCATTGGGGGAAACATTGTAATGGCCTGTACAAGGGCCACCAGGGAGGTCCCTAATCATATAATGTTGCTATTCCACACTAAGCCAGGTGACAGAGTTCTCGTGGGTTGAAAACTGAATTTGTTGAAGAAATCTATTGTATTGTCTTATATTACTTGAACTTTAGTACAGTCCATCACTCTGCTTTCTTTCTTGCTCCTCTTTCAAGCTGCTCTCGTGTCCTCGAGGTGTGTCAGCACTCAGACATATGGGACCAAGAAAAGAGAGGACCAACCTCATGTTAGTGTATTGTTTGTTATTTCTGTGTGTTCTTTCTTTATATACATGCAAAAGAGGAGGTGGGGGGGATCCCAGGTGAAGAGGTGTGGTATCAGTGCAACGGGGAAGAAGAAGAAAGAATAATGGTGATTGCACACACTTGCTTTACGTGACTTCCAAACCGCACCAGCCAGCATACGTCCCCAACGTTACCTGGGCTCTAGTGTTGGCCCTGTGACTTCACCTAGCTTCCGTCTTGAGTGAGTGTGTTCTTTCTTTCTCTTCATGCCTCCCCACCTCCCCTTACCCTCCTCCGGGATGCGGACACCAGACCCCGTAATCGGGCACGTACCTGGGAAAGCCACGTCCCTCCAGGGATGTGGCAGACTTCTGGGTCTTGTCTCCAAAAATCTCTTCGCTCCTCCGATTCTCCCACTCTGCTTGTCTTTTTCCTTGCTTCTCCATTTCCCCTTCTGTCTCCTCGCCTCTCCGTTTTCCTCCGCCTGCATCTTGTTTTCTCTGTTGTCCTGTCTGCTTTCTCACCTCTCCGTCTTTCTCTGTTTGCTTCCTCGCCTCTCCGCTTTCCTCTGCCTGTTTTCTTCCATCTTCCTTATTGCATGCTCCTCTCTCTGTCGTCCGTCTTCTCTTTCCTCTCCGGCCTCGTCTTCGTCATCGCGCCTTTTAATGCGTGCCGATGCCTCGATCCTTCCAGTCCCCCTGGGTACAGCTGACAGCCCAGGGTCTTCCTCTTCTTCTACGATGGGGGCCAGCGCCCATCACATGGCCCTTTGAGAAATCTATGTTCAATAGATGATTTGAATAATGATGGCTGATCAGGCACCCGAAGGAACTCCGATAAGGAGGAAAGATAGCCTTTGAGAGTGCCCAAGGCACAGCCCTTCTGGGCAAGTGATAAGACAAAGAGAAGAATATCAGAGAGAGAAGTAGAAAGAGGATCAATAGATCTTTTTGTACAATAATTTACAAAATGTTTCCAACGGCAGGCATATCTTAGTGGAGGGATGCCTGGCTGCCAAACTAAATTTAAGACTTCGTGAGGAAGGTTGAACGCTGTCAACTGTTGCCACTCAATTTCTATGCAAGAAAGCATAGAGTTCACAGGTTCCGGGGGGAGAACCTTCCCCTGCTGTGCCAGAAGATTTCCTGAAGGGGCAGCCTGACTGGAGGATCAATGCTCATTTTCAGAAGCTCGGGATACCAGACTCTTCGTGCCCAGTTCGGAGCCACCATGATTACTTGAGCCCTGTTGTTCTTGATCTTCTTGGGAACTCTGGGCAGAAGTATTATGGGCGGAAAGGCGTAGAGGGGAGCTGAGCTCCACTCACGACTAAAAGCTTTGGCGAGCGAATGCCGTCTTGGAAACTCCAACATGCAATACTACTGACATTGTGCACTCCCTTCGGAGGCGGACAGATCTAATCAAGGCTCTCCCCACTGCTGAAAGAGTCCTTGTGCCAACTCCTAATGGAGACACCACTCGTGATACGCTAGGCATCGACGGCTGAGGTCGTCTGCCCTGCCATTCAGAGAACCTGCCAGGTGTTGAACCATCAGGGTTATGCCCTGCTGTTCCAGCCATGTCCAGAGAAGCAGAGCCTCTTGACAATGGTCCACAACCCCACATCGCCCTGCCTGTTGCCATACCACATTGCAGTGGTGTTGTCTGTGAACACCTGCACTATCTTCTCTTTGACAACAGGAAGAAATGTTTTCAATGCTAGTCAGATCACCCGGAGCTCCAATAAATTGATATGGAGTCCAGATTCCAACGGAGACCAGAAGCCTCTCCCAGATGGCCGCCCCATCCCGTAAGTGACACATCTGTCACTACTGTGGGATCTGGTTGGGGAAGGAAGAGGAGTCTGCCTCTGACCTAATTGCGGTTCATTAACCACCACTGCAGATCTTTTGCAGTTGCCTCCGAGATCTGAACTGTGTCAGTGAGATTTCCCTAATGCTGTGCCCAGTGGCATTTCAGGTCCCATTGCAGAGCCCTCATAATCCATGTGGAATTTTTTTTACTAACAGGATGCAATGAGGCCCACCAGCCTCAGAGACTGTCTCGAGCGCCGAGTCTGATGTTTCACCAAATAGGCGGGACCCATCGAAAGGCATGCCCATAATGTTTGTCCGGACATCCCCCGAAAAACCAAATGTACAAAGCCAGGAATGGCATTGAAGGGCCACAGTCGACGAAATCGCTCTACCCAGCGAATCAGTCATGTCCAATCCACACCTGATAGTTAACTTGGCTGCATCTCTCCCATCTTGACTGCCTGTGAGAGAGTGTCCTGCATGCCCTCTGGGACCTGAGGCAGCACCTGCGCCACCATATCCCATAAAATATGGGAAAAATGGCCCATTAGGCATGAGGTGTTTACCGACCTCAATGCCAGGCTGGAGGAAGAAATCATCTTCTTCCCAAGCTGGTCCAGCCTCTTGGATTCCCTATCCGGGGGAGCAGAAGGGAAGGCGAGTGGGAAGTGGAGGCTTGGACCACCAAGCTCTCCGGGGTAGGGTGTTGTGTGATGAAGCTAGGATCACCCAGAGCTGGGCGATAGCGGCGGCCAACTGTCATATTTACAGGAGCCCCTGTGCTGGGTTTAGGCCACGCCCCCAGCAGGGCATCCGTGAGGGCTTCATTAAAGGGTAACATCGGTTTTGATGTGGTAACCCCCGGCTGAAGCACCTCAGTCAGGAGGTTAGCCCTGACTGGCACTGTAGGCAGATCTAGGACCAGGACCTCAGCTACCCTACGCACCACCATAGCATATGATGCTCCCTCCTCCGTAGCCACCGTAGGAGGAGAAAGCATGCCAGTATCTGGAGAGGTGTCCAGTCCACTGGCCTCTCCTAACTCCTCAGACCAGTCTATGTGCTCCAATTGAGACTCCAGAGGGTCCTGCGATCCCTCCCATTCCTCACCAATGCCTGCTTGATCACAGAAAGGCTCAGGCAATGATCTGGTACCTATTGGCACCGTCAGCGTCAAAATCGGCGTTGGGTTACGCTGTTCCGGCTCCGGATCATCAGTTATTAGAATGAGGCTCCGGCCACTGCTGGCGCCGGGGGCATTGAGTTTGGGAGTGACATCAGAAGAAGCCGACTGTGTGGACTCAGTGTCGTTACGAATCCAACGTCGGATCCAAGAGACCATGATGGGGCCCCTGCCAACCCCATGGGGCACAAAGGCGAGCTGGCGGGGTCAGCCCACTCAAATACAAGACGCATTTCACTCTGGCTCCCAGAAAGGGGGGAGGCTCAGAGTCAGCCCTAGTAATGGTTCTGCAGAACTGTGCGTGAAACGTCGACATTCCTGATTTGCCTCGTCGGCCGATGGGTTAGGTGAAGTCGAAGTCCACTTAGACTTCTTCTTCTTCTTGTGCCTCTTCCCCGAGTGCACCGATGACACCACGCAGATCCGAACTATGCCACTGACACGCCCGCAAGAATATTGCTCAGCAAAAGTTCTGGATTCCAAGCTGACGCCAGGAAATTCTAAGGTAAGGAATATGCAGCTAGAAGTCTCCATCAGATTTTCTTATTACACTATGACTGTTTGAACACTCTTGATATGTTGTGTGACCCTTCTAGTTTATTTATCTCGTTATTCCTCTGTGGCTGTCTTGTTTTGGGAATTGTGTTAGCCAGCCAGCAACTCTGATGGTGGGGTAGTGAAAGTGGAATTCTAGCGTAATTAGCATGGCAGATTTAAATTAGAATGCTAAATGGCAACTTTTTCATTTTTGGCAGCAGACAGAGGAAGAAGGTAAATGGAAGTGCTTTAGTTATATGGAGGGCCACTGAAAATATGTTGCAGGAAAAGACCAAATTATGAGGCAAGGTTCATCAATTTATATGTGGCAAGAAAGGTACAGTTATGAATTTACAAGGAAAATAGTCCTACCTCCAGCAAATGCGAGACCCATTGCATTGCAAATGCTTTATTCTTCATTGTCACACAAGTGCACCTTCATATATGTGAGTTCAGGATGTGTGCAGTATCACTAACAGCGCTAACTACACAAAAACATTAACCTGTTGTTTCCTGAGCAACGGAACAACCCTGAATCCCAGCAGCCCCGAAGAGACTTGACCAGCACTTTCCACGCCAACACAAACAGGCATTAAACAGAGAATATTGTAAATATGAAATGAATATAAGGAAATCACCCCGTACTAACTACAACTCCCCTTCATGGTAGCAGGCCAGGTCACAGGCATCACCAGAATGTATGACCACAGCCCCTCCCCTTTGCTGGTCAATGAGCCCCACATGTCCTCAAGGAAGGCGGCTGCAACTCTGCCTACAGTTCCAGTCACCCACTACCATATACCATTATTGATGTTCACGGTTTCTAGACTGCACCTTCCTTCTGCCCTAGTTTGCTAACAGCGGAGCCAACGCCACTGGCTACCTAGGCATTTTACTGATCTCCCACACCACGCCTAGCCATGCTCTTCTGGGATATAGTCTCGTTCCTCTCCAGTTATTATTGAAAGAGTGACAAGACTATCTTTCCACTAGTCATATACATCCACAAACAGCTCCAAGCTAAGTGCACACGATCAGCCCCCGTAGCCCCACATCTGTGGCACTGTGCAGGGCTAGCGGAGTGTGGCACAACATGTGCAAGTAAGGGAAAAGCATTATACGGAGCTTCCTGCGGCTTGTGAGCAGCAGTATTGCCATTCTGTATCTGGCAATGATATTTTAAATGCACTTTCCGAATTCTCTTTTGCATTAGGAATGCACGCAAGGGCTTCTTGCGATCCAGTATTGTACAAGAGTGTCACTAACATCCAGGATGTCTTGGCATCTATTAATGTACCCAGTGGCTTAAAAGTAAGGGGTTCTACGGAAACCACTTTGTGTACACCTTAGATGCAGCCTTTAGGGGACAAAATAAAAATGTGTTCAACAATGTACGCCTCACAACGCTTGCAAATGAGACGATATCTATAAATGTGCCCTTCTGATAGAGATCGCCCATTGGTTTTACAAAGCTTGTCTAGGAGTGCCTTATTTAAGGTTCACAAGCTAATAATGTGTCGATATCTATAATTGTACCCTTCTGATTGAGATCGCCCATTTGGTTTTACAAAGCTTATCTAGGCGTGCCTTAGTTTAGGTTTACAAGCTAATAATGTATCAATATTTATAAATGTGCCGTACTGTTAGAGTTTGCCCATTTGATTATACAAAGCTTGTGTGGGTGAGCCTTAGTTTAGGTTCACAAGTTAATAATCTGTTGATATATATAAATGTGCCTTTCTGATAGAGTTTGCCTATTTGGTTATAAAAAGCTTGTCTAGGTGAGTCTTAATTTAGGTTCACAAGTTAATAATGTATTGATATCTATTAACTGTGCGCTTCTGAGAGAGAGCAACCACCTGGTTATATAAAGCTTGCCTAGATGAGCCTTAGCTTAGGTTCACTGGTTAATAATGTGTCAATATTTATAAATGTGCCCTTCTGATAGAGATTGTCCATTTGGTTATACAAAACTTGTCTAGGTGAGCCTTAGTTTAGGTTCACTAGTTAATAATGTGTCATTTTCTATAAATGTGCTCTTCTAATAGAGATAGCCCATGTTGGTTATACAAAGCTTGTCTACGTGAGCCTTACTTTAGGTTTACTAGTTATTGTCAGGCCTGTGTGGCCAGTTAATGGGAAGGATGGCGATTATATTAGACCAAGACCCTTCCTCCTTTCATTTTGTGCCAGGCTTTTACCATGCAATGTGCGGTGTGTATTTCTGCAGCATTTGCACACCAGTAATGGGGTGGGATAGCATTATTCGTCTGCACCGTGAAATGTGCCAAATATGACTGGGGACGATACCACTAATATGTGAAATGTGCGGAGCACTGCTGTAACATAACTCCATGTTTGATGCTGCACCGAACGCTTCTAAATTCATGGTTAAAAGCTATCACTTTTAATAAATGATTCTCAATGAAGTGATATATTTTGATGATCTAAGGTGAAAACATTCCGCATTTTAAAGAAGTATGTGATATCCGTAACTTGATTTACATGTCAAATATTTTCAAAGCTCAGCTCATGCCAGGGCTCTTAGAGCCATGACCAGACCTATGGCTCGACTCTCTTTTACTCTGTTGGCTTCCCCCCTCCACCTGTACTGCAAATCCAAGGAAAAGTCAGGCAGTAAAAAAAGAAGAAACAAGAAATGTAAATATGTGCAATTGATTTAATCAGTAAATCTAAAGGCTGCTTAGCAGCCAGTATATACCTTTAATTGATGGAGATATTTGAGGATTCATGGTGACAAAGATGTATTCTTTTTCAGAGGCAATGTAAGGATGTAATCAGGTGAGTTCTGAAGTGCGTCCTCCTAATGGATATTTACAATGCAAAAGGTTTGTTCAGTGGTGAGTCATGTGGAGCTCCTGTCATGCTCTGTGACTGAGCCTTCCGGGGGGCAGCAAGATGGCAGGGCTGTGTGAGTTCGAGGACGCGTGGATGTTTCAGAGCTGTATTGGGGCTTTGATCCAGTTCAAACTCTTCCCAGAGCACTAGGGGAGATGAGGCTTTCCTTCCAATCTTAAGGGGGCTGGCGGGTGGTGATATATCACTCTGAGCGATAGCGGCACAATGTATTCGTCCATGTTGATTTTTTGGACCACATGGAGCATGCAATTATTTTCGATCTAGTGCGAGGGGGAGGAGGAAAAAAAATAATAATAATATAAACGTAACTTTTGAGACATTCTGCGTTTGAACTAAAGGAGGCTTTCCATTTGCCCAACGAACATAGTAGCTCAAATGATCCTTGGTGGCACTGTTACATGAACCATTGAAGGTTGAGCAACCATGTGAAAGGAGAAATAGCCTCATATTTTACCCTGTGCGTCCATTGTGTCGTCTCATTCGGCCACTAGGCGTGGAAGTACAAGAATAATTAAAAAGGATGCTGGGTCCAGGTGGTCAAGGAATGTAGGATAGGTGGGTTGCCTATGTACATATATATAGAATTGTTCTCTTGACTGTGTCAAGCAAACAATCATCTCTGAACTAGCGCAAAGGGGAAGAGAAAAGATTCAAAATAGTTGCTAAATGGGCTACAAGAGATTGAGCAACCTGCTGCAGCAACATTAAGCTAGTCTGCAAGGTCAAACGAGGTGCTAGGGGTACAGCGGAAGTGGTCTGTCCTAGCGCGGATGCGGCTTGCTACTCCCCGGCTCCCTTTCATTGTCTCCCTCGATAGTTGCATCTTCTGTAAATGTCCTTGACCACACAATGAAGCGCCTGGCGTGTGATGTAGGATCCAAAGCACGGACAACCAGTAAAACCCCTAAAACATTAAAATCCAAGACTCTGACTCCAGCCATAAGAAGACAAAGGCAAAGGCACGGCTCAAACCAACAAGACCTAGATGGGTTCTCAAGAGACTCTAAGGGGCTACAGGATTTGTTAACTACCCCTCCAACTCTTCTTGAGTCCAACCTATTAGATGGTCAAGAACTAGCGATGTCACAGCCACCTCAGATCACCAAATCTTTATCTCTACCTTCCTTTTCTGCATTGAGTAACCTAACCAGCGATTCTCAGGTAATTCTTTCTAGTGCAAATGCATCCACTACCTTACCCCTCGCCCTACCTTCTGGTACGTAACAGCTCAAAGCAAAAGCCTTAATATCCTCTGTTTTCTACCAATAGCGGAAACGGCAATGGGACAGTAAAAGAAAAACTGAAAGAGAAGGAGAGAGAAAGTGCTATGGTCAAGGAAAACCCACTTGGCAGTCAACTATCCCCCACCACCACAGCAAATTCATTATCAGAAGGCCCATGTCATGCTTTGTCTGCCTCGATATCCTCTGATGAGAATATCCTCCTACAAGCTCACCATCCCCCTCCACCCACCCACGATCTGGCTAATTCTTCGGGCGGCACAACTGTCGTCGCATCAATGGAGAACATGATAAGCCAGATTTTGGAGGAGCTACGGACAATAAAAGTATCTCAGGAAGAGGCTCGTAAGGAAGCTAAAGATCAGCTTAGCCAGCTAAATGCCAACCCAAACCATCTTTCTACACACGTCTCTCAAGCAAAGCAGATGGTCTCGGATCTGGAGGATGCCAAAAAGCAACAGAAGTCAGCAACATCACAGATCGAGTCAGAGCTCAAGGAACTATAATTTAAACTTAATGAGGTGGAGAACAGATCTAGTCGCTCAAATCTGAAGTTCATAGGGGTTCCTGAGGAGATCGAATCATCATCATCAGTGACTAAAGTGATCTTGGATCTCATCTATAAATGTATTCTTCCCAAAAAAGCCATGGCCAAAGAGGATCTTTCCATTATGAGGGCACAAAGGATCCCTCCAAAGCATGCCACAAATTTTAAGTATCCACATACCACGCTGATAAACTTTGGGGATAGCAGGATTAAGGAACAAATTCTGTCCAAGGCTATAAGAACGAGAAATTTTAATTCTGGTGATAACTTTAGCTTCTGTGTTTTTTCTGACATGTCTATTGCCGACGCCGTCGGTATCGTGAATTTGTTAGACTCATTGATGATTTTAAGATACTGGGGGCCCCAGATGGTATTGAGCAATTAGCTAAACTTCAAGTGTTCCATAAAGGGCAGGCTCATATCTTTCAGGGCGTACAGGATGCAAAGAATTTCTTGGAGTTGCTAAGAAAGCAATGATATGGTATTAGGACAGTGTGTTATTAGGGAGGGGTGAACTAGTGAGCTTTGTGTTTTGTTCGTTGTTTACTTCGCTCTGCATTGCTGCTTTCCCGAGGTCTAGGCTCCAGGAGTACCATGTCAGTGCACTCTATCTTTGGGTTTGGGGGGAGGAACTTAGGGGAGGGGAAGGGATCACAGGTTGGTGAGGCCATGACGGGTGGGGCCCTTTTGGGGAGGGGGGCTATCCCCCTTCTGGTGGGGGATGTATTCACTAGGTTGGGAAAAAAGAGCAGATAACAAAAAGAAGTACGGAGAGCTTGGTTGGGGTTGGACTATGGTTTTGTCGCATGATGACACAAGGGGGGCTGCGAGCAAACTAAAGGTTATTTCTTGGCAGTGTAAACAGGGCCAATAATCCTATAAAGTTTGCTGCTATACTTAATTGGCATAGGGCATCGCATTCTCAGATTTTTCTTTTGCAGGAGACTCATTTAAAGTATCAAGGTAACCAGCCAAAATGTCCTAAATTCATCACACATGCGTACTATGCATCGGCCAATGCCGCGGTCCAAGGGGTGGCTGTATTAGTGACCCACAAATTTCCTGGGAAAATCTAACAGATCCATAGAGACCCTCAGGCACAATGGGTGGTACTTAGTACACTCATTGCGAACAACCACATACATTTTGTGAGTTTTTACGGTCCAAACGAAGACAAACCGAACCCTCTTCAGGGTCTCTATAAAGTTCTGAGTACACTTCCAAGTCTGTTTATTATTGGTGGAGATTTTAACACTGTTCCGGATACTCAGATGGACACCTCACATAAGAACAAAATGCAAAATAAACCTAGAGTCTTCCGGTGGCTGGGCAAGATCATTTCTGATTTAGCACCAGTAGATGCATGGAGGGCCTCCCACCCTCAGAACTATGAATTCACCTGATTTAAAAAAAATATTATACAGCCTCTAGAATTGACTTTATATTAATCTAATTTTTTTGGGTAAGAAGTGGCACTTCTATTCTTGCCAATCCTTTCTCAGATCATTCAGCGCCCCAGGCTAATGTTAACTTGCCTGGCGAGATGCACGTTCGTCCACGCTGGAGCTTCGATAAATCTCTTTTAGCAGATGAAGGATGGGTACATATTTTTAAAATGTTGGTTACCGATTTTTTAAAGACCAACACAGACTCTGCTCCCTTATTCTACATCTGGGAAGCACTTATGGCTCACATAAGAGGGGAAACAATATCTTACAAATCTTATACAGTTAAAATGGCTAAGGAAATGTTTAAAGAGCTTCAACAGGAGCTTAATCAAGCACAAAGAGACCTTCAGACTTCTCATGATCCAGAGGCAACCGTAAGATTGAGAGAGGCACAGGCTAAATGAAGGGACAGCGTTATATCTCGCAAGATAGTTAATCAACATACAAGCTCTCAGAGATTCTATGAAGAAAAAGAACATGTGGGTACATTTTTGGCCTGGTTTGTGACAAACAATCTAATAAAGACATTACCAAAACCATTTTTGATGAGGGACAAGGTATTCACGTCAACCATTTTGAAGATATCGAAAGGGTCTTTTTATCCCACTATTCAGAAATCTATACCTCCTCTCATCCAACCAATGTCCAGCTGATCAATCAATACCTTGATGCGCTGAACTTACCAGTGCTACACGAGGCATCTCGGGCGAAACTCGTTAACACCTATCTCACTGCTTGACTTTAAGGAGACGATTATGGCTTCATCGAATGGAAAGGCCTGTGGGTAAGATGGTCTCTCCGCTGAAGTTTATAAAGCTCTTTTAGGACAGGTAGTTGAGTTTTTAGTTACTCTTCTCAACAACATTCTCCAGGGGGGAGAGATACCAGAATCCTTTACAAGGGCCACTGTTATCAGCTTTCTAAAAAAAGATAGGCCATCTCAGAAATCGGACTCTTATCGTCCGATTAGCTTACTCAATTTTGATTATAAACTTTTAGCAAAGATTTTGGCACAAACAAAGGCCTCAGTAGCACAAGGCTCAATTCATGAAGACCAGTGTGGCTTTCTGCCGGGCAGGCTGTTAGCAACCATTACCAACTTCTTTATTCAGGCTATTGATTATTATTCCCACAATAACAAACTGCCCACCATTATAATGCTGGAAGCTGAGGAAGCATTTTATTTAGTTCAATGGAAGGTGCTTTTTATGATCCTAGCAAAGTTTGATTTTCCCAGGCAGTTTATACAGGTATTGCAAAATATTTATTCAGAGGCCCAAACTAAAATCTTGGTCAATACACGTATAGCAGGAACTTTACAAGTTTGTTGGGGCAGGCGCCAGGGATGCCCCCTTTCTCCAGTGCTCTTCGCGCTTTTCATTGAACCTTTAGCTGCGGCGCTGCGCCTAAAGAATTCTATCCTCCCTCCTGTTCTGCATGTACCCAAATTGAAACTGTTCGCCGATGATATGATTCTCTATCGCTCAGCAGAGCCCACAAATATTGAGAGGGCTTTCGCAAAAATAAAGGTTTTCTCAGATTTAGGGGGGTATAGGATCAATCACTCTAAGTTGGAAGCTTTGCTATTTAATACCACTGATAATATTGTTCTTCTGGACATGTGGGCTCAGTTCCATCTTTCTCGTCCCATTAGATATTCAGTTATATATGTATCACACAACTTCTCGGATCTGTATTTCTTGAACTATTTATTTACCTTTAAGAAAGCGCAAGGATTATTGCAAAAATAGCAAGCTTCTGCATGGTCAATCATTGGATGTGTGGCATTGGTCAAAATGATGATTCTTCCGCTTTTTTTGTTTGTTTTTTCTAGTGTGATTATTAAACTCCCTCAAAAATTCTTTAAAGATCTTGATATGATGCTTTGTCAGTTTATATGGGCCAACAGAAAACCATGGGGGCAGCTCAAAATTCTATACCTTTCAGTCAAAGATGGAGGATTATCTTTACTGCATTTTAGGAAATACAATGAGGCTGCCCTTATGGATTGGGGTTCCATAGCTGCTTTATCTCCCAACTTTAATTTTTATCTCAAGTCCATGCTAGCAGAGTACAGTTTACAGCTTATACCATTTCTCAATTTTCCACGGCAGCCCAAATTTACTAGATACAAAGTTCCTACTTTAATTTGTGGTATGATTTCACGATTTCTAGATAAATATCAAGTCCCCAACTTCCACCCAGAAGTTTTACTTGCTGACTCAGAGATGATGGGGCTAAAGTTGATTCCATCTCAAGGTTAATCAAGGCTGGGGTTTACTATATTTTCCGATTCTAGTATAGTAGGCAACCAAATCAAGACCTGGGCACAATCTCAGGGCGGAGTACTTATTCCAGATACTCTTAGATTTTCATAACTTTAGATTATCCATTTTCTGCTCCTATGCGTTCCAATTGTTGACCTATCCTCTCCTTTAATCTCTCAGGCTTTTTATGGGAACCAGAAGGAGATAGGCAATTAGTACCGGATTCTGAGCTCCCAGGAAGCATCTCGAATAGTCCCTCATTTTCTGACAAAGATCGAAAACACCACTGGGTGCAAGATAGACCCACAATTGTGGAGGAACCTTAATAGTATTTCTAATAAGGCAATAAGTGGGGCTAATTTCAAAAGAATGGTATTTGTTTCAAAATAGATGCTATATTTCACTTCAGCACAATTCAAAAAAGAATACCCAGTCACTTCAGGTCTTTGTCCGCAATGTTCTAATATCCAAGGTGACTGGATCCATTTAGGTGTTACCTGTCCCAAGCTTGTAAATTACTGGGATATAATTTTCCAGTGGATTAGTTTGGAGTTGCGGGTTGTACTCATCCCTGATTCTATGGAAGCCTTGTTCGGCACCTCCTGTCACCCTGAGCTAACTATTCGGGCAAAGCAGATCTTATTTATAGCCCTGCTGATTACCAAATCTCTAATCTTATGAGCCTGGCAAACGCCTATTCCTCCATTCTATGCGGCTTGGGAGGCGAAAATGAAAGCTGTTCGTTTTAAGGAAAAACAATAAGCTCAACGAATAGGCGCAGTCCGTAAATTTAAGGGTATATGGGGATCGACTCCCGAATCACTACATCCGGATATAGGACTTTACAATGAGTACTCTCAGATGTTTTTTGATTTGTATTTCAAGATAAGATGTTGGTCCTGATAATACATCTGAGAGCTATTTCCAGTCCTGTATGATTTTAGGTGTTTTTCGTTGTTTGTTTTTTGTATGGTCTGCTTCATCTACCCGACACTGTCAATTCTTATTTAATGCTTTGTCTTGCTTAAACTATTAGGGTTATATCTGCTCAATAAAAAACATAAAAAATAAAAAAAGGTTTGTTCCAGTTAGAGTGTGATTGAGTATTAGTAAATATTTATATTTTTAACTCACTTGTAAACCTTAAACACTAAGGCCTTTATTCATAGGTTTTTTTTAATCCAGGGGCTTTTCTTTGCACGACATAAATAATAATACCCTGTGTTATTTTATTTATTGAGGGTGATAAATAGCACCTAGTACGAGTTTCTGTGGCATTACATGCAGATTTTGTTGCTTACCACACCAAAATCTGTTTGGGCCGTTAAATACCATACACGTTTTTGCTGTTGAATTCCAGCAGGTTTGACCTGTTGAAATGTAACCAAGTGTGAGCTATTTAAGGCACCTGGTAATTACCAGATGTTGTAAATACCACTGCACTCAGAATTACAATCCTTGTGCAAACAGGTTTTTGCATGTGTCAGAAAATTGCAACTAATCTGTAATCAGGGCACAAATCTCTTTGCACATTTTGCAGCAGCCTATCTTCTACTTTGCTCAATACAATTTAAAAATAATAACGTGCATATTAACAGTGCAGGCTGGGACCTGACAGCACTATAAAGACACATTCACTTTTCCCCATTGCACCAACCAGGTTTTTTAAGTGACTACTGGTTACACACATTACCAACCGAGTTTTCATAACATATAAGACTACATTTCCCAATGGTTAGTTCAACCTGCATTTATTTTTAATTTACAGTATGGATTTCCCTGAAAGAGAATGGCCTACTACAGAAATGCAGCATATTTTGTACATTTTAGCCCGTTCTATTGCCTGCCCCCGAATTCTCCTGTCCCAACCACTACTCCTCTCAGAATAGCAGTTCTTATACATTTTTTATGCACTTTGATCTCTAGATGAATTGGGAAATACCTTGTAAGAGGGTGTCACTGAGGCCACTATTTCAGCAAAGCGCTAAGACACATGATGGGGAAGGGCTGAAGCCCTTTTAACCCAATGGTGAATGTAGTAAGATGCAGACCTTCCACTCACTTTCCAGCAGCCATCAACATTGCCCTTTTCCTCACCCAGGCTCGCTCGAAGACATCCTCTGCTAGAGATCTTTTGTTAGTTAGTGGTCTCAGCTAAAACAGCAACAATGAATATTTTACTCATGAATTCATTATATTTGTAAAAGCACAGAGTTACTTTCAGGAGGGTGTCCCGGCACAATGCAAACATTATGGGTACAGCACACAACAGTGCAAAACAGCAAGGCAAACTTTTTGCATTCAGACAAAAACTTAGCACAGAAGTGGCACTACTAGGTTGTGTCTTAGTGATGGCTATTACATCCCATGCTTACAAAAGGCAGAAGTCTACAGGTGGTGGTGGAGGACTAAGAGGGGATAGATTAGGAGGGGCACTAAATTTATCTCCAGGCATCAGACTGGATACAGACTTTTTTCATGGGCAATACCCCTCCATGCTGGTAGGTGGCATTGTTCGGGTCTGTGTGGTGTCGGCAGCATCGTCTACGCTGAAAGTGGCGTTTTTGTGATGCCTATATAGGCGCCACCCTAACTCGCTGGTCAGTTTCTTTTCATAGCTTTCCATGCCAGAAGTGCGGAGCCACAAGAAACACTGACCGCTGGTGTGGAAAACTAGGGCCCTGAAAGGGAATGCCTTGTCCCTAGAAGTCCGTTTATAGAGCGGGAGGATGGGTGGGTAGGTAAAGAATCTGTGGCTAGATAGAGTCTCTACCAGATAAGACGTTACCACAGGAAAGTAACTTGCTCACCTGATAGATACTTCTAGCTGCAGATTTATTACCTTAGAATAGATACCCAAACAATACCATTCCCAGAGGTAAGTATGTAGACCAATTTCAGATGAGGAAGATGCCCATCTCAGCGGACCTGACTGTCCAAGCAGAAGTGTTTTGTAAACGTGTGCAAGGAGGCCCACGTTGCTGCCTTGCAAATGTCCAGGCCCAGAACTTTGCGTGCTAACACAGTGCTTGCAGCTTTTGCACTGGTGGAATGAACATGCAAGCCCTCAGGGGGAGATCTGGAGATAGTCCACTTCTACATAGCCCATACTTTCTTCACTCCAACATACCCCACGAAGAGTTGGATGTCCACCTGAAAAACTGTCTTGTGCGGTCAAGGTAGAACAACAATGCTCTTTTTGGGTCTAAACAATGGTGTTCCTCCTTCTCCTTGGAAGGATGTGGGGGAGTGTTAAAAGTTGGCAGAGTGATTGATTGGCCAACATGAAAAGGAGTGACTTATTTTGTTAAAAAGTAGGCCCATGTACAAAGTACTAGTTTGGCTGGTAAGATGTTCATGTAGGGAGGCTTAGATGACAAAGTTTGAAGCTCACTGACCCTCCAGGCAGATGTTATCGCCACAAGGACGGCAGTCTTGAGGGTAAACAGCCTTAGAGGACAGTAGTGAAGCGGCTCAAAGGTAGCGTGCATCAGGAATCTAAGTACCAGATTGAGGTCTCACTGAGACATAGTAAAGGGTGAAGGAGAAAACATATGTGAGAGATCTTTTGAGAACCTATGTACAACAGGTGATTTAAAGAGTGATGGCTGGTCAGGCAACCTCCGAAAAGCAGAAATAGCAGAGAAATAGCCCTTCAGAGTGCCCAGAGCAGAGCCTTGCAGGGCAAGAGAAAGAATGAGGATAACCTGAGAAAGCGGGGCAGAACAGGAATCGATTTGTCTTTCTGTACAACAAGCCACAAATTTTCCCCAGCGGCAGGCTTATATTCTCTTGGTGGAGAGACGCCTGGCTGTCAAGATAATGTTACAGACTTTGGGAAGTAGGTCAGAAGTTGTCAACTGCTGCCACTCAATCTCCACGCAAGAAGGCAAAGAGTTGACAGGTTTGGTGGAGGACAGTCCCCTGTTGCTCCTATAAGGGCAGCCTGATCGGAGGTTTGATGGCCATACTTAAAAGTTCGGGATACAAAACTCTCTGTGCCCAGTTCAGAGTCAGAAGGATGACTTGGGGCCAGTCATTCCTGATCTTCTTGAGAACTCTGGGCAGCAATGGTATGTGCAGAAAGAGGTACAGGAAGACTAAGCTTAATTCTAAACTAAATGCACCTCCGAGCGAGAACTGCCTAGGAAACTCAAGTGCGCAAAACTGCTGACATTGCGTGTTCTCAGCGGTGGCAAACACATCTAAACAAGATTCTACTCACTGCTGAAAGAGACCTTGCACCACCTCCGGATGGAAACATTATTTGTGATCTGCTAAGCATTTGAGGCAGAGTTTGTTTTCTATGGTGTTGGGTAAGCCTGCCAAATGTTGAACCACCAGGAATATGCCCTGACGTTCCAGCCATGTCCGGAGAAGCAGGGCTTCTTGACAAAGGATCCACAACCCCACCCTGCCCTGTTTGTTGTAGTACCACATGGTAGTGGTGTTATACGTGAACACCTGCACTAGTCTTCCCTTGATGGAGGGTAGAAAGGCTTCAATGCCAATCGGATCGCTCGGAGCTCCAACAGATTGATATGGAGTCTTGATTCCACCGGAGACCTGATTCCTCTGATCTCCACGTCTCCCAGATGGCCGCCCCATTCCAGGAGTGATGCATCTGTCACCACTGTCAGATCTGGTTGGGGAAGGGAGAGGGGTCTGCCGCTGACTCACTTGCAGTTCGTTAGCCACCACTGCAGATCTTTTGCAGTTACATTTGAGATCTGGACCATGTCGTAGATTCCCCTGATGCTGTGCCCACTGGAACTTCAGGTCCCAATACAGAGTCCGCATATGCCAACGGGCATGTGTCCCCAGTAGGATGCAGAAAGCCATGAGTCCCAACAGTCTTAGAGTCAGTCTCACCAAAATCCAGGATAGAGGTTAAAACATTGGTATCATAGCCTAAATATCCTGGACTCTCTGTTTGGGAGGATAGGCCTGAAACTGCATTGTCTCCAGCACAGCTCTGATGAAAGGGAGAGTCTGAGAGGGAGTTAGGTATGACTTCAGGACTTTGATAGTGAACAAAACCGAGTGAAGTAGGTCCACCGTAGTCTGGAGGTGGGAGACAACTGCCTGGGGTGAGCCCACTTTCAACAGCCAGTTATCACGCTAGGGTAAGACTGGCACCCCTGATCTCAGCACTGCCATCAACTTGGCCAACACCCAAGGGGTGCTGATGAGGCTAACGGTGAGCACGGCAAACCGAAAGTGCTTGTGGCCTACCGTGAACTGCAGGTAACGCCTATGGGCAGGCAGGATGGGGACATGAAAGTATATGGCCTGCAAGTCCAACGCTACCATCCAGTCTCCTGGGTCGAGGGCAGACAGGACCTCAGCTGGCGTGATCATTTTGAATTTTTTCTTTCTTGAGGAAGAAATTGCGAGCGTGCAGGTCTGGGATAGGACTAAGGCCTCCATCATTTCTGGGCACCAGAAAGTAGCAAGAATAGTAACCTTGACCTACGTCTGGTGTCAGTAACCTCTCTATAGCTCACTTGGCCAAGAGGGATAGGCGATCCTGTCTCAGCCTGTCACATGTTGGTAGCTAGAGGGGAGGGGTAGTCACTAAGTGGAGGGAGTAGCTCCTTCTAATGAGCTGCAAAACCCACCGGTCTGATGTTATAGACCACCAGTGAGCAGGTGATCGCAAATCCTGCCGCCCACTGGGTGCCCATGATGGTAAGAGGGCAGATTAGAAGGGTTTGGAGGCTTCGGCTGTCAGAGGGTGCTGGACTGGCAGCTCAACCCACTGGGTTTGTGGGTACCATGTCCTCGGAAAAGCAAAGGATGAGAAGCGTGTGGGCCACGGTGCCTGGAAGGGTAGAAGCACAGCTGGAAGCCCCTTCTGTGGCCATGAAAGGAGTGAAAGGTGGATTGCGAGTGATAAGAGACCATGGAAAGGACCCAAGGACCTAGCTTTAGCTCTGCTATCATTAAAACGCCCCAGCGCTGAATTCTCCCTGTCTCCGAAGAGATGGGAACCATCAAAGGGCATGTCCATTGGACATCCCCAGAAAAGCCAGCTGTCTTTAACCAGGTGCGGCACCATAAGACCACCATCCATGAAACCGCTCTGCGTGTCCAGTGAGTCAGTGGTATCTAATCCACATTGGAACGTGTATTTAGCTGTGTCTCTCTTGTTAGCAACAGCCTGGGAGAGCACGGCCCGGGCCTCCTTTGGGAGCGTTTGCAACATCTACGCAACCATATTCCACAGAGTGAGAACAGCGGCCCAAAAGGCATGCGGTGTTCATGGACCGCAGTGCCAGGCTGGTGAAAGAAAACATCTTCTTCTCTAAGGTGTCCCACCTCTTGGATTCCCTATCTGGGGGAGAAGTCGGTAATGCCCCAGGATTTACATAGGAGGTAGAGTTTTGTGCTCTCCGGGGTGGGATACTGTGTGATTAACTGTGGGTTCCCTGGAACGGGGCGGGGGGCAACCATACTGTTCATGGGATGTCAGTAAGAGCTTCATTAAAAGGGAGGAACGGTTCTGATGGGGAAAATCCAGATTGAAGTACTTCTGTCAAGACGGTCGTCCTGACTGCCATCGAGGGTAGGCTGAGGTCCAGGACCTTGGTGGCCCTCCTTACCACCATTGCAAAGGATGGTCCCTCCTCCACAGCCACAGTAGGAGGAGAAAGCATGCCAGTATCTGGAGAAGTGCACAGCCTACTGACTGGCTTCACTCAGCTCCTCACACCCGCCCATGCTGTATTAAGGCTGATATTCCTCATGATCCAGCGACCCCTCTCATTCCTTCCAGAGTCCAAACCAATAGGAATAGGGCTCAGGCTCCAGTCTAGAAGGCATGGAGCCAGAGTCTGCAACTTTCGATACCTCTCCGGATCCTCTGAGTCGGGATCAGAATGCTGACAGTACTGCTGGTGCCCGTCGCGACATCAGGACTGGACCTGGGGAAGGTTGAGGTGGCAGGGCCGGCGTCAGTCCGAATCCAGGAATGGATCCAAGGAGCCCGACTAGCGTCGGGGCTGGAGATGCCAGGGGGTGGATCCAGTAAAGGTCTCTACTGAACCCTTGGGGCCCAAAGGCACACTGGGGGGGAATGGCCCACCCAAATATGAGGTGCATGGCCACACAGAACTCTTACAATTGGACAGAGGGGTCGCTCTGGCTCCTGGAAACTCAGGGCGGCGGAAACAGCCCAGGCGCAGGTCTATGCGGAGCCAGGTCTCAAATGTCAATGCTATCTCATTTCTTCAGCCGAGAGATGAGGTAAAGTCAAAGATCTCTTCAACTTCTTCTTCTTGTGGTGGTAAGACTTATCCGAATGACCCAATGACTTCAAGTGCGATGAGGATCTCGGACTCTGAGACCGCTTCCAGGACCTTCCTCTCGATTGGGACCTCAATTGTTGTGGGCATCGCACGTCAAGCCGCCAGAAGCTTGAGGCATCGTTCCCTCAAAGCCTTTGGGATCATGGTGCAGAAATCGGCGCTGGCCTTGGGGTGGTGGACACAGTAGAGGCACCAGAGGGGTACAGCATGCGGTTCCATCATGACATTAGGCGGTGACAGGCGCAGAAGGGCTTGAAGCCAGCCTTCAGCGATGACATCCCTGCCGCACCAGGAAGAAAAACCTCAAAAAGACTTTGACAAAAATCAAAAAAAGTTTAGTCAAAAAATGACTAAGGGGGAGCTCTTCTATGGATCTGCACTGACTGGCTTGGAAAGAAATTAACTGACGGCGTGCTCGAGTGGCTCCTCTATAGGCACTGCGCTTGTCATTTTAGGTGTGGATGAAGCCATGCAGAACTGAATGGCGTCACATACTAGCGCGCAGGGCTACTGCTCATGAAAATTTTCCTGATCCAGTCTGGTGTCTGGAGATTATTCTAAGGTAAGGAATCTGTGGCTAGAAGTCTCTATCAAATACTGTAAATCATCCTCTTGTTTAAGGCACTGTAACAGTGACAGGTGTCTGGCTCAGTTCAGGAAGGACCTCAAGACCTGGCTCTTCGACTGACCCGCATACCCCATCTAGGGCCTTGAGATCCCCCGGTGATACGTTTTGCTTTGAAAATGTTTGGTTGATCGATTGTCTGCCCCTGAAAGTTCAAGCTAAACCTCACTGAAGCGCCTGAAAGTTCAAGCTATGGCTGAAGTGCCCTAACTAGGACAAAACTGGTCCTGGGTTGCTTGTGTTGTAGTTCACGGAGGGCCTGGCCTGACAGTTCAGGCTAGGCTGTTCCCATGAGGCGCAGGGTCATGACTGATCTGCATATGGCTGGGTCCAAACTGAGGCGGCATGGATGGCAAAAAATGATGGATTGGAATGTGGCCCTGAGCGATTGCCAGTGTATGAGATTGACTCAAGCATTACATCCATCATCTTGTTGTTTCTGCACCTGAAAGTTCAAGCTCTATCTCACTGTAAGCTTGATTCTTTATGTGTGTTACTAAGCCTTCTCTAGGCAGCCATAGTGCTGCTGGCTCAGGCAGTTGGATAAACAAAATAATCACAGTTACATGGAGTGGAGCACCATTTTTGTGGAAGCACCCAACTTCTGCCTAGTTGAAACATATAGGGGGTCATTCCAACCCTGGCGGTCGGTGTTAAAGCGGCGGCCAACCTGCCAACAGGCAGGCGGTAAAAAAAATGGAATTCTGACCCTGGCGGAAACCGCCAACACAGCCCGCCACTTTAACACTCCGACCGCCACGGCGGGACAAACAAACAGCGCGGCAGTCACCGCCAACAGACAGGCGGCAGACAATGTACCGCCCACCCTATCACAACTCACCAATCCGCCACCTTTTCCGGGGCGGGAGCCCCGCCGATAAAAACACGGCGGAAACAGACTACGAACGGGAAAACGCTCACCTCTACACACACCACGAGGAATCTGGACAGAATGGAACCAGAACTACACATCCTACCAGCTATTGTCTACCTGCTCCTCTACCAGGAGCACGAACGCCGGCGCAGAAGACAACGGTGAGTACTGCACCTACGACACAGGGGAGGGGGGAGGAGAAAAGATTACGGGCACACACATACGCAACACACCCAATCAATGCAGAGCAACAACTCAGAGTGACACCCCCCAAGCCCCCCCGAAGAATGCAAAGACAAAATAATATTATCATGAAATTCAAATATATTGTAAGGCAAAGTAAAAAATATTTCGAACATCTTATAACTATATACACATATGTAAATTGTCCTGTCAAAATAGGCTTTCAGTCATTGTACGTGGGCCAATGGTCCTCAACACATGGGCAAAGCCCACACAGGAGACCCGAATCCATAGAAGAGAACACTGCAGGGGCATCAGATAGCAAAACTACAGGCACCTCAGGGGGAAGGGAAGGGGGGGGCACCTCAGCCACATGAGTCCACGATGCCAGATCCACGAGGGGCCTCCATGGCCACTGTTCCATCCTGGGGAGTGCAAAGCCACAGTCTCTCAAGTCTCTACAGTGGGTGGGTTGCCCACTGTACCATCCTGGGGAGTGCAAAGCCACAGTCTCTCAACTCTCTACAGTGGGTGGGTTGCCCACTGCTGCATCCTGGGGAGTGCAAAGCCACAGTCTCTCAAGTCTCTACAGTGGGTGGGTTGCCCACTGTACCATCCTGGGGAGTGCAAAGCCACAGTCTCTCAAGTCTCTACAGTGGGTGGGTTGCCCACCGTGCCATCCTGGGGAGTGCAAAGCCACAGTCTCTCAACTCTCTACAGTGGGTGGGTTGCCATTGCTGCATCCTGGGGAGTGCAAAGCCACAGTCTCTCAACTCTCTACAGTGGGTGGGTTGCCCACTGCTGCATCCTGGGGAGTGCAAAGCCACAGTCTCTGAAGTCTCTACAGTGGGTGGGTTGCCCACTGTGCCATCCTGGGGAGTGCAAAGCCACAGTCACTCAAGTGGATTACAGACTCCACTGGTACTGGAGGAGTCTTGGTGCCCAGAGTGTATCGTGCAGCCCTGCCCGACACAGATCCGGGCCTGCCCCTTCTGCCAATGGGCCAGCGGTGCTTGAGAGGATGGGCCCAGCGGAGCGGTGCTTGAGATGAAGGGCCCAACGGAGCGGTGCTTGAGAGGAAGGGCCCAGCGGAGCGGTGCTTGAGAGGAAGGGCCCAGCGGAGCGGTGCTTGAGATGAAGGGCCCAGCGGAGCGGTGCAGAGACGGCGGTGGCCAGCGGAGCGGTGCTTGAGAGGAAGGGCCCAGCGGAGCGGTGCTTGAGATGAAGGGCCCAGCGGAGCGGTGCTTGAGAGGAAGGGCCCAGCGGAGCGGTGCTTGAGAGGAAGGGCCCAGCGGAGCGGTGCTTGAGATGAAGGGCCCAGCGGATCGGTGAAGAGACGGCGGTGGCCAGCGGAGCGGTGCTTGAGAGGAAGGGTCCAGCGGAGCGGTGCTTGAGATGAAGGGCCCAGTGGAGCGGTGCTTGAGAGGAAGGGCCCAGTGGAGCGGTGCTTGAGAGGAAGGGCCCAGCGGAGCGGTGCTTGAGATGAAGGGCCCAGCGGAGCGGTGCAGAGACGGCGGTGGCCAGCGGAGCGGTGCTTGAAAGGAAGGGCCCAGCGGAGCGGTGCTTGAGATGAAGGGCCCAGCGGAGCGGTGCTTGAGATGAAGGGCCCAGCGGAGCGGTGCTTGAGAGGAAGGGCCCAGCGGAGCGGTGCAGAGACGGCGGGGCCCTGTTCAGCGGTTCTTGTCTTGAAGGGCCCTGTTCCTCGGTGCTTGTCTTGAAGGGCCCGGTTCAGCGGTTCCCGAGACGGCGGGCCCTGTTCAGCGGTTCTTGTCTTGTAGGGCCCTGTTCAGCGGTGCTTGTCTTGAAGGGCCCTGTTCAGCGGTGCTTGTCTTGAAGGGCCCTGTTCAGCAGTGCTTGTCTTGAAGGGCCCTGTTCAGCGGTGTTTGTCTTGAAGGGCCCTGTTCAGCGGTTCCCGAGACGGCGGGGCCCTGTTCAGCGGTTCTTGTCTTGAAGGGCCCTGTTCAGCTGTGCTTGTCTTGAAGGGCCCTGTTCAGCGGTGCTTGTCTTGAAGGGCCCTGTTCAGCGGTTCCCGAGACAGCGGGCCCTGTTCAGCGGTTCTTGTCTTGAAGGGCCCTGTTCAGCGGTGCTTGTCTTGAAGGGCCCTGTTCAGCGGTTCCCGAGACGGCGGGGCCCTGTTCAGCGGTTCTTGTCTTGAAGGGCCCTGTTCAGCGGTGCTTGTCTTGAAGGGCCCTGTTCAGCGGTGCTTGTCTTGAAGGGCCCTGTTCAGCGGTGCTTGTCTTGAAGGGCCCTGTTCAGCGGTTCCCGAGACGGCGGGGCCCTGTTCAGCGGTTCTTGTCTTGAAGGGCCCTGTTCAGCGGTTCCCGAGACGGCGGTGCCCTGTTCAGCGGTGCTTGTCTTGAAGGGCCCTGTTCAGCGGTGCTTGACATGGGTCTCCAGGGCACCAGATCCGGCCAATATATGGTGTTCACTCGCCATCCGACTTCTCGCTTGCGGGGCCCTCCTGTGCTGGTGTCCCGTGCCCGTGGGTGTCCTCCTTCAACCCCGGAATGGGGCTGGTTGGCCCCTCCTGGGCAGCTCGCCTGTTGCCGGACTTGTCGGCCGTGCTGCCCTTGCCATCCTTCCGTGAGTCTCTGTGGCCCTTGCATCCCTTTGTAGATGTGCTAGGTGGCACCCCACTTCCTGACGGTGCCAGGGTAGTGCCTGTGGAGGCTGCCGTCTCTGTCCTCTCGCGCCGGGCCTTCCCTTTTTTGGATTTCTTCCCAGGGGGTGGGCTGGCTGTCCCTTTACTGCTGGCCGATGTACCTGCCCTTGAAGGTGGTGGACTCCAATATCCCTGGACGATGGTCCTTGTAGGTCCAGGGGTTGCGGTGGCTGAGGTGCTGATTGGAGTCTTACGAGATGGAGGGGGTGGGTCAGGTGATGGAAAGAGGTTAATTTTCGACAGGAAAAACATTTTAGGAGCAATGGGAAGGGTAGGGGCAGTGGGTATGGGAGTGGAGGAAGAGGATGTGGTTGTAGGAGAGTCAAGTGTGCTGTCTTTGGGTGCAGGTGCTTGTGCTGGAGGCTGTCGTGAGGTGGATGGCTGTTGGGTGGGTGGCTGCCTGCGTTTGTGTGGTTTGGAAGAGGGAGTGACAGACACAGTGGGAGAGGACACAGGGGACGTGGGGGTAGTGACTGCACGTGTGCGGAGTGTTCTGGTGGGTGTGCTGGTGATGGATGTAGTGGCTGAGGATGTTGTGCATGCAAGTGTGAGTGGAGACGTCACAGGGAGGGAGGAGGGAGACAAGGAGGAGGGGGACACAGAGGAGGCAGTGGCTGTTGGTATGTCTGCATGTGGCTGTTGCTGGTGTGAATGCTTGTGTGATGTGTGGTGCTTATGTCTGGATGAGCTGCCCTTGGGTGTTGTGGTGTGTGCAGGCTGGTCTGTAGGTATGTCTGAGATAGGCAGAGGAACAGGGGAGTGGGACTGGTTAGAGGGAGTTGGAGGAGGGAGGCAGGAGACAGGGACAATGGCTGCCGTCAGTGCTGAGGCCAGAGCGTTGAACGATCGCTGATGGGCAGCCTGACCCGAATGAATGCCCTCCAGGTATGCACTGCTCCGGTGCACCTCCCTTTCTACCCCCTGGATGGCATTCAAAAGGGTAGACTGCCCAACAATGAGCGTCCGGAGGAGGTCAATGACCTCCTCACTGAGGGCAGCAGGGGTAACTGGGGCAGGGCCTGACGTGCCTGGGGCGAAGGAGATGCCCACCTTGGTGTGCGAGCGGGCACGGGGCGAACGCTGAGGGGCTGCTTGGAGGGCGGTGCTGGTGTGCTGGGTGGCGGCTGTACCTGTTGTAGCGGTGGGCACGGATGTTGCCGCCACAACAAGGGAGCTCCCTTCCGAGGACGTGTCTGTGTCGCTGATGTCTCCACGGGTCCCCGTTGTGGAGCCCCCCTCGCCCTCCGTCTCACTGGTGAAATCAGAGTCCGTTGCATGGCCCTCCGGGGCCATGTGAGATGCAGCTCCCTCGTGCTCCGATGCCACTTCTCCTCCGCCTGATGATGCTAATGCACACATGAACAGGAAGAGCAGCAATAAAAGGGGGGGGGAACATAAAGACATATTGAGTGCATGCGTTGGCAACACAGTTGGCGGAGAGGACAGACACAGAAGCCCCCTGCACTACGCCGCGCACTTGGGGTACACTACTCAATCAGTGAGACTTGCCCTACAAGCCAATGGACGACAACTGCACACATAGGTGACACAGGGCCATGGATAGCTGTACTTGGCACCCTACAGAGGTGGGGGGCGGGGGCACAGGGCCATGCCTTACGGGTGGGACTAGCCTACAGAAATCGCCCTGGCCTAGGGATACCCACAGCCCTCCTCCCCCACCCAGACACCTCCACTGTGTGCAATATCAGCAGAATGTGCTGGTACTCACCCCCTTTTGTCTGCTGTGATGTCCTCACGCGCCCATCCAAATCTGGGTAGGCCACCGCCAGGATCCGAGACATCAGGGGGGGTCAATTGACGAGTGGCACCCCTCCTACGTTGGGAGGCCATCCCCAGCAGAGCCTCCGCGGTCTTTCTGCTCCCGCGGCGGATGTCCTCCCACCTCTTACGGCAGTGGGTGCCCCGTCTGTTGTGGACCCCCAATGTCCGGACGTCCTTGGCGATGGCACGCCAAATGTCGATTTTCTGATGGGCGCTGACCTATGTGACATGTACAGGGAGAGGAAATAAAATATCATTATTTTCTGCATGCTCGATGTGAGTGGCCCTTCTCCCCACCCTTGCCATATGGCACATGCTCTCATCTGTCGTTTGATGCATGCCTCATTCGCTCCCCTCCCCACCATCGTTCATTCACCCCACTCAACCCAGGCATTGGCCGTAAAGCATGGTCCCAGTGTACTTACCTGTTGGTCTGGAGGACCGTAGAGTAGAGCATACTGGGGGAGGACCCCATCCACAAGTTTCTCCAATTCTTCAGAAGTGAAGGCAGGGGCCCTTTCCCCAGTCGCAGCAGCCATTGTCTCTTCCAGACCGAGGTCACAGCAGCACTTGCAGTATAGGTCCTCTCCTGTGGATGATCAGGTCTCGAGTGATTAAGCAGATAGAAAATGGCGGTGACGCCCGCGGCGGTGCGTACCGCGACCGCCGGCGCACATCGTCATTGGCTCCTGAAACCCATAGGGTTCAATGTTAACCAATGCGGCTTTGCACCGCGGTCTTCGACCGCCTACCGCCACGGTGTGCCACGCCAGCGCATTGACCTCACATCCCACTGTCACACTTCACAGGTCAGGCAGCCGCCATTTCAAGGGCCCACATGGCCTAAATTCAACTGCGTCACACAGGCCTAGGCCTTGCATCGCCACTCATACAAGCCATTCAATGCATAGAGATTCGTGTACTATGCAAGCTGTGGGAACGTACCTGTGGGTTGATTGACTCTGTGCTCCATGTTGTCCTTCCTAGGCACCGTCCGCTGGGACTTGCGAGGAGATGGAGGAATGTTCCCGTGTACAGACCGCTGGTGGACCTGTCGACAATGGAAGAAAGACATGTCATACTGACATACAGACTTGACAGAGCCACTATACAGGAACTGTGTGCCCAGCTGGAGCCAGACCTGATGTCACCCATCCGCCAACCCACAGGGATTCCCCCTCTAGTGCAGGTTCTGTCAGTACTCCATTTCTTTGCAAGTGGGTCATTTCAAACAACAGTGGCCATTTCATCAGGGATGTCTCAGTCTATGTTTTCAAAGGTGTTGTCCAGAGTGTTGTCTGCCTTGATGAAATACATGCGGAGCTACATTGTTTTCCCTGAGGTGGGCGATTTGGCTACAGTGAAGGGTGATTTCTATGCCCTTGGACATATTCCCAACATCATTGGTGCCATTGATGGGACCCATGTTGCTTTGGTACCCCCCAGAGGAAGTGAACAGGTGTACAGGAACAGTAAAAGTTATCATTCGATGAATGTCCAGGTGGTCTGTTTGGCTGACCAGTACATCTCCCATGTAAATGCCAAGTTCCCTGGGTCAGTGCATGACGCGTACATCATGCGAAATAGCAGCATTCCTTATGTGATGGAACAGCTACAGAGACACCGTGTGTGGCTAATTGGTGACTCTGGTTACCCCAACCTGTCATGGCTACTGACCCCAGTGAGGAATCCCCGGACCAGGGCAGAGGAACGGTACAATGAGGCCCATGGGCGTACTAGGAGAGTGATCGAACGCACCTTCGGTTTCCTGAAGGCCAGGTTTAGGTGCCTGCATATGACAGGTGGGTCCCTAATGTAATCACCAAAGAAGGTGTGCCATATCATCGTGGCCTGCTGTATGCTTCACAACCTGGCTTTGCGACACCAGGTGCCTTTCCTGCAGGAGGATGGTCCAGATGGTGGTGTTGTGGCAGCTGTGGAGCCTGTGGAGAGTGAAGAGGAGGAAGACAACGGGGACGACACAGACAACAGGGACACAGTGATACAACAGTATTTTCAATAACACACAGGTAAGAATCAACACCGCCATTTTACATTTACTTACAGTCTCCTGCCTCTCTACTGCCTGAGTTTCCCCACAGTGTATGTTAACTGAGTTGTGACTTTCCCTTCAGTTTTCAGAGATGTGGGCCCCACTGACTGACCTCTGCTTTGTTTGCCCATGGACTACAGCTGTGTGACAGTGATATGTTGTCATCACAATGTAACTGAACATTTTGGCACCGTTATGTCTAATACATTTGTTCAAAATACAAGCAGACTCCAGATTAGTTTTGTGCAATAAGTGATTTTATTTAAGTGCTAAATTTAGGGACATGGTTGAAAATCGGTGATGGGTGATGGTGGAGTATTGTCCATGGCAGAGTCCAGATTTTCTGTCTCACAGGTGCATTGTCCATATGCCTGTGGAAGGATGGAGCAGGGGCAGTTTAAGGTTGGACAGGGTGACAATGTGGGACAGTGGGATGACATCAGGGGGTATCCTTTGCTGGCGGGGGTCTTGGCATCCTACTCTGTCTTCTTCCGAGATCTCAGGCCCCGCTTGCGGGGTGGTTCTTCTTCTGCAGGAGGTGGGGTTCTGGTGGCCTGTTGTTGTGTGGGGGCCTCCTGTCCACTAGCGCCGGCGGAGGTGGTAGCCTGTTCTTGGTCCATGCTAGTGACAGGGGCCCTTTGTGGTGCCACATGGTCCCGCAATGTGGTGACAATCTGGTTAAGAGCCACGACGATGGTCCCCATTGCGGAACTAATGGTTCGGAGTTCTTCCCTGAACCCCATGTACTGTTCCTCCTGCAGTACCTGGATCTCCTGGAACCTGGCCAGTACCGTAGCCATCGTCTCCTGGGAGTGGTGGTATGCTCCCATGATGGAGGAGAGGGCCTCGTGGAGAGTGGGTTCCCTGGGCCTGTCCCCCCCCTGTCGCACAGCAGCCCTCCCAGTTCCCCTGTTTCCCTGGGCCTCTCTCCCCTGGACCGTGTGCCCACTACCACTGTCCCCAGGTCCCTGCTGTTGTTGGGGTGGTGGGTCAACCTAGTGGTGGACACACCGCTGATTGACGTGTCCTGGAGACAGAGGCATGGGCCCGCTGGGTGGGAGCTGTGCTGGTGTTCCCAGAGGGGGTTAGGTCTGCTGTGGCCTGTGGCTGTGTGAGGGTAACCGACTGTCCCGAGGTCCCCGATGGGCCGGGCTGGTCATCTGGGTCCAGGGAGACAGAGCTGCTGTCATCACTGGGGGCCTCTTCTGGGGTGGGATGGACATTTCTGGACCCTCCTGGGCGGTGTGGTGGCGTTCGGGTCCTGCAGGGGTATAAGAGTATGGTTATTGCTTCTGTGTGTGCCATAGTGTGCAATGGATGGGTGCCCGTGTACCACAGTGCTGGCATTCCCTTGTGGGGGCTGTTGTGACGGTGGCTTGAGGGGGAGATGGGTATGTGCAGTGGGCATGCTTTGGTGATGGGTGTCCATGCTTTGTGGACGCATGCAGGCCTAGGTGTTGGGATGGGTGGGTTGTGATGGTGAGCCATTTGCAAGGAGTTGGTGTGATGGGGTGAGGGTGGGGTATGATTTGGCATGCAGGTGGGGTGGGGGGAATGAAGTAGTGAAGATTTGACTTACCAGAGTCCATTCCTCCAGCTACTCCTGCGAGGCCCTCAGGATGCAGGATGTGCAAGACTTGCTCCTCCCATGCTGTGAATTCTGGGGGAGTAGGTGGGGGTCTGCCGCCAGTGTTCTGCACCGCGATGTTGTGCAATCATACCATGGAACGCACCTTCCCCCGCAGGTCGTTCCACCGCTTCCTGATGTCGTCCCGATTTTGTGGATGCTGTCCCACAGCGTTGACCCTGTCCACTATTCTTCGCCATAGCTCCATCTTCCTGGCAATGGTGGTGTGCTGCACCTGTGTCCCGAAGAGCTGGGGCTCTACCCGAACTATTTCCTCCACCATGACCCGGAGTTCGGTTAACCTGGGTGCCCTGTAGTGGTGGACACACCGCTGATTGACGTGTCCTGGAGACAGAGGCATGGGCCCGCTGGGTGGGTGCTGTGCTGGTGTTCCCAGAGGGGGGTAGGTCTGCTGTGGCCTGTGGCTGTGTGAGGGGAACCGACTGTCCCGAGGTCCCCGATGGTCCGGGCTGGTCATCTGGGTCCAGGGAGACAGAGCTGCTGTCATCACTGGTGGCCTCTTCTGGGGGTGGGATGGACATTTCTGGACCCTCCTGGGCGGTGTGGTGGCGTTCGGGTCCTGCAGGGGTATAGAGGTATGGTTATTGCTTCAGTGTGTGCAATATCGGTCAATGGGTGGGTGCCCGTGTACCCCAGGGCTGGCATTCCTGTGTGGGGGCTTTTGTGAGGGTGGCTTGTGGGGGAGATGTGTATGTGCAGTGGGCATGCTTTGGTGATGGGTGTCCATGCTTTGTGGACGCATGCAGGGCTAGGTGTTGGGATGGGTGGGTTGTGATGGTGAGACATTTGCAGGGAGTAGGTGTGATGGGGTGGGGGTGAGGGTGGGGGTATGATTTGGGATGCAGGTGGGGTGGGGGTGGGAAGAAGTAGTTAAGATTTGACTTACCAGAGTCCATTCCTCCAGATACTCCTGCAAGGCCTTCAGGATGCAGGATGTGCAAGACTTCCTCCTCCCATGCTGTGAATTCTGGGGGAGTAGGTGGGGGTCCGCCGCCAGGCTTCTGCACCGCGATGTTGTGCCTTGATACCATGGAACGCACCTTCCCCCGTAGGTCGTTCCACCGCTTCCTGATGTCATCCCGATTTCGTGGATGCTGTCCCACAGCGTTGACCCTGTCGACTATCCTTTGCCATAGCTCCATCTTCCTGGCAATGGTGGTGTGCTGCACCTGTGTCCCGAAGAGCTGTGGCTCTACCCGAACTATTTCCTCCACCATGACCCTGAGTTCAGCGTCAGAAAACCTGGGGTGTCTTTGGGATGCCATGGGGTGGTGTGGGGTGGTGTATGTGTTGTAGAGTATGGTGAGTGTGGTGGTGTGTGGTGTTTTGTGCGTGGATATTGTGTGGGTGATGTTGTGATTTGCCTCTGTGTGATGGTGTACTCTATTCTGTGCTGTCTCTCTCTGGCCTTCTGTCTGAATTTTTTGTCGTAAGGGTTTGTGGGTGATGTGGGTGTGTGTTTTATATTGTATTGGGTGTGTGGGAGTGTTGTGTGTATGTGTCTCAGGTGTGTGTATTTTGAATTGTCCAATGTGGCTGTGTTTTGTAAAGGTGTGTGTATTTTGAGCGCGGCGGTGTGTACCGCCAATGGAATACCGCGGTTGAAAGACCGCTGCAGGGATTTGTGGGTCGTAATGGCATGGGCGTATTTCTGTTGGCGTGACGGTGGAGGTTTGGTCATCGGCAGTTTTTCGCTGGCCGTTGGTGTGGCGGACTTTTGTGGATGTCGGGTTTTTGGCGGTTTGCCAGTTGCGGGTCAGAATGACCGTGGCGGTTTACCGCGCCCGCGGCGGTGTTATGGCGGTCTTCTGACCGGCGGAAAGCGCCTTTTACCGCCGAGGTCAGAATGACCCCCATACTCCTGTCCGCCAATACGTGGAGGGAGCAAAAGCCCCTTTTTGTACAACTCCTGAAGCTCTCTTTTTTAGGTTGATCACACAAGGTCAAGGAGACAACTGCTTTGTCAAGCCAGACCTAAAAATGGTGTTCAGGGATGTAATACTAGAAACCTCCAGTGCTTGAAACAGAAATATAGAAGTGCAGGTAATCCTTGTCCCAGAGTACCTATTTGCTTCTGAGAAGTGCCAGCACTTTCCCATTAAATACACTGGAGCACGAACGTTGAGAAGTGCCTGTACTTCCCTATGTAAAGAACTGGAGCGGTGCTGAGAAGTGCCTGTACTATCCCGTTCCAAATGAAAGTGCAGGCTCTCAGTCAGTACCCGATAGTACCTGCCCATTTAGCACTGGAAATATGACACTGGCGATTAAAAACAATTTTACTTTCTTCATTAAACACCTGTGAATTCTCCTCAAATATATTCTCCTCAATTGCTTCCAGAAATAGGATGTTTTTTTCATTACGCCCTTTTCGGCAGAAAAAACGATTCGGAGATTGTTTCGAGGAAGTAAACGCTACCTCGCAGCCACACCAGCGTCCTTTACATGAGAAGCTTCGCCCTAAGTAAACGAAGAGGATATATCATGTAAGCGCTATAGAACACAGGCAAACTCAAAAACACGCGAGGAACCCCGCATCCTTGACAATCGCTGGGCTAAATACAATTTATCCATACCGGTTACAGGCAGCCATCACTATAACAGACACACAGTACAGTAAACAGAGCCTCTGGCCGGAAGAAAGAGGTGGCATCAAGCCAAGTATATTAAATGTTTTTTTTTTAAAGCATACGAGCTGTTCTGATGATCAGTGAGGGGGGTGCACCGTAGACGGCATAAAAGGACTGCCTCCCTCCCACAACACGCTCACACGCATCCCTCCGAATACCGTTGACTGCTTCCCGCTGACTGCTCACTCCGGTAAGTTTCCATCGTTTATCTGCTGTTGCGATGGATACCTTAGGGACATTATCTCTGGGGTTAAGGCTACATTTTCCACGGCAGAGGTTCATTTCAATAGTGCTTATCGAGAGTCTTGGTATCTTCGAAGCGCTGCGAGTTTGACCGAGTACATGGGTGGAGCGGCTGCATTAAGTTATGATAGATTTGTAATAAGCTGTACACGGACATTATCAGGAGTTACTATAAACGACGTACATATCAGGATAAACATTTGCCCATGATCGGCAAAGTACAAGTGTGAAAACAGCTCGGAAAGCTACGTGCATACAAAAGAGATTCGCATGGAAGCTGTAGGATGAAATTCCAGCCTGTCCTGTTTGCTATGTGCACATGAACTGTCATGCATAAATGCACTCTCGTAGTTTTTGGTAATGTTAACATCGGTTATTGGGCGCAAACACCTTGCTCCTAAATAGCATAAAAGGCTCAGAAATGAGCTCCTTTAAAAGAAACCTCCGGTTTTCTCTTAAATACATGTTTCTTTGCTGTATGCGCTCATATGGTGGTCGTCCCCTTGCAGACCAGTGGAAATTTCCAGGGCGTGGCAGCTGTGTTTCTGCAAAGTGCCCAGCAGAGCGGAAGACCCGGACAACCTCGCCACTGGCAAAGCGACCGCGAGCTTCTAGAATATCCTTACATACCATTCTAGAATATCCTTACATACTACCGGGTCACTTTTTATTTTGATTGCTTTCGGCATTTGGAAGTACCGGAGGGCTATGCAGCAACTGGCAAAGGTTGGAGAAAGCAAGGCATACAGTTCTTCTAGCGCACTTTGTGAGCAGTATTGTTTCAAGGCGCTCGGACTCTGGCATCTGAGAAGGAGGCACCTGGAGATCGAAGTACTTTATAGCAGTGTCAGCCCCTCCATGAGTCCCAAACTTATCGGTGTCTGTGCAAGGACTAGGACCTCCTTGCAGTGTTTGTACGTGTGCTTTTTAAACCCTCGCGGTGTCTCCATGATTCCCAAGCTCCTCAGAATGTCTGTCCAGGAGTCTCAAGCTCCTCAGAATGTCCACCCATGGGCTATGAGGTCATCACAATGCCAGTCCATGTGATCTTAAACCCTCATAGTGTCTGTCCATGAGTCCCAAGCTCCTCACAATGTCTGTCCATGAGTCCCAAGCTCCTCAGGTTGTCTCTCCATGAGTCCCAAGCTTCTCAGAATGTCTCTCTTCGAGTCCCAAACTCCTCAGTGTGCCTGTCCATGGACCAGGAGCTCCTTCTGTAAATGTGCTCTTAAACCCTCACATTGTCTCTCCATGAGCTCCAAGCTCCTCACAATGGCTGTCCATGAGTCCCAAGCTCCTCACAATGTCTTTCCACCTAAGCTTCTCACAATGTCCCTTCATAAGTCCCAAGCTCCTCACAAAGTCTCTCCATGAGGCCCAAACACCTCAGTGTCTATCCATGGACCAGGAGCTCCTTACAGTGTCTGTATGTGTGCTCTAAACCCTCACAATGTCTGCCCTGGAGTCCCTAGCTCATCACAGTGTCTGAACAGGTGTCCCACACTCCTCACAATGTATGTCCAGGAGTCCCAAGCCCCTCACAGTGTCTGTCCTGGAGTCCCAAGTCCCTCACAATGTCCATGGATCCTCACACTATCCATGCACCCTAAGACCCTCAAACTGCCTGTTCATGAGCACCAAGCTTCATAAGCTGTATCCATATCCAAACTTGCCATGAAGTCTATTAAAACCCCTTACACAGTTTATCCACGAGCCCCAAGCTCTTCATGCTGTGTATATATCCTAACATCTCATGCTGTCTATTAATGCCCCTCACAGTATCTCCATGAGCCCTACACTTCCCATTCTACCTGTTCCTCACAGTGCCTCTCTATGAGCCCCACACTTCCCATGGTGTCTGTTCACATCCCTCACGGTATCTCTCCATGAGACCTACACTTCCCACGCTGTCTGTGAATGCTCCTCGCACTATGTCGCCATGAGACCCAGACTTCCTATGCTGTCTGTTCATGTCCCTCACAGCATCTCTCCATGAGCCCCACACTTCCCATGCCGTCTGTTCATGTCCCTCACAGTCTCTCTCCCTCACAGTCTCTCTCCATGAGACCCACAATTCAATGCTGTCGGTTCATGCTCCTCACAGTATCTCTCCATAAGACCTACACTTCCCACTCTGTCTGTTCATTACCCTCATAGCATCTCTCAATGAGCCCCACACTTCCCGTGTCGTCTGTTCATGTCCCTCACAGTCTCTCTCCATGTGGCCCACACTTCCATGCTGTCTGTTCATGCTCCTCATAGTATCTCTCCATAAGACCTATACTTCCCACTGTTCATGTCCCTCACATCATCTCTCGATGAGCCTCACAATTCCCATGCAGTCTGTTCATGTCCCTCACAGTATCCCTCCATGAGACCCACAACTCCATGCTGTCTGTTCGTGCTCATCCCAGTATCTAAAAGCCCCACACTTCACATGCTCCTCACAGCATCTTTCAATGAAACCCACACTTCGTGTGCTGTCTGTTCATGTCCCTCACAGCATATATCCACGAGCCCCACACTTCCCATGCTGTCTGTTCATGCTCCTCACGGTATCTCTACATGAGACCAACACTTCCCATGCTGTGCCCCTAGCTCCTTACACTGTTTGTCCGTGTGTCTAAGCTCCTTACATTGTCTGTCCATGCACCCTAGATCGTCATACTGTTCTTATGCCTCTAGCGGCTTAGATCTAGGAGTCCCAATGTCTTCACACAGTCAAAGCACACAAAGCAGAAACTTGCACCCCATTATTAACAAGCCAATGGGCACTGATCATGCCTTAGGGGGTATCTTAAATTAAATATAGTTACATTCTCTAAAATCACATTTACAAATGACCAACACTGTGTAAGTATCTGAGTCTACCAACCAAGCAAAAAACTTGTCAAGGGCCCCCTTACTCCATGGAGTCTGGATCGTAATAATAACACAAACAAGCACTGGTAAAGGCAATAGGTTTGGTCATGGTGGCCAGCCTTTTGCCTTTGTCAATGCTTATTTTGTCTTGGGTTTTGCAAAACTTTAAAGTGGGCAAGCAGCTGGATGTGGTCAAACATTAAAACAAAATGTTGATAAACGCAAAAAATGTTGTTGGTCTCAGAAATTACCCTTCAGCACTGAGGGGAACTACTTTATCACTACATGTATAGACGCACCCTTTGATAAAGGGTAGAATTCAGTGAACTTAGCCAATGACTGAAGTGGGTGATCCATCAATTGCTGTATGCTTTGATAGGTGGAAGAAAAGTGTGAATGACACAACATCGGAATAATGGTAATAATTATATTAATAAAATATGTATAGGGGCTTCAAGCCCCTGAAGCGAGAAAGAGGCTGGCTTAAAGTCCTATACGTATTTTATTCATGTAATTTTAGTATAACCAAAAGGTCTTGGCTAACACCAGGCCTACAAATGCACCACAAACACTGCACTAGAATTACTAGTCAGTAATACACTACAAATACCTTCCTAATTTTGTAACCAGAATTGGGTAAATTATAATATTTTGGTCCAATGATCTATGGCTAAATTGTACTGGAATTTAATGTGAAAAAAGCATCACTGTTCAGTTTGACCAAGTACTATTTGAACTTCTTGTTCTTGAAAGTAGAAAATAAATACAGTTGTAAATGCTCATGCTTGATCTAGTACTTAGTATTGCTATGAACTCTTTCCGAAGTGATCAGGATGTTTCCAGATAAGCAGGATGATGTTCTGAGAGACAAAATGGCCTCCCCAGGATGGCACAGTGCTTAGAACTCTGTTGTTTAGCTCCACACTAGGCAAGCTGACGACCTAGAGTAGAGTACATGACTCCTCCCAAAGTAACCAAATTAATCATATGCAACACAGTATTGTCAATAAACATAGTTCTGTATGTCACAGACGGTTAAACTAAAAATTACAAGTCTCTGGTCACAGTTCTGCTTGGCACATTTGCCCTTTTGAAAGCAAACACGTGCAAGGCGTACACTTATTTATTAAGTAAGCAGAACGGTTTTTTTCCTTGAGCAGGGCGTAGAGACGATGGTCCTGTGTCAACACTGCCAGTAAATATAACAGGAAGGTGTGTCTTTTTGCCAATAATCCAGGCACAAAGCAGTTGCTCTTGGCCGAGGAACCTCCCAAAGTGCCTTGCAACTTTTCGTGAGTTTGAAGGAGTTTCTTATAAACTCTTCAACGTGCTAATGCATTTACTTTTTAATTTTTCGATGCTTCTATTTTAATCAAGCAGGTCTTGATGGTTATGCGGTCATGGAGTGGAATCTAATGAAGGGCCTTGAGGGTGTGGTGAAACTTTGTATTTGCTCTGTTCTGTTATGAGACTGTTCCAATAAATTAGCATAGATCCAAAGATTCTTGGGAGCACGATATGTCACCATGCAATGCCCTATAGCTGTATCTTAAACCTGAAATGGACATTAAAAAACTGTAAATGAGGGACACAAACTCTTAATTAGAAACAAATGCTCTGTATAGCCAAGTGGTGAGCTGAGTGACCAAGCTGTACTATTCTTGAGTGACAGGAACCCTGAAAGAACAATCAGAGCGCCGAATGGACGAGGAAAAAACGGAATGACTATTTGTTACTCTGAAGAGCAACTCTGAAATTGTGAATGACCAGTCAGAAGATCAGTGACTGAGAAGAAAGTCGAATAAATCATTAGAGCTCTGAATTTGGAAACAGAACTTTCAATGAGCAATCTGATCTCTAAATCAATAATGGGTTCAGTATTAATATTCAGAGCATTGACTGACCAGTCAGAAGGCTGCATTAAAACCCGGAATGACTAAACCGAACTCTGTACTGCAGGGTGACCAACCAGAATTCCAAACCAAAAATTCGGAATACATATGGCTATCTGAATGTTTCCAAAATAGTAGTTTTCTCAGTGTACGAAATAATACATTTCTTCCTCTCCCCGTCCTCATGCCAAAACAGGCTTCTGGTCTTAAAGACACACATTCACCAATGCTATATCCACCTAGTTTTGAGAGCAGCAACAGAAGAAGAATCATTTAAATACCTCTGGCATCATTTGTATAGGTTGTTCCAGTGCCACATAGAATGTTTAAGAAATTCGGCAATGGTTAAAAAATGAATTACAAAAAACGTTAATTTTTTTTTCTTTTTTCAGGGGAGTTGGGCCACGCCCCAGGCCAGTCTCACCCTGGGGACCCCATACAACGGGGCGCTGTCTAAATATTTTGTTTTCTTTGAGGTGGAGGGGGGCTAAGCAGTTGGAGTGTTGGCAGGCAATCAGATCTCAGCACATAATTAGGAGGGTTCGCAAAACCTTTGCGTCCCTAAATATATACATATTTGTTTTTTCTTTAGTTACTAAAACACTATTGAACAGATTTACACCAAATACCCAAAAAATTGTTTTTGGACCACAAGCTACCTTGTTGCGAAATTTGGTGTAATTCCCTGCAGTGGTTCGGGCACTATCACTGTTCAAAATCCCACTGTAAAAATGAATTGGGAATAAGCGTTTTGGGACCCCCCCTTTTTCTGCCACTAGGTAATATAAAACCTACTGGCGATAGCCAGTAAGTAGTTATAGTTAGGACCTCGTTTTCATAGGAAAAGCATTTTTTATTTTGCCTCTAACTTTGGCGCTAATTGACGAATCTTCACAAAATAGTCAACACTAGTTTGACTCTCACTACTGCTGCTGTTTGGAAATTTTTGGGGTGATTCATTAAGAGGGGGATGAGGAAAAAAAAGGGGGGGTTCCTTAGTGCATTTTCCCCATGCAATTTCCCATAGGGATTTCAGACACAATTACAGCTCAAACTCCAGAAGAACGAGTTACTTACCTTCGGTAACGACTTTTCTGGTGGATACATTAGCTACCTGTGGATTCCTCACCTAATGAATACTCCCATGGCGCCAGCATTCGACGGAAATCTTCTTACTAGTCTCTGCACATCGACGAGGACGTCACTCTAGCCCACGCGACGCCGTCTGACGTCATACAGGCAATAAGAGGTCCTCGACGACGTGCGGACGTCAGTACCAATCATTTTTTACGTGCATGAGAACAACCAGGTAATGCAATGAAAGAGCAAGGCAACATCCCATTACATTGTAAAAATACACAACATTGCATGAATAACTGTAAATCTTTTATATATATATATAACTCTCTCTTTTTAAAATATATATCTACACATCAAGTATATACACAAAGATGTATACCTATATACATATAATATATACAACATCTATTGCACCCTCAAAGACCAAGAGGAGCGTACTCAAGGATTACTTGGTAAGACCAGAAAGGCAACGGGGAGGCGGGTGGGACCGTGAGGAATCCACAGGTAGCTAATGTATCCACCAGAAAAGTCGTTACCGAAGGTAAGTAACTCGTTCTTCTGATGGATACAACTACCTGTGGATTCCTCACCTAATGAATAGAGTCCCAAAGCAGTACCACGCCCGGCGGTGGGTGCCTAAACGGTCAAACCAAGAAATCCTGCAGCACTGACCGTGCAAAATGGCCGTCCCTTCTAACCTCAGAATCCAAACAGTAATGTTTTGCAAAAGTGTGAAGGGACGACCAAGTTGCGGCCTTGCAGATGTCGACCACAGGAACACCTCTGGCCAAGGCCGAAGTGGCCGACTTAGCTCTGGTGGAATGAGCTCTAATGCCCTCAGGAGGATCCTTCTTTGCCAAAGAGTAACAGATTTTAATGCAAAGAACAACCCACCTGGATAGTGTTCTCTTGTGGACTGCCTTTCCTCTCCTCTTGCCCACGTATCCAATAAACAGCTGATCCTCCAGCCTGAAATCCTTTGTTCTATCAATAAAGAAGCTCAACGCCCTCTTTGGGTCCAGACGGTGCAGTCTTTCTTCCTCTTTGGAAGGATGAGGCGGAGGATAGAACGTGGACAAAGTAATTGCCTGAGCCAAATGGAAGGGTGAAACAACCTTCGGGAGGAAAGCAGCCTTGGTCCTCAACACCACCTTATCCCCATAAAAAGTTGTATAAGGGGGCTTTACTGATAAGGCCTGCAACTCACTCACTCTCCTTGCTGATGTTATAGCTATCAGGAAGACTGTTTTTAAAACCAAATACCTTAAGGGGCAAGAATGCATAGGTTCAAAAGGGGACCCCATAAGGAAAGTCAGGACCAAGGACAAATCCCATTGCGGCATAACGAATGGCTTTGGAGGATATTTATTTAGAAGACCTTTCAAGAATCTGATAACAATAGGGGATTTAAATAAAGATGGTTGGTCTGGAAGACATATGAAGGCTGACAAGGCCGATAAATAACCCTTAATGGTAGCCACTGCACAACCTTTCTGCGCTAGAGACAGAGCAAAAGACAAAACGTCCGATAGATGAGCATGCAAAGGATCAATCTGCCTCTCTCCACACCACGCAACAAATTTAGACCATCTATTAGCGTAGATAGATTTAGTGGAGTGTCGCCTGGCCGCTAATATAACATCCACTACCTCAGGCGGGAGAGAGAAGGAACTCAGGTTGCCCCGTTCAATCTCCAGGCATGTAGGTGCAGACTCTGGAGGTTGGGGTGTAGAACCTGCCCCTGCGACTGCGAGAGGAGGTCTGCCCTGAAAGGGAGACGGAGCGGAGGGCACATTGAGAGTTGGAGAAGGTCGGAGTACCATACCCTCCTTGGCCAATCCGGAGCTATTAGGATGACTAGAGCCCGGTCCTGGCGAATCTTCCTCAATACTCGAGGAATCAAGGGTAGGGGAGGAAACGCGTAAAGCAACTGGCCGCACCAGGTTATTTGAAACGCGTCCCCCAACGCTCCTTGCATCGGATACTGGAGGCTGCAGAATAACGGACAATGCGCGTTCTCTCGAGTGGCAAACAGATCTACCCGAGGAAACCCCCACCTCTGGAAGATTAAACGGACTTGATCTGGATGGAGACGCCACTCGTGGTCTGCCGAGAATTGGCGACTGAGACTGTCCGCACGCACGTTCAAGACTCCGGCCAGATGGTTTGCTATCAAGCAAATCTGATGGTCCTTTGCCCAGGACCATAGTCGAAGAGCTTCTCTGCAGAGAAGGTACGACCCCACTCCTCCCTGCTTGTTTATGTACCACATCGTGGTAGTATTGTCCGTTAGGACCTGTACCGACTGACCACGAAGGGAAGGGAGGAAGGCCTTGAGAGCCAGACGTACAGCCCGTAACTCTAACAGATTGATGTGAAACATCTGTTCCTCTGGAGACCAAAGGCCTTTGATCTCCAGATCCCCCAGATGAGCTCCCCACCCTAGAGTGGAAGCATCCGTTATGACTGTGGCCACTGGTGGCGACTCCTGGAACGGCTTTCCTTGTGAAAGATTGTTGCTTGCAATCCACCACTTCAAATCCACAGCAGCATCTCTGGAGATCTTGACAGTACTCTCTAGATCCCCTTTGTGTTGAGACCACTGCCTTCGGAGGCACCACTGAAGAGCCCTCATGTGCCAGCGAGCATGCGTGACCAACAGAATGCAGGAGGCAAACAGACCGAGCAGACGAAGGACCTTGAGGACTGGAACTACCGCTCCATTTCGAAACATTGGAACCAAATCCTGAATATCTTGAATCCGCTGAGGCGGAGGAAAGGCCCGACCCAATGTTGTATCCAGTACTGCCCCTATGAACAGGAGGCGCTGAGAGGGCTCTAGGTGAGATTTGGGCTCGTTCACCGAAAAACCCAGGTCGAACAACAACTGGGTTGTTGACTGCAGATGATACGACACAAGCTCCGGGGACTTGGCTTTGATCAACCAGTCGTCCAAGTAAGGGAATACTGCTATCCCCTTCCTTCTGAGTTCTGCCGCAACCACCGACATCACCTTCGTGAAGACTCGAGGTGCTGAAGTAAGACCAAACGGAAGGACCGCAAACTGATAGTGCTGCGATCCCACCACAAACCGGAGATACTTCCTGTGTGACTTGAGTATCGGGATATGAAAGTAAGCATCCTGCAAGTCGACAGACACCATCCAGTCTTCCTTGTTCAACGGCAAAAGCACCTGTGCTAGGGTCAGCATCTTGAACTTTTCCTGCTTGAGGAACCAATTCAAGATCCTCCGGTCCAGGATTGGTCTCAAACGACCATCCTTCTTGGGAATCAGGAAATACCTTGAGTAACATCCTCGACCCCTTTTCTGCTCTGGGACCAACTCCACCGCGCCCTTTGAAAGGAGGGCTTGTACCTCCTGTTCTAGCAACAGGAGGTGTTCTTCTGAACAATAAGAAGGACGGGGCGGGATGAGGGGCGGGAACTCCCGAAAGGGAAGGGTGTAGCCTTTTCCCACAATACTGAGAACCCAAGTGTCCGTTGTAACAGTCTTCCATTTGGTGAGAAAATGCTGTAATCTTCCCCCTACAGGAGAGGAGTGAGTGGGAAATGGTGGAAGCCTAAGGCTGCTTCCCCTGCTGCACCCCGCCAGAGGATGAGGAAGAGGCAGAGTGCTGCTGAGAGGCTCCTCTGGTGCGGACCCTACCTCTCCCCCTAAAAGATCTATAGGGATGGGAAGAGGCAGGTTGCTGATATCTTCCCCGAAAGGAAGAGGAGGAAGAGCCACGCCCAAATCCACAAAACCTCCTGAAAAATCTGGAAGAGGCCGTGGAAGAAGGAGCTTGGAGCCCTAACGACTTAGCCGTGGCCCTGCTCTCCTTAAAACGTTCCAAGGCCGAATCAGCCTTGGCTCCAAACAGTTTGTCCCCATCAAACGGGAGATCCAACAATGTGGACTGTACATCCGCAGAAAAGCCCGAGTTACGGAGCCAGGCCTGTCTCCTTGCCACCACAGTTGTGCCCATTGCTCTGGCTACCGAGTCGGTGGTATCCAGTCCCGTCTGGATAATCTGGGTCGCAGCAGCCTGGGCATTTGAAACAAGATCCAAAAGACTCTGGGGAAGCTCTGTAAATGATGAGGAAATGTCATCCATCAGAGCATGAATATACCTCCCCAGGATACAGGTTGCGTTGGTGGCCTTCAACGCCAGACTGCAGGACGAAAAAATCTTCTTGGACTGCGCCTCTAGTTTCTTTGAATCTCTGTCCCCAGGCACCGTCGGGAAAGAACCAGGCGCAGACTTAGATGAACAGGAGGCCTGCACCACCAAGCTCTCCGGCGTAGGGTGCCTAGACAGAAAACCAGGGTCAGTCGGAGCCGCCCGATACCTCCTGGCCACGGCTCTGTGAACTGCTGGGGAAGATGCCGGCCTCTTCCACACCTCTAACACCGGATCCAGCAGAGCGTCATTAAATGGCAAAAGAGGCTCCGCCGCAGCTGAGGCCGGATGTAGCACCTCTGTTAGAAGGTTTTGTTTAGCCTCCACCACCGGCAAAGGCAGGTCCAAAAAACTAGCTGCCTTCCGTACCACTGCATGAAAGGAAGCAGCCTCCTCAGTGTATTCTCCCGGGGACGAAAGATCCCACTCAGGGGAAGTGTCCAGCCCACTGGCCGACTCCAGACCACGCAGCCCATCACCCGAGTCCTCTAGCTCTCCTTCCTCCAGGGCTCGTTGGTACTCCTGCTCCTCTAATACACGGAGAGCACGTCTCCTCGAATGAAGCCGTTGTTCAATACGCGGAGTCGACAATGCCTCCGCCGAAGTCGAAGATCGGCGCCGATCTTCAGAAGCCACCGACGCCGCGTCCGGCGCCACAGGTAACTTCGGCGCCGACGAAAGAGCAGTTGAAGCAGATGGACCCACCGGAGTCACAGGCCGAAATCCCGACGTCGACGGGATGGAAATCCCCGGGGCCAATCCCTCTGAAGCCACCGGAGCGGCCACCGGCGCCGACACTGGCGCCGAGCCCACGGTCCCAAAAGGGAGAAAGGGCATAAAGGGTGCCGGCCGTAGAGGCGCAGGATCACCCAATGAAAAGGCCAAAGGCCCAGCCGGAGCACCCCCTGGAGCCATCTGTTGGAAGATGGCATACATCGCATTCAAGAATGCGGAACTATCGGCTCCAGGGGTGGGAAAAGCCGGATACTGGGGTGTCTGTCTCGGAGGCGACCCCGACGCCGGCCTCGACGTCTGCAACGCCGGAGAAAACACCTGAGTCTCCAATACCTCAATCACCGACGCCTGTCCAGGTGAAGTTGGAGACGCCGGAGAGGGCAACGGCGTCGAAGGATGCGGCGTAACCGTGGGACTGATCTCCCATGTCCTTCGGCGCCGATCCGAAGACCTGGAACGAGTCTCCTTCGAATGACACCGAGATTCTCTACGGCGTCGGGAGTCTCGATGACGCCGATGTCTTGGAGAAGAAGACTTCTTGTGATGCTTCTCCTTCGATTTCGCCATAAACAGCTTCGCCTCACGTTCCTTGAGGGCCTTTGGATTCATGTGCTGGCATGAATCACAAGTCGAGACGTCGTGGTCGGAGCTCAAACACCAAAGGCAATCGGAATGAGGATCCGTCACCGACATCTTGCCTCCACACTCACGACAAGGCTTGAATCCAGACTTTCTCTGCGACATTATTACCACAGCGAAAGACTACGCAGCAAAAATACACTGTAACCACAAAAGTAACAGTTGCTCCCTCGAAGATAACCGTTTCGAATGCACAGAAAAAAGGGAACTCACGTCCGCACGTCGTCGAGGACCTCTTATTGCCTGTATGACGTCAGACGGCGTCGCGTGGGCTAGATTGACGTCCTCGTCGACGTGCAGAGACTAGTAAGAAGATTTCCGTCGAATGCTGGCGCCATGGGAGTATTCATTAGGTGAGGAATCCACAGGTAGTTGTATCCATCAGAAAGATTGCTTTTTGAAATTTGTTGTAAATCTGTTCAGTAGTTTTGGAGTTATTAAAGGAAAAATAATTATAGATATCTAGGAATGAGGATCCACTCGCGGGAGGTCCACAGAAACGGCGGAAAAGCAAGGCCCTGACTGGCTGATCACAACCTGAGAGGAAAGTTGCAGCCACCACTTTCTTTCTCGCATCAGGCCAGGGGGAGCAAAAACAATAAAAAACTAACATAAAGGGGTCAGGGTACAGGTGTCCTGATCCCATAAGAGAGATGGAGGGGTCCCTGAGGAGGAACAATTGCCCAAATATTTCTTTTTGATCAATCAGTGGAGCTGTGTGTGTGTGTGTGTGTGTATATATATACATATATATATATATATATATATATATATATGCAATATGTAAACTTTCAAATTAAAACCCTCTCTAACTGTGAAGGAATTTAAAATTGGAGGTTAAAAATTTATGTGGTGACCTTATCTTGACTTGTGGGAGCAGTGGAAGTGCAGCAAACAAAATCTAACAAGGACAGTAGTGATTCAGTATAAATCAAAAGAGTAAAAACCGCTGCAGCACAACATGATTAACATACATTGATTATTCTTAACTTCAGAGACCAGAAGAACGTGATGAGGTTTCTCTCTTTTCTTTTCTGTTTTTCAGACTTCAAAATGAATCTGGAAGAGGTGATATGTAAAATGATCGAAAAGTTCGATAAATATGCAGGAGAGGATAAGGACAGCCGCACGCTGAGCCAGCCTGAACTCATCAAGTTGGCCAAGGCTGAGTTTCCCACACTCAGCGTAAGTAAATGACGCAAGCAACAGTGGGTGTCAAAGTAGATAGCGCTGAAAGATGGCTATTTATTAGGTTTGCAGAGCCTCTTTACCCAAGTGATCTTACCAACACGTGCATGCAGTAACGTAGACCGTGCCATGTCTGGTGCTCTAAGGCCACAGTGCAATTAAAGAGGCCTGAAGCATTAAGTTGACAGCTTTAGGCCCCAGACACCATTTAAATATCTCTGGTCAATCACCTCTGCACCTTTTAATGTGGAAGATGGGACCTTTATGCATTTTCTGCCTTTTTTCTGGGCTTAATTCTGCCGTTTTACATGCTTCCCTCCTGTTGTGCTAAGGAGTCTACCTCCATTTTGAAAGACACTGGGTGCCCTGAATCATCAACCTGGTTAACCCTGTGATTGCTAATGCACTTCCCTTGGGTCAGCCTCCTTTAAGACCTGTTGAGGAGCTGCCATGATGTGTCAGCACACAGTATGGAGCATAGTTAGGGATAGCAACATACTGGCCCCTTCACAGTGGAATGTGGTAGCTCATTCATTTATGTAAAGAATATGATCAGACAACAATGGTCTTCTTGTATCATAAAAATGGTGATAGTACATTGGTTATTGTTTTTTTCTCAAAGGGAGATTTGATATGCCATCTCTCTACACCTGCCACTTTAGAGGAATTGTGGCCAGTGTCGGTTTACTTTTGGAGACCAGAACCTAGAAACCTGGTAGCGTGCTAGTCACCAGAGTCATACCAAAGTGCCACATGAGCAATGTTGCGAGGTTGAGCAGAACAGGATATGATCGGTGAGTTGAAGATAGTTTTGGGATAGGATTTGATGCAGGGCCTAGCATCTAAGTCTAACGTTGGAACAGGCAATAATGCTGGACTTTATGAGGTGCATGAGAAACAGGCAGTGAACAGGGTATTTCAGATGGATGTAGAACTAGAAGAAAAAGGTGGACATGCAAAACTTCTCAGTTAAGAGGTGAAAGAACTTAAATATGAACCAAACATTGGCAAAGCTAATAGGTCTATTATAGACCAGCCTCCTTTTTTTACAATTGTTTTGTAAACTCCTACAAGACACATTTTCTTGTTCTATAAAACTAACTGCTGTTGTATAAAAGTGCCGTGCATATGTTTCCAAAAAAGGTTAGCAAAAAAATGACATCGCAAAAATAGATGCTTAAGAAACAGAAATGATAAGAGGAGTGAAAGCACGGTACGCTTAATAGTCCGGGCAATGAAGTGGATTTCTTTCAAGGCAGAGGCGCACATGTGCAAGAACAAAATGCCATCTCTCCCAGTAAAAAGAGTCAATGGCTTAAGAGGGCTGACTCACTGCCGCATGCTGTTGGCTATGGCGGGCAGAAGCAAACTGTGAACAGTTGAACATATTAGTGGATGGAGATAGTAACAGATAACGTGTTTCTAGGCCAGGCCTAAAAAGCATGTCTTCCCCAAAGTTTGATCTTTTTACCTATGAAACTTTATCAGTATCACTAAGATGAGCACAACATCTTTCACCCAAGCAAAGCCCACTGGATGCATGGTGAAACTCTAAACTAGAACAAAAACACAAATCATCGCCACATAATATAAGCATTGGCAAAGCTAATAGGTTGCATCTATCCAAGAGCTATTGGCTTTGACAATGTGTTTTAGCTATGTTGTATACCAGTCTCGCTGCTGTTCAGCATGGCTAAAAGTTAGCGGTGTAGAGGAGAGTGGCATAGAGTGGAGTGGCGTAAAGTGGAATAGAGTAGCAAAAAGTGGAGTAAGCTAGCAAAGAGTAGGGTAGAGTGTTGCAGAGTGTCGTGGTGCAAATTGTTGTAGAGGGGATTAGCGTAGAATAAAGTGTCGTACAGTAGAATGTTGTGGAGTGTGGCAAAGTGGCATAGAGTGGAGTGGCGTAGAGTGGACTAGAGTCGTAGAGTGGAGTGGCGTAAAGTGGAGTGACTTGTGGTAGAATGTAGTGGTGTATAATGGCAGAGAGTGGAGTAGAGTGTTGTAAACTGGAGTAGAGTGTCAGAGTAGAGTGGTGTAGTGTTGTGGAGTGGTGTAGGGTGGAGTAGAGTGGAGTAAAGTAGTCAAAGTGGAGGGGCGTATAGTGGAGTAAAGTGTCACAGAGTAGAGTGGCAGTGAGTGGAATGGTGTAGAGTGGGGTAAAGTGTCAGAGTTGAGTAGAGTAGTGTAGAGTGGAATAAAGTGGCATTAAGTGTATTAGAGTGGAGTGTCGTAGAGTGGAGTTGTATACCTCGCGTTAAGTGTCATAGAATAGTGTAAAGTGGAGTGTGATGGAGTGAAGTGTTATGTTGAGGAGTAGGGTGGTGTAGAGTACAGTGGCAGAGTGTGGAGTACGCATGGTGTGGTAGCACACTGCCATTAAAGACAACACATTTTCAAATGAAATTACAATTACATTTATACATACAGTTTTACTGATAAAAATATATAGCGCACAAACAATAATGTGTGGAAAAGGCATCACCTAGTGTACTGATTTATTTTAATTGTTTTAAATATTTGTTTCTACTAAACTCCTGAATTACAAAAAGATGCTTCAAATGTGCTTTTGTAATTCTGATATATTCTGAAATATGTGCAAAGTTCATTTAAAGACATTTACATTTTGTTGTGTGCTAGGAAAATGTTTCTTCCTAGTACCCAACAACATTGTCATATATATCCTCTCACTTTGTAGTCAGAGAGAGAAAAGTAAACGTCAAACTCCCTCAGAAGACAGAGCCTGACATTTGACCTCTGTTTTTGAATGCACAGCAAATGTGACAAGATAACAGCAAAATGTAAAAGCCTATTTACAAGGACTCGTGGAAGAATACATGGGGCTAGGGTGAACAAGCAGGAGTGAGAACGTCATGATGGACAGCTTAAAACAAAGCCAGCAAATAGAAAGCCAGAAAATGTGAGTTACAAACCACAAAGCCAGTGGTAAGCAATGGGCAGAATGCATTCGCAGGGCAGCTTTCAGAATGCCCAGAAGGTGTCTTTTGACAACCAGACAGTCTGGTAGGCTTCGCCCTAAAAAAAAATCAGCTAATTGTATTTCTTCTAGTACTGTGTAGCCAGAGAACTCTTTAAACACAGTTTCATGGTTTACTTTTTACTCAATGACACAAATATAATTTATATAATCTCTTCTCGTTCACAGAAAATCGACAAAAGTGGTGATGTATTGAAAGGCATTTGCGGTAAAATGGACCTCGATGGCGATAAGTTTGTGGATTTCCAAGAGTACGGCATATTCTTGATCTCCATCGCATGCATACTGAGGGAATCGGGATGTTCCAGATAATGCAATAAAAGCAGCATTACCTGAACGTGCATTTGTAATAAACATTTTTACAAATTTGTTCTGTCTCAGCGCCATTTAATTCTGCTGCGGCTATCTTTTCCAAAAACTCTTGGTGGCTGATTCGGGCCATGCATATTTTGAGCAGGTGATGGCCAGTAAAATGAGAAACAAAGAGAAGTGTTGAAAATTAAAACCTGGAAGTGTGAGATAAAGAGACAGCAGATGAAGGGAGGAGAAACTAAGAGGGATGAAATGGAAGGAATAGTTTCTTACCTGTAAGTCCAGGTCTCTTGTAGGGGTATTTCCATGACAGTCATAAGTATTGAATAGTTCAGCCCACTTGCGGAGACCCGGGAGCACTTTTTCCAATATAACTTCGTAAGTGTTCATGTTTGCCTCACTTCAGGAAGGCCTGCAAAGTCACTTAAGAATGTCAATGTGCAGCCTAAAGGAAAAGCTACAGTGTCCGAAATTCTTCATCTTGTGTACTTTATAAAGGACAAATAGCTAAGGCGCATGTATTCAAATGCCAGAATGAGTTTAAAGTTTAGTAGAAAAAATCCTTCACAAACCATTTTGTAATGCAAAATAAGGACGAACGAGTGCAGGGCAATGTAGCTCATAGGCTGCCATTAAAAATGAAGAAAAAGGAGACTGTGGGGGTCATTAAGATCCCGGCGGTCGGTGATAATGTGGCGGTAGTACCGCCAACAGGCTGGCGTTACATACCACCACAATGTACCACTCACACAGTCCGGCGGCCGCTATTGTACCACCTCAGACATTTTTACCCTGCCTACCGCCATGGTTTCCATGGCATTCGTAACGGCATGAAAACCTTGGCGGTAGGCCCTATCAGTGACAGGGAATTCCTTCCCTGTCACTGATAGGAGGCCTCCTCCCCCCAAACACTCCCCAGACGCCCCCCTCCATCCACTCTCCCGCCCTTCCAATCCCCCACCACCACACAACACACACACGCACCACACATACACACACACTTACTCACACAGGCATAAACGCATGCATTCATTCAATCATCCAAACATCCGTACCACATTCACACTGACACACTGACACACATTCACATATCTATTCATAGACGCATTCTCACACATGCATACACGCACGGACACAACACTACACATACATTCACATTCACGCACACACTCACACATTCATGCAGACACCTCCCCCCACACACAACACCTACACACCCCTCCCCTGTCAGAAACCCAACTTAACTGGATCCGGGAGGTCTTCCAGCAGGGGAGGGGATGGGGCGCTGCTACCGCCAGCAGAACACCGCCAGGCCATATTATTTTTCATAATACGGCTGGCGGCGGTCTACTGGCATGGCGCTGCTGGTGGTACCAGCGCCACCTTAACGCAGTCCACTAGTATGGCTACAGCCGGATTTCTGTCCTTCTTGTGGCAGAAATCCAGCTGTGGTCATTATTTGGCAGACGGCTGTTAGCCGCAGTGACGGTGTTTTGGCAGCCATCGCCACAGCGGTAGGCGGCACTTACCGCCATTGTCAAAATGTGGGCCTGTGTCTTTAAGAACAGCTAGTCCTCCAGGATCCCATCATGCCTGGAGAGAGGCAGTTACCGCAGGTTTTTTTGTAGGCAGTCCTAGCTAAGAGTAATAATATACCTGAGATAGTTGATAGGAGGGAGGGTTGCTTATGATTATCATATAAATAGCCCTACAAGCTACAGGTAAGAAACTATTCCTTCTCTCGTAAGGGGATTTCCATGTTTAGTCATAAGCACTGAATAGAATAGCAAGCCCATCCCTAACCATGGGGCTACCTAGGGCCTAACCTAGGGGTGCCTTACATGTAGTAAAAGGGAAGGTTGAGGCCTGGCAAGTGGGTACACTTGCCAAGTCGAATTGGCAGTTTAAAACTGCACACACAGACACTGCAGTGGCAAGTCTGAGCCATGTTTACAGGGCTACTAATGTGGGTGGTACAACCAGTGCTGCAGACCCACTAGTAGCATTTGATTTACAGGCCCTGGGCACCTCTAGTGCACTTTACTAGGGACTTACAAGTAAATCAAATAGGCCAATCAACAAACTAATCAACAGAACAATTTCTATAGGGAGCACTTGCACTTTAGCACTGATTAGCAGTGGTAAAGTGCACAGAGACAATAAACCAGCAAAAAAAGACCTAGGATAGGAGGAAGAAGCAAAAAGTTTGGGGATAACCCTGCAAAAAGGGCCATTTCCAAAAGTAGCAAAATAGAATACAACAGACAATCCATCTAGAGATCGATTGTTTGGAGGTGGACAGACCTGTGCGAACCAGACCATAAATAACAGACAATTGTGGCGATTTACAAATAGATCTAGTTTATCTAAGTAGAATTTTAAAACCCTCTTGACGTCTAGAGAGTGCAGAGCCCTCTCAGCTGAAGTAAACGGAGTTTGAAAGAAACTTGGCAAAGAAATCGACTGGTTGACATGAAAGTCAGAGATAACCTTAGGCAGTAATTGAGGATGTGTTTGCATCACTACTTTGGAGGAGTGGAATACTTTGAAAGGTTCGACAGCCTGAATCTCGCTAACCCTGCATGTTCATGTAATTGCTACAAGGAAAGCAGTTTTCCAACTTAGGTGTTGAAGAGCTGTCTTGTGTATGGGTTCAAATGGATGATGCATGAGGCGCGAAAGGACCACATTAAACTCCCATGGTGGAGAAGGGCGCCTAACTGAATGAAAGACCTTCTTTAACCCTTCTAGGAAATATTTGATGACTGCTATCCTAAAGAAAAAGGTTTGCGAAGGACCTTTTTTGTATGCAGTCAGAGCTGCCAGATGGACTCTAATAGAAGAGAGTTGCACACCAGATCTTGCTAGGTGTAACACATTTCGTAGAATGACATTCTCCTGGCAAGATGTAGGGTCTATCTTTTTGGAGGAACACCAGATGCAGAATCTGTTCCATTTGAAGGCATATGCAGCGCAGGTGAATGGCAATTTTGCTTCTTTTAGGATCTCCATACAATCCTGTGGATTATTTAAGTGTCCATACTATACTAACTCTGGAGCCATGCTCCCTAACTCAAGGCAGAGAGGTTGGGGTGTCACATCAGGAGGTCTGGCCTACATGGCAGCCTGAGATGTGGTTGGAGCGACCGGTGAAGGAGGTCCAGGAACCACCACTGCCTCACCCACTCTGGTGCAACAAGGATCATTCTGGCTGACTTTATGGAGAATTTGAGTTGGACTGCTGGATCAGGGGGATTGGTGGGAAGGCGTATACAAAATGTGTGGACCAGTCTATCCACATAGCATACCCCAACCATTCTGGATGGTAAACATATTCTGTTTTCTGCTGTGGCGAGAAGGTCGATAAAAGGTGTGCCCCGCAAATGGAGGATATATTGAACAATATCTTCATTCAGCACCCACTTGTGGTTCTATTCGAAAACTCTGCATGGGCATGCGCTTGTACATTCTAAGGGCCAGATGTAGCAAGCATTTTGCATGGTGCAAACTGCGAAAATCGCAGTTTGCGCCATGCAAAATGCCGTTTGCGATGCTCATTCACAATTTGCGAGTCGGTACCGACTCGCAAATTGTGAATGCGACTCGCAAATAGGAAGCGGTGTTCCCTTCCTATTTGCGACTTGCATCGCTATGCTAAATTGCTTTGTGACCGCGAATGCGGTCGCAAAGCAATTCGCAGTTACCACCAGTGTCTCACAAACCATTCACAAAAGGGAAGGGGTCCCCATGGGAGCCCTTCCCCTTTGTGAATGTTGCCAAAAAGGGATTTTCAGAGCAGGCAGTGGTCCAATGGACCACTGCCTACTCTGAAAAACCGAAACCAAAAGGTTTCGTTAATTTTTTAATTTTGCAACACGTTTTCCTTTAAGGAAAACGGGCTGCAAAAAAAAAAAATAATTTAAAAAGCAGTCACAGACATGGAGGTCTGCTGACTTCAGCACCATCCCTGTGAGTGCAGGGACTCGCTATGGGGTCGCAAAATGTGACCAACCTCATTAATATTAATTAGGTGGGTCTTTGCGACCCCATAGCGACTCGCAGAAGGTGTCTAAGACACCATTCTGCATATGGTTTTGCAACTCGGAAATTGCGAGTTGCTCTGAGTCGCAATTTCCGAGTCACAAAACCTAGTTTTGCTACATCTGGCCCTAAATGCCTAGAAGGAGAGTTGTTACTATCTTCAACTTCCGGGCAAGGAGACAGGGCCATATTGTCTTAGACTCTTGAGACAAGACTCTGGATCTGGTTCCCCCCTGCTTGTTCAGGTAATACATGGTGGTTGTACTGTCTGTCTGGACAAGCAGGGTGTCGGTGTTGAAGGATGGGAGAAATGCCTTGAAAGCTAGGTGCACCACATGGAGCTCGAGGAGATTGATGTGGTATGACGTCTCCTTGGGAGACCAGAGGCCTTGTGTTTGTAGGTGACCCATATGAGCTCCCCATCTGAGGAGAGAGGCATCCGTCACGATGGTCTGCGATGGAGGCTGTGGACGAAAAGGCATCCCTTGTAGAAGATTGGTTGGAAAATACCACCAACTGAGGGATCTGATTGCGTGGATGGACAGAATGATTCTGTGTTCCCAGTTTCCAGACAGTTGATTCCATTGCTTCTCCAGGCACTCCTGGAGAGGTCGAATGTGGAGGCAAGCGTTGGGTGTCAGAAAGATGCAGGAGACCATGGAGGCTAGAAGTGAAGAGACTGTTTGCACTGTTGGGCAATGCATAGTTTTGAGTGCATGACACTTCTGGAGAATGGATAAGCATCATTCCTCCAAAGGACACACTTTTGCCTGTAGCGTGTCTATGATAGCTCCTAAGTAGTGCAACTTCTGGACATGAGTTGTTGTGGACTTGAGAAAGTTGACAGGAAGCCCTAGCCGATAACGGAGACCGCATGTCCATTTGAAGTGTAACTGGGCTTCTGCAAAGGTGGATGATTTGATTAGCCAGTCATCCAGATTTAGGTAGACGAAGATCCGGTGCCTTCGAAGATGTTTTGCCACCGCAGCCATGCTCTTGGAGAAGTTCTGGGTGCTGACTTGAGACCAAATGGTAGGACCGTGTATTGGAAGTGTTCTTGTCCCACGACAAATCTCAGGAACTTCTGATGCTTTTTCACAATGCGGATATGAAATTAGGCACAGTGTAGTTCTACGGAGCAGAGCCAGACCCCCTGGTGAATCTGGGGATATATTTGCTGTAAGGCCAGCATCCTGAACTTTTCCTTTCAGATCCATTTGTTGGCAATCTTTAGGTCTAGAATGGGTCTGAACTCTTTCTTGTCCTTTTTTTGAATGAGGAAGTACCTTGAGTAAATGCCTTTTCCACGCTGGTTGAGGGGAACAGGTTCTACTGCTTTCTCTTCTAGCTAGATGGAAACGTCCACCTTTAGAAGGCCGAGATAAGAAGTATTCAACTTTGGTGGAATACTTGGTGAGGGGGGGCGCAAAACCTGAGACAGTACCCATTTTGAACAATGTTCAAGACCCAAGCATCTGTTGTAATACGTTGCCACTCTGTCTGGCAATTGGTGACGCTTCCCCCACTGGAGTAGGTAACAGATGAGGGGGAAGAACGTTTTCAGGGTTTTGAGGCTGTAGGTTGCCGAGAACCCTGGTTGGGCTGCTGTGTCACCAGTGCTATTTGTTTTTTGCGCTGAGGCTGGTAATATCTTTATAATTGCTGCTGAGTTCTTCCAGGCAGCCACTGAGGTGTTTGAACCCTCTGAGAAGAATGGTGATGCTGCAAAAGTAAGAAGGGTCTTCATTGCTCTTTGGGTTTTTAAAGGCCTACTGCCTTCAATGTGTCTACCTCAGCTGTCGTCCTTGCCATTTCATTGTCGGCGTGAGAGCCGAACAGAGTGGAGCCTGAAAATGGCAAGTTCTGAATGCGTTGCTGAGCATCTGGTTTCAGTGACGTTAGGCGCAAACAGGAATGCCTCCCTAAAGTTACCCCATGGCAGTATGTATGTGCTGAGAGCAAGGATGAGTCCGCCGCTGCACTAATGATCTGGTTAGAGACCATGGCCCTCATTATGACATTGGCGGTAAAAGCCGCTTACCGCGGCTGCGGAATTCCGCCACAGCTATTATGACCCACAGTTTGGAATCCGCCAAAATTCAGACACCCACACAAGTCCGCCGCACCAAAGGTCAGTGATAAACTGGCGAAAACAAAACCTCCACCGTCACGCCAACAGAAATACGCCCACACTATCACGACACACGAATCCACGCAACGGTCTTTCAACCGTGGTATTCCATTGGCGGTACACACCGCTGCGCTCAAAATACACACACTCTTACAAAACACAGCCACATTGGACAATTCCAAATACACACACCTGATAAACATACACACACCACTCCCACACACCCAATACACTATAAAACACACACCCACAAACCCTTACGACAAAAAATCACGCACGAAAGCCAGAGAGAGACACCACCATCAACAACACTAGCATCCACAGGCACACAACACCATCACCCACATAACTTCCATGCACCTCACAGAACACCCCACAACATAGCACACGTATCACCCCACACACCACCCCACACATCACCTACACCACCCCATGGCACAGCAAAGACACCCCAGGTTCTCGGAGGAGGAGCTCAGGGTCATGGTGGAGGAAATCGTCCGGGTAGAACCACAGCTATTCGGATCACAGGTGCAGCACACCTCCATTGCAAGGAAGATAGAGCTATGGCGAATAATAGTGGACAGGGTCAACGCAGTGGGACAGCACCCAAGAAATCGGGAGGACATCAGGAAGAGGTGGAACGACCTACGGGGAAAGGTGCGTTCCGTGGTCTCCAGACACCACCCGGCGGTTCAGCGGACTGGCGGCGGACCCCCACCTCCTCCCCCACAACTAACAACATGGGAGGAGCAGGTCTTGGCGATTCTGCATCCTGAGGGCCACACAGGAGTAGGTGGAGGAATGGACTCTGTAAGTCAAACCTTTAACTACTTCATCCCCCACCCACCTATATGCTATCACCTACCCCCACCCTCGCCCTCACCCCCATCACTTCTACTCCTCACAAATGTCCCACTATCACAAACCACACATCCCAACACCAAGCCCTGCATGCAACACCAAAGCATGGACAACCATCACTAAAGCATGCCCACTGCACATACCCATACACCCCCCTAAAACATCATCACACAAGGTCCCACACAGGAATGCTAGCACTGGGGCACACGGTCACCCACCCATTGCACTCCTTGACACACACAGATGCAATAATCATGCCTTTATACCCCTGCAGGACCCCTACCCAACGTCACCGGACAGGAGGGTCCACACATGTCCACACCACCAACAGAAGAGGCCCACAGTGATGACAGCACCTCTGTCCAACTGGATCTAGATGACCAGCCCGGCCCATCCGGGACCTCGGGACAGTCGGTTCCCCACACCCAGTCACAGGCCACTACAGAGCTTCCCCCCTCTGGAAACACCAGCACAGCACCCACCCAGCGGTCCCATACCTCCGTCCCCAGGACACGTCAATCAGCAGTGTGTCCACCACTACAGGGAACCCAGGCTAACCCACCACCCCAACAAAAACAGGGACCTGGGGGCAGTGGTAGTGGGCACACGGTCCAGGGGACGGAGGCCGAGGAACACAGGGGAACTGGGAGGGCTGCTGTGCGACAGGGGGCGGACAGGCCCAGGGAACCCACTCTCCACGAGGCCCTCTCCTCCATCATGGGAGCCTACCACCACTCCCAGGAGACAATGGCAACGGTACTGGCCAAGTTTCAGGAGACCCAGCGCCTGCAGGAGGAACAGTATATGGGCTTCAGGGAGGAACTCAGAACCATCAATTCCACCCTGGGCACCATCGTAAGGGTGCTGAAGGAAGTACTCAACACCAGGAGGGACACTATGGCACTACAAGGGGCCCCTGACACTAGCCTGGACGATGAACTGCCCACCACCTCTGCCGGCGCTAGTGGACAGGAGGCACCGCCACAGGACCACCACACCAGCACCCCACCCCCTGCAGAGGGAGAACCACCTCGCAAACGGTCCCTGAGATCCAGGAACAAGACAGAGAACGATGTCAAGACCCCCGCCAAGAAATGAGACCACCCTGATTGTCATCCTACTGTCCCACTTTGTCACCCTGTCCATCCTTAAACTGCCCCAGCTCCACTTCCTATGCCCATTTGGGCAATGCACCTGTGAGACTAATAGACTGGACTTTGCCATGGACATTCCTCCGCCATCACCCCTCACCATTTTGCTACCCCCTCCAATTTTGAGCACTAAAATAAACACCCTTAAAGCACAAAACAATCTGGAGTCTGTCTGTGATTTCGGAATACTGTATTAGCAATAACTGTGGCAAAAAGCTCTTTCATTTGTAATGTCAACATACCTATGTCACACAGCTCTAGTCCATGAGGAATCAAAGCAGATGTCACACTGTGGGACCCAGATCTGTGAAATCGTAAGGGAAAGTCACAACTCAGTGACAATACACTGGGTGAAAAAGACAGACAGTACAGAGGTAGTAGTGTATAAGTACATGTAGTAGGCAGGTTTGTATTCTTACCTGTGTTTCACTGGAAATATTGCTGGATCACTGAGTCCCTGTTGTCCATGTATTCTTCCTCTGCTTCCTCATATTCACTGTCCACAGGCTTCAAAGCTGCAACAACACTGCCATCTGGACCATCCTCCTGCAGAAAGGGCACCTGCCGTCGCAAAGCCAAGTTGTGAAGCATACAGCAGGCCACGGTGATCTGGCACACCTTCTTTGGTGAGTAGAATAGGGATCCACCTGTCATATGGAGGCACCTGAACCTCGTCTTTAGGAGGTCGAAGGTGCGTTCGATCACCCTCCTAGTTCACCCATGTGCCTCATTGTAGCGTTCCTCTGCCCTTGTCCTGGGATTCCTCACTGGGGTCAGTAGCCATGACAGGTTGGGGTAACCAGAGTCACCTGCAAATGGCGAGGGACAACTGTTAGACACACACTAACCTGGAGGAATATACCCAGACAACCATTCCCACTGACTAGCTTCCAGGTGCTCACCTAATAGCCACACACGATGCCTCTGGAGTTGACCCATCACATAAGGGATGCTGCTATTCCGCAGGATATAAGCGTCAAGCACTGAGCCAGGGAACATGGCATTCACATGGGAGATGTACTGGTCTGCCAAACATACCATCTGTACATTAATCGAATGATAACTCTTCCGGTTTCTGTACACCTGTTCACTCCTGTGGGGGGGAACCAAAGCCACATGTGTCCCATCAATGGCACCTATGATGTTGGGGATATGTCCCAGGGCATAGAAATCACCTTTCACTGTATGCAAATCCTCCACCTGAGGGAAAACGATGTAGCTCCGCATGTGTTTCAGCAGGGCAGACAACACTCTGGACAACACGTTGGAAAACATAGGCTGGGACATCCCTGATGCTATGGCCACTGTTGTTTGAAATGACCCACTTGCAAGGAAATGGAGCACTGACAGCACCTGCACTTGAGGGGGGATTCCTGAGGGATGGCAGAGAGCTGACATCAGGTCTGGCTCCAGCTGGGTACACACTTCCTGGATTGTGGCACCTTCAAGCCTGTATGTGATTATCACGTGTCTTTCCTCCATTGTCGATAGGTCCACCAACGGTCTGTACACCGGAGGATGCCGCCATCACCTCACATGTCCCAGCGGACGGTGCCTATGAAGGACAACAGCGAGCACAGAGTCAAACAACTCTGAGGTACGTACCCACAGATTACACAGAACACCATTCATACTCAAAAAGTGGCCTGTATGTGTGTTGAGTCTAGGCCTAGGTATGTGTGACGCAGTTGAAAATGAAGCAATGTGGGCCCCTGAAATGGCAGCTGCCTGACCTCTAAAGTGGGACAATGGGATGTGAGGTAACTGCGCTGACATTGTACACTGTCCCGGTAGGCCGTCGAAGACCGCGGCGCAATGCTGCATTGGTTAACATTAGACCCTATGGGTCCCAGGATACAATGACGATGTAGGCCGGCGGTGACGGTACGCACCGCCGCGGACGTGACCGCCATTTTCTATCTGTTCAATCACTCGATACCTGATCTTCGACAGAAGAGGACCTACACTGCAAGTGCTGCTGTGACTTCGGTCTGGAAGAGAAAATGGCTCGAGTGTCTGGGGCAAGGGCCCCTGCCTTCACATCAGAGGAGTTGGAGAAACTCGTGGATGGGGTCCTCCCCCAGTACACACTACTCTACTGTCCACCAGACAAACAGGTAAGTACACTGGGAGCATGATGTATGGGCTATGCCTGTGTGGAGAGGGGTGGATGTAAGAAGGAAGGGGGGAGAGTGCGGCATGCATGAAACGACGGTGAGTGCATGTGCCACCTGGCAAGGGTAGGGATGGGGCCAATCACTTTGACGATGCAGTTGGTAATAACTTTCTCTTACCCCTGTACAAATCATGTCGGTCAGCGCCCACCAGAAAAAACATATTTGGCGTGCCATCACCAAGGACGTCCGTACCTTGGGGGTCTACCACAGACGGAGCACCCACTGCCGGAAAAGATGGGAGGACATTTGCCGCTGGAGCAAGAAGACGGCGGAGGCTCAGCTGGGGATGGCCTCCCAACGTGGGAGGGATGCCCGTCGCACCATGACCCCCCTGATGTTCAGGATCCTGGCGGTGGCGTACCCGGAGTTGGATGGGCGCTTGAGGGCATCACAACAGCCACAAGGGGGTGAGTGCACTCGCATTTTGCTGACTTTGCGTGCAGTGGAGGGGTCTGGCTGGGGGAGGTGGGCTAAGGGTTTCCCTAGGTCAGGGCGATTTCCGTAGGCAAGCTCCCTCCGTAAGGCAGGCCATGTGCACCCCACGCCACCTCTGTAGAGTGACAACTACACCTAGTCATGCCCCTGTGTCATCTATGTGTGCAGATGTCGTTCATAGCCTTGTAGGCCATTTCCCAGGAATTGAACAGTGGAGCCCAAGAGCGCGGCATAGTGCAGGGGGCTTCTGTGTCTGTCGTGTCCGCCAACGTTAGCGGTAATGCATACACTCAACATGTCTTTCTTCTGTCGCCCCCCCCCCTTTTTGTGGTCTCCCTGTTCTTGTGTGCATTAGCATCACCAGGCGGAGGAGCAATGCCACCTGAGCAGGAGGGAGCTGCATCCCACATGGCCATGGAGGGCCACACTATGGACTCGGAGTTCACCAGTGGGACGGAGGGCGAGGGGAGCTCCACGGCGGGGACAGGAGCTGACACCAGTGACACGGACTCGTCCTCTGATGGGAGCTCCCTTGTGGTGGCGGCAAAATCTGTGCCCCCCCCCCATCTAAAGGTAAAGCCGCCACCCCCCCTTTCAGCACCGCCCTCAGCCTTTGCCCCGTGCCCGCTCACCCAGGAGGGTGGGCATCACCTTCGCCCCAGGCACCTCAGGCCCTCCCCCAGTCACCCCTGCTGCCCTAAGTGAGGAGGCCATTGACCTCCTCAGGTCCCTCACTGTTGGGCAGTCTACCATTTTGAATGCCATCCAGGGTGTAGAAAGGCAGTTGCAACAAACAAATGCATTCCTGGAGGGCATTCATTCTCGTCAGGCGGCCCTTCAGCGAGCTTTTCAGACTCTGGCCTCAGCACTGACGGCAGCCATTGTCCCTGTGTCTAGCCTCCCCCCTCCAACTTCCTCCACCCCGACCCAATCCCCTGTACCTCAGCCTATCCCAAGCACACCTACAGACCAGCATGCACACACGTCAACACACAAGGGAAGCTCAGGCAAATATAAGCACCACACATCTCACAGGCACTCAAGCAAGCATCACACACATGCAGACACACCAACATCCCCCACCTCCTCGTCTCCCTCCTCCCTCCCTGTCTTGTCTACACTCACACCTGCATGGACTACCTCTACAGCCACTACGTCCCTCTCCAGCACACCCACCACCACACCCCACTCACGTGCAGTCACCACCCCAACTACCATTCACACGTCCCCTGTGTCCTCTCCCAGTGTGTCTGTGACACCCCCTCCGAAGTTACACAAACGCAGGCACACACCCACCCAACAGCCATCCACCTCACGACAGCCTCCAGCGCATGCACCATCACCCAAAGACAGCAAACGAACACCTCCTACAACCACAACCTCTTCCTCCACTCCCAAACCCACTCCAGCTACCCGTCCCAGTGTGTCAAAAAAACTTTTCCTGTCCAACCTTGACCTCTTTCCCACACCTTCCCCACCCCGTCCATCTCATAGGTCCCAAACTAGCACCTCAGCCACAACATCTCCGGGACCAGTGGTGCCTGTAGTCACCGGAATCTGGAGTACACCGGCCACCAGGGCAGCCAGTGTGGCACGGAGCCACAGCACAGACAGTCCCCCACCTGTGAAGCATCAGAAGTTGGCCAGTGCCCAGCGGGAGAGGGGGAAGACTGCAGCCACCAAAGCCGCTCCCAGGGGTCCCGGTGGGAGTGTGGAGTCAGCTGTGACACCTTCCAAGGTGGGGAAGGGCCACAAGAAACCCGGCAAGTCAGGGAAGAGCAGCACGGTGGAGAACACCGCCATCATCCCCGCTGCCCAGGAGGCCACCGCCAGCACAAACCCAGCTGCCCAGGAGGCCACCGCCGGCACCAGCCCAACTGCCCAGGAGGCCACCGCCAGCACAAGACTAGCTGCCCAGGAGGCCACCGCAAGCACAAGCCCAGATGCCCAGGAGGCCACCGCAAGCACAAGCCCAGCTGCCCAGGAGGCCACCGCCAGCACAAGCCCAGCTGCCCAGGAGGCCACCGCCAGCACCAGCCCAGCTGCCCAGGAGGCCACCGCCAGAACAAGCCCAGCTGCCCAGGAGGCCACCGCCAGCACAATCCCGCTGGGCCATGAAGGACCGCCAGCACAATCCCGCTGGGCCATGAAGGACCGCCAGCAAAAGCCCCGCTGGGCCATGAAGGACCGCCAGCACAAGCCCCGCTGGGCCATGAAGGACCACCAGCAAAAGCCCCGCTGGGCCATGAAGGACCACCAGCAAAAGCCCCGCTGGGCCATGAAGGACTGCCAGCACAAGCCCCGCTGTGCCATGAAGGACCGCCAGCAGCTGAGTCCCTGCAATGGAGACCGCCGTCTCAAGCACCGCTGACCAGGGCACCGCCGTCTCAAGCACCGCTGAACAGGGCACCGCCGCCTCAAGCACCGCTGAACAGGGCACCGCCGTCTCAAGCACCGCTGAACAGGGCACCGCCATCTCAAGCACCGCTGTACAGGGCACCGCCTCCTCAAGCACCGCTGAACAGGGCACCGCCGCCTCAAGCACCGCTGGCCCATGAGCGCCAAGGTCACTGACGCTACTGAGTCCGTCACGGGCAGAATGAAGCACTCTGGGCACAAAGCCCCCTCCAGAACCAGTGGAGAGATCCATCCACTACCTCTGTCCTTAGCAGGATGAAGCACCCTGGGCACAAGGCCCCCTCCAGAACCAGTGGAAAGATCCATCCACTACCTCTGTCCTTAGCAGGATGAAGCACTCTGGGCACCATGCCCCCTCTAGAACCAGTGGAGACTGTTATCCACTTGAGAGACTGTGGCTTTGCACTCCCCAGGATAAAGCAGTGGGCCACCCACCCACTGTAGAGACTTGAGAGACTGTGGCTTTGCACTCCCCAGGATATAGCAGTGGGCAAGCCACCCACTGTATAGACTTGAGAGACTGTGGCGTTGCACTCCCCAGGATGGAACAGTGGGCAACCCACCCACTGTATAGACTTGAGAAACTGTGGCTTTGCACTTTCCAGGATGTAACAGTGGGCATGTGGCCCCCTCGTGGATTTGGCGTAGTGCACTCAACTGGCTGAGGTGCCCCCCCTTTCCCTCCTCCTGAGGTGCCTGTTTAGTTGCTGTCTGATGCCCCTGCAGTGTTCTCTCCGTCATGGTCGGGGATCTTGTGTGGGCCTTGCCCATACCGTGTGGGCCCAGTGTTCCACAGACTTAATCCGAGCACTACCTGGACTACTATGCTTGGTATATATTTTGTAAATGGTGTATATATATATTTTTGCCTACTTGATTTTAATATATTACAATGGTTACACTCATTTTCTATTGTCTTTGCATTCTTCTGGGGGGGGGGGGGGGTTGGGGGGTGTAACTGTGATGTATTAATATGCATTAGTGTGTGTGTTGTAGTGGGTGGAGGTGGGGGTGTTGCGTGTTGCGTGTGTATGTCCCTGTTTTTTCCCTTCCCCCTCCCCTGTGTTGTAGATGCAGTACTCACCGTGGTCTTCGCCGCCGGCGTTCGTGCTCCTGGTAGAGGAGCAGGAAGACTATCGCAGGTAGAATTTGGAGTTCCGGGTCCATGGTGTCCTCGTTCCTCGTGGGGTTTGTAGAGGTGAGCGTTTTCCCTTCGAAATTCCTGTTTCCGCTGTGTTTTTATCCGCGTTGAATCCGCCCCAGAAAAGGTGGCGGATTGGCCTGTCATAATAGTGTGGGCGGTACATTGTCTCCCGCCTGTCTGTTGGCGGTGACCGCCGCGCTGTTTGTTTGTTTGTACCGCCGTGGCGGTCAGAGTGTTAAAGTGGCTGTCTTTGTTGGTGGTTTCCGCCACGGTCGTAATTGCAAACTTTTTACCGCTGGCCTGTTGGCGGTCTTACCGCCGCTTTAACACCGTCCGCCAGGGTTGTAATGACCACCCATGACACCTACTTGGACAGTCTCTAAAAATCCTCCTTCTGATCCTTCAGGAGGTGGTCAGCAAAATGGAGTAGGGAGTCCCACAGGGCCGTATTGTATCTGCCCAAGAGGGCTGTTGTGCTTGCTGCCTTCATGGACATTGCAGTCAAACTACAGACTTTGCGCACTGTCAAATCCACCTTTTTACTTTCTTTGTCAGGAGAAGAGGTAATAGACGGAGACGTGGCGCGAGATTTGCAGGCAGCCAGTATTATCACTGAATCAGGTGGAGGATCGGAGCACAGAAACAAACGGTCTTGTTCCAGAGAACAATACTTTTTCAGTAGTCTGGAAGTAGCAGACTTAGTCATAGCCAGCGTAAAGAAGACTTCCATGGCGGGTTCCAGAAGACCCAGCACTAGCAGTAGCAAAGGTCTAGCGGCTATGCGCTGCTGGACAGTCTTGAATATGACCGAAGTGGATGGAGTCAGTTTCACAGCACCTCGAACTAGAACTTCTTGAAAGGTGTTGATATCGTCCAACGGTGAGGAACGAGATTGAGGCAAATCTATTACTGTGGGCGAATGGTCCCTGGTGGATGACGAGGAATTTCTATGTCGGGAGGAACGCAATCTTGATCTTTGTCGTGATCTGTGGTGGGTGTCTTGACCCTGCTGAAGAACGGCCAGATGACTGATGGCCATGATGGGTAGGATGGGGCGATCTTGAGCGCGGTCTGGGAGCTGGGGTGGTGCTAGGCACTTACGGCTCTGGAGGTGGCATGTGTGCTGGGAGAACCAGAGCAGCCAGCAGCCAGCAGCAGCAGAGTCAGACCTTGAGGTGAAGGTTGGGAGGAGGCGTAGCAGCTGGCGGAGGAAGTGTGAGGAGAAGGCGATGAAGGAAGGAGCACCAGCTAAGGAGAGACATCTCTGGAATGGTGTGATTCCAATGAGAAATAGGTCCTTCTCCGTTTTGTAGATTTCTGCATCCTCGACGTCGAGGGACTCTTTGACATCGATCATTCTCTTCAACCTCTAGGTGTCGACGTCGAGTGGGACCTCGACTTCGAACTGCAACAGCGGTGCGTCCTTCGCCGTGACATCAAGTCCACGACATCAATATACTCCTCGGCGTCATGTGCCAAGTAGCTGGAGTCCTGGACGTCATGCAGCGTCTTGACGTCGAGCGGCGACGTTTGTGCGATGTTGAGCCAGTCTTCGACAGCGAACATGTCGCCGCTGTACCTCCTCTCAACGTCGACCTCCTCGAGGTCAACCGGGACCAAAAGCGTTTTCTCCCAGAAAAACGCCTCTCAGACCTTCTACGTCCACTGGAGGCTGAGGGAAGAGCTCTGGTGGAAGAATGACCTTCCCCTCACTCAGAGGCCCCATTGGCTTCTTGTTAGCATCGTCTCTCTGCTCTCCCTTGAAGGCGATTCTTCTTGTCACGCAGGGTACACCTAGAAAATGACTTGCAGATGCTACAGGAGGTAGGAAGATGTCCTCGTGGGCGTTTGTCAAGAAAGAAAGTCAAAAGACATTGACTGAAACAGTTGTCACTGAGAATGAGAATTTTTGAAGAAAAAACGAAAAAGGTTGAGCTCAATGCTCCAGTGTCCTGTAAGCAGGAGCTGAAAAAAAGAACTGATGTAACTGCCTCTCTTAAGGCATGATGGGATACTGGAGGACTAGCTGTTCTTAAACAAAACAGTTTCCTTTTTCTTCATTTATAATGGCAGTCTACGAGCTACACTCTCCTGCACTCCTTCATCCTTATTTTGCATTACGAAAAGGTTTGTGAAGGACTTTTTCTGCTAAACTTTCAACTCATTTATGCATTTGAATGCATGTGCCTTAGCTATTTGTCCTTTTTAAAGCAAACAAAATGAAGAATTCCAGACACTGTAGCCTTTCCTTTATGCTACATATTGACATTATTAAGTAACTTTGCAGGCCTTCCTGAAGTATGGCAAAGATGAACACTTAAGAAGTTTTGGAAAAAGTTATCCGGGGTCCCCGCAGGTGGGCGGAACTATTTAATGCTTACAACTATACATAGAAATCCCCTACGAGAGAATCAGGACTAAGCAGCACCAGTTTTGGGCTCCTTTGAAAGACGCTGCACCCCCACTTGTGCTATCATATCTTATTTTATTTTGTTATTATTATGATTATTTATTTTTTTACAAATTAAGTGCTGTTGATGGTCTGTTCAAGGTTAACCTAAGAGTAATCTCCATGGTGAAAGTAAGGGAGTACTTCTTTGTGATCTGACCCGCAGCAACAGTCAGCTTGTTACCAGCATCTACTGAATCTTTCACACTCCACTTATACATTGCAAGGCTTTGTTCAATTGCCTTGAGTAGAACGTTGACCATTTAGGTTAACCCGTATTATATTTCTTCTCTCTTCAGGGCCAGCAAAAGAGATTGGTATTTGTTTGCTGACAACACCAGCTTTTCTTTTTGTAAATAGAGGTTTGGTGAAAAGAAAAAAAACAGCATGTACTTTTCATTATGTGCCTTGCATTTCCGTGCAAACCATCACATGACATGGATGGCCACTATAAAGTCAAAGATGCCCACAATATCTTAAATATGGCCTTCATTATGGCATGACCTATGCTGGACACTATAACGCCAAGTATGTCCACAATGTGACAAGAACTGTCATCCCCACACCATAATTGGCCACCATTATACATGGGCTGAAATGATTAACCAAATCAGGCCAACACTATTTCCAGTGCTTAATTTGAGCCAGTGCTGGCCATGGCACACATTTTTTCCTGACATTTCCCGGGAACAAGAGAGGTAAAACACACACAAAGGGGAATGAAGGAATAGGAGAAAGATGGGAAAAAGGGGGTGTCTGGCAGTGAATTAAAGAGGCTAGGAGCACCAGCACTCGTTCTTTTACAAATTAAGCACTGAATATTTCAAGGACATTGTGACAGGTTGGGTGAGATGAATTGAAAGCTCACTGGTGACACATGTTGATGTCTGTAAATCATACATTTTAATTCCAGCAAGCCTCACTCAACTTTACATCCGTCCAAAGTTATTAAATTTAATAAAATTAAATGGGGTATTAGTAACATACATTAATAATTGCAGTGATTTTTAACCTTTTGACATCTGTGAACCCCCACTGAATGACAACTGGAAGTCAAAGACTACCAGTCCATTTCAACAGTTTGTACAGGTTGGACCTGATATGTCCCAACTCTTTGCCTTCTATTCTCCCGTTTTTGCTGGACTTAGGACTATGCATACTTCATGATTGCTAATCAGTGCTAAAGTGCTTGTGCTCTCTCCTTAAAACACAGTAACACGTTTAATTTACTGTTTACTTGTAAGTCCCTAAAAAAAGAGGTACTACATTTACCCATGGCCTGCCCATTAAATGCTAATAGTGGGCCTGCAAAACCTATTGTGTCACCCACTTAAGTAGCCTTTCAAAACATGTCTCAGGCCTACTATTGCAGTGTGTGTATAACGTTTTAAACTGATATTTCGAACTGGCAAAATAAACCTTTTCTCAGGCCTAAATCTTCCGTGTTAATATACATAAGTCACCCCTACATTCATAGGGCAGGGAGCAGTGTATTTAAAAAGTATGATATGGACTTTTAAGTTTTACATGTACTGGTAGGGAAAAACTCTTAAATTTGTTTTTCACTACTGCACTGCCTGCCTCTCCCATAGGAAAAGCATTGAGTTACCTTATTAAATTTAATAAGTGATACCTTTTAATTGGGAGCAGGTGAGAAAGTCATCTTTGGTCTCTAAATAATTGTGATTTAAAATATTCTTTTATGGTAAAGTCGGATTGTAAGTCCCAATTCTGAAAATGCCACTTTTAGAAAGTTGCACATGTATCCTGGGTCACGTAACTAGGTGTAGCTGGGAGGTGGTCTTTATTTCTCCCCGAAAATGAGACAAAGAGTGTATATGTGTGTTGGCAGGATGGGTCATCTCTGACCTGATGGAGGGAGGAGATGTCACCTACCACACTTGCCCATCACAAAGGCTCTGCCTCAGCACACTCACAAAGGCTTTCATATCAGTCTATTGCGCCTCCAGACAAGTTGGGGCCAGGGAAGGAAGACAGGAAATTTCCACCACCTCTGGGGTAGAACCTATAGAAATGTCTTCTACTTCAAAGCTGGCACCAGGTATAAATATTGGACCCTCAGACCAGCTCTTCAGAACACTCCTGGACCTGTGGATACTACAGAAAAAGCACACCCTCCTGCACTTCTACTTGAGGCCTGCCCTACTTGCTGAGAAGGAAGACTGGACCTGTACCTTCATCCCAGAAGTGCTCCAAGGGGCAGCTGACTGACCTCCTGTTCTGAGCAACAGGGACCTAGAGACCTCCTTGCAGCTACCAGCTGACCTGCTGCTTGGACCGGCAATTGGAACTGCCTGAGCCCTTCTCTGCTGGACTGAGTTTCTCATCCTCAAGACATGCCACTCAGGTCCTGGACCCTTTGGCATCAGTGAAGTTCCTCCTCAAAGAAAAGAATTCCTGATATTTTGTCCATTTAGTGACTGCAAATGGGCCTGTTTGTCCCAAGATCTCGCAACCCACTAATGCAAAGCTCCACTGAACTTGACTGTTTGCGCTACAGCGGCCATCATCGATGACCGGCAATGTGAGATCTGCACTTCGCACTAGAGAATTAACTGTCCATGGTGGCCGCCAACACATATCCCCAGCCACGACCATCCATGACGCCCAACAGGATTTTCAGGCTACAACGATGACCATCCATGATGCCCAGCCTGCCCGTTGCGCTACAGCAACGTTCTTCTTACCCCTTACAGCCTCCCTCCAGTGTGTACTAGACTCCTTTCGCTATACGTTCAAAGGTAACTATTTTAGCAGTGCTAACCTGGTTTCTGTATCTGGCCTGCACTCCATCGCAATCGGCCTGAACTTGTGAATTTCACTCGGTCTTGCATCATCGGATAGCCACGAGTGGCGATTTGTGCTTTTGGGCGCAATACAGAGATCTTGTGCAACACTAAAATCCCAGATTAATAATTAAATACCATTTTGAGGTTCTTTTAAATTCTCCTTGTTTGGCCCTTTTGCTTTTTCAAAATTCACCTCATTCTACCTACACCTGTAAGCATGGAGTTTGAGCTTGTCAACATCAAAGTCTACTCTGTGGCTGTGCTCAAGAAGTTCTGTAGGGAGGGGGGGCTTTTAGTCAAGAGGAATGCCAGGAAACTGGAACTCCAGAGGGCTCTCAGGGCCATGGCGGAGGCTCACCAAGTACTGGCAATAGTGGATGACAAGGTTGATAAGGATTAATATATGGAATGGCAAAGAGAGGATCGGTATGAGGGTTCTGAAATGCAGCACACGGGATGGTTATCTATTGCCTCCAGAACTGGAGATCCTTCCCAGAGTGAAAAGCAGTGTGTCCTCCCACAGCCTGTCTCCAGAGGAGCCTGCACACAAGAAGGCTGACAGGTGTTTAAGTTGCCAATGGCCAAGCTCAAAATGGAAGCAGAGAAGGAGAAGGCTGAGAGAGCCTTGACACAGAAGAAGACTGAGAGAACCTTGGCACAGGAGAAGACTGAAGCTGAGAGAGCCTTACCAAAGAAAACATTGGGGGGGTGATTCTAACCCTGGCGGTCGGTGATAAAGCGGCGGCCAACCCGCCAACAGGCTGGCGGTCCAAAAAATGGAATTCTGACCCTGGCGGGAACCGCCAACACAGCCCGCCACATTAACACTCCGCCCGCCACGGCGGTACAGACAAACAGCGCGGCGGTCACCGCCAACAGGCAGGCGGCAGACAATGTACCGCCCACAGTATCATAACTCACCAATCCGCCACCTTTTCCGGGGCGGGAGCCCCGCCGATAAAAACACGTCGGAAACAGACTACGAACGGGAAAACGCTCACCTCTACGAGGAAGGAGGACAGCATGGAACCCGAATTAAACATACTACCTGCTCTCGTCTACCTGCTCATCTACCACGAGTACGAACGCAGGCGCAGACGACAACGGTGAGTACTGCACCTACGACACACGGGAGGGGGGAGGAGGAAAGCTTACAGCACACACATATGCGACCCCCACCCCCCCAAACTATGTACACACCAATGCAGAGCAACAAGTCACAGTGACACCACCCAAACCCCCCTGATAAATGCAAAAACATAATTAAATTGCGAATAAAAATTTATGTACAAAATAGGCTCTGAAAAGTTATGGTCAACTAGCCAAAAAATCAATATCAAAATAAGTCTATATACAGTGCAATGGATAACCGAGGCAATTAGTCCTGCACATCAAAAGAAAATCGAAGTGTCCGTGGGCCAAAGTGTAACAACACAAGGGCAAAGCCCACACAGGAGACCTGAGTCCTCTGGAGAGAACACTGCAGGGGCATCTGATGAAAAAACTACAGGCACCTCAGGGGGAAGGGAAGGGGGGGCACCACAGCCACATGAGTCCACGACGCCAGAACCACGAAGGGGCCACCATGCCTACTGTGCCATCCTGGGGAGTGCAAAGCCACAGTCTCTCAAGTCTCTACAGTAGGTGGGTTGCCCACTGTTCCATCCTGGGGAGTGCAAAGCCACAGTCTCTCAAGTCTCACAAGTGGGTGGGTTGCCCACTGTGCCATCCTGGGGAGTGCAAAGCCACAGTCTCTCAAGTCTCACAAGTGGGTGGGTTGCCCACTGTGCCATCCTGGGGAGTGCAAAGCCACAGTCCATCAGGTGGATTACAGTCTCCACTGGTCAAGGAGGAGGCATGGTGGGCACAGTGAACCGTTAACAGTGCAAGCAGGAAGGGCCCAGCGGAGCGGTGCTTGAGACGGCGGGGCCCAGCGGAGCGGTGCTTGAGACGGCGGGGCCCAGCGGCGCGGTGCTTGACAGGAAGGGCCCAGCGGAGCGGTGCTTGAGACGGCGGGGCCCAGCGGAGCGGTGCTTGACAGGAAGGGCCCAGCGGAGCGGTGCTTGAGACGGCGGGGCCCAGCGGAGCGGTGCTTGACAGGAAGGGCCCAGCGGAGCGGTGCTTGACAGGAAGGGCCCAGCGGAGCGGTGCTTGAGACGGCGGGGCCCAGCGGAGCGGTGCTTGACAGGAAGGGCCCAGCGGAGCAGTGCTTGACAGGAAGGGCCCAGCGGAGCGGTGCTTGAGACGGCGGGGCCCAGCGGAGCGGTGCTTGACAGGAAGGGCCCAGCGGAGCGGTGCTTGAGACGGCGGGGCCCAGCGGAGCGGTGCTTGACAGGAAGGGCCCAGCGGAGCGGTGCTTGACAGGAAGGGCCCAGCGGAGCGGTGCTTGAGACGGCGGGGCCCTGTTCAGCGGTGCTCTTCTGCACGGCGGGGCCCTGTTCAGCGGTGCTCTTCTGCACGGCGGGGCCCTGTTCAGCGGTGCTCTTCTGCACGGCGGGGCCCTGTTCAGCGGTGCTCTTCTGCACGGCGGGGCCCTGTTCAGCGGTGCTCTTCTGCACGGCGGTGCCCTCTTCAGCGGTGCTCTTCTGCACGGCGGGGCCCTGTTCAGCGGTGCTCTTCTGCACGGCGGGGCCCTGTTCAGCGGTGCTCTTCTGCACGGCGGGGCCCTGTTCAGCGGTGCTCTTCTGCACGGCGGGGCCCTCTTCAGCGGTGCTCTTCTGCACGGCGGGGCCCTCTTCAGCGGTGCTCTTCTGCACGGCGGGGCCCTGTTCAGCGGTGCTCGTCCAGTAAGTCAAGGGAGCCAGACCTGGCCTGGACTCCCTGTTCAGTCGCCCTCCGACCGTGCTGTTGCTGGACCCTTCGGTGACGGAGTCCTGGGCCCTTTGGTGTCCTCCCTAACACCCGGGATGGGGCTTGTGGGCCCCTCCTGCTCCGCGCTCCTGCTGGCTGACTTCTCCGCCCTGCTGCCCTTTCGCTCCTTAGATGGGGCTCTCGGGCCCTTGCCTCCCCTAGATGTTGTGGCTGGTGAAGTGGGCGAACTTTGCTCCTTGGGGGCAGCCGTGTCAGTCCTCTCACGGCGGCCCTTTAGTTTCCGGGTCCTCTTGCCTGGGGGGGGGCTGGCTGTCCCCTTGCTGCTGATTGAAGTGTCACTGCTGGCAAAGGGTGGACTCCAGAACCCATGCACCACAGTGACACTCGAAGCTGGGCTGGTGGTGGCTGAGGTGCTCTTGGGACTCTTTGCAGATGGAGGGGGTGGGTCAGTGGAGGGAAAGAGGTCAAGATTAGCGAGGAAAACTTTTTTAGGACCAAGGTAAAGGGTAGGAGGAGTGGTGATGGGAGTGGAGGAAGAGGATGTGGTTGTAGGAGAGTCAGGTGTGCTGTCTTTGGGTGCAGGTGCTTGTGCTGGAGGCTGTCGTGAGGTGGATGGCTGTTGGGTGGGTGTCTGCCTGCGTTTGCCTGCGTTTGTGTGTCTTGGAAGAGGGGGTGACAGACACAGTGGGAGAGGACACAGGGGACGTGTAAATGGTAGTGGGGGTGGTGACTGCACGTGTGCGGACTGGACTGGAGGGTGTGCTGGTGATGGAAGCACTGGCTGATGGTGGTGTGCATGCAGGTGTGAGTGTAGACGTCAAAGGGAGGGAGGAGGGAGACGAGGAGGAGGGGGACACAGAGGTGGTAGTGACTGTTGGAATGTCTGCATCTGGGTGTTGCTTGCGTGAATGCTTGTGGGTTCTGTGGTGCTTGTGTCTGGATAAGCTGCCCTTGGGTGTTGAGGTGTGTGCAGGCTGGTCTGATGGTGTGGATGGGATAGGCTGAGGAACAGGAGACAGAGACAGGCTGGAGGCAGTCAGAAGAGGGAGGCTGGAAACAGGGACAATGGCTGCCGTCAGTGCTGAGGCCAGAGCATTGAACGATCGTTGATGGGCAGCCTGACCCGAATGAATGCCCTCCAGGTAGGCATTGCTCCGATGCACCTCCCTTTCTACCCCCTGGATGGCATTCAAAAGGGTAGTCTGCCCAACAATGATGGTCTGAAGGAGGTCAATGACCTCCTCACTGAGGGCAGCAGGGGTAACAGGGGCAGGGGCTGAGGTGCCTGGGGCAAAGGAGACGCCCGCCTTCCTGGGCGAGCGGGCACGGAGCGTAGGCTGAGGGGCTGCTGGGAGGGCGGGGCTGGTGCGCTGGGTGGCGGCTGTACCTGTAGAGGCGGGGGGCCCGGATGTTGCCGCCACCGCTAGGGAGCTCCCATCCGAGGACGTGTCGGTGTCGCTGGTGTCACCACCGGTCCCCGTTGTGGTGCTCCCCTCGCCCTCCGGATCACTGGTGCCCTCTGTGTCTGTTCCTGGGCCCACCGGGGCCTTGTGACTTGCAGCTCCCTCGTGCTCCGATGCCAATTCTCCTCCGCCTGATGATGCTAATGCACACATGCACAAGAAGATGAAGAAGAAGGGTGGGGGGAGAAAAACGAAGACCAGGTTGAGTGCATGCAATGTCAACACCGTTGGCGGAGAGGACAGACACAGGAGCCTCATGCACTAAGCCGCGCATTCGGGGTACACTACTCAGTACTTCTGACTAGGACAACAGGTCTAGAGACGACAAAGGCGCACATGTGTGATGCTGGACCATCAATAGCTGTACTTGTCACCCTACAGAGGTGGGGGCCAGGAGCACAGGGCCATGCCTAAAGGAGAGGACTACACTACAGAAAGCGCCCTGGCCTAATGTCACCCACAACCCTCCTCCCCCACCCAGACGCCTCCACTGCGCAGAGAGATAGCAGATTGTGCTGATACTCACCCCCTTGTGTCTGCTGTGATGTCCTCAAGCGCCCATCCAAATCAGGGTAGGCCACCGCCAGGATCCGGGACATCAGGGGGGTCAGGGTATGACTGGCACCCCTCCTAGGTTGGGAGGCCATCCCCAGCAGTGACTCAGCGGTCTTCCTGGTCCCGCGGCGGATGTCCTCCCACCTCTTGCGGCAGTGGGTGCCCCGTCTGACGTGGACCCCCAGGGCCCGGACTTCCTTGGCGATGGCACGCCAAATGTCCACTTTCTGATGGGCGCTGACCTATTTGACATGTACAGGGTGGGAAGGAAAAAATCATCAATTTTCTGCATGTTAGATGCGATTGGCCCCCCCTCCCCAACCTTGCCATATGGCACATGCTCTCATCTGTCATGCGTTGCACTCCTCATTCGCCCCCCACCCCACCAACTTACATCCACCCCACTCCACACAGGCATAGCCCATTCAATGTGCACCCAGTGTACTTAACTGTTGGTCTGGAGGACCGTAGAGTAACGCATACTGGGGGAGGACCCCATCCACAAGTTTCTCCAACTCCTCCGCAGTGAAGGCAGGGGCCCTTTCCCCAGTCGCAGCAGCCATTGTCACTTCCAGACCGAGGTCACAGCAGCACTTGCAGTATAGGTCCTCTCCTGTGGATGATCAGGTCTCGAGTGATTAAGCAGATAGAAAATGGCGGTCACGCCCGCGGCGGTGCGTACAGCGGCGGTGCGTACCGCGACCGCCGGCGCACCTCGTCATTGGCTCCTGAAACCCATAGGCTTCAATGTTAGCCAATGCGGCTTCGTATAGCGGTCTTCGACCGCCTACCGCCACGGTGTGCCACGCCAGTGCATTGACCTCACATCCCATTGTCCCACTTCACAGCTCAGGCAGCCGCCATTTCAAGGGCCCACATGGCATATTTTGTACTGCGTCACACAGGCCTAGGCCTTGCATTGCCACACATACACGCCTTTCAATACATAGATAACCGTGTGCTCGGCATGCTGTGGTGAACGTACCTGTGATTTGCTTGACTCTGTGCTCCATGTTGTCCTTCCTAGGCACCGTCCGCTGGGACTTGCGAGGAGAAGGATGAATCCTCGCGTGTACCGACCGCTGGTGGACCTGTCGACAATGGAAGAACGCCATATCATACTACGATACCGACTTGACCGAGCCACTATACATGAACTGTGTGCCCAGCTGGAGCCAGCCCTGATGTCCCCCATCCACCAACCCACAGGAATTCCCCCTCTAGTGCAGGTTCTGTCAGTCCTCCATTTTTTGGCAAGTGGCTCATTCCAGACAACAGTGGCCATGTCATCTGGAATGTCAGCCTATGTTTTCAAAACTTTTGTCTAGAGTGTTGTCTGCCCTGACGAAACACATGCGGAGCTACATTGTATTCCCTGAGGAGGTTGAGTTGGCCACTGTGAAGGGTGATTTTTATGCCCTTGGACATATCCCCAACATAATTGGTGCCATTGATGGGACCCATGTGGCTTTAGTACCCCCAAAAGACGATGAGCAGGTGTACAGAAACAGGAAAAGTTACCATTCTATGAACGTCCAGGTGGTCTGTTTGGCTGACCAGTACATCTCCCATGTGAATGCCAAGGTCCCTGGGTCAGTGCATGACGCGTATGTGATGCGTAATAGCAGCATCCCTTATGTGATGGAACAGCTACAGAGACAACGTGTGTGGCTCATTGGTGACTCTGGTTACCCCAACCTGCCTTGGCTATTGACCCCAGTGAGGAATCCCCGGACCAGGGCAGAGGAACGGTACAATGAGGCCCATGGGCGAACTAGGAGGATCATTGAAAGAACCTTTGGCCTCCTGAAGGCCAGGTTTAGGTGCCTGCATATGACAGGGGGATCCCTGATGTACTCACCAAAGAAGGTGTGCCAGATCATCGTGGCCTGCTGTATGCTTCACAATCTGGCATTGCGACGTCAGGTGCCTTTCCTGCAGGAGGATGGTCCAGATGGTGGTGTTGAAGCAGCTGTGGAGCCTGCGGAGTGTGAAGAGGAGGAAGACGAAGAGGACGACCCAGACAACAGGGACAGAGTTATCCAACAGTATTTTCAGTAGCACACTGGTAAGAATCACCCACGCCATTTAACATTTACTGAAAGCCCCCTGCATCTTTACTTTGTGTATTTCCCCCCAGTTATTTTAAACTGATGTTTGATTTTCCCTTCCCTTTTCAGTTCTGTATGACTCACTGCGTGACTTCTGCTTGGTTAGCCCATGGACTAATGCTTATTGACATCGGTATGTTGTCATCACAAAAATAACAGAACATTATTGATCAGTAATGTGTTATACATTTGTAAATAATACAGGCTGACTCCAGAATGATTTCAGTGCAATGAGTGATTTATTTTTAGTGCTAGATATTGGTACATGATATTAAAACGGTGATGGGTGAGGGTGGAGTAATGTCCATGGCAGAGCCCAGTTCTCAGTTTCACAGGTGCATTTTCCATATGCCTGTGGAAGGATGGAGCAGGGGCAGTTCAAGGTTGGACAGGGTGATACTGTGGGACAGTGGGATGACATCAGGGGGTATCTTATGCTGGCGGGGGTCTTGGCATCCTACTCTGTCTTCCTGTGAGATCTCAGGTTCCTCTTGCGGGGTGGTTGTTCTTCAGCAGGAGGTGGGGTTCTGGGGGCCCGTCGTTCTGTGGGGGCCTCCTGACCACTAGCGCCGGCGGAGGTGGTAGGCTGTTCCTGGCTAGTGACAGGGGCCCTTTGTGGTGCCACATGGTCCCGCAATGTGGTTTCTATCCAGTTGAGGGCCTGGACTATGGTCCCCATAGCGGTAGCGATGTTCCGGAGTTCATTGCTGAACCCCATGTACCGTTCCTCCTGCTGTGCCTGGATCTCGGTGAACCTGGCCAGTACCGTCGCCATCGTCTCCTGGGAGTGATGGTATGCTCCCATGATGGTGGTGAGGGCCTCTTGGAGAGTCGGTTCCCTGGGCCTGTCCTCCCCCCCCTGTCGCACAGCAGCCCTCCCAGTTGCCCTGTTTCCCCGGGCCTCTGTCCCCTGGACGGTGTGCCCACTACCACTGCCCCCAGGTCCCTGTTGTTGTTGGGGTGTTGGGTCAGCCTGGGTGCCCTGTAGTGGCGGACACACCGCTGATTGACGCGTCCGCGAGACAGAGGCATGGGCCCGCTGGGTGGGAGCTGTGCTGGTGTTCCCAGAGGGGGTTGGGTCTGCTGTGGCCTGTGTCTGTGTGTGGGGAACCGACTGTCCAGAGGTCCCCGATGGTCCGGGCTGGTCATCAGGTTCTAGGTCGACAGAGCTGCTGTCCTCGCTGGGGGCCTGTTCTGGGGGTGGGATGGACAAATCTGGACCCTCCGTGGCGGTGTGTTGGCGTTCGGGCCCTGCAGGGGTAAAGGAGTATGGTTATTGTTTCTGTGTGTGCCATGGCGTGCATTTTGAGTGCCCTTGTCCCCAAGTGCTGGCATTCCCTTGTGGGAGGTGTTGTGAGGGTGGGGGGGGGGGTGTATGGGTATGTGCAATGGTCATGCTTTGGTGGTGGCTGTCTATGGTTTGTGTTGGCATTCAGGGGTTGGTGTTGTTTAGGGTGGGTTGTGCTGGTGAGACATTGGCAGGGAGGTTGTGTGCTGGGGGGTTAAGATTGGGGGTGAGGGGGGGGTTGGCATGCTGGTGGTTGGGGGGGGGGGGGGTGAAGTAGTTGAGATTCGACTTACCAGAGTCCATTCCTCCGTGTACTCCAGCGAGGCCATCAGGATGCAGGATGTTTACTACCTCTTGCTCCCATGCAGTGAATTGGGGTGGAGTGGGTGGGGGTCCGCCGCCAGTCTTCTGCACAGCGATGTTGTGTCGCGACACCATCGAGCGCACCTTCCCCCGTAGGTCGTTCCATCGCTTTCTGATATCTTCCCGATTTCTGGGATGCTGTCCCACAGCGTTGACCCTGTCTACGATCCTTTGCCATAGCTCAGCCTTCCTTGCTATAGTGGTGTGCTGCACCTGTGTGCCGAAGAGCTGGGGCTCAACCCTTATAATTTCCTCCACCATGACCCTGAGTTCTTGGTCCGAGAACCTGGGGTGTCTTTGGGGTGCCATGGGGGTGTGTGGATGAGGTGTGGGGTGGTGTTTGTGGTGATGTGCGTGGTGATATGTGGTGATGTGTGCGTAAATGTGGTGTGGGTGATGAAGGTGGGTTCCTGTGTGTGTTGGGGTTTTCGTTTGCTGTACTCGCTCTCTCTATCTCTATCTCCTTCTCTCCGATTTCCAACTAGTGGGGGTTTGTGGGTGATGTGGGTGTGTGTTTTATAGTTGATTGGATGTGTGGGAGTGTTGTTTGTATGTGTGTCAGGTGTGTGTATTTCAAATTGACCAATGTGGCTGTGTTTTGGAGCTGTGTGTGTATTTTGAGCGCGGCGGTGTGTACCGCCAATGGAATACCGCGGTTGAAAGACCGCCGCGTGGATTCGTGGGTCAGAATGGCATGGGCGTGTTTGTGTTGGCGTGACGGTGGAGGTTTGGTCATCTCCAGTTTTCCGCGGCCCGCTGATGAGGCGGCCTTCCTTGGATGTCGGATTTTTGGCGGTTTCACAGTTGGTGGTCAGAATGACCGTGGCGGTTTACCGCGGCCGCGGCGGTAGAATGGCGGACTTCTGACCGGCGGTAAGGGCCTTTTACCGCCGAGGTCAGAATGACCCCCTGGGTCTGGCTCTTGTGGTGAGCTTGAACGAGTTGGCACACAAGGCAAGGCAAATGGATTTCAGCAATAATGGTGGCAGCAACACTGCAGTGAAAAATGGAGATAAGAAGGTCTACATTCCTTAGAACCTGGTGCCTAGCTATGTGGTGGGAATGATTTCGACAAGTGGTTCTGAGCCTGTGAGGTAGCCCTAAGGATGCACAGGATCTCAGAGGAGTATTGGAGGCAAGTCTCTTGAAGCATATGTGTAGTGTTCCTATGCATAGGTTAGCCTGTGTATGAAGGGAACATTGTCATTAGAATTTTGTTTATGTAAAAGATAGGACGATATGTGAGGATTCCATGCCATTTGGAGAAGAGGTGGATGCACATCACTCTCCTCGTGTGGCACTACTGCTGCAATAAAAAACAAGCTTATACGTCACTTTTGTCGTGCTTCCTCTTTTTCCATTTGAGGGAACACCACATCTTACCTGGCGACGAGGAGGAGCTGCCACACAACACACATGCAAGCCGGACACTGGTCGCAACTGTTTAAAACCGCAAGCTGACTCTGTTTATTTTCTCAACAGAAGGAGCCTTTCTTTCTACCAGCGTTGTTGCGTTAGCAGTGTGAACATTTTTCTTGAAGGGTGTTTTCCCCTTTCGTAGCAAGTTTGCGCGAAGCGTCGTAGTGTTGTTCTATGCGCACCCAGACAGGATTTTGCTGGCTCTCAATAGATGTTAATTGGGCCTGCAGAGGCACAATGGTGAATTGGAACACCTAAGTCAGGCACGTCTTGGGTGCCGTTTTAGATTGGGACAGTTGCCCCCGGCAAACAGCGTTACAGAGGGGAATCAGAGTGGTTTGGTCAGGCACATCCCTCAGCAAACACAGCAAGTGGTGACGCTCTTTTTGGCCACATTAATTCCACTGAGAACTTAGCATCAATATAACGCAGGGCCTGGCCGCGATTTTAGCTTAGTGCCACCAGCAATCAGTGCTCCAACCTTATATTTTGTTTCTTTCTTGCGCTTTCATACCGCCATATTTAATGGTGTCAAAGTACATTTCAACAGTAAAAGGCTCTTTAAACAGCACCTTTCTACTGTGTCAAGCATTTTTGAGCTCCAGTGTTTTTGAATACTTCTACAAACATCAAGAATCTATTTGCATGTCATTGTGTCTGTTTCCTAAACAGTGACAGGCACACTTTCTTATACTGATTCAGCCATTGGACTCTTAGGCTGCATAAGCACTGGACAATTACCAGGAACTAAAATTGTTTTACAGTGATATGATCACTTATATCCTCCAAGCGTGTCACAAACAATGACTTTTACAGCGATACGCACACAACGGTATTCAGTGATATGCAAACTAGAGAGTTACCTGAATTCTTGAAATGTTACAATCCACAAACCTTGCTCAGTAATAATCAAATTCATAGCATAAGGCACCTCATCAAGGACTTGATTGTGGCCAATCTTGTCACTACTGACAGTTTTTATTCAGTGATACGTGCAATAGTGTTTCCATATTCCAGTCGGTGAATCCATCACCTCCCTGTTTTGCCCTGAATAGATAAAATATTTATTGTTTCATTCTTTGGGTTTCGAAGGTCACGCAAATTAAAAACTTGCCTGAGGGTGCAGTGGTGGAAAGAGAAGTAATAGATGAGTACAAGGAAACTGTTAAAAAAATTAGAGTTATGTGTTGATGTCCAACCCAGCATGGTAGTGTAATGTCACAAACTCCTTATGAGAAGGCAACTAAGTGGTAAGAATGTGGATACATATGTATCGGCAATCAAGACTGGTGGTGGATTGTCACTTTGAAAAGTTCATAGACTAGCTGGTTCGTGACCAATTTATTTGTCAATGAACAAACAAAACTATTCATCAAACACTTTTGCCACTGGGTAATCCTACGCTGGAACAGACATTGCGCATAGCTAGTAGCACAGGAAAACTCTCAGATCTCAGTAAAGGAACTAGGGAGAAAAAGTCAGATGTTGTTAGTATAATATGTTTAAGGGATACATGGCGGAGTTGAGTTATGCTAAAAATGTCACCAGGTCATCAACATTTTTTAAGCAAACTAATTGATGGTTTAGGTGTGGAAATCTGGCCTATTTTCAGAAGTGGGAAACAATATCTGGCTAGGAATGTTACTTGCAGGAATTGCAATAAATTAGGACACTTTGCCAAGGTGTGTCAGAGCCAGAGTCAGGTTAAATAAACAGAAATGGGAAGCAATGTTGTTGCTAACTTGGTGGAAGTAGAGAGTGACAATCAGTTAGACAAACTCCAGGAGGTTCTTCAAGACATGGTACTGGTTGTCAGCGAGGATCTGGCTGACTGTGTGGACCCATATGTTGATGTGATGGTGGGGGTCTCATCAGTATAACTCTGTGGATTCTGGGGCCTGGATAACTATGATAACTAAAGAATTTAATGAAAAATGGCAGTGTAAAGTTCTTGAACCCCCTGGGTGTGTCCCAGTGTCCTATGAAGGGTTTTTTGAGGATGTGTTAGCATTAAAGGACAGAAAGTTTTTTTTTGTTGTAAAATGTACAGTATGTGGCGGTGAAAGCATTGTGCATTTTGGGGGTGGTTCCACCAAGGTCTTTTCAAGATAGTCCTGAGACCTGACACTAAAGCCCAAGTTTCAATTGTAGGAGAAGGATTGCTGGAGGACCTCAAGGTTAAGTTTCCTTTTGTTTTCTCAGATAACCTGGGCACCAATGTTGGTTTCAAACATAAAATCAAAATCAAAGAGCGTTCAGTGCCTGTGAAACATAAATTGCAAAGTGTTTCTTTTTCCATTAGGAAGGATCTTGAAAGGAATTGATGAAACTATGTGCCAAGGGAATCACTGAACGTATTGAGGCTTCCCTATTGTTATCACCGTTGGTCGTGGCACACAAGCGAGGGGGTGAATTAAGGATTTGCATAGTCTTAACAAGGCCTTTTGGGTCTATTTGCAGCCTCTTCAGAACATTTCAGATCTTCTGGCTTTAGTTGCAGGGGCAAAGCGGTTCACCAAACTAGACTTAGACTTAGCTTACCATCAGGTTGTCACGGAACCACATCCCAGGCATTATACTGCTTTTGTATTTCCTATTGGTACATTTCAGTACTTTAGGATGCCATGTGGGTTAGCCATAGCGGCATCTGTTTTTCAGAGACAACGTGTTAATTTGTGCAGCAACTAAGGAGGAACATGAAGTCATCCTAAATCAAGTATTGAGCATTTTGCAGGAGAATGGAGTGGTCCTGAAAAATGAGAAATGAGAACTTTGTTAAAACAAGGTTGAGTATCTGGGTCACATTTTTTCAGGTGCTGGGATTAGTCTATGCCAGGTTTAGTTAATGCTATAATTGATGCTGTACCACCCATTGATAAAATGGGTCTCAAGACCTTTATAGATTTGTGTGAGTTTTTACGCCCGCTTCATTCCTGACTAAGCCTCACATATTAAGCCTCTGACTTTGCTTTTGAAGAAAGATGTTCTTTTCATATGGGATTTACCTTGACATGTGTTGTTTGAGTGGATAAAGCAGCAGTTGGCAAGTTTAAGAAGTTTTCAAGTCTTTTGACCTGAAGTTGCAATGCTGTGTCACTCTTGAGGAAACCAATCAGGGTCTGGAGGTTGTTTTCACCTAATGTTATGGTAATATTCAAAATGCAATTGGTTATGCTTCTAGGGGTTTTGAGAGAGGCAGATGCCCACTTTTTCCCGATTAAAAAAGAACTGTTGGCGGCCATATAGAAATTCAAGCCATATATTTGGATCACTAAATTCACTGTGAAAACAGATCACAGACCTCTGGTGGCCATCCTGAATAGTAACAAAAATAAAGAACAGACACTAAGAATTTCAAGGCTTTCCACTAAACATCTGCAGTCCCATTTTTATGTAATACACATTGAAGGAGCAAAGAATGTAACAGCTGACTTTCTGTCTAGGTTTCCAAACTGAAGCAGTACTTGTGGATGATGTTGAAGATCATTTTGATTAGAATTGTTTGACTGCCGCTTTCGATCTAGAGGATATGTGGAACATTACAGAGTCTGACAGGAAGGCTAAAATGTTGAAGGATAAGAACCTGAAGTTAATCATTTTATTTGTGACCAGTGGGTGGTTTACAGAAAAATTGATTGGGAGCTCTCGCCAACATTTTTGGAAAGTGTGTGATGAATTGTTGGTCGAAGAGTGGATTTTGTTCAGAGGAGTAAAATTAGTACTTCCTGTGAGGTTGAGGGATAAATTGATTAAAGTAGCTCATGAGGGGCATTAGGATGCATTTTTACCAAATGAGGGCTAACACAAACTTTATGGTGGCATTCAACAGACAGAGAGGTTGATTGTTTTGTTGGGCAGAACGTTGCTCATGCCAATTCAGAAAAGAGGTTGGTAGTAAAAAAAAATGCATTACAGCCTACTGAATGCCCATCTAATGCCTGGGAGATGGTTGATATTAACCTGGTCGGACTTTTCAATAAGTTACTGAGTCAGTTCTGGTTTGTGTTGGTGGTGGCTGATCTTTATTCTAAATGGCCTGAGGTAAAGTTTATTGCTGAGCCGAACGCCAAGGCTGTCATATAAATTTTGAAAGATATATTCTTCCGGAAGGGTTTTCACAATTTCTAGCCTCTGATAATGGTGTACAATTTGCAAATAAGGAAGTAGACAGGTTTTTAAAATCTGGGGATGTCAAGCACTTGAAAACATCTCTTTATCATACCCAAACCAATGGTCAGGTGGAAGCATGAAACGGGTGTTAGAGCAATGTATTTAGTGGGCTATTGCCAACCGATGTGTTGTGCTCACTGTGGTGCGTTTAATGCTATGGGTTTATCATACCAGTACTCATTCTTCTGCTCAAGTGTCTCCATTTGAGATGCTGAGGGGCAGTAAGCCCGCTAACAAAGTTTGCCCAAGTTGGATGAGTTAGTGTGTGAGATGGTATGTCAGACTGCACAATATTGATGCCAAGGTAAAGAGAAATGCAGGTGAAGGTAAATCTAAGCAGGAGGAAGTGTTTGACAATCCTAACCATGTAAATGAGGTCAAGGTGCGCATAGTAGATGTTGTACACATCAAGAAAGGGTGTTATATGAAGAAGGGTGGTGAGAAATTCAGTGAGTGTGTGGTGGTGGACAAGGTGTGTGGTAATACAGTCCGAGTTAATGGAACCAGTTGGTGGAATATCGGAAGAGTGGTGAAATTCAGGACTGGTACAGGCAATTTGAATGTGGTTGATGGGAACAGTGAGAGTGGGGTTGCACGTGAATATTTTTCTGAGGGGTTCCCCTCTAAAGGGACAAGTGTCAGGAATCAGAACAGAGAGTGTGAGTTTAACATTCAGCAAAGTTACAGTGTTGAAATTCGCAGGAGCAGCAGAGTCAAACATGTGCCATATGGGTTCATTAAGAAGCCAGTGGTTCATGGTTTGTTCCATTGCTGATTCTGTTCTCCTATTCCTTTTCCTGTGAACAGGATTAAAGTTTAGTGGGTCATTGCCTGTTCTCTTTTGTTTTAAGGAGTTAGATGACTATATATATTATGGGATAAGAATGATGTTTTATTTGGTTTTCCCATATTTATTTTGGTGCTTTTATGTTTATTTTCTTTCATTAGTTGAAGAAGTTTCCTTTTTATTTCCCTATGGGGGAGAAGTAAAGTATTGTTCCTATGTTTAGGTTAGCCTGTGTATGAAGGAAATGCTGTCATTAAAATGCTTTCTTCGTAAAAGCTGTAACGCTATCTGAGGATTCCATACGAAATGGAGAGGAGCTGTAGGTGGCTGCACGTCGCTCTCCTGGTGTGGCAGTTATGCTATAATAAACTACAAGCTTATGTATCATTTTTGTTATGTTTCTTCTTTGGCCGTTTGAGGGAACACCACAATACGTCTACAGTGAGAAGGGACACCCTGCTCACACTGTATATAGGAGTTCAGATGAAGTATGCCCCAATGAAAGCCATCCTTGTTGGCAAGTTTGGAATCACCCCTGAAAAATATTGCGTGAAGTTTTGGGACTGTCAACAACTGCTAAACTAGTCTTGCCTGGATTTCCTTGATTATTAGAGTAAAGTACTGAGTGGTTGGGTGTGAGACAGCAAAGTGAATAATTTTACTGGGTAGACAATTTTGTTTTGGGAGAGCACAGTGTATGTTTTGTGGAGCTGTGTGAGCACCAAGCTGACAGCAAACTCACTGACCTCGGGAAGGTTGCAAAGGAGGCGGACCTCTGGGTCAGCACTAGAGTGTCCAAAAAAGTACCAGATGGGGAGGGAGGGATTTTCACCAAAATGGAAGGGAATAGACACAAATAAAAATAAGGATTTCTCTAAAGGTCTCTAAAATAATTCCATGGGGCAGGATTCCCAATCCCTAAAAGAATGGGTTCCCTAATCCTATGTCCTCAGAGAAATACACCCCAAGTGCTATGAGTGCCATAAGGTTGGGCACTTCAAGGGTGATGTCAAGTGTCCCAGGAGGGCATGGACCCCCACCAGCTGGCAGACACTGAGGTTGGCTAGTCTAGCGGTTGGAGACAAGAGTGTCCCAGTTAGTGTGGGGGGGGGGAGTGCAGAGGTTACCCTATTGTCCCTGGGTGATGGAGAGATGGTGTCAAAGGCCAATAATATGAGGAAGTACAGACAATGGGTCACCATCAATGGATAGCGGGTGGAGGCTTTGAGAGATACATAAGCCAGTATGACTACTGTCAGGTGTCATCTAGTGTCCTCAGAGTTCATAATCACTAATGTGTTCCATCTGGTTATAGTTGCTGACAACCGCGAAAGTCACTATCCAGTGGCTATCATTCCCGTTGAATTGGGGGAGGGTGTCCCAGGGTCCTTAAGGGGGTAGCTGTGAGTCCATCTATGCCTGTGGATTGTCTGCTTGGTAATGACCTGGAGCACACCATCTGCAAAAAGGTGGAACTCTGGGCCCACTTGGAGATGTTAGTATTGCCTGAGTGGGTGTGCCTGACCACATGGCCCCTAGAAGCCCTTGAGGGTAGTCAGTAGGACCTGGAACCTGAAAAAATAGACCAAGTACCTGCCAAAAAGAGGAAGGGCAAGGTACATGGGAAACCTGCTTCTGAAACTCCCAGGGCCCAGGAGGAAGCTGAGCCTGAGGGTGACACCCTGGAACCTACAGGGGAGTATATTGCCGCCCTTGGAGACATGCATGAACTGACCAATTGGCAGATGGAAAGAGGACCCACCGCGGGAATTCTGTAGTGCAGTGAAGGAGTGCCCTACTTTGGAGGGCCTACGGTGGCATGCCAAGGCCCAGGCAGCAGGTGAAATCTCTGGTGATCACCTGATTTACCTGGGGAATGGCCTCCTCGCTCGGTTTTTTAAGTCTGGTGCAACCTGTGTGTTGGTGGGTCCCCCAGTGCCACAGGACCTTCCTACTGCAGTTGGCTCATTACGTTCTCATGGCAGGTCATTTAGGGAACGATGAGAACTCTGGCAGGCTTGTCACCCACGTTTATTGGCCCTAGCTGAAAATGACCTCAGATGCATTCTGCAGGTCATGTCCCACAGGCCAGGCCAGCAGGAAAGTAGGATGGAAGCACAGGGCTCCCCTGGTTCCCTTCCAGTCATTGACACCCCCTTCAAAGGGTGGACATCAACATTGTTGGTCCTCTGGTCCTCAAAACAGCCGTAGGCAGCAGGTTCATTTTGGCCTTGGTGGACCATGCCAACCAGTACCAGGAGGCTATACCTCTGAGGACAGGGCTGCGCCTGCAGTGGCCAGGGTACAGATGGGGATATTTACTCATAAGAGATGCCCCAAGGCGGTAGTATCTGTTCATGGTACCAACTTCATATCAGCATGCATGAAGCCAAAGCGAAACAAGTGTGGAGTAACATACAACTTCTCCAAAACGTATCATCCCCAGGCCAATGGACTAGTGGAAAGATTCAACAATATTCTGAAACGCATGATCATGGGCCAGTCAAAGTCCTTGAAGCAGAAGTGGGACGTCCTGTTGCCATGCCTGTTTTTAGTTCATAGGGAGGTACTTCAGCAGGGGGCTGGATTCAGCCACTTTGAACTTCTGTATGGTCACCCTGTCAGAGGGCATCTCAACCCAGTGAAGGAGGTTTTGAAGCATGCTCCCAAGATAGGCCTTCAGTATATGGTCAGATATCGGTTTGCCCTCTGCACCCTGGAAGAAGGCTAAGAGAATCTGAAGCCTGCCAGAAGGTTACAAAGCTCTGGTATGACCAGATGGCCACTCCTGAAAAGTTTCAACCTGGCCAAAAAGTGTGGGTGGTGGATCCCGTGAAGCCCCGGGCCCTGCAAGACCAATACCAGCAATTGAGCTTGTATGGGCAAAGCTAGAGACCATGCATGCACTTTGTGTCAACAATGTAACAAAGACAGCGTTTGCCTAAATGCTAGAAGACGAGGTGCTTATTGTGCCAGAGTACACGCTGTCAACTGAGGAGTGATACTCTGCCTATGGAGGTATTTTAGCTCTGTCAAAAAATGCAGGCATGCCCTCGGTTCAATACAAGAAGCACAGGTGCTCTGAGCCTGCAAGTGCCTGCCTATATAAAGCAGTGGATGGGTGGACGTGGAGACTAGATGGCATTTTGGGAAGTCTACTTGTGAATACATGCATAGATCATGAAGCAACCAATATACTAGCTCTCTAAGTGTGCAGATACATATGTTTTTCTAGAAATTCAAATGCAATTCACAATTGTTTTTAGTCAGCAGCTGTTTGCTAATTCAGGCTGAAGTCTGGTTGAATGTGAACAGTGACTGCTCAGTTAAACATGCTCCATTCTGAACTAGAAATCAGCTTCTGACTAAAACCATTTAAAAAATGCTTATCATTTTTTAAAACATAACTTTATTGATTTTAATAAGATATATTCCTATAAAATATTATGTGGAGGCAATATTGTCCTCTCGTAGAGTTACTCAGCTTATGATTATCTACAGACAATAATGGTTAGGGGTCATATGGGTTCGTGGGTCACCTGAATAGGCATCACGGACTCCCTGAATAGGTGCAGCAGACCTCAAGGGGTCCACAGACAAAAGGTTATAATATCTGACATGTAGTACTTAGAAATAGCAGATGTGCTGTAATGGTATATGAAAAATTGGATTGATTATACTGTCATTTACATACTGCTTTCTTGCCACCTATGAAGCTCAGAGCACTTTTGGGAAAGTGGGTTGTGGCTATTAAATGTGTTATGCATGGGTGGCAGAGTGTTATTATTTAGAGTGGGTTATCAAGAATTTTGGTGTCATGTGTGAAGCTCTAAAGTGTGTTCCAACAATGCTGCAGCAAACTTCTGCTTGTGCTAATGCAGTGGGGAATGAGAGTGAGATAGCTGCTTTTGTAAATACCTACCACAAATTAACTTATCAAATTTACTATCTTCTGTCACTAGGGAAACTGGTATGGGAAGAGGGGTGGAACTGGTGCAACGCAGGAGCTGGCACTATCAAGGATAGGCAAAGCACCGATTCAGGTGCAATTGGAGGAAAAATCACAGACAGCAAAGTAGTGGGTTTATGGGTTTTCACAAGAAGAGGACATCGTACAATCCAAGGAAAAATACATATACCACAGAAGTGGGCCCTGAGGTGTCATTCTTCTTCTTATTATTATTATTATAATTGATGGTCACAGACAGGCACACTAGGCATGCCCACCACTATGCCATAGCTAGCGCCAAATAGGCCAAGGATACTCACAGTATGTCAATTACATCATTATGATAGGGTTTAATATGATTATGTCAGAGAGACACCAGTGCTCTGGCAGAAGGGACCACCGATGCTCGAAATAGGTCTACAAATCATCATTATGCCAGGATCACCGTTATGTAAGGGTGACCACCATTATAGAAGGATTGGCTGCTACGACCATAGATATGCCCAACATGTCTAGGGGTGAACCAGAAACTGCTGTTGGCTACAGATACCTGACAAGGGGTGGTGTGGAACTCATAGAGTTTAACTCTGCGGAAGTCCACAGAGTTACATGAAACCACCATGAGATTCTGCTGAGTTCTGAGAATGGCCAGAAATTGGCACGTCGCACTGCTCACGCTGATTTTTAGCACCAGGAGCTCATTCCGCACAGAGAAATAAGCACAAAGGGCATATTGCAGTATGCCAAAGGGAGCTGCTTCTTGAGCTAGTTTTGCTGCCACTCGCGTAGATTTTCTACTCAAGTAGCAACTTTCTAACCGTTGCTGAGCCTTGGAGGATACCCCAGAGGTGTGGCCATCAAAGCAGTGTGAATGACAATTTGAGCTCTTTCACTGAGGTGCATTTTATTCAGTTGTGAACTGTGCCCTAACTTTCCTGTCATTTTGGGCCTGATTTAGATCTTGGCTATTGCACTGCCAAGCCGCATCAGCAGCGGACCCAAGAAGATAGTCAAGTCGACAGTGTTCCGTCCGCCGTATTTAGATGTGTTGCAGCTGACCCGAGGAAACCATGACAGAGCACTCTTCTTAGCTACTAGGCAAGCAGGTTCCCGTCACCATATTTAGATGTTTTAGTTGGACCGGGGTGTCATGCCAGCAGTTTACTGACAGTGGAAGAACACTGCTGGACCCAATGGACATTTAACAATGCCAGTGGCCGCGGAATACAGGTAATTCACACACACGCTTCCTTTCACACATGTGTCACCCTCCATCACGCACAACACAGCACACCACATACAAACCATTATCCATTGCCATTCCACCACAACATAAACATGCAGCAAACACACATTGACGAACATCCATCACACAACATACACACACTAGTGACACTGCACCCACACACGACACAACCACAACTACACACTCAACTACACAAACGCACGCGCACACAAGCACAACTCCACACAGCACAACGACCGCCACATAACATGCACCAGAATGTTGCACGCAGCATCACAACACATAACACAACATACACAACGTCCATACCATATGCAAGTGGCACACATACTGACACAACCGCATCACCCACTATCCACTACATCTTCCTCCATCTCACTCAGCCAATCGCATCGCACATACACATATACACGTACTGAACCACACACACACAACTCGATGCATAACATAACAGGTCCCCTTGTAATGTGCATACACCAGCACATGTGACAAGGGGGCCTGTATCATCATTGTGGTGTCAGCATTCATTTGGTAATGAATACTGGCACCATAATGACAGTTGTATATGTGTGCGATATGTGTGGTGACCCAGTGTGTCACCATCTGTGTCTGACCCACGCATGTCCCCTGACATATGCATGTCACAGTAATTAAAAAAAATTACTTTGACATGCATATGTCTGCAGTAGTCCCGTGTTCAAGTGCAGCGACCCACCCCCACGTGTTTAGCCAATGCACGTTGCCTACCTTAGTGTCCAGAAATGGGGGGGTTGTGTTTTCTCTGTGGACCTGTGGCAGCACCAATGGAGAGTCCTGTCTAGTTGTGTCAAGTCAGAAATGGAAGTAGACCCTCTTCCTCCCCCCAGTCCACCAGAAGTGGAGGTCGGACCGCCACTTTTTGTTTGGCAGTAAGGCACATCCAAATCTGCTCAGTGGTAAGTGTGGCAAGAGTCCCGCCATCAGCCACACTTTCCTGTGTTTCTATGGCTACGTCGACTTGGATGGGAATGCTTGGTTGAGTCGGTGGGACTTGTGTGGGTTAAAGTCAATGGGACCACCAACATTTAAATATGTGGGTGGGCTGTCATGGCAGCGGACGGGTTTTCAGTCGAAACTCAACAGCGGGACCATTTACTGCCAAGATCTAAATCAGGCCCTTAGTCTTTGTGCTAGCTTATGATGGTATCCAATGTTAAAAACTGATAATAGGACATGAAGGCATAGGTACGCAACTCCTTTGAAATCAGTGGTGGTCTTGAGGTCAACTCTAATAGATGGTAATGGTGATTCTATACTCCTTCCTGGTCTTGACCCTGTCTCGCTCTTCAGGATGAGTGTGTTATGTTCAATGAAGCTGGAGATATGACATAAGGCTACCTTTTCAATACGCTTACCTAAGATTGGTCCTTATAATTGCTGGCTCTCATTGATCCGGTCTCTTGTTATTTAGTATGGGTTTATTGTAAGATTGTTCAGGTTGATGTGGAACTCTCAAGCTGATAAAGATGAGTTGATCATCACTCTGGCCCGATTTGCAGCAGACGTTTCTTGGACAATACTTTTATATGTGTTTGGAGAGCACAAATTTGCAGGAGATGTTTAGATCTTTGGTTTCTTTTACCAGCAGCAGTCTGAAGGGCCACAGTAAAGGCCGTGTTGTGGGGAATTATGATTTAGTAAGTTTTGCAGTTAAAGGCTGTTTCTGTCAATTTAAGAGAAAGGGGAATTCCACTTTTTGATGAAAAGATCTGCAGACCTTCAGAGCGTGCGTTCAACCCGTTGAGGAGTAGGTTGGGTTGAGTCTGTCACATATAAGATTCGATGAGCATAATGGAATCTTCTGGTTTTCTTAATGGTTGTCCTGTATATTCTTTCCCAGTCTGGTTAAACATTTTCTCCATTGCCTTTGAAGGCTTCCTGTTTCCATTTTATGTCCATCTTGAACCACCCCGCCTTCCATCAATGGGACTGATGACATATTTTTCTGGTGGAAAGCATGTCACTAAGAACCTTCATCAACCATAGGTGGCCAGGTTTATGGACATTGCAGGGTCTGCATATTGGATAGAGTTTTGACTGGGAGGTAATTAGGGAACATTTGTAACAGGATTTGGATAGATGTGCAAATTTGTTGGAGGCATGGTTGCCCTGGGGACATCAGTGGTAAAACTGATGACACTGTTAACAGTCCAGGTAGTGGGATTGTTTCCATTGACAGGGATTAGTCTTTTTGAAGTGAAGATAGTTTATAAGGTGAAGCCTGCTGAGTTGGTGACTTCTATTTCAAATTGATGGTACTCCAGTGGCCCAATACCTAATTGCGCTGGCATGGTTAGCTCCAGAGGCAGTGCCTTAAGGTGAATGAGGAAGATTCAATCAGTCAATCAATCAGTGTTTGTTAAGCGCAACTACTCACCTGTGAGGGTCTCAAGGCGCCGGGTGGGAGGGCATGGAGCGTCCATCAGTGCGGTGGTTCTTTAAATAGCCATGTCTTCAGCTCTTTCGTGATGTTGAGGAGGGGTGTAGTCTGTCTGAGGTGGGCCGGTAGGGCGAGGTAGGAGAATGATTGTCCCCCTGTTCTTGTTTTTCTGATGTGGGATACTATGGCGAGAGAGAGCTGGGATGAGCGTTGGGTCCTGTGGGGTACGTGGAAATTGAGTCACCTGTTCAGGCAGGCTGGTCTGGTGTCATGGAGGGCTTTGTGTGCATGGGTGAGGATCTTGAAGGTGATTCTTTTCTCTATGGGGAGCCAGTGTAGTGTGCACAGGTGTTGGGAGATGTGACAATGTTGAGGTAGGTCGAGGACAAGTCTGGCGGCAGAGTTCTGGATGTTCTGTAGTTTGCAGGTGAGTTTCTTGTTGATGCCGGCATAGAGTGTGTTGCCGTAGTCCAGTCTGCTGGTAACAAGGGCGTGTGATGGTCTTTCTGTGTTCGAGGGGGATCCATTTGAATGTCTTGCATAGGAGATGGAGGGTGCAGAAGCAGGTGGATGTGATTGAGTTGATTTGGCAGTCCATGTTGAGTTTGGAGTGCAGGATGATTCTGAGGTTGCGGGCTTGGTTTCTTGGGGGTGGGCGGGCTTCTGCGGGTGAGGGGCCACCAGGAGTCTTTCCACGCGTCGGGTTGAGGGCCCATGATGAGTACTTCAGTTTTGTCTGCGTTGAGTTGTAGGCAGCTGCATTTTATCCAGTTGGTGACTGCTCCCATGCTTTCGCAGAAGTTGTGTCTGGCTGTGTTGGGTTCGTTGGATAGGGAGAGGATGAGTTGGGTGTCGTCAGCGTAGGAGACGATGTTGAGTCCATAGTTTCTGACGATGGCGGATAGCGGGGCCATGTAGATGTTAGACAGCATGAGGCTGAGGGAGGATCCCTGGTGAGCTCCGCAGTTGGTAGGTGTGGGGTCCAAGAGGAAGGGGGGAAGTCTTACTCGCTGAGTTCTGCCAGAGAAGAAAGGTCGGATCCAGTCGAGGGCCTTGTCTCTGATGCTGGCCTTGTGAAGTTTGCGTATCAGGGTGTGGTGGGAGACTGTGTCGAAGGCCGCCGAGAGGTCAAGGAGGATGAGGGCCGCAACCTCTCCCTTGTCCAGCAGGACGCAGATGTCATCCGCTGCGGCTTGGAGGGCTGTTTCGGTGTTGTGTTTTTTTCTAAAGCCAGATTGGGAGGCGTCGAGGATATTGTGGTCTTTGATGAAAGTGGTGAGTTGGCTGTTGATGGCTTTCTCAATGACTTTCGCTGGAAAAGGGAGCAGAGAGACGGGCCTGAAGTTCTTTAGTTCGGTGGGGTCCGCTGAGGGTTTCTTGAGGAGAGGGTTGCTCTCAACATGTTTCCAGTCATCAGGGAAGGAGGCGTCTGCTAGGGAGCGGTTGATGGTGAGGCAGAGCTTGGGGCGATGGTTTCAGCTGCTCTGTTGAAGACGTGGTGGGGCATGGGTCCGTGGGGGCCCCAGAGTGTATGGTCCTCATTGTCTTCAGTGTAACTTACTTGGTAAGGGGGGTCCAGTTGGTGATCGTTGTTTTTTTGGCATCGGGTTCCGGTGGAGGGGGGTCTGCACGTAGGTTGTCCTTGCTGAAGTTGGCGTAGATGGTCTTGATTTTGTGGTGGAAGTATATGTTGAGTTTGTTGCAGAGATCTTGTGAGGATGGGATGTACGTTGCTTCGCTGTTGGGTTGGGCGAACTCCTTGATGATGCTGAAGAGTTCCTTGCTGTTGCGTGCATGTGAGGAGATTCTTTCTTGTATCTTGTGATCTTGGATTGTGATCTGATTAAGGAATAGTTTCTTACCTGTAACTCCAGTTCTCTCTCAGGGGAATTTCCATTATAGCCATAAGCACTAAATAGTCCCACCCTCGTGCGGGGACCCCAAAGACTTCTTCATAATATAGCCCCTTAAATGGAGATGTTCGCCTTTCTTCTGTAAGGGCTGTAGAGTCACTTAAGAGAGAAAATTATTGTGCAGCCTATAGGGATAGGCTACAATGGCCCAAATCTTTATCTTTGATTCAAAAAGGGGCCAAGAGATTATATATGTCTCTAGTTTGATGGTGTATTAGTAAAAACAGCATAAATGTCTTTCACAAACCCTTTTTGGAGTAACAGAGAGATGAAGCTACCCAGTACAGTGTAACCCCATGGGCTGCCATTATATGAGTGAAAATAAAGTCTGTGCATTTAAGAAGCCAGAGACCACGAGTATCCCATTGTGCAGAGCAGGTGACAGTTGCTTCAGTTCTCTTTTAACATGATGTGTGTGTGTGTAATGACACTTTAGACACTTATGACTATACTGGAAATTCCTCTACGAGAGAACTAAAGTTACAGGTAAAAAACTATTCCTTTTCTCGTATTGGATTTCCATTTATGCTCATAAGCATTGAAAAGAGTAGCAAGCCCATCGCTTCCTGGGGCAGTGGAGAGGACAAAAAACAATGCAATTTTAAGCAAACAGATTCCTAAGGGAGGCCTGACCTACCTGAGTGTCTGCTTTGGCATCTGAATCTAAGCAGTAGTGCTTCGTAAATGTATGGACAGATCCCAAAGGGGCTTCTTTGCAAGTTTCTTGGATAAGAATATTTCTTAATGAAGCAGCTGTAGCCACTTTAGACCAAGTGGAGTGTGCTTTAGGCTTAGCTGATAGTGTTTTATTAGCATTTTGATAACATAGGAGTCCACTGGAAAATGGGCTGTTTAGAGGCGGCCAAACTCTTATGGACTGGACCTTAGTTGATAAATAGTTGGGTTGACCTATGAAAGTCTCATGTCTTATCTAGATAAAAATTTAAAACTCTTCTTACATCCGGGGAATGGAGAAATCTTTCTGCTGGAGTAGAGGGAGTCTGGAAAAATGTTGGAAGAGATATAGGCCCTCATTATGAACTTGGTGGCAATCACCGCCGACCGCTGTGCTGACGATGAACTAAAGACCGCCAGTGGTGTTGAACTGCATACTGCCGGATAATGATGCCAAAAAGACAAACCTCCCAAAATCTTGTAACCTCCACCCACCTCCAGGGCCAACGATAGTGGAAAAGCAGTACACCTCTCCCCGCCGGAGCTATGCAGACAAATCCCTGCCCACCAAATAATGATGCACAAATCGGCTCGGCGGACAGTGAATGTCGAACGACCATTGGAGGTACGGACCGCCACGGCCAGCAATGGGACCTGCCAACAACAAATGCACACATTGGCTAGTTAAAAAACACACACCTGACACACATACACAACACTTTACAGCATACACACCCCACAATCCTTTGCAACGCCAATAGCACAACAGTTATTGACACCACAACATGCATACACTGAACTAACCATCACACAAGTCACACACACAAAAACACCACCAAAACCAATACATTGCACACCCACCATCACAAGCCACACACCCAACCACACAACAGCACCCTCACCAACACACCTACAACACACCACCCACAACACCCACCAGGGCACCCCGCTTCACAGACAGGGAGTTAAGGACCATGGTGGACAAAATACTCAGGGTCAAGCCACACCTATTCGGGGCTCAGGTGCAGCAGACACCCTTGGTCAGGAAGATGGAGCTATGGCAGAGGATCGTCAACAAGGTCAACGCCGTGGGAAACCATCCACGCACAAGGGATGACATCAAGAGGAGATGGAACAACCTGTGCGGGATGGTGTGTTCCATGGCATCCAGGCACAACATCGCCATACAGAAGTCTGGTGGTGGCCCCTGCCTCCTCCCCCCAAATACACCGACTGGGAAGAGAAGGTCCTGGCTATCCCACACCCGGAGGGCCTCACTGGACTCACTGGAGGACTGGACTCGGGTAAGTCAACTACAATACCTTAACAGTCACCACACCTGTAATGCATGTATTACCCCCATCCCTCACACTACCACCATGCCCCCTTCCCCTACCCAGCCCACAACACCCATACACTCATATCCATGTCACCTGCATGCCCACAATCCCCCATACAAATCACCATCCAGCCCCCTGTGCACAGTCACCGACCCATGCATGTAATGTCAGGAGCACTACAACACCCACAATACACCCCCTCCTCAATAAATGCATCAAAATGAACACAAAGGTACCCTGCATGCCACCACATGGGAATTCAGCCACCAATTACTGCTGACCAGTTCTGCAATTGAAAAGAAAGTGCTGGACACCCACTTCCGTATTCTCTCACACACAGGCACCACCACCCATGCCACCCGGATGGAGACATCAAGGAGTGCCAATCCTCCACCTGAAGACAAAAGCCCCACACAGGAGAGTGCTGAGGGATGTCTGGACACAGAGGAAATCCCTGGCCTATCCCACACCCCTGGATAGTCACCCTCCAGAAGCCCCACCCAGGACACCACTGACAACCCTGCCACTCAGCCACAATCAACATCTCTGGCCCAACGCACCCACACCAGTGTCTCTAGGCCCCTTCCACTAGCCAGGACACTTCCCTGCCAACTACATCTGAAGCAGCTACTGGACTGGTGGCACTGCCAGAGGACTCACAGGACCACCAGCACCCCTTCCCCTGCAGCCCAGTTTCCCCCTCAGACCCAGACATCCCACTGAAACACCAGCCAAGACCAAGCCCACCGCCAGGAAGTGACTCTGCCCTGAACAGTCTCCCTCGATTATCACTGAGCTACCTTGTTGACATGCCACTGCCATCTCATCATCTTCCAATGTCCACATGGACTATAACCCTGTGCTACCAACAGCTGAGCAAATGTACCTGAGTATGTTGTTCACCATGTGCCCACTCCCTTCCACTGTCCCATCACTCATGGATGTTTTGACTTTGAATAAATACACTTGTGCACTCAAAATATCAGTCCTTAATCAATATGAGCAATCAATTGTGAATGTGAATGCATTAGCCAGTTACCATCATAATGCCGCTTTTATTGCAGGAGGGGGTCTAACAGACTGTAGTGTCTGAAGTATGGCTCACTGTACATTCCATAGCGTTAACTCACATCTGCCACTTCAGTCATGAGTTTGCTATATCACTGGTAAGGGACACCACAGCACTTACTACATGAGTCACTCTGAAGCAATGCAGTGAAGCCATCAGCATCATAGGAAAAGTACCTGAGAGTCACTGGAAGTATAGCTGGATTAGCTGGGTCCTGGAGTTGATGTCTTCCCCCTCTTCTTCACCATCACTGTCATCCCTCCTCTGAGATGACAGGGCTGGTTGGACAGCATCCTCCTCTTTCAGAAGTGGGATAGCTTTCCTCACAGCCAAGATGTGCAGCATGCAGCAGGCCACCACTATCTTTCACACCTTGTCAGGGACATAGCACAGGGATCCTCCAGAGAGATGCAGGCAACAAAATCTTGCCTTCAGGAGTCCTATGGTCTGCTCAATCACCCTCCTAGTTCGACCATGTGCCTCATTATAATGCGTTTCTGCTTCTGTCCTGGGATTCCTCACAGGTGTCCGGAGCCATTGCATGTTTGGGTAGCCAGAATCCCCTGCAAATGTGGGCGAAAGAGGGTTGAAACACACACTATCTACTTGCATACAGCCTGCCTGTCAGCTATGTAACTGATCCAGTGTCATGAACACTCACCTATGAGCCAAGCTCTGTCCCCCTGTAGTTGTCCCATTATGTGTGGCACAACGCTGTTTCTCAGGACAAATGAATCATGGACTGATCCTAGGAACCTTGCATTGACATGTGAAATGTACTGATCAGCAGTACACACCAATTGGACATTCATGGAGTGATAGTTTTTACGATTCCGAAACACCTGTTCATTTACTCTTGGGGGTATGAGGGCTATGTGGGTACCATCAATGGCACCTATCACATGGGAGATATTTGCAAAGGCATAGAATCCTGATTTGATGGCGGTGAAATCAGCCCTTTGGGGAAACTGGAAATAACTTTGCAGGTGTTGAACGAATGCATTCAGGAAATTTGACAGGATGTGGCTGAACATGGCTGAGACACCCCTGCAGCCATGCCCACTGAAATTGGAATGAGCCTGTGGCCAAAAAATGGAGCACAGATAGTACCTGCACAGGTATGGCATGGTGATTCCTATTAGCTGGCTTCAGAACAGGCACAATTTTTGCACAGAGTTAAAGGATTGTAGCTCGATTCAGGCAGTAATTTATGATGATGTGAGGTTCCTCCATGGTGGCCAGATCTACCAGGGGTCTGTAAACAGATGGGGCTCTCCCTCGCCACATGGGTTTGTACCTATAGTGGAGGAAGGAAGACACATTGAGTTGGGACATATACTTGCATCACATGGTGACAGAATTCATGTTTTACATGCTACAGAAATGTACTGCACACAGACACAAAGAAGGAGGTAATCCTGTCAGGCTAATGTGTGGTGAGGTGTCTCAGTCATAATGGCATCACAGTGTAAACACACTTCCCACCATGATTACATGTGGAGGACCAGTAGTCGCAAAGGGGAGAGGGAATGGAGCCATGAATCAGGCCCCAGGCCAGGCTATGGAGGCATGGTGGATGCAAAATGGCAGCCTCCTGCCATACCGGTAGTGTAGTGTGAAAGTGACTTCATTCCGCTGGCGTTACTCGTCATGGCGGTAGGCGGTGTTCACTGCCATGCATCTGATCATTGGATAACATGGCTGTCAATGGGGAAGCTGGGCCAATTATGATCCCCACCAGCGGTGACGGTGGACACCGCTGTGGTATCTACAGCCATTTTGATAGGCCTTTGACACTTGACTCCTACACTACGAGAAGGGAAGAACTCCACTGCGTGTGCTGCTGTGTCCTTACTCTGGTCCCTGAGATGGCACGTGTTACACAGGAACGGGCCTCAGCCTTCACCACAGAGAAACTGGAGAAACTGGTGGACGGGGTCCTGCCCCTGTATGCCACGCTGTATGGACGACCAGAGGAGCAGGTGAGTTGCTAATTGTCCTCCTTAGATGTGTGTGAATGTGGCCGATGCCTGTATGCGTTTTTGTTTGCTGTGGGAATGCCCACCCGTAGTGTGTCTGGCAGTTTTTGGCTTGGAAATTGTCTTTATGTATGTCTTCATGGGCCATGTCAGGTTGAACGGGCATGGCATTTGTGTATGGGGTACCCATACTGACATCTGTTTCTTTACTCTGTGTGTCCTATGCAGGTCGGTGCCCATCAGAAGAGGGGACTGGGGTAAGCCATCACCAAGGAAGTGCAGACCCTGGGGGACTACAACCGGGCAGAGCACCTACTGCAGGAAGTGGTGGGAGGACCTGTGGCGCTGGGTCAGGAAGACCGGAGAAGGCCAGCTGGGGAAGGCCTCCCAAAGAGGGAGGGGTGCCCGTCGGACCCTGACCCCCCATAATGGCCCGCATTCTGGCGGTGACCAATCCGGATTTGGAAACGTGCTTGAAGGCAGCACAGCAGCCACAAGGGGGTGAGTACCAACACTGTTGTGATGCCACTATGATGAGTGTAGATAGGTGCTAAGGGGTGCATGCATAGAAGTGCCAGGCACATAGACAGATGTGTCCCTGCAGTCCTGCCCCCCTCCACGTCCGTGGAATATTGTCCTAGGTAGTTTTGGCTGGGTCTGTAGGCCTGTGAGGGGTCCCCTGTGTGGGCCATTGTATTCAGTGTATCCTCGTGGACTTACAGATGTGTTGGCTTGGCATTGTCTCTCATTTGTTCACTTTACAAAGTGTATCAGAGTAGTGGGGCAGGATGGGAATGTCGTGTAATGTGGGGTCATGCCTACCAGTCAGGGGCACATTCATAACGTGTTGTGTCTGCTGAGGGTTAGTGCCTGAGCTGGGGGAGTGTATGTGTCCTAACATATACATATTTCCTGGAATTGACATACTTTTTTCTTGTTTTGTCCCCCCCTGTGCCCTTGTGTCCTTGTGTACATTAACATCATCTGGGGAGAGAGCTGAGGCACCAGCCGAATGGGAATGCTGCACACAGGACCCATGTGGCAGAGTCTACCGACGCCAAGGGGACCAGTGGGTTGGAGGGTGAGGGAAGTACCACGGGGGAGACAACTACCACTGGAGGTAGTGACTCCGATACCTCCTCTGATGGCAGCTTCTTGGTGGTGGCGGACCCTACTGGGCCCACCCATTCTTTGCCATCTTCCGTCACCCCTCATACCATCACCGCCCTCCCAGTAGCTCCCCAACAAGTTGCCCGTGCCCGCTCACCCAAGAGGGTGGGCGTCTCCTGGCCCCAGGCACACCATCCCCTGCCCCAGTCAGATATGCTGAACTCATGGAGGAGGCTATTGACCTCCTGAGAACCATCTCTGAAGGGCAGACAACCATCGTGAATGCCATCCAGGGGCTAACATCCCAGACGCAGCAATGCAATGCATACCTGGAAGGCATTCACAGTGCCATGTCTGGCCTACAGAGATCTTTTCAGGCTCTGGCCTCCTCTTTGATGGCAGCCAGTGTCCCTGGTCTTTCCGTCCCCCCTCCCAACAACTTTACCCCTTCCAGCAACCCACTCCCTTCACCCATCCCAACTACACATGCAGACAGCCATGCACCCAGATCAACACACAGGAAGCACACAGAGAAACACAAGCACCACACTTCCCACCACAGGCAGGCACACACCTAACATACCAAAGCACACACATAACATCTACCTCCCCCACTGTGTCAACCTCCCCCGCCTCCCTGTCTGTCACCTCACCATGCACAACCCCATGCACTGCACCCTCAGTCACTGCTGGTGCCCCCATTCTTGCAGTCACCACAACAGATAACATCCAGTCATGCACCCCAGACACCACACCTTCACTCACCACAACTACATTCACAGACACTTGCAGCACACTCACCAGACCTGCAGACACCCACACAACATAATATACACTGGCAGTATGTCTTCTCCCATTGTGCCCACTCCCCCTCCTCCCAAAACACTCAAACGCTCACACTCATCCACACCACACACATCCACCATACATAAGGAGACTAAACAGGCACCTGTATCCATGTCCAGCACACCTACACCTCATACCACCACTCCCTCAACCTCCACTCCCAGTCCTGGCTCCAAAGCCCCTCCAACTGCACCTAAGAAGCTTTTCCTGTCCTGTGTTGACCTGTTTGAACCCACTGCCCCACCCTGTCTTGTCCTTAAACGTTCCCATGCCCTTGCCCAGTCTACTACTTTCTCTTCAAAGTCCTCAACAATCCGCTCTTCCCATTCCCGAGCCCCTTCCCCAGGGAGGAAGAAGCCTCGTGTTGCCCCAGGTCCCTCTGCCACCCCCGGTCCAGGCCCACTGCCCCTCCTTCCAAGGGCAAACCCAAACCCTCTCCACCTCCACCTCCTGAACCTAAGCCCAAGAACCCCCCCTTCAAAACATGACTCACCACCCCCTGCCCCTGATCCCTCAGGTGCCTGGCTGCCCCATAGAAGCCCCTTCTCAGTGGAGTTTCCTTTGCCATCATAGGAGTCAAGTGTAGCCTATGTTTGCCCCTCCAGGACTTGTACATATGGACTGGCCTATGGCCTTGTTTGTACATTTGTTTTTAATCCAGTTGAAGTAAATTGTACTGCCCAGCACTCCTGTTGGCACAATATTGAGCCGTTGTGCAGCGTTTCAATGTGGAGGTGTGGTGTGCACAGGTGTGTGCATTGGTGCAGGTATTTGTTGGCTTATGTCTGGTAAGTACATCTTGTTATGGTATGTATGGCTTGGGATGGTGGGAGGGGTTGGGAGTGGGTTGCGGTCTGGGTGGGTGTGTAACTGTGCCCTTTCCTCCCATGTCTACTAGGCTGCGGTACTTACCATTGTCGTCGGTCATGGTCATCGAGAAATATGTCAAGGAGAAGCATCAGGATTATTTCCAACTCTCACTCCATGTCGGTGTCGGTGTGTTCTGTGTGCCTCTGGTGAGTGTTTTCCTTTATATGGGTTGTTTCCGCCAAGCTTTGCGTGGCGGTGGTTCCCGCCCCGGAACTGATGGCAGTGTGGTGTTTTATTATTTGGTGGGCGGCTAGGGCCTTCCCGCTGGGCTGAGGATGGCCTCCCCCATTGTCGGCGGGACTACCAAAATGGCGGTGGGTGGATGGCCCACTGCCTGCTTCTCATGTGGTTCATTATTTGGCTGTCCGGACCGCCAGCATGTTGGCGGTAGTTACCGCCACCACCGGCAGTGTGGTGTTTACCGCCATGTTCAGAATGACCACCATAGTCTGATTAACGTGAAAATCCAAAATAACCTTAGGGAGGAACTTCGGATGAATTCTCATAACCACTTTGTTGGAGTGGGAGACTGTATATGGTTCATGAGAACAGAGCGCCTGGATTTTGCTAACACTGCGAGCTGATGTTATTGCTACAAGAAAAGCTATTTTCCCGGAAAGGTGTTGCAGGGATGCTTTGTGAATAGGCTCAAAAGGATCATGTATTAGACAAGAGAGTACAATATTTAGCTCCCGGGTAGGAGACAGACACCTAAAGGGAGGGAAAACCTTTTTGAAACCTTCTAGAAAATCCTCGATGACTGGGATTTTGAAAAAAAGAGGTTTGTGAAGGACTTTTCTGTAAGCAGTAAGGGCTGCCAGGTGAATCTTTATGGATGAGTATTGCAAGCCAGATGTTGCCAGACGGTGTAAGTATGGCAGCACAACATCCTTCTGGCAAGGAGTGGAGTCCACTTTCTTGGAGGAACACCACATGCGGAATCTTTTCCATTTGAAGGCATATGCGGTACGGGTGGAAGGCCGCTTAGCCTCTTTGAGGATGTCTATGCATTCCTTTGACAGATTCAATTGTCCATACCGTGCTATCTCAGGAGCCATGCCACCAAACTCAAGGAGGAGAGATTGGGGTGTAGTATCTGACCTTCGAACTTTGTCAGGTGGCCTATCCTGCATGGCAGCCTGAGATGTTGACGGATGCACCGGTGAAGGAGGTACGTGAACCACCACTGACGTGGCCACTCTGGGGTTATTAAGAAGTTCTTGGTTCTCGAGTAAGACACCTTGATGAGAACTGCTGGTGTTAGGGGAATTGGTAGAAAGGCGTAAAGAAATCTGCTGGACCAGTTGATCCATAAGACATTTCCCATTGTCCCTGGTTGGTAGTACCTTGAGGTGAAGCATCAGCATGTTTTGTTTTCTGTGGTGGCAAACAAGTCGATAGAAGGTGTGCCCCACAGGTGAAATAAGTTGTAAACATCATCGTCGTGCAGGAACCACTCATGATTTTCTTACAGAATCCTGCTGAGAGAGTCTGCTTGAGCATTTTGCACACCTGGAAGATGTGCAGCGGTGATTGCTAGATACTTTCATACTGGCCAGGCTTCGTGTGATAGAGGTCTGGCCTTCGTCCCTCCCTGCTTGTTGAGGTAGTACATTGTGGTCGTATTGTCCTTCTGGACAAGCAGGAAGTTGGATTTGAACAACAGGTGAAAGGCTTTTAGCGCTATATGGACTGCGCGTAAATCCAGAAGGTTGATATGGTATGTGGACTTCCTCTTTGACCATGTGCACTGAATTTGGAGGTGGTCCATATGAGCTCCCTAGCCTAGTAGTGAGACGTCCGTCACTATTGTTTGAGGAGGAACCTCCTGATGAAAAGACATACCCCGAAGCAGGTTGTTTGGGGAGCACCACCATTTCAGTGACAGCTTTGCATGACGAGATAGTGTTATCCTGTCCTCCCAATTCCCCGTCAGCTGGTCCCACTGGTCCTCTAGACATTCCTGTAAAGGTCTCATGTGGAGACGACCATTTTGTGTGAGTAAGATGCAAGATGCCATTGAGCGTAGGAGAGAGGATATTGTTCTCACTGTTGGGCAGCAAGCTATCATGAGAGAGTGACAATTCCGAAAGATTGATAAACATCTCTCCTCCGAAGGATACACGCTTTCCTGCAATTTGTCGATGGTCACTCCCAGGTAGTGCAATGTGTGAACTGGAACTGGATTTGACTTACTGAGGTTTACCTGGAGGCCTAATCTTTAGAGAAGACTACAAGTCCAGTTGAAGTGAAAGTGAGCTTCTTGAGATGTGGATGCCTTGATCAGCCAACCGTCTATGTAGGGGTAGATTAATATTTTGTGCCTCCTCAGATGGACAGACACCACTGCCATCCACTTTGAGAATGTTCTGTGTGCTGACTTGAGACTAAACGGAAGGACTTTGTACTCGTAGTGGTCTTGACCTACTATGAACTTGTGATACTTTCTGGCAATTGGAACATGAAAATATGCGTCTTGAAGGTTGATGGAATAGAGCCAAACCCCTCGTGTAACTGGGGATAAATTTGGTGTAATGACAGCATCCAGAACTTTTCTTGCCGAACCCACTTGTTAGCTGATTTGAGGTATGAATTCGTTCTTGCCTCTCTTTTTCACCAGGAAGTACCTGGAGTAAATGCCTGTTTGTTCCTCGTTGGTGATGAGGGACAGGTTCCACCATTTGTTTTTGAAAGAGGATGATGAGCTCTGACCCTCATAGAGGGAAAGCTGGACGGTCTCTGAGGGTTGGATGGTGGAGGACTGGTGAATCTGAAACAATATCCAGTTTGCACAGTATTCAGAACCCAGGAGTCTTTTGTTATTTTTTGCCACTCTGCCAAATGTGATGATATGCCTACCACCACTGGAGTGGGTAACAGAAGAGGGGGAAGTAATGACTCAAGGTTTAGAAGTGGATGATTGTTTTCCACGTTGAGTGGTCTGCTGTGTGGATCTACCCCAGGCTTGTTTCCTCTGGTACTGGTGGTAAAGGTGCTGTTACTTTTGCTGGGAGCCACTTTGGTGCTGTCCCCACTGATGAGTTTGAACCCTCTGGGTATAGTACCTCCTATGGTAGGGTTGGAAAGATTTACATTGATCTCTGGATTTTTCCAGGCTGGCAGCTTTCAAGGTCTCCATCTCAGCCTTCATCCCTGTCATCTCATCATCAGTATGATTTCCTAAAAGAGTTGTGCCAGAGAATGGAAGATTTAAAATCTGCTGAGCCTCTGGTTTTAGAGAGGTAGGACAAAGCCATGCACGTCTTTGGAGAGCGACCCCATGGCAGTATTTGTGTGCTGCAAGGAGTGAGGAGTCAGCCGCGGCACTAATTATCTGGTTTGATACAAGCAAACCCTCATTAAGGATTTCCAGGCATACCTCTCTTTTATCTCTTGGGAGATGGTCCACTTTTTGTTACCTTGGAGCCCCATAATGCCTTGTGATACCTGCCTAACAGGGCCATAGCGCTTGCAGCCTTCATTGAGAGTGCTGCTGTAGTGCAGATTTTTAACCCAAATGAGTCGATTTTTTGGCTTTCTTTATCAGGAGGTACTGTGGAAGTAGGAGTAGTAGCATGTTGTTTTTTGGCTGCCACTACTGTGACCGAATCAGTGTTAGATCTGTGTCATTGAAAGCCAGATCTTGTTCTGGAGGGCAGTACTTCTTCTGAAGCCTGGAAGGGGCTGGCTTGACCGAGGCTGGCATTAAAAACAAGGCTGGCTCTAACAAGCCTGGTACTAAGTGTAACAGAGGTCTGGATGTGTTGTAAGGTCTCAAAGATGACTGAAGTCGGCGGTGATGGAGTCTACATCAGGATATTTAATTTTGCAGCTCCTCTCACCAGGATGACTTGAAATGCAGTAATGTCACCCACAGGTGATATACGTAGCGGTGGGGAGTCTGACAATGTCGGAGAGTAGTGGAGGAAGAGGTGTCAAGGGTGTGCCTTGAACAATTTCTCCTGGAACAGTGGCGATGACGCGAATGCGTAGTTGAACGAGATGAGCATCTTGGACTGTGGTGATGTCTGGAACAATGGCGGGATCTAGAACAAGTTGTGAACCTCTGAACTACTGGTGCTGGAGGAGGAGGCACACTTGAAGGTGGTGGAGGAGGCGGAGTCAGTTGAGGAGATGGTCCTGGCATCGGAGAGCCATGTGCTGCTGTTTAGGGGGAGTACGTTCTTGAATACTCAAGGTCTGGAGAAGTATAGATGCGCCTTCTCTTCCGTCTTACCTCCTGGAGTCTTGAGGAGGCTGTAAAGCTCCTTAACGTGGAACGTTCTCTCTGCTTCGATGTCGCCCTGCTTGTTGAAGGTGATAAATACCGACGCCTCAACGGCCGGTATCGATCTTGACGTCGATATTCTAGGGTGTCTTGAGGGTGACCTGGTTGACTACCTGTGTCACAGTGGCATCGGACTCCACGTCGATATAGGTCTTGTTGGTCTCGGCGTCGATGTCCCATGTCTTGATGGCGAATGATGTTATTTTCTCAACAGCGAGTCATGGATGGGCGGTGAACATGTAGGGGCCGTACCACTCCTCGACGTCGATCAGGACCTTCACCGTTTTCCAGCTGTTTTTTTGTCTGGGACGCTCACCAGATACAGATGAAAGAACTCTGGTAGAGGTATTAGCCTCTCCTCACTCTGAGGTCCCTAAGACAGACTGCACCTAGTGTCTTCTCCCTCCCCTGTTCTATGGAGGTGAATCTTTTCTGTCTTTGAGGGTGCGTCCGGAGAAGGTACTGCAATGTTGACACGATGAAGGAACATGTGTGTCTGGTAGACAGAGAATGCACACCTTGAGAGGGTCTGTCTTGGCCTTCTCCCACAGAATGGACAATTATCAATAAGAGAAGGCATTTTTCAGCTAAAAAACCTTTACGTTCTGTCAGGAAAAGAAAGAAAATACTTGGTAAAGACCGAAAACGTTGAATACAACAGATGTCACAGAATTACAGAATTAATATTTGAGGAAAAAAGCCAAATTTTGGTCGTGCTCAATGCTCCAGGGTCCTGTCAGCAGGAGCCGGAAAAAAGAACTGAAGCAAAGGCAAAGACTCTATTTTCACTCATTAATGGCACGCTAGGGCTATACACTGTCATGGGTTGCTTCATCTCTCTGTTACTGCAAAAAAGAGTTTGTGAAAGACATTTATGTTGTTTTTAATAAAACCACCATCAAATTAGATACATATACAATCTTCTGGCCCCTTTTTGAATTAAAGATGAAGATTTGGGCCATTGTAGTCTATATCCCTATAGGCTGCACAATACTTTTCTCTCTTAAATGACTCTGCATGCCTTCCAGAAGAAAGGCAAACATCTCCACTTAAGAGGATATATTATGAGGAAGGGGTGAGGGGACACCGCACATAGGGACTATTCAGTGCTTATGACTATAAATGGAAATCCCCTGTGAGAGAAGTACTCGTTTGTCTAACCAAGAGTTGGGTTTCCATAAGGTATGAGGTGCATCAGTTTGGGCAATGATAGTAATTTGTAATACTGGGACCATGACAGAGCTGGCAAATGCCATGTTTTGGGGGTGGGAGTGCTTGGTAGATGAGGAAAATGGGCTTGAGAATGTTGAAGATAGTGAGCAGCAAACAAGTAATGATTCACATTCTAAAACTGAGCATTCTTCAATGCTGGAGGCTGGTGAAGTGATTTGAAAGTCATTGTTAGACCCTCCTTTTCAGTGTTGGATTGCTATAGTCTGCCAGGTATCAATAAGTGACAGCCTCATAACAGCATAGTTTTAAGGTTATATCCAAACCTGTTTTTCCAAGATTTCCAAGTGGTGATGTGTTAGCTAGTCACAGAGGTGTAACTAAACTTGAGGGGGCACCCTGCAAACTACCTTGAGGGGGCCCCCCCTCCTGCCTGGACCCAGTCAGAGGCCTGTCGCCCGTGCACACTGTACTGTGCAGAGGGAGCACTCTAGAGCTCAGGGTACCCCGCACCACGGGGGCCACAGGGGCCTTTGTTATGCAACTGGCTGGTCATACATATGTATTCTGTATTTGCTTAGTGTTGGAAGTATTTATAGGATAGTTGGTTTGAGAGAAGAATACACCTTGGTCCCTTGGTATATTCACCGTAAGTTTACAGTAGATTTGATTTTGCATGATCATTCATGTTTTCTTTGTAGAGGACGTTTTTAATATGCATTGTTTCGTAAGCAGTACTTCTTTTTGATCTTTCACACGGGTGTCACGCTGTGATTAGTTTCTTATTAAGGGAGGTTTTTAATCATGCAGTGGGTTTTATTTGGGGTCATACTATTTAGTTTGAATTAGAGGATTAGGAATATTGTTTATGTATGTAGAGTATATAGGCGGCAACGTGTTTATAGTCGCAGGGTATTTGCCCAGTATAAAACATCACTTTGTTATCGAGTGGTTATTAGGTATTGAAAATAAGCATTCTTATGGGACCTTTTTAAATGTTTTACAGTTACCCCTGACGAAGGGATTATTTCCGGAGTGCATTGGGTGCATAAGATTAAGGATGAAATCTGTACAGTTACAAATTGAAGCTTTGTACAGCGTTTTTAGGTCGAGCGCACAAGCTCGCTGACCTGATGTAATCTATCTGTGGGCTTTTAACCACGCTCAGCGCACGCCCATCACTATCACTCATTCATGGGCTTGCTTGTGAAAAATCCTTTGTTATTATAGGTAAGTGCTTTAAGTTTGTCCCTACTAGGGGTGATTTTGTTACCACCTTGGTCATTAACCCTGTTAAATGGATGATTGCACGATTGCGAGCAAACTTCTTTCTCCTTTTGTGTCTCTCCTTTGCTCTCATGCTCATGGCGTCCGTGGCGCTTTGAATCGGCTCGCTTATGTCAACAGTTTTACTTTTCATTTTCAATTTAAGTGGCAAGAAAAGTCCAGTTAGGAGCTTACAAAGTTAACAGCTCTAACTCGATCAAACACGGAACCCATTGCATTGCAAATGCTTGTTGTGGACTGTGTTCGATGGAACCATCAAGCCGTAAATAAAACGCAGAAGATTTGAATATCAACATCTCAATTGTAAGTTGAACCGGTTAAAAATGGACAGAAGTGATTGAAGACAAGTTTGTTTTAAAACTGAGAAAAATAAGAATTAAATTGATGACTATGTTATTGGTATTTCATTGGCCTACAGACCCATCTACATGCTGTGCACCTTGAAGACTAGTGACCCCCAGTCACCAGTTTGCGTCACAACATTGCTATAGACTGCCAGGTATCAATAAGGACAGCCTCATAACGGCATAGTTTTAAAATTGTATCCAAACCCGTTTTCAGTTATTAAGAGGATTTCAAGTGGTGATGGGCTAGCTAGTCATGCATAAGTATTCTGTGTTTGCTTAGTGTTCTAGGATTAGTATTATATATAGCATAGCTGGTTTGAAAGAGGAATATACCCTGGCTAGTTAAATAATAATTACTGAAGTTCTTGTTAATGGGGTGGTGTAATACACAATTGTGTTTTTTGTGTCAGTGATTGGGTTGTTGGTGGTTCCTCAGGTGGTTCCTCAAGTGATTCCAGAGTGTGGATGCTTTTGCCAGTTCTACCAAAATCCATAATATTATACCAATACGATATTAGGATTTAGAGTTTATATTGTATAAGAGGTATGAAGGTCTCCGTTATGTTCACTTTTGTTGTTTTATCTTGCCTGTTGGCAGACAGGCGTGAGCAGTTGTTGGGGATGCTGTGAGATTAAATGCTGCAAATATGAAGCAGTCTGCTGGCTCTTTAGATGGTTTCTCCATTGATAGCTGAAATGTTGGATGCCAAGATGATATTGGCAAATTGTCTTGAAAGAGTAGGCCCCTAAGGACCTCATTTGCATCTCATCTTCCTTGAGACTTCATCTCCATCTCCATTCTAGCACCCCCCTCACTTCCACACCCAACATCGTCACTGCAATACCTAAAGGATACAAGATCAGCCACTGAGACTGAATCAACAACCATTATAGACAAGGAATCCATCCAATGCACCACCACATATGACATCACCCCATTACGGCAATCCCCGAAAGATACAAGATCACCCACCAAGACTGCATCAAAAACCATCATACACAAGGAATCCATCCAATGCACCACCACAAATGGCGACATCACCCCAGCCATGGAACACCTCAACTTCTGACAGCAAAATCACCATCAGGGACACCCTCTCCTACTGTCCTCCAGGACCTTGACAAGCCTTCGGCAACTTCATCAATGTCTTCATTGCCCCCCTCTCCATAAACTCCAAAAGTTACTGTAGCCGGCTATCCGGCGATGCAGCTCCCATGTCGGAATGGCGATGTTCGCGCGGCCGCGCAAACATCGTCTCTGGTTGCCTTGACGACCGGGAGGCCGGCGTCAGCAACGCCCACCCGGATTTCCGGGCTCAGGAACTTGTTAAAACAGAAGACGGACAAAACGAGGCGCGCAACGGTGACGAGCGAGGACGCTGGACCACGGATCGAGACCCCGAAAAGAACATACAGGAGCAGCCCAGGGCGGAACCAGAGAATCCTGACAGCGTCAAGGACGCGGGAGGCCGGAGAAATGAGGAACCGAGTGAGGACGCGCCAAAACCCTGCCACGTCCCAGGAGGGGCGTGGCTCTCCAAGGTACGGTCCCTTCTGAGGAACAGACAATTGTTTCACCTGGGGAGGGACGATAGGAGGGAGGAGGGCAGAGGAAGGGGTAAGGGAATTGAGGAGGAGGAGGACAAGGGGAACGGGCAGAGAGTCGAGGCACCAGAGAACAATTAAAATAAAAAGACAGCACTGTTGGCAATCAAAACAACACAGAGGGGGTCATTCCGCGGGGACGGAGGAAGCACTGCCAACAGGCTGCCAGTGCTTCAGGGGCAATTCTGACCGCGGAGGTAAAGCCACGGTCAGAAAAGGGGAACCGGCGGTTTCCCGCCGGTTTTCCCCTGCCCCAGAGAATCCTCCACGGCGGCGCTGCAAGCAGCGCCGCCATGGGGATTCCGACCCCCTTCCCGCCAGCCTGTTCCTGGCGGTTTACACCGCCAGGAAGAGGCTGGCAGGAACGGGTGTTGTGGGGCCCCTGGGGGCCCCTGCAGCGCCCATGCCACTGGCATGGGCCCTGCAGGGGCCCCCTAACAGGGCCCCATTCAGATTTTAAGTGTCTGCAAAGCAGACACTGAAAATCACGACGGGTGCCACTGCACCCGTCGCACACCAGCAACTCCGCCGGCTCCATTCGGAGCCGGCTTCATCGTTGCTGGGGCTTTCACGCTGGGCGGGCGGGCGGCCTTTTGGCGGTCGACCGCCCGCCCAGCGGGAAAGTCAGAATGACTGCCGCGGTCATTTGACCGCGGTGCGGTCTTCTGGCGGTCTCCGCCCGGCGGGCGGTGCCCGCCGCCCGCCGGGGTCGGAATGACCCCCAGAAACTGTCGCAATAACAAAAGTCTGATCCATCACCGAGGGTGACTACCCACACATTCTACCACTCATTACTTTCCACATACGCATCCGGGCTCTCTCTCTCTCTCTCTCTCTCTCTCTCTCTCTCTCTACCTTTGTCTCTCTCTCTCTCTCTCCCTCCTTTTTGTCCCTATCGTTCTATGCGCTTCCTGTAGTGAATAGCCACCCGACTTACCTTCCCTTACCTTCTTTTTCGGTACGTCGGGAGACAAAGCCGAGGATCTCCGCCAGTCAAGCAGGGAGCTGTGAAAAGGACAAAGAGAGAATCTGGACTGAGATAACACCAAGATACTGTAACACCAATAATAACTTGTAAATAAACACACCTTACCACTTACCTGAGTCTCTGAGTCCTTCTGTCACCGACCCACGTAACACTTACATTTTCCTCTCGATAAACTCCAACTACATTTTCCCCTGTGACCTCAACTTCCATCATGACAACAACAATGACGTGAACACTACCAATCCCCTCGACAGCATGAACAATATCTGACTCACCCAACTGCACGACGCAGGACACACGCTAGACCTCATCCCTCATCTTCACCTCCAATACTCACATCAGGTACAGCCAACCAAGGAACTCACCTGGACTGACCACTCCATACTACACTTTAACTTCACCATCTCACAGACCTCCACCCCTAGTCTGCGTACGCCCCTTAACCCAGCTGGAGCAAAGTCTCAAAGGACACATGGATCAATGCCCTCAACACCACCCACCCCTTCTCCTCCAACAACCTATACCAGAACTTCAGAAATTTCAAAAACTGGATCACCAACTGGGTTGACAGCATCACTCCTATCGGAAACACCCACAGAAGGTCTAACAAGAGGGCTAGCTGGTCCACTTAAGACCTCAGAACACCTAAATGACACTGTAAACTACTGGAAAAAAGATGGTGCACCAGCAAGGACATGACACACAAGACCACCTTCAAGACACCTTCAAGACATCGCTCAACCTCTACCACAGACAGCTGAGAGGAATGAAAAAAAGGCTTTAGCCTCATACATCGAACCAAGCTCCAATAACAGCAAAGAACTCTTCAATATCATCAAATAATTCTCTACCCATTCAGCTGCAACAAACAACACTATCCCTTCACAGGAACTCTGCAACAACCTTGCAAACCTCTTCCACAGCAAGATCACTAACATCTAATCTACCGAAAATTCAAACCCCAGCCCAAGGCCACTGACTTCTTCAAGCAACACAACTCCGCTACCACCATAGACATCCCACTAACCAAATGGAGCCAGTTCACTCCACAGGACATTGCCTCCATCATGAAGTTGGACAACTCAGGAGCCCAAGCTGACCCATTCCCTCACCACATCTTCTTCCTAGGTGGTCAGAATCAGCCACGTACTCTCCACCTTGTTCCAAACCTCAATTGCCACGCTCACCTTCCCCGAGGACTGGAAACACACAGAAGTCAACACCCTACTAAAGAAACCATTGTCAGACCCCAGCAAACTCAGCAACCACCGACTGATCTCCCCGCTCCTGGCCAAAGTATTAGATAAAAGCCATCAACCAACAACTCTCCTCACATCTGGAATGGACCCTCCTACTTGACTCCTCCCAATCCGGATTCCAAAGCAACAACAGCACAGAGACAGCCCTTATTGCAGCTACTGATGACATCCGAACCCTACTCAACTGAGGAGAGACTGTGACTCTGATTCTCCTAGACCTCTTGGCACCTTACGATATGGTCTCCCACCACACACTCTTTACAAAGCTTCACAAATTAGGCATTCAAGGAGCTGCCCTCAGATGGATCGTCTATTCCCTTAATAGAAGAACACATGTAAGTCTGTCTTCCCCCCTTCACCTCCGAACCCAAGGAAACCATCAGTGGAGTACCCCAAGGATCCTTTCTCAGCCCCACCCTCTTCAACACTTATATGACACCTCTGGCCTGCATCGCCAAAACGCACAAACTCAACATCATATCCTATGCCGACAACCCACAACTCATCCTCAACTGCATGACAGGTGTCGGCAACTGGATGAAGGTCAACTGGGTGAAATCTCAACACGAACAAAGCGAAGGTACTGATTTTTGGAATCAAAAGCTCCTCATGGGACCCATCCTGGTGACCCTCGGAACTTGGACCTATTCCTACCCCCACTCATCACGCTAGGATCCTAGGCTTCATTCTGGACAACAAGCTAACCATGGCGACTTAGGTCAACTCCATCTCTTACTCCTGCTTCTTCATCCTCCGAATGCTTCGCAAGATGTAAAAATGGCTACCCTAAAGCTCCAGACACACCATGACAAAGGCCCTCATCTCCAGCCGATGCAGAGGTTGCTGCTTCTACTACCTAGCAGCAAAGCCATGGAACAAGCTACCCCTTTTTCTAGAGTGATGAAAGTCCCTGAGATCTGGCTATTCAACTAATCCACTGTACCCTGCCAGCGCATGGATACCCTCATGGGTGACAGGGAGCGATCTACAAATCTAATGATTGATTGGGTGTGTAGACCGTACAAATAATAAATCAATGTCCAGCCAAATGCTTGCTTCAATAAGAAAAAAGTAGCATTTTATTTCTAACTCTACACATACAAAGAATACGACATTCACAATGCCCCGAGGTCAGGGCTCTAGTAGTTCTCAGGAAAATCTCTGTGCCATCCTCCTTCATGTATCCTTTTCAGGGCTATTCTCCATTCACCGGTGACTGGATTAGGAAATGTAAACTATTTGACTGTACTCAAGAGTTCACTGTTCACTCTTCAAGATTTCATTCAAAAGTGTCCACAGTGCTGCAGCACCTTCAGCAGTGAATCCCCCTGGGCCTCAAAGACCTGGTTTCAGTTTTACCTGCCCTGGCAGTATGGCAGGGTACAGCAGTGCAAGTGCCTTCTCCTTGGGCGCTCCCTCGTCCAAATCTTGAACAGCTAAGTCGGGCCGCTAGTGATGGATGCAGCAGCAACAGGTGGCAGAGGCTCTTCCTGTCGAGTAGCATTCCCATTGGTTTCCAGTGAACGGAGCTGCTCCCGCTTGGCAGATAGTAAAGATAAGCTCCTCTTCCCCTAACAAATCAGGATGGAGTTTTCCTACTCCTGACTGGAGCTCCTGTGAGGGTGCGATGTCCTCAAAGGTGTCCTGCGGTCCTTGGGAATACAATCAGATGCCTTTGGCAGGCTAGACCCGCTGGTCACATCAGTAATACTCTCGTCAAGGCCACGGCTAAAACATTTGGCCACAGTGATTCCAGCAGACCTCTTGGGCATATGGGGTTGCTGTGTTGCACATTTTCAGGTGCAGACTCTTTGTGTGTTCGCCCCAAACACAGCAGGCAAAAGTTTCTTGCTCTGGCCCAACTAAGTTCATCCATGGCCCCCTCTGGCACATGGGGTCACAACGGCGGGCAGCAAGGGCCTGGTGCTTCCTGCACGGTGCATTTCACATGCCTGAGGTCACAGCAGCTCTTTCATGGCATATGGAGATGTTGGAATCTTCCTGCACACATGCCACAACCCAATCAGTGCTCAGTTGTTCTCCTCACACCTCCTCAAGGGGCCCTCTCAGCAGGGCCCCCCACTGGACCTCGCTCCCTCCAACGCTGTCCTTTTCCTCACAAGCCACACTGATCTTGGCAAGCAGGCAGGTGATGGTGTTCCAGGCTCCATAGCAGATGATCCCAAAAGCTGATTATCCACAACATAATTCATGGGAGTGATCAGAGTTTACAACTGGATGTCAGCTACAGTAATATGTGCATCAAAGAGTTAATCCCAGACCCCAAGTCCTAACCTTTAGGATTCTTTTATCAGCACAATCTCCTTTCTTGAGATGTGGCCAGGCCCCTTCCTTGTGATCTATCACTGGATGAAAGAGCAGTATTTGAAATGCATGGGGTGTCTGTTCCCTCCAGAGTGTGTCTCCACCAAGGTCCCAGGAATGCCGCAACCCACAAATTCATCTGGGGGATTCCTCTCCTTCTCATGGCTTCACTAGAGTTCCCAAAATGGAACCCAGGGTCCTCCATTAAATGTACCATCTCAGTCACACTCACTCAGTGTACATTCATAGCACACTATTTGTTCAGCCGTAATACATCAATGCATTGTACCCTCACCCGTGCCCATGCAGCCAGCACACATACTCAATCTATGTGTAATGTTTAGCAATAAAGTTTCCCTATCTTAAATCAGGGCATGTTTATTTTAAAACACACACACACTGCCAGCACACACATACTAACTATGTGCGCTGCACAACTCTTCACCCTTCATGTACTGAACTTCATGTATGCACATATACACCCAGCACATGTACTGACCACACATTTACTGCACAGTGCTGCACTCTCCTTGTACTGTACCTTTTCCAGGCACATGTACAACTAACACAGTGTCACTGCTTTTGCGCTGCACAGCACTACACATCTACCTGATGTAGTCCAAGGGTGAGTTAAGAATACAGCAGCTTAACATGTAAAAAGGTGGAAGAGCCTGTAAGTATCACTCCAGTCACACAAGGTAAAAAAAAGTTCTGTTCACTACTACTGAGCCCTACATGGTAGGCTGCTACCATCGTATTCATGCTGCTTAAGTCCTGGTAAAGGCGGTAGCCTTACATCCTTACGAGGATAGCACTTTGGGCGACCCTCCCGGGCCAACAAGATCACAATCCATGAGACAGCGCTATGCTATGGCACACATGCATGACAATATTTTTGCATTAGGAATCCAGACAACAGTACAGCTGGGCACTCAGGGCAGGGATGCATGTCACTTACCATGCAGAGGACTTATCCGTCTCAACAATCACCACTAGGAAATCTGAATTGATCATCAAAATTTAAAATGACCAATCAAAACAACGACTCACCATCAGGTGCCTGTATTACTAAGCTGAACTCTAAATCCACTAATACAAAATAGGCATCACATACCTGTAGGAAGTTGGCTCTGTATGTGCTATTTCAAAGTAAGGAATAGCATGCACAGAGTCCAAGGGTTCCCCTTAGAGGTAAAATAGTGGTAAAAATAGATAATACTAATGCTCTATTTTGTGGTAGTGTGGTCGAGCAGTAGGCTTATCCAAGGAGTAGTGTTAAGCACTTGTTGTACATACACATAGACAATAAATGAGGTACACACACTCAGAGACAAATCCAGCCAATAGGTTTTTATATAGAAAAATATCTTTTCTTAGTTTATTTTAAGAACCACAGGTTCAAATCCTACATGTAATAGCTCATTCGAAAGGTATTGCAGGTAAGTACTTTAGGAACTTCAAATCATCAAAATTGCATGTATACTTTTCAAGTTATTCACAAATAGCTGTTTTAAAAGTGGACACTTAGTGCAATTTTCACAGTTCCTAGGGGAGGTAAGTATTTGTTAGTTTTACCAGGTAAGTAAGACACTTACAGGGTTCAGTTCTTGGTCCAAGGTAGCCCACCGTTGGGGGTTCAGAGCAACCCCAAAGTCACCACACCAGCAGCTCAGGGCCGGTCAGGTGCAGAGTTCAAAGTGGTGCCCAAAACACATAGGCTAGAATGGAGAGAAGGGGGTGCCCCGGTTCCGGTCTGCTTGCAGGTAAGTACCCGCGTCTTCGGAGGGCAGACCAGGGGGGTTTTGTAGGGCACCGGGGGGGGCACAAGCCCACACAGAAATTTCACCCTCAGCAGCGCGGGGGCGGCCGGGTGCAGTGTAGAAACAAGCGTCGGGTTTGTAATGGAAGTCAATGGGAGATCTAGGGATCTCTTCAGCGCTGCAGGCAGGCAAGGGGGGGGTTCCTCGGGGAAACCTCCACTTGGGCCAGGGAGAGGGACTCCTGGGGGTCACTCCTCCAGTGAAAGTCCGGTCCTTCAGGTCCTGGGGGCTGCGGGTGCAGGGTCTCTCCCAGGTGTCGGGACTTTGGATTCAAAGAGTCGCGGTCAGGGGAAGCCTCGGGATTCCCTCTGCAGGCGGCGCTGAGGGGGCTCAGGGGGGACAGGTTTTTGTACTCACAGTCTTAGAGTAGTCCTGGGGTCCCTCCTGAGGTGTTGGATCGCCACCAACCGAGTCGGGGTCGCCGGGTGCAGTGTTGCAAGTCTCACGCCTTTTGCGGGGAGCTTGCAGGGTTCTTTAAAGCTGCTGGAAACAAAGTTGCAGCTTTTCTTTGGAGCAGGTCCGCTGTCCTCGGGAGTTTCTTGTCTTTTCGAAGCAGGGGCAGTCCTCAGAGGATGTCGAGGTCGCTGGTCCCTTTGGAAGGCGTCGCTGGAGCAGGATCTTTGGAAGGCAGGAGACAGGCCGGTGAGTTTCTGGAGCCAAGGCAGTTGTCGTCTTCTGGTCTTCCTCTGCAGGGGTTTTTCAGCTAGGCAGTCCTTCTTCTTGTAGTTGCAGGAATCTAATTTTCTAGGGTTCAGGGTAGCCCTTAAATACTAAATTTAAGGGCGTGTTTAGGTCTGGGGGGTTAGTAGCCAATGGCTACTAGCCCTGAGGGTGGGTACACCCTCTTTGTGCCTCCTCCCAAGGGGAGGGGGTCACAATCCTAACCCTATTGGGGGAATCCTCCATCTGCAAGATGGAGGATTTCTAAAAGTTAGAGTCACTTCAGCTCAGGACACCTTAGGGGCTGTCCTGACTGGCCAGTGACTCCTCCTTGTTGCTTTCTTTGTTCCCTCCAGCCTTGCCGCCAAAAGTGGGGGCCGTGGCCGGAGGGGGCGGGCAACTCCACTAAGCTGGAGTGCCCTGCTGGGCTGTGACAAAGGGGTGAGCCTTTGAGGCTCACCGCCAGGTGTCACAGCTCCTACCTGGGGGAGGTGTTAGCATCTCCACCCAGTGCAGGCTTTGTTACTGGCCTCAGAGTGACAAAGGCACTCTCCCCATGGGGCCAGCAACATGTCTCTAGTGTGGCAGGCTGCTGGAACTAGTCAGCCTACACAGATAGTTGGTTAAGTTTCAGGGGGCACCTCTAAGGTGCCCTCTGTGGTGTATTTTACAATCAAATGTACACTGGCATCAGTGTGCATTTATTGTGCTGAGAAGTTTGATACCAAACTTCCCAGTTTTCAGTGTAGCCATTATGGTGCTGTGGAGTTCGTGTAAAACAGACTCCCAGACCATATACTCTTATGGCTACCCTGCACTTACAACGTCTAAGGTTTTGCTTAGACACTGTAGGGGCACAGTGCTCATGCACTGGTACCCTCACCTATGGTATAGTGCACCCTGCCTTAGGGCTGTAAGGCCTGCTAGAGGGGTGTCTTATCTATACTGCATAGGCAGTGAGAGGCTGGCATGGCACCCTGAGGGGAGTGCCATGTCGACTTACTAATTTTGTTCTCACTAGCACACACAGGCTTGTAAGCAGTGTGGCTGTGCTGAGTGAGGGGTCTCTAGGGTGGCATAATGCATGCTGCAGCCCTTAGAGACCTTCCCTGGCATCAGGGCCCTTGGTACCAGAGGTACCAGTTACAAGGGACTTATCTGGATGCCAGGGTGTGCCAATTGTGGGATCAATGGTACATTTTAGGTGAAAGAACACTGGTGCTGGGGCCTGGTTAGCAGGGTCCCAGCACACTTCTCAGTCAAGTCAGCATCAGTATCAGGCAAAAAGTGGGGGGTAACTGCAACAGGGAGCCATTTCTTTACACAAGCCCCCCCCCAGCCCACAGGCCAGGAGACTCAGCCAACGCTGGAAGAGTCTTCCTAGTCTGTCAGGCGAGGAAGAGTAGAGGAAATGGCTGGTTTGTTGCAGGGCCTACTCTGCCTTACATCCTCCTGTTCAGGTCATTCCCTCTGGGGAACTGACCCACTTCCACAGTGATAGGACCTAGTCTGAACTGCCTCTTGTCTGTGCTTTTTATGTCTTTACCCATTCTCTCTATTTTGAGGTCAGAGGTATCCACCTCTGCTAATCTTATCTTAGCCAGGGTCACCCCTAGCTTACCCAAAGAGGTTACCCAGAGCTGGAGTAACCCCACCATGACCAACAGGGTCAGGGGGCCTAACTTGTTATTTGGCATGGGGTCAGACCACCATGCCAAGGATAGTGCAGCCATAAAGGCTAACACCCAGCAGAGGCCACTGACAGCTGTCAGTGCCCAGAACCACACCTTTAGCTCTTCACCTACAAGGGAAGGGGCTAAGTTACAGGCTTCTTTGGGTTCAGGGCCTGTCTGCTGTATTAGAGTGGGGGGTTACCACATCTTGTAGTAAACACCCTTCTTCCACTCTTTCTTCTGTTAGCTGAGGAGCCACCCACTCAGGCTTAACAGTTGCCTGACTAGCCAGGACTTCTTGTGGGTCAGGTTGGACTTTATCAGAGCCATTTTTGGAGTTCTCCCCTACTGGAGCAGAATCTCCTTGGCTTGCTGGAACCTTGGCTAAAGGTTGTCCACCTTTCCTACTCTGTTTCCTTTTCTTTTTCTTCTGGGGCCTACTTGCATTTACTGCAGAGGCAGGCACTCCAGAATCCTTGGGAGAGGACTGGCCCTGGACCAGTTCATCTCTTAGGCTCTGACTAACCTCTGGGTAGTCATTTCCAAGGAGACAATCAAGGGGGAGGTCTGTACTGACTACCACCCTTCTCCAGCTAAAAGTTCCACCCACTTCTATGGGCACAAGAGCCACAGGCCTATTAGTGACCCTGTCTGGGCTAACTCTTACTCTGGCCATCTCACCTGGGATGTACTGGTTTGAGAGTACCAGCCTGTCATGCACAATAGTGTGACTGGCACAAGTGTCTCTCAGGGCAGTGGTTGGGATTCCATTCACCAGTAGGTGGTGGAAGTGTCTACTTCCCTCTGGAATCTCCAACTCACCTGTTGGGCCCTGTTTCCAGTTGAAGGCTATGAAGACCTCCTCATCTGAGGAGTCATCTCCCATGGCTACACTGGTTACCCCTGGAATTTTGTTCTGGGGTTTGTTTTTGGGACAAGAAGTGTCCTTGGTGTGGTGCCCAGACTGTTTACAGTTGTGGCACCATGCCTTAGTGGCATCCCAGTTCTTACCCTGGTACCCACCTTTGTATTGGGTTGTGTCTTGGGGCCCACCCACCTGTTCTGGTTTTTGGGGGCCTACAGAGGACTCTTTTTCTTTGTTTCTAGGGTCACCCACTTTCTCCTGGGGAGTTTTTGTAACCCCTTTCTTTTGGTCACCCCCAGTGGAAGTTTTGGTTACCCTAGTCTTGACCCAGTGGTCTGCCTTCTTTCCCAATTCTTGGGGAGAAATTGGACCTAGGTCTACCAGATACTGATGCAACTTTTCATTGAAGCAGTTACTTAAAATGTGCTCTTTCATAAACAAATTATAAAGCCCAACATAGTCACACACTTCATTTCCAGTTAACCAACCATCTAGTGTTTTTACTGAGTAGTCTACAAAATCAACCCAGGTCTGGCTCGAGGATTTTTGAGCCCCCCTGAATCTAATTCTATACTCCTCAGTGGAGAATCCAAAGCCCTCAATCAGGGTACCCTTCATGAGGTCATAAGATTCTGCATCTTTTCCAGAGAGTGTGAGGAGTCTATCCCTACACTTTCCAGTGAACATTTCCCAAAGGAGAGCACCCCAGTGAGATCTGTTTACTTTTCTGGTTACACAAGCCCTCTCAAAAGCTGTGAACCATTTGGTGATGTCATCACCATCTTCATATTTTGTTACAATCCCTTTGGGGATTTTTAGGATGTCAGGAGAATCTCTGACCCTATTTAAGTTGCTGCCACCATCGATGGGACCTAGGCCCATCTCTTTTCTTTCCCTTTCTATGGCTAGGAGCTGCTTTTCCAAAGCCAATCTTTTGACCATCCTGGCTAACAGGGGGTCATCTTCACTGGAGTTATCCTCAGTGATTTCAGAGGTGTTGGTCTCTCCTGTGAGGGAACCAGCATCTCTGACTATTATTTTTGGAGTCAGGGTTTGAGGGACCCTGTTCTCCCTAGATAGGACTGGTAGGGGGGAATTTTCCTCCTGGTCACTATCCTCTTCCTCTGAGTTGCCACCCTCAGAGGGGTTGGCCTTTTCAAACTCTGCCAAAAGCTCCTGGAGCTGTATTTTGGTAGGTTTGGGGCCCATTGTTATTTTCTTTATTTTACAGAGTGACCTTAGCTCCCTCATCTTAAGATGGAGGTAAGGTGTGGTGTCGAGTTCCACCACAGTCACATCTGTGCTAGACATTTTGCTTCTAAAAGTTGGAATACTTTTTAAGAATCTACAACTGGTTCTAGAATCTAATTCAAACTTTTACAAACTTTTAAACTCTAAAAGAAATGCTAAACAGGATCTAACACAAGGCCCTAGCAGGTCTTTTAAGAATTTAGAAAACTTTTCAAATTGCAAAAATCAATTTCTAATGACAATTTTGGAATTTGTCGTGTGATCAGGTATTGGCTGAGTAGTCCAGCAAATGCAAAGTCTTGTACCCCACCGCTGATCCACCAATGTAGGAAGTTGGCTCTGTATGTGCTATTTCAAAGTAAGGAATAGCATGCACAGAGTCCAAGGGTTCCCCTTAGAGGTAAAATAGTGGTAAAAATAGATAATACTAATGCTCTATTTTGTGGTAGTGTGGTCGAGCAGTAGGCTTATCCAAGGAGTAGTGTTAAGCACTTGTTGTACATACACATAGACAATAAATGAGGTACACACACTCAGAGACAAATCCAGCCAATAGGTTTTTATATAGAAAAATATCTTTTCTTAGTTTATTTTAAGAACCACAGGTTCAAATCCTACATGTAATAGCTCATTCGAAAGGTATTGCAGGTAAGTACTTTAGGAACTTCAAATCATCAAAATTGCATGTATACTTTTCAAGTTATTCACAAATAGCTGTTTTAAAAGTGGACACAGTGCAATTTTCACAGTTCCTAGGGGAGGTAAGTATTTGTTAGTTTTACCAGGTAAGTAAGACACTTACAGGGTTCAGTTCTTGGTCCAAGGTAGCCCACCGTTGGGGGTTCAGAGCAACCCCAAAGTCACCACACCAGCAGCTCAGGGCCGGTCAGGTGCAGAGTTCAAAGTGGTGCCCAAAACACATAGGCTAGAATGGAGAGAAGGGGGTGCCCCGGTTCCGGTCTGCTTGCAGGTAAGTACCCGCGTCTTCGGAGGGCAGACCAGGGGGGTTTTGTAGGGCACCGGGGGGGGCACAAGCCCACACAGAAATTTCACCCTCAGCAGCGCGGGGGCGGCCGGGTGCAGTGTAGAAACAAGCGTCGGGTTTGTAATGGAAGTCAATGGGAGATCTAGGGATCTCTTCAGCGCTGCAGGCAGGCAAGGGGGGGGTTCCTCGGGGAAACCTCCACTTGGGCCAGGGAGAGGGACTCCTGGGGGTCACTCCTCCAGTGAAAGTCCGGTCCTTCAGGTCCTGGGGGCTGCGGGTGCAGGGTCTCTCCCAGGTGTCGGGACTTTGGATTCAAAGAGTCGCGGTCAGGGGAAGCCTCGGGATTCCCTCTGCAGGCGGCGCTGAGGGGGCTCAGGGGGGACAGGTTTTTGTACTCACAGTCTTAGAGTAGTCCTGGGGTCCCTCCTGAGGTGTTGGATCGCCACCAACCGAGTCGGGGTCGCCGGGTGCAGTGTTGCAAGTCTCACGCCTTTTGCGGGGAGCTTGCAGGGTTCTTTAAAGCTGCTGGAAACAAAGTTGCAGCTTTTCTTTGGAGCAGGTCCGCTGTCCTCGGGAGTTTCTTGTCTTTTCGAAGCAGGGGCAGTCCTCAGAGGATGTCGAGGTCGCTGGTCCCTTTGGAAGGCGTCGCTGGAGCAGGATCTTTGGAAGGCAGGAGACAGGCCGGTGAGTTTCTGGAGCCAAGGCAGTTGTCGTCTTCTGGTCTTCCTCTGCAGGGGTTTTTCAGCTAGGCAGTCCTTCTTCTTGTAGTTGCAGGAATCTAATTTTCTAGGGTTCAGGGTAGCCCTTAAATACTAAATTTAAGGGCGTGTTTAGGTCTGGGGGGTTAGTAGCCAATGGCTACTAGCCCTGAGGGTGGGTACACCCTCTTTGTGCCTCCTCCCAAGGGGAGGGGGTCACAATCCTAACCCTATTGGGGGAATCCTCCATCTGCAAGATGGAGGATTTCTAAAAGTTAGAGTCACTTCAGCTCAGGACACCTTAGGGGCTGTCCTGACTGGCCAGTGACTCCTCCTTGTTGCTTTCTTTGTTCCCTCCAGCCTTGCCGCCAAAAGTGGGGGCCGTGGCCGGAGGGGGCGGGCAACTCCACTAAGCTGGAGTGCCCTGCTGGGCTGTGACAAAGGGGTGAGCCTTTGAGGCTCACCGCCAGGTGTCACAGCTCCTACCTGGGGGAGGTGTTAGCATCTCCACCCAGTGCAGGCTTTGTTACTGGCCTCAGAGTGACAAAGGCACTCTCCCCATGGGGCCAGCAACATGTCTCTAGTGTGGCAGGCTGCTGGAACTAGTCAGCCTACACAGATAGTTGGTTAAGTTTCAGGGGGCACCTCTAAGGTGCCCTCTGTGGTGTATTTTACAATCAAATGTACACTGGCATCAGTGTGCATTTATTGTGCTGAGAAGTTTGATACCAAACTTCCCAGTTTTCAGTGTAGCCATTATGGTGCTGTGGAGTTCGTGTAAAACAGACTCCCAGACCATATACTCTTATGGCTACCCTGCACTTACAACGTCTAAGGTTTTGCTTAGACACTGTAGGGGCACAGTGCTCATGCACTGGTACCCTCACCTATGGTATAGTGCACCCTGCCTTAGGGCTGTAAGGCCTGCTAGAGGGGTGTCTTATCTATACTGCATAGGCAGTGAGAGGCTGGCATGGCACCCTGAGGGGAGTGCCATGTCGACTTACTAATTTTGTTCTCACTAGCACACACAGGCTTGTAAGCAGTGTGGCTGTGCTGAGTGAGGGGTCTCTAGGGTGGCATAATGCATGCTGCAGCCCTTAGAGACCTTCCCTGGCATCAGGGCCCTTGGTACCAGAGGTACCAGTTACAAGGGACTTATCTGGATGCCAGGGTGTGCCAATTGTGGGATCAATGGTACATTTTAGGTGAAAGAACACTGGTGCTGGGGCCTGGTTAGCAGGGTCCCAGCACACTTCTCAGTCAAGTCAGCATCAGTATCAGGCAAAAAGTGGGGGGTAACTGCAACAGGGAGCCATTTCTTTACACACCTAGATGTAATGTCTGGAAATTAGTATATTTCAGAAATTTAGCCTCTCAATTGCCCTGAGAAGTCCTGAGCCACACTGACAGAACTGTAACGAAATTATGTAAAGATGATTAAATGAAACAGTTTCAAGAAGCCACAATATTTTCAGATAACAACATAGTTCAATTGAAAAGTGTTTTATTATAAAAGTACTTACAAATTCCAATTAAAGCATAACCTGATGCCTGTGCCTTTCTCACACCCACCCAGTAAACTAACCAACCCCTTCTAAGCCTATTCCGTAACTGTAAAAGGTACTACATAAATTATGTACGCCAAAACATCCTCCACATTATGAATGTATATTTCTTTCCATTAAGTCAATTACTGCATTTAAAAGAATCATTTCTAATACAGTATCTACCAGAAAGAGAAAAATAAATTATACAAAATTCCCAATATATGGGACTAGCTGCTGTGAAAGAAGAAAAAAATATAGACTTATAGATTTGAACCAATGTTCAAACATTAGCAATAGATTCTCCATTTTGAATTGCGCTTTTAGAATAGTTTTCAAAGACATACTCACATTTCTGTGAAAAAGGCCACTTAAGATAAGATGCAAAGCTTTAGGCTTGCTGAATTCATTATAAAATGCAAGTGCAAGAACGTAGGCACACAAGGCCATCTTTTCTCAACTCTGTGTATGCTTTGTAACCCTAAACTCTGTGAAACCTGAGAAAATAATTAGCTAATTTGCAATGGACATCCTGCCAGAACACTCACTTGTGAGAATAGGATTTTTAGTTAAGATAAAAGTGACGTATTCGAAAATTGTATCTTTTTACACCATGTAACCAGAATGTGACCTTTAGGGAGGCTTGGTTGTTACATATAAAATGCAATTTGCCCCCAAACAGTGGTCTTGAAACTGAGATAACAGACTAGTATAGGCCCCCTTGAGATGTCGCTGTTATAATTTACTCTACTGATAAGCTTGTTTTCCTTTAAAATATAAATATTTTTCTGTCAATTGTAGGCCTTGCAGCTGCTCGTATGTGATGAAATAGTGCTTGTAATGCAAACCAATGAATGTTGAAACCTATAAAGGGTTCCTCCCAACTTGAGAAGAGTGAAGTGCCCCACAGTGTGTCACTGTGGCGATCATTATGAACATGGCAGTAAACACCGCTGAACCGCCGTGGCTATGGTGAACAGAAGACCGCCATTGGCGGTGAACAGAAACCTGCCATAAAATGAACCAAAAATCTAATTCCGACAAAAATCACCAGTCCACCAGTCTCCACTAGGACCTTGTCGGTGGAAATGCTGGACCTCCCACCCCACCACCGCCGAGCACACCCACACCTCCCCCTCCAAATAATGATGCACAAATCACCTTGGCGGTCAGTGGAGGCCGAACGACCACTGGCGGTGCAGACCGCCACAGGCGGCAGGTGGACCCAACATTAAGAAGTGCACACACTGGGTAAGTTAGAAACCCACACACCTGAAAACACATCCACAACACCATAAAACACTCACAGACACGCCCCACAATCCTTTGCAACGAAAGTAGGCCAGCGTAGACAGAGAGCACCTGATGCAGACACCGAACGCCACAATCCACGATACTTACACCCAACCACACAAGAGCACCCTCACCGAGATCCACAACAGACACCAGTCACTACACTCACCATGGCACCCTCCAAACACCCACACTTCACAGAAAGTGAGCTAAGGACCATTGTGGACGAGATCCTGAAGGTTGACTCACAACTATTTAGGGCTCAGGTGCAGCACAAACCCTTCGCCAGGAAGATGGAGCTATGGCAGACCATTGTCAACAGGGTCAATGCAGTGGGACACCATCCACACACCAGGGATGACATCCGCAAGAGATGGAACTACCTGCGGGTGAAGGTCAGGGCCATGGCATCCAGGCACCACATTGCAGTCCAGAAGACTGGGGGAGGTCCTCCACCAACACCACCCGAATACCCTGACTGGGAGGAAAAGGTACTGGCCATCCTGCACCCTGAGGGACTCACTGGACTCAAAGGAGGAATGGACTCGGGTAAGTCATCTACATTTACCCCATATCCATCACACCTGGAATGCATGCACCACCCCACCACTTCAACACCCACCAGGACCATTACCCCACCCAAGCCACAATCACTAAATCAAGTCACCCTGCATGCCCACAAACCCACTAACAGACCCACATCCCTCCCCCTGTGCACAACCATCCACCCCTGCAAGGAAACACAATGGCCTAAAACAGTGGTTCCCAACCTGTGGTCCGGGGACCCCTCTGGGTCTGCGAAGCCTTCTCAGGGAGTCCGCAAGAGCCTAGAAAATTAAAAATATTAACAAATATTGACAAATTAGGTCCCCAGCTTCCAGTAATGACTCAGACGGGGTCACCGGATTCCCATGATGATTCAGTGGGGGTCCCTGGGTTCCATTAATGTTAAAGTCGGGGTCCACAGAAATCAAAAGGTTGGGAACCACTGGCCTAAAACACCCACAATGCACCACCACATCCCAAGCTAAAAGCAATGCTAACCCCACCAAAGCATTCTGAATGGCCCCAAAGTGTGTAAGCTGGACAAACCCGCCCAGACGCCTGACTCCCATCCGACCATGCAAATGTAACAGACATGTCCATTTTCCCCAACAGGCACCACCACCCATGCCATCCTGACGGACAGGGCAAGGCATGCCAGTGCCCCACAGGGAGACAGAGGCACCTCACAGGACACTGGGGATGGAAACCTAGACACTGATGAGCAGGCTGGCCCAGCACGCAGTCCTGGACTGTCACCATCCAGCAGCCCCACCCAGGATACCACTGACACACCTACCACCCAGCCAATAACATCAGCCCAGGGCAACCATCCCACACCTGTGTATCCAGGACGCAGACTGGTGGAACACAAGTACAGAGGCCACAGTCATCCCCTACCAACAGGCAGGAAGACGAAGGGCCTAGTACAAGTGGTACCGCCAGACCTGTGCAGGGGACACAGGCACAGGGGGCTAGGCCCAGTGTGAGGGCATCAGTGGGCCGGGGGGCACAGGATGGATGCTGCAGCCCAGGACGTGATCTCTGAGGTCCTGGGAGCCTACCACCATACCCAGGACAGATTGGCCCAAATAGTATCCACCCTGGAGCAGAGTCAGAGGATGCAGCAAGCACACCACCAAGAGGCCATGGAGCAGTGGAAACTGCATAATGTCCCAATGGTTAGCATAGCAGGTGCACTGCAGCAGCTTGTCCAAACACAGCCTGAGGCCCAAACAGAACAGGAAGCCCCCTTTATATCACAGGAGACAGACCTGACAATAAGAGCATCAGCAGCAACCTCACATGTACTACCCTCTGAGGAAAAACAGGGGACATCCATATCATCCCCTACAGGCCAACAACAGGAGGCCAAATGGACACTCAGGCCAAGATATGGGACAGGAACACCTGCCAAGAACAAGGCCCCCTCTAAGAAGTGACTTTGCAAACAACTGTCCACCAACTATACCACTCAATCAACCACCAAACAGTGCTGCCAATAATTAAAAACTCATGTAAGCATGGATGGACCTACCAATACTAACAACAATGCTGTCACCATGTTGCCATTTTTGATAATCACCAATGACCCACTGCCATCACTGTGATTTGCACAATTTTATCCCTGCACCAAATAAAACACATATCACAGCAGTTACAATGTCCCCTGTCCTTATGTGTGAACAAAGTGAAGTATGGATGGAAATGGTTGTCAACTTCTTTATTTGTACCTGAGAAGCATGGAATGCACCACTCGCCTTACATGTTGTTGTGCCTAAATATGTTCAGATAAAAAACACTAAATTATATTCTGTCCTATGCAGACCTGGACACAGTGGCAAGTAGTATATTCCAACCCCCCCCCCAGATGACAAGGCCCACTGACAGTATGATGCACAGACACCAATCTCATCCAATAGTCCCACATAGTTACTGGAAGTAGAGTTGTATCAGTTGGGTCCTGGAATTTACATCTCCCCCTTCCTCATCATCACCATCACTCTCGTCCCCTCTCTGAGGAAGCTGGTCTGGATATACAGCACCCTCCTCCTCCAAGAGGGGGATAGAATTTCTGACAGCCATGTTGTGCAGCATCAGGCAGTCCACCACTATTCTACACACCTTTTCAGGCCCATAGGCCAGGGAACCGCCAGAGACATGTAAACAACGAAATCTAGCCTTCAGGAGACCTATTGTGCGCTCTATCACCCTCCTAGTATGTCCATGGGCCTCACTGTAATTCCTCTTTGCATCTGTCCCAGGATTCCTCACTGGTGTCAGTAGCCAACGCAAGTTGGGATAGCCAGAATCACCTAGAAAAAGGTTAACAACACAACTTAAAATGACAAGCCTCAGAGGCAGACAAGCTGTCTGTCTGCATGGTGGCAATAAGAGACAGAAACACCTACCTATGATCCACCCTCTGTCCTCTTGTAGTTGTTCCATCTTCTGTGGCACACTACTGTTCCTCAGCACAAATGAATCATGGACTGAACCAGGGAACATGGCATTCACATGTGTGATGTACTGGTCTGCTGTACACACCAATTGAATGTTCATGAAGTGAATGTTCTTCCTGTTTCTGTACACCTGTTCACTCACTATTGGGGGGATTATAGGTATGTGGGTGCCATCGATGGCACCTATTACATGGGGTATGTTGGCAAAGGCATAGAAGTCCGACTTGATGGCAGGGAGGTCAGTAATTTGGGGAAACCTCACATAGGACTGCAGGTGTCGTACAAATGTATTCAGGAATCTTGTCAGTTTAATGCTAAACATAGGCTTTGAAAAACCAGCACCATGCCCACTGTCACTTGAAATAAGCCTGTGGCCAGGAAATGGAGTGCATAAAGCACCTGCACTTCAGTAGGGATGGCATGCTGATTACGATTTGCCGGAGTCAGTGCAGGATCGAGTAATGCACAAATGTCAAGAATAGTTGCAAGGGTGAGTCTGTAATTGATAATGATATTACGCTTCACCATGGTCCGCAAATCCACAAGTGGTCTGTACACTGATGGGGCCCTTCCTCGCCACAAGGGTCTGTACCTAGAAGGAGTTGGAAACACGTGTGAGGAACACACATACATGGACACACATTGTCAGTCATTGAGCGGTGCTGGCTTGATTGTCGCAACACAAATGCATAATGTGTATGACATAACATCAACTTGACCACAATGATAGCTCAGGGCTTATCAGGTGAGGCAATGTTAATTGTCACATGCCTATGCGTGTTTGGGGAACAGTAGGGCCTGTATTGTGCAGATGGGAGTTTTATAAATGCGTAGTTTTTGCCAAAATGTCTGCCCCCTGTAATCCTGAACTGTCGTTGTGGAAGTTACCTCATACCACTAGCGGTTGACGTAACAGCGTAAGACTGTGTTTACCGCCATGCGCAAATTCATTGGTTAACATGGCTGTCAATGGGAAATCCTAGCGTATTATGATCGCCGCTGGCGGTGATGGCCTACCCGAGCTCGTCACCCCAACTTCACTTGACTCCCTGATCTTGTGCAAGCAGGTACTCCACTGAGTGTACTGCTGTGTCCTGCCTCTGGTCATGGAAGTGGCACTTGTTGCAGGGGAAAGGACCCCGGCGTTCACCCAAGAGGAATTGGAGAAGCTCGTGGAAGGGGTCCTGCCCCTGTACACAAAGCTCTACGGACGGCCAGAGGTACAGGTGAGTAGGAGGATTGGGGGCCATGGATGTGTGTAATGGTTGGTGTTAGCAGCATACATGTGTGCACCTCTGACCCTGGGTAGGCCATGGTTCCTGACATGCTGCGTGTGTATGTGCTTTTAGTCCGTTTGTACTGTCCATCCCATAGTGGACGTATAGCCAGCTGTATAGGTTTGGCCAGTGCCTGACCTCTGTGTTACCTTCCTGTGTGCCCCTTTTAGGTAAGCGCCCACTAGAAGAGGGCACTTTGGCATGCCATTGCCAAGGAGGTGCAGACCCTGGGGGTCTTCAACCTGCGGAGCACCCACTGCAGGAAGAGGTGGGAGGCCCTGCGGCGCTGGGCGCGAAAAATCTGCGAGGCCCAGCTGGGGAAGTCCTCCCAACAGGGAAGGGGTGCCCGTCGGGCATTGACCTCACTTATGCTATGCATCCTGGCGGTGCCGTACCCAGACCTGGATGGACGCTTGAAGGCTGCACAGCAGTCACAAGGGGGTGAGTACACATACCATATATTTGACCATTGATGGATGTCTGTGTGTGCAATCAAGTTTATGCTGCTTAGCTGCAGGGACTCTGACTGATGTCCATCTACGTTATGGCCTCCCAGGGGAGTGTGGGTATTTTGGTCGGTTCCTTAAGTTGTTTGGGGAATGGCTGTAGAGCAAGGTTCTGGGCAATAATCAAGGGCATAGCCATGGGTATAGCAGTAGGTGTTGCCTGTTTGAGGGTCTTCTGGGTGGGAGTATGTATGAACCACTATGTTCACTCTATTCAGCTACTTACAAATGTCTCTGCTTTTTTGTCTCCCCATCCCTGTTCTCTTGTGTTGTCTCTGTACATCAGCATCATCTGGCGAGGGAGCTGAGGCACCGGCGAGTGGGGATGCAGCGGCCCACGGATCCTCGGAGGCAGAGTCGTCCGACGCCAAGGGGACCAGTAGGTTGGAGGGCGAGGGGGGTACCAGGGGGGGAAGCAACTACCACTGGAGGTAGTCACTCTGATACCTCCTCCGATGGGGGCTCCCTGGCAGACCCTAGTGGGCCCACACCTACTGTGACATCTTCCGCCACCCCTCATTCCATCACCGCCCTCCCATTTGCTCCCCACTGATTTGCCCGTGGCCGCTCACCCAGAAGGGTGGGCGTCTCCTTTGCCCCAGGCACCTCTTCCCCTGCTCCAGTCAGCCCTGCTGCCCTCACGGAGGAGGCTATTGACCTCCTGAGAACCATCTCTGTAGGGCAGACAACAATTGTTAATGCCATCCAGGGGCTAGCATCAGAGATGCAGCAGACCAATGCCTATCTGGATGGCATTCACAGTGCCGTGTCTGGCCTACAGAGATCTTTTCAGGCTCTGGTCTCCACTTTGGCGGTAGCCATTGTCCCTGGTCATTCCGTCCCCCCTCCAACCTCCTCTACCCCTTCCAGCACCCCACTCCCTTACCCGTCCAAAGCACACATTCTGACACCCAGGCACACACCTCTACACACAAGAAGCACACTTCCGAACACAAGCATCACACCTCCCACCACAAGCATTTACACAGCCACCAGATACATGCACACACAGCATCATCCACTTCCCCCAGTGTGCCCACCTCTTCTGCCTCCCTGTCTGTCTCCTCTACATACACACCCCAGGCACTGCACCTTCAGTCACTGTTGCTGAGCCTATTCCTGCAGTCACCACAATAGCACACATCCATACATGCACCTCAGACACCACACCTGAACTCACCACAACTACCTTAGTTGACACATGCAGCACACTCACCAGACTTGCAGACTCCAAAACAACATACATACACACTGGCAGCCTGTCTTGTCCCACTGTGTCCACTCTCCCTCCTCCAAAAACACACAAATGCACCAAAACACCCACCCATCACACAACCACCACACCTCAGCATACTGTAAAAATCACCTGCACCCACAACACGCACACCTACACCACTTACAGCCACACCCGCTACCTCCACTCCCACACCTTCCTCCAGGCCCAACCCAATTGCACCAAAGAAACTTTTCCTCTCCTGTGCTGGCCTATTCCAACCCACTGGCCCACCCCGTCTCGTCCCTAAACGTGCACACCTCCTTGCCCTTTCCATTCCTTCCACGTCACAGCCCTCCCCTGTCTGTCCTTCACATTCCTGTGCCACCTCCCCAAAAAGAAAGAAGCCCGTGCTGAGGCAATTCCATCTGGCTCCACCCAATCCAAGCACACTCCCCCACCTTCCAAGGCCAAACCCAAACTCCCTCCACCTTCCGAATGCAAATCCAAGCCCCACCCCTGTCGTAAGTCCCCACCCCCACTACCCCATGCCACCGTTCCCAGAGGTGCCTGGATGCCACATTGTTGCCCCTATGAGGTGGAGTACCGTAGCACTTGTGGGAGTCAGGATGGGGCCATTGTGGCCCATTGGACTTGTAGCACTATGGACTGGCCACTGGCCTTATTTACAATTTGTTTGCTCAGAGAGCTGAATTAAAAGTTTATGTGTGGCCTGTGTTTTGGCGGCACACTCTGGATCCATGTTCTCTCGTTTCATTGTTTGTGGGTGTGGGGCACATGTATGTACTTTGTAGAGGTTGGATTTGCCTTGTGTCGGGTAAGTACTTCTTGCTGTGGGGTGTATGGCTTGTGCTGGTGTGAAGGATTGTGGGTGCGTTGCTGGGTGGGTGGGGTGAGTTGTTATGTAATTGTGCCCTTTCTTCCCTTGTTTCGTAGGTTGCAGTACTTACCATCGTCGTCTTCGTCGGCGGTCTCGGTCGTGGAGGTATATGGCAAGGAGAAGGTCTGGCATGATATGCAGCTCTCTATCCAAGTCTGCTTCGGCGTGTTGTGTTAGCCTCCGGTGAGTGTTTCCTTATATTTAGTTTGTTTCTGCCTGGCTTTGCGTGGCAGTGGTTCCCGCCCCGAACTGACGGCGGTCTATTGGTTCATTATTTGATGGGCAGGGTGTGCCTTTCCGTCGGCCTGTGGGCGGGCTCTGCCTTCGTTGTCGGCATTCCTCTGCTGGCGGTGGGTGGTTTTCAGGATGCCTGTGTTTCAGTTGGTTCATTATTTGGCGGTCCGGACCGCTCCTCTGTTGGTGGTTTTTCCGCTGCTGCTGGCGGTGCGGTGTTTACCGCTGTGTTCATAATGAGGGCCTGTGTGTTTGTCTTCCGCCTTGGGCTAAAGCAAATAAACATTTGCTTTGTTTAATCACTATGACTGTGTATTGGTTGCCATTTCCCTTCCAGACAAATTTGGCTTTGACACTATACATGTCTTAACAGCCTTAACCATGATGAAACAGGTCCTAGGTTTCTTGTGTTACAGATCAGGGAGGACCTGGCCTGGCAGTTCGGGCTGGACTGTTCCCATGAGGAGCAGGGTCAAAACTGATTTACATAACTAGGTTCACACTGAGATGGCCTGGTGGGCAAAAAAATGATGACTGGGATGCGGCCCTCGGGATTCCAAGTGGTTGAGATAAATTCAAGCAGCCTCCCATCACCTCTTGTGTGTTTCATGTACCACCCTAAGTGGCATGGGTATGCCAGTTGTGGGTCCCATGCTCACTGTGCCACTAGAACCAAGCTGTACCCAACTAATGAGCCCACAACTAGTGATGGGGATGAGGCCCAAGCGATTGCCAGTGGCTGAGATGAATTAAAGCATTGCATCTATCACCTTGTTATTTTGTATTAAATAGTAGAACATATACAACACTCTCTCCAGGAAGGCACCAAGTGGAAAATGTGTCAACATGATTTTCTCTGGATGGAATTAATGAATACTAACCCTTGCATGGGTTCAATAAGCATTAGGACTGGACACCTTTTTGGAAATGAAATTTACAATTTTGCAGATGTAATTGTGAAAAGGTTATCGAGGAGCCTGAAAAACAGTTGAAAATGGTTGATTTTGATAAGGAAGACAATCCAAGAAATTCCTATTTCTAAACTGTAAAGAAAGCACTGTGAGGGATTTACATCATGGTGATAGAGTGAGTCAAGATCAAGTGGACTTTTCCATTAATAAGAGGTGAAGAGCAAAGGGGAAGAAAAGAACAATGGCGAACCATAAATAAACATAGAAATGTTAACATAGAAATGTATGTTTGTTTATTATCATAGAAACTGAAATGATGTATTCTCCTGAATAAAGACATCAGCCGAAAACACATGAAAAGCAGGGGCAACTGGTGTTAATGGGCAAAAGGGGGTTGCACTACTACCTTTGCAGAATGGCAAGAACAGCTGAGCAACTGAAAATAAATTACTGCTGGGAGTCAGTGTGCTGAATCTCCTGGGTGAACTCTAGTGAACTTTAGAGATGTCTTACTGCACAACTGCAAGCCAGGCACAAGCTACAGCAGGGAGAGGGAGTGCTGAATTAAAATGCCACGGATCCAATTACTTTTGAAGCGCATGAACACTGGCCCAGAGAGGAGTTAGCAAACCTTCATCCAATGCAATGGCTGGGGGTAGGGCAGGCTCCTGAGGACAATGAGAGAGTTGGTAGCAACAATTTGTTGTTTATCACAGAGGGACAGAATGTAGGAGGGGTGCAGGGGGCTGTTCCCTTTGCAGTAGCACCTATTTAATACTGCAGTTGGTTTCACTTTGAAAAAAAAACTTTATGGAGCTGAGCACCACAGAGTGCTTCTTTTCTCAACTCTGCAGAGGCCCAAGAGAGGGAAGGAACCAGCTGCGGACAACAGTTGCACCAGTGTACTTGGAAGTAAGTATGCAGTTAAGCTTCTGCCTGCATCAGGGGAATCGTCAACCCCACCCCTGCTTTAGCATCTACAGCGTGTTGGGGTTCTTGAAGGGTTTTTTCTGACTGCAGTTTTGCAGACAAAGGTTCATAATTAACTTAGGAGGGTGAGTGAGTGTAAGGATGTATGGGCGGATGGTTGGATGAAATGGCAGATGGATAGATACATGGATGAATGAGTGAAAGAATGGACGTACGAATGGAAGTATGAAAGGAAGAGAGGTGTATGAGTGAAAGGGAGGATGGATGGATGGACAGAATGAAAGAATGGGTTGATGGATGAAAAGAGAAAGGATGGATGGATGGTAGAACGAGTGAAATGATGGATGGGTGGATGAATGGAAGGGGAAATGGATGGATGAGTGGATGGATGAGTGAAAGGGTGAACTGATGGATGGATGAACAGATGGATGAGTGAGTGAAAGGATGAGAAATGGTAAATGGTAGGATGTATGTCTGGATGGGTGGATGGATTGGACGAAGGGTGGATAGATGGGTGTAAGAATGGATAGTTGAGTGAAAGGGTGGATAGATGGATAAGCAAAAATGGAGGAGGATGGATGGATGCAGTGAATGGATGGATAGGTGGTTGAGTGAAATGGTGGATGGATAAGCAAAAGGATGGATGGATGATTGAAAGGATGGATGAATGAATGGATTAAAAGGAGATGGATAAGTGAAAGGATGGATGATTGAGTGGATGGATTGGTTTGATGGGGAGGTGTTTCTGAACAAGTGGTGGCTGTCTTTTTACGGGCTCCAACGCTACACTACACCCTCCTTGTTTTGTGGTCCATCTTTACTGTATCAAGAGTGAATAATTAATTACTCTTGATATAATAAACATTAAATGCAGGTCCTCTTTGGGACCAGTAACAAACTGAGGCAGCTAGTGACATTGATTCTTGACACATGTGAATGAAGGTGCCTGTGCAAGCCTTCAGAGAGATGGTTCAGAGCTGGTAAAATCCCAGCACTGTGGGCATGCCTTTGTGACTATGGGCCTCATTATGACCCTGGCGGCCTTCGGTAAGCTGGCGGTAACACCGCCAACAGGCTGGTGGTGTTCTGCCAGCTATTATGACCGTGGCGCTATAGCTACAGCCATACCGCCGGCCCCTCCACAATACCGCTAGGCTTTCGCCTGGCGGTCATAATCCCCAGGGCAGCGGTGCAAACACTGCTGCCCTGGGGATTATGAGTCCCTGACTGCCAGCCTGGCCACGGCGGTAAACACCGCCATGGAAAGGCTGGCGGTAATAGGGACTTGGGGTGCTCCTGGGGGCCCCTGCACTGCCCAACACTTGGCATTGGCAGTCTAGGGACCCCCAGGCATAGCCCTGTCGCGCATTTCACTGCCTGAATTTCAGGCAGTGAAATGTGCGACGGGTGCTACTGCACCCGCCGCACATCAGCATTGCCGCCGGCTCTATTACGGGCCAGCAGCAATGTTGATGTGACTTTTCCGCTGGGCCAGCGGATGGGAACACTGATACCGTCCGCTGGTGCAGTGGAAAAGTCATAAAAGGGAGCCAGAAATACCGCCTGCACGGGCGGTATTCTGGCTCCCGCAGCCTCGGCGGTCTCTTCAAAAGACTGCAGAGGTTTTAATGAGGGCCTATGTGTGTGAGTTAAAGTGAGAGAGAGAGCCAGTCAAGGAGTGAGTGAGAATCAGTGACAGTAAGGGCGAGTATGTACGAGAATGAATGTGTGTAAATGGGAATGACAGTGAATGTAACTGAGTGTTACTGTGTGTGAGACGCAGTAAGACTGAGTAATTCAGAATGAGTGAGAATGACGGGGACTGAGTGAGACCAAATGGGTCAGAAAAGAATGAGTGAGACGGGGTGAATAGTGAGACTGAGTGAGCAAGAGTGAGAGAGTAAACTTAGTGCAAGAAAGTATGAGAGAACTCTTCTGGAAAAAGCTCTTTGGAATTTGAGCCCAGGATTAATCCCCACCACTTTTAAAGGTCACCAACCGCCAATGATGGAAAGTAAAATCATTTATTTTGATCCACTGCTATAGAATATTTTAAGAAAATTTAACAAAGCCAATGATTTAAACTCAGAAGAAATTCACAATTTCCAGTCCATGTGAACACACCCTTTTACTGCTGAGAACCTTCAGGAATACATCGCCACAGAGACTATCATTTCCTTTGAAGAGATTTGGGGCCAGATGTATCAAACGTTTTTGCATTCGCAAACGGTGCGAATCGCAAAATTCGGCCGTTTGCGAATGCTAAAATGGCTTTCACAATGTATGAAAGGCATTCGCAGTGCAATTTTAAGGAATCTCAAAAATAGCGATTCCTTAAAATTGCAACCCCATTTAGAGAATCGCAAATTGCAATTCTCTAAATAGGAAATCACAAAAATAGGAATCCCTATTTGCGATTTCCAAAGCACATGTATCAAGCATTTCCTAAATGTGAATTGGTGATTTAGGAAATGCTATTACCACCCAATCCAATTTGGTGGTAAGCATGTGCAATTTTTTAAAATGCATTATTATAAATGCATTTTTAAAAATGACATGTAGCGTACACGTGCCCATAGGGCATGTGTGTGCTTCACATGCCTGCAAATATTTTTTTGGGGTGCATCACAGGGGGCCTTAGGCCCCCCGCACCATGGGGTTTGCATTATCTAATTTGCGAATTCCTTACTGGAATTCGCAAATTGGGAAATTCAAAACCCTTCGCACACATGGGCCTACAGGCCCATAGGGATATACAATTTTGCATTTCTTAAATAGCGGTTTCTTAAAATTCACTATTTAGGAAATGCAAATAGGATTTTTGATACATCTGGCCCCAAGAGTTTGTTACTTTTAAAACAGAAGTCTACTCCTGGAGTGACTATGTAATATTTATTTAAACAGAAAGTCAACTTTGCCCTACCATGAAAATGATGCTTGAGAAGCTTTGTAGGGCAGCTCATGACTTCTCATAATGATGCTGTTAGCTCCTCAGTTACAATTTGGCGGTCCAATGATGCGCATTGATAAGAAGGCTGCCTCTTCATAAGCCACACCGAGCCCACAAATGCTTACCCAAAACACTTTTAGTGACATGATGATCGTGGTCTGGATTCAATGAGTAAAACCTCATTTATTTGTGCATTCTAATAATATTAATGTTTGTTTGGTTTCGTTGTATTATTTGCTCAGTATATTTACTGCTTGGTGCAGATAGTGGATCCTCAGTCCCTTTGTCTTTGTTGCCTCTGAAGTGAGGAGGCCTGGACAAAAGTATACATTAATACTTTCATACCTGGAACTGAGTAATGGGCAAGTCAAACAACTGGTGGACAGAGGTATACGTTCCCAGGTGCCACCAAATGTCCAACCACATCATTAAACACACTAGAGTCCATGTTGCCCACTCCACGGACACTACATTAAAGCCTGCAGTCACAGAAGCCAATACAAAGGCAACCCCCTAGGTTTACTGATTATTATATTTTGGTGTAAGGTAGATTTATATAGTGCGTACTATTTCAGACATGGTGCTGAAGCGCTGTGAATAGATAGCATGTTAGTCTGTGGAGATCAGAGTTAGTTCCTGTTGCTAGCTGTGGTTAGTCGTATATTATGACATTATGAGAGTTGGTATAATGATTAGGTGCATGCAATTCAGGTGTATTGGAAATGTAGTTGTTCATATTATTGATGCAGGTGCTTTAGTTATGTATAGCTAGTTATGTGGGAATAGTGTGTCTGTAATATATAACTTGTAGTATAGTGTTGTTTGGTTATCCTAGTGCACTGTAGTCAGATGGAAGTAGCGATGGTGCAGGAATACAGTTATACATGGTTTGGTTCATGCTTCTACCGACTGGGTCAGAGAGTCTGTGAATACAGCTCAGTCAGATTTACTTTGACAGATTAAGCAGTATAGGATTGTCCTGCATTGAGTTAATACAGGTATGACTTAAGTCTGTTATGCATGTCAAGCTCATTTTGGTGATGACTCACATGCAGTGAAATAACAAGCAGTACAAGAAAGATTTTTTATGAATATCAGATATTACAACACAGGGCTTTACCCTTTGGGCATTACAATGCATTGACCTTTACAATGCATGTCTTCATTCTGCATTACTGGTATAATGGAAAATTATAGGTAGGATCAAGTTTCCATAGGAAATGGCTTTTTTATGTTGCTAATATCTTTGGCATCGTTTGACAAATCTTCACAAACCTTTCCAAAAATGTGTTTTCTTTTGAATACTTTGTGCACGGAATGTTTCGAGGTGGGTTGTCAAGCAGAAGCCGGAAAAAAGGAGGGGGCCCAAAAGGTGTTTTCCCCATTTATTTTTCCATAGGAACGTTAGACACAGCTACAGCCCAAACAGCCAAATGGATTACACCAAACTTGGCCGAAAGCTAGACCTTGGTCCAGAAAGCCCCTGCAACCCTTGTGGTGCTAAGGGGGCCCTGAGCTTTAAGGGCTCCTCCCTCTCAGCAAAACTGGCGGGTGGTGGGTCGGGGAGGCGGGGGCCCCCACCATGTCCTTTGCTGGGGGCACACCTCAAGTTCAGTTATGCCACTCTGTTGGGGGGGGGGTCGCATTTTTTTGACTTTCAGGGGCATGGCCCCTTTACCTGTGCCTGAAAAGGCCCCAGAAACCCCATTCCCCTGGGCCACTACTTTGCAAATGGAGAGTGGGGCACGTGGTACACTTTCCAGTGCCAATAAATGGACAAGTGGACCCTTGCCCCCCAGGGCACACTCAGGGATGGTGTACCAAGCTCTCCAAACCCCAGAACATCATCTAGTTCCTTGCCCGAGAGCACAGGCAATCAAAATGTAATGAACTCCCATCTGGTGAAAACAGAAAGCAGTTCCCACCTAGTGGGAAAACAAAACCTTTTTCGTGCCCACGCTCTCAGGCAGGGAAAAACAGTGAATCGCACCGGTCCAGCTGCAACAAATAAAAAATGTTCCCGCCAGGTAGGACCAATGCCAGCTCTCACTGTACCCCTGGGCCTCCCCTCGAAAGCCCCCAACAAGGGACCTGCTGTGAGGGGCCCTTGCTGGGCACCAGGGCACCCTACTTAAAACAAATGATTAAAGATGCCGGTTCGTGAAGGAGCAGGGGCAGGGGCGCAAGTTATAGTTACCTTAGGTCACAAGTTAGAGTTACTAGAGTTAACTATAACTGGTGAATTTCAGTTTTTAATGTTTTAAACATTACGTTGTCACTGACATTTTCACCTAACTACACTGTTACTGTACCTTTATTTTTTTCAGTGAAAATATATATGAATATACATACACACAACAAACGTTAAAGTGGCGTTATAAGTAGGCCATTTATTCTTCTACTAATAAAAAAACAATGTTTAGTTAAAAAGTGCATCATAGCAGTGTAAATGATACTTAGGTCTCCTAAGCAGAACTGGTAAATTTCAATGTTTTTGTTTTTTAAATATTAGTTTTTTTTTATTATTAGAAGACATACACATAACTCCACTTTAAACTTTTTTTCTGTGATTTTCTACGTTTTTAAACATAAGTTAAAAACGTATTTACCTTACTTATATATAACTCCACTTCAACCATTGTTTTTCATTGAATTTCTATTTTTTTTTTAACATGAAGTAAGATTTCAAGACCATAAGTCTGCAGCAACCACCTGTGACACATGGCTTTTGGCACAACTGGCCAGGCCCTGTGGCCAACTGGACAGCCAACCTCCCACCACACCACTTTAACCTCTATGTTTTTTCAGTCAATTGTTATGTTTTTACATGTAAAATAAGATCTTATAACTATGGTGGTCATTTTGACCCTGGCGGACTTTTGACTGCCAGGGTAAATGTGGCGGTCCCACCACCAACAGGCTGGTGGTGCAGACTGTAACATTATGAGGGTGGCGGGTTGGCCTCTGCCAACCCACCACATCTCCACTCATACCGCCATGGAGGTCGGAACTGCCAGGCCGGGGATGATCATCTCCGACCCGGCGGTCCACAGAAGACCGCCTGTGGTATTAGGAGCTGGCCTTCCGACATGGTTTCCGCGGCAGAAGCACCACCATGAAAACCATGGCGGAAAGGCTACTGGTGACAAGGAATTTCTTCCCTATCACCTGTAGACAGCTCCCCCCCCACAGTAAGCACTAGACCCTCCTCTCCCCCACCCCCTTCAGCCACAGCACCCTCCTCAAAACCCACCCCCCTCCCCATCTGCCCCTTCAACCATAGCACCCCCTCAAAACCCACCCCCTCTCCCCATTCACCTAGACTTACACACACGCGTCCACTCACACGCATCCATATACACATTCACAACATTCATACATGCATTCAAGCACGCATCCATACATGCATTCACTACATTCATACATTCATTCAAGCATTCATCCATACATGCATTCACAACATTCATACACGCATTCAAGCATGCATACTCACAAGCATACACACTTACATGCAGACACGCACTCACTTCAACATTCATACAGACATGCATACAACCACGCATTGACACATTCATGCACACGCAGACACCACACACTCATAAACGCACACACAACACCCCTCACCCTCCTGCCCTCCCCCCTCCCCTGTCGGACGATCAAATTACCTGTTCCGGGAAGAAGGTTTTCTGGCAGGGAAGAGGCGCTCCCACCTCCGGCAGCGGGCCCAGCAGGCCGTATTATGGCCCATAATATGGCGGGCGGTGTCCTACTGGCGGGGCGGCTCACGTGGTGGAACCGCCAGAGCACCTCCACCCGCAAGCACGACTACTGCAAGATTTCTGTCCAAAGTGTGGCGGAAATCCGACAGTACCCGTGATATGGTAGGCTGAAGACCGCCAGCACTGGCTGTCTTCCTTCACCCGCGGCTTTGGCGGGCTTGTAAAAAGACCGCCAAAGTTGTAATGAGGGCCTATATGTCTGTGGCCAAACCTCCACAGCACGGCCAGGCCCTGGGCCCATCCCTCGCAGGTGGCCAAAACCCCATGAGCCGACAACCAGCCACAGACCCTCACCACACATTTTCGGCTTTTAATTTTTTTCGGGTCCCACTTGACTCTCACATGAGTACAGATTTCTGCAGTGGCTCCTTTGAAAGTCCCAGGGGAGCTGCTGAAAACTCCCAAAAGAGTCCTCTCTTGGTGGGCGTAACATTTTTCTTCATGTTGCTTCCAGCCAATCAGATTAATCGGTGTTGCAGGACAGCTGGGTCTTGTGGTATCAAAGTGGCCAACACGAAAAAAAGCTCTCACATGTAATCAAAATGTTTTGAGTTAGTGATTCCATGGGGCTCCCAAACGTTAAGTAATCTCTAATTTATCACCGTAATTTCTGAAAATTTGAATGCTGAGGTTCAGGTGTCCATAGATGTTCTTAGTAGGCGCATGTCTCCATTCAGGTTTTCAGAAGTAATTTGCTAAGATATTCCTGTCAAAGATTACTTAAATATGCTTTTATTAGACAGCCAATTTTAAGTCCTGGTCTGGAGTAATATTTCCACTAATTATTTTTTTCTTTGTGCAGCACAATTATGTTTATGGGTACACTTTTCTGGATTGTGTGCATTTTTGAGAGTTTTGGTGAGCCACTAGCAAGTGATCATGATCAGCGGCTAAGGGCACTGAGCTTGATGGGGATGATACTGGGGTGAGAGGCTGAAGAGGGCGGACAAGATCATTGTCATAAACTGACAGGAAAAGAGAAGCAAGTGAGTCCTCTTCTACTTCTAAAGTGGTCCAGTTGTACATTAGGGACCCTAATATATCACAATGACTGTGCCCTGAAAGACTTTTCAGTTCATACCTTCCCATATTGTGTCCAGCTCAAATATCTGTAGCTATATACAAAATAAGTTCCGGCCTTACGCTGTGGGTTTGCTTCTCAACACTAATGGGTTAGTTAAATATCCAGAGGAAAAAGCACACATCACCATTCCTTATTAACGGAACATGAATATTAAATGTGACCACACCGTTATTAATAGTGGTACATGGGATCACCTAATTTAGTGCAATGTCTCTCCATATCCCCAATGACACTAAGGGGGTCATTCTGACCCTGGCGGCCGGTGGCCGCCAGGGCCACCGACCACGGGAGCACCGCCAACAGCCTGGCGGTGCCCCTTAGGGCATTCTGACCGCGGCGCTTTGGCCGCGGTCAGTGCAGGAAAACCGGCGGTCTCCCGCCGGTTTTCCGCTGCCCGTCAGAATCCTCCAAGGCGGCGCAGCATGCTGTGCCGCCTTGGGGATTCTGACACCCCCTACCGCCATCCTGTTCCTGGCGGTTCGGCCGCCAGGAACAGGATGGCGGTAGGGGGTGTCGCGGGGCCCCTGGGGGCCCCTGCAGTGCCCATGCCAATGGCATGGGCACTGCAGGGGCCCCCGTAAGAGGGCCCCGCTTGTATTTCACTGTCTGCATAGCAGACAGTGAAATACGCGACGGGTGCAGTAGCACCCGTCGCACCTTCCCACTCCGCCGGCTCGATTACGAGCCGGCTTCATGGTGGGAAGGTCGTTTTCCCCTGGGCTGGCGGGCGGCCTTTTGAAGGCCGCCCGCCAGCCCAGGGGAAAACTCAAAATACCCGCCGCGGTCTTCCGACCGCGGTACGGTATTTTGGCGGCTCCCGCCGGGCGCGCGGTGACCGCGCCCGGCGGGAGTCAGAATGACCCCCTAAGTGTGCTTTTAGGTCTATTTTCCCTCCAATTACTCTTGTGGTCTGCTAGCCAACCCCTGATCAAAATCGTATGTAAACTATTGTGGCAGCCTCATCACATCTCCAAGGCATGTATAATTTTTCACCCAGATCATTTTTAGCAAACAGGTCCTTCGTCATATGCATAATGTAGCATCCTCAGCTGCACAAACTAAAATCCTGCTCTGATTGCCTCCTCTCTGGGGCATCTACATGCCGCCCCCAGTCTTCCTCCTCTAGTATCCCAACCATGTCCCACTAGTTTTTAGGGCAATAAGCACCCACTGGCTTATGAGTATCCTGTATGTTAACAAGATGGCATGTTATTGAAGGGGAGTTGCAGGCACCCTGTACTACAGTGGTGACTCATCTTGAACCTCTTGGACTTTGTTTTTGTAGTCAGTGCATGCTTAGCCTAAAGGTATTTGCACCTCAGGTTATCTGTTAATTCAAAGTGTCTTTGTAATTCCTCAAATGACAAAAGTCCTTGTGCTCCCCATTTGTCCCCGAATTTAGAGATACCCAGGAGATCGCGTTTTCTGAAACCCTCCAGCCCATTCAAATTTGCCAGAATACTAGAGTTCCACTGTGCCTTCTGTAGAGTAACTTAAAATCCAATCATGTTCTTCTGACCTGCTTGCTCTCATAATTTGTTTGTCAAGGAGGGTTACACCCTTGGTCTCTTCCCACCATCCAATGCCATTGTGTATCAGCTTGGCTCCATAGCTCTCCTGTAAAACCGAACTAGAGGCTCCTGCTGTAGGGCGAATGCTCAGTAAATAACTACCAGCAGCTCCGTCGACCAGTAGTACAATCCCAGGTCTGGAAGGGTGATTTCGCTCCGATGCGGTTTCTGGTCAGAACCAGTAATTCAATCCTGGGTGCACTACAAACACACAACAACGATTTTCTCACACTGTCAACTCTCTGAAACACTGTGTCAGGAACCACATATGGAGTTTTGAAGCATGTACTCGTGAATCAAATGCCTTGCAGGTGTCCTGTGCCGAATGCACTGCTGGATCGTGTATTTTGCCCAGTCTCGCCCGGTATCCATGCAGGTGCCTGACATTGCGGCTCGAGGATCTAAGGGACATAAAACCCACCTGGCCCATGGATATTAGTTTATTGATTACTTTGAAAATGCAAATTGCCAGACCTTTTGCTAATATCTTAAGCAGACGTTAAGCAGTGAGTTATACAATATGACCAACATTCCTCCATTGCTTTACCTTTCTTATGAAATACAATGCTAACTCTTCAAGGGTCTTGTGGTAGGCACCCCTCCTTCCCAGTGTTGTCCAACATGCTTTTGATAGGTCCCTCCAACATGCTACTCACGCATTTAAAGAACTCTGGCAGTAAACAACTGCGACCTGAGGTTTTCCTACTCAAGTTGCTTGAATGACTCTGTGGTTTCTCCCACGTCAGTATCAATATCAATAATATCAATAACTGCATTTGTAAAGCGCGCTACATACCCGCAAGGGTCTCAAGGCGCTGGGGAGCGGGGATGTTACTGGTCGAAGAGCCAGGTCTTGAGGAGTCTTCTGAAGGCCAGCAGGTCCTGGGTATGTCGTAGGATGGTGGGGAGAGTGTTCCAGGTCTTGGCGGCGAGGTAGGAGAAAGATCTGCCGCCGGCGGTGGTTTTTTGGATGCAGGGGACTATGGCGAGGGCGAGGTTGGCTGAGCGGAGGCTTCGGGTGGGGGTGTGGAAGCTGAGTCGATTGTTGAGGTAGGTGGGTCCGGTGTTGTGCAGTGCTTTGTGTGCGTGGATCAGGAGCTTGAAGGTGATCCTTTTGTTGACAGGGAGCCAGTGCAGGCCTCTCAGGTGGAGTGTGATGTGGCTGCGGCGGGGGACATCGAGGATGAGTCGGGCCGAGGCGTTCTGGATGCGTTGGAGTCGTCTCAGGAGCTTGTTTGTAGTTCCTGAGTAGAGGGCGTTCCCGTAGTCGAGTCTGTTGGTGATGAGAGCCTGGGTAACGTTTTTTCTCGTGTCGAGGGAGATACATTTGAAGATTCTGTGGAGCATACGGAGGGTGTTGAAGCAGGATGCGGAGACGGCGTTGACTTGCCTGGTCCTGGAGAGAGTGGAGTCGAGGATGACCCCCAGGTTGCGTGTGTGGTCCGTGGGTTCCGGGTCTGTGCCTAGTGACGTGGGCCACCAAGAGTCGTCCCAGGTTCATGGGGTGGGTCAGAGAATGAGGACCTCCGTCTTGTCTGAGTTCAGCTTCAGTCTGCTGTCCTTCATCCAGTCGGCTACGGCCTTCATTCCTCAGTGGAGGTTAGCTTTTGCGGTGTGGGGATCTTCGGTGAGGGATATGATCAGCTGGGTGTCGTCGGCGTAGGAGATGATGTTGAGGTTGTGCTGTCGTGCGACGTGGGCGAGGGGGGCCATGTAGATATTGAACAGTGTCGGGCTGAGGGAGGATCCCTGTGGGACGCCGCAGATGATCTCTGTGGTTTTGGAGCGGAAGGGTGGGAGGCGGACGCTCTGGGTTCTGCCGGAGAGGAAGGATGTGGTCCAGGCCAGGGCCTTCTCTTGGATACCGGCGTCATGGAGGTGTGCTGATAGGGTGCGGTGGCAGACTGTGTCAAAGGCTGCTGATAGGTCCAGGAGGATGAGGGCGGCTGTTTCTCCTTTGTCCATCAGGGTCCGGATGTCGTCAGTGGCGGCGATGAGGGCGGTCTCAGTGCTGTGGTTACTGCGAAAACCGGATTGGAAAGGGTCCAGGATGTTGTTGACTTCGAGGTAGCGGGTCAGCTGTTTGTTGACAATCTTATTGGTCACTTTTGCCGGGAAAGGGAGCAGGGAGATGGGCCGGAAGTTCTTAAGGTCCTTAGGGTCCACCTTGGGCTTTTTCAGAAGGGCGTTGATCTCGGCTTGCTTCCAGCTTTCTGGGAAGGTTGCTGTCTCGAAGGAACAGCTGATTGTTTTCCGGAGGTGGGGCGCGATGGCTGCGCTGGCTTTGTTCAAGACGTGGTGAGGGCAGTGGTCCGATGGGGATCCGGAGTGGATGGAGTTCATGGTTTTGATGGTGTCTTCGTCGCTGACTCTGGACCAGACGGTCAGGCGACTGGTGCAAGTGGTAGTCGCAGGGGTGGTGGACTCGGTGGTGGGTGCGGGGGGGTCGGGGTTGAAGCTGTCGTGGATGTCGGTGATCTTGCGGTGGAAGAAGGTGGCCAGGGAGTCGCACAGGTCTTGAGATGGCGGGATGTCGTTGGTGATGGAGCTGGGGTTGGAGAGTTCTTTCACGATGCTGAAGAGCTCTTTGGTGTTGTGTGCGTTGTTGTTTAGGCGGTCCTTGAAGGCGGTCTTCTTGGCGGTCCTGATGAGTTGGTGATGTCTGCGGGTGGCGCTCTTGAGGGCTGTGTGGTTGTCTGGTGTTCGGTCGTGGAGCCATTTCTTCTCCAGCTTCCGACAGGTGTGCTTGGAGATCCGGAGGTCCTCGGTGAACCAGGCGGCTTTCTTGTTGGTGTGGTTGGTTGTAAAGGTCTTGAGAGGGGTGAGGGTGTTGGCGCAGTCGTTGATCCACTGTGTGAGGTTGGTCGCGTCGGTGTCTGGGTCGGTGGGGTCGGTGAGTGGTCTCAGGGCGAGGGCGGTAGTCAGTTGGTCCTCAGTGACCTTGCCCCAGCAGCGGCGTGGTAGCTGTTGGGTGCGGTGGTGTGTGGTGGGTTTTCTGAGGGTGAAGTGGATGCATCTGTGGTCGGTCCAGTGTGGTTCAGTGGTGTGGTTGAAGGAGATGTGGGGGCTTGCGGAGAAGATGGGGTCGAGCGTGTGTCCAGCGGCGTGAGTGGGTGTCGTTACGAGCTGTTTGAGTCCGAGGTTGGGGAGGTTGTCGATCAGGGCAGTGGAGTTGGCGTTGTTGTTGTTCTCGAGGTGGAAGTTCAGGTCCCCGAGGAGGATGTAGTCCGTGGAAGTGAGGGCGTGGGTGCTGATGAGGTCGGCGATGGTGTCACTGAACTGTGGGCGGGGTCCGGGAGGTCTGTAGATGAGAGTTCCTCTGAGGGTGGTGTTGGGGTCGGTGTGGATCTGGAAGTGCATGTGCTCGGTGGTGGTGAGGGTGTCATTGGTGTTCGTTGAGATTTTGATGGAGTCTTTGTGGATGATGGAGATTCCTCCTCCCACTCCGTTGATGCAGTCTCTACGGGAGATCTTGTAGCCCTGTGGGATGGCTATGGCGATGTCTGGTGCTGAGGTGGCGTTCAGCCAGGTCTCCGTCAGGAAGGCGACGTCGGGGGCAGTGGAGTCTAGGAGGTCCCAAAGTTCGATGGCGTGCTTGCGAGCGGAGCGGGTGTTGAGGAGGATGCAGCGGAGGTGGTTGGGTTCTCTGGCTGGTGGTGTGGAGGGTTGGATGCTGGTGAATCTGCAGTTCCGGCAGGTGAAAGGCCCCTGGGTGCGTTTCGTGGTGGCCCGGTAGCAGGGGTGGTCTCGTCTGGTGTTGAGTGCATGGAGGGTGCTTGCGTCGTAGTGCAGTCTGGCGTTGCGGGGGGTGCGGGTTCCAGGGGTTCTGGTGCTGGGTGCGGTCCAGGCGCGGACGGGCACAGACGGGCTTGCCTTAGGCACTCATTTGGCGCGCCTAAGGCAAGCGTCCGCTTCGCGGCCTCCATATGAGGGCAGAGGGAGGGAGGAGCAGCTGGGAGGTGGGAGCGGGGTGGCCAATGGGAGTGAAGGGGGTGGGGCAGCAGGGGCTCAGCAGCAAGGGAAAAACCCGGGGAAAAACCCGGGGGAAAATCCGGGGAAAAAACGGTGGGAAAAGACGGCGGGAGAGGGACAACAGAGCACAGGGGTACAGAAAGCAAAACACAGGGGCACAGAATGAAAAAACAAAGTGGCAAAGAAGCCAAGCGCAGGTGTACAGAAAAAAGGGAGCGAGTAGTCAGGCGGCAAAAGCGGCAACGGAGGTTCAACCCACAGGGGGCTGCGTGGCAGATGGGGGGAGCGACCTGCCTGGTGACAGGGTCAAAGGTCGCCAGGACATTGAAATGGTTGGGATATCAGTTACAAATGTTCCCAGTGCCACAATGTAGCATCTCATTCTGGGTTTGTATAACCATTTGAGACAATTCCTGTGCCATCTCAGCCGGTTTCATCACCCCACCTTAATACAGTTTGAATCGTATGGCCCTCCTCTCTTTCTGCTAACCATACTAAAAGCTTGTACGCCTTTTCTGCATCATTATATAACCTATGCTGCTTCACTCGGTACTGAGCCCTTACCTCTCTGCCCACTTGCCAGCTATATGCATCCTTAGCCAAAGTTTTCTGGTGGGAGAGGTTCACATCCGGAATTCATATTTGCTCCATCTCCTAAATGGCCATTGGCACTGTAAGTGATGCACCTCAGTCTCCATCTCTCTACTTCCACCCACTATGATGGATATAAGCTGCACCCTGATGACAGTTTCGTAAGTCACCCACACAGTCACTCTGGAGGCCACTGACCCTTCATTTTTTTAGAGGCAGAGATCCTTCATTTGTATCTGTCATTTTCTGGTATCCCAGTCATTCAGGACCAAAGGCATCACGTCTCTATCCCATTAGAATCCGAATTCTAGAGGTTTCCAGCCTAGTGTGTCGTGGGGAATTATCCGATATTCTGCTTGGCAAAAAAATGTGGGTCCGTGTATCAACAGCACAAAGATGTAAGCAAGTCTAGAGAGTGATTTCATACACCTGTAGACTTAAGAGTGTTGTTGTGCGGTGAGGTGAACCTCCCTCCTTATGTCCATCAGCCCAATTGCTCTCGTAACATTATGTCGTTAGCTATCCTCCCTGCACACCTGTTTGTTTGCAGTGACTCTATTCAGCATGCCTGCTTTGTTACATTCAGATCTACCCCCACGGCTATGAGTGTATCCAGAGACTGGAGTATCCATTTCCTAGCTTTTCCAGCACAGCCATTTGCAGCCCCGGTGGAAAGTACAGAAAGACCACTATACTATTTTTGTGATTCTATTCTCTACGTATAGCCACATAACACCTATGAGGGCCCAACCAACTCTAACAAACTGACAATGGTAGTATGTTCTAGGACATAATTCCAATCTCCCGAGAACCAGATGTGAACCTTGAGTGTGTCAGGCCCTCGAATTTCCCTCAGTCCAGGGACCTACAATTATCACCCAGTAAGAGGGTCTCCTGCAGGACCAATATATCAGCGCCATGCCTGGTCACGAATTTCATTACTACCCCTCTCATCAACTTGTGGTCCAGTCCATTCACATTCACTTCAGTATTTTTAAGCCCTTCCCTCTGAGCCTCTATCATTAGTGATGTGGCCATTGTTTATACTGCCTCTGTATTCCTCTATCTTTCAAAAAGTGCCTCTCATCCTTTGTGTACCTGGTTATACAATCATGTCTACCTACCTCAATCACCCTTCGCCCACTGCCTCCTGCAACAAGTTTAACACTACCTACTTCCCCAATGACAGATGTGCCTGCCACACCCTAGTCACCCCATGTGGAGAGAAGAGAAAACTCTTCCTGGTTGCTGCACTGTGCTGTCCACATTCCTCTGACTTCCTACGGTGTCTTTGTTGCATTACGACTGGGTGCATCAGTGCTCTGGTCCGAGTTCTTTAGGGCTGGTGTGGCTCTGTTTCAGCAGTCTGCTCCATGTCCATAGCCACCCGCAGTGACTTGCTAATCTCAGCTCCTTCTTCGGTGCCTTCTCAAGGTAGCTCTTGCATTACATTTTGTTTCTTGTTTCTGACTTTCTGCCATCAATTAAGCTACTCCAAGGGCTCCTTTGGTGTCGTAAAGATCCAGGATTTCCCTTCAGGCAAGTCTCTTAGTCAAGCAGGAAATAGCATCATGTACTTGCACGTCTTGAGTTTAGAGTGGGACATCATGATAGACTTGATTTTTAAAGGAATGGGCCTGCACTGATAACCCACCCCTAGTATTGCGTAGCGGTCTCTAAAGTTAAGAACTCAAGAAATGATGGGTTGTGGTCTCCTGCCTGGCTTTGGTGTCATCCCGCGATGTGATGGGCCCTCTTGACCATGGAGAGGTCCTCTGGCTTCACAATCTTCCTTATGAGAGTTTCAATGAACCGATGAGCTCAGGGAATCCCACCAGGTGACTGTTGTTACAACAGGACCTCCAAAGTTAAAGGAGAAACAAGCATCATTTTGACGAGAGGAAAGCTGTGAGAAGGACTTAAGGTAAGTAATTGTGTAATAATTGAGGGTCCCCATGGGTGGCAAACACTCAGGAGGCCATATGTACAGAATTTATGGATCGCAATTTCCTAAATCGCAATTCCTAATGTATAAACATGTACAAATTTCAAATAGTGATTCCTAGTAGGTAGCCAATCAACCTACCTCATGAAAAATAATGAGGTCGGTTTCAGTTTGCAACCCATTAAGAATTGCAGCCATCATAGGGACGGTGGCCTGCTGAGGTCAGAAGATCACCATGTCCGTGATTGCTTTTTAATAAAGCAATCTTTTTTTTTGGAAATGCAGCCCGTTTTTTCTGAAAGAAAAACAGGAAACGTTTAAAAATATAAAATGAAATGTCTAAGTTTCATTAAAAGTAGGCAGTTGTCCGTTACCACTGCCTGCGCTTACAAAATATTGTTTTCAACATTCACAAAGGGGAATGGGTCCCCTGGGGACCCGTTCCCATTTACAAATGGTTACCACCTTCTTTGAAGTGTCAACCGTAATTTGGTTGTAAGACATTCACATACACCACTATGATTCTGTATTTGGAACTGACACCATGAACATGCCCCATCCAAATACCAAATCACTAAATACAAATGACAAATCACTACACACAAATTACAGTTTGGTAATATGTTACCGAATTGCAATGTGTGCTTTGTACATATGAAAAAGAAATGTTACTGTCGGAAAGGACCGCAAAAAATGCTTTGTACACATGGCCCTAAGTTCTCATGTCCTCTGAAGCTGGTAAAATGATCATTGTGAAGGAGGAAGGGTGGGAAATGTGGGGTGCATTAGAAAATCCAAAGGGTTAGAGACCCAAGTATGGCTCGTGCATCCTGGCTGCAGGACAAAATAGCAAAGTTGAACCATGTGGTCACACTGCTGTTTTACTTTTCACTCATTATGTTTGTATATACTCTCTCTAGTCGGGAGTTTTAGTTGCATTTCTCTTGCCAGGTTCAACTTTCATGTGTTTCTCTTTACAGCTGGCTAGTCCTACGCTGCTCTTGTACTCACCATAGCTGATAACATCTCTCCTTCTCTCATCTCTATGTGGCTCCTGCCTCATAACAAGTGTATTAATAACTGCACAAATAAGTAATTGAGGAAAGGATGTAGTGCTAGAAATGTATATATATTTATAAAAATGGTTTTGAAAAGTGTATAAAGTTGTATTATAATTGTGTTCTTATGTTAATATATTACAATTAAATTGTATGTTCAAATTATATTAAAATAAACAGGAACATTCACTGGCATAATCAGGGAAAGGGACTGATGTATTATTTATGTGTTAGCTTCCCCTAGTGGTTTAAAGCCACAATGGCAGACACGCCTGAAATATACAATCACTATTGATATCCCTCTACCTTCATTACTGCCTAACTCCTTCCTCCACAGCACGCCTTCAGCAAGCACTCCTGCAAACAATGACACTTCTCAATTCTAATCGTTTCCTGGGTACTCTATCTTGAACCCCTCTTCGCACCTCTCCAGAACTGGCTAAGCTTCTTTCTTCAAGAAAAGTAGGTTTCATACATACACCAATTTCTTTTGAAGGTATGGCATCCTGCAAATACAGGTGGCTTAAACGTCTACTGTTTCGGACTGCAGAAAGACCACACTTTTGTTGTGAAGCAAATTGTCTAGATCCCAGGTACTTTAACTAGGTGTCATCTTTTTATAGGCCTTACACTTGGTGGGAACTCGAGCAATTAATTTTTCCAAGCAGTTATAGGTATTAGAGTCTACAGCGATGATCCGGCCATCTTGTACAATTGCATCATGAGCTCAGCTGACCAGATCCAAGACTTGCTTTGTTGTGACTGCATGTCTCCAACAATGGGTCCAAACAAGCGCTTTGATATTTACAGTTCTTCTTCAGATGGGTCAGAGAAACTCACTCTTTTTGGTCTCACATCGGCATAGTAGGTCTATGCACGGCCTAAATGAGCAACAGATATCACCTCTTTCACTAAATAAAATGACCACAATCGGGAATGACATGATATCTCGTGACTCTACTAAAAAAGTGGCCATCAATTTTTCAAATTGGTGCCCTTGTACATGTTAAAGTATAGCTAATATACGTTTAATATACAGTTTCTGGGCCTTGTTTTGTAAGCTCAACCTTTCTATTAAATTTCCATTATGACACAATAACCTCAAGTATTTTCGCAGTTTTAGCATTATGCTTGTTAGGCAAAAATTCCCGAAACTACTCCACTACACTATCAAGCGTAATTATGCTGTGTTCACAGCAAAATTCTAGCACAGAACTCTGAGAACAATGCAATTTACCCCCACCTGAGTGGATGTTATTTGTAGGCCTTAAGTTTTCTGTGCTGCGTTTTTTAGCTTGAAATGTGTCCTCAAGTCCAAAATTGACTCGAGCGGATCCCTGTTGCTATCACCCTATCACCCTACCTGATTCTACAAATAAAGTCTTGGCGGCCTGGGTTGCTGATAAAGGTAGATTTTCCCTAGTACGATATGTGTTCAGGCAGGACCTCTGCACCGTCCAGCATTGTTTAAACGTATATCTGATTATCAGCAAATACACACAGGGGAAGAAGGGCTGTCTTCACCTACCTTTCATGGACCTCACCTCAGCCTTCGACTGGGTGGACAGGAGTAAACTCTGGTGCAAGATGCTTGACGTAGGAGTGGAGGCAGCTCTGGTCCACCTCCTGGCCCAAATTCACGAGACAGTGTCAGACTGCATCAGGTATGGAGCCCAAGAGGAATGCATCAATCCCATTAACATGAAGTGAGGTGTAAGATCAGGATGCGTGTTGGCCCATTCCTCTTTTGTTTATATATCAATGATCTGGATACCTCCCTTAATATGGGAGAGGCAGACACTCTTAGACTGGGATCGATAAGACTTCCAGCTTTGCTATATGTAGACAATTGTGTCTTGATGTCAAGAACTGGGATGGGCCTCCAGATGCTGTTAAATACATTTCCTTCTTACATGAGTGAACTGAGCCTACGGACCAATACTGCCAAGTCACACACTATGGTCTTAGGGCACACTCAGATCAAGCCCAGGCTACATCTTATTAACAAGGGAAAACTTAAACGTTTTCCAACCTTTATTTGTCTGCGAATCCCTTCTGATCATAAAGGAACATTATCTAATTTAATGAAGGTTCGGAACGCCCAGTTCGACCAAATAAAGGAGGGCTTATTCTGGTTCGCTGGTAAGTTAGGCTGCAAGCCATAGGATGTCATGACCAAGATATATATTGCCTGCTATGATATATGGACCTGGGGTATGGGGATACCGTAATACTGTGTCCCTACAGGCCAAAGAAAACATGTTTATGAGAAGGCTCATGTCCATCCCTAATTCTCTACCCATATTTCTCTGCCACTCAAAACTAGGCTTACTGACTATGGAAGAGAGCATGAAGTTAGGTTCCCTCGAGTTGTGGCACTATGTATGGGTCAAACAAGAAACCATTTTAAATCAGGAGATCATTACTGACTGCTTACGATTAGACAAGGCTCATAGTATTCTGTGGTTAAGATATGTATAAAAGTAATTTATATTGTTAGGAAGGCCTGATTTATTTGACATTCCAACTCTAGCTCTAAAAAACAATTAAAACAGTTTTTCTTTCTGACTGCAAGAGGAGAAAGCAGAGTGGTGGGGAAAAAAAGAGTGTCTGCCTACATTCCATTAACCTTACCTACTTTTTCCTCTTGAGCAACCACAGAGATTGTATTTGATAAGATTTACATTGAACATAGTCCATTTTCTGGTCTCATACCCCAGCAAAGCTGTTCATGAATCTGTCCTCGTACCTTGTCCTTACAGCTTGAGCTCTTTCCAGTCCACATCACTTCTTTTTCTTTTGCAATCTATATGCCATACCCAGGCAAACATATCTGCTTCCACTGCTGAGGTCACGGAACATCAGAAGATGTGCGTCTGCCCTGCTCTATCTTCAGCTATTGTACTCAGAATATATCTGCCTTATGGTTACAATTATATCTCTGCTGCTATTAGATCGAGGACACTGGTGGGAAAGTAATGGTTTTTATTGTGGAATTGTAAGTCTGCATCTGCGCAACCTATTTATATCTTGTGTTTTGAGGGGCGCTGGTTGACACAAATGCTGAGCCTGTATATATGTACTGAGGAGGTTTTAGTTTTACTGTTTTTATTTTTAAACTCTTTAACACAGGACATTGTATGGCTTGGTATTAATGTAAGACATTGCACAGAAATGTTTATATATTTTATGCCTAGCTTTTTTTTAACCGAATAAAGCTTGTTTTGATGTTGATAAAGGTGACTCGAGGACACATTTTGTACTAATATATAGAGATAAATGACAGTTTTGGATTATGCTTAATTTCGCATAATTGTGGCAAAATTTCAGATAATTACGAGAAAGCAAATTATGTGATTTTCACCACCTCTATTCTATAGATAAAAAATGTAGAATGTAGAATTAACACTACATTAATATGCACACCATTGTAAATTAAGCATAAACATAGGTATTTTGTGCTAGAGAGAATCCTAAAAATGAACCCACCAAATAAATACAAGGTTGCATTCTAGTTAAAGCTAGCTCGATCTGACTGCTAAAAAAGTGTCACTGCAAGCCTATGTTAATGGCACACACAGTTGTTGGACCCCAGAGTGGGCGTGAAGGGCAATTTAGTTTGATCCTGTTGGATAAAGGGAGCTACACATATAGAGAGTTTATTTGCTTTGGTATTTGATGACTAGTATTAATCACAGCGGCTCGAAATTTTGATGTGGCTTCAGTTTACTTGGATCCAAGAGCGGCAGGGTCAGACTGGGACAGAAAATTGGCCACGCACCAAAATAAAAGTGGATTAGATGGCTAAAAAAGCGGCGAGTGTTCGCAATTTAGGGCAGTTTTGAACTGTAGAGACATGGGTGTAAGTGTTTTCCAAGGTATGGGAGAATGCATTGATTTGAGTTTGCTGCAGGCAATGTTCGTTTTAATAGCATGGAGGCCAACATTAAAAACCGGTTCAGCAGACCATAAAACAGGTCCACAAACAACCAAAAAACCTGCCCACAGACTGACTTGTAAAACCAGCCCTTCGAGCACTGCCTGGTTGTCCTACAGGCAGTCCGACCCTGCTGAGAGGGCCTGCAAAGATACATTCTCAATATGTAATACCTTTGTCTGGCATATCTTGTCTCATGATACAGTGTTTAATTAGTTAGAAAAAACGGAGGCCCAAAGTTTTGCCTAGGAGCAGCCTGACAATGCGGGCAAATGTTGACACTGCCGAATGCTGGGGTTGCAAGTACCAAAGCTCTCTAGTCTTCATTTAACTCATGGCACTTCCACCAGGACCCCATACCTTTTGTCCCTTCATCTCATATTTACATGTTCTGTTTCACCCCATCTTTCTACCTTTGTCACTATTTGCCTTTCTTATCTGCTTCCTCCATTTGCTGTCTCTCTCTCTTTTATAGTAAAATGATTAAATATATGTCCCATTCCTCAAAATAAGCGAAGGTGCCCACCACCTATAAGGACTGGCATAAACTGTGAAATGCAGTCAAGTACTTGTCTAAAACATGCTAGGAATGCATGCAGAGTAGTAAATTAACAACGTTTTAAAACACATGTGATGTGAGAGGGGCTGAATTTAGGGATTAAATACATATCAAAATGTATATATGCATACATGTACACTCACGTACACACATATATTCACTGAAAAAACAAAGGTTAAAGGGATTTTATAGTTAAGTGAAAATGTCAGTTAAAACATACTATCCATAACAAACAAGCACACTGTGTGTTTTTTTTATGTTGCTGGGTGGCTAGTGCACAAAAATATAATTTAAAAGCTCTTGCAGGCATTATGTGGCACTCCGTCCCTGGAGCAGTGAATAATAAATGAGAGGCTCCTATCGCCTTTCATTATTATTATTAATGGGAGCCCCTGTGCCCACCAGGGGCATACATAACATGCCAAATTTTGGGCACTGCCAGGGGGGCCTCCACAGCCCCTGCAAGCTTTACAGGCAGCACCCATAATGGGTGTGTGATGGGCCAGCTTCGGATCGCCCGCACATGGACGGGACTAGTGCTGGCACTGCCACTGGTGCTCCTGACCTTCCCGGCCTCCCGTCCCGTGATTGGTGGACTGGACTATGGGCGCGGGATGCCGGGAGGTCAAATACCCCGGTATCAGAACATACAGTGTGTGGAGGAGAAAGAAGAGACGGGACCGAGGAGCAGGAGGAGGATGGCGAAACCCAAGCAGACGAGGAAGACAGAAGTCGGAGTTTGGAGACGGGGAACTCCGGTTCGTCGCAGAAAGGAGTTCGGAGGCATCCGACGGGATCCCTAATAGCAGGCAACCAGGAGGACGGAACGCTGCGCCCGCCACGCTTCTGGAGAAGCGTGGCAGATCCAGGTGCGTGGGCCACTGCCCGAAAGGAGAGAGAGTGAAAGAGTGAGGTGGGGAAGTGGAAGAAGGGGGTTTCACAAATAAGGGCACTGAAAGGGGGGGGGAACAGAGAGAGAGAGAGAGGAAAATAACTGGGGAGCACTATCACTAAAACACACCAAAATATCGTAGCACCTATAGTTATCACACAAGGCACCGAGCGCATGATCCTACAGACACAGAAGAAGATAGACAAGGCATAGACCCAGATAAGAAGAAAAAGGAAAAGACGAAAGAGAGAAAGAGAATAGCCTAGAAAGCACCGTTAAAGAGAAAACCCAGAGAAAGAGTATCATAGAAGAGAAGACCATAAGAGAATGAAAGCAAAGGAAGCTCACCAAGAAAGGAGACAGGAAGTGAGAATAATAAGTCTTACTGAGGGACCAACCCTGACCACTTACCTCTGTTGTTCTGTTCTCTCCACATACGCTTCCTGGGGACACCTGTGAGACGAGGAGACAAAAGAGAAGAGTGAAGGACAGACTACGAGGGATAAACCCTCCCTATCCACGTCCGGAGAAGATAGACTCAAATCTACCTTGACTGTAACCTACAACAACCTGCTAATAAAATCATTCTATATAGCACACGTGTGTCCTGAGTGATTCCACTGTGCCAATACGGTCACAGGGTGCTAGTGGGAGCCACAGATTTTTTTTTTTTTACAGTTAGTGCCCAGGTGCCCACCCAGTCCACTGACAACATGTAGAAATGTTGGGGCTAGCTGCAAGGTCATCACGGCTCCTACTGACTCTTCAAATTGCAACCATCCTAAGTGCTTGCGGGTGCTGGTTTAATTCCTTTCTTCCACTCAGTGGACCCAAATTATGTTCCTTGCCCAGGAGAGTGCAGGCAGGGAACATTTTTATTACATGTCTGTTAGAAATTGGGTCTCTACTTGGCAGAGGTATGCACCCGGTCCAAGTAGGGACCACAATCCTAGCTAGGGGAAGTCACAGCACAACCCAAATTATCCTGTGCTTACCCTCTGGTAGCTTGGCACGGAGCAGGCAGTGTTAACTTAGAAGGCAATGTGTTAAGTATTTGTGCAATAACTCATACAGTAACTCAGTGAAAACACCACATAAATACACCACACAGGTTTAGAAAAATAGATATTTATCTGAATAAAATACAATCAAAATGACAAAAATCCAATAAGCACAAGTTAAAATATCAATTTTTAAAGGTTCCAAAGAGTCTCATTAAGAAACAGAGGTTGTATCCTTGTAACACACAGTACCTGGGATGCATCAAAAATAACGATGCTGGGGCTGCAGAGGAGGAGATGCGTTGAAAAATAAGGTGCTGCGTCGGCTTTTCTGGCATGGCAGACGATGAGTTGTTTCTTTCTACGCTGTAAGGTGATGCATTGATTTCCAGGAATGCAGCCTTGGTTCCTCACTGCGATGTGGGGATATCTTGATGCCCAAGGACAATGTGTTGAAAATCCTAGACACAGTGGCAGAAGAAGCAGGCGCTGCATCGATCCGGTCGGTGATGAGGTGAAATTTCAGCTGCGAGGCAGGCGCTGTGTCGATTCCCAGCCGTGAAGCCGATGCTGCGTCGTTCCGGTTAGTGGTGCAGCAGTTTTCCAGCTGCGATGCAGGCGCTGCGTCGATTTCTACAGGTATAGCATTGTTTTTTTTCGATGTACGAGGATTCCCAGAAGAGGTGAAGTCTTTGTTGGCCCTGAAACTTCAGAAACAGGAGGCACGCTCAATCCAAGCCTTTGGAGAGCACTTTAGGAGGAAGACAGAGTCTTTCCAGCAAAATCAGGAGCACCAGGCAGCAGGGCAACAAGTAGGAAAGCAGTTCTTCAGCAAAGCAGTCCAGGTGAGTCCTTCGGGCAGCCAGGCAGTCTTTCTGATAGAGTCCAGGTGTAGGTCCAGAAGTGTCTAATTTGGTGAGGTCAGAGACCAAGTTTATATACCCAAAAATGCCTTTGAAGTGGGGTAAACCTCAAAGAGTGGTTTTGAAGTGCACAAGTTCTCCATTCAGCCGACTCCTGTATGCCAGGATCCCTGTGGGGGGATTATCAGTCCTTTTTGTGAGGGCAGGCCACTGGCCTTTGAAGTGTCAGAGAGAGCCCCTCCACCCTTCCTGCCCAGGGAGACCCATTCAGTCTGCAGATGAATGCATATGTGACTGAGTGTCCTGTGTTTATGGCTGTCTGGGTCGAATGGAACGCATGTCAAGCAGCACAGACCAGACGTGGATTGGAGACAGGGCTGTAAGGCACAGGTGGCAGTAAGTGCAGAGAAATGCTCACTTTCTAAAAGTGGCATTTCTAAAATAGTAATATTAAATCCAACTTCACCAGTAAGCAGGATTTTCTATTAGCATTCTGGCAATACTAAACATGACAGGGCTGCTCCTGTCAGATCAGAATCTACAGCTTAAAAGTATATGAGGGCAGTTCTAATGCTAGTCGATGAGAGTAGCAGGCCTCACAGTAGTGGAAAACTAAGTGGTGAGTTTTTCACTACGAGGACATGTAAAACACCTCAGAACATTTCCTGCCTTTTACTTAAATAGTACCTTGCCCAATGGGTTACCTAGGGCCTACCTTAGGGTTGACTTCTATGTACAGTAGAAAAAGGGGAGTTTAAGGCTTGGCAAATCGTTTTAAATGCCAAGTCAACATGGCAGTGAAACTGCACACACAGAGCTTGCAATGGCAGGCCTGAGACATGAATAAGGGGCTACTTATGTTTGCGGCACAATCAGTGCTGCAGACCCACTAGTAGCATCTAAGTTACAAGCCCTGGGCACAGGTAGCGCACTTTACTAGGGACTTACAGGTAAATTAAATTTACCAATTGGGTAGGGACCAATGTTACCAAGTTTAGGGAGGACAGCACATACACTTTAACACTGGTCAGCAGTGGTAAAGTGCGCAGAGTCCTAAAACCAGCAAAAAAGGGGTCAGCAAAATGGAAAGAGGCAGGCAGAAATTTGGAGATGAGCACCTTTAGGCTGTCAGGTCTAACACTGTTGCACTCTCCCAGGAAGAGAACAACAGTGTCCAAGACAATGTCTTTCAGGGACACTACTTTGTTCTGGCTCCTGGATATGGGATTCCCAAGGGGAGGGGGGCCACACACACACTCTCCTAAATATGATATTGGCCCAGGGGATGGAGGTTTCAAAGCTCTTCACAATTACCAATTTATTTTCACATAACACTTTCTCCTGCACTTCTATGCTGCTGTGTGCTGTAACTAACAGACGTTACTATAATTCAAATCAGTGGTTCTTAATTTACCGACATCTGAAGGATGAAAGTGAAAGGCTGATTCTGCACTGCCATGATTAGGAAGATGTAACCTACAAATACATAGATATAAAGAGGCAACTGATTAACTCGCTGAAACATATTTCCTGCCTTTTCACACCCTTGGCACAACTTTTTCCACGAGTAGGAGTGACGTCTACTGCATATGCAATAGTATGTCAACACCTACTCATTAAAAAGTAATAGTGAAAGTGTCTCAGAATATGCCAGTGGTCCAGCTTGTCATCCGGCACTATCAAATATGAATTGGATGCACAATGCACACTCCCTTGAATACCACTTCCAGAGTTTGTTTTCATTTTAATTACTTGTAATGTTTACGTTTGATATGCTCTAAAGCCCCGGAACGTCTTATTGTGCTATATAAATAGTAAAAAGGAGGGGAAAAAAACACAAATGGACGAGCACTGTCCTCCAAGGGGCTCTTGCTTTGTCATGGCTTCTGCCAAAAGAGAATACAACCAGGGCCACTGGAGTTATGTGGCAGGGGAGGACCAAATTATACGGCAGTGTTGACTAAATATTGCAACAAGAAGTGGCAAATTATGCGCCGTAATGTGGCAAATGTTGTGACAGTACAGCTTCATAATTTAGTTATTTTTAAACATGGCAACACTACCTGGGAAATATTTGACTTAATTATTGCCAATTTATCGCCCAAATAAAGCAAAACGCAGCTGAAAGATGACCAGTCAACCTTTGCGAAGGGTTTACCAGTGTGCAAGAACACGTACCATGTTTTAGTACTTTTTTATCCGTTTGAGATAGGGATATTTTTTTTGTTAAACTGCAGATAATGCAGCAGACTATGCGGCACACACGCAAATCCATAATTATGTGAGAAACCGTGCAACCGCAGAATCCATTGGCACGGAACACAATTTAAGAATTCAGCAACTCGCCCTCCGAAAAAGACTGCAGAGGCGGGAATTAAAGTCAACTTCCGGTACCTAACTGGTGGGGCCAGGGCCAGCAGGAGGGCAGGCAAGTTGTATGCAAGCCCTCAAAACACAACTCTCGGTTTCAACTTGCCCTGCATCTTGTGCAAGTGAAGTCCGCCTGAGGTAATCGTGCTGCGTCAGTAATTACGGGACGGGGCATGATGTGCCAACATATAAATGTACTTACTTGAACAACGCCACAGTTTAATAAAGAGCGGGACTCTTTCACAAGCTTCCGTTTCCAGGTAAGAACTATTTTATTTCATTTCAAAAACCAGTCCCACGAATCTGGTGCTTAATTTGTGTCAGTAATTGCAGGTGGTGAGCACCAGCGGTTTTTGGGGACCATGATTTATTTTTCAGCATTCAACTTTGACCTAGTGCCAGGGAGAGAAAGGCAAAAAACAGGGAGAGTGGAAGGGGAAGGAGGAAAACGTTAACAAAATAAACAACTGGGATGGAAAAACAACCTGCAAGACTGAGACAGAGAGAGACATAACGTCTAATCAAAAGTAGGCAGCTTTGGTGTTCTGCAACCCGAAAATTCCAGGTGTGAAACCTTCTACCCAGGCTGTTACAAAATGGGTGCGATGGGGCAGTATATAATCTTTTTGTACAATGAACAGATCGGAAAAGGGACAGAGTGAAATGCGGGGTTCCACAAGTAGGGTGGCACTCAGAAGCAGAAGTGGGATGGAAAAGCAATGCTCAAAGAATTTGTACATGTCACACACAAGGGAGTAGCCACAAAATTAAAATACCTCCTACTCTGAACCAACCTTTCATTACGTGTGAGCAAAAGCAAGCAAGCCCGACCCTTCCTAGATTAGATCCTTCCACCCACCCATCTAATAATTCATTCTAACAACTTTCCCTCAACCCAACCATAAACCCTTCCATCCTTTTATTCTTTCGTCCACCATTTCGTCATTCCATCATACATGTGAACACATTCATTCATCATCCTTTTACTCACCCAAACACTCTTTTGATCCTCCATCCCTCTCCCCCCACCAATCCATGCGCATTCCACCAATCTAATGTCTATTCCATTGACCCATGCACCCATCCTCACACTCGTCCATCCATTCCTCCCTTTCACCCATCCCCACCCTACATCTGTACTGCCAAGCACTCTTTCGCCCTTCCTTCCATGCCTCCTTTCTCCGGCTGAACCTTCTGCATTCCTGCAGACAGAGGAGGGCAATAAAAAACACATAAACATTGTCTAGGGATTAGCTTATAAGGCCATGGAGTCAAGTGGCAACCCCCACTTTACCTGCAAAAGCGGTGACTAAGGCGCCACTGCAAAAACTATACAACTAGTAATAATCATAGAATAAACCAGAGTACGACCAACATCCGTCCGTAACAGGGTTATATGTTGTTTTGTCCCTGAGCTCTGAAGCACATGGAAGCTTTTAAATAACCGAGGCTGCCCTTGTTAATGTTCTGGCTTTGTTGTAGGTAGGACAGGGCGAGCCATAATCACTCCATAACTGGGACATCAAACTTACATCGAAAAGGGTGGATCCAAGCCATCTTATTCTGAATAACCCCGTAGACTAATTTTTTACAAAAAGGATACATCTCACAATGCTTTTTGTGCATGCTGGTTTAACTTAAACACATATTTTTCTTCTTCCATGAGTGTAAATGATATTTGGGATTCAGAAAGTTTATTTCTGCACACATAGAAGATTTTACATGGCGGGTTTCAGTGTAAGTAAATCTCCTGTAGGAGGGGAATTTGTATTCTAGCACTGAAATGCCCTGGATGTTTAAACACCCACGACGGGACGTGTTAGAGGATCTAACGAACTCATTTCTAAGTCCTTTCCATGCTGAATGAGTTATAGATGTGCTCCAGACAAGGGCCAATGTAAATCCCTTTCCAAGGTGGGAAGCGGAAGGGAACAAAAGCTACATCTAAAAATATTTTGTCAGTGGAAAACAAGCAGCAAGATTGCAAGGGCATTTGCAAGTAGCTCTTTTGTCCTCCTCCGAATATATATGTGTGTGTGTTTTTTTTTTATTGAGAAGGCATCCTCAAAAATGTACCAGTTTTATGTCTGGAAAGCTGCGACTAGCACATGTTTCCTGGTGTAACTAGAGAAAAACTGTTTCGAATTCCAAAACTAACTACATCCCCACTCGTGTGATGCAGCAAACACGAGGGTGCATATTTATGAGGTGGGGAGTGAGGCCTGGCTCGATATTACCATTATTCGACGTTTTCTACCACATGGCGCAGGTGGGAGGTTTCACTGTGACGTGAGTAGCGTCTCTAAGTTCTTACTTTGGAGAAGAGAAGGCATGTCTTTGGCGGATTTTCATAAGCACCAAATTCGACTCCCATGGCGCTTTTGTAAAATGTTCATTTTGAGTCCAAAGACCATCATCCCATCAATCCCTTTGGATGCACTTTGAACGTCTTACCTCTTTCTTCTGCCATGTGTAATTGACTCTGCTGCCCTGGTGGGCCTGGTCTGAGTATATACAACTTAAAAATAAATAATTTTCCTTAAACGGAGAGTGTACAGAATTAAAAGTGTTGTGTCTGCCGGTTTTGTTGTTGCTTGTTGGAGTCCTATTGCACACGAATTGTTGCAGCACGGACGTCTGAGTTAATATACAGTTTAAAGGACATTTCGATATGAAAGGAATACCATTGTTGAGAGTCACAATTGAAATGAGTTGTTTACGCCCTCTCTCGTCTCTTATTCTGCATCCCCCAAAAAATACTTAGTGGAACATAGTGACACAGAATTAGGACCCCGCCTGACTGAGCTACCTCTCAGGTTAGACACATCTGATGTTCATTGGCTTTACATATCAATGTCATTCCTCATATTACACAAACCTAATAGATACTAGCTCTTGGCTGGAATTCTATATCACATATCTTAGGGCCAGATGTAGGAAGCCGTTTGCATGGTGCAAACTGCAAAAATCGCAGTTTGCGCCATGCAAACAGCCTAACGCGATGCTCATTCACAAATTGCGAGTCAGTACCGACTCGCAATTTGTGAATGAGACTTGCAAATAGGAAGGGGTGTTCCCTTCCTATTTGCGAGTCGCATCGCTATTCGCAGTTACCACCAGTGTCACACTGGTGGTAACTCATTCGCAAAAGGGAAGGGGTCCCCAGGGGACCCCTTCCCCTTTGTGAATGTGGGCATAAAGGTTTTTTCAGAGCAGGCAGTGGTCCGATGGACCACTGCCTGCACTGAAAAAACGAAACCAAATGGTTTCATAATTTTTTTCATTTTGCAACTCGTTTTCCTTTAAGGAAAACGGGCTGCAAAATTAAAAAAAAAAACTGCTTTATTGAAAAAGCAGTCACAGACATGGAGGTCTGCTGACTTCAGCAGGCCACCATCCCTGTGAGTGCAGGGACTCGCTATGGGGTCGCAAAAAGCGACCCACCTCATTAATATTAATGAGGTGGGTCGCTTTTTGCAACCCCATAGCGAGTCGCAGACGGTGTCTGAGACACCATTCTGCATCCGAATTTGCGATTCGGAAATTGCGAGTCGCACCGACTCGCAATTTCCGAATCGCAAATTCGGACCTTGCTACATCTGGCCCTAAATCTTTACAGATCTGGGCCTCACACAGCAGATACATCTTTTAGGTGTCACTGAAAATTAGGGTTTAATTGTAGACAGAGGGCTATCTAAGAGATTACATATATGGTTACCTTTAATGGCAGGGCTATCCTCAAGTGACACATAACTTAAAGGCTTGGTAAATTGACAGCAGAGCTGTCTTTTGGCGTGCATCGAGCTTGCTGGTTCGAGCCTCTGACAGCATAGATTTTGTTAGACCTGGCATCCTTGGTGTGTTTTTTCCCCTAACGTTTTGCCTTCAAACCGCCTGTTTTGCTAACTTCGTTTTTGCTGGCATTAGGCCTCTGCGCACTTTACCACTGCTAACCAATGCAAAAGTGCCAGTGGTCTCTCCTTAAAAAACATGACGGAATTGGCTTATACCCAATTGGCCTATTTAATTCTCTTGTACGTCCCTAGTAAGGTGGTTTTATATGTACCAAGGACCTGTAAATTAAGTGTCATTAGTGGGCCTGAAGCACTGATTGTGCCACCTGCTTAAGTAATCCTTACAAACATGTCTTGAGCCTGCCAATGCAGCCTGTGTGTGCAGCTTTAAACTGCCATTTCGACCTGGCAAAATGAACCTTTTGTCAGACCGAAACCTTCCTTTTTAACACATATGTAATTCCTGGGATAGACCCTGATCAGCCCCACGGGCCGGTTACAGTGTATGTAAAAAACATGTGATAAGTTTTATATGTCCTGATAGTGAAAAACTCTTAAATTCGTTTTTCCATACTGTAAGGCCTGCCTCTCCCATAGGATAATAGTGACGTTACCTTATTACATTTTATCAGCTGTAACAGGTAACCAAATGATGTTTGGTGTCTTTGGCATTGTAATGACAATTCTCCTCTTATAGTAAAATCGGATTTTAAATTACAATTTTGAAAATGCCACTTTTAGAAAATCAAAAAGAACAAGTTATGGATAGAAACTACACAATGTCAAACACTCACCCCCAGTACAGAGATCTGGGCCTCAATTCATAGTTTTTTTGCCACCCATGCCATTTCAGTTTGGACCCAGCCATATGCAAATCAGTCTTGACCCTGTTCCCTATGGGAACAGTCCAGCCCAAACTGCCAAGCCAGGTCCTCCCTGGACTGAAAACAAGCATCCTAGGACCGGTTTCAGGGTATCATCCTTCATCAGTCAGGCTGGCTTGACTCCAGTGGCATGGGGAGCAAGGGACCCACGTCTGGGCATACCCTTCTCACTTGGGGTGACAAATGCAGAAAGAACAAGCGATGGACGGAATGCTGAACAATGTCAAACATTCACCCCAAGTACAGATATTTGGGCCTAAATCCATTGTTTTTTTGCCACCCATACTATTCAAGTTTGGACCTAGCAATATGCAAATCAGTCTTGACCCTGTTCCTCATGGGAACAGTCCAGCCTGAACTGCCAAACCAGGTCCTACCTGAACTGGAAACAAGCATCCTAGGACCAGTTTCAGGGTATCACCCTTCATCAGCCAGGCTAGCTTGACTCCATTGGCATGGGGAGCAAGGGACCCACGCCTGGGCATTCCCTTCCCACTAGGGGCAACAAATGCAAAAAGAAAAAGTGATGCTGCTTTGCTGAAGCCACAGAAGGAATGGTTTCTTACCTGTAACTCCAGTTCTCTCGTAGGGGTATTTCCATGATAGTCATAAGCACTGAATAGTTCCGCGCGCCTGCGGGGACCCCGGAGCACTGTTGTGTAATATATTCTGAAGTGCAATCATCAGCTCCTTGACAAAAAAGGTCTGTGAAAAACACTTAAGAATAACAATGTGCAGCCTATGTGAACAGCTACACAGGCCAAATTGTTAGAAGAAAAAACTGTTGTAGTGTAAATTCACGTTTAAACCTCAATTTATTCTATAAATACATAAATAAATACATTCTCATATTTTATTTACACCTCTCATGAGAATAAAACAATGTAGGGCAGTGTAGCCCATAGGCTGCCATTATACAGAATGAAAATAGAGCTGTGCCTTTAAGAAAGTAAAGTCTTCCTGTTTCCCATCATGCACAGCAAAAGGCAGTTGCCTCAGTTCTTTTTTGGAGGCTAGTAACCTGACATGAAGAAACAAAACATTTGTTGGAGTACCAACCTCAATAATATTCATGTTCTATGTCAACTCCACCGGGGAGGAGGGAGGGTTGCTTATGACTATCATGGAAATACCCCTACGAGAGAACTGGAGTTACAGGTAAGAAACCATTCCTTCTCTCGTAGGGGATTTCCATGTATAGTCATAAGCACTGAATAGAGTAGCAAGCCCATCCCCATAACCGCGGTGGAGTAGACATAAGAATACTGAGAAAACATGAATCATGCAAACAAATTCTTGAGCAAGGCCTGTCCAACCTGCGCATCTGCCCTAGAGTCTGTATCAAGGCAGTAATGCTTAGTAAAGGTATGGACCGACCTCCAAGTGGCAGCCTTGCATATTTCTGCCAAAGGGACATTTCTCATCAAGGCTACAGTAGCTGCTTTCCCTCTGGTAGAGTGGGCTTTTGGCCTACCACCAAGTTCTCTCAGCAGGAGTAGCTGGATTCTGAAAGAAAGTTGGTAATGAAATTGTTTGGTTCACATGGAAGTCGGAGACTACCTTAGGTAAAAATTTTGGATGAGTTCTCATTACCACTTTCGCAGAATGAAAAAACGTGTAGGGTTCCTGAGCACAAAGGGCCTGGATTTCGCTGACCCTACGCGCTGAAGTGATTGCCACCAGAAAAGCAGCTTTCCATGTGAGATGCTGCAGCAATGCCTTATGTATCGGCTCGAATGGCGGCAGCATCAGACGTGATAAGACAACGTTCAGTTCCCATGGAGGAGAAGGCTTTCTAATGGGAGGAAAAACCTTCTTTAAACCTTCTAGGAAATCCTTAATAATCGGAATCCGAAAAAAGGAAGTTTGTGAAGGACTCTTTCTGTATGCCGTTACCGCCGCCAAGTGAACTTTTATTGACGACAGTTGTAAGCCTGATTTTGCCAAACTTAACAAGTATGGCAGGATAGATTGTTCTCCACAGGAAACCGGGTCAATGTTGTTGTGTAAACACCAAATGCAGAATCTCTTCCACTTGCTTGCATAGGCTGATCGTGTGGAAGGGCGCTTTGCTTCCTTCAGAATTTCCATACAGTCCTGAGGTAGGTTCAAGTGTCCATATTGCACTATCTCAGGAGCCATGCTGCCAAACTCAACGATGAGGGGTTGGGATGAGATATCTGCCCTCTGAACTTCGTGAGAAGGTCCGGACGATATGGTAGCCTGATGTGTGGTTTGAGTGACCGGTGAAGAAGGTCTGGGAACCACCACTGGCGTGGCCACTCCGGAGCAATTAGGATCCTTTTGGTCTGAGCATTGGACAGCTTCTGGAGGACCGCCGGAATCAGGGGAAGCGGTGGAAAAGCGTAAAGAAATGCTCCTGACCAGCTTATCCATAGGGCATTCCCCAATGTCCCTGGATGGTAATATCTGGAGGCGAAGTTTTGGCATTTTTTGTTTTCTGGGGTTGCGAATAGGTCTGTAGAGGGGGTACCCCAGAGTGCGAAAATGGAACGAACAACGTCGTCGTGTAGCACCCATTCGTGGTTCTCGTCCATTACCCGACTGAGGGCATCCGCTTGAACATTCTGGATGCCGGGCAGGTGAGTTGCCACTAGCGACAGGTTCCTGGCTAGAAGCCAATGCCAGATTGTCTGAGCCTCTCTGGATAAAATTCTGGACCTGGTGCCTCCTTGTTTGTTCACGTAGTACATAGTGGCCACGTTGTCTGTCTGGAGAAGGAGAGTTTCCGTTCTCAGAGAGGGAAGGAAGGCTTTGAGCGCAAGGTGGACTGCGCGAAGTTCCAGCAGGTTGATGTGATAGAGACTCTCTCTCTGTGACCACTCACCTTGGACTCGAAGATGTTCCATGTGCGCCCCCCATCCGAGCAGTGACGCATCTGTTACGATGGTTTGAGATGGAGGCCGTTGTTGGAACGGAATCCCCACCAAGAGATTGCTGGGTAAACACCACCACTTGAGGGATTGTAGGGTGTGAGGAGAAAGAAGGACTTTGTTCTCCCAATCGTCCCTCAGTTGACACCACTGATCCTCCAGATTTTCCTGCAATGGTCTCATATGGAGGCGAGCATTGGGAACCAGATGGATACAAGACGCCATCGAGCCCAGTAGAGAAGCTATTATTCTTGCAGTGGCTTGAGGTCTTTCCTGCAGTTGTTTGCACTTTTGGAGAATCGATAACCGTCGTTCCTCCGAAGGAAACACCTTTCCTAGCCTGGTATCTACAATGGCCCCTAAGTAATGCAACCTCTGAACAGGTGTTGCTGTAGATTTCAGGAGATTGACTTGAAGACCAAGTTTTTGCAGCAGTTGTAGAGTCCATTCGAAATGTTGTTGTGCCTCGAGACAACTGGAGGCCTTTATGAGCCAATCGTCTAGATAGGGGTAGACGAATATTCGCTGTTTCCTCAAGTGGGCGGCTCCTACCGCCATGCATTTGGAAAAAGTTCTCGGCGCTGATTTTAGGCCGAAAGGTAGAACTGCAAATTGGTAATGGCGTTTTCCGACGGTGAACCTTAGGAATTTTCGATGTTTCTTGGTTACTGGGATATGAAAGTAAGCGTCGCAAAGATCTATCGCACAGAGCCAGTCGCCCTGACGTAGATGTGGGTAAATTTGGTGTAAGGCTAACATCCTGAATTTTTCTTTGCGAATCCATTTGTTTGCTGTCCTCAGATCTAAGATGGGACGAAACTCTTGTTTGTCTTTTTTCAGTACAAGGAAATATCTCGAATAAATCCCCTTCCCTTGTTGGCTGATGGGAACGGGTTCTATGGCTCTTTTTTGCAATAGGATATTGACCTCTAACTGTAGAGCTTCGAGATGGTGGTTGGCTGTTTTGGGTGGAACAGATGGTGGAGAACTGGTGAATCTGAGAGCGTAACCATGTCTCACAATATTCAATACCCAGGCGTCTGTTGTGATGCGTAGCCACTCGTCCAGATGATTTGAGATACTTCCCCCTACCGGAGTGGATAACGGAGGAGGGGGAAGCAAAGATTCAGGGCTTAGACGTGGGAGCCTGTCGAGTTGCCTGAGTTTGAGGTGTTGAACGACCCCTTGTCGACCTTCGCTGAGTGGAGAAACCCCTTTGATGCTGCTGTTGTTGCTGCTGCTGGGGGCGCGAAGACATCCAGTGTGGCGACTGATACCGGTGGGTGAAAAGTCGTCGTTGATATGGCCGGAAAACCTTTCTTTGTTCTTTCGGTCTTTCCATGCCTACCACTTTCAGGGTATCTAGTTCAGCCTTCATTCTAGCCATCTCGTCATCGGCATGAGAACCGAACAAGGTGGAGCCCGAGAAAGGCAAGTTTTGTATTCTCTGCTGCGCTTCAGGTTTGAGTGATGTAAGTCTCAACCATGCATGCCTTCTGAGCGCTATCCCGTGTGCACAATTGTGTGCGGATAGCACCGAAGAGTCAGCTGCAGCACTTATAATTTGGTTAGAAACCATGGCTCCCTCACCCACGACCTCCAGGAAATCTTCCCTTTTATCCTTAGGAAGATGTTCCACAAACTGCATTAAAGAGTCCCAGAGGGCACGGTCGTATCGCCCTAATAACGCAGTAGCGCTGGCTGCCTTCATCGTGACGGCTGCAGTAGAACATACTTTTCGTCCTGCAGCATCTATCTTTCTGCTCTCTTTATCTGGAGGCGAAGAAGAAGACGGTGAGGTTGAATGCAGTTTCTTTGCCGCTACTATGACCACCGAATCAGGTACTGGGTCCGACCTCAAGAAAAGAGGATCTTGTTCTGGTGGACGATATTTTTTAATAAGTCTGGAAGGAGCAGACTTTGTTGCGGCCGGTGCAAGGAAAATATCCATTGCTGGTTCAAGGAGACCTGGAACCAGTGGAAGCAAAGGTCTGGAAGATGTCCTGTGATGCAAGGTCTCAAAGATCACTGACGTCGATGGGGCAGGTACCGCCAGCGGGATGTTCAGCTTGGTCGCCCCTCGTACTAAGACCTCCTGGAACGTATTCACATCATCTATGGGGGACACTCTCGGGGACGGTGAGTCCGATAGGGTTGGAGAGTAGTCCTGTGTAGACGAAGAAGAACGCCTGTGATGTGAATGCTGAGATCTCTGTGATTCATGACGGTGCCGAGAGGAAGAAGAGCGTCTAGAGGAATGTCCCGAACGTCTTACAGACCGCGTTGGAGTCCTCAAAACAGACTCTGAAGGAGGAGCCGGAAGAGGCGCCGTAGGTGTTACCGGCATCTGTTGCAATGGTGATTGTCGAGGAGAGAGTTGTGGAGACGCTGGAAGGAGGATGAGTGAAGCCGAGGATTCTGAGGTTGTATAAACCCTTCTAGGTCTTTTTGATTGTCTCGACGTCGACACACTCCTCGACGTCGAAGTACGGTGACGGCGAGTGCCCTTCGCCGTCGATTCTTCTCGCCGTTGAGAATCTCTCGACGACGACCTTCGACGTCGCCGTGATGACGGTGAACGCCTACGACGTCGAGCACCCCTCGACGTTGATCGCTCTCGCCGTGTCGACGGCGAGCCGGATTCAGATCTCCTCGACGTGGAATGTCCTCGCCGTGTCGACGGTGACCCAGATCTCGACGGCGAAAGTCCACGCCGTCTCGACGGCGAAATCGTCGTCGACGGCGAGCGATGTCTCTTTCTCGCCGGCGAACCACTCCTCGACGGCGAGCATGTTGGCGCCGTTCCTTGCCTCGACGTCGACGCCCTCGACGTCGTCGGAGACCTGTGCCGTTTTTGAGCCGGTCTGGTCGGAGTTATAGAGGAAACAGTGTGAGCCCTGGTAGAAGACTGACCTTCTCCTCGCTCTGTGGTAGAATGACCACTTTTCCTCCTGTCCTCTTTCGCCTGGAGTCGGATCTTCTCCCTGTCACGAAGGGTCCTTCTGGAGAAGGTTTTGCAGATGTCACACAACTCCGGTTTGTGGCTGGATGGAAGGCAAATTATGCAGACCCGATGTGGATCTGTTTTGGCCTTTTTTCTGCCACAAGAAGGGCATTTGTCAAACAGTGAAGGCATTTCTGAAGTAGAAAAACCTCAAAATTCTGTCAGAATCTAACCGAAAAAAAATAGAAAATGATCACTCAATGTTAAAAACGTCGAGTGAAATTGAAATTCAAAAGATTTTAAATGAATTTCTGTCACAAAAGGATTTTGTGAGGTAGAGCTCAATGCTTCAGGGTCCTGTCAGAAAGGAGCCGGAAAAAAGAACTGAGGCAACTGCCTTTTGCTGTGCATGATGGGAAACAGGAAGACTTTACTTTCTTAAAGGCACAGCTCTATTTTCATTCTGTATAATGGCAGCCTATGGGCTACACTGCCCTACATTGTTTTATTCTCATGAGAGGTGTAAATAAAATATGAGAATGTATTTATTTATGTATTTATAGAATAAATTGAGGTTTAAACGTGAATTTACACTACAACTGTTTTTTCTTCTAACAATTTGGCCTGTGTAGCTGTTCACATAGGCTGCACATTGTTATTCTTAAGTGTTTTTCACAGACCTTTTTTGTCAAGGAGCTGATGATTGCACTTAAGAATATATTACACAACAGTGCTCCGGGGTCCCCGCAGGCGCGCGGAACTATTCAGTGCTTATGACTATACATGGAAATCCCCTACGAGAGAAGTTATATAAGGCTATGCCCCTTTATCCCTTTCACTTCCAAGACAGATATCTAAAGTGTCATCTTCTTTGCAGCACCAGTTATAACACACAGACCAGAGAAATGGAAAGTTAACCCAGAGAAATGGAAAGTTAACCTTCTCTGGCCTTTATTTTGAAAACTGTCAGAAAACATGAAGCTTCTAAATTAAAACCGTAGCGATTAAGCTTTACCATTTGAACAGCTTTTCAAGGCCCTACCCCTATTGTTGTGATCATTTAGTTAATTTCTCCACGTTCCTGAGCTCAAACATTTGAGGGCACACACATCACACTATAATGCTATTAAAGTGTCCTAAAAAACTAGATATTTTATGTTTTTTTCTCTGGCAGCAGGACATTTGGAAGGAGGGCAGTCATTAACTATTGAGATCTGGCAGGACAACTGTTGCCTGGCCTTTTAACCTACAACAATATTATTCTAGAGCTCTCTGCTTTCATACAAATACATATCCATTCCCAGGTATTTACCTGTAATGCTTCACAATACCATGCAACATTTTGTTAAAGCCAGGCCTACTGGCACTGCCAACGCATGTTTATTTGGTGTTTAATATGTACTTCGTTCCGAGATGCAACTTGTAATATTACATTAGTTTCCAGGCAGGGTGGGAGATGGAAAAGTCAATTTATTAAATTAGTCATTTGTTAATAAGTCCTGGTCTGTTCAATCTGTTTGAAGCTGAAGGGTGCCCGAACCCTGAATCATTTCACGCAGTTAATATAGGGTTATGTTCTACACTTCAGCCTAGCTTAGTAGCCTGTAGTGACTTAAAGGAGCATTCCTGATGAAATGTGCTGATCTCCAAGTCAGGAGTTCCAATCTTGACAAGGGAGGTTCATCTTTCGCAAGCATCATAAAATTGATAGCACAAACATTTGGCACATCTTAAAAGAAAACATGTTATTAGTTTCAGGGAAGGTTGAAGTTGTGAAAGGAAGAACACACCTGTGCTTTCGAATGCATATGGAAAGCACCGCTCTCTGAGTCATCCTAAAATTGGGGTATTATTGGAGGGTTGCCACCTTTCTTTGAGAAAAAAACCCACATCCGGATGTCCCTTAGAGAGGTACATTGAAAGGAACAATCTCTGCATCACAAAGAGCAGTGAATGTTAACAAGCTGGGCCTAGGGAAGGCTAAGGGTCCACATTTCACTGCCTCCATCCTGGCGGACTGTATTTATTAGTTTCCGCACCAGGGGTACCGGTAAAATACAGGTTAGGCGGCAACCTAGGTATGAACCATCAGCTTTGATGGGCATGAACAGGTGATAATGTTCATTTTCGGGGACACCCTTTCATCTTAGAGCCTTTAAATATCTGTCATTTGCAGTGTCAGGTGCCCCTTACCACCTTCTTCAGGGTGCCCCAACCGTTTGTATTACACCACCATGCTGAGGAGCTTTCCTCCTTGCTGAAATCCACAACTGAAAGGTGGCAGGCTGACCAGAGCCTGCGTGCCCCGCCCCAGATGTCAAGTGTTAACACAGTGTTTTGAACAAGAATGTAGAAGAGCTGGTATTCACTATACAGAGTACCTGTTTGCTTCTGAAAAGTGTCAATATCCTCCCATTAATTGTATTGTAGCAAGGCTGAGAAGTGCAGATACTCTCCCTTTCAAATGAGAGAAGTCCAGGTACTCAGTACGTGACAATATCTGCCCATATGCAGCACTGTATTATCGGCTGCTATCAGCAGGGAAAGCTCAGAACTAGAAACCAGCCATTATTATTTGATCTCATCAACGAATTGTTCTATAAATGCACTGTGCACACACGAATAAATCCTGGTTCCCAAAAAAAGGCTGTTCCTCTTCACTGGCAAGTGCCAGCACAAATTTAGCAAAGACTGTAAAGCTTTGGGTTGAGAAAGCAGTTTCAGCAGACTTATCTCTCAGGCTCACAGATCATACAAGTGTTTGCTTTAACCAGCAGCGCTATCGTGCAAGTTATTCAAAATATTAACGTTCAGTCTCAGATAATAGAGCTACCATGAATGCTACACAAACCGTGGCAGGTTCAGACGACGCCCAACAGCTTCTGATGCTTTGTAGCTGGAAACAAAATTTGTTTTCTTAAATTATGTCCAAAATTATGTAGCACACAGTGGCAGCTGCCACTGAACGTCGGTGGTGGGGCGGGACGGGGTGCAAAGGGACAGGGGAGTGGGGGTTTAAAAAAATAAATACATTAAAAAAAAACACTTACCTTCGAGGAGAGACGCGTTCATCTCCCCTCAGTCTTCATCCTCTTCTGGGCTGCACAGGCTCCCAGCCAATCACGACGCTGCTGACAGCAGCGTTATGACTGGTCTGAGCGGCTTGCTACGTTGCTCAGACTGGGAATGGGAGCCTCTGCATGTTCTCTACCCACCTGTGGTATACAGCCGGGTAAAGAATATGCAAAGTGCTCATGTCTTTTTGGCCGGTTGAACACTAAAAAGACATGCACACTTTGGCGGTCATTCCGACCCTGACGGTCATTGACCGCCAGGGCCGGGGACCGTGGGAGCACCGCCAACAGGCTGGCGGTGCTCCCAAGGGCATTCTGACCGCGGCGGTACAGCCGCGGTCAGAAACGGAAAACCGGCGGTCTCCCGCCGGTTTTCCGCTGCCCTGAGGAATCCTCCATGGCGGCGCAGCTTGCTGCACCGCCATGGGGATTCCGACCCCCTCACCGCCATCCTGTTCCTGGCGGGTGTGACCGCCAGGAACAGGATGGCGGTGAGGGGTGTCGTGGGGCCCCTGGGGGCCCCAGCAGTGCCCATGCCAATGGCAGGGGCCCCCGTAAGAGGGCCCCTAAAAGATTTTCAGTGTCTGCCATGCAGACACTGAAAATCGCAACAGGTGCCACTGCACCCGTCGCACCCTTCCCACTCCGCCGGCTCCATTCGGAGCCGACTTCCTCGTGGGAAGGGGTTTCCCGCTGGGCTGGCGGGCGGCCTTCTGGCGGTCGCCCGCCAGCCCAGCGGGAAACACAGAATAACCGCGGCGGTCTTTTGACCGCGCAGCGGTATTCTGGCGGCTCCCACCGGCACCGCGGTTACCACGGCCGGCGGGAGTCAGAATGACCCCCTTTGTGTGCAGATAGCCCTCCTCGCCCCCTCCCTCTAGGCCAGCCCCGCCCCGCCCTGCCCTACAAGGAAAAATAAAATGATGACGTAATGTATGGTATTATCATTTTCTTTTCCCTTTTGATAAAAGCCAGTGGGGCGACGCTCCTCCACCTTAGCGCAGAAGCTGCCTCTGGTAGCAGATGGTGGTGAATTAGGCAACCGCATATTAAAAGTAAAATGTTGCGGAACCATTTATTGAATGAAGTTGAGTAAAGCTATCATTTGCTGCCGTAAAGTAATATATATATTTTATCACCAAAGTCCACTTTTAACTACCAAACTCTTAATGGGGTGCATCCAATACGTGCAAGTGGCTGCACGTTATTAATATTTTATATGTATGTTTGTAAGAAGGGCCAAGGAAGAAGACCGTGATGGTTGAAACGCGTCGCCCTATGTTTTGTTCAATGGAATTTTTGGAATAAATATAGGCCAGTAATCTGCATGGAGCGCCAGAGTTTGAATTTCTTATGGAGCACATATATATATATATATATATATATATATATATATATATATATATCAATCACAAACTTTCACCATCTCCGTTCGTCGGCCACCTTGTATGCGTGTGCCACCCAACAGGCTGCTGGATTTCCATTGGATGTGAAGGTTTCACAATTAAAAGGGAACGCTTCTTTTGCACCCTTCTGCAGTGCTTGTAATAATTTCCGCAGACGAATGAAGATGGTGAGAGTTTGTGAAATTTGACTGGGAGCCCGACTCGTAACATGCACTATCACTGTTTGGATTCCATAAGAGGAGAGGCCCGAGTGATGCAGTTTGTGTGTATATCTATCTATCTATGTGTATGTGTATATATATATATACATGTGTGTGTGTGTGTGTGTGTATATATATATATATATATATATATATATATATATATATATACTGTATATATACAAGTTACTTATTTTCGGTAACGCCTTATCTGGTAGAGACACAGACTAGCTGCAGATTCCTTATCTTAGAATTCTCCCCCAGGTGTCAGACTGGATCTGGAAACTTTTCATCAGCAGGACCTCTGTGCATCGGTAGCGGGCATCGAGCGACTCCGTGCCAACATCGTCCCCGGACATGACATCAGTGGAGTCCATATACTCCCTCCTCCGACATGCTGACGTCTGTTTCTTCAGTGATTTGAAACCGCAGAACAATGCTGGGCCAAAGAGAAACTGGCAGTGAAATAAAGAAACATTGTAATAGTGTATATGCCAACCAAAAAAGAAAAGACACATCGAGAGACGTACAATAACTAGAAAACACCCAAAGTCACCCTAAGTGAGACTGAAGAGTACACAGTTTGCAAGCGGGGAGGATAACTTGTTCATCTGATAGAGACAACTAGCCGCAGATTCCTTATCTTAGAATTAGATACCCAGGCAATCTCCCCCACAGGGAAGGGTGCAAACAAATCCCACCAGTCTTGCAAAGAACAACCCGGTAAAACAAAAGAATAACCAGGCTCGAGACAGAGAGGGAGAGAGAATAACATAAGCTATCCATATGAATAAATGACCGGCATACCCATAGGGGACATGAGAAGTCAGGACTGGGTCGGGGAAATCTCCCCAGGAAACTAGGCAGCGACCACACCCATAAGGTAGAGAAAACTGCAAAAAAAAACAGCAGGATGATGAAAGGGAAACATGGCTATGGCCACCAGAAATAGAACCATAAACATGTGATATAAAACGTGTAAAAGAGTCAAAGTAAAATAACGAGTGTAAGCATGCCATACAAACAATCTCACAGTCAGAATGAGGTAGTACCTCAGCAGAGGGGATGTGTGGCAACACACACAAGTGGAAAAGAGCAGAGAGGCCCTGCGCAAAAGTGCGAAGTGTACAGACAGACAGTGTATGAAAGAAAGTCACTTTGAAGCAGAACTGGAACGAGAAGGTAAAAGAAATTGACCCTGTGTAAACACAGAGCAAAAAAATGAATGTGAGAAAAGAAGTAAAGGGAACAAAAGAGCCCCTGACAATGAAAACAGGAATGAAAAACAAGAAAGCAGCCTGACATGGGAACCAGAGTCAGAATAAGCATCCACACACAAAGGATCCCCCAGAATTGTGCAGCAGAAAAACACAGAACATAGCGAAAGGAGCATGACCGAAAAGCAACCAATCATGGCACCCGGAAGGAAGACAAGATCAGGAAAGTAACATGAAATTGGAGATATGTTAAGAGACAATAGCCTGAAAAGACCTACTCCACTAAAGAGTGAGAATCAATGACCGTGTCCAGGATGTCATGGAAGCATGGAGAAACAACCGTTGGCCGTGGCCAAGGAAGAAAGATAGGATGAAAGGTGTCAAAAACACCAGATGTACAGGAAAAACACAGAACCATCCCTGAGCCAGAAGGATGGAATGTACGGAAAGGAACTGAAAGAATCAGTGCTCATGAGCAATGAGCCGCAGACAAGTGACACTTGTGAAGGAAACCATCCCCGCAGGTGTGCACAGGAGGGTACCAAACGACCTGCCATCAGCAAATCAACCAAGAGCAAAGGAAGGAATACCGACAACCGGAAGCAAAAGATAGAATGCTTCCCAAGCCAGCACTATGACCAAGGAAGGCGAGGAAAAAGGCCATCAAGCAAGCCGTAAAAAGTGTGTACAAGCTAGGGTTGGAAGTAGCACCATACCCCTCCTGTTAAAGTGGGGGGGAAATGGTAGAATGTGGCACCAGTAGTGGAAACGAAAAAACAAGGGATAATCCTGTGTAGGTCAGAAGGAGGAACGGCACTGCCTCAAGAAGAGGGAGTACGACAAGAAGAATCCACAATATCCTGTGGGAAACAAAGATCCTGTAAACAACAGCACAGAGAGCTCAGAATGACCCGAAAGGAGCGGACAAGAGTGTAAAATGGAAAGAGAGGAAGGGACCCTGCAGTGCAGAGTACGGTATTTGTTATAATTTTTTTTCTATACATAAAATATTGCTGCAGTAGATAGCCGGGAACCCATGTCGTGGGGGAGCAGGTACCACCAAAGGCAATAGACGCTACCATTGAGCGCCGCGGTCTTGGAAGAAATGCAAACATCAGAGGTCACGATACAGGCGACCAACAACACCCTTAAGACAGGGTGGGGAAACTGCAACAAGCCCCAAGATGAACCTGCAAGCAGAGGAAAACAAGGACAAAGAAGAAACCATTCAAAAAATGGAAAAAGAAGCCTTCCGTTGAACAACTAATAATAGGACAAGACACCAGAGAAAAAGCTCCCGTAGGAGTACAACATATATTTACATGGTAAGAAAAACTATTCAATTGCAGCAAGTAGCTTACTACCAAAAGCCCAAAAGAGCCAATGTCAAACCCAATCTCCGTCCGTACCAACAGAGACGACAGGCAAGTTGCCTAGGGTAAACTAAAGGAGAGGCAATTTAGTCAGGACACCACAACAAAAAGAGAACTACGAACCGTGGTATGAAAAGACCAATAGTAGGTGGAAAGATCCGCCAGTAGTGATGGTCAAATGATAAGAGGGCACCTGGCCCTGCCTCAGAAGTAGAGCTTCTACTTAACACTATGATAATCTGACGAATGTAAACGAAACTGAGAAAAGGAACTCTCATAGAAAGTATACTGAATATAGAGGTGTCGAAATGTACGGTAACAGGCTGTGGTAAGCAACCCTCATACAGAGAAGCCCGGGAGCCTGCTCCAGAAGAGGCACCAGACATTGCCACAGAACTACAGCTCCGCTGATAGGATCAGCATCATGGAAAGAACGCAAAACACCACAATAGGAAGTGCAACAATATCCAACATGGAGACAAAAAAAAACACTGCAAGAAACAGAAGGAGACTCTGAAGCAACTCAGAGGTTAAGAACTACAAGAAATGCAGTAACATGCAACAGAAAAAGGTGAGCACGAACAGTACCCACACCTGATAGGAACTGGGCAGTTCCAAGAGAGTTGCAATGGAGTAGTGCAAGGGGATGAGAAGAAGAATCCGTCCCCACCATGGGAATCTCGAAAAAGGCACAATTGTAGAATCTGCATGTGCTCCAAAATATGCCATCAAATGGCATATCAAGGAGAGCATCTTGCACCGGAGCTGAAAAAGCAGAAGCTGATAAACCAAGCCCTGCGACATATGGCAACAGAGGCAGCCATGATCCGACCAATAGAATCAGTAGAGTACATACCTGTGCGGACCATGAGTTGAGCAGCCTGTTGACCATCTCTGATCAAAGGCATCAGGGCAGTGCGAACATCCTCAGGGAACAATGGTAAGAGACGTTCCATGGAGTCCCAGGGAGTATGGGAAAAGCAAGCCAACACACAGGAAGTGTTGGTGGAACGTGGAGCGGCACTAGAAGAGGTGAAAAGACGCCTACCGGCAGCATCCAGCTGACTAGAGGGGACCCCTGTGTGGTGGAGTAGGAGGAATTTGTGCCACATCAGGAATGCCCAAAGCAGTATGGACAACAAACCCCGAGGAGTAGGGTGGTGGCGAAGACACAACGGATCCTCTTGTGCCGGCCGATGCCTGTGTGAGATTGAGCGGTCCACAGAAGGACCAGAGACAGGCTGATTCCAGGCACTGAGAAGGATGTCGTACAGAACCTTGCATTAAGGCAGAACGGGTTCAGTGGTAAACGGATCTGAGCGAAAAGTTAATGGATCCGTAGATAACTGCACCATTGGACGTTGCAAGTGCAAAACATCAGCCACACGAAGTGCTTTATTTGTAAATAAAAAGGTGCCGGTGCTCAAAGCTCTCCCCTTAAACATGCGGCTGCAGCAATTGAAAGTGCGAGCAGGTAATGCTGAGGCAACGTAATCCTGAAGCCACCTCGGGCCTCTTCAGTACATTTATAGCCACTCCCTGCCCCTTCAGCTCACTTTGTCAGCTTCCTGCTTTTCCCCTTTCTGACGCTTTTTCGTTTTTCTCTCCCTCCGTCTTTTCCAAGTGTCTTTTGCTCGCAGTAAATGCTTGAGACAGAAAACTAAGCTCCGGCCCTCAGAAATAAGTGCTGGTGCTCCGCACTGGACACAACGAGCACAAATTAAGCACTGGCCACACGTCTCAAGACATCTGCGAAGGCAGTGCTGGCTTCTGTCGCCCATCCTGGGGACAAGAGTAGGCTGGATGCTGGGGAGGAGTCTAGGCCACTAGCAGTGACTAAATCAAGAACCCAATCAGAGGATGAACCCGGAAGGGGCCCTGCAAAAGAAGCTTGTGGTAGTGCAGGAGGCTCAGAAAGTGGATCCAGCACAGGCACCACATCCATATCAAACAAGGCTGCTCCAGGCGTCGGAGACAACGTCAGCCGACGTCAAGTGGGGGAAGCCTCCTCGGAAGCGTCGTCGGACGACTCTGGGAAAATCAATATAGGAGTATTAAGCAGAGTGGACTGGTCCAACAGCGCAGTGAGAGGTGTCAGGACAACAGGATCAGGCGGAGGAGACACAGGTCGTACAAGGCCGTGCACCGGCACCAATCCGACTCCAGAGTCCGAGTTGAGAGGTTGAACGGGCACCAAGGATGAAACTACCAGCGAAGATCCCATCAAAAAACCACCTCCTTAGGGCACGAAGGTGCTCCAGAGGGAGGGGAAGATCCAAAGATGGAATGCAGGGACAAAAAATTATCCTGCATTTGGAACACAGGCGCCCCGGCGGAAGAGAAAGTGTTGGACTCGGGGGCAGACTCCACAAGAGGAGAATGTGGGGGCGGTAACGCCGAAGGTTGAGATGGCGTCCGGGAAGGATTACCCGCAGATGCTGTTGGACCACCCAAGGTCAATGGAACCATCCGAGAATGACTTCTGGAGCCTACCGGGACCGTGAAGACAAAGACGGACTCCGACCCCGGCAGGAAGACAACTTGTCTGCCCGCACTGCAAGGAGCTCCATGCAACTCTCCCACAAATACTTCGGCTTCAGATGATGGCAGGCGTCGCAGTCATCGACGTCGAGATGAGACACGAGACACCACAAACAGACCGAATGTGGATCTGTGACCGACATTTGACAGGAACAGGATCCTCAGGGTTTAAACCCAGAACATATACACTATTGGAGTGAAAAGTTATAAGAAAAAAATACCTGAAATCGGGAGAAAAGGCCAAAGGGCCCGAGGTATTCGCAACACCGGATCCGCGTTGCTGCCCGGAAAAGAAGAAACTGACGGCAGCGTGTCGGAGGAGGACTCCCCTGTGGTTATGTCCGGGGATGAAGTTCCTGCAGAGTCGCTCAACACCCTCTACCGAAGCACAGAGGTACTGCTGAGGAAAAAGTTCCGGATCCAGTCTGATCCCTGGGGGAGAATTCTAAGATAAAAGATCTGTGGCTAGTTGTCTCTAAGAGATATATATATATGTATATATTATCTCCTAGTCGGAAGTCACCAGTAGGTAGTTACAGTTAGGACATGTTTCCATAAAAAAAGCATTTTTTGACTTGCCTATATCTTTGGCACCACTTGACAAATCATCATGAAACTTTCCAAAAAAAGTGCCCCGGTGATTCTTGTTGCGCATGAAAAGTTTCGGGTGATCTGTCAAGTGGGGGCCGAGAAAAAGGGGGTTAAAGAAACGTGTGCTTCCCATAGTTATTCCCATAGGACCTTGGAACACGACTATAGCCCGAACCGCTGGACGGAATGACATCAAATTTGGCAGAAAGCTAGCTTTCGGTACGCAGGTTATGCTTTCAACCAGGAAGTGTTGGCGGCCATCTTGGGACTCGGTTTCAGCCAAGTCCCACCAAAGAATGCAAAAAAAATGAAAACGGACCAAGGTAGGGCCGCTGACCCCTTAGCTCTGGTGCTGGGGAACCAGAGGGCTCCCGCCAGAGCAAAAAACTACTTAAAAAAAAAAAATGCTGCGAATTTGCAGCATCACTGCAAATTCATTGTAAAAATGATTTTAAAAAGACAAGCGTCGTCTCCGCCCTTCGTTTTTGAAAGCACCCGGATGGGCATGGTCTCGGGGGCATCTAAAAAAATAAGTAGGGGGTGCACGGGGCCCCCTTCTGGTACTTATTATTGACCCAGGGAAAGCCACCTTCCTGGGGTCCTAATACAATTCAACGCGGGGTCGGCCACCTCCCCGGACTAAAGTATAACAAGGAGGCGATCTGTTACGGACCCCCTGTCCCAGGGACCTCGTGGACCTGAGGACCGCCACCCGAGGCCCAGCTCCTGTTATGTCCCAGGGGCCCCACCCCCAGGACATAGCTATTTGCTCTGACTTGACAGTAGCTTTGACAGCTGCCGCCTAATCAGAGCAAACACTCCGCTCGTAGTGAGGGAGAGCTGTCAAACAGCTCTCACTCAGTGCGAGCAGAGGTTTCCTCTGTTTCCCTGCTCACGGAGATGCAGGTAGGGAAAAAGAGGAAACATTGATCTCACAGACAGGGAGCTGTTTAGTGCTCTGACCAGCAGGAGAAAAGAAAATTAAATAAAGCAACAATTATATCAAAACATTTTCAGATGATTGCAAAAGTGCAGGTGTGAAGGAAATGTTCTAAGTTGATTTGGTAGTTTTCTCCACAACTAAAGCCCTAGGAAAGAGAAGGCCTTTTACACAAACCTCATTAGAATGAAAACTATAAATGGGAAGGACAGGGCCATTTGAACAAAAAAGGAAAAACAACAATCAGAAGTTTTGAGTAATGGTCCGTTTTTATAGTGACTCATTCTAGACATACCTATTGTAAGCATCTACTTTCAAGAAAGATAAACAAGACGATTTCCCATATCCAACCACTAGATGGGTGAATTATGCACAGCACATGGATATATCATAGTTTTAAGCTGCAAATGGTTAATCTCATCTGTGATATTGCTATTTACTCCCCAAAACCGAGAGGACCTGGAGGAGATATACATGGGACAGACTTTGGTCTTTGGAGGGGAATGAGTGGGAGACAAACTACCACATGAGGTGTACATGTGGAGACAAGTAGGTGCATAGGTGAAGAGGACTTCAATCCGTACATTCTCTTATCTCCCCACAACCTTTCCCATTTCATATCATAATCACATTTCTAGAGCCCCTTCTCTCATTCAAACTAAAGGTTCTGTTCTATTGCCTTACTATCTCTTCTTTCTCCACCCCGCCCCATCTCATCCCATGTCCCAATCACTATCTCAAACCCCTTTCTTCTCCTTTCACCTTTAAATATACATTCCACACTATTCCCGTACTCTCTCCACCCTTTCTTTCTCCATTTGCTACTCACGCTATGGCAGAAGAGCGTTGCTCCCGCAAGCAGTATCAGCTGCAAACTTGAAAAATAAAATAATAATAAACTATGTTTATTATTGTTTTATTTTTGGGGGACTAGGCCATGGGGATAGCAGGAACTTGGGGGAGGGTTAGGTGCACTCCCCTCAGTGCGCATGTGTGTTTTGCCAGCTGTCTCAGGACCGCCAAACACTCATGCGCACTGAGCTGTCTCCAACCCAGCACTGTGTTGCTGGGTGAGGCAGAGCAGGCACAGGCTCCCACTCTGCCTGCGTGTGCTCAGCAGCATGAAAGCAGTGTTACGATTGGCTGCAGGGCAAGATGTGAGGCTGTGCAAGGGACCCGGTAGAACAACAAACTGCCAGCGATGCAGCAGGCACGTTTTTTTGTGCCTTTTTTGTTTTGTGCCCCGCCACTTTGCCCTTACTTCAGCCGCCACTCTCACACTCATATCACTTTCTTCTCCTTCTCCAATTCCTATATAGTCTGGTCTATTTCCACACACCCTTTTCTCGCAGTCTCTTCAGTTCTCACATCAACTGTTGAGATTTCAGGATTGTCCTGCATGGCCTCAAATGGAATGGGCAGGAAGGTATTTAAAAAGAATATTATCCAATTCAGCAAAAATAAAATGTGCATGTTTATGGTACCACTTTAAAGTAAACAGAGGTACCTGAACATAGACAAGGTAAGCAGTTTAAGTGAATCACCAGAAAGGCCCAGCCACTTTCCTATCCATTAAATTATTTCTCCTACAAACAGAAAAGTGTGATATTTAAGTGATGGAGTGCAGGACAGAGGCAGACGTACTAGTCAGGAAAAGGTAATAAAAAAGGTATGTCCTAGTGTAAGATGGGAGAGAGGAGGACCAGTCTCAATAGCTGGACCTGCTTGGTCAGGGTGAGAGCTGGAGAGCAGTGTCCCTTCTGTGCAGATTCCTGCCATCTTACTCTGCCACATGTACGCTTACCATCCTATAGGGCCAGAACATCAGGGGATCTGGTTTCTAGAGTGACAGAACAGGACTAGTTTTATGGTGATCTTCGAAGAAATACCACTATTTCAATTTTTCACACTTCAAGTTTGGATAAAAAAATGTCCCCACCTGCAGTCAAACTGTGGTGTGTTTGATTCTTGATACTTCGTGCTGCAGTGAAGCTGTTTTGCAAAAAATCTGAAAAATGTCCCTATGTCTCTATTGTTGCAATTTACCTTATGCCAGCAGGTACGCTTGCACATACTTTTTCCTGAAAGTTTTGTTTTGGTGGACTTCTCGAGAAACCAGGCTTGTCCAGATAGAATGAGTCATGGAGAACTAGCTGAACTACACATTTTCCTGGAGGAGTTCGCTGTAGCTCATGGACTCAGCTGAAAAACACATGTCCGGGGTCAATAAACATTAATATTTTACAGACTACAAACATGTAGAGGTAATCCAGTCGCAAATGGGAAAAGGTCCCTGGGCCTGGAGAAGCACAAACTTACGATTTAAAATGTAACACTTTGGTCGACTTTACCTATAAGAATACACTTCTACTCAAACAAACCCTTTTTAGCAACCTTAGGGAAAAACACAAAGTTCTAAACCTATACCTCGCAGTTTGCATGCAGCTCCTTGATGCCAGTTCAAATTTTGCTGTGCTTTATTAGCAAGATTGTACCTTATGAACTGCAAGTAACTAAGGGATATCTGTAACAAAAGCACTAACCCGCTGAGCTTTCTGCGTAAAATACACTTCAGTTACGTTCATTTTACAAATGCTTTGCAGCAGGCACATTAACCCCCTGCACTACTTTTGGTCAGTCAAAGCTGCTTCAAGACAAACGTCAGACTCAGTGCTTAATTTGAGCCGGTGGTTTCCGGTGGGGGGCACCAGCACTTACTTTTGAGGGCCAGCAGTTATTTTTCTGCATCAGGCAATTTCTGCAATCAGGTGACACGTATGGGGAAGACGGAGAAAAGAAAGACTGAAAAGCATCACAAAGCGAGAAAGCAGAAAGCTGCCAGTGTGAGATGAAGGGGCAAGGAGTGGCCATAAATGGATTAAATAGGCCCAAGATGGCTTTAGGGTTCCGCAGCCTCAGTTTTCTCTGCTTGCACATTTGATTGCAGCAGCCGCGTGTTTCAGAGGGGCGGTTTGGGCACAGGCTCGTTTTTATTTACAAATTAACCAATACTCAGACCTCTCCAGCAGGTAAATTAATCACCATAGTTATCGTGATATTATTATTACTGCCTGACAGTTTCTGGGCACACAGGGAACTCCGCAGCAGGTGCTTTTAACCTCATATGATATTGCAGAATGTAGTGCCCCTCAAGCTTGGTGCGACAGCACCAGTCGCACCACCCTAAAGCTGGCACTGTGAAGATATTCTGAAAGTCTGGCATAGATCCAGTTGTCTTGAACCTATGACAGACACCTGTCATTGTACACCTTTAAATGTATTAATCTGCAATACTCCACCCCCTTCTTGGACTACAAGACTTGTTGGCAACATAGATGGAGTCCTAAAGAGAGTCCTACTTGGCTTTGCCATCTGACCATTTGTCATTCCATCTATTCACATAACGCACTAGCATACACACAAAAACAATATTGACACCTCCACTACAGGGCATCATGAGAGTTGGACAGTGATGGAAAGAATGAGGATTCTGTCGTATATATGTTCCCGCAGCTATTTCTGGGCCAGATCTGGGAGCCAGCCAGCCCAGGGAAACATGCTGAATTTGTCCTGCTGCCGTTTTCTGACACCAGGACATAATTTGGCATAACCCGCACATTGTCTGCATTCCGTTCGGAGTAGCAGCCAGCAGGCAGAGAGGAGTCGTTCTTATTTTCTCTGCCAGCAGGACCCAAAACAAAGGCCTTATTTAAAGGACCATAAGCTCTTCTTTTCTTGAAGTATTCGCCTCTCTAGGAGCCATCTGAGCCCAATTACCTAAAAGCCAATGCAATGGAAGGGAAAAAAGGCACACAGTTTATCACTTCTCAAGCAGTTGCGATTTACCATGACTGGGAGGCAGGTTTTTGACTTTTCAACTCCCTATGTAAGAGATGTGCATGCACTGTAAGAATGCAAGATTTCTCTGTATATGAGTAGTCACACAAATAATGATTTAAATGACACCTACTACTTTGTTTATTGAATTCTTTACAGAGCTACTCATTCCAGTGCGGGCCATTAAAGCACTTTACATCATACACAGTGAGGCACAACAAAGGGGTAGGAGTCATATATCATCTATACCTGTAGACATTTTGGCCCTAATTATGAGTTTGGTGGGTGGAAAAGTCCGCCCGCCAAACTCCTGCGGTCGGATTACTGCCAGGGTGGTCCCCTTCCTGCGGCCCCTATTAAGAGTTTCCAGCTGGGTCAGCAGGCGGAAACAGAGTTGGCACCCGCTAGCCCAGCGGGAAACAGCCCACAACCTTGACAATATTGCGGGGCGTAGGGTGCACCAGCACTCGTTGCGCTTTTCACTGCAGGCAATGAAAAGCGCGACGGGGCTGGCCATGGGGACCCCTGCTCTTCCCATGCCAAGTACATGGGCAGTGAAGTGGCCCCCATGGGGCCCTCTGCACCCCATCTCCGCTAGCCTTTACATGGTAGTGCTACTGCCACGTAAAATCTGGCGGAGAGGGGACTTGTAATTCCCAGGGCACCGAAGTGCAGCGCTGCCCTGGCGGATCAGGACCGCCAGGCTCTCCATTGTAGGAGAAGTGCGGTGCGGGCAGTCGGGCCATGGCGCAACCACCACGGTCGTAATTGTGGGTGTCGGACCGCCACATTGGCGGTGGTCCGACCGCCACCGCAGCCCTGGCGGTCTTAAGACCGCCATGGTCGTAATGAGGAGCATTATATGTTAAGAGTGAATAGTCGGGAGACACAAAATGTCAGGAAATAAACCGTAACACAGAGATTGCAATAGTCTGTATTAACAAGACTTTATGACTTCCCAAAGGAACCCTGCTTTGCAAACTTAGAATAGCAATATATTGAGAAAAAACAATAAGGATCTAAACACAGGACTTACAGTTTGCATGCAGCTTATTGATGCTGGTTAAACAGATAGCTGTGCTATATTAGAAGCTGGAAGTAACAAAATTATCTCAGTGTCAAGAGCAGTAGCCCACTTACCTATCCACATAAAATACAAATCTGTGATCTGCATTTTACACGATGTGCTTTGCAGCTAGCACAGTAACCCCTTATGCTACTTTAGGAGTCAAAACTATGATTGACAAAACAAAGAACTCTCCCAGAACTCTGTTACCTACTAGAGTTATCTTACCTAAAATACTGGGCACACAAAGATCTCTCAGCAGGTGTTTTAACCCTATAAGATACCGGCCTCTGGCCAATTAAGTAAGCTAGAAAAGATGTATTGTAACATATGTCCAATTTATTTACTGCCGATTGTTTTGAAAATAAAAAGTGGACTGTTAGACTTTGATTTTCAAGTCCTGCCACTCCTGACTCTATCCCCTTTCATCTTCCACACCTTGACTCCCAATTTATGGGTTCCTGGAGTAATTTATTTTCAATTCAAGTACTGGAGCTGGAAGGTTGGTAACCGCGACCACTGAGAGGGATCACAACCAATGGACTTCCCTACACTACTATCAGAGTGCTTAAAACTCCACATACATACATGCTGATCAATGTGGCATGATTAACTCTTTAGCTACATAGTTGTTGAACTTACTATTGTTGTACATTTGGTTTATTATTGATCTATTGCAATTGCATTACATTCCTGCAGTAAGATTCTAATTCGCATATGTGGCTGCTTAACTGCTACTTAAATTTATTGACAACACTTTGTAAACTGAGGGACTTTTTCTGACAATTGTCTTGCTGTATCCAACATATAAAAAAAAAACTAACGAAGATCAATAAAAAAAAAAAATTCTTAAAGCTGTGGTTTTTGTGGGCATCTTTGTGCTCCCCATTAACAATGGACCATTGGAGTGATGCCCCAGATCACAGCTCTTAAAAAAGGTATACAATTTGAAATATTTGGTGTTGAACCAAGGGACAGGATATATAGCAGGCATAAAATTGTCCTTTGGGTTGTATGAAATACACTCAAGTGCAATCTTATCTCAGTCTTCTCCTACAAGGTTCTGTAAAATGCAAAGATGCTAAAGGCTCCAGTGCAAGCAAGGAACATTGACCCATGCCCTTTTGTTGGGTGAGTGAACACAGATTTAATTAAGCTGCAAAGGGTCATTCGCACCTCTAGACTTAGGCCCTCATTTCAACCTTTGCGGTCTTTTTCAAAGACCGCTGAGGTTGCCGGGCCGAAGACCGCTAGTGTTGGCGGTCTTCCGCCAACCATATTAAGACTGCTGACGACCCTCTGCCCTTTTTTGGATGGAGAGCCGCCAGCAGCCATACTGGCAGTCGGCAGTGTAGTGGAGGCTGCTCCACCATCACCGCCACGTCATCAGAACACCGCCCACCGAATTACGTCTCAGTATTCGGTGTGGCGGTGTTCTGGTGACGGGGTGCTGTCGGCAGAGCAGCCCCCATGGATCCCGTTCCCTCCAGGAGGATCACCGAAACAGGTAAGGTGATCGTCGGTTAGGGGAGGGGGATGGGGATGTTGTGTGTGAGTGTGTAGAGGGGGTGTGTGAGTGCGTGTATGTATACGGGAGGTGTAATGTGTGTAGGGGAAATGTTATGTGTATGTATGTGTGCATTATGTGCGCGAGTATGTGTGTGAGTGGTGTGAGTGTGCATGAAGGGGGTGTGGGGGTATGTATGGGGGGTATTTGGGGGTCGGGGCGAGTGTAGGGAGGGGGTCCTACTAACATTCGTGGGTGGTGGGGGGTCGTGGGTGATGGGGGTGGACTCAGGGGAGGGGGAGACCCCAGTCAGTGCCAGGGAACGAATTCCCTGGCACTGATAGTGCCTACCGCCATGGATTTCGTGGCGGTTCAAAACCCCACGAAATCCATGTCGGTATGCAGGGTCCTGATACCACCGGCGGACTAGTGAGGGCAGCCGGGCTGGAGACCGTTTTCTCCAGCCTGGCGGTCATTACCGCTGTGCCGGACGGTACGGTACATTGCCAGTTTGGCATATGCCAAACCTGCAATGTCAAAATGGAGCAGTAATGACCGCCGGCCTGTTTGCGGTCTTACCGCCATCACTGCACCGTCCACCAGGGTCGTAATGAAGGCCTTAGTGCCAGTGTAAATGACGCCTTGTAACTACACCTGAAACAAGTATTCAACTATTCAATGACACAAACTGGCTCATGACGTATACATACTTCCAGGTGATGCTGTGTCAACCAACAAGGTGTCATGGTAGAAGAGACAGATAAAGGTTGTGGGGAAAGGAGTGAAGTAAAGATATGATGTCACATTTTGTTACTTATATTGCTAAAATCAAAATAAGAATTGTGCTTTTTGTTGAAGATGCAGTTTTATGAGAACGTCTATTGACTGTGACAAATAGCATGTGCACTGTGGCTGAAAGCCTGTTTTCATCTTTATTTGAAGCAATACTGCTTCGTGTTGTTTTCAGAGCCATTTTGGGCACCAAATGTCACCGGGGGTTGCTTGGCGTCAATTGAGGTGATTCATTCAGTTTGCATCTAGAGTTCAGGTGCTGCCTACTACACCTCAGTGTGCTATGCAGTTAGAAATTTGGTATCTCATGTAATTCCTTCCAATAATATGATTGTCAGGCAATGATGTAACTTAGCAGGAAAAATTAGTCACATAAAACAGGTAAAATATACTGCACAAATCAATAGAGAGAAATCGTTTGAAGAAATGTTGCTAAAGTGGGAGCTAGAGCGATTGAGGGCCTCATTTAGAGTTTAGTAGATGTGATACTCTGTCACAAACGTGGCTAATATCCTGTGTGCCTTTTACAACTGGATTACACAAAAAGTGTGTGCAGCGGTGGGTTGGGCAACCCCAGGGGTTCGCGCAGAGTCTAGCCAGAGGATTGGCACCTGTGGAGGGTTGGGCACCTGTAGGAAGTTGGGCGCAGGGGCAGGCCAAAGGCAATACCCTCTGACCAACCCTGGAAAGTTTTGAATATGATCATAAAAACATAGAAATTCACTGAAAAAAACAAAAGTTCAAGTGATGTCATACTTAGGTGTTGAAAAGAGATAAGAACTAATGTTTAACAAAACATAAAACCATTGAAATTTTCCAGTTATAGTTAAGTGAATTAACTGTAAATTGGGCCCGTTGTTCTACTGCTTATGACCTCCCACATTACACTCATAAAATGTTAATTTACATCACTGATGACATCACAAATAAACCTATGAAGCAATATTTCACTGAAACTCTAAATAACTTATCGAACTCATACTTTCCAGCTAAGAATGCAACCAACATCCTATCTTTCAGAATATCATGAAAAATACGTCCTTTTAAGCCTTCATCTAGACTAAGGGCCTGATTAGATCTTGAGGGACAGGTTACTCACAAAATTGATGGTTTATTCCGTCCGCCATATTACAATTTCCATAGGATATAATGGAATCATAATATGGTGACCGGGATATCCGTCGCGTTTGTGATAGTGTAACTCCACCAGCCAAGATCTAAATCAGGCCCTATTTCTGACCCCGTCTTGACCCCCCAACCTTCCCAAGTCTATTTTCCAGTTTTTGTTATTTGTTGCTTGTTACTCTAAATTTCCACTTACTCCATTTGTGCTTCAGAAAACAATTAAATAAACAAAATATACAAATCACACAATGTTTATTAAATCAAACACTGATGTCTTGTTTATAAATTGATTATGGGCTTATGGGCAAATTGTGTACAGTTTAAGTACATAGAATACAATGTGGCAATACAGTACACAACCTCACCCTCCAAAAATAGTATAATAAAGGGAAACAACCTACATGCCTGGTGTATCACTATAAGTGGAACAGTTTTATAGGTATTTTTAGAAAATCCTTGCCCCGACTTCATCCATGCGGAACACCTTAACTTGAATGTGGCATTACAATGTGGGACATACTAATAGAGAAATTATTTTTGTGCGGGAAATATCATTTGCTTCCAATTGTAAAAGAATGAAGAAAAAATGCACTTTGCTGTTCTTCTGCTTCTAGATCATACCCAAAGTGCAATGTCTATCACCCTAGAGAATGTTATACACCACATCTGCTACACCTTCAAAAAGTACTCTGGGGAGGACCTCAATGCAGGAGAACTGAACCAGGAGGAGCTTGAGAAGATGGTGCGTGCAGAATTCCCATCACTGTCCGTGAGTACATCTTGGATTAGGGGGTAACAATTTAATCTTATCGAGGAAAATAATTTCAGGCTAAGCATAGCTCAAATTACATCAATGTCCAAAAGATGACAGAGCTGTAAGTGGCCTAATATTTTAAAAAATGCAGCCGATCGCTCCAGCAGCAAAGGTCCACACAAAGCAGCAAGCTCTTCTTTTTTCTCGATTTGTAATCCTGGATGATTGAAAAAAAACTGGAATTGATTTTTAGATCTCTTTTGATACATCCCTGCCACATTTAGGCTGTTAGATTGATTCACTTGACTAATTTGAGATAAGTGTTGGATTTGCATCATTTAGAGTGTAAGCTCATTTTGGGGTAGGTATTCAGGAGCAAGAGGTATTGTATTTCTCATACTTTATTATCTTCAGGCCAGTGGTTTAGCGGAGCACCCTTCTAAAAATATTTTGATATTTCTGCTGCGGTCATGGCATGCAAAAAAAGATTCTGCTTGGTGGACAGTGTTGAAGAATAATTACTATACTAACAAGCACTTGCAATGCAATGGGTTTCGCCTTTGCTCGAGTTAGAGCTATTTACAATGAAAATTAGTAACTGGACTTTTCTTGCCACTCAAACTGAAAATAAACAAGCCGACGGCCTCCATCAGCGCAAAGCAGACACACAAAGGTAAATAAAAGTTCACTCTCAATTAAACCTATCGGCAAAAGTGCAACTATCCATGTAACCGGCAAAAGTGCAATTATCTATTTAATCTGCTCAAGTGCAATTACCTATGTAACAGGATCGATGTTATGCAAAGCGCTCGACTACTACCCAGCAAGATCACGCTGCTAAATAAAGAGAAAAAGTAGTCCAGAAACCGGATGGAAAACATGGAGCCTCATATGTTTTCAGTAGTTGGTCGGTGCACTCGAGGAGGGCTAAACACCGGAAAAGGCATGACATATGCATGCCTTTCACTAATGAAAGCAAGCAGATTTTAAAAGGCAAGCCAACGAACCAGTGAAAGTGACTGACATGACATGGGCGTGCTTAGAGATTACAACACGGGACGGAGCACTTTGCGTACGCCCCTAAAAAAGGTGATTATAGTGTGGTGGTTAAGAATAATAGTACATTGTTTTTCAAACAGATCTCCATATTGTATTTCGGCCATTTGTAAGAGTTGCAAAAACTAGGTGTTGCCTTTACCCTTTGTTGGTTCTGTGGTTGATGGCGAAGTACAGAGAGTGATAAAACGTTGGTTGGTCAAAAGATTCTCTCAGCTTCTCCCCTCAACATTGTACAACAGGCTCGGCAAGCAGCTATGAAACTGGATGTCAGCCATTAATTTAGGACAGTTGAGGATCACACTTCCCTGTTCGAAATATTTTGGTTGCTAATTCAATAATAATCAGCATGGAGATAGACGTGGTCCTACTCGGTAATTCTCTTTTCTCCCAGAATCACATTCGATGTCCATGACAGGATCTGCTTCAGAAAGAAAAATCATGGCGGTAGGTCCATGCAGGTATGGCGTCACCGCCATCACTTGCTTTTTCCCCAGAGCAGAAGCCTACCTTCAGGAAAAAAACATATATGATGTTTCTACTTGCTGGAACACTTCTGAACTTTTTGTGTATGGGAACTAAAAATGGATGGCTGAGAGAACAAAGGGCGGCTGAAATGGAGCTGTAGTGGCCCTCCGTGCCATTCCTTCTGCTTTTTTGAGTTTTTCCTGATCACAAAGCTACCAGGAAAACTATTTTCCTCGGCCTCTAATTCAGGCAGGATGATCAAGAGTAGACTAGATGGGAAAACTGCTAATTTTGGGGAGATCACGCTCCTTTCAGTGAGACTCTTTATCTTTGAAACCGGGTCAAATGATGAATTTCAATACATATCTAACACCTGATGGAGCGGGGAGGTGGGTAAACACAAGAATAGATTTTATTTGCTATAAGCACGTGCATGGACAGTTATTTGCTCAACTGGGTCCTTTATTCAAATGAGAAACAAACTAATTGAATATATGTTCTATTTTTATTTTTTTTAAAACATAAAAGCTTACAAACATACATATTGCACTAGGAAAGCCATTGCCCGCCAGGGTCATTGTGCTGTGGAACAATCATGTCAACAGATCTCGCCACTTTCACTTTACCAAACACCCTAAGCAATTTGTTCATCCTTTTTACCAGGTCAAGCAATAAACAGGGCGGGAAGCAAATGTATACCAGAGGCTAAGTTGCAGACCTCAGTACAAGGTGGCACGGCTTTAATTCTGGCTTCTTATTTGACCACTTCCGCAATCTCTCGCAAATCAATCTGTTACTCCACTTACGTATCCCAGTGAGTAAAAGGCTACTCAGCTTCTTGTGCATGATATGCAAGAAACTGAGTGAATATCCGTGTAGACACACTGCAGCGATAAGGCAAAGAAGACACAGAGAGTCCACATTGGTGAGTGGTTGTCTTTCTGCATCAACAGTCAATATTCTCGTTCTTACAGATGTAATCTTCATAAATTAATTCAACATTTGCAGTTGATAATAACAGGCATTAGCGAAACTGAAAATTCTGGCTTATTTCAGGAGTCTTTTGTTGGTTGTAAGCATTTCGATGACAGATGCTTTTGAAACGCAGTCTAATGTAAACGTGAATGCATCAATGTCGCGATACCTGGGGTCAATGTCGCCAAACAGTGCTTGCGTCAAGAGACCTAATGGCAGTGGAGCAACACAATCCATCAGCGACACCAACCAACAGGATAAGAGACTTATAAAGGGCGTCAGTAGCTTCACCAAGGGCACGAATCACTGGGCCTAGTAACAGGCATCACTGGCGTCACACAGTGCTTGCATCATTGAGCCTTTTCATGAGCGTCTGTGACCCCATGCATAGCAAACATCGATGGAGCTAATAAGAGATGTCAGTAGCACTCAAGAGTGCCTCCATCAATGAGCCTAGAAACAGGAGTCTGTGGTGACACACAGTACACGTATCAATGAGCCTTTTAATGGGAGTCAGTGACGCCACGCATAGCATACATTATGGGGGTGATTCTGATTCTGGCGGGCGGCGGAGGCCGCCCGCCAGAATTCCGTCCCCATTATACCGCTCCGCGGTCAGAAGACCGCGGAGGGTATTATGAGTTTTTCCCTGGGCTGGCGGGCGGTCTCCAATAGACCGCCCGCCAGCCCAGGGAAAAACTCCCTTCCCACGAGGATGCCGGCTCGTAATCGAGCCGGCGGAGTGGGAAGGTGCGACGGGTGCAGTGGCACCCGTCGCGTATTTCAGTGTCTGCAAGGCAGACACTGAAATACTTTGCGGGGCCCTCTTACGGGGGCCCCTGCCGTGCCCATGCCATTGGCATGGGCACGGCAGGGGCCCCCAGGGGCCCCGCGACCCGCCCTACCGCCATCCTGTTCATGGCGGCTTTCCCGCCATGAACAGGATGGCGGTAGGGGGGGTCAGAATCCTCATGGCGGCGGAGCGCGCTCCGCCGCCATGAAGGATTCCCCCGAGCAGCGGTAAGTCGGCGGGAGCCCGCCGACTTGCCGCTTCTGACCGCGGCTGAACTGCCGCGGTCAGAATGCTCGTGGGAGCACCGCCAGCCTGTTGGCGGTGCTCCCGTGGTCGGTGGCCCTGGCGGCCACCGGCCGCCGGGGTCAGAATGACCCCCTATATGAGCTAATAAAAGATGTCAGTAGCACTCAGAGTGCTCGCATCAATGAGCCTTTTAACGGGCGTCACTAACCCCATGCATAGCATACATCACTGGATCTAATAAAAGATGTCAGTAGCATTCAGAGTGCTCCCATCAATGAGCCTTTTAATGGGCGTCAGTAACCCCATGCATAGCATACATCACTGGATCTAATAAAAGATGTCAGTAGCACTCAGAGTGCCTGCATCAATGGGCCTAGAAACAGGAGTTCGTGGTGCCACACAGTACATGCATCAATGGTCCTAGAAAGGGGAGTTTGTTTCCTTACACAGTGTTTGCATGTAAGTAGCCTAATAATGGGTGTCAGTGCCAGCATGCAGTGCCTGCATCAATGGGCTAAGTAGTGGCCTCAGCTGCCACACAGAGCGCATGCATTAGTGACCACAGTACATTTGTGAAGCTCCACGGAGTAATTGTAACACTATCACTAAACATCCTAGGAAGATGGCAGAGTGGTGCATTACAGGTTGCCACCTACTGAGTGTTCTACACAGAAGGGACTGCCCTCCTCCCCGTAGAATGGCAGTACTGCTGGAATAGGGGAAAAAATGTTGGGAAAAACCTTACCATTAAGGAAAAGATCCCCCGCACCACCGGCAGAACTGCTTTAAGCATACAACAGTATGGAGAAGAGCCCAGTTCGGAGACCAATAGAACATACCTCCACCTCCAGTTCGGTGGCCTGTGAAAATGTGGGAAAGGGGCCGGATGAGACAGTGTTCAATGACAACAAAAATACAACAAACACAAGTCAAGATATGAATTAAAAAAAAAAATAAGAGTCTTAATCCTTAGAAAACAGTGAGAATGCTGTTAGCGCACAAAGGTACCTGGGTAGCGTCAGTAGTGTCAAAATAAAGCCGCATAGGTGAGTGTTTGTTGAAAAATGCCAGTGATGCATCGATTTCTCACTCATTAGTGAGACCGTGCGTCGTTCCTCCTCCGGTCGGGTTGGCGTGCGTTGTTTCCTCTCTCCTGCAAGAGAGAAATGCCTCGATCCGGACTGGCACCTCGGTTCCAGGCAGGCTTTACATTGATTTTCCACACCCAGAGATGCTGTGTTGAAATCCGGTCACACGCTGTCAAGAAACCTCACTGCCTGGGGGCTTGCGTCGTTAACAGCAGCCACTGCGGGTGTTGCGTGTCATTTCTCCAGCCGTGTTTCGTCGATCTCCCAGCCGCAATGCAGGTGGAGCATCGATTTTCGCTGCGAGGCCGGCAGCGCGTCATTTATTAGCCGCAAGACGGGTGGTGTGTCAAAAGTTTCCCCGCCTGGCGGTCTTTGCGTGGATTTCTGTCCGTTTCCACCAGCTGCACCTTTCAAGGGCCCAGAGACACCTTATGGCGCCACTTGGCAGGCAGGACTCTCAGCAGAAAGCCCAAGTGCTGGCAGAGAGAAGTCTTTGTTGTCCCTGAGACTTCAACAACAGGAGGCAAGCTCAGCTCAAGCCCTTGGAGAATCTTTACCAGTGGGTAGTCACACAAAAGTCAGTCTTTGTCCTCTCTCAGGTAGAAGCAGCTACTGCAGGCCAACCCGGCAAAGCACAGTCACAGGCAAAGGGGCAGTACTCCTCCTCTACCTTCCAGCTCTTCTCCTTGGCAGAGGTTCCTCTTGGTTCCAGAAGTAATCTGATTTTCAGGGGTTTTGTATGCTCCTCTTGCATCCCTTTCTGCCTTTGAAGTAGGCCTACTTCAAAGAGAAGTCTCTGTTGTTTTCAAGATCCTGCCTTGCCTAGGCCAGGCCCCAGACACACACCAGTGGGTTGGAGACTGCATTTTGTGAGGGCAGGCACAGCCCTTTCAGGTGTAAGTGACCACTCTTCCCCTCCCCTCAGCTCAGATGGCCCATCAGGATATGCAGGCTACACCCCACCTCCCTTTGTGTCACTGTCTAGAGAAGCGGTGTAAACAGCCCAACTGCAAACTGACCCAGACCGGAAATTCACAAACAAGTAGAGCCACAGAATGGTTTAAGCAAGAAAATGCCTACTTTCTAAAAGTGGCATTTCCAAACACACAATCTAAGAAGTAACTTTACTAAAAGATGTATTTTTAAATTGTGAGTTCAGAGACCCCAAACCCCACGCCTGTCTGCTCCCAAAGGGAATATGTGCTTTAATAATATTTAAAGGCAGCCCCCATGTTAACCTATGAGAGAGATAGGCCTTGAAACAGTGAAAACGGAATTTGGCAGTCTTTCACCGTCAGGGCATGTAAAACACATAAGGGCATGTAACACACCTTTAACATACACTGCCCATGGGGCTACCTAAGGGTGTCTTACATGTATAAAAGGGGAAGGTTTAGGCATGGCAAGTGGGTACACTTGCCAAGTGGAACTGGCAGTTTAAAACTGCACACACAGACACTGCAGTGGCAGGTCTCAAAAATGTTTACAGGCCTACTAATGTGGGTGGCCCAACCAGTGCTGCAGGCCTACTAGTAGCATTTGATTTACAGCACCTGGGCACCTCTATTGAACTTTACTAGGGACTTTCTAGTAAAGCAATATGCCAATCATGGATAAGCTAATGTACAAATACAATTTATACAGGGAACACTTACACTTTAGCACTGGTCAGCAGAGGTAAAGTGTCCAGAGCAAACAAAACAGCAAAAACAGAGTCCAGCACACAGAAACAACATGGGAAGTAGAGGCAAAAAGTTAGAGGGGACCATGCCAATGATGCGAAGTCTAACAAGCATGAAAGAAAAAGAAAGGCCTTTCCTTTCCTTTCCTTTCCTTACATGCCTCTGCTTGCCCTCACCTCCCGGTCAGAAGAGAAATGCTTTGCATTTCTCTTCCAGATCGTGCTGGAAGCTCAGCTTGAAGCGCAATGGGAGGTGACCTCTGATGAGGTCAGCGCACGACTGCGCGCTGACATCATCAGACGTCACTAGGGGGGACTGGGAGATTCCCCTTCATCCCTGATAAAGGTGTGTGGTGGGAGGCCCAAGGGGGGAGAGCTAGTGCTCCCCTCGTGGGCCGGGTGCAGGACGAGCTGGTCTCGTCCTCAGCACACAGGAACCGTTGCCGAGGGCGCGACCAGCTCGTACCAGGCACCCAGGAGGTTAATGCCCTTCTTCTGTCTTCAGTTTGAAACTTTTCTCTACGGGTGAAAGAAAGCATGTGAGTTTATTTCTATGCGTGTAAGCAGTACCAAAGGTTAGTGTCGGTTCAAAGAAGCCTCTCACTAATTCCATACTCTTTTCTCTAGATAGATTACTCAAATACTTAAATAGGAACAAAAGAAAATACTACGTCATGATTTGAATAGAAATACTGTATGTTTTCTTGGTTATAAAAGCTTGTTAATAAAAGACTGCAACTAATCCCATATGTTAGTGGCAAACTATGGAAAGTTATTCCCTCTTCCCCTGATGAAGGAATTTGAGTGAAAACATAGCATTCTCTCACATTCATTGTCTCAACATATTCGTAAAGCAAGCAATAGAAAACACCAGACGAAAGAGCTCCTTGTTATTTATCTACGTGTAAATATCACTCATCCTGTTTAAACTCTTCTAATTTTGTAAGTGTATGTTCAACTTCTAAAGAAGTGGTGTGATTAGTCTCAGCTTTATTGAGAAAGCCTATACTCACAATCAATAGCAAACATACTGTCCTGCATACAATTGCTAATCCAATACATATGCATTTACAACACCTATTGTTTTTACCTGCTTGTTATTATTCATGATCTGTAAAGAAACAGAAAGCAGAATGAGAAAATTGACTGTGCAGCTAGACAACACAAAAAAAATCGTCAATCTTCATTGCGTTTATTTTCCAGCTTTCAGTCTCTTTTCCAGAGCTTTTGTCAAAAGCAGCTGTCAAAATCGATTCAGCAGTTTATCAAATCAGTTTTCTTAAAAGTCTTATCAGGTTATTGAATGTCTCTTTCGGTTTTCAGTTTCACAAATTCCAATTCCAAGTTCAGTTCATAAACACCTTTAAGTGCCAAAGTATTGACCTGGAATCTCTCAATCAAAACAAAATGACAAACATTTGTGTTGCCAATCACTAGTTGTTGCTTATGCCCATTAAGGGCCTGAATATCTTCGATTTGCAACTCATTTTCTTTACAGTCTTCAATTTCCACTTAATTCTCCGTTACTCAAATCTTCCTTTCTTGTGGTGTCTACTTCTTCTTGGATTGTTGACAATGTGCCTGAGTCTTTTCCCTTCTTTTGAGATTTTGGCCACTTGTCTTATTTCTGCGATCCATTTGTCATTGCTGTTTTCATTGCTGGACTTGTAACTTCTTGCTCTGCAGGATTTTGACTTGATGTACCTGCAGTGGGCTCAGGAAGAGTCAGATCTGGTTGACTTTGATCCAACTCAACCCCTTCCCCCTGGGTCGGTGGGCTGCTCTGTCTGTGTCTAGAGATCGTCTGCTTCTGGGAGAGCCCTCCACTGATCAGATGTTCCTGCTGTCTTAGTTGAGACTTGTTCACTGTCGACTTCCTGTAACTCTTCCTTCTCGTCTCTTAAACGGGTATCTGGATTTTCTTCTGACGGTTCAGAGTCTGTTTCTGACTCTCCAGTTATCTTCTCTGCTTCTTGAATGTATCTGGATGTTGTTGGTAATCTCAACAACTCTTCTTCCTTGTCCCAAGGAAAGGGTACTTTTTGAGTGTGACTGGTGTGCATCCTATTTAGAACTCCTGCCCACTTCACAGCAGTAGTAGTGACTAGTACCACTTGGTAGGGCCCCTTCCACCGGGGCTCCAAACAAGTCTTCCTCATGTGTTTTTGGATCACAACCCAGTCTCCAGCTCTCAGTTTGTGACTCTGATCTTGAGATGGCTGCCCAGTGGTGGCCTCCACCTGATGAGAAAAAGAGCCAACCACATCGGCTAGAACCTTGCAGTAATCCAATACCATATATCTGTTATATTCACATGAGCATTTCTGGGAACCCCTGGCAGCCTCGCCGCTCATACAGCAACAGTCCAGTCTTTCTGTCAGATGTGCTTCTCATACTCTTCAGAATCAACAGCAGGGCATCAGGCCATTTCATGTTTGTGGATGCGCACCTTTTTGTAAGACGTGACTTCAGTGTACCATTCATTTGCTCTACGAGTCCTGAAGCTTCGGGCAATAGCTACAGTGCAACGTCTGCTCAATGTTTAAGGCTAAACATAGTAATTTAATTACTTTGTTATTGAAGTGACTTCCTATATCTGATTCTAAAGAGATTGGGAAACCAAAACGTGGCATCAGTTCTCTAAGAAATAATTTTGCTACGGTAAGGCTGTCATTCCTACGTTTGAGGTACGATTCAATCCAGTGACTAAAAATACAAACAGCCACCAACACATATCGTAACCCTCCACACACAGGCATTTCAATGAAATCCATTTGCATCCTGCTAAATGGACTTTCCGTTTTTCCAATTTGGCTTATGTTGATGACTGTTCTTTTTCCCACATTCATCTGTTGGCAGATGATACAACGGTGGCAAACTGCTTCAGCAACATGTCTAAATTTTGGGTTAAACCAAGACTGTTTAAGGGTTCGAATCATCCCATCTCTCCCAACATGTGCTTGTCCATGATAGTATCTAGCCATTTGTGTAAGTAGACAGTTAGGAAGAACTACCTGTCCTCCCCGGACACCCAAACTTCATCTTCTCTTTGTACACATTTCAGTTTCACCCATGTGTGTCTTTCCTCTCTGTCAGCGTGTTCTTGGATGTTCTTCTACTCCTCCCATGTATCAACTACAGCCATTGCATAACTTGTGCCAACTTCTTCTTCTGGCAACAAGTCCCACTTTTCCTTGAAGGATATACAATTCACTGTGCAAAACCTTGCAACTTGATCTGCATATCCATTTCCCATTGAAACAAAATCTTGCACTGCATTTCACCACAGCAATCTTTTCAGTCATTTGTAAAGCTTGTAACAAATCATGGATTCTGTCACCTTTTCTAACTGGTGAACCAGAAGAGGTCAAGAAACAGCTGACCAAAATCGTGCACTATTCCAAATCCATACTGTCTGTATAGATCAACGGTACTCAAAGTACGGCCCGCGGGCCGCCAGCGGCCCCACGGACCTAACTTGGCGGCCCGCGAGACGCACACCAAACGCAATAAACAATGGCCGCCGTATGTAAACATAGAGGAGGGCCGCGGGAGCATGCTCCCGCGGCCCTCCTCTATGTTTACATACGACGGCCATTGTTTATTGCGTTGCCCTGACGATCGTGGAAGCCAAAGCCCCATAAAAGTCAGCGCTTGCAGCTAACTTTTACGGGGCTTTGGTCGTCTGCTTGCTGTCACCGGCTCCACGTCTGCTGCCCGCCTGCCTGCCTGCTGTTCCAGATTTGTGGCATCTTTACAGTGCTTTGAGTCAGGTAAGGCTCTTTGGTTTTTTATTTATTTGTTTTTAATGTAGTGTGTGTTACTGGGGTAGGCGTGTGAGCAGATTGCGCTGTGTGTGTGTTACTGGGGTGGGGTGAGAGCAGATGGCGCTGTGTGCAGATGGCGCTGTGTGTGTTACTGGGGTAGGGGTGAGAGCAGATGGCGCTGTGTGCAGATGGCGCTGTGTGTGTTACTGGGGTAGGGGTGAGAGCAGATGGCGCTGTGTGTGTGCGCGCTGTGTGTGTTACTGGGGTAGGGGTGAGAGCAGATGGCGCTGTGTGTGTTACTGGGGTAGGGGTGAGAGCAGATGGCGCTGTGTGCAGATGGCGCTGTGTGTGTTACTGGGGTAGGGGTGAGAGCAGATGGCGCAGTGTGTGTTACTGGGGTAGGGGTGAGAGCAGATGGCGCTGTGTGCAGATGGTGCAGTGTGTGCTCCTGGGGTAGGGGTGAGAGCAGATGGCGCTGTGTGTGTTACTGGGGTAGGGGTGAGAGCAGATGGCGCTGTGTGCAGATGGCGCTGTGTGTGTTACTGGGGTAGGGGTGGGAGCAGATGGCGCTGTGTGCAGATGGCGCAGTGTGTGTTACTGGGGTAGGGGTGGGAGCAGATGGCGCTGTGTGCAGATGGCGCAGTGTGTGTTACTGGGGTAGGGGTGAGAGCAGATGGCGCTGTGTGCAGATGGCGCAGTGTGTGTTACTGGGGTAGGGATGAGAGCAGATGGCGCTGTGTGCAGATGGTGCAGTGTGTGTTACTGGGGTAGGGGTGAGAGCAGATGGCGCTTTGTGTGTTACTGGGGTAGGGGTGAGAGCAGATGGCGCTGTGTGCAGATGGCGCTGTGTGTGTTACTGGGGTAGGGGTGGGAGCAGATGGCGCTGTGTGCAGATGGCGCAGTGTGTGTTACTGGGGTAGGGGTGAGAGCAGATGGCGCTGTGTGTGTGCGCGCTGTGTGTGTTACTGGGGTAGGGGTGAAAGCAGATGGCGCTGTATGTGTGCGCGCTGTGTGTGTTACTGGGGTAGGGGTGAGAGCAGATGGCGCTGTATGTGTGCGCGCTGTGTGTGTTACTGGGGTAGGGGCATTGTTTTGAAAAAGGGGGTGGGGTGGTTGTTCCCCCTCTAAGCCCCGCCCCCTCTAAGCCCCGCCCCCCGCTGTCACTTCAGTGCGGCCCTCGGCCGCAAACTATACTGCAATTTTGGCCCCGAGAAAAAGTTTGTGAGTACCCATGGTATAGATGGTAACTTTAAACTTGGCATGCCCAAGTAAGAGCCATAAATGCAGCTACCGGTGCGGAAAATACTCCTCGAAGCCAGGAAGCTTTGAGTATTCCAGAAATTGTGCACACAGCATATCCTGCTTTTAATGTTCCAATGTAATCCCTCAAACAGGAACCATCAACAAAAATAATTTGGTCATTTCCTTCCAATTGGGTATCTTGAATGTCAGGTTGGGGTTTTGTGCAAAATTCAGTAACTTCCGGACAAATTTTAATTTATCAATTTCAATATTTTCTTTTGGTGCAAAGTTGCTGGGTTAAGCATTGCACACCTTTTCAGAGTAACATTTGGCAAACATACAATCAGAGTTTCGTATCTGGTCAGTCTAGCATACGTGAGATGCTGGGTTTTCGTTCGGGTAAGCAAAACTTCAATGGAGTGAGGAACCAAAACAGTTAAGGGATGTCCCATCACAATGCTCTCACGCTTAGTGAGGCTCAATCCAACTGCTGCCACAGTTCGCAAACAGCCAGGCAAAGCTGCTGCAAATGGGTCCAAAGTAGATAAAAAATATGATACGTGCGGTTTACACCACCATGTACCTGTTTCAAAATGGATAAGGAACATGCATCACGTTCATGACAAAAACAATATGAATGGTTTTGTGTAGTCAGGCGTTCCCAAAGCCGGAGCTTTGCACAGACTCTCTCTTAACTCAGTAAAGGCTTTCATGCAAACTTGGTCTAACTCTGGAGGGTCAGTAACCTCTATGTGAGTCAGCTTCTGTAGTAGTTTGGAAATGACTGAAAAATTGTGAATCCACTGACGGCAAGAGCTCACCATCCCCAGAAAGATTCTAACATCCCTTTGTGTAGCTGTAGGATTCATCTATAATATGGCAGTGAATCTTTCTCTGGATATTTTCCTTGCTCCCTTTTCAATCTGATGTCCCAAATATTTCACTTCTTTCTGACAGTACTGTGAATTTGCTGGGGACACTTTATGTTGGTTCTTTCCTAAATTATTTACTAATAATGCAATCGTATCTTGCCTTCATGCTTCTTTTGTTTTTGAGGCGATCAACAAATCTTCAATGTACTGAACCAAAGTTGGAAAGGCATTTTCAATGTTTCCAGGCTCTTCTTTAATATTTGATTAAAGATGGGCGGGGACTCTCAAAAAGCTTGTGGGATTCTGCACCAACAATATATTTGATTAAGAAATTTGAAACAATAAAGAAATTGGTTATCTCAAGAAGAAGTAGAGAAAAGAATGCTTGAGGTCCACTACAGTGAACCATTCAGCATCACATGGGATCTGAAATAATATTATAGCTGGATTTGGCACCACCGGACAACATTTAATCACAATATCATTTATTTTCCTCAAATCCTGAACTATCCAAAATTTTCCACAGGGTTTTCATAAACCCCGATAGGAGAATTACATCGGCTGCTCAGTAGTTCTTTTAGGACACCTTGTCTCACGAACCCTGCAATTGCAGGTGCAACCCCTTCAATAGTGTCTGGTGTCATATGGTATTGGGGAATCTGTGGAAAAACAGCATTTGGCTTGACTGTGACTTTAACTGGCTCAACTCCTTTGATTTGACCGATGACTGTTCCATGAAAAATCCCACACTTTCATCTTAACTGTTCACTGTAGGTCAGAGGGAAGGTCTCGTACTGATCAATTGGTACTCTTTACTTACTGAGTTACAGTCAGTTTACCCAGATTGATCGTCTTATCATCACTGTTTGTTTGAATGGCAATCCCATTATTTGAACAGGTAATTGAACATCTCATTTTACGTAGCAAATCTCCTCCTAGTAAGGAAACGGAACTTGAGTCACAAACTACAAATTTGTGTTAGCCTTTGAAGTTTCCAATTTTAACTGAAACTGGTTCTGTAATCAGGTTCTGATTTGCGACTCCCATGATTTGCACTGTTTTCTCTGAAAGGGGTAAAGTTGGGACCTCTGCAGTTCTCACAGTGGGACATTTGTAGCTCCTGTATAGACTAAGAATGAAACCTTGTGACCCATCACCTTTCCTTTCACATATATACCCTTTTAGTCTACTACTAATGAAGCTGCTAACATGCACTCATCAACTCATCATTCAATTCATTCTCGCTGTGTAATGGGAATTGGTGTATTTTTATTACTAGTGTCAAACTGTTGACCTGTTCCCCGCTGAGGAAGCATCATCTGCTGCTGTTCCACTGGAGCTTGAGTTATCTGAATTTGTTGCTTAGGTACCATCTGAACTTGTGACTGCATTTGCTGTGACTGTGGCATCTGAAAACATGGCATTTGCATTTGTTGCATGGGCTGAGGACCTTGCACTTGATTCATATTATTTTGGAAATTAAAGTTTTGCCCTTTCGTTCTTGGTCCTCTCATGTTCACAAAAGGATTGTTTTCATTCGTCTGTATGACAACACATTCCTGATCTATTTTCGGACACTCCCGCTTCCAATGTCCGAGGTCACCACAAGCGTGACAAGGTAACATCCTTTTTATTGCCTGCATATCATGCTGAATGACTAAAGTGCTCAGATCGATGCCACAATTCACATTTCCATTTTCACCACAACCTCTAACTCTCGCCTGATTCTGAAACAACGTTTCCCTGCAGCTGCTGCAGAAAAAACTCCCTGCATTACTTATTGTGCCACTTTAATCTGCATCACCATTGCCTTCTCTTTCAACTTTCTCTGCTTCAATTCAGTCTCATCACTACAATATTTAGCATATTGCAATACTTCATCAATCGATTTTGCTTGCCAGGAAATCAAATGACTCTTAATCATCTAGCTGATTTCAGGTCTCAATCCTTCAACAAATCTGAACACAAAATGTATCATGTCTTTCAGCTCAATCATTTCAGTACCACTGTCATTTTTGAATGCCTGCAACAATCTCCCATAGTATGCATGTATGGACTCCTTTCCCTCCTGAGCTGTCCTGTCTATTCTCTGTCAATCAATATTTTGGGAGGAAATTCTTGTTTTCAAGAATTCAGTCACTTTGTAATAGTACTTCATTACATCAGGAGATAGTGCACCTGTGGATGGGTCTTGTGGGGACTCTCTCACTGGCTAATCTCTACTTACTTTGCAATGCACCCACAAATCAGCTGGAACTACTATTTCCAATTGGGTATTCAAATCCTTCCACAGGCATTTTGCAAGTTTCACAAACCTGTCTGTTTGTTGGTACCATTTCACTGGTTTCTCTCTCAGTCTCAAGTAGTCATTTGTAAATGACAGAATGTCACTCAGGCTCCAAGGGACATGTACAAAATTCCCGCCCGGAATTTCTCTTATTGGTAATATTTTTACTGGATCATCAATCTGCAGCAAACTGTCAATTTGGTTTGCAGACTACTTTTTCCTTTTGTCTCTTTTCTTTACCCATCTGCCTTCCCATTTATCTAATGCTCCCCATGTCTGAATGCTCTGGATTAATTCTCTAATGTGAATTTCCATTCCCGGTATTCTCATGTTCTCAATGTTCTTTGGGTCAAATTCTGACCTGTAAATCCTTTTTAAATGCTTTATTTTCTCAATTTCTATGTAATATTTATCTGCTACATCTGCTAATCTCTGGTGCACCAATCCTGCTTTGTTGATAAATATTTTGCACGAAAAGCGTAATTCATTTTCTCTATATGAGTCAATCCTGTTTAATTCAATTGTTCCCTCAATTCATTTCTCTGTTTCTAGTTTAAGCCTGGTCAAATTCAGCGGCCTTCCCCCACTGGAATCTTCTGGTGTGTTACTCAACTTTTCCAACCATTTGGTTAATTGCTGGGCTGTCAAACCTTGCAATGAGATATTGTTATTACTTATACTGGGCAACTGTTGTAACGTTAAACATGGAGTCTCTGGAGTCACCAAGAATGGGTTAGAACCTATGTCTGGTCTCCCCAAGATATTCGGTGGAGTCCTGGAATAATTTAAGTCAGTTAATGGACCTGTCATGTAAAATGCTTTAACCATCGGGGATAAGACTCCTGCATTTACATTGAATCTCTCGATTTCTGCACTTGAATTGAAAGTTTTCTGTTCATTGCTTTAATTATTTCCCTGAGCAAACAATGGTATTCTGTGACGAATGGTAACAGGTACTGATGAAGCATCTGGACTCGGTTGGACGTTCTGATCTCTAGGGTACATTACTCCTGTACTCTGATTTGTCAATGCAGATGTATTTGTCTGTGACATTGTTATAGGGTTATATCTCGGGATTGTCTGAGCTTGCACTAGGATATTAAATTAGGTGTAGATTCGATTTGAATCAATGTTGGCTTTTGGTAAACCTGTCTCATTTGGGACGCTTGTCCTGTCAGCACTATTAAACCTGCGGTTGAACTTATAATAGGGACGTCTGGATAAATCCTTGGTATGTCAACCTGCTGCATAGGAGTCTGAATTGTGGAAGTGGTAGGGACAATATGGCTAACCTGTACTTGGCTTTGTGTTGCTTCAGTAGGTACTGGAGCAGTAGGATCAGCACTAGTACTTGGACCTGTCTCACGTGCTGCATATGGTGGGGGACGACTTTTCAATAATTGCAAGATAAACTCATCATCATCTGAGTCTTAATCATAGGGCAAGGATTTTCTAGACATCTTTGCCTCCTGCTCTTTTTCCTCAGAAGGATATGAACCCTTCTTTTTGGCATTCTGTTTGACATGGCTCTTGTTCTCTTCTGTAATTGCAGGAAACATCTTAATTCCCTGTAAAGTCTCAGTTCTCCAAAATTTCTGCTCTCTATCCCATCTTGCCACTGCTAAAGTTTTCTCGACTTTTCTCATTCTCCTCTCAAATTTCTGTTGCTGTCTGGCCACGAACTCCCAAATAGCTAATGCTTCCAGGTGTGCTGCAACATTACAAATCTTTGGTCAGCTCTGTGTGAACAATGAATAAGTGTGAATTCACTGCTTTTACAAAACATTTACAAAGAGTTATTTATGCCATGAAACTTAACATGAGGCCTTGTCTACTAGGCCCATTATTTCAACGTTACTCAATGCCTAGTAATTGTAAGCAAAACATTTCATTACTACGTTTATATGATACATTAATACATTGTATTCAAGGATATGAATATTAGTTCTAAACAGTTAATAATATTTTTATTAATGTCGCACATGGTTATTGTTACCACCTAGGTGGGCACATTTTCATAACTCCTGATTTCACTACTCTAGCATAATTCATGTTAATTCTTAGCCATTAATTATTGCAAATGTATTAGTATTAAATGCAGCTTTCAAAGAATTGAGGCATGACTTGGCATGCGGATGGAAAGTTGGAAAAGGAAGCAATGGAGGACTTCTTAACTAGGATGGTGCTGGAATAGGAAAGCTTGTACAAGAAGCTATGAATAATTTATTAAAAGGGAAGCTAAGCAGTATCAAGCATAGAGAATAGTTTGATAATTTTGTAATTATTCATTCAGTTTCCTTACAGGCACAATATGTATGGTCTGGGGAAATAGCAGAAATTCAGGCACTTTCACAGTCTGTTATCGGATATTCATCTGAAGCTAAGCGTACATATCCTGGATTTCTTCTATGTTCACAAAACATGAATAACCTATCTGCAAAGACAATGAATAAACTGTTAAAACGCCATCAAATCAGATGTATCTCTGAATCAACACTCAAGAACCAAAGGCAGGAATGAGAAAGAAGTACCCAATGTGTCTCTGGTCTCTTGTGCTATGATAAGGTTCAAATATAGACGGGGCAGAAAAAAGTACTGAGTTGGAAATGTTGTGGGGCAAGAGGGACACGAGGTCTGATAGTGGCACTCACCTCTGCCATAAACCAAGCTTCTGTTTTTTCTTTTACTGACAGAAACAAGAGGATGGCGACAATATGATCCGGACAGTGATGGCAATGATGGACTTCGATGGAGACAAGAGTGTTAATTTCAAGGAGTTTGTCCTTTTTCTGGCTTTCCTGAGCGTAGAGATGCAAGGAGCTTCTAAATGAAGGGACACATGCTACGGATGTCAGAATCTTTTTCAAGAATGGCTCTTCTGATGATTTAACAGCAACAAAATACTATAAATGTCTTACATTTCTGTATATGTTTTTTCAAATAAACATATTTCGATCATGTGATTAAAAACCAATAAAGTGCATTCATTTTTATGGGAATGGGAAGAATAATGTAGCACAGGACAGAAAATTCGGATATAACACCTTACACATGTCAACATCGCTGAAATGTCTAAGTAAACCTATAATAATACCAGAATTACAATAAAAGCAACGAACATGGATGATGGTGAACAGGAAAAGCATACAACATACCCTAGACCTTATCATACTGTGGGAGAGTTATTGATATACGAGTTTGTCTATGTAATCAAAGGGAAACCTGAGCATGACTTCAAGCACAAGCCTTGGTGTTTTTGAGATTTTCTCCACTCCTGAATACCCAAAGTACATCTTGGCTCTTCAAACAGTTTCACAGTGCTTCACAGAGTGTACTATGTCCTATCACACAGTTCTAGTTTAGTGGAATGGCCTTAATAGTGCTGCCTGGTGCGGAAGCAGTAAAAGAAGCTGGAGAAACGCAAGTGCAGCAGAATCAATCACCATCTAGGCTAGTACCAGGAGTTCAGAGAAGGAGTGGCGTGGGTGGCCAGGCTGTAAAGGAGAAAAGGCACTAGTGAGTTGGAGATTTCCAGTGACATCAGGGAAGTGGGCAGTGGTGGAGAAGCACGCAGTAGACGACAGGACCAGTTGACATGACTAGTATGTGCAGACTATCATTGATGAGTGAGCAGTTGAGCCTCAGAACTATTTAGAACTATTTTGGCTGTTGATTGAGGCCCTTGCTGAGCAGTGGCTAAGCAATCTTCGACTGAGCACTACATCTACGAGAGCTGTGTAGCAGCTGGGAATCAGAGAAAGTGAATGAGGAGCAGTGACTAGCCATCTCCTCGAAGAAGGCCACCATTCAACAGTAAGGGCCTGATTTAGAGTTTGCCAGAGAGGTTACTCCGTTACAACGGTGATGGATATCCTGTCTGCTGAAATCTAAATCCCATTATGTCCTATGGGATTTAGATTGCGGCCAATGGGGTATCCGTCACCATTGTGATGGAGTAACCCCTAAGCCAAACTCTAAATCAGGCCCTTAGGGGGTTATTACAACTTTGGAGGAGGTGTTAATCCGTCTCAAAAGTGACGGTAAAGTGACGGATGTACCACCAGCCGTATTACGAGTTCCATAGGATATAATGGACTCGTAATACGGCTGGTGGTATATGTGTCACTTTACCGTCACTTTTGGGACGGATTAACACCTCCTCCAAAGTTGTAATAACCCCCTAAGTGTCTCTTCAGTGGGATTTGAACCAGGCAGAGATGTCTGGAGCTAAAAATGTTTAGAGGAGACTGAGAAGTTGTCAGGAATAGAGCGTTATAGTTGAGAAAGACATTTCAAAGGAAACATAAAAATTGTTTAATTAAAAAATATTTGTCAGTCAAGTGGAATGAGTTCTTGCAAGCACCCAGTATGGATGAAAACCACAACTATGAAATTATTTGGAAAAATCAGAAATACAAATATTTGATGAAGTAAGAACGAAAGTTGGAAAGAAGTAATTGATTACATATAATTTAGAAATATCACAGTATCAGCATTGCATATGACTCTAAATTATCAGCCTTCAAAGCTGTAATGAAAAATGTCAACAATAGACATTGGACAGTTCTGCAAAGTTAGCGATTTCAAATGGTATGCATGAAAAAAACATTATTTGTATATCAGCAATGCAGAAACATTAAACGTCTGATATCAGAATTTCAAGTGAGTGGAGACAATATTCAAAGTTATCTGAAATCAAGAAGAGTGAGTGCCTAACTATGCTGGAGGGTATATAAGAGCTGAGAAAATGTTTCATCCTCACACAGGGAAAGCTTTTATTGAACAGAAAGCTAGCTTATCAAAATTGTACACCAGATGCAACAATAAAGATTGTGCATATAGTGTTAAGTGCAGGGCACAAGTGGGGGGTACCCGCGGGTAGATGGCGTCCGCCCTTTATTTCAATAGGGTGGAGGCCGTCCAGCCTGCCAAGAAGTTGGGCCCTACCATAAAATATGCTGAACCCGGCCCGGTGTATTTGTAAACACCGGGGCACATTCCGCAGCCTGCATGTTGTTTTCTTTCAATCCGCAACAACGTGCAGGCAGCAGGAGGCTTTCGCATTTCAGTCTCCAGCTGGGCCCATTACAAAGGCCGAATCTGAGGGAGGGGTCATCAGGCCTTTTGTTCGAGTCTTCTGGCTGAGGGTGGTCTGGAGCCTCACACCTAGATGCACATGCGGTGGAAGGGAAACAAGGATACACACCTTGTTAGCACTTCACACATAATTTAGAGAGGCATACTTTTGACTGTTCAGTCCCTGTATACCAAATATGCATGCACTGCAAGAATGTCAGAAGTGTTGGTTTTCCCAGAAGTTACTTAAAATAAATTGCATTTATATAGCCCCTACTACCCTCAGGGGTTGAAATAATTTAAATACTACTATTTTTCTTTTATAGCGCCACTCATGTCAATGCAGGGTGTCAGTGCATTTTACATTACATGTACATATTACATACACAATAAATTATGTAAGTTTGTAAACTAATGTACTGAATATGTTACATAAATTAGTGGCAGGTACAATGTTTAGAAGTCACATACCATCCTTCATAGCTCATTGTGCTATATCAGAAGGCTTACACTGCAACTGCAAGTAAGGATCTCAGTGTTCAAAGCAGTAACCCATTAACCTACCTACATAAAATAAAACCTGTCATCTGCATTCCACATGATGTGCTTTGCAGGAGACACTTTCACCCACTATGCTACTTTGAGTCAAAACTGGGGCATGGCAAAACACAGATCTTTCCAGCAAGTGCATTTGACCTCCAAAGTTATCTTACCATTATTATTCACTCAGAGTGACTGGGAAAACACAGATCTCTGCAGGAGGTGCCCCCTCCCCCCCCCCCCCCCCCAAGATATTTTAAAATTCAGGCTTTACAACTAAGTAAGCAGAACAGATTTACTGTCAGTTTTCTCTTTGTTGCACAATTCTTTGTGTCAGACTTTAAAAAAATATATGGGCCATATGTTTGGCAAAGTCAAGCAGTACAGCTCAGCAAGTCACCTTGCTATGCTGTGATGCGTGACAGGCAAAGGGTAGGAATGTACCACATTTACAAGATTATGGAGCATTCCTGCTTTTGTCCCTGCACAGGCACTGTTTTGGCTGTCTAGGGCCAATGCAGGTACCCTTGTACCATGGTGCAAGTTTGCCTGTGTTGCAAGGAGGATTGCTTTTGTGCATGAAGGGGCCTCTTCCTGCACAAAACAATCCCCTGAGGCATTTTTCTCTTTCTGTGTGCTGCAAAATGCAGCACTTATAGAAAGAGGAAGTAATGGGCAGAAATAAAGATATTTCTCCTAGTTACGCATCACCTGCGAAGATGCAGCATTTTGGCACATTCCCAGGTCTACCACTTCTGGTAATGTGTCAGAATCCTGGGTGATGCTTGGGAACACCCACGCAACACTCTGTGCTGTGTTGTGTTACTCCAGATTTATGAAGCCACTCAGGGCCACACATGGTGGCCTTGCATTGCTTGATACATTGCATTTTGGGGTTGCGTTGTGCATACACCACATTGCGTGGTGCAAAATCAACGTAACCCCAGACATAAATCTGTCCCTAAATTCATAAATTGAGGCCCAGATTTTGCATTGGGTTGCATCACTTTTCTGACACAACCTTGACGCAAAATCTATTTTGGGATTTACAGTGCCACACAAATCCCGTTTGTGTGGCTTTGTAAAAAAAAAACAAAAAAAAAAACGAACTCAATGCAGAACATTGCCCTGCCTTGCGTTACCTTACATAGGTTTGCACGAAACTGGTGAGTCTACCAGGAGCTGGCATAACAAGGAGACATTTCTTTATTTCCCTTTATTATTTCCTCTTTGCACATATGCTGCATTCTGCAGCACACATACAAAAAGGTAATAGCCACATTGGATAGTTTTTGTGTAAAAAAACAAAACAAACAAACAAAAAAACCTAATGCAAGGCAGTGCAATGCACTGCCTTGCATTACAGTGCATCAAGTAAGCATTACTTGGGTGGTGCATTGGCCACCCATTTATTTTGTGTACAAATAATTTACACAGTCGTCTTAAGGCAGACACACTAGCTTTCTCTGGATCAGGTCTGGAGTTCCACTTCTCTTTAAAAGGATCAAGGTTATTTCCTGTTTATGTTAGGCGACATTCCAGTTAGGTACCACTAGTGATTTAGAAGTTCTATGATGGTATTGAGAAAGTCAAAGTGCCTCTGCGCTATAGCGTGTCAGTCAGAGCAAGACCAGTATTGGCTGCCCAGTATTCAGTCTTGCTCGCTCTCTCTAGAGTGGAGGTTCAGCATGCACTGGCAAGCATCTGCTGCCTGGCAGTGAGCAAAATACTGCATGCTACGGTAGAGATGGCAGGTGTCCACACACTCCTCCACCGACTTAAGCCTCTCTGAATCCTGCGGCAGCTCTTGGGTCCTCCTGGATTGTTCAGTGGTTGAATCATTGCTCTTTCTTTGTGGGTAATGACTTGCTTCTCCTTCACAGCTGCACACTGCTCCAGGGTGACACCCCTCTCATTTCACCATGGCCCCCCTACTGGAATATGATTTTTTTGACAGCACACACAGGAAAACAGCCCATTCAGGTCACAGCATTGCACTTGATAGAGAAATGCACCAGGGGGACAGCCCTCAATCATCACTGCGGCTCCCACCTGGCAGAAGGTCATGGGCAGCACACAGGTTTTTAGCATTTACTTTGTGCAATTCAGCCACATAATGGAAATCTCTTTATTTCTCCTATTTCACACCAAAGAAAAAATGTTTGTCTTTATTTCTGGGAGCATGACAGAAGCCACATGAAAGTCAAGTGTCAAATGCATCCTTCATGTGGCCTAGATGACTCATTACTATGCCCAAGAAGGAAGGAGTAAGATATGATAGTCCACTCATCTAACCATACAAAAACAACAGAAGGTAACCCCTACAGTGCCTCGTCTATTTCGTCATACCAGCCTAAGTAGATCACCCTATGGCATTAAAAGGACCCTCACCCACTGGAATTCCAAGTGGCATGTTTCATCATAGAGTCCTTGTCCAGATACCTAATGGATCTGGACGGGGTCAACCTTGATAGCCAAGGGTGCTCTGTGGTTATTGGGTGGGATCTGAGGTTTAAAATAGTCCAGGGTGTCCTGAGGATTAATTTGTTTTCGAAGGGCCCCCGGCTGGAGTTGAAGATAGGTGGGGAGGCACTAAGGAAATCAGTATCCCCTGTATCCCTGGGTCAACATGTTTCATACATCACATCAATGCCTCACTCAGCTAGTTGGCTTTCATCAGGACCTCACAAGGATCCCCTTACTGTCCTATCTGTTTGCATTCAATTGTGAAACTTCCATCCACCATACTCATACATGCCTTGAATACTGACCCATTTGGTCCCTATATTTGCATTTCTTTGGTAGCATCCTATTTAGAGCTTCATGAGGGTAAGGAGGCACGTGGACCTTATAGTCAAATTTTCATCAAAGATCTCTTACTGGCAGTGAACTTACTTGGTTCCTCCTTTCCCTGCAAATGGATTTTGATTATACACCGTGCAACCTTATAGCCTATTAAATCAAACACAAGAGGGAGATTTGCCTAGGATTACAGAAGTGGGTCAAACTAGGAAGCTGTGATTAAGCCCAGGTTTTCTGCTTTCACATTGTTCATTTCAGCCATTGACTAGACATCTCTTTTGTTCTCCTATTTCTCATGTTTTACAAAAAATGTTAATACTTTGTCTTTAATTCTTGGTACACCAGGTTGAAACTTGGGTGCCAGGCAGATGTTGCAACTGTACACTTTTCACTTCAAATAAAGACTGCCTTGCATAATCCTGCTTGCACCTCCATGACCCAAATACTTCAGTTGTGTGCAGAAGTATCTAAATCTGTCACACCACAACAAAATATAATTTCCAAACATTTGAAATTATGGCCTTCATTATAACCCTAGCGGTCGGTGACCGCCAGGGCTATTGTGGTGGTAGTACCGCCAACAGGCTGGCGGTACTGCCTGCCTCATATCGACCGTGGCACTTCCGCCACGGTAATACCACCGGGTCCGTCGGTATACTGCCATGGCAGTCCCGGCAACCGTGATCTACCAGAGCAGCGCTGCAAGCAGCGCTGCCCTGGGGATTTCGACTCCTTTACCGCCAGCCTGTCCATGGCGGTAGACACTGCCATGGAAAGGCTGGCGGTAAGGGGACTCAGGGTGCCCCTGGGGGCCCCTGCACTGCCCATGCACTTGGCATGGGCAGTGCAGGGGCCCCCAGGCACAGCCCCATCGCGCATTTCACTGCCTGAACATCAGCATTGCCGCTGGCTCTATTACCAGCTGGCAGCAATGTTGATGTGACTTTTCCGCTGGGCCAGCAGACGGTAACACTGTTACCGTCCGCTGGCACAGCGGAAAAGTCAAAATAGGGAGCCAGGACTACCGCCAGCACTGGTGGTATTCTTGCACCCGCAGCCTCGGCGGTCTTCCGCGGTCTTCTCACAAGACCGCTGAGGTTGTAATGAGGGCCTATGTGCCTTATTTACCAGTTTCTATCACTAAATGTTGAAGAGCTGTTTTCCTTGAAAGGAAGACAAGTTGCTTTTTTGAAACTCCGGAAATTTGAGAGCTCTGGCATTTGGCTGTGTTAAATTTTGCCAAGATGTTACCCTGCCGGGGTATGGGTGATCTTGTTTTTTGCCATTCTCACTCCTCCCTACTGCAGGATTCTTGCAAAGTTTGCAATGTACTGTATTATAACACAATAACACAGGGTAGCTTTGTTGCTATTATGTTGTTAGGTCTGGGAGACTGATATAATTCAGAGTTATGCTATATATGAAATGAAAGATTACTTGTGCTTACTTAGGGCTGGCTCCTTCTGCATGAGGTTACTGTTGACAGGCGAGCCTATAGGTCAGTGTTATTGTAAACAAGTAGGCCAAGCAGGCCGTCTCCAGTGCACCATGTTGGCAGTGTAATATGTCTAGGATGTTCACAGTTCTTATTAGCGAGCATAGTCTGGTGTAGATTCTGATTACTGGCCATAGTTTGCGGTGTGGGCATTATGGTGGTACTGATTCCAGGGTGAGCTGTCAGGTTGCACTGGTGCAGGTGAGAGTGGTTTAGATATAGTTTTGCCAACAATAAGAACATGAGAGATGCCTGCTGCTAAATGTGAAGGTGACGTTTTAAGGGGCAGCGTGTAATTTGTAAAAACAAATGCAGAGCCCCAAACCTTTTCTTATTGTCCTATTGCTAAATGCGAAGGTTGCCATATCCTTTTTCTTTCACTACCCTACACTTGAATATTTTTGCAGGTTCTTTTTCATCCCATTTTCTGCCTTCATCATTGTTTTTTTTATCTCTCTTCTCCTTTCTTTCCTTTAAGTCTTTCTATCTTGCTTTGGGTCATCATTTGTTGATGAAAAATGAGTCCAGTCTCCTAAAATGAGTGCAGGTGGGTAAAACTGAGTATGAATGCTTCACATAGGAGAGTGGTCTCACCTAAATAGAGCGCAGGGAGCTAAAGCAATCACATCTGCATGGAAATATGCTGCTTATTGAATATTATGCTTGGTTAAGGAGGCAGGCAGTGGAGATAGTTTGTTCAATCCTTGGGTAAAGGAAGCTTTACACTGACAAAAGGCAACATTGTTTTATGTGCAATTTACAAAAGTGTGAGTCTCCTGCCTTAATCAGGAGGGCTTGCATGTATACTCATAAGGCTCTCAAATGTACCCATGATAGACCTGATCAACATATATGTGAAGTCTTAAGATCTGTTGTCACTTCTTATGATGCCATTTCCTGTAAAGTCAGGCTTGTGATGCCAATTCCTGTGATGTCAATTACTGTGATGCCACATGCAAGGTCATGCGCCGTGATGTCACGCACCATGATGTCACACGCTGTGCTGTCACTTGCATACTGCCTAACTAGCTTAGTCCCCTCACTTCTTTTTTTTAAGACTTGTGCCCTGATTAAGTGTTTTATGTGCTAATTCATTTAGGCAAAACCACACAACCGTTTATAGTTGTATGGCCGCCTACATGTAATTTCTTTATAATGGATCTGCAAATAATGGAAGTGTGATCACTATGTTGTAGGCGAGTCTCTACTCAATCAATCAATCAATCAATCAAATTTCTTAAGGGCACTACTCACCCGGTAGGGTCTCAAGACGCTGGAGGGGGGGTTACTGCTTGAAAAGCCACATTCTGAGGTGCTTTCTGAAAGTTAGGAGGTCCTGGGTCTTGCGTAGGTTGGTGGGGAGGGAGTTCCAGGTTTTGGCAGTGAGGTGGGAGAAGGATCTGCCGCCGGAGGTGGTGCGTTGGATGCGGGGGACTGTTGCGAGGTCGGTGGAGCGGAGCTGTTGAGTTGGGTTGTGGAAGTTGATTCGTTCGTTGAGGTAGGCTGGTCCAGTGTCGTGGAGGGCTTTGTGAGCGTGGACAAGGATTTTGAAATTGATCCTTTTGTTGATGGGCAGCCAGTGTAGGGATCTGAGGTGGGCGGAGATGTGTTCATGGCGAGGGAGGTTGAGAATGAGATGTGTGGCTGCGTTCTGGATGCGCTGGAGATTTCTCTGAAGCTTGTCTGTGGTCCTTGCGTAGAGGGCATTGATGAAGTCCAGTCTGCTGCTTATGAGAGGGTGGGTGACCATTGTTCTTGTTTCTAAAGGAATCCATTTGAAAGTCTTGCGTAGCATGCGAAGGGTGTTGAAGCAGGAGGATGATATTGCGTTGATTTGCTGAGTCATGGAGAGAGATGAGTCCAGTATGATGCCGAGATTGTGTGCGTGGCTGGTGGGTGTTGGGGGTGGTCCTAGGGTGGTGGGCCAGCAAGAGTTGTTCCATGCTGTCTTGTTGGGACCGAAGATGATGAGCTCGGTTTTTTCTGAGTTCAATTTGAGGTGGCTTGCTGTCATCCAGTTAGCGATGGCGAGGAGTCTGGCGTGTAGGTTATTCTTGGCGGTAGATGGGTTCCTCGTGAGGGAGATGATGAGCTGGGTGTCGTCAGCGTATGAAATGATGGTGAGGCCATGGGAGCGGATGAGGCTGGCGAGTGGAGCCATGTAGATATTGAAAAGGGTGGGGCTGAGGGAGAATCCTTGGGGGACCCCACAGATGGGTCTTGGTGGCTGTCGACCTGAAAGGAGTGAGGCAAACTCTTTGGGTTCTTTCGGAGATGAAGGAGGTGAGCCAGCCCAGGACATTATTACCATTGAAAACAATAGTAATGTGAAACAAACTATGAATTTATCCCAGGGAGTGGGCTCTGATCAACTGCTGGGATGTACTTCAGTGTTTCATATCTTGTGGTGGTCTGTTTAACTTTGCTCTATGCATGAGTAGTTGCTAGGGGAAAGAAAACATCCTCCTTCCTGGTGTGTGACAATTATGAAACCATGTTTCAATAAAGATTGAAAAGACGTCCTGCCACTTATCAACTACATTTTTTAGGGATACGGTTGCAAAGATCTTTTCAAACTAGTACTGCATCATTAAATAAATGGTCCGAACTTAATAAATTATAACCTTAGAGCAAGCCAAGTTTCAGAGAAACTGTCCAACTTCGGCCAATGTTTTGCAGTGCTGTTGACAGTCCGGAGGGCCCTGGAGTAGACAAAGCTTATGTACTGCTGCTTCATGGATTTTGGGTTGGCTTTCGATTTAGTGGATCATTTGATTCTACGGGTGAGGTTAGTGGCTATGCAGACTCCTCTGAACTATTATCAGTTATAAAACATTTGCATACTGACAGGTAGGCCCAGATTGAGTTATAATTTAAGGATAAAACGTTGCCCAAAATTCTAAATAAAAATGGGCAACATGAGGGTTGTCTTTTGCCCCCCCCAATTATTTTGCTTATTTATCACGGATTTGCAGTTAGAAATTGTTCGACCAGAGATGGGGTGGCCTATAGAGATAGGGATACTAACGGAAAGGCTGATGGTTCTCTAGAAAGCCACATAGTTCATGATACCTGCCACAAATGATTGGGTTTCAAATGCCTTGCCCTTTTGGGAAATCTAATTTTCCTGCAGGTCTTGACTTGTCTATGGACTTCTCACCGCCACACACACTGATGCTTCTTCCTCAGACCTTGTGTGCTGCATCTTCTCTTATGTATTGCATGCAGGGAAAACAATGATGTGAACGCAGAATTTTGGTAAAATGAACAAAGAAATGCAAAAAGCTTATAGGGCCCAAGACAGTTTTCATTTTATATGCAGTTCACTGAAATAGCCAGTGTGACACAGCATGGAGCAAAAAGCAATGAGATAGAGGCATAAAAACGTCAAAAAGTGCTTCTCTATGGACCAGCACAACTATCAATAGTGTAGCAGGTACACGGGGGCAAAGAGTGTGTAGAGGCCCAACCTGGGTCACCTATGCCTATTTTCCTCGATTGAGTTACAGCTCATGGCACTTTTACTGTACCACTGCCCGTTGGGACAGTTTTACTTTTGAAGAAGTTTTCCTGTTTCCTTGGAACTCATCAAAATTTCCAGGTGTGAAGCTGCAACCGTCGCAACTTCCAGGAGTACTTGTAATCAATGGTCAAGCATTTGAAATGTAGCAAGTGTACATTTACGAACCAGAACTTAATATGAAAAAAGTGCATTTGCACTTGCTAACAATTTTTGTCTCCATTGTCAAACATTTTTGATGTGGAAAAAACATTTGACATCCATTCCCACCATTTATGTAGAAGTAGCTTTATTCGGCAACAAATGCCATAAAAGGTAGACCACAGCACAATGAAACCGTGATAAAATGTACACATTTTAAAAATACACAACTCATTCTACGGGCAAGTAGCTAAGTTAAAACATTATATGCAAATAAATGCAACAGACTGATACATAAATTCCAATAGTACATTGTGACCATCAAAAGATAGGTTACATAATAAAATTACTTGGCTATTGTCCATGCTCCAACCATCCTGCTAAAAATAAAACCGAGATAGCGAGTTTAACTGGTTCTTTTTGTGGAGATTATCCAAAGAGACAGAGGCCCTCATTCTGACCCTGGCGGTCGGCGGAGAGACGGCGGTCGGACCGCGAACAGACCGGCGGTATTAAAAATGGCATTCTGACCGCGGCGGTCCCCGCCGCGACCGACCGCTACTTCTCCACTCCGACCGCCACGGCGGTCATGACCGCGGGGCTGGAGTTTGCGCACTCCGGCCCGGCGGTCGTCCCAAGACCGCCAAGGGTATTATGACCCTGCCTACCGCCGCGGTTTCTTGCGGGCGGGAACCGCCGTGCGAACCATGGCGGTAAGCACTATCGGGGCCAGGGAATTCCTTCCCTGGCACTGATAGGGGTCTCCCCCACCCCCCACTACCCACCCGAGTCCTCCCCCCACACCCTCCACCCCCCTGCCACCCCCCAGAGGTGGTACGAACCCCCTCCCCACCCCCACCCCGACATGCACATACATGTACCCCGACATGCACACACCCCCAACATGCACATATACACACCCCCTACACACACATACACAACGGGGACACATACCCGCACACATACATGCCGACATGCGCACCTGCCGAACAGCACACATTACCCATAGACACAGCAGCACCCCCCGCCCGCATACACGCACTCACACACCCCCTCTACACACTCACACGCACACCCCCATGCACGCCCACATCACACAACACCCCCCCACCCCCTCCCCTCACGGACGATCAACTTACCTTGTGCGTTGGTCCTCCGGGAGGCGACGGGAGCCATAGGGACGTGACCGCCAACAGAAGACCGCCAACAGAAGACCGCCACACAGAAATGTGGGTCGTAATTCTGTGGGCGGTGTTCGGCTGGCGTGGCGGTGGAGGTTGACCAGTCTCCACTTTCCCGCCGACCGCCAGTGTGGCTGCTGGCGGTTTTCCGGCGGAACGCTCCCAGCGGTCAGAATGCGCACAGCGGCACACCGCCGCGGTCGGCGGTCTTCACCGCGGCGGTAACTCAGCGGTCTTGCGAAAAGACCGCCAAGGTCAGAATGAGGGCCAGAATGTCATTTGCAAATGTAGTGAACAGAACTGTACATCCCTTGCATATAATATAAAGTACAATGTGCAATCTAAAAGAAAAAGTGCAATGGTACAAAGTCAATGCACAGTGGCATTACTCTTATCTTCGGGGTACATGAATGCTAAAAATCACAATTGTAATCCAAAATAAATGACCAAACACTCAACTTCCATTTCAACTACACTATCCCCTCAAGCGATCGTGTTAACTGTTTCTGTAGACTTTATACAATCTGTAAACCAAAACCTATAATGGTTGACAAAACCAGGACATCGAACAGCATTCTCGTTTTAAACCCTCAATGCAAAGAAAAAGGTAATTCAACATCAGCAGGATTGCTATTAGTTGGTATTAATCCCTCCCCTGTATGTAACACATTGAAAGTTATTTTGTTAACCTTATGTTTGAATTTACAAAGCTTTATACCTTATAATCCACATCCTACCCAAATATTTGGCAACAGAACAGGCAAAAGGAAGATTAGGATCTGATCTTAATATTCCTAGGGCTACTAGATAATTCCGTGCACCTATCTGGAGACAGACTGGCTTGATCCAAATTGATCTCGGGCATGAGTAAGCCTTGCAGGCAAATAAAACATGCACTTCATTTTCATTATGTGTTTTGCATAGTGCACATTTCATCAATGGCCTGGATGTAGCTGACCATTTCGCTATAAATGCCTTGAGAGGTAAAGATCCTATCCTAAATTGAATATATAGTTTCCTATCAACTAGCTTCGTGATATAGCCCAAATAATGTTAATTTAAACTAATAGACTTGATTTCGGCAAATTAATTTGACAGTGAGTCCCTGCTAGTATTTTGACCATCTATCTGTGCCACCCACCGCCATTATATTTTCTTTATTTGCTCTTTCCTAATGTTGTTGAGCCAGTCAATTTTGTGGAATCTGTCCTGGTTTACTCATCTTGTAGAGCTTCTGTATATGCAGCTAATTCTGAGTGGTTCTCAGTCTCCTCCAGAAAGGAACCGGCCTAAATTCTTGCTTTATCTAAAATCATTTTCCTCCCCATATCAATTTTTAGCGGCTATGTGGGAGTACTGGAGGGGAGATGAGGGAAACTAAACTAGTCAAGAACTTATGTTCAGATCTTGTCATATCTGTTACATTGTAAAAATGCCAAAGTTCTGCTCCATAAAAAGCAGTGCCCACATCCTTTGAATCATAAACCTGCAACACTGGAGCTGCTGGTTTGCTGTAAGATGTTTAATGTTCTTGCAAAATAGCGCTCACAATTTGTTTATATTTTAGGGCATTTTGTCAACATGCCTTTTCCATGACATACCAGTTGTTTGTTTAATTCTTAAAAAGTTAAAGGTGCCTACTCTTTCCAGCTGTACTTCACCCATGGCCATCCTACCCTTTATATGATTTGTTTTGATTAATGGACATATACTTGGTCCTAGCTGTATTTATTTCTAAACTGCGCAAAGAGAAAAGTATTTAAATCGGTTCAGTAAGCATTGCTGCCTACTTGGGATTTGAGACACTAGTAGGGTGTTTTCAGCAAAACGTAAGGTGGGTATTTTTACCTTGACCAAAGTTGGAACATAGGGAGGGAACAATGAGAAAAAAGTGCATTACATCATTCAAATACAAAGAAAACAAAGTAAGGGCAAGCACACAACCCTGTCAGAAGCCCTTTTTAATAGGAATTGGACTTGTAAGCTCACCCTACTCACTCCATCGAACTCTGGCAAAATTGCCCTCCTGGAGGCGAACAACAATTGATATAATATTTGTTGGCATCCCCATCTCCTGTAGTACTTGCCACAACTTCTGCCGGGCTACAAGATCAAAGCAGACTTCAAATCGACAAAGCCCACGAATAGATGACCCTTGTCAATTAACACAATTTTTCAATACAGGAGAAAAAATAATTGAAAGACCTGGTCTATAGTACTAGTTTTCTTTCTAAAACCAGCTTGCAATGTGATAGGTAGCTTTTCATCATCAATCCACCTGGGTTTTTCCAGACCCACCAAGCAAAAGACCCTCAGAATAAAATCAATTAGACTTATAGGCACCTTTCTGTCTCCCTTTTTTTTATAAATAGATGCGACCTTGGCTCCTTTCTAAGAACTGGGGTTGGGCGCGCCCCTTGCAATAGCATTAATCAATGCTAAAATATATTTAGACCAGTTTTCTGTGTTGTGGATGAAGATGTTTTCTGGAATACCATCAGGCCCCTGAGCCTTCCCTGGGACAGTGGCATTTATAGAAGTTTTTACGTCACTTAAGTCAAATAATCTTGGGACGGGGCTTCCGGGGTATTCTGGATCATACTCTGGGGCTTGTACTTCATGAGTATATGATGTCTTAAAATGGTTAACCCAATCATGAGGCAAGATAAAATGTGTAGGTTGTGAAGGGACCACATTTACACCCTCCCCATTCCTCCCCATGTCACTAGGGACTAGAATTTGCACAAATCTTTCTCAGAGCATGATTTTAAGAGATCATGCCACCTCTTCTCGTCCCAGTACCTTTTTGCTTTGTGTCTTCTAGTCTGCCTGCCTGCCTGCATGCACTCCTTGTTAAACCAAGTGCTATTACTGTGAGAAGTCCTTTTAATATGTGTATTGGGCACTAAGAAATAGAGGGTTATATGTTCAAAAAAGCATGAATGCAGTCAGATACCACTATACTCAGTATCAATGGCACATCCTAGGCACTCAGAGGATGCGAGATACTCAATACTAACAAGGAACATAAATGGTCTAGGGAACAAGGGTAAGCAGGGATTTTTGCGCAGTACATCTGTCAACTAAAACCTTACACTGTTGCTTGTGAAGAGTTAGGTACATGTAAGCAATGCTCTCCAGGAACAGTTACGCTCACCATTCAGTCACCCATGTCAGGCAGATTCACAATAAGCAATGTGTGGCGTTACTCTGGCCTGGCACACTCAGTTAATCAGGTAACAACCTGTCCATTTTCCCTCCAGATCATAACAGAAATGTAAACCAATAAAAGGGAGGGGAGGAGTATTGAATAAATATTAGCACCCAAGAGGAGAAAGAGGATTGGAAGTCAAGATACATAAGAAACAGAGAAGGCGGGAGAGGCGCAAGATAGAGGAAGAGAAGAACTGTTAGAGGAGAGACAATTATAGAGTGGAGGGAGAAGCGAGGAAGCAATATTAGTCAGTCAGTGAGAGTGACAACCACTGATGAGGGCCAATCAAGGAGGAGGTAGAAAGAGGCAGAGAGCAACGGTAGTCATGGAGAGAATGACTAGAGCTGAGAATGTACAGCGGATGATTAAAAGGATCCTGAAAAGAAGAAGAGATAGAATACAGTCAAGGGAGAAGGCAATAAGAAAAAACAGAGTGAGACAAAAGAGGACAAAGAGCCAGAGACAGAGAAAAGGGTAATGAACAGGAAAGAGTGAATGGGATACTGAACGAAAATAATAGAGACTCCGAAAGATCAAGAATGAACCCTTGAGGGACAGAGCACATATATATTGCAGTGGCAGTCAATGAGAGGGGACTAGAGAGTCATACAAAAGTCTCTATTTTTGCGAATATTTTTATTGGTTTTTACAATTACAGTGTCTACTTCAGTGTCACATGGCTATCAACCGCTGACAACAGGGAAGCTGTCAGCAGCCATATTGTACCCAGAAATAAATACAGGTGGAATTTGAGGGCCCCATTTCCAATGTGTATGCCACCTCCCAAGGGGACATCTGTTAATCTGGGCATTTGATATAATTATATTGTGTCTGAGCAGAAAGAAGCAAAAACAGCAACTACAACCACATTAATTACAAACCTGAATTGAAATAAACAAAATGTGTGTGCCTTCCGTCTCCCCTCTGCGTTCTTCCCCAGGATCCCATAATCCACCTTATCGCTCTCTGGAGATAAATCTACATAAGTAAACTTACTCGCCGCAAGTAGGCAGGCTACCTGCAACCACTGCAACAGTCTTTGGGGCATACTATTGTTGGACACCTGCAGGTTGTATTTGAGCTCCCCCCACCACACGTTCGCTAGAGGACCAAGTCTACATTCACATGGGTCATTCATCTAATTTCTGGTCCAACTTTCAGGGGTAGCTCCTCCGAAGTGGCGAAGGGGCCTCGCCCCCCTGGTTGAGCCAGCAGATGAATAATAAAACAATAGCTTACTATCATTTTATCTTTCATCTGCTGGCTCAGCCAGCATGTAAAGGGAGGGGCGGGGCTGGGCCATGGGAGGTGGGTGGGGGGAGGAGGGGAGAGACGGCCAGCCAAACACACATGCGCATTTAGGTTTCTCAAGCCCGGGTTGAACAGCCGGGCTGGAGAAACTGCACAGACCAATTCTGGTGCTGCTTTAGTATAAAAGCAGTGCCAGGATTGCTGGGAAGCCTGTGCTAGTGTCCCAGTGAATGCTGGGACACCAGACTAAGAGGAGCTACACGCGAGGCAGCATGATGCATCGATGATGAGGAGAACAGGCAGGTTGGTTTTCTTTAATTTTTTTTCTGTTTCCTTTCCCACCCTCTCTGTTGTTGCCACCCTCAAGACATAAGGCGGCCACTACTGCGATTAACACAAAAAAACATTAAGGGTATATATGTTCATGCTGAGCAATTAATCTTCATCGTTACTTTACTTATGTTTCCAGTTCAAAAACATTGGCAGTAGTTGGCCTAGAAAGCTACTCCAGGCTTCTATGTGTTCCACTGGGAATGTCAGGTGACATCTCCCACGGCTTCTACTCCCCCTGTACAGTTCTAAAGAGGGCAAATTTAGGCTCAGAGAGAAAGGAGCCCTCTGCGCAAATGCACATTTTGTCCTTCATGTGAAAAAAAATCTTCATGGAGAAAACCCTTCCTCCACACCCCCGCAAATCTGGAGGTGAACCATTCTTCTTCCAGTGCTAGAAAGAAAGTAAAATATATGATCATTTCCAGGGTGTGAATGGGTTGGATAGGAGAGAGAAGGTTGAAAATGTGCAGATGGATGGGATGTGAAGAGAAAGAGGGCATACATATCTAACATAAAGCACGCATAAATGAAGGCTCTACTCCTTCCACAGTCCTCAATATTATTTAATTCACAGTCTTACGATTTCAGAATTGAAACATGTCCAATGTTAATTATTTATAACTTATCATTGTTGTTACTCATTTATCTTCAACAGCTAACAACCACTGACATAGCCACCAGTACAGGCAGGTCTTAGGTTTATGTCAGTTGTTGTGTTTTATTTCTGGATGCAATAACATCTCAGAGAGAAAACAAAATACAGGCTGGGTGGCACACTATGGGAATCACAGACATTTGTTTTGCATGTTCCCTTATAGAGAGCCCCCACTTTTTCCATCCCACTTAAAGACCTGTCTGCACATATTTATGTGTGACTGATTGCAGCCATCAGCTGTGGGTGCTTCCTGATGCCTGGTTAGAGCATTTTCTTCCAAAGTTGATGCCGCATGTAGTGCAAGACACTGGGTAAAGCACACACTTTAAAGGGCCTGAAGTTGTTGCAGTGTACAATTCACGCAAAGGGTGAACATATTAATGCAGTAAGATATGGGGCCGTTTTTAATGTGTTTAACGTTTCAATACTATACATTCCCATGTATTTTATGAACCTTGCTTTCTCACTAAATTTATTTCCTTTCAAATGCACCATTTGTCAATCTTTTTTCAATTTTGTCTTGGGAGGAGGACCCACCCTGGACCCCAAGTTTGTCCATTGAGCTAGCTCACTTCACTCGCTACATAAAAGTTGTACCCAGACTTTTACGCCCCATCACTTTCAAATGTCACCAGTCGCCACTGCCAACTTTACCAGGTCAGCTTCCCAATGCCCCAAAGGGTTTTTCCAACACCCTGGAGCTCAAAGTCCTAGAACAGTTAGCTCTGCACTGGCCCACTTCACCACCTCAGGCCAACAGTGGGTCACAAGCTGGGCTTCATCAGATTTCCAGGCCATAGCTATACATCTTTTTGCCAAGATCCGTGCCAGGCTCTCTGAGGTCAGATGGTGTGTTGGAGATAAATGAATTGGACAAGTTGGAATCAAACATTCCGTGACACCTGAGGAACAGACTAGGCAGGGGCCCTATAACGTGTCCGATATTTCAGTAGCCAGTGTGGAACTCCACCACTATATAAAAGTGTCTTTAAAGGATAAAGAGAGGAGAAGAAAGGAACCTGCACATTGAGGGAGGAGGGAGAAGAGGTATTAACAGAAGAGAGGGGTAAAGCAAGCAGCATTACATTTTATGGGTAATGAGAGACTAGCAGTTAAACAGTGAGTCCGAAGTTTCAAAGTTCCATATGGGATTCAGTCCAGGTATATTCTATGCATTCTAAAATTTGCAATTAATTTTACCCCATTATAAAATCATAAAATCAGAACTACAAATTCCAAAATTTAAGCAAAAAACAGCACTGATGGCATATTCACTCATGGACCTTGAACTGTTCATAGCTCAGCAAATGCATTGTTGAAGTTGAGCAGTGGAATAGGTTCGTACACAAATTCTTGTCAGTGTTCTGATGCAGGACCTCAGACGTGTTTTAAAGATATGCCAGCGAGAATATTAGAAAAAAAGAAGAGCACCCACTTCTGCCATTCTTTCAATGTCCTTAATTCAGCAGAAAAAACGTATATTTCAAAACATCGTGCGGAGGCGGCCTCTGAAAGGCTGCAGAGCAGGGTGCATAGAAACACTACCTGCCTGCTTCTCCTGTCCTCAACTAAAGATATTCCTAGTTTTTTCCTCCAGAGGCGTCTTCAGTGCTGCAGTGTTTGACAATGCAAAATTACATCATTTTAATACTTTGCTATTTAACACGTGGGGAACTTTTAACTTTCCCAAACATATTCCAGGGGTGTAGTTAGAAGAATAAAAAAAAAACTCCTGGGGTATTTTGGAGAGAGACTGCAGAGACCTAATCAACCTGCATCCGCTCCCAATGGCCCATGGCTAAAGCGTGAGACCCTTGTTGTTCGAAGCCTTCCATTTACCTGGACACATTTAGGGTATGGTCAGCCCTCTGTACAATAAGCCTATTTGGTTGGAAAGTGCAGTAATGTGCATGGTGACTGCAGCAGCACAGTTCCTATGAACCCAATTCTTTATGATTGAAAAAAACAATGGGGCAACTTACATGTCAATGGGCTTTTCTTCACTGAATGAAATATGTACCTTACTTGTCTCTCTCTTGCGAATTAAGCAATGTCCTTACCTGACAAATACATTTAGGAGCCCTCTGTTCATTTACCTACTACTGCCCAAGGACTGGTTAGTGAAGGTGGAAGTGCCAGTATCATCATCGGGGATAGGAATGCCACATGTCCAACCCTAAGCGTACGCATCCTCCTCCTTGTACTGTCTTCTCCCGTTGATTTCCCACAAACCATCTATCCTTCCCACGCACAGCATCATAGCATCTCAGCTGGAACTTTGTTTTTGCATGTGTAAACAGAGCTTATGTCTGGATGCCTAAAGAATGGTCTGCATTCTGTTACCCAACGTACATTGTACATTGTACCCTCAACAGATATTTCCCATCACAATCATCATCTTTGCACATGAGACAGCCCTGAGACATTTCTGAGATTGTCCAATCACTGCCATTTTGTTCCCTAGCTACGGTATGGGACTGTCAACCTATGATATAAGCTGAGTTTCCTGAAGGAGGTAGGGTACTCAACTTCAACAGCCCTAGAGTTAATTTCAACAGAATTTGGTTGTCCAATGAACTGTCACTTTGTAAAATAGAATGGCTCTTGATTTTGGCCTGGACATCAGTAGGTGTTTGTGTCAGCAGGTAATGAATGCTGTACCTTTCTTCTGAAAAAGTCTGTCAGTATACATGAACTGATAGATGAAAAACATGTCAGTGTCAAGTATTTACATATCACTGATGATGACATGGATTTTGAAGGATGAGACCTCTAGTCATGATTAAAAAAGTATTCTCGGAAGATGAGGAATTAAAATTCTCAATGCTATCTTGATCATTTTAATATTATATTGATTTACATTCTTGTCCAGCTTTACCTCAGTCTCAAACCACACCTGAAGCAATGCTGCACCCACATCATATCAGGTCAATATTCAGGATGATGACGATAATTACGATGACTGGAAATTTGATTATGGTACTTCAGAAAGCTATGAAGGTGATGTAGAACATGAAACAAATATGCTGACGAAATAGTGCAAGATGGATGGAATTTGAAAGCGTAGAACTCTACTCGTATTGGGCATTAGTGTAACCATAACATGTATCCGCCATGTTTTCTTACTCATGCTAACATTACCTAATGGAAGTGCTCATCTCAGACCTGGAGTTGCTTTTTGCACCTTGAAGACCACACACTATCACTTCGATGACTTTAGATTAAGAGCACATGCTAGAGTTTATTGTAAGAGACAGACATGTGACCAAAATCAAAACTTGCATGTCCTAAATGAATTTGCTTCACTCTTTCTGTTCACTAGCTTGTCCCACTAACTCCACTAAGAGTAATGTAAAGGGATTACTTACCTTAAATAGGAAACTTTGACCTCGCCACTAGAACTGATCCTGCCAAACAGCATGAACCTGTAATAGAGAGTGGGGGCTACCTGGAAAAGAAAGAAAGACGTAAGGTGTGAGGAGCAGAAGCAAGAAGGAAGTGGGAGACAAAGACAAAAATATGGGGCAAAAAGAATCCCAAGCTCATGCCGAGAGAAGCAAGAGAGGAGATAATGCCTGGAGGTTAGGAGGATATTGGGGAACAGCCCAGAACAGCCCAACCCAATGCATAAAAACTCAGGGTAGGAGTCCAAACTGGATTAGCAGAGGAGACTGGAGACACAGAACCGGACTGCATATGATTCTGGTTTGTGGATTCCTAGGGTCTCTGAGGTGTCAGAAGGATGCCACAGTGTGAGGGCAGACTGTACAAGACTATTAAATGAAGAGAAATCTGATGAGGTGGAGAGGATGAGTCAAAGGGGAAATCGTTTGTATTGCATTGTTAGGCCCCAAGAGACAAGTTCTTAGAAGTGACAAAAACCTCCCTCCACCTACCCCAAAAAATCCATAACTACATAGAAACCTAACAAGTGGGGAAGAAAGAAAGACACTGAATATGTTTTGTTTTTTTAGAACCTTAGGGTCAAGAGGAAAGAAAAGTCAGAAGGAAGAAGTAGAGTACTTTATTTCAGAGAAGAGTTAATGATATGAAAATAGAAAATAAAGCAATGAAAGAAAGAGGTGAATAAGACATTAAACATTCATGACTATTTACTTTGCTACTGTGTACTGTATCGAAGTGCAAAATCAGTCCTGAAGGCTAGTCGAAAACATTGAACAACATCCAGCCTTAGTTACGACAGGAGCTACAAAAAGAAAAAAAGAGTTTTGAGAATGAGAGTCCTGGGAAAGCCTTTTTTGTTCTTAAAACAAGTAAATGATAAACCAGAGCATAGAATAAATTAATCAGACTATACAAAACCTGAAGGTGTTTTCTATCAACTCACAGGTAAACTCTGGCTGACTGAACTTGTGATTCACAGATTACTATTTTTTCTTTTTGTTAGTAAACCCATTCAGACTCCTACTGATGTCTAATTTGGAAAATGTACACTGGCCCTGAAAGAAAAGACTGGCTGCTACAAGCGATGGTGGTTTCATTGGACGTCCAGTCGCATTGCCATGATAATGAGCTAATGCAAAATGTTCTGGTCCACTTGTGCTGCTGTCCTAACCCAACCGTTTAACTCCATCAAGGGCTGAGACTTAATCCCGCCGTTCATGTTGGAGGCATTCATTGTTGTTATACCGACACTGGGCAAAGATAGACGTCGATGTGGCTCTTACAGAACAATATCATTTATTAATGTCAATCTCAAGCTTAGCATTCAGACCGAGGGTGAATGCTCTTGGCTGTGGATGCCAAGAAAGCTTTTGATCAGGTCCACTGTCAATATCTAGAGGCTTCCCTTAAACATGTCGGACTCAGACAGAGGTTCTGCGCTTGGGTTCTCAGTAATTATGACCATCCGGTCGTAAACATCTGGGTGAATGGGCAGACATCAGCCCCATTACCTATCTCTAGAGGCACTCGACAGGGGTGTCCCCTCTCGCATCTGCTCCTACTGCTCGACATGGAGCCCTTGGCACAGTGGATATTCGACAATCCTTACATCAAGGGGATCCCTTTTGGGGGGAAGGAGCACACCATTAGTGTTTACACTGATGATGTTCTGGTGGCCCTGGAGGAGCACTTCACTTCTCTAACATCCTTTCTGAATGAATTGGAGAGGTTTGGCTGGACGGCGGGCTTCTGAGTAAATGTGCATAAATCTCAGGCCCTTAACTCTTCCCTCACACCCTTCTTGCATAAGAATGCCTTACGGAGAAGTCTCTATTCATTCCCCATTACCAAAACTTCTTTAGACGTCTGGGATCGGGTGAGTACGCAAAGAGGTCTGACCTCATTCTCCTACGCACTGATACCGATAGTTGGCAACCCAGATTTCACCCTGGAGCTAGATCCAACAGGGTTCCAACACTGGCAACGAGCTCCATAGGCTCCACAGGCCACCTGCTTCATGAAGAGGGGTCCTTTGCCCTTTGAACAACTCCGTTCAGACTATGCACTCCTCACAACTGAGCGGTTACATTACTTGCAGATCCAACATTGGCTAATGCACCCCTCGGTTCGCCCTGTGGCGCAATGCTCCCTTACGAATTTTGAAAAGTGTCTAGTGGGCAAGACCTCGGATAGACGTTTTATCACGTAACTCTAGGCCCTCCTCCTCTGCCTACCCTACCGGTTTAACTGACATACCAGTGGCATGGGGAGTCGGAGCTGGGCCACTTATTGACCTATAGGGAATGGGAGAGCATATATTAACGCGCGTGACACACTGCACGCAACATGGCCAGTATCTAAACGACTACCAAAATAGCCATGTACTGGCACCTCATGCCAGTTTGCCCACATTGGGGTAACCACATGCGTTACCCTGAGTGCTGGCGTGGCTGCCATTCCCCTGGAACCTTGTTGCTCCTGTTGTGGAACTGCCCAAAACTGACCACTTATTTGACTCAAATACTGGATGAGGAGGACACTCAACTCAGCACCCAGATTCCTCGCTTCTGTATCTACACAATTTTGGGGTTGCCCACTGCACTCACCTTCCAGTTTCAATCACAAAGGGGCAGACAGATCGGACTGGCCCTATAGGCCGCCATACAGAACATCCTGTCACGCTGGGGTATGGGGCAGACTCCTGCTTATCAGAGTTGGTTACACCGTTTCTGGTACATACTGGGGATGGAGAGGTTGAACTCTAACCCTTTCAGCACCGGGTATTTCTTAGCCTGAACTCTGGCACCCTTTTATCATCTTATTATCCTCAGAATACTGTGAACTCACATGTCCCAGATATATATGTCTCCTTCGCCTGACTAACACTACTGTTGACCCCTGTCAAGAGAGTATTAATTAGGATGACACAGCAAGACAAGTGAGACCACGTTCATTACATTATTCCTCAACACTGCAGTTCCAAAGTGGATATGGGGAGCTTTTGGGGGATTGTTTAGTGTAATCATATCTGCGCTATAGGAGATAAGCTAAGGTGCCCACGGTAAAGCTATGCTTACTTTGTTATGAAACTAATAAAGAGATTTCAACCATAATGAGCTAATGTCTCAAAAGGGCTTCCTGCTTAGACGGTAGGGCCTCTTTTTGGCTACTGGCAGTTCATCTAACAGCTCACATAGCACCATCTGAGATCTCTGACAAAACAACTGATTCAACACCCCTATAGCCATCTCAGAGGAGTGGTCAAGTCTTGCATGGCCATGGGAGTCTGGACTCCAACACCTACTGCGGACCTCAGTGGTCTGTGATGGGCAGAGCGAGAAGCCTGTATTTATGTCGCGGACCCGGTACTGCTTTTAAACAGAAACCAAATATATAAACACACACAATGTTTTCTCAAGTGTCTGCAAGCCGTTCAGTCCGGTGTAGGTTCTGCATAAAACTAGTTCATATGTGCATTAATTACAGAGGGTGTCAGTTACTCCCTCCAAGAAATAAGGTAATGCATTACTGCAGCAGGCACTCACAAAGGGGCATATTTATACTCCGTTTGCGCCGGAATTGCGTCGTTTTTTTTGATGCAATTCTGACGCAAAACTAACTCCATATTTATACTTTGGCGTTAGACGCGTCTAGCGCCAAAGTCTATGGAGTTTGCGTCATTTTTTAGCGTGGACACCTACTTTGCGTTCATGAGATGCAAGGTAGGCGTTCCCGTCTAAAAAAGTGACTCCGAGGCATGTGCGCCGTATTTACACTCCCGGGCAAAATTCACGCCTGGGAGTGGGCGGGTCAAAAAAAATGACGCACGGCCGCTTTTGCGCCGTTTTTTAGCACCTGGAAAAGGCAGGCGTTAAGGGACCTGTGGGCTCTGAAGGAGCCCAGAGGTGCCCTCCCATGCCCCCAGGGACACCCCCTGTCACCCTTGCCCACCCGAGGAGGACACCCAAGGCTGGAGGGACCCATCCCAGGGACATTAAGGTAAGTTCAGGTAAGTGTTTTTTCTTTTTTTTTTTGTGGCATAGGGGGGCCTGATTTGTGCCCCCCTACATGCCACGATGCCCAATGACCATGCCCAGGGGACAGAAGTCCCCTGGGCATGGCCATTGGGCAAGGGGGCATGACTCCTGTCTTTGCTAAGACAGGAGTCATTTCTATGGGGGTTGGAGTCGAAAAAAATGGCGCAAATCGGGTTGAGGCGAAAAATTTGCCTCAGCCTGACTTGCCCCATTTTTTGGCGCCCAAGCTCCATATCCCCCTACGCCAGCGCTGCCTGGTGTACGTCGTTTTTTTTCACGCACACCAGGCAGCGCCGGCGGCTAACGCCGGCTAACGTCATTGAATAAATACGGCGCCCGCATGGCGCTTCAGAATGGCGTTAGCCGGCGCTAACTTTTTTGACGCTAAACTGCGTTAGCGCAGTTTTGCGTCAAAAAGTATAAATATGGCCCAAAATGTATTTGGTAGAAAAACAAGAAAACGTTTCTAAGAATAACCGCTTTTCCTGTTTGTGTTTTAAGGTGTGGACAAGAAATACCGGAGCTCTCTTTACACTTGGAGAACTGTATTCTGTGTATTCTAGCGGGATAAACGGGACTACAAAAACCGGAATGCGCAATAAAACATGAACTAGGGGGCATATTTATACTCCGTTTGCGCCGGAATTGCGTAGTTTTTTTTTACGCAATTCCGACGCAAAACTAACTCCATATTTATACTTTGGCGTTAGGCGCGTCTAGCACCAAAGTCCATGGAGTTTGCGTCATTTTTTAGCGTGGACACCTACTTTGCGTTAATGAGATGCAAGGTAGGCGTTCCCGTCTAAAAAAGTGACTCCGAGGCATGTGCGCCGTATTTACACTCCCGGGCAAAATTCACACCCGGGAGTGGGCGGGTCAAAAAAAATGACGTACGGCCGTTTTTGCGCCGTTTTTTAGCGCCTGGTCAGGGCAGGCGTTAAGGGACCTGTGGGCTCTGAAGGAGCCCAGAGGTGCCCTCCCATGCCCCCAGGGACACCCCCTGTCACCCTTGCCCACCCCAGGAGGACACCCAAGGCTGGAGGGACCCATCCCAGGGACATTAAGGTAAGTTCAGGTAAGTGTTTTATTTTTTATTTTTTTGTGGCATAGGGGGGCCTGATTTGTGCCCCACTACATGCCACTATGCCCAATGACCATGCCCAGGGGACAGAAGTCCCCTGGGCATGGCCATTGGGCTAGGGGGCATGACTCCTGTCTTTGCTAAGACAGGAGTAATTTCTATGGGGGTTGGGAGTCGAAAAAAATGGCGCAAATCGGGTTGAGGCGAAAAATTTGCCTCAGCCTGACTTGCCCCATTTTTTGGCGCCCAAGCTCCATATCCCCCTACGCTGGGGCTGCCTGGTGTACGTCGTATTTTTCACGCACACCAGGCAGCGCCGGCGGCTAACGCCAGCTAACGTCATTGAATAAATACGGCGCCCGCATGGCGCTTCAGAATGGCGTTAGCCGGCGCTAATTTTTTTGACGCAAAACTGCGTTAGCGCAGTTTGGCGTCAAAAAGTATAAATATGGCCCTAGGTGAGTTACACATAGAAATGGGCACTGGAGAGGCCCGGAAATCGTCCTTTTTGGGTCAAGATGAGTGATGAGAAAGTGACAGCCCTACACCTGCAGCAAACAAAGGGAGAAAACGTTGATGAAACAGATACTTACAGGACCGTAGTTTACATGAGAATCTGCTTATGCCTAGAATCCCAGAGGAAAACACTATTCTTAATAATGGATTTAGTGAACTCAGAAATTGCTCAGAGAAGGCGTCAACCAGGTCTCGGGAGGCAGAAGAATCGACTTTTTTTTTAATTGGTCGACAAAATATTGCAGCCATTTGCCCAAGATCTTGTTGTGCTTCAGGGGGCAGCACTGCGCCGTGTAGTCGGGTTCTTCAAGTTTGATGCACCAGTCCATCTGGTGTTCCATTCGGGAAGGGTAGGTAGGGTGGTGGATCACCATCTACGGACAATGTCTCTCTTGGCCATGATAGAGGTCCAGCCAATTTGGGTACAGTCTCCCAGGTTGTCCAGGACGCCTAGAAGTGCTTGCTATAGGCAGAGGCTGATGGGGGTTGCCTTACCTTGGTGAGTGTTCATAAGATGCCGCCAAAATGCTGTGATTGCTTGGGGGTGGGGGGAATGCACTGCCTAACACACCAGCAAAAATGTATAACCCTAATGCATCATGGTAAATGCAGTCGGCATCGAAGTCCATTCGAAAAAGTAATAAAGTCTTTCACCTCCGTAGGTGCAGCAAGTGGTGTAAATCCCTGTATACGTGTTTCTGGGTTTAGCCCATCAGCAGCAGGGAGCAGCATAATGGAGGGGCATGCATGAAATGCCGCCAAAAGTCTTATCAGGTTTAAGAACCGCTCTGTGGCACACAGGTGACTCACCAATGCTCGTCAGCCGTGGCTCAAGGGAGCCATCATAAGACAAAGTTAAACAAAAAGGGGAGCACACTGTCTAACACTCCAGCAAAAAGGTATAACCACATGCATCATGGTAAATGCAGTCGACATCGTAGTCCGTTCGAAAAAGTAATTAAGTCTTTCACCTTCGTAGGTGCAGCAAGTGCTGTATATTCCTGTACATGTGTTCTGGGTTTAGCCCATCATCAGCAGGGACCAGCCTAGTGTAGGGGCTTGCTAGAAATTCCGCCAAAAGTCTTTTCGAGTTTAAGTACCGCTCTGTGGTAAAAGTCCGTATTGGGGCAGGGACATTGAGTACAGTTGGGGGTCAGGGATTTTCCAGCTCGCCACAGTTTGCATGGGGTGAGCTATGTGGTAAGTGAGAAGTTTAATTGGATGAGTCTAAATTTTGAGGATACTGTGATTTCACGGGCTGCGAGGCGTGCCAGGGTACAATCTGTGTTGTTGAGTAGACTGATCCAGTTTTCCCATTTTTGCCTTAGGGAGGGAAAGTGGATTAGTGTGTGGTATATCTGGGGTCAGTGTACCCATTAGCAGTTTGGCCTTCAGGTGGTTGTATTCGGGGACGTCTGTCAGTTGCGTCTGATGTAAGGAGAGGATGTGACGGAGTTGGAAGTACATGTGTGATTGGGTGTTTGAGAGGACATATTCAGTCTGTAGGTGATGAAAAGTGCGAATTGTATCCCTTTTCCATAGTCTCCCAGATTGGTGATGTCAATCATGTCCCACTTTGAGAAGCCAGTGAGTTGTGTGGTGTGTGCAAACCGACACCCCTGCCACACAGGGGTTTGTTGCATTAAGAACTTTCCCCATCCAATCTCCTATAGTGAAGCACACTAGCTCAGGAGGACCACTTTAGTGACCTTGGGAAAGGATTGAGGGATGAGGTTGTCATACAGAACCCCATCAGTCGAACCAGGCCGAAGAGGGAGAGCTCTGCTCGGTAGGCTAGATCATCCTATATCTCGGTCAGCCAGTCACTGATAATTAGTATCCATGCCATATGTGCTATGTTAGAGTAAGATATTAGTGAGTCCAGGATCCCCATCATAGGTGGACTTTTGGCATTTTGTATGCGCTATGCAGGGCGGGGAGTTAGACCAGAGTACGGATTATGTTTTTGAAGCAAGGTCTGAGAACCAGCTATGGGAGATCAAAAGGGGGAATTTTTGGAAGACAGAGGTAGCGGGACAAGACCAACATTTTCAAAAGTATGATTTTTCCCAGTATCTGGAAGGGCAGGGTTTCCCAACACCGTAGGTCGGTTCTCGTGGTTCTCAGGAGTGAGGTCAGGTTGAGGCCCCATGTAAGTGTGGGGTAGCAAACCCTATGGGATTGAAGAAGATCTAGCTGAGATATAAAAGTGGCCCCCATTTGCAAATTAAGTAGCTGAAAAAAGCAGAAAAAAGATGCACATATTTGCAAATGAGGGCAGTTTTGGACGTCTTAAGACACACTGTTGAAGTGTTTTGCAGGGTACCGAAGACTGCATGGATTTGAGGTTACTGCAGGCACTGTGTGTTTAATTTAAGGGAAATTAGCTTCTCTACTGCGCTTCCCCACTGCTTGTGATCTGACGTCTGCAGTGAGGTGCTGGTACACATGGGTTGTTCTGGGTGACTACAATGCGAATTGCTGAGTGGCTTAACGAGTGATTTAACAATAACATTAGCTTTTCAGAACGCATCATCAATGAACTGTCCAGTAGCTGGTTAGTTTCCCAGGCCCATGGGTGATTAGTTCCTCCAGCCCAGGGTTCATCTCTCTGCCTTTTGGGAGTTTTGGCCCTGGTTTTACCATGGGATACACATGACTATTTCCGAGAACGCAAAGACTAGCCTGGATTTGGAGGCCTTGTCATACACTGAATAGTGGCAGGGTTCCTTGGTACGACTACAGCGGTCTGGAGATGGGTAGGTAAAAGTGTATTTAAACTAGTTATCCAGACATGAGAAAAGTCAGTTCTATATGTAAAGACTAGGCACTTGATTGATTTCAGTGGGAGCATTGCCAAAACTGGCTAGTTACTCCTTGTGCCATGCTCATCAGCCAGTTGTGGTGCCTTACAGACCATTCTGGATCTGGTAATTTTGACTCAATATAACTAAGTATGGACCGAATTGAGAGCTTTTGAATTTTCAATTTCCAGGCTGCGATGCTGATCTTATGTCGTCCTGTCCACATATCTACTCTGCATTTTGGTACCTTGGACTCCATTTTTTATGATGGGGTTGTGACGAACATTGCAAGCTTTAAAATGCAAAGGAAGATAGGGCTGAACGTGCTACTCATGGATTGACCTGGAACAATGTAAGAGCTCATAAGATTGTTAGTTAAATTTGAGTTTTCCTTGGTCTGTTTGACTAGATGCTCCAGTCCGGTTTCATTTGTATTCTGGGACTTGTAGTCTTGCTTATCCTATAATAAAAACAGTATTCCAAGTTCATGAATGCAAACATCCTGAATTGGGGCAGCTAATTATGTGTGCACCAGAAAACGTGGCCACAATAAAACAACCATGACTGAGTATAGCTTACAATATAATTTAAGTTGACCTCTTGGCAGCTTTGCTAGGATGCAATTTAAGGTCTTATCAGTCCGGAGATTCATATAGCTAATTGCTTTCATTTGTTTTTTTTCAGGGGGGGGGATTTAAGAACAATTCCACCCAAAGAATTTAGGAGTATAGATTTTGCACAAGGTTGCTGTATTACCCAGGTGAGTGCATGACTAGCTGCTCCAGTCCAGTTTTTTAATGTGCATTTTTGTGTATGTAAGCTGGGGTTTATGACTGAATAAACAAGACTATACCTCTCAGAATACAAAGAAAAAAACACGGACGGTCACACATGGGTAGCTTGGAAGAGCAATGGATGTTAACTTGTTCCTGAGGTATATTTGGATAAAATAGAACCGTAAAATGGTCTTAAAACGACATGTTTTCGACTGGTATCTCCATCACATAAAATAAAAGACTTAAAGCTAAGGATGAGTCTGTGCTGTACCCAGCTGATGAGCCCATAACTAGGGTGAAACCAGTCCTGGGTTGCTTGTGTTCCGGTTCACGGAGGACCTGGCTTGGCAGTTCGGGCTGGACTGTTCTGACTGGAGTAGGGTCAAGACTGATATGCAGGTCCAAACTGAGGTGACACAGTGTGCAAAGTAACAACGGATTGGGATGCAGCCCGAGTAATTACCTGTGGCTGAGATTAATTCAAGCATTCCATCCATCACTTCTTTGTATACTTTAGTTTGTCACCTTTAGTGGGACAAGTCTGCCCAGATGTAGGTCCAGTGCACACAGCCTCACTGGAACCAAGATGTAACCGGCTGATGATCCCATAACTAGGGCAAAACCAGTCCTGGGTTGCTTGTGTTCCGGTTCAGGGAGGGCCTGGCTTGGCAGTTTGGGCTGAACTGTTCCAGTTGGAGCAGGGTCAAGACTGATTTGCATATAGCTGGGTCCAAAATGAGGTGACATGGTGTGCAAAACAACTATGGATTGTAATGAGCCCCTGAGTAATTACCTATGGCTGTGATTAATTCAAGCATTCCACACATCACTTTTTGTATACCTTAGTTTGTCACCCTAAGTGGGACGGGTATGCCCAGATGTGGGTCCTGTGCACACTGTCCCACTGAACCCAGCTATACCTGGCTGATGAGCCCATAGCTATGGTAAAACCGGTGCTGGATTGCTTGTGTTCTGGTTCAGAGAGGACCTGGTTTGGCAGTTTGGGCTGGACTGTTCTGACTGAAGTAGGGTCAAGACTGATTTGCATATAGCTTGGTCCAAACTGAGGTGACATGGTGTGCCCAATAATGATCGGGATTCAGCCCTGAGTAATTACCTGTGGCTGAGATTAATTCAAGCATTCTATCCATCACTTTTTTGTATAGTTTAATTATGTCCTGGGGCACAATTCCACTAATATCATGGTTGCTAAATACCAAGGTTGTCTTGATTTTCGCCTCATGCCTCTTTTATCAACCATCAAGGACTGCTTGCCCCTTTAGCTCACTTTTGGTGGTAGTCTTTAAACCCTTCTTTCTTATTTTGTCACTGTTTTCCTATATTTAACTTCCATCAGTCTCCCTTTTCTCCTTTTTCTCTCTTGCTCTGCAACATAGTCTGATAGTAAAAAATAAGTCCTAGTTCCCAAAAAAGAGTGCTGCTGGGTCCCACTGACTCAAATTAAGCATTGATGACTTCATATCTTGCTGTTCAGCATTTTCACTGTTTTGGATACATGGATCAGAGCCTGTTCTCGTTATTGAGGCTATCAAAGCACCAAGTAAAAGAGAGAACCGCTGTCTCTATAGCAACCACTCATAACGCCAAGCTTACTAGCTCCATCAGGGTGAAAGGGCCCAGATCTTGCTTGCATAACTCCCTACAAATCAGTCCAATTTCCAGATGATGTTGCTCCAATAAATGTTACCCATCTGGTCTAACTTGAACTAAGTAATGCGGAGGCTGTGCTGCTGGTATTCTGACCTTTAACCTGCAACAGATGCGTCAGTAGACTCTACATGGAAAACATTTAGAAAGTTGATGGACATAATTATGGGTGAGCAAGACAGCACAGATGCAGCAATTATCCTGGAGCCAGCTGGGTCAGATTGCAAGACATTGTGATCAGAATGTTTTTTGTTCTTTGTGTAGTGCCAATGTGCTGTATTTTGGTTACTTTAGAGAAGCCGAAAACCAGAATAAAACTATAGAGTAATTCAAATGAAAGGGATGCTGTTACTGGCACTAACCAGTAATGGTAAACAGTAATCCTTCTTGGTACCACAGACCTCCTATTAGGCTTGGGCAAACAGTACTGAGAGACTGTGCAAGCCGGTGGATAATTTGGCAACTGTTGGCCTTTTTGTCATTTTAACCCCTCGGGTGCCCTAGAAGCAACGGTTACGTCTTGGGCAGCACCACTCGAATGCCCAGGATGTAACCGTTACGTCCAGATAGGGGCCCTCGAGGAAGTGCTCCCCCCTTCCCCTGGGCAGGGATGGAAGTGGAATCGCTTCCCCTTCCACATCCGCCCGCCCCCCCACCCAAACCCCTTGTGGCATCTTATGACCTCATCAGAGGCCTGCCCATCCGCGGCGCCGATCGGAGGAGAAATGCTTTTGCATTTCTCCTCTGATCATGTGGCCGGGCCGAGAAAGGCATCACAGGAAACAAAAGGCCTTTCCTTTCCTTTGATGTCAAATGCCCCCTAGACACCAGGAACATGTTTTTTTTTTCTTCGTATTTACTCATAAGGTGAGCGGCCCCTTGGGCAAGAGCTGCTACCTAGGGGGGCAAAGTATAATTAGGCCGATCTGTCCCCATGGAGGGGGCAGAGACCGCTAGACACCAGGGATAATTTTTTTTATTTTTTTAAATATGTGGGGAGCGACCCCTTAGGCAAGGGTGGCCCCGCAGGGGCCAAAATTACTCTTAGGCCACTTGGCAGATCGGCCTATTTTTATTAGGCCAATCTGTCCCCAAGGGGGGCAGAAACCACTAGACAACTAGGATTTTTTTTTTTACATTATTTAATGAGGGAAGCGGCCATCATTTGTAGGCCTTATCTTCCCCCCGGGGGCAGATCGGCTTATAATAATTAGGCCAATCTGTCCCTGGGGGGAGGGGGGGTGGAGCAGAAACCGCCAGACACCAGGGATATATATATTTTTTTGTTTACTTTATTTTTCTATATATAGGGAGTGACCCCTTAGGCAAGGGTCGCTCCCCTGGGGGCAAATTGTATTTAGCCCATTTCTGCCCCCCTTGGGGGCAGATCAGCCTATTTTTATTAGGCCAATCTGCCCCCAAGGTGGGCAGACACCACTAGACACCAGGGATTTTTTTTTTTGTGTCAATTTCACGCAAGGGGAGCAACCCCTTGGGCAAGGGTCGTTCCCCTGGGGGGTCAAATTTATTTTAGGCCATTTCTGCCCCCCCTTGGGGGCAGATCGACTTATTTTTATTAGGCCGATCTGCCCCCAAGGGGGGCAGAAACCACTAGGCACGGGGATTTTTTTTTTTGCGCCAATTTCACGCAAAGGGAGCGACCCCTTAGGCAAGGGTAGTTCCCCTGGGGGGGGTGGGGGCAAATTTATTTCTAGGCCATTTCTGCTTCCCTTGGGGGCAGAAACCTCTTAGGCACCAGGGATTGGTGTGTGTGTATGTGTATGTTTTGTTTGAGGGGGCAGCCCATTGGGCAAGAGTCGCTCCCCATTGGGGTGCATTACTGTTGGCCACGTCTGTCCCCATTTGGGGCAGATTGGCCTATTTTTGGAAGGCCCGTCTGCCCTCCAAGGGGGGCAGAAAGCCCACCAGACACCAGGGAAGATTTTGTTTTCAAAATAAGAGGGTGGGGGTATGGCCATACACCCACCCCAAATAAATGGAGCCAAAGATGTTCTGCCCACCAGTGGGCAGATGGGGCAATTACCCCCGACCCACACCCCGGGGAGCAGCAAGCCTACTAGATGCCAGGGAATTAATGAAGGGGGTAACAGTCTTTCAGCCCTCCCGCCGCACACTAAAACATATTATCCCATGGCAAGCAAGAGGACATTTGATTATTTTGGATTTTGGTTTTACATTTGGGCCATGAGATCTTGCCTAACTCTCAAAATCGTCCCACTTGGAATGGTGAGGGCTGCACTTTTTGGACTTTGGGACGCTGTCATGTAGAAAAAAGCCACAAGACCTAGACACATCTGAAAACTAAAAATCTGGTTGAGTCCAGGGTGGTGTGCTTCGCATGCACCCCTGCACCATTTTCTTACCCACAATGCCCTGCAAACCTCCAACAATGCTGGAAATCACACATTTTTCCCACATTTTTGTGATGGAACCTTCCGGAATATGCAGGAATCCACAAAATTCCTACCACCCAGCATTGTCTCTTCTATACCGATAAAAATTCTGCCTTACTTGTCAGCCTAAAAATGTATTTTTTTTCAAACTGCCCTTTTGGACCCACTTTGGTTCCCCCTCAATTTCAACATGTTTTTGGCTCTTCCCTGTCACAGGCACTTGGCCCACCTACACAACTGAGGTATCATTTTTACCGGGAGACTGAGGGGAACGTTGGGTGGTAGGACATTTGTCCTGGTGCAGTGATCCCACACAGAAATGTGGGGAAAATGGGATTTTGTAGCTAAAATTGAGGTTTGCTGAGGATTCTGGGTAACGAAACAGTGGGGGGTCCACACAAGTCACACCTCCCTGGACTCCGCGGGTGTCTAGTTTTCAGAAATGTCTGGGTTTGGTAGGTTTCCCTAGATGGCTGCTGAGCCCACGACTAACAAGGCAGGTGCCCCCGCAAAAACAGGTAGTTTTGTATTTGGTAATTTTGATGTGACCAGTTAGTGTTTTGGGGCATTTCCTTTCGCAGGCACTAGGCCTACCCACACAAGTGAGGTACCATTTTGTATCGGGAGACTTTGGGGAATGCTGGGTGGAAGGAAATTTGTGGCTCCTCTCAGATTCCAGAACTTTCTGTCACACAAATGTGAAGAAAAAGTGTTTTTTTGGCCAAATTGTGAGGTTTGCAAAGCATTCTGGGTAACAGAACCTGGTGAGAGCCCCACAAGTCACCCCATCCTGGATTCCCCCAGGTGCCTACTTGTAAAAAATGCACAGGTTTGGTAGGTTTCCTTAGGTTCCGGCTGAGCTAGAGGCCAAAATCCACAGCTAGGCACTTTCCAAAAAACAGCTCTGTTTTCTTTGAGAAAATGTGATGTATCCACGTTGTGTTTCCTGACGCGAGCATTATGCCTACCCACGCAAGTGAGGTACCATTTTTATTGGCAGACTTGGGAGAACACAGAATAGCAAAACAAGTGTTATTGCCCCTTGTCTTTCTCTACATTTTTTCCTTCCAAATGTAAGACAGTGTGTAAAAAATGACATCTATTTGAGAAATGCCCTGTAATTCACATGCTAGTATGGGCACCCCAGAATACAGAGATGTGCAAATAACCACTGCTTCTCAACACCTTATCTTGTGCCCATTTTCAAAATACAAAAGTTTTTTTGATACCTTTTTTTCACTCTTTATATTTCAGCAAATGAATTGCTGTATATCCAGTATAGAATGAAAACCAATTGCAAGGTGCAGCTCATTTATAAGGCTCTGGGTACCTAGGGTTCTTGATGAACCTACAAGCCCTATATATCCCTGCAACCAGAAGAGTCCAGCAGACGTAACGGTATATTGCTTTCAAAAATCTGACATCACAGGAAAGAGTAAAATGTACAGAAAAAAATGGCTGGTTTTTTCACCTCAATTTCAATATTGTTTTATTTTTAGCTATTTTCTGTTGAAAACCCTTGTAGGATCTACACAAATTACCCCTTGATGAATTCAAAATGTCATCGACTTTTCAGAAATGTTTAGCTTTCTGGGATACAGCATTGGTTTCACACCCATTTCTGTCACTAACTGGAAGGAGGCTGAAAGCACAAAAAATATACAAATGGGGTATGTCCCAGTAAAATGCCAAAATTGTGTTGAAAAAATGTGGTTTTCTGATTCAAGTCTGCCTGTTCCTGAAAGATGGGAAGATTGTGATTTTAGCACTGCGAATCCTTTGTTGATGCCATTTTCAGGAAAAATACCACAAGTCTTCTTCTGCAGCCCTTTTTTCCCATTTATTTTTTTAACGAAATTCCATCTGTATTTTGGCTAATTTCTTGGTCTCCTTCAGGGGAACCCACAAACTCTGGGTGCCTCTAGAATACCTAGGATGTTGGAAAGAAAGGACGCAAATTTGGCGTGAGTACCTTATGTGGACAAAAAGTTATGAGGGCCTAAGCGTGAACTGCTCCAAATAGCCAAAAAAAGGCCTGGCACATGAGGGTAAAGGCCTGGCAGCGAAAGGGTTAAAGCCTAAATATTTTGGAACTAGACTGAGGGTTGCTGTGTATTTGCTTTACAGATCAAAGCATGATGCCTCTGGAACAGCTGTGGGGGGCTATGATTCAGATTCATTTTATTTCCAGAAATACATTCTTACAGAAGTATTAAACCTTTCTCAATTCATTAGTAGGATACAATTAAAAATATCTTGAAATCTCCGATAAATAAAGCTAAATTATATGAATACAACCGGCACATAACACAGACCTAAACAGATATAAAACGATGTACAAAATATCTTGTCAACTAAAGTAAACCTTACGGGGATCTGCAACCCATTTATCGCATACTTTTAGAAGTGCAACGTTTTAACCTACAATACAAGACTCATATCATCTGCTTAGGCAACAAATGTGATTGTACAAGGCCAACATAGTATAAACTGGCAGAGGGACAACCCATATATAAAATACCTTTTGAAAGTACATTATAGGTAAATCTTCAAAAAAACACATTCATAGGCATACATAACATATCCAAATGAAAATGATAGTTGGCCCTATCAAAGCGTAAGCAAAAAGTCGCAATTAAAACAAGTAAAGTGCATTGTGCAAGGTCATAATTATCAAAATCTTAAACAACCCGGCCTCATTGAAGAGCCCTAATTTTCCAATTTCGAGGCCAGTATCATACTCATGGCATTCTTCTAATGTGGTCTATAGCTTCCATTAATGTTCAAAATCACCCCAGTATTCCTAAACGGTAGGTAAACACCAATCAAGTACACTTCGGGAAGGGAAATCCAGGCATAGGATGATACAATTTTGGGCAAGTATTGGCAATGGCTACATCCTGATGTCTCAAGCCACATGCCAGGTTAAATCCCATTTCTCTCGACTGTATCCCATATATTTTTTTAACTGGATACAAGATCTTCCTTTCCTCTAAGAAAAATACACAATCCACCGATAGGTGGCTCACTGAATATATTTTACACCGCTTACATAGACACTGACCATGGTGCTCAGCTATCTGAGCTTTCAGCTCTGGGATCCCCCATCCTGGATGAATTACTACCCTCAGCAGCAGAATTTCATTTTGCAGAATCCTATCTGGGATTCTGTATAAATAAGAGAAAAGGCTGATGCCCTCCTGTGAAATTAGAAAGGGCACAGCTGATCGCTTGTTCCTCAGGTACTGAAAATCCTCATTCAAGCTAGTTTCCTCAGCACAGCGCCTATGAGTGCTCTTTATTTGACTAATGTGTTTAGTTTTGTCCCCTTCAAGGCACATATCTGGGACACCCAGGCTCTCTAATATTACTTTTACTGGAATCCTCTTATTAGGGAAGATTATTATCTCAGGGGGGATTAACACAGATAATTTATCACAGGGAGAACCGTTTTTAATTGAAAAATAAAATCGCAGGGCTCTTGCGTCCGTCAGAGCATACCAGGCTACAATTTTCAACACGCTCCTTTTAGCCTGAACCATTACATTTTTTGGTAGATCTAGGAGTAATTTCAGAATGCTACCTTCTAACCCTCTTATGTAACCTGTCTATCCATTGCCAGCACCTCCACTCCATATAGAGCCTGGGCGATTAATTTACCCTGTATAACTTTAACTTAGTGGCTCAAAGGTATAACTACTGTATTTGCGGTTGACCCGTTTCAAGCATCTCACTTCAGTTGCCAATACAAGCCTCCGACTGTCCACATATTTGTCCCATGTTAAATTGTCTGAAAAAATCATCCCAAAATATTTACACTCTTGGACCTTCTACAACTGCACATTGTCTAAACCCCAAGTAAACCTCCATTTTCTTTTTGTGAAGAACAAGGTTTTTGTCTTCTCAATATTGACTGTTAATTTATTTTCAAGGTAATAAGAACTTAATGCATTTAATTTGCGCTGGAGCTCAATGGATGTAGCATCCATCACCACCAGGTCATTCGCATACATACAGTAACTAATTTGCCTACCCCAAGCTTAGGAGAAAAACTATGAGTAGCACTTAATGTCTGGGGGATGTCTGTTATAAGCAAACTAATGAACAAAAGAGCTAATTCACATCCCTGTTGCAAGCCATTCTCTACCAGGATTTTCCGTGACAGGCTACCTGTCCCATCAAGATCAACCTGTACCCAGTTATTGCTATGTAGTTTTACTAGGAGATCTAACAAGGCCTCAGATATGTTCCACTGTCGGAGCTTTTGCTAAAGCATGCCTCTGTCCAACCTGTCGAATACTGCCCACAATTCAATGAAGCAGCAGCAAAGACCATCTCTCTGCTCCTTTGACATCTTTGCAACACCCCTGAGTGAAACAGTGGTCCCTTGTTGAGTGTTTGGTCTAAATCCACCTTGCTCCACAGGGATCAGTCCAGTCTCAAAAGCCCAAGCAGCTAAATGTTTTCATAATTTTTGAGCGAATAGCTTAGAAGTGATATTCAGCAAAGAAATCAGACAATAGTGTGTTAGCTAGTCAGTGTTGACTTTTTTTATGAATAGGCTTCACTATGGCTCCCTTCCATGAAACTGGAAGGATACTTGTAGATGTTACCCACTTAAAAAACACACGCTCAAAATTAGGCCTACTTCCTAGGATCCTTCTTAAAGATAACAGATGGGAGGCCGTCTGGGCCAACAGCCCTAGAGCCTTCCATATTGCAGACAATTTTGGACAGTTCCACTGCTGTCTGGGAGTTTGTGATAGCCTCTCTATCAACTTGGAAGGTATCTGGGGTCAACGACAAATATTCTGAGTTTCCACTACTGTGAATGAAATAAATGAAAGTGTACCAACCATCCTCACTTATCTGTGCCTCAAGGGAAGATGATGAAGTAGGGGTAACCAAATTCACCAGATGCCAAAAATGCTTACTATTCTTCTCTACAATAGTTGCTAGCATTAGGTACCAATATGACTTGTAAAATTCCCTTTGTTATGGGCACATAAGTTGAGATATGCAATTTTCGGGGCCTCCATAGCTTCTATTATTTGTACATTATTTGGATTTGCATTAAAGTGTCAATGACACTTATTCACAGTTCTTTTTCCCTCCCCATAATCGTCATCAAACCAGCTATTCCCCTTTTGTCTACTACCACAAAATGGCTTAGGTCCACTCTGCAGTTTGAAATGGGCTAATAATTGCTTCATCAATCTGCTGAACCAACCTATCCCATTACCTCCCACTTCCAAATCTATGAGCTCAAATTCAGTTGAAGATAGGGCTGGGCACTTTTTTAAATGGACTCGCCTAAAGATTTTTAATAATTTTATTTTGACCAGTTTTAATTGGTCATCTGGCTCCAGCAAGCAGGTACTTGTAGACTACTGAAGAACTGTGTACCTACAATGGAAGGCATGTGTAAGAAATTGGGTTACTGGTAGAGGGGTAAAACCCTACTCAAGCAGCAAACACAAACCTTGTCAGAGTGAAGACGCAAGCAAATCCCAAATTAACCTGTGCTCAATCGTCTGGTAGCTTGGCACAGCGCAGTCAGGCTCAACTTAGAGGTAATGTGTAAAGTGTTTGTGCAACACTTTAAACAGTAAAACTGTGAAAACAAAGCACACAACTATACCACATCAGATTAGGAAATTAAAGTAATTTTAATAAATAAAGGAACAAAAATCCAATCTGTAGAACCGGGGATATTCAATTAAAAGATTTCAGGTAAAATAGTGCCAATAAACAACTGTGGAGATCTGGTTGGGCCAGACCAGGACAAATCTCAAGTTTAGGCCAAATGTAATGAAGAGTTGGCCATCTACAGGAACCCAGTTAGGCCCCTTGAACAAAGTACCTTTAATAATGGTGTGCGGAATGTTGTGAGGGTCTAGGTCAAAGATGCACCGTGCAGCTCAGATGATGCGTTTGTTCTGAAATGCGGAGAGGCTGTGATGCAAGGCCATAATCAATGATCCAGTTGACGAGGACATGCAATGCGAAGCCCAGTGTTGAGGAATAGTCTCGAAGTGGGGGCCATGCATCAGATCCAGTGACACCGACACCACCTTTGACAAGGGATGTGAGGGCCTGTGCCGAGTATGCATTGTTCTGAGGCGGTTCCAATGAGGTGTCGGGCTGCAATATGGGTTACTGCAATGGAGAAGATCCATGCAGCAGAGGTGATGCATCAGTTCTGCTCGGGACCACACAGCAGAGATCCATCTGTTCCGTTGGGTCCACAGAGGCTGGCAGAACACCTTAGGCCCTCTTCCAATATGGAAGGAAGTGGCACCATTTGGCAGGGTAGATTTCAGCTGTTGGGCTCACAGTTGTGGGAGCCTTCTGTCCCTGAGGTGCAAGTTAGGAGGCCAGACAACTAACCCTTGGAGTCACTCTGGGGTTCTGGGTTCAACAGATGCAGGTGCAGTCATTTTCACCTAGGCAAGAGGACAGCAGGTCAGTACAGCAGGAAAGCAGAGTTGGGGTCTGAGGTCCAATATGTATAACCAGTGCCTACTTTGAAGTTGGAGAAGCTTCTAGATGTTTCCACCTCCCTGAGGCATCAGGAATAACCATTCCTGCCTGCCCTGGCCCCAGCCTGTCTGTAGACACAATAGACTAGCGACAAGCCCGTTGTAAGACTGCTCAGGCAGAGCCTTTGAGATGTGCAAACATGGTAGGTGACAGCTCCTCCCTCTCAGTACCTCACAGTGGACCATCCTGCCAACACCTAGCCTTCCTTTGTCTCACTGTCTGAGGGAAAAACGCAAAGACCAACTGCAAGCTTCACCTAGTCATGTGACCCAGGAACAGGCATCAAATGGTTAAGACAAGAAAATGGCAACTTTCTAAAAGGGGCATTTTCAGAATTTAGATTAAAATCCAACATTACCATTAAAGAGTGTTTTTAATTACAATTCTTCAGACACCAAACTAAACCTGTCTACCTGGTTCCAACTGGAAGTTACAGCTTATTAAATGTAATAAGGTATCTCCAATCTTATCCTATGGGAGAGGTACACCTTGTAGTAGTGAAAAACTAATTTAAGAATTTTCCACTACAGGACATGTAAAACTTAAATACATGTCCAACTTATTAACTACACTGCACCCTGCCCTAGAGCTGTTCAGTACCTACCCAAGGGATGACTTATATGTATAAGGTGTGTGTGCATGTATATATTAAGGTAAGGGTGTTTTTAATGTTTTGGAATGGGTAAGGGAATTGGGTGGTAAGGGCGTTTTTAGGTTTTAGTGGTGCATGGGTCATAAGGGTGTTTTTTAGGGTTTCTGGGATGCATAAGGGTGTAGAGTAGTAAGGGTGTTTTTTGGGTTTAGGGTTGAGTAAGGGTATAAGTTGTTAAGGGTGTTTTTAGGTACGGGTAAGGGAATTGGGTGGCAAGGATGTTTTAGGGTTTAGGAAGTGTAAGGGAATTAGATGGTAAGGGTATTTTTAAGATTCAGGAGTGGGTAAGGGTATTGGCCGTAAGGTTACAAAAATGAAGGTTTGGGGTATTTCCCCCAAAAAGAAATGATTTATTTTTATAATTTAAAACAATTTGGGATTTGGGAGGCTTAAAAACAAAACTGAAATAAGAGTTGTATATATTTTTGTGTCCTTTTAGTATTATTTGCAATAATGTGTCCTCTGCTGCATGCTAGGATTTTAGCCCTTCTCAGTTATTTACTTTCCACACTTAACTATGTGTGGAAAGATTTTAATATGTTTTTCAACTTGTGTTTTTTGTGGAGTATTATTTGCACTAAAAGACTGAAACCTAATATTCAAAGATACATGTCCTACTGAATGCTACTTCCTAATATTCAAATCTTAATGAAACCAACTGAAATCAATGCATCAGAATTCAGACAGCTGTATTTCATAAATATTTGTCTTTTATTTATTCCATACGTATGTCTATTGTTGACTATGAATCAAGCTTAAATTTAGTTTTGGTTAGTGATCCCTGTAGGGTATTTTCTAAATTCATAGAAATTGAACTGCAGAAATTTGATTTAGAGTTTTTTAATTCTACCAACAAGAAAAGTATTCCTGTTTGCTATACATCCCAAGAAATATAGTTCATCCCTCTAATTTTCCTGTCCCCATTACAATTCATTGTTATAAAGAGAGAAGAAAAAGCAATTATTTCCTTTTGTGCTGTCTGTTATATACGTAGTCACAATTCGTTGACAAATGTATACAACCTATTAGTGATCAATTTTTTAAAGCAACTATCCAGATTAATTCCTGTCATGTTAGAGAAATTTATGGTTGGCCATTCCTGATCAAATTTGTGATACCTATCAAAAAACGATTTTATCAGTAGTTAATAATGTTAAAGGTTTCATTATCTCCTTCAAAACATTCTGACCCCATATATCATAGTCTGAGGCTAATCTCTCAAACGTACAATTGGTCACAACACTTTGAGTAATAGAAAACCAAGTTTAACATTAATAACATTACCAGCAATCACCTACCTAAATTGAACTTAACTCTGAATACAAATTATATTTCTCAAATGTGGTGCCATATCTACGTATACATATATGTCTGGCACATGTATATATTATTTTTTTAAGAGTGTTCCTCGCAAAGATAATCCCAAAACCTACTGCTGTAATTTTTGTAAGTGATGGACAATGGTGTCCCTATATTTAATAATTTGAACAACAACCATTATTCCTATATTCACACTTGGACACTTCCGTTCACAGGCTCTTGTTTTTATCTAATTCAATACCTCAACACACATACACTTATTAGTTTTGCTTACTGATCAATTAATAACAATCATAGTTAATGTATCGTTGGAAGGGCTTTTCTTGCCATGAATAAGAGATTTTTGTCTGTTTGCATTTTGCTATTAAAAGAAGCTTTTCAACTCAATTTTGTTAAGTACATTTAGAAAATGTGTTTATTCATTTAACCCAGTTTTGTATGTTTTATAAACCTTTTAGAACTTTGCATTTATTACCTCTTCTTAGGGGATCCAATTTTCAGCAATGCAGAGTTGCTCTTAGTTTTTCACAATTACTTCCTAGTACTGGTGTGTGTTTAAGATTAGATCGTTTTCTTGAATCAGCTGTATCTTACCTTAGGAGCTTAGACTTTTAGAGTGGGAGTGTTGTGTGTTCCTTGAGAAGAAAGGGGCTTCTGTTCGATAAGAATGAGAAGCCAAGAACTAATTTTGTTGATAGACTTTTTAGGCTTTCTTTATTACTCTCTTCAGTAGTTTTTCAGGTGAAAAAAAACCACCAACCAAAAACAATGTAAGTGTTTCTTTTTCCTTTTTCTCCTTTTGTAACTCTTCTCTATTCTTCTTATGCTTTTAGGTCTCTTATTTTTGTTTCTTTGATCGGAATCCTTTTTTTTTCTCTTTTAGTTCCTTTCTTTCTATTCCTATGATAAGTTCCTTGGCTCTTTTCTCTGATGTACTGTTTTCCTTTCATCTAGGTCACTCGTTCCTGTTGCAGCATGGAGGCGTCCCGGGTGAAAAGAAGGATCAGGGAAAATCAGGTGAGTGTTTTGTTTACTGCCAATATCATAAAAATAAAAACAGGTAAAGGGGAAAAATGGGTGAGGGTCTGAAGGCCGTGTGGGAGAGGGAAAACGTGAACAACCCAAATCAAGCATGGTGTCCGTGAAAAAGTGCTGGAAGCGATGTGCGATATTTTGTAATGCCTTCCAGTGCCTGCTTCTCCCTTTCTCCCTTTCTTCACTCCGCTAGTATCCCTTGTTCCTCCTCCCACCTCCCCACGTCCACCAATAACCCCTTGTACCCGGGGTACGGGTATGCACCTGAAGAAGCCACGTCCCTCCAGGGACGTGGCTGGGAGGTTTCCACATTGTCTGTCACAGGTGCTGAGTCTGCAATATCCTCCACGTCTTGGCAGGTAGGCCCTGGTGTGTTTTCGTCATCGCTCTTCTCCGCAGTTGGTTCTGTACATTCTGGACCCGCTCCACTTGAGCTCTCATCCTTTTCCTCTTCACTTCGACTCTCTGCTCCTTCTGAACACGAACACGCCGGCGTTTCAGTTCCGACTTCCTTTTGTGTTCTTTCAAAGCAGGTATCCGGATTAACCCTCCAGCCACGGGCCCATTCCAAGGCACCCCGGGGTATTTACATAAAGGCCCCGGGGAACCTTCAGATAGTGTGGAAGTTGTGACCCTGTTACAGGGAGGTACCTGAATTTTTTTATGGTTACTATTGTATAAGTTCTATGTACTTCTGTATCGAATGTATATGTTATGTAATCTTTTATGATTGTCTCTGACATTCGAATAAAGAAATGAATGAATCAATCAGCCCACTAATAGTCATGGCGAACGTAGACTGTCAAGATCACTATATGTCAGATCTGTGTTTCGCTTCTAATATTTAATATTCTAAATTGACTTAAATTACACCCTCCTTTCAACTAATGTTGAGTAACTGGTAAATTCTCAATTTGTTTCTAATAGTACTTTCATATTCACTGTGTCGTATATTTGCTTCCTTGTAAGGACATGTTATGCAGATTTGTAGAGCGGACCAACACCTGGGAGCGTATCCTGGCAATAAGCAGGTGTGAGTCTAGGCACAACTTGGGCCTAGTTGGGCCACTCAAAATCCGTTCTTCAGCTTCTTGTGGAAATCCAGAATTGAGGAGGAGGCTCTTATGTGTAGTGCAGGTTGTTTCATGCTTAAGGAGCAATGTAGGAGAAGGGTCTACTACCAGAACTGGTTGTCCATATGCACAGGATTTGTGCAAGTAGGAGTCTGGACAAGTGGAGGTGTCTGGAAGGTTTGTAAAAGCAGATGCAGTTGTTGAGGTATGCTGGACCTGCGTTATGTAGCTTTGAATGTGAGGGTGAGGACTTTGAATTGTGCTTTTTTGTGAATGGGGAGCCAGTGGCACTCCCTTAGGTGTATTATGACTACAGTGCAGAAGGTTGAAAGTGATTCTGGCCGTTAAGTTCTAAATGGTCTGCAGCCTTCTGGTGAGTTTTTTTTGGTTGATCCTGACATTGACTGTCTTCCATACTCCAGCCTGCTTGTGACCAGGGCACGCATGACTGTGTTCTGAGTGATAATTGGCAGCCATATGAAAATCCTCATCAGCATCTCTATATGGTATGGAAGCATGGGGCAGTGACAGGCATTTACCTGGGTGGTCATGTCAAGTTTGTCGATGATGATCCCAAAGATCTTGGCGTAGGTGGTGGAGGTGGGTGTTGGTCCTAACTCTGTTGTCCACCAGGTAGAGTCCAATAGTGATGTGCTCCTCCTTAAGATCACAGTTTTGATCTTGTCAGTGCGCAGCTTTATAGAGTTGGTCTTCATTTAGTGGGTAATTTCAGTCATGCAGGCATTGAACTTGATCCGGGTACTGGCCATCTTGTCCATTAGTGAGAGAATGAGTTGTGTGTAATAGGCGTAGGAGAGGACGCTGATATCGCATGATCAGATGACGCTACCTAGAGAGATCATGTATGCATTGAAAAGGTTTGGGTTCAGGGAGGATCGTTGCAGAATTTCGCAGATGAGGTTGTGGGCATCCGAGGTGTATGGTGCCAGGGTGACTCGGTCCTTCCAGTCAGGAAGGAGCAGATCCATCGGAGTACATGTCCTTAGATTCCGATGTTCTGAAGGTATTGGATGGGGTGGGTATCAACTGCTGCAGTAAAGTCCAGGAGAAATAGGGACAACGTGTCTCTTCTGTCCAGGGTAATGCAGATGCCATCCATGGCAGCAATGAGGGCAGTTTACGTGCTGTGGTTTAGTCTGAAACCAGACTGAGTTAATGGTCGTTAAGTTACACGGCGCGGTGTCTGTTGATGATCTTCTTTAAGGTCTCGGCTAGGAATGGTAGCTAGGAGATTGGTATGTAGTTGGTAAACATTGAAGAGGCCACAGAGGGTTCCTTCAGCAATGAGGTGGAGGCATTGAGAATGGGAGTGAACATGGCGTTGATGGGTTGCAGCACTCTGGAGAATTCGTGGTGGGGCAGGGTTCCTATAGGGCACCTAAGTGGATGGATTTCATAGTGGTGGAAATTTCTTCTGGGGTGATGATGGACCATGTGGTAAGCATTGGTTCTCTGGATCAGATCGGGATGGCTGCTGTTCAGCATGGCTGAAATTCATGGAAAAATGCGCTATGACGTGGTCAGCACCTGCTGTATCACAGTCTTTTTTTCAGTCCAGAAGGGCGGGACAAGAAAGACAACACAAGAGCTGGGCAAGCAACACAACACGGGAGAGGGTGGATGGCAGGTAGGGAGAAAGTAAATAAAAAGGCAATTAGTTTTTGCTAAAATGCTCCCCGCACTTTGCATACATTTTACCAGCCTTGTGGTTATTTGTGTCACATAACACTAATTGTACTTCTTGGCCTTTTGATTTAGGCAACACCACACGCTATTCTGGGACAATAGCCCATGGTTTGTGAACTCCTTAGGTGACAGCCTGCCTCAGCTCATTTACAACAGATTAATCAGGGTGAATGTCTTGAGACAGGGTAGGGGTTCGCTCTGCCTTTGCCCATGGACCCTGCATATTTCAGTGGTCTGGCTTTTGAAGTACCCATTTTGGACTCACCAAGAAAACAGACAACACAAATGAAGGCTTGTGAGATGAAACAGGGACTGGGTGGTGGAGGAGAAGAAACAGATGGGGCAGAGGGAAGGAAGGGAGGGAGAAAAGCAACATGGATGGTGAAAAAAAGCAACATGGACGGGGTAGGTGGGATTAAAAAATGCAACATAGAAAGGGTGGTTTGAGGGTAAAAAGTGACATGGACAGAGTGTGGGAGGGAGTGAAAAAAAATGCAATATTACCAGGGATATTGGAGGGGACCTGAAAACACAAGTACTCATATGGAGTGCTTGAAGACAAATAAAACAAAATAGCTCTAAAACAGGAGCAGTGGAAGGAAACAAATATTTGGTCCTTGCTCCAGGGGAGGGCCACACACAAGACTCGGACATGGCACATGCATGCCATGACGAATGTAAACAAAGCAAATGAGATTGTCGCTAAAGCTTACCATTGGTAAGCTGGGGGAGGGCTGTAAGCCTACTGATTGTAAACATCTCTCGACGATTTAGCGCATACGCTGTCTAGCCGAGACCTAAAAATACATGCTCTTAAACTGTTCTTCCGTTGTAGATTGATTTATCACAGAACTTTTTAAAAGGTTGTAACATTGTACACAGTTGAGACATGGGAACATACTGTCTTTCTGTGTTGATGATGTTGTGTCTTTAATTTGTATTTGTTCTTATCATACGGTTGATAATTTTGCCCCTTTTAGAGCAATGTTGGGTCTTTGAGGAAGCATGGGTCTTGCCTCTACATTGGATTCTATCATTTTTCAATGTTTGTAAATGATCCTTTCAATTTTTTGTTCTTTGCTGATGATTGTTGCATGTAGATTGTTCTTTTGTTCAGGGGCTTACTATTTTGCAGGCAGTAATTCATGCGTAGTCTCTTTAGCGTACTCCGTCTTTCCGAATTTTTGTATTGCCATTTTCCCTTGCTATTGAATTCATCTGGATCTGACGCCATTCTTTTCATTCAAAAAGATTGTGAATAAGGGAAGATGTTCTATTACGTTTCTTGGGTGACAGTTATGGGCATGAAATAAATTGCTCCTAATAATAGGTTTGGTGTACAGGGCAGTCCTTCTGTCATTGAATGAATAATTAGTAATATATTTGTTCGACCTGCATGAGTTTGATCTTTGGATGTACCTTATTTAGTGTCATGATATTTGCTTCAAGGTCATCTTTAGTTCTGTGACAAAGAAGAAAACGTTAATCTCTTCATGTCAGCAGGAATGTTAACGCCTTCATCCAAATATCTATTTTGAGCCCATGGTTGTCTTCAAATGTTTTGCATAAAGGTATTGGTATGTGATGGAGGTGCCAATGAGTGCATTGAAGCACTGGCAGTCTGAAAATAGAATTTCCCTAATGCTCTGAAGTAGTTGTGATTGAGCATATTATAATATTGTGTATTCTATCAGGAATATGGGATTGGTTTTAGTCATCTGTATATAATGGCTAATGGTCCATCACTTCTAAGCCTTCTTGAAGATGAATAGGTGTATACAAAGAGGCACCCTCCAAGGTACAAATCCAAAATTCCTTTTGAGACTCTACATCAATATTTGTAAATCTGTAGCATCTTGAAAATATGTTCCTGCACTTTGTGCTATTTTATATCACAATGCATCAGTAAGTGCCACGAGGTTCCTGTCATAAAGAAATTGCAGAGAGGATGGAACTAGAATGTGGATCTTTTAACATTTTTTGGAAGTAAATAAATTACGTGTATTCTTGGTGTTGTGTTTTAGAAATAAATGTGTTTTCTCCACGAAATCCAACCTTGTTCTGCTTTCTATAATTTTTGCAATACTCTTACTAGTTTGGTGGATCCTGTTCCATTTGTGATTAAATAGTTGTGTCAGTGACATTCTTTAATGTTTGTTTTTCTCGTAGCCTACCATGCCCTTGACGACTAGCATCCCATTTACCCGCCAACTTAATTGTGTTTTGATTCTCACCCAGTTTCCTAAGACAAGCAGGTTCATTTCTGGGCAGAGTTACATTTTTTTGCTGCTTTTAAATGAGAAATTTTGCATTTCATTTTGAACTAATCTCAAAGGAACCCCCTCTTGTATGAGACATTGGTGCTTCAAAGGCTGATTTTTGGTTTGATTTATTTCTATGTAAATGTTGTGATCAAGCTACTTTCTTCTGGCATTGTTGATATTTAAACACGTATTTTAATACGTTTCTCACAAACTGGTACAGTTCATTATTAGAATTTTAGTTCCTGTAGTGAGTTAACATAGGATAACTCATTTACAAAATACATAGGCTGTCTATAGTGAGATTCGCCAGTTTCCATAGGTGTCCATAAGAATTAGTACAAAGTTACATATTGGCAGTAAACATACCCTTAATCATAAAGTGATAGCAGGGTAAAGAAATGAATAGCTCACAACAGTGACCACAATGAAAGACTCACTAGTGTCTTCCTACTTTGTGGAAAATTATAAAGAGATACTGAGGAGTGAGAAAATAAACTGTTGTTATCGGCTGATATTTTTGACAATGAAGGTGAAATTGCTACTTTAGGCCATAGGCATTTTAAGTGACTTTGGAAATGCCCTTTGTTACAAATGACAGATTTAGGCGGCATGTTAACCATCTAGTCTGATCTTTCTTTTTGGTTTACAGTAATAGTCCCTAGTACATTTGAGGTCTGAGAGTATTAGTGTAATGCAAAAGACTGCAATCGTCAAATCCATATGTATTATGAAGCAACTTGCCACAAATCTCTAACACTTTTCTAATTAAAATAGTTACATCTCAGCAGCAACAACTCACGTCTAATATCTCTCATTTACATTTATAGATTATAATAATATCTGCATGTGAAATCAGAGTGGGTTAGTTTAAACTCTGACTGAGCACATGCTGTAATAATTTGTAGCAGATAAACAAGTTATTGGAATAGATTTAAATAAACCACATGTATTTTAATACTCACACCAACTTCAAAACCAGCTATATCATTTACACAGTGATACTGCAGATAAGATCACCGTCTTTAGTGGCTCTCAGCACACCATCACAGTACAGACGAGAAAGTTTAAATAAACAAGGAAGCAGGTCTTTTCCAATTGTGCACATAGGATCTGGAATAAAATCCCCCATCTCCATCAGTATGTTCCAATTCTGCTTCAATTTAAGAACGAGTAGAAGGCACAAAACTTTAAGAGGTACTACACCACAATGCTTAAGTAATATATGTTTATTGGTTAATAAAAACCATAAACCTGTGCATCCACAAATCACAATGATATATCATGTGTTAAAAGTAATAAAACAATGTACAGATAACATATTCTGAATCATAAAATCACACAAATATTATTAAAATCAAATTACCTGGGGAGGCGATGCCTCGAGGCCCTATCAGGATGCTAGGCATAAACAAGGGTTTCAAATGCTTCCAAGAGCAACCAAATATATTCAATGTAAAGTGCTTATGTGTCCTAAGTATAAGGTGCAAAGGTTCTTGGTTTGGCGGCATAATTGTCACCATGACAGCCCATCATAACCGTAAAGTGCTTGTGAAGATAAAATACAAGGTGCCAAAATGCATGCAACACACTCTTAATTTAGCAGGATAGGGGACCAATGGAATTTTTACCACACTAGCAGCCCGCCATAACAACAGTAGTACTCCACTTAAGATTTCCTGCTTGTACCCACTAATTTCTATTAGTGCTTGCCATGTGATTCCCCCTCACAACCACCCCTCTTTCAGTTACACACAACAAAAGTCATGCTACAGTATACCTCCCCTTTGGGCCGTCTCTGCTGGCTTCTCTAACCCTAGTTTTGGATACGGAGACACAGTATTCCCCTCATCTAACCCATTGGCTTCTAGTGCCTAGGTTTGGGACATGCAAACCTTGTTAACAAGTTCTTTGAAGATGTCCAAGAATTGCACCAGCTGGATGTTGAGCACCATGTTCCTAGGGTCCAAATATTTAATTACTGCTGAGCAGCATCCTAAATTCCTTCCTCAGAAAGGACAGCCACTGCTCACCTATGGCCGAACAGATACAAAAAACAAGCAGAAACGTCTTGTTCGACTGGTGACACAAGCTACATTACATATCCCTACTAGGATAGCTTTCTTGACTTTTCTGTGTGAAATCTAGAGTAGGCAGTTCTCCTACCCTGAATCTTAAAAACGTTTGCTTGAAGTTCAGGGAGTATGCTGCTTCCAAGAGTGGGTGGTTCTTTTGAGTGTCATAAGAATTCAGCACTAGCCATCCGTGAGCTCATCTGGCCACTACTTCTTTGTCTTCTAGAGAGCTTTGCATCTTAATACTATTGTTTAGTAGCCTCGTGAACACTTGTGCAGTTGTGTCAAAGCTCCAAAGTTCGCCCAACCCAAAACTTTTCTATAATCTCCTCCAAGTACTTTTTGAACAAACGTTTTCGTCTTTGTAGATTAATTTCGGTCCAAAACAGGCTGGCTACAGCGGCCTCCACAGCACATCTCAGCTTCTGGTAGCATTTTATGAACACTCCAGGCCAGGCAAGCGACTGTTTTATCAATGAGAACTCCAACCTGACCTGAGCTGGTGATGCAGATTTTGACAGCCAGTAAACTTGCTTTTATGGTTTTACCACTATTTTATCAGTGGGTAGCATTGTCTCCCCTCATCACTTCGGCCTCATAAGAAAGACTGGAAAGCAGCATTGCCTTCAGTATTTCAGTCAATGTTTGGAGGTCATGTCTTGCAATTGCTTTTGCCAGTGTCGAGAATGCAAAATTTAACACCAAGGCCTTTTCCTTGATTGCTGCTCTTTGAGAGACAAACGAGACACTAGAATCAATCTTGATCCCTAGATAGAAGTACACCCAACATTCCTGTATTAAAGCTCCATTATGGAGCCATGCATGCTGATTCAGGATACGGCGATTCAGTGAGACCACCTTTGTTTTCTTTAGGTTGATTTCCAGCCCATTGTCATCTGTTGTAGTCTTTACATCACACTGAAGTTTGTTTTAAGAGGTCAGATTAAATTGTTTGTTTAACTTTGGTTATAAACGACATAATAACATCCAGATCTTTAACAGATGCCATTTTTTTAAGCAGGCATAGATTTACCTACCACCAAAAATAGGGTTACGTGAAGAATGAGATAGCATCTGAGAAACATAATGAGGGCATTTGTAACATAAACTATTATCCAGCTGAAATTATAAATATTTGATGTACGTAGAGATGTTATTTTACATTCCATACAGCAATCTTTCAAAATAAGTCAACCAGGAAGGGGATTTAAATTCTATCCATTAAGGATCATTAGGATATTTTGAGTATATAGAATGTGTTGTCACAAATGGAAAGCTTTTGTCAAACTGATTTGAACACAGTAAACATATCTGCACTAGGCTGTCTCTTCCCCCTTATATTCACATAGCCTCTATGAAATACTGTACAGGAACTCCTGGTAAAGTGACAAATTGAGGCGTGAAAATCATTAGGACAGATTGGAGGCACAGATGGAGTTGGAATGATAAGACTCTATGGATCTGAAAAAAAATCAAATAGGAAGTACAGTGCACTAAAAGAATTCATTTGAAGAAAAAGGTTTCTCAGAAAAACAGGCAAGTTATTTATGTCTGACTGCAAGAGTTATGCTGAATAACCTTGCTTGAATAGCATGTGAATTATAATCTGGTGTTTATTATAAGGACAATAACAGAAGCTTAAGAGTGCACAACAAAATATAGAAGGAGCCATCAGATCAAATTAATAGAACCAGCTCTATTCCCAACCCTGCCATTTTCTTTTGGCTAAAATTGTGCAAGCAGTGTCAAGCTAAATGATCATCCAATCCAATTCCGACAACTGACATGATAGCCAATCCGATTGATGGTTGTGATTTGGAACGCCTTGCCACTGGCAATGTTTAATTAACACTGACTGGAAGATAAAAGGAAACTATATATTCATACATATATATATGTGTATATATATATATATATATATATATATATATTATTATTATTATTTTTTTCATCAGCAAATGGCTACACTCCAGCCCACGTGCTCTTGCTGCCGGTGCCAACATAGTGCTTGTAGCCAAACCCCTGTTATGTGTCCAAACAAAAAGTGAAAGGAAGTTGCACTCCACAAAGCAATTTCCAGCCAGCTCTTTTATTATCTTTAGCAAAAATGAGTGCCCCTACCATCAACACGTTTTTACCACTATGTCTTGATCACTGATCGATCAGTCCCCATTCTCTTTTACATTATATAGTCCATTACCTGTTAGTATAGTACTGAGATATGCTGGATGTCGTAGTCCATATATATATCACTGTGTTTAGGGAGTTTTACTCCATGCTATCACTATTCCAAAATTATTTACAAGTAGTAGGTTTTCATGTTTCTATTCTCTATATTACATTATTAATAATTGATTGATAATTTTCTCTGTATTGCTACCTTGAGCTCAGTGCATGCAAAGATATATAATTCCATATACAGTCACAATTAAATCTTAATTATTCATCACATTGCCTTCACTAACTACACTCCTCTTTTTGGATGGATGAGGGGAAAGATAAGACATAGTTAATCATTGATCACTTGGTCACTGTAACCGGGCGCCTCCGGACGCCGGTTCCTGGGCGGAGCGAACGACCGCCGGAGGATACCCCGGGGGCACCCAAGGAATTCCTGACGTGATGACGTCCAACGTCATCTGTCAGATAGAAGCCGGAAGGACGACCGAAGGAGGAAGAGCGCCACGTGACCCAGAGGGAGACGCCGACGTCAAGGAAAGCCGGAGAGAAGAACGCAGCGGACCACCAAGAGAGAAGGCAAACCCCGCCGTGGAGAAGGAGCAACGCACGGAGAGCGGAAACCCTTGGGCGCCTCCCGCCCCTGCCGAGACGAAGTCGGGAGATCGCCTACAAGCCGGCCACGTCCCCGGAGGGGCGTGGCCAAGCCAGGTACGAGCGTACCGGGGCTGGGACTGGGGTTCTGGGTGGTTGGCTGGGTTTAAGGGGGTTAAGAAGGGAGGGCTGAGGTCGTGTAAGGAAGGGGAGCCTATTTAAACAGGACCACAGTTAAACTGAAGGATAACCCCACAAGGACCATACCCAGACCAGTGAATGAAACTGTAAGGGGGTCACAAACAGGGCACGACGCAAGAAAGACACAAGAGAAGTGTAACCCCACATTCCTTCACCTCCACACAACCCCCCCCCTCTCACACCTTACTAACCCCAATTAACCGTATATAAATACATTTCCCCACTTACCTGTTCCTTTCTCCTTCTTTGTTTTGGGAAATCCTGGGGCCATGAGAGCCGGCTGAACAAGACCTCTCCCTCCGGACCAGACCAGCCCGTCCCGGGAACATCAAGGAACCCTGAAAGAAAAGGGATTTATATATTAGTTTTGTACTGGAATATCACACTTTGGCAGAAAAGCTAGGGCTACAATCCCAACGAACAAATAAATAAATGTACTACACCCTTCAGCGTCGCGTCTGTCACCTTCTTCCAACATCCCCTCGGCTCGGGATAAAAAGAACCCGTCACAGTGGTGTCAGAAGTGGGATGTTGGAATAGGAGACAGAGACTTCCCAACCATGGAGGAGAAGTGTACCCTATCCGATATGATGCAACAGTCGGCCTCCGGACAAAGGCACCTACAATTAGTGTGGGAAGAGCAACAAAAAGAGGCCAAATTGGAAAGGGAGGCACTACAAAATGCCCTTAAGAGTCAGGCCACCATAATGGCCAACAACCAGTTGGTTCATGAAACCGCCATTAAGAATCTCACAGATACCATCGCTGCTACCCGCGTACACCCGAATGTGCCCAGTTCGGTCTTACAACGATATCAAGAAGGTGAAGACCCCAATGCCTTTTTCACCAATTTTGAACGGGTTGCTACTTCCGCTACTTGGCCTCAGGAGCGATGGGGCCAATATATCGCCCCCTTATTGACCGGGACTCTCCAAGCAGCCTATCAAGCGGTAAACCCCGGTGGAATAACCCCCTATAACGATATCAAAAAGAGCATCTTAGAACGAGTGGGGTTTGATTCTGAACATTATCGAGTCCGGTTTAGAAAAGCGAAGTGGGGACCCAACGAAAATCCCCGGGCCCTATATTTTAGGATCAAAGATCTGGGTCTCAAATGGTTGGGTCCCATAGGGACAAATCGGGAAGACATTATTGAGATCGTGCTCTTAGAGCAATACCTGGACGCTCTGCCCCCGTCTACACGCAACTGGATCAAACAACATCCAAACCCGGATACCAGTACTACCATCGAGTTGGCCTGTGCCTTTCATCGCTCCCTTGAATTCAAAGTAACCACCCCCCGATCAACACCTAGTCCCCTGCGTCTGGGTTCGGGAACATCTTCGACGGTGGGACGAAGAATCAACGATGACATAGGGAAATCCCGGGGACTAGATAGGCCCTATATACAACAACCTCAGTGTTTCAGTTGCGGGGAATGGGGCCACGTAGCTCGAGGTTGCCCCCTTAAAACAGAAAAATCGGAACCCATGGAAATAGGGGTCACTAGGGGAAGAGTCTTTTATACAGGGAGAAGAGACACCCCTTATAAAAAGAGACTGATTATCAATGGGAAAAGCACAGTAGCCCTCATCGATTCAGGGTGCAGTCAATCTGTGGTCAGGGCCGGGTTGTTCGACGCACCTTACTACACTTCGGAATTCACGGTATCAATCTGTTGTATCCATGGAGAAACCAGAGAATATCCTCTAATCTGGACCACCCTCACCTGGGGAGGAAAAGAAATACCCATAAGAGTGGGTTTAGTAGAGCAACTGGTTAAAGAAGCTATTATAGGAACTGACTTTTCGGAGTTCCCGCAACTCCTAGACAGCCTTAGACAGCTCGAAGAAACCAACAACTGGTGGAAGGACGCTCCTTTCTCCAATATGCCTCTATCAACTCCGAGGGTACGACCTAAACTCACCCGGAAGGAGAAAAGAATTATTAAGAAAGCCTATACCCAAGACCGCTCCAACAGGACCAGGGTAATTACAAAGGTCCTCGCCCTCACTGCCCTTCCCAGCTTCCGGACTTCGCAAAGAGAAGACCCTAGTTTAATTCATGCATGGAAAAGTGCACGGCCACGGAACCCCCAGGATAAGGGTCCCTCGTTCACCATAGTTAAGGACCTATTGTACCGAGTTACTTACAAAGACCAAGAAGAAAAGAAACAGTTGATAGTTCCAGAGCCTTATAGACAACAAGTTCTACACTTAGCACACAGCCAGCCCGGGGGTGGACACTATGGGAGGGAGAAAACAGAGGAATATTTGTTGAGGAAGTTTTACTGGCCGGGGGTATTTTCCCAGATTAGGAAATTCTGTCAACAATGTCCAAAATGCCAATTGATTGACCCAGGCTCGCGGAGAAAGGCCCCTTTACAACCCCTCCCCATCATTGATGTCCCCTTCTCTAGAATAGGGATGGACCTCGTTGGCCCTCTTCTGCCCTCGTCGAGAGGCTATCGTTATATATTGGTACTAGTAGATTACGCCACGAGATACCCTGAGGCTATTCCCCTCTCTAGTATTAACACCAAAAGTGTTGCTCACGCCATGATAGGGTTCTTTTCCCGAATTGGGTTTCCTTGAGAAATCCTAACGGACCAAGGTACCCAATTTATGTCCAATCTGATGACACAAATATGTCAGCTATTGGGGATTAAACAGTTACGGACGTCGGTCTATCATCCACAAACCGATGGTTTGGTGGAGAGATACAACCGTACTCTCAAAACACTACTAAAGAAAACTATCTCTGAGACTGGTAAGGACTGGGATAAGAAACTCCCTTTAGTATTATACGCAATCAGGACACACAAACAAGCCTCCACTGGCCATAGTCCGTTTGAGCTGTTGTTTGGGCGACAACCACGGACCCTACTAGATATGGCCGCTGAGATGTGGGAAGAAGAAGACGGGGAAAAAACCATTCTAAAGTATGTCCGTGAGTTAAAAACCCACCTGCATACAGTATGGGAAAGCGTAAGGGAACACATGGAGAGGGCCCAAGACAAACAGAAAAGGAATTATGATCGGAATACCCAATTGAGGTCCTTTTCCCTAGGAGATAAAGTGCTAGTTCTTCTTCCCAGTTCAGACAACAAATTGTTGGCCAAGTGGCAGGGACCCTACACCGTAACAGGACTAGTAACCCCCGTAACTTATAGAATTCAGCTTAACGACATTCCCCCTAGGTCACAGATCTTCCATGTTAACTTATTAAAAAGATGGGAAGAACCTCCGAACGACCCAAGGCACGGCTGCCTAGTTAATACCGTTAAGGAACTAGAGATAGGGTGGTGCCCCACTGATCCCCCTGGCGAGAGAGAGGTTCCTACCATTAATACAGAGATCTCGATTCAACAAAATAGACAATTGCAGAATCTCTTCGATAAACACGGGCGGGTGTTCTCCTCGGTACCCGGTAGGACACAGTTGGTACATCATCAAATCCTCACACCACCTGGGAAGACCGTGCGACTAAAACCTTATCGTATCCCTGAAGCTAGGAAAACCCTCGTAGAAAACGAAATCGAGAAGATGTTAGATCTAGACATCATAGAACCTTCCCAAAGCCCCTGGTGTTCGCCCGTGGTCTTGGTACCCAAACCTGATGGGTCTATACGTTTTTGTATCGACTTTAGACAGGTCAATTCCATATCACAATTTGACACATATCCTCTTCCTAGGATAGACGAGCTCTTAGAAAGACTGGGGAAAGCGAAATACATGTCTACCCTTGACTTGACCAAGGGATATTGGCAGATCCCGTTGGATCCCGAAGACAAGGAAAAGACGGCTTTCGCTACTCCCTCAGGATTGTATCACTTTAAGGTTCTCCCTTTTGGGTTACATGGCGCCCCCGCCACCTTCCAACGTCTCATTGACACCATATTACGACCTCATACCAGATATGCGGCGGCCAATCTGGATGACATCGTTATTTTCAGTGAGACCTGGGAAGACCATGTGGTCCACATAGACCACATCCTCTCGGCTTTAGGGAAGGCTGGATTGACAGCCAACCCCGCCAAGAGCCGAATGGCTTTTAATGAGATCTCCTACCTGGGTTATCACATTGGCAACGGTATACTTCGACCCCAAAAAAATAAAATCGAAGCCATCCTACACACCAATGCTCCCACCACGAAGAAGGGAGTTCGTTCCTTTTTAGGTCTAGTGGGGTACTATCGAAGGTTCATTCCCCACTATTCCAGTTTGGCTGCCCCCCTAACCAATCTCTTAAGAAAAGGACAGCCCAACAATATCCCAGGACTAGACCCGACTCAACTTCATAGTTTTCATACCTTGCAAAGGTGTCTCACCACTCAACCGATATTGAAATGTCCTGAGTTTGACAAACCCTTTCATCTCCAAACGGATGCCTCCGACGTGGGGGTAGGGGCCGTTCTTTTTCAAAAGGATGAAGACGGAGTGAGCCATCCCGTCGTCTTTATTAGCCGTAAGCTATTTCCCAGGGAGCAAAGATACCCCATTATAGAGCGGGAATGTCTTGCCATTAAGTGGGCTATCGAAAGTCTCCAATACTATCTTTTGGGCAGACCTTTCCTACTATATACGGACCATGCACCCCTTACGTGGCTCTCAAGATATAAGAATACCAACAATCGTATATTGAGATGGTTCATGGAGCTCCAACCTTTCTCCTTCCAGGTTTGTCACCTCCCTGGTGACCTTGTGGGTCAGGCTGACTATTTGTCCCGGTTTCCGGATCTGATGGGGCTCGATCAGCCCCATTCATGTGAGGGGATGTGTAACCGGGCGCCTCCGGACGCCGGTTCCTGGGCGGAGCGAACGACCGCCGGAGGATACCCCGGGGGCACCCAAGGAATTCCTGACGTGATGACGTCCAACGTCATCCGTCAGATAGAAGCCGGAAGGACGACCGAAGGAGGAAGAGCGCCGCGTGACCCAGAGGGAGACGCCGACGTCAAGGAAAGCCGGAGAGAAGAACGCCGCGGACCACCAAGAGAGAAGGCAAACCCCGCCGTGGAGAAGGAGCAACGCACGGAGAGCGGAAACCCTTGGGCGCCTCCCGCCCCTGGCGAGACGAAGTCGGGAGATCGCCTACAAGCCGGCCACGTCCCCGGAGGGGCGTGGCCAAGCCAGGTACGAGCGTACCGGGGCTGGGGTTCTGGGTGGTTGGCTGGGTTTAAGGGGGTTAAGAAGGGAGGGCTGAGGTTGTGTAAGGAAGGGGAGCCTATTTAAACAGGACCACAGTTAAACTGAAGGATAACCCCACAAGGACCATACCCAGACCAGTGAATGAAACAGTAAGGGGGTCACAAACAGGGCACGACGCAAGAAAGACACAAGAGAAGTGTAACCCCACATTCCTTCACCTCCACACAACCCCCCCCCTCACACCTTACTAACCCCAATTAACCGTATATAAATAAATTTCCCCACTTACCTGTTCCTTTCTCCTTCTTTGTTTTGGGAAATCCTGGGGCCATGAGAGCCGGCTGAACAAGACCTCTCCCTCCGGACCAGACCAGCCCGTCCCGGGAACATCAAGGAACCCTGAAAGAAAAGGGATTTATATATTAGTTTTGTACTGGAATGTCACACTTTGGCGGAAAAGCTAGGGCTACAATTCCAACGAACAAATAAATAAACGTACTACACCCTTCAGCGTTGCGTCTGTCACCTTCTTCCAACATCCCCTCGGCTCGGGATAAAAAGAACCCGTCACAGTCACTTCTCATTATTTTCTGTATTACCTATATTTTTATACATAACTCTCAGAGAGGTGCTATCATATTATCTTTTCACATCTAAACTGTGTACATGTTAGTAAGTCCTGTCAATCGACTTTTATAATATCAGAACCTCTCATTCCTATAACAGTCAAGAGAAGAACAAAAAACAATCAAGAAAAAAGGGAACTGAAACTAACTCCAAACGCCTTATGTGAACTATTCATAAAAATAAAAGGGGAGAAAACCAATCACTCCTTTCTATCCCTATTTCAAGCTCCCACATTTTGAATGTGTACTTTTTGTAATTTCTAACAAATGTATATGCAGTTCTTCATCAGTGTTCAGCCCAAAAGGGATCTTCATCCTGAGTTTTATTATCTATCTAGATTCCAGACAGCAGAGTTTTAAAGTTCTGTTTCCTCCTCCCTCACTTTCCGGGAACATGGGCTATTCCAAAATACTGCATTGTTTTCCAGTTATTTTCATAATGCTGTGTATATTGTTTAGCCATTTCATAGCTCAAATCTTTTTTGTTAACTTCCCCTATATGTTCCAATATTCGTTTGTTCAACTAGCACATTGTACTGCCTACATATGCCGCATTCACATTTTGACACATTCACTACGTTAGTTGTTTCACATGTTATTTTCTGATTGATCTTTAAGGTTCGACCTAAAGTCTCTTTCACTTCTTTTCTGTTTTCTCCAATGGAGCAAACTTTACATTTCAGGCATTTTACAAAGCTGATGCTCCTTTCATCTAGCCAGGTTTGTTGGATCTCCCCAGTAAAATGGCTCTTCACAAGTTTGTCCTTAATAGAGGAGGCCTTTCTATAGGTGATACTCGGTCTTGCCCCTACCATGAGACCTATATCTGAATCATTTTTTAAAAGACTGTTTATATTTATGTAATATTAGAATGTTTATTAAGAATATTGAAAACTTCCTTATGTTCCATAAGTATGTCATTATCATTCTTATTTTTTTGTATTTGTCATGTTAGTGTTAGCACTTTTCCTTTTCTGTATCAATGTTTTGTTCCTGGGTATGTTTCATACTTTGGCTGCCCCTTGATTGATATACTGTTTCGGATATCCCTTTATTTCAAATCTTTGTTTTACATCTTCAAAATGTTTTATCATATCCAAATCATTTGGGCAGTTTCACCTTACTCTTAAAAATTCCCCATACAGTATACTCCTAATCAGACTTTGTGAATGAAAACTCCTCCCATGCAGAATGCTATTGGTTGCAGTGGGTTTGCAATACATTGTTGTTTCCAGAGTTTGATCATTCACATAAACCTTGATGTCCAAAAATTCTATTTCAGTTTTGCTTGTTTTATGTGTGAATTCTAAACCTGTCTCTTTGGTGCTGAGAATTGTAAAGAAGTCTAAGAATTCAATATCCGTTCCTTTCCAGATAATGAAAAGGCCATCAATGAATCTCAAAGTATTTCCTTATCCATACACTGATCATTTTCTTCCCTCCAAGCCACTTCTCTCTCCCACCATCGCATGGTGAGATTGGCGTAACTTGGAGACAAGGAAACTCCCATAGCTGCCCCTTGGGTTTGTGGGAACAGCTCATGATTAAAGATAAAGATATTATTAGTTAGACATATGTTGATCATTGATAATAACATTTCTGAATGCTGTCATTCCTGTATGTTTCTTTAATTTAAAAAGCATTCTATGGCTTTGATACCCACTTCATGTTTGATGGAGGTATATAAAGAGACTACATCTATTGTTACTAATAGATATTCATTCTGCCATGTGATGTCAGCCAAAATCCATAAAAAAATCACCCGTGTCCTTCACAAAGGAGGTTAAGGTAGGGACCAGGGGAGCCAGATAGTAGTCGATGTTGGAGGACAAGTTCTCATAAAATGACCCACAACTCAATATAATAGGTATCCCTGGAGGGTCTTTTAATGATTTATGTATTTTGGGAAGGAAATAGTTGGAATTACAGGGAATTCATTCATTAAATATTGTTATTCATCTTCATTAATCAATGTTTCATCCCGCCAGTGTTTTAAAATTCGATCTAAATATTTGGTAAAATCATTGATGGGATTATCTCTTAATCTTTGATAATTTGCTGTATTATTCAATTGTCTATATACCTCCAGTTGGTAATCTTGTTTATTCATGATAACTATGTTTCTTCCTTTATCTGCTGTCTTTATCTCTACTGAATCTACTGTCAAGAGGTGTTCCAAAGTTTGACGTTCTTTCACAGTCAGGTTCTCTTTTCTACATTTCTGATGATTATTCTTCAGAATTTCCAGAGCCTTCACCACTGAATCATGGAAAACATCAAATTTATTGCCAGGACTTAATATTGGACAAAATGTTGATAACGTGGTGTGCTTATGTTGTTCAGTTTTTATGTTTAGTATTTCCAAAATGTCTGTCTCAAATAGATCTTTAACTTCCAGATTGTACAAGAGATCAAAACATGTTTTTAAATCCTGCACTTGTTCAATAATTAAATTGGTTTAATTATTGTTCTTTTGATCTCTTCTATTCTTTGTCACGTCCTTCTTGGCAAAGAATTTTGCCAACTTGACCTTCCTCACAAATTTGTACACATCAATTTTCAGTTCTGTGTAATCAAAGTGTGTTTCCAGACAAAAAGATAGACCTTTATTTAATACATATCTTTCATTCACTGTAAGCTTGTAGTTCGATAGATTTACTACCAAATTGTTTTCTGATGCTTCTATTGTTTTTCTGTCGTTCTCGAAGTTGGTATCTTTTTCTTCCCACGCCCTCTTCTGCTCTTCCAATGTTTTGTCTTTGTGAGTGATCTCTTCCCCATCCTCCACCTGGTCTCTTGTTTCTTGGAGTCTGTTTGGCGATGTACAGAAGTTGTATTTCCACTAAAAAAAAGTAGTTTTCCAGTGCTTGATGTAGCTGGTTGTTCTCTTTCACTACCTTCCATATCTGATTCACTCATAGTATCATTAGATGCAACTGCTGCTGAGAGTTTTTCTGAAGCATATTGTTTTTTCAGACTGTCAAGCTGTTTAGCAAATGTCAGTATAGTACCATTAAGATAGTCTTGCTCATCCGTAATAAATGTTCTTTGTTTTCTTGCTTTCACTTCAGCTTCATGTTTATCTAGTCTATTTTCCATAGCTTGTCTCAGCTTTTTATTGTCCTCATCTTCTGCCATTTTATCAATCTTTTCTTCCACTCCTTTAATTTGTTTATGTAGCTCTTCAAGACTTAATTTTGCGCATTTGATAGTTATTAAAAACATATTTGTTTAGCACTGCATACTGTCCCCCCCCCAATTCCTGTAGCATTGCTGATTTAGTATCAGGATCGATGGTTAAGGTGAAAATCCTTAAGCCCTGGGGTACTGTGCCTACTTCGATACAGTTCTCAAGTGTGATAATTTCCCGGCTTTTGGCAATTATTTTCTTTAGAAGTTTTTCCAAATGCCAAAATAACTGTTTTAATCTTTGTGCACCTTCTTTCTTGTTCTCAACACCAATGAGATTGGTTTACAATTCACACATAAAACAAGCAAAACTGAAAAAGAATTTCTGGACATTAAGGTTTAGGTGCATGATAAAACTCTGGAAACAACAATGTACAACAAACCCACTGCAACAAATAGCACCCTACATGGAAGCAGTTTTCATCCACAAAGTCTGATTAGGGGTATACCATATTGGGAATTTTTAAGAGTATGGCAAAACTGCTCAAATGGTTTGGATATGATAAAAAATTTCAGGATGTAAAGCAAAGATTTCAAATAAGGGGATATCCAAAACAGTATATCAATCAAGGGGCAGCCAAAGCACGAAAAATACCCAGGAACCAAACATTGATACACAAAAGAAAAAGTGCTCACACTAATATGACAAATGAAGGAATAATAAGAATGATAATGACATTCAATAAGGAACATAAGGAAGTTTTCAATATTCTTAATAAACATTGGAGTCTTTTAAAAAATGATCCAGATATAGGTCCTATGGTAGAGGCAAGACTGAGTATCACCTATAGAAAGGCCTCCTCTATTAAGGACAAACCTGTAAAGAGCCATTTTACTGGAGAGACACAACAAACTTAGCTAGATGAAAAGAACATCGGCTTTGAAAAATGTGTCAATGTAAAGCTTGCCGCATTGGAGAAAACAGAAAAGAAGTGGAAGACACTTTAGGTCGAACCTTTAAGATCAATCAGAAAATAACATGTGAAACAACTTATGTAGTGTATGTGTTGAAATGTAAATGTGGCATGAAATTTGTAGGCAGTACAACGTGCAAGTTGAAAAAATGAATACTGGAACATTTGAGAGCAGCTAAAAAAAGGATTTGAGCTATGCAATGGCTAAGCACTATACACATCATCATGAAAATAACTGGAAAACAATGTGGTAGTTTGACATAGCCCATATTACAGAAAGTGAGAGAGGAGGAAACAGAACATTAAAACTCCACTGCCTGGAATCTAGATATATAATAAAGCTCAGGACCAAGATCCCTTCTGGGCTGAACACCGATGAAGAACTGCATATACATTTGTGAAAACTTACAAAAAGTACACATTGAAAACTTGGAGCTTGAAATAGAGATAGAAAGGAGTGATTTGTTTTCTACCCCTTCATTTTTATGAATAGTGCAGTAATTTTACTACACATAAGGTGTTTGGGGTTAGTTTCAGTTTCACTTTTTTTTTTTCTTTTTTTTTCTTTTCTTGATTGTTTTGGGAATGAGAGGTTCTGATATTATAAAAGTTGATCGAATGGACTGACTAACAAGTACAAAGTTTAGATATGAGAAGATAATGTGATAGCACTTAGCTGAGAGCTATGTATAAAAATATAGGTGATACAGAAAATAATGAGAAATGACCAACTGATGCACGATTAACCATGTCTAATCTTTCCCCTCATCAATCAAAAAAGAGGAAGGTAGATAGTTAAGACTATGTGATGAATAATGAAGATTTAATTGTGAATAGACATGGAAGTATATAGCACTGCAAGCAGTGAGCTCAAAGTAGCAATACAGAGAAATGTATCAATTAATTATTAAAAATAATATAATATAGAGAAAAGAATCATGAAAGCACACTACTTGTAAATAATTTTGGAATAGTAATAGCATGGAGTAAAACTCCCTAAACACAGTGGTATATATGGACTACGACATCCAGCATGCTCCAATAGAACACTAACAGGTAATGGACTATATAATGTGAAACAGAAAAGGGACTTATCTATCCGTGATCAAGACTGTGGTGGTCGAGGCACTAATTTTTGCTAAAAATAATAAATAAAAATAGCTTGCTAAAAATTGCTTTGTGGAGACCAATATATATAAACACAAATGACTTCTAGAACTATCTACTACTTTTTGTGGGTTAGATTTGACTGTAACAATTACTTGGCAAAGGTCAGAAAGTAGGGCTTCTTTGGTACCTTTTATGGAGGAGTTTGCTCTCAAATTGTGCGGGCACAGGTGTTCAAGTGAAGTAAATTATAAGCAGCAGCAGCTTGTCATGGTCCTCTATTTCTTGTTTCACGGGTGTTGGGGTTTTGAAGTCTCTAATGGTGTGGAAGTTTATTTGGAGTGGCTAGAGAATCAGTAGACTGTCAGGTGGTGCTGACAGTCAGGGATGAACATTTTTCAGGAAGTGCCAAGAATCCTGGATAGACTGCAACAAGGCTTCTTCACAATTTCTGACATCCAAAATATGTGGGATCCATTTATGTTATATCAGGTTCACCAGCAGTAGAGTTTGTGTGTGTGTTGACAAGCCGGTAATGTAGGCTTGAAGAGCTGTAAGGATTGGGGTTGTTACTTGTGAAAACATTACTGATTTGATAAACTACATTAGCATCTGGCCCAATTATAACCGCCAAGGTAAGCCATCCTTAACTCTAAAGCTGACAGGGGGGACACAATAAAAAGGATGGTGACTGACATAGGTACATGATACTGAACTTCAGTTGTGGTTCATGGTTTGTATTGACTTTGTGTATGACAAGGACTGATGTCCCTTTGGTGGCCCACTAAAGGGTAGATGCATGGTTTCAATTTATGAGATGTGGTATTAAGGAAGTGTGTATGACTGGAAAGTGTGAGATTTGGGCTATTCATACACAACACAATAGCCTGGCTGTGCAAGTTTCAACTGCAAATTTGGCCTGTCCAAACAACCATTTTTGATGGGTCTGAAACTTTTAAATATTTGTCACCCCTAAGTAGACTGTATTGGCCACAAACGCAGGGAGCATCGTATTTAAATAGGACCATGTAGAAATTTAAAGCTAACATGTACTCACAGTGACTACAAACAAAAGCAATTTTCACTGCAGGAAGGCTGGCTCACCCGTAGATAAACACTGGGAAGCAATAGTAAACACAAATGATTAAATCACTATTTTTAATTGTTATTAAAAATCCAATTCTCTGGTGAAGTTGGAATTTTAATAAATACTGAGAAAAAGCCAATTTTAGATAATTACTTTTCTCTTCCTGAAGTTCTTAGAGGTTAACTTGGCAGCACACATGAAAGGCAGAGAACATGATGCCAAGACAATTCTGTGTTTCTTCTGTCTGGTTGCTGGAGGGCCTTGATTTTTCCCTACCATCCATCTCTGGGCTTGTTGTGGGTACAGTTCCTGTGTCAAACTGGATTTTAGTGTTACATGCGGGGAGACATTACAACTACCATGGTACACTCTCCACACTTCTCCTGCCCTCAGAGGCCCAAGTTTGGTAAAGACTTCCACCATCTTGAAAATGCCCTAACAGATTGCATTTTGGGCCTGGCTGCAGCATGGCAAGCTGAACTACTGCAATATTAGGTAGGCCAGGGCCTAGGAACTTTTACATCATTGGTTATGGAAGGGCGAGGAGTCACCTCCACCAACTAGCTAGTCCCAGGTATAAATGCGGCATCTCCAGGCACCCACTTAAGAACACTTTCTGGAATGTGGACGATCAGAAGACGACTGGAGCTGCTCTCACTAACCTGAGAGGAGCCCTGAAGGACTGGGCATGCTCCCGTTTGCACCCACAACAAAGAAGTAAACCTGAAGGGTCAGTTGGCTGACCTCCTTTGTGGTTTCCGGGAGACAAGCTGCATGAGGTCTTTTTTTGGACATGACCAGCTGACCAGAGGCAACTGGACCTGGACTTGACCCTGCTGTTGGCCTCTACCTGACACCCTGTGAGTCTCTAAGTGCCTCCCCGAGGTCCTGGGGGCCTTGAGCACTGTACTCCTGTGGTGGATTGGGACTTAAAAGACTGAGGGCCTCATTATGAGTTTTACAGTTCCACTCTCGGACCACCAAGCTCACGGGGAGGACACCACCACCATAGCACTGACGTTGCCCCCAAGAGTATTCCAATGTTCCCTCCGGGCTGCCCAGCAGGAACATTGTAATATGTGTTCCCACCAGGCTGACCGTCGGGAACAGTGTTAGGATATTGGCCTCAGCTCCCTTAAGCAGACCAGCACTTCCTTTTCGCCAGCCTTTTCATGGTGGGCTCCAGGCTATGAAAATTCTGGCAGAAAGAGGGATTGTAATCAGCCAGGCAGCACTGAGTTCAGCGTCATCATGGCTGGTTGCAATCCCGACCACAGTGATGCTGTTGGGACCCATGTTCCCGGCGAGGACGGTGGTCCTTTGGCAGTCTGACTGCCAAAGTCCTAATTTGGGTGTCCGACCGCCAAAGCCGCAACAGTCCGACCGCCACTGTGAATTTGGGGGTCTCATGACCGCCAAACTCGTAATGAGGCCCTAAATAGGAAGGTAAGCTCTTTGACTGGGACAAACTAGGTTGGTCTATCCAACCCGTGCTCCATCATGGTCAGCCTGAAATTGAGCCTAGGACCCAGTCTACGACCACCACAGACTATCACTGGCACTGTATGCTTTTTATAGGCCCTATTTTTCCTAAATCTTTAAAAACTCCTATTTCTGTTTCCATTTATTGGATTATTGTCATTTTGATTATTTAATTTTTCTCCATTTTTCTAATTCAGTTTGGGATTTTTATTGTTTGTCATTTTGACTTTATTATTTTTGATACTCTGTAAATACTTTACACATTGGCCTAAGTTAAGCCTGTGTGATCTGTGTCATTGGTAGCAGAGAGTTGAACTCAGGTTAATTTAGTGACTTTGAGGGTTCACAATGACAAAGGTTTTGATTCTTTCTTGAAGTGGACTGTAGCACACCCCACAAAATAATCCAATTTCTTACAGTCACAGTCTTGTTTTGGATGTCCATTAAATTAAACCCATCTACTATTTAACTCCCCTATTAGCATCTGTGGCTAAAACATTTATGCTACCAGAGATTCTGGGATGCTTAATTATATTTTTCCAAATGAGCTCACAAATCCTCTCTGGCCTTAGCATGCGTTTACTAACCAAGCTAAATATTTTTTTGTTTTGGGCTAGTTTGTGGAAAGACGCAAGTGCATTTCAAAATGCTGGGGGTAAAAAGGGAAACCATCAGGATGTCAGAAGCTCAATCAGGATTATTCTGAAGGGGATTAGGTAAAGACTTTTAAACCTCCAAGGGCATAACAAAGGTCTAAAGAAGAGAGAAAGATACCTCTCCAATGGACTCATCATTCAGAGACTCTTCATCAGCAAATCATCAGGAATCTGAACAGCATCTCCTCAAAGTCCAACTGGGCTCTACCATATCAAAAGTCATAAAGCATTCTGATTCACCAAAGGTATCAGTCCATGTCAAGTTGAAGGACCATCATCCAATAATAATCGATCACACGACACCAAGTTGAAAAATACTCTTTCTTTCCCAAGCTTTCTATGGGAACATCTTCTACCCGTTACACTCCACACAAGTCTGAAACAACTGTATACAAAGTCAGTCCTTGTTCCACAATGTACTTTTTCCCAAGGGCACTACGCTACATTCTCTTCTATGTCTAAACAATAGTCTATTAACAACATCCGGTCTTCTCATGGGAAAATAGTCTGAAAGAAAACTCACGTTATGAAATTAAATCAGCATGTCTAGCAGTCATGAAATTCAAGCTTTAATAGGCCTCACTCACGCTAATGCAAGAAAATTACAATAATACATTTAAATAATACACCTTAATAAAACACATGAAAACCTATGAATTCAGCATTAATAATACTTAATAATATTGATAATACATTTCATTTCAAACGGAAAAGCTGTGTTAATGCATTTCACTACGTATAACAGAGAAGTGGATTTCTCTAATTCTTTACACATATTTTTAATTTATTAATCATTGGAAGTTCAATATTGTTCTCTGCTTGCCCCCTCCCTCTTCCTCTCCGTCCCCTTTCGCTGTTTGTTTTAATGGCTGATACCCTTATGGAGGGCGTAGTCTCTTTGACAGTGAGGGCTACATACAGAACACAGCAATAAAATGTCTCACTAGGCATCACGGAAAGTGTAGTTTTACTGCTGCAGTGTATTTAAAGTAGGGGTGGGTGGTGAACTCTGCTTGCGGAGTTTGCAGAGCTTTTCAGTTCCGAAAAACTCTGCATAGTTGAGTGGATATTTTTCCCCCCTTGCGCTCGTCAACGGGGAGTTGGCGAGCACGAGCAAGGAAAATCTTACTCAAGACCACCTCCCAGCAAGATTTCTCAACATGAATGGTCGCATATGGTTGGGACCGCTCATGTTGAGAAACCTTCCCTTCGTGTTGAGGTAGCTGCCGCTCGAGTAGAACATCACCTTGAGTGGCAGGAAAGAAGCAGTGACCGCTTGCGCTGCGTTGGGAGCCGTTTGCGCTGATTTTAGCACAGGACAAACACCTGGTGCTGAAAATCAGCGCAAACGGTGCGACCTAACGCACTCTGCTGCTTGTAGAACTCCGCATAACGCAGCTGAGTTTTTTGGGCACCTTGTGGAGTTACGCGTACCACAACACTGCGAACTCCGCCCAGGCCTAATTTAAAGCATGAACAGGATAGGCAGATTGCGAGCCTGGATGCTCCTCAATTTTAACTATTAATTTATAATCATGGGGGCCAGCTCACCTAAACACCATGGTTTGTAGTGAGCGACGTTATGTACTGCTTGTCCCGCCTACGTTTACATCATTGTATTTAACTTTTCCCCGCTCTAAAACCCTTCATTGTTGCTTTCTTCCACCCGTCTCCGCAACCCCTCCCACAACACCCCTAGCCCACCCCACCACCCCTCCCAGGTTGCTGCTCTCTCTTTCAAAGCCCCTCCCACAGTACTGCTTGTTGTTACTGTTAGCCAGCACTTGCAGTGCAAACCGAACCCCATGTTTCAGAAGAAGAAATGTCGACACATACTAAAGAAAGAGCGGGCTTACCCTTCTAAGATTATAACTCTGCGATGGTGATGTTTGGCACTGAATGGGAAAATGAAAATCAGCTGCTTCCCCATATCTGCCACTTAGACTGGAAAGTCGATTTCTTGTTTAAAGTAAACACAAATTAAACATTGTTGGAATTGTGTGTGGGGACATGCTTAAGAGGAGAAGTTAACTCTAATGGTAAAGTGGTAAAGACTCTGAGTCCATTACTACTTAAATGTATTTCATTGGCGGTACAAAGAGCAGCCTGCCACAAACAAACTAAAAGCAACGCTGAGCAAGTTGCTCAGCACCGTGGAGCAAGAGAGTTGTGTCTACACACACAGCACAGACAGCTTGACACACCTACGTTCCTGGGTGCCTTTTTGTTAGATTCCCATATGGGATCTCCTATGGTGTCCCACCACATCGCCTCCTTTTATACATTCAGCCCAAAAGGCCTTTTACAAATGGCGTTTTACGGAGAAGCTGCCGGGAGTGGGGGGCAGTGGGCTGGGAGTGGGGGGCAGTTGGCTAGGGCTGGGAAGTGCTTCATTGTGCACAGCACCCAGGATAATGAGCTGCATGGCTAAACATTTGTAAGGCCCCAAAGGCAAGATATATTGGCTATGCCAATGCTTGTTGTGATATGTTAACAAACGTATCTATGAATAGATGAATATGTAGCATTTAACTCTGTGGCTGTGACTATCTCCTCCAAGAGTCATCAAAACTGTTCTCTGGATCTTTTTTTGTGAGAGCATCAATTATTACACATTGTACTTCGAGAAGTCGTAAAAATGTGGTACGACAGTGGGTGAACCTTTAAAAATGGATATTCCTTGCCAGGTCTGATAGCACTGGCAGATAATATCGCATGCTCGGAGCAGTCCTTCTTACTGTATCATCGCCTCTGTCACAACATGATGCTCACAAGGACCACCCAGTTCTGATAAATACCTCTTTTTACCGGAAAACAACTAATCCTTGGAGGTGTTTAACTGTAAAGTTTTGTGTTTGCATGTGCTTCGTGCTGTAGTTGGCTGGCCTGCAGGTTTAATTCATTTGTGTGAACATAATTCTCTGCATTAACGGAGGGAGTTTACATGCATGCAGACAGCATACCTCACGAACTCTGAGCACTGTGGTGAGTGAACATAGGTTTTCTGTGACCACTGAACTGAGAAGCATGGGCTGCTTGACAAACTAACAATTTACCCGATAGCTAAAGAAAACCCTCCCGTCTTGCAAACAGCCACCGTCTGTGCTGCTGTTGGTCTGCTTACTGAGGTAGCCTCAGGCCTAAAATACTGAGCAGTATATGCTATGGCAGGAAGTCCAATAAAGGGTGTGAGAGTACTGTCCACAGCAAGAGCTACCAGAGTTCACTCTGACATACTGAGATAATAACATAACAGGCTTTGTGGTGTGAAAGTCGGTTTCACATTGGCATTCCTGCCCAGTGTATGCGTGTACACCTCGCTGTATGCTGAAAGCTGGCAGTTTTACCTTCATGCCTATTAAGGAAGGGTGCAAAGAGATATTAAACATTTTAAAGCCAAAGTACGTGGTGTAAATGTCAGACAACGGGCCCTGCCATTTGTGCTACTTTCCTGTGTAAAGTCAGTCCAGTTCTGCATCCATTTTTGGAGAGGTTCAGTATACAAAAGCATTATTTCAGAGTAACCCATCTTTCAGGAAAATAAAGCTTAAGTACCCTAAAATGGCCATAGTGCCTAAGATGTTGCTTGTTAGAAATTGAGTTTCTGGTTCGCTAGGGTATGCACCTAAGCCAGGTAGAACCCACCCATCCTAGTCAGGGTGAGAGAGTTACACACCCAAGATAACCCCTGCTCAACCCCTTGGTAGTTTGATGTGGTGAGGGTCCCTTCTAATTATATAGAAAACCAAGAATATTAGGTGGACACTTCACCAAAAACACTTTCAATTTCAATACACTAGTCTAAAATATATCACAATGGTCCTGGAGTCAACAAGTCAAGTTGATTGATGAATCCAATGTCTTTTTTCCAAATCTGATTCACATTACACAGTCTGTAATCGACAGGTTTACAATCCTTCCAGCCAACACGTGTTTCGTCTTGGGAAATGATATATCCCTTATGACTTCTTCAGGGCTAGAAATCATAAAGTAAAATATAACATCATGAGATGAAACCAAAATGCTCAATCGTCCACTGTAAAGTGCAAAAAACACTTAAAACCCAAGGGAGGTGAAATTAAAATTAAAATTAAAAGACACCAGGAATGAGTGACAACCAGAGAAAGTGAAAACAAATCCAAAGTTACAATAACTCCAGTGATCCTTAATCAACAACAAACCACCAACAACCTCCAATTAACTACCTAAAAGTGAAAACACCAACTTCATTACACACCTAGCACCGAGCTACAAGCCCCCTAAAGTGCACAAAAATGTCATAAATCAAATAATGCAATATCAAAATACCTTCTTAATTCAGGCACTAATCATCAACAGTCAAAATGTGAATTTTTCACTCCAAATTTTGGTCCATAACATCAGTGGTGTGTCCATAACTGTCAGTATAAAAAGAATATCTAATTATTAATTTTGTATAAAATCTAGAGTCAGTCCATTAAAACTAATCGTCATCTATAGTTATAATACGAAGAACCAGCCGAAGTATTGACCGAGGTCAAACTCAGCGGTAATTGTTTTGAATTTAATATAAGACCCAAATCTTATCCTTATTTTCACTACACTCTGTGAAGATGGATATTCGTAATAACCTAAACTCACCTCATGCTACCGCAACTCTTTATTTGATAGCCACAGCGTCTAGTAGTAAAGACGCATCGCGAGTACGCTACTCGCGCGCAAGCGAACCCGGAAATAAATATGCTTCCGGGTTCGCGCTCCTGATCAAGAGTCACCGTGATCGAAAACGGACTCATAATACGAGTGGGAATAGAACCCATAATTTGAGATACGCTCAAAACTGCCCAGGAAATAACCAATTATATACTTCTGGTAAATCCTATAATAGTGTTTACCTCTGCAACCAGCATTCAAACCAAGCAAAAGTAGACCATTTAAATAGCTCAATCCTGTCCACAATATTCATACCGCAGTATAGTTGGAAATATCTTGCTAAAAACTATGAGATCGCCACTCAGGAATGTAATCTGGGAAATAATTACAACTTTCAGCATCATTGAGAAAATTAATAAAAAACTATATTAGTGACTCAGCTACATCCTCACCCCACTTTCTTTAATATAATAGAGCTCAAATGTCAGATGGATAATATTGGCAGGGAAAATTTCAGATGGAGTATCCCTATGAATTCTTCAAATTTTATGACGTTTGGGAATTTTGGTTAATCACTCATGAAAATTATATGACATCATACCATATACAGTAATTCCTCCAGGTAACAACGTTAATGCATATACAAGCAATGTGTAACACGATGGTATTAGAGGCTTAACAGAGTCCAAGTACTTTGATATGACTTATCAATCACCCAGAAAGAATTCCAATTCTCTATCAGAATTCAATCCTGCCTCTACAGCTCTTAATTTCATGATCCATATGGCTTCTTGTCTACGTAGACATAGTTCCCTATTACCCCCCCTTAAATCACGGGGGATATGCTCAAATCCAAAAAATTCAAAACTCTTCTGAGTTGGTTGTTTCTCACAAGAAACAATATGCGCCACCAGGGGATACCTCATATCAAAATTCTTCAGTGCCCGTGCATGTTCACCTATTCTAATTCTGAGCGGTCGTATGGTACTGCCAACATAAATCTTAGAGCATCTGCAGCGTATAATATAAACCACATAATTAGAATTGCAATTGATGGTGGAACGAATTGTAAATACTTTGCCATCATGAGAGAATTCTCGCAAATTATGACAAGCCCAACGGCAAACTCCACAGCAACCACATTTGTAGAAACCTGCTCTTTTTCTTTGTGATAACCAAGTTTCTGTAGGGGAGATAGTGGTAAAACTAGGACTCAGGATACTTTTGAGAGTTCTACCTTTGCGAAATGTTGTCACCAAGCCCCCAGTGATTACATCCTTTAGTGATTCATCCTTCGTTAGGATATTCCAATGTTTGTTCATATATTTTTTCAAGATCAATGAAGCATCATTAAAATCCGTTATAAACCTCACCAAGTTAGATGTCTCCATAACATCATTTCGCACTTTGAGTTTTAGAGCATCTTTTCTGTCCACATACTTGACTCTATGCCGGGCTTTTTTTACAATCTTGTGAGAATACCCTCGTGCCAGAAATCTCACTTCCATATCATCTATTTGAGAAATAAACTCATCATCAATGCTACAATTTCGTCGTGCCCTCATGAATTCACCAAAGGGGATTGATACCACCTGATGCCTGGGCTGAGCACTTTTCGCATGCAAAATAGAATTGCATGCAGTTGTCTTACGAAATAGTCTGCTGTGTATTTTATTATTGGACACAAAAAGTTCAACATCCAAGAATTCAATCTTAACAGCACTAAATTGAAAAGTAAATCTAATGTTCAAATTGTTAGAATTAATGAAATGGCAAAATTCAATAAGTTTCTCCTCACCTCCTGTCCAAATCATTAGACAGTCGTCAATGTAACGACCCCAGAACAAAATAAATGTGTGCCAAGTAGCGGCATCTGGGCCCCAAATGCATGTGTGTTCAAACCAACCCATGAACAAGTTCGCATATGATGGTGAAAATTTGGAGCCCATTGCTACACCTTGTTTCTGTCGAATCCACATGTTGTTGAATAAGAAAAAGTTATTGGTTGTAATCATATCAATCATATCCAATAGCATCATAGTATGGTCCCATAGATTTGCTGATCTCTTGTGGAGAAAGAATTTCAAAGCTTCTAAGCCTAAGTCATGTTTAATACAGGTATATAGAGATACAACATCTAAAGTTACCAAAAGCATGTTACTATCCCACTCAACATCACTAAGAATACTCAGGATATGTGTGGTATCTCTAATAAAAGAAGGAAGATTTTGTACCAATGGCTGCAGAAAACAGTCAACAAACTCTGAAAGCCTTTCAGTGGGCCCAAGAATACCCAAAACAATGGGTCTCCCCGGTGGAAAAGGCAAACCTTTATGTATTTTAGGTAAAGTATACAAACACGGATATCGAGGATGATGCACTTTCAAATATACAAATTCATCTTTGTTAAGTAACCCTCGATGATGCCAACCCACTAATTTGTTGTTGATTGTTTGTACAAGGTTAGAAATAGGGTTGTGTGGAATTTTTTCATAACAAGATAAATCCGTTAATTGAGACAAAATTTCATTATCATAGTCCACCTTGTCCATGATGACAACATTGCCACCTTTATCAGCTTGTCTGATAATAATGTCTTTATTGAGTTTTAGTTCTTGTAGTGCAATTAATTCCTCTGTACTCAAATTATTAACAACATGACAATATTTCTTCTTTGCTAAATAATTGTCATAGTCCTTAATTGCAGGTCAAAGAAATTGTCTAGAGAGTTGGAACCCAATGATCTCGGAGTCCACCTAGATTTCTTTTTAAGACCACTAGAAACACTACTGTTAGAGATTATGTCTAAGTCATTCAAAATTCTCGCAGTAATATTGGGATCCTCGTCTCGTTCAGCTAAAGATAGTAAGATGGCTGTGTCATGTACATCCTTAATAGACAGTGTACTCAATGAAGAACCAGTTACCTCGGAATCTGTGTTCATGAAGGAATTATATTGAAAATAATTTTTAATTTTTAGTTTGCGTACAAATTTGAACAAATCAATTTTAGATCTACATGGATCCCCAAAGTAACTGGGACAGAAACTGAGACCTTTAGATAAAAGACTTTCGATCCCTGTGGTTAAGGTCATGCTTGAAAGATTCACTATGTTGATGGACGGTACATCATTGACGGTTATACTTTCTTGTCCCTTGATCTCGTTTTGACACCCTCCATTTCTCTTGTTATATTGACCCTTTCCTCTCCTACCCCTCCTAGTTTTTTTGTTGTAGATACCAACCCTCTGTTTTGGGTGTTTTTGCCTCGTCTCATCCTCATTAGTTCCAATAAAAAACTATTTCCACTTGGGGTGTCTTGAGCAGAGGTGCTTGCTGCCTCTTCCATTTCACTATCACTTGTTAGTGAGGTGCTAATAGATGTTGAATCTGAAAATTTTGATGCATTCGAAGTACCAGAGGGACCAACAGTAAGGAATAAGTGATCATATTTATTAGCAAATGTAAAAATTCTACCAGTCATATAATCTTTCTCGTCTCGCTTAAGTTTGCGCGCTTTCCTTTGCATTATATCCTCTTGGTATTTCTTCAAAACCTCCTCTAGGATTTTGTAATTTTTTTCGGTGGCTTCTTTCAAATTTAAACTCTCAATTTCCTTTTCTAAACTATTAATTTCAGCTTGAAATTGACTAACTTTCCTCTCTGAATTGATGATTAAAATATCCACCAATTTCATAGAACTAGCTGTTAGCTCTTTATCCCATAATGCTAGTAAGTCATCATCCAAGTCATCATACGTAGGAAAAATCTGGGATCTCAAACCTTTAGGGATACGGTTTAATTTTTTATATTGTTTGAGCGTTGTCCCATCCCACCATTTTGATAATTCATTTTTCTTCAGTTTCTCAAGTCTTATAAATTCATTTCTCAGACCTTCCTTCTGTGTGTTGCCAACAGTGAGATTATACACAGTGCCTCCCTTGGCTAAATTTTCAAATAATTCTTCCGCTATTTCATTCCTATCCATAATAAAGTAAATAGTGTTAATGGGTTAACCCAAGCAGCCTCCTCACTAACAATAGAACCACGAAGCGGGGTGTAAAAATAAGGATATATGGCGCTACGGGTAATAATCTACCCACAGTAAATATCGGGGAACCTCATCAGGGAAACACCCTACCCTCGGAGGAAAACACCTCCAACTTCAAACTTGATGTGGTGAGGGTCCCTTCTAATTATATAGAAAACCAAGAATATTAGGTGGACACTTCACCAAAAACACTTTCAATTTCAATACATTAGTCTAAAATATATCACAATGGTCCTGGAGTCAACCAGTCAAGTTGATTGATGAATCCAATGTCTTTATTCCAAATCTGATTCACATTACACAGTCTGTAATCGACAGGTTTACAATCCTTCCAGCCAACACGTGTTTCGTCTTGGGAAATGATATATCCCTTATGACTTCTTCAGGGCTAGAAATCATAAAGTAAAATATAACATGAGATGAAACCAAAATGCTCAATCGTCCACTGTAAAGTGCAAAAAACACTTAAAACCCATTTGCTAATAAATATGATCACTTATTCCTTACTGTTGGTCCCTCTGGTACTTCGAATGCATCAAAATGTTCAGATTCAACATCTATTAGCACCTCACTAACAAGTGATAGTGAAATGGAAGAGGCAGCAAGCACCTCTGCTCAAGACACCCCAAATGGAAGTAGTTTTTTATTGGAACTAATGAGGATGAGACGAGGCAAAAACACCCAAAACAGAGGGTTGGTATCTACAACAAAAAAACTAGGAGGGGTAGGAGAGGAAAGGGTCAATATAACAAGAGAAATGGAGGGTGTCAAAACGAGATCAAGGGACAAGAAAGTATAACCGTCAATGATGTACCGTCCATCAACATAGTGAATCTTTCAAGCATGACCTTAACCACAGGGATCGAAAGTCTTTTATCTAAAGGTCTCAGTTTCTGTCCCAGTTACTTTGGGGATCCATGTAGATCTAAAATTGATTTGTTCAAATTTGTACGCAAACTAAAAATTAAAAATTATTTTCAATATAATTCCTTCATGAACACAGATTCCGAGGTAACTGGTTCTTCATTGAGTACACTGTCTATTAAGGATGTACATGACACAGCCATCTTACTATCTTTAGCTGAACGAGACGAGGATCCCAATATTACTGCGAGAATTTTGAATGACTTAGACATAATCTCTAACAGTAGTGTTTCTAGTGGTCTTAAAAAGAAATCTAGGTGGACTCCGAGATCAATGGGTTCCAACTCTCTAGACAATTTCTTTGACCTGGTAATTAAGGACTATGACAATTATTTAGCAAAGAAGAAATATTGTCATGTTGTTAATAATTTGAGTACAGAGGAATTAATTGCACTACAAGAACTAAAACTCAATAAAGACATTATTATCAGACAAGCTGATAAAGGTGGCAATGTGGTCATCATGGACAAGGTGGACTATGATAATGAAATTTTGTCTCAATTAACGGATTTATCTTGTTATGAAAAAATTCCACACAACCCTATTTCTAACCTTGTACAAACAATCAACAACAAATTAGTGGGGTGGCATCATCGAGGGTTACTTAACAAAGATGAATTTGTATATTTGAAAGTGCATCATCCTCGATATCCGTGTTTGTATACTTTACCTAAAATACATAAAGGTTTGCCTTTTCCACCGGGGAGACCCATTGTTTTGGGTATTCTTGGGCCCACTGAAAGGCTTTCAGAGTTTGTTGACTGTTTTCTGCAGCCATTGGTACAAAATCTTCCTTCTTTTATTAGAGATACCACACATATCCTGAGTATTCTTAGTGATGTTGAGTGGGATAGTAACATGCTTTTGGTAACTTTAGATGTTGTATCTCTATATACCTGTATTAAACATGACTTAGGCTTAGAAGCTTTGAAATTCTTTCTCCACAAGAGATCAGCAAATCTATGGGACCATACTATGATGCTATTGGATATGATTGATATGATTACAACCAATAACTTTTTCTTATTCAACAACATGTGGTTTCGACAGAAACAAGGTGTAGCAATGGGCTCCAAATTTTCACCATCATATGCGAACTTGTTCATGGGTTGGTTTGAACACACATGCATTTGGGGCCCAGATGCCGCTACTTGGCACACATTTATTTTGTTCTGGGGTCGTTACATTGACGACTGTCTAATGATTTGGACAGGAGGTGAGGAGAAACTTATTGAATTTTGCCATTTCATTAATTCTAACAATTTGAACATTAGATTTACTTTTCAATTTAGTGCTGTTAAGATTGAATTCTTGGATGTTGAACTTTTTGTGTCCAATAATAAAATACACAGCAGACTATTTCGTAAGACAACTGCATGCAATTCTATTTTGCATGCGAAAAGTGCTCAGCCCAGGCATCAGGTGGTATCAATCCCCTTTGGTGAATTCATGAGGGCACGACGAAATTGTAGCATTGATGATGAGTTTATTTCTCAAATAGATGATATGGAAGTGAGATTTCTGGCACGAGGGTATTCTCACAAGATTGTAAAAAAAGCCCGGCATAGAGTCAAGTATGTGGACAGAAAAGATGCTCTAAAACTCAAAGTGCGAAATGATGTTATGGAGACATCTAACTTGGTGAGGTTTATAACGGATTTTAATGATGCTTCATTGATCTTGAAAAAATATATGAACAAACATTGGAATATCCTAACGAAGGATGAATCACTAAAGGATGTAATCACTGGGGGCTTGGTGACAACATTTCGCAAAGGTAGAACTCTCAAAAGTATCCTGAGTCCTAGTTTTACCACTATCTCCCCTACAGAAACTTGGTTATCACAAAGAAAAAGAGCAGGTTTCTACAAATGTGGTTGCTGTGGAGTTTGCCGTTGGGCTTGTCATAATTTGCGAGAATTCTCTCATGATGGCAAAGTATTTACAATTCGTTCCACCATCAATTGCAATTCTAATTATGTGGTTTATATTATACGCTGCAGATGCTCTAAGATTTATGTTGGCAGTACCATACGACCGCTCAGAATTAGAATAGGTGAACATGCACGGGCACTGAAGAATTTTGATATGAGGTATCCCCTGGTGGCGCATATTGTTTCTTGTGAGAAACAACCAACTCAGAAGAGTTTTGAATTTTTTGGATTTGAGCATATCCCCCGTGATTTAAGGGGGGGTAATAGGGAACTATGTCTACGTAGACAAGAAGCCATATGGATCATGAAATTAAGAGCTGTAGAGGCAGGATTGAATTCTGATAGAGAATTGGAATTCTTTCTGGGTGATTGATAAGTCATATCAAAGTACTTGGACTCTGTTAAGCCTCTAATACCATCGTGTTACACATTGCTTGTATATGCATTAACGTTGTTACCTGGAGGAATTACTGTATATGGTATGATGTCATATAATTTTCATGAGTGATTAACCAAAATTCCCAAACGTCATAAAATTTGAAGAATTCATAGGGATACTCCATCTGAAATTTTCCCTGCCAATATTATCCATCTGACATTTGAGCTCTATTATATTAAAGAAAGTGGGGTGAGGATGTAGCTGAGTCACTAATATAGTTTTTTATTAATTTTCTCAATGATGCTGAAAGTTGTAATTATTTCCCAGATTACATTCCTGAGTGGCGATCTCATAGTTTTTAGCAAGATATTTCCAACTATACTGCGGTATGAATATTGTGGACAGGATTGAGCTATTTAAATGGTCTACTTTTGCTTGGTTTGAATGCTGGTTGCAGAGGTAAACACTATTATAGGATTTACCAGAAGTATATAATTGGTTATTTCCTGGGCAGTTTTGAGCGTATCTCAAATTATGGGTTCTATTCCCACTCGTATTATGAGTCCGTTTTCGATCACGGTGACTCTTGATCAGGAGCGCGAACCCGGAAGCATATTTATTTCCGGGTTCGCTTGCGCGCGAGTAGCGTACTCGCGATGCGTCTTTACTACTAGACGCTGTGGCTATCAAATAAAGAGTTGCGGTAGCATGAGGTGAGTTTAGGTTATTACGAATATCCATCTTCACAGAGTGTAGTGAAAATAAGGATAAGATTTGGGTCTTATATTAAATTCAAAACAATTACCGCTGAGTTTGACCTCGGTCAATACTTCGGCTGGTTCTTCGTATTATAACTATAGATGACGATTAGTTTTAATGGACTGACTCTAGATTTTATACAAAATTAATAATTAGATATTCTTTTTATACTGACAGTTATGGACACACCACTGATGTTATGGACCAAAATTTGGAGTGAAAAATTCACATTTTGACTGTTGATGATTAGTGCCTGAATTAAGAAGGTATTTTGATATTGCATTATTTGATTTATGACATTTTTGTGCACTTTAGGGGGCTTGTAGCTCGGTGCTAGGTGTGTAATGAAGTTGGTGTTTTCACTTTTAGGTAGTTAATTGGAGGTTGTTGGTGGTTTGTTGTTGATTAAGGATCACTGGAGTTATTGTAACTTTGGATTTGTTTTCACTTTCTCTGGTTGTCACTCATTCTTGGTGTCTTTTAATTTTAATTTTAATTTCACCTCCCTTGGGTTTTAAGTGTTTTTTGCACTTTACAGTGGACGATTGAGCATTTTGGTTTCATCTCATGATGTTATATTTTACTTTATGATTTCTAGTCCTGAAGAAGTCATAAGGGATATATCATTTCCCAAGACGAAACACGTGTTGGCTGGAAGGATTGTAAACCTGTCGATTACAGACTGTGTAATGTGAATCAGATTTGGAATAAAGACATTGGATTCACCAATCAACTTGACTGGTTGACTCCAGGACCATTGTGATATATTTTAGACTAATGTATTGAAATTGAAAGTGTTTTTGGTGAAGTGTCCACCTAATATTCTTGGTTTTCTATATAATTAGAAGGGACCCTCACCACATCAAGTTTGAAGTTGGAGGTGTTTTCCTCCGAGGGTAGGGTGTTTCCCTGATGAGGTTCCCCGATATTTACTGTGGGTAGATTATTACCCGTAGCGCCATATATCCTTATTTTTACACCCCGCTTCGTGGTTCCCTTGGTAGTTTGGCACGAGCAGCCATGCTTATCCCAGAGGCAATGTGTAAAGCAGTTACACAATACAGGTGACACAATAAGTACACCACAAAGGAAACACAACACCAAGTTATATAAAAATAAACTGTATTGCATAAAACATCATTACACCAAACATGACATGTATCAGTATTACCCTGCTACACAAGCAGTTGTCTGAACATCACACAGGTTACTAGTACTCTGCCAACATAAGCAGTAGTGAGGTAAACATATAGGTTACTGGTTATTCTGCAACACAAGCAGTAGTCAGGTTGTCTTTATCACCAAAACCGCACATATGGTAATAAACACATTATCATGAATGCCCAGACACCATCTTTAATATTCATAGGAGAGAAAACATAGGAATTACCCCAAAATCTCATGAACCATCACCATGGCTGTCATGTATTATCAATAATACCCCATGAATTCTGTGCACCTGCATCTCTACTACATATCCAGTAGTACTGTGAGCACTACTCGTAGGCTACAGGAGCCCCTGCCCACCTATGCCAGTGAATGTGGTAATCTGACTAAACTCGGCAAGAGCTGGACCTCAGTTGAGGGTCCCTCCATGTCCTGCCAGTGGATTGAGTGATAGCCCCACAAGGTATGCTCAAGAAGGTATGGGGAGTTCACAAACCTCCTATGTGGGCGGGGAAACCTTGATAGGCTCCCCGTGTGAAAAATGATATTCGACAGCCATGCGGTGCGGCCGTAGGAACACAGCCCAGGATAACAACACAGCAAAAACTCCTCCAGGTATAAAGGTGCCAGCCGGGGGGGAAGAAGAAAGCCCGCTCCCCTTCCTCGCCTAGGGTGACCACCCGTCCGTAAATTTCACGGACTGCCCATAATTTTGCCCTGCTATCCGTTGTCCGTGATGAAAGTCTTCACGGACAGCATTTGTCCGTAATTTCAGCCTTTCACCTAAAGGACAACGGAGGCAGGGCGAAATTACTGGCAGATCAGTTTCCCCAGCTGGAATGAAGGGCAGGGAGTCTCCTGTGTTCTGAGGGAGGGGCAGCAGATAAAAAAAAGCCTTCTTGCCAGGGTGTCTCCTTCCCTAAAGACATGCAAATGTGCACAACTGGTAAATCTGCAAATGTAAAGGGGCTTGAAAACCTGCATTGACTTTAATCAAAGGAGTCACTTGAAGCTTTCTGATGGCAAAGATATTTTCTTTTAGAGTGGTACTGTGATGGTGAGCTGTAGAGTGTGTGGTTTTAATAGACTGTTATACATTTTATACCTAATACTAACATTTTTTATATTATTCAAATCTGTATTTGAGAAGCACTTTTTTTATTTAACCAAACTGTATTTGCACATTTTGTAGCAGCCTATATTATGATGTAATTGTATTTATATAGCGCTTACTACCCCTGATGAGGCATCGAATACATATTTAAAACAGTGGCGGCCGGCAGCCTTGGGAGGGGGCAGGCGGGGCACACACACACACACACACACACACACACACAAACACACACACACACACACTCATTCTTTCACACACAGACACGCACGCTCATCCATTAACAACACCCATTCCATTCAAACATGCACGCACGCACCAAACATTCATTTTACAAGATCACACACATTCATTCTTTCACACACACACGCATGCACGCACCTCCATTAACAACACTCATAACACTCAAACATGCACGCGCACCAAACATTCAATGTTAAACATAACACACATACATACACACACACACACACTTACCTTTAGCCTCCAGGTCCCAGGAGGGTTGGGACTGCTGCCTTCCCTCATTGGCAGTCCCAGCCTCATCACAGAGTGGGATGGGGTCAGTGAGACTGCTGACCCCACCCCACTCTGTGACGAGGTGTCGCTGATTGACACTCGCCCTGGGCGCTTCAGGGCTTAAACTGAAGCGCCCAGGGAGAGTGTCAATTGGGGACGCTTTCCTCGTCACCCAGGTGAGGGCCTCGAGGCACCTTTGCTGGACCGAGGAGGTCACGCCCATAGGAGCTGTGATCTCCTCAGCCCAGCAAAGTTCAGCTCAGGCAGCCAGGAGTCTGTGCAAATCGCGCATGTCTGCTCCTGGCTGCCTGACCTGAGCATGAAGAATGTCTGTCAGGCTGACCTTTGTTCAGCCTGACAGACACTCTTCATGGGGTGGGGGGGTGTGGCCCCTCCGCCCTAAAGGACGGGCCGCCACTGATTTAAAATAAGGACTTACACATTCAGTCCTTTCAGGAACCTCGGTACCTCATAGTACCAACAAACATTGGCAAAGCCAATAGGTCTTGTTTACGTAAGAGTTATTGGCTTTGCCAATGTGTTTTAGCCATGTTATGCACCAGAGTGGCTGCTGTTCAACATGGCTAAAAGTTAGTGGCATAGTGGTGTGGAGCGGAGTAGAGTGGCATAGGAGCAGTGGCGTAGAGTACAATGCAGTGAGGTACAGTGCAGTTGTTTAGAGTGCATTGGCGTACAGTGCAGTGGTTTAGAGTGCAGTAGCATTGAGTGGCGTGGGACACAGTAGAGTGGCATAGAGTGCAGTGGAGTAGAGTGGCAGAGAGTGCAGTAGTGCAGAGTGGTGGCAGTGGCATAGAGTGCAGAGTAGACTTGCGTGGCAGAGAGTGCAGTGGCGTAGTGTAGAATAGTGCAGAGTAGAGTATAGTGTTGTAGAGTGCAGTTGCGAGGAGTGGAGTGATGCAGAGTAGAGTGGCATAGAGTGTAGTGGCATAGATTGCAGTGGCGTAGAATGCAGTAGTACAGAGTAGATTGGTATACAGTACAGCGGCAGAGAGTGCAATGTTGCAGAGTAGAGTGTCAGTGCAGTGATGTAAAGTGGAGTAGAGTGGCACAGAGAGCAGTGGCAGAGTACAGTGGTGCAGAGTAGAGGGCAGTGGCATGCAGTGCAGCTGTTTAGGGTGCACTGACATAGAGTGCAGTGGCATAGAGTGGCATGGGGCAAAATAGAGTAGCAAAGAGTGCACTGGAATAGAGTGTATTGGTGCAGAATGTAGTAGTACAGAGTAGAGTGGTGTAGAATATAGTAGCGGCCAGTGCAGTGTTGCAGAGTAAAGTGTCAGCGTGCAGTGGTGTAGAGTGCATTGAACTAGAGTGCACTGGTCAGAGTGGCGTAGAGTGCAGTGGCGTAGAATAGATTGTTTCAGAGTAGAGTGCAGTTGCATAGAGTGGAGAGGTTCAGGGTAGAGTGCAGTGGCATAGAATGCAGTGGCACAGAGTGCAGAGTGGCGTAAAGTAGATTGTTTCACAGTAGAGTGAAGTGCCTTGGAGTGGAGAGGTGCAGGGTAGAATGGAGTTGCACAGAGTGACATAGAGTGTGATGGCATAGAGTAAAGTGGTGTAGAGTGCTGTGTCATAGAGTGCAGGGATGCAGAGTAGATTAAAGTGACGTACAGTGTATTGATGTAGATTGCAGGGGCATAGAGTTGAGTGTTACAGAGTAAAGTGCACTAGCATAGCGTGTATTAACTTAGAGTGCAGTGACAGATAGTGCAGTGTTGCAGAGTAACATAGAGTGGAGTTGTGCAAACTAGATTGGTGTTACCTAGACTGGAGTGGTATAGCGTACAGAGAACACATTTTTTATTGAAATGATCATTACATTTGCACAGACATCCGGTTTTTCAAATCAAAATATACTGTGCACAGACGATGATGTGTGGAAATTGCATCATCTAATGCAATGATTTGTTTTAATCATATAAAGGTATTTGTTTCCAGCACAGTTCAGGATTAACAAAAATGTGCTTCATTTGTACTCCTAATTCTGATTTATTCTGAAGTTTATTTAAATGTTGTCATGTGATAGAAAAAAACTATTTTCTAACCCCAGTATCCAGCTAGATTGTCGCATAAATCCTCTCACCTTGAAGTCAGAGAAAGAAAAGTAAACACTAAGGCCCTCATTCTAACCCTGGCGGTGTAACACCGCCAGGGCAGAGGGCAGAGGAAGCACCGCCAACAGGCTGGCGGTGCTTCCAGGGCCATTCTGACCGCAGCGGTAACGCCGCGGTCAGAAAAGGGGAACCGGCGGTTTCCCGCCGGTTTTCCCCTGGCCCAGGGAATCCCCATGGCGGCGCTGCAAGCAGCGCCGCCATGGGGATTCCGACCCCCTTACCGCCAGCCTGTTCCTGGCGGTTTTCACCGCCAGGAATAGGCTGGCGGTATCGGGTGTCGTGGGGCCCCTGGGGGCCCCTGCACTGCCCATGCCACAGGCATGGGCAGTGCAGGGGCCCCCTAACAGGGCCCCACCATGATTTTCACTGTCTGCTGAGCAGACAGTGAAAATCGCGACGGGTGCCACTGCACCCGTCGCACCCCTGCAACTCCGCCCGCTCCATTCGGAGCCGGCATCCTCGTTGCAGGGGCATTTCCGCTGGGCCGGCGGGCGCTCTTTTGGAGAGCGCCCGCCGGCCCAGCGGAAATGTAAGAATGGCCGCCGCGGTCTTTTGACCGCGGTGCGGTCATTTATCGGCGAGGCCGCCCGCCATAGTCAGAATCAGGCCCTAAGTTCCCATCGAAATCAGAGCCTGACATTTGACTTTGTTCTTTGAGTGCACAGCAAATGTGATGAAATAAGAACAAGATTTACAGGCCTGTTTACCGAAAGGGAGCACTCGGAAGGATACTGTAAATAAGGTTTGCGCAAGGGAAGGAATGAACTCAAGCTGCATAGCCTAAAACAAATGAAGCCAGCAAATTGAAAGCAACAAAATGTGAGTTACAAACCGCAAGGGCAGTGGCAAGCAACGGGCAGAGTGCATTCCCTAGGTAGCACTATGAATGTGCTTAAAGTGACAGCCGTGGGATACATTGTGGGGAAAATCAAGTATTTTACTCCAGTCCATACCTTGCAGAGGTTTGGCCAAATCAATCACCCAGGTAGCATGATGAGAAGACCTGGAGTGGTTTCCATGTTGCAGGAAAGGTCTGCACATCCATTCTATCAGTTTGCCACCAGTTCCTATGGTGTAGACCTTCTGGCACACCTCTTGTAGGGTTAGTGCTAGGTGGCAGACCTGAAATAGGGCATTTAATGATTATTTAAGGTGGCTGTAAGTAAGGAGTTGACCTGGGTGAAGATGGTATTCTCCCATAAGGGTTTGGAAATTTAGTAGCTCGTCATCCAGAAACAAATCCCCCAATTTTAAGATACCTGCAGCATGCCACTGATGGAGTTGCTCTGAACACAGCCATCCTGTGCGAGTGGAAAGGCTTAGCAAAGGTAGTGCAGGAGCACAGGGTTTCTTTGTGTCAGTGAGTTTACAGGTTCCAGCAAGGCAAGTGAAAGCTGTGCATGATAACCCCCAGATGGTGATCTGTAGAATGGTCAGTAGGAAACAATGAGCAGTGCATTAAGCCCTCCTTAAAAGTCTTTACTGATAAACCCCATCTCATGCAGGGAGGTGGGCAGAAAGCCAACGTGCCACCCATTGGACCTGAGCAGCTGAATAATAGCATTCTAAGTTCAGAAGACCTAATTCACCCGCAGTCACAGGTAGCTTTATAGTGGAAAGAGCTACCCGATGGCACCGCAGCAACCAAATCAGCTGTGTGGCATAGCTGAAGAAGAAATGAAGGACGAGCAGGAGAAGGTTTGCGAAATAATACTATCATTGGGGTAGCACACCATCTTCACTAGTGCCACTTGGCTCACTACAGAAAGCAGAAGAGAAGACCTAAAAGCAAACTGGGCTTGGATGGACCGTGATGCTCTGCTGAGATTTCCATCCTGGAAATCAGTGGGGGAATGGTAAATATTAATCACTAGGTATCGAAAGGTAACTGGTTACCAGTTTAATCTGAGATCTAATTCTATATAAAGGGGAAAACAGTGCCATACGTTAAAGAAACGCGAATTATATTTTAAATTTTTTACAGTTTGTGAAATTTGCGTCCCAAATATTTTGAAGATTCTATGTGTACTTGACACTTAGGGATAACCCAGATCACTAGTTTGGCTTTTGCTCAATTTCAAAACCATTTAAAGACATGGACAAAGCAGGCAATTGCCTTGCACAACCTTGCAAGGGGTCTGGCCCCTGCTCACACTTCACAGCGCGAACAACAGACCATTGCACCAGAAGAGTTTGCCAAGGTGGATGGGTGTTGCTTCTTCAACCACTTGACAGTGCCTCTTCTGTTTCTCACTTTTGTGCAGAGACAACTCCCTAGGTACCCAATACCTTCCGATAGTCTTGGTGGACCCATCTTGTCTGATTTTAGGAATTGTCCCACCTTGTTCTTCTCTTCCTTATTTATCCAGTTCTGAGCAACAACCATTTGAATCACTTGCCGTGGATCTCTCATTTGATCTCAATTTCCTCCTCCTCTTTTATTATCTTTGATTGGTAGTCCGAGCTCCCATTTCTGAGATAAATGTAGTCCCAGATATACAGTCTCGTGCTGTGAGACTACAGACAAGTTGTGGGTACCTCACATCCTGACATTAGGTGTGAGACTGTCGCACACACCATCTGCCCTGACTCTTTAAAAAAAAAAAATTAGGTTGAAAGTCCATGGGCGGTTGGGATAAGCCAGATGTTTTTGTTAAATTTGTTTAAACTAGCATAAGGTTTATTACCTTAATGTTTACCAAACTGTTTGCCAGGGGTTTTAAAATGTTCAGAAACCTAATCAAAATGTTGCTGTAACTTTCTCTTCAAGAAAGAATCAGTAGATTTGGGTAGTGGTGATGGCCTTGGTGATTGGCCTACGCTACTGAACAAGGATGTAATGTGACACCTGAATGTAGCATACCAGGAGGCAATCACAAAAAGACCACAGTGAACAAATAGTGCTATGTTAAAATACAGTAAATAAATGCGCTGACAGCATAGTGAGGCATGGCCTCTCTTGTATGTGTCTGTAAAACTGACGGTTGTTCTTGAATTTCTGTCCTGAATTTTGACCCTTTGTCCTGAATTTGTGTCCTGAATTTTGACCCTTTGTCCTGAATTTTTTACAGTCCTGTCCAGAATTTGCTTCAATGCCAGATGGTCACCCTATCCTCGCCAGATGAAGAGATCAACAACCGCCGCAGGCGTCCTCGCTGCCCGGCTGCTGGCACCTGTCACGTAATCTGGCGGACTCTCATTCTAGGGGGAATGCGGTACTGTGGGGCCAGCCTTTGGCCCCGAGGCTCGTCGACAAGAAGCCTGTCACTTTGCCACAAGTGAGGGGGAGGGAAAGGGGCTTGGGACCTTCCTCATTGATGGGGAGACATCTCCTGGTCTTCCCATATGCAATGTTTAGCCAGGTGGTGGTCCGCGAACATGCAGTGCAGCCACCACCAGCACACAGCAGCTCTCCAGGGCGCAGCTTCCCCCTCTGGAGGGACAGCCGCTCACGAAGGTAGCGCGGCGGCTACCTCTTCTCCATAGAGCCTGTCTCCCTCTCGGCTCTCCTGGGGGCCAGGGGGCGGGCTGTGGCAGACTGGTTGGCGGGCCTCCCTCAGGCCTGTGACGATTCCAGACCTGCTCCTCATGCACTCTGACCACGGTGGTGAAGGGCCTCCAGGAGTAGATATCTGCTTGTGCCCTAGGGGCACCAATTTGTGCGTGCTTCGTCCTTGTGGTCTCCCAGCTTCACACCCGGCTCCAAACAGCAAGAGAGCCCTCGGCATCCAATACAGTGCTCTCCCAGCGCTACAAATGAATGGCAGAACACAGAGGGACCAGGGGCACACCACCCAGCCCCTAGAGACAGCAATGGGGCACAGGGCTGCAGGGACCAAGCAGGCCAGCAGAAGGGTTTACAGGTAGTGGCAGTCCCTCTCAGTGACCTTGCAGGTCAGCACAACAGCAGAAGACTCAAGGCGGTTCCTGGAGAGTCCTTCCAGAAGCATTTAGTGTTCAGTTCAGTCCATTAAAGTCTAAAAATGTGGGGGAAGAGCTCCTGTACTTATACTCATTTGGCACAGCCTCCACAAAAGGGGGAGAAGGGGTTCCAATCAGCACTAACCAGTTCCAGGAGTGTCTCCTTTCCCCTCTAGCACTGGCTCCAACATCAGTGGGGGGTAAACGAGCCCTCTGTGTGAGGCCAGGGCGCAGCCTTTACAAATGCAGGTGTGCCCCAGCTCTCCCTCTCCCAGCCCAAGAAGACCATTCACTATGCAGATGCACTCTTGTGACACCTCCATTCTCCCTCTGAACAGTTTGAAAGGTATGCACAAAGCCCAGCTGGCACTCTGCACCAGACATGGATTGGAGGTAAGCTGCAAAACACCAGTCATAAGCACAGAGAAACAACCACTTTCTAAATGTGGCATTTCTATAATGGTGATAAAAAAAAACACCTAGCACAGTAAGCTGCATTTCTCACTACCATTACAACCATACCAAACATGCCTACACCACCCCTCATAGATCAGACAATACCACTAAGACATATGTTAGGGCACTTCCAATGCAGTCCTATGAGAGAGGCAGCACCCACAGTAGTGAGGAACCAAATAGGCTGTTTGTCACTACCAGGAAAAATAGTACATAAAGACATATGTCCTACCTTTTAAATACACAGAACTCTGCCCATAGGGCTAGATAGGGCCTACCTTAGGGGCGACTTATATGTAGTAAAAGGGGAGTTCCAGGCCTGGCAAGTGAATGTAGCTGCCAGGTCCCTGTGGCAGTAAACTGCACATGCAGGCCCTGCGGTAGCAGGCCTGAGACAGGTTTGAAAGGCTACCTCTGTGGGTGGCGCAAGCTGCTCTGCAGGTCCACTAGTAACATTCAATTTACAGGCCCTGGGTATAGGGACGCCACTGTACAAGGGACTTACAGGTAAATTAAATGTGCCAATTAGGTGTAACCCAACCATACCAAATGTAGAAGAGAGAGCACATACACTTTAGCACTGATCAGCAGTGATAAAGTGCTCAGAATCCTACAGCCAACAAAAAGAGATCAGAAAAAAATAGGAGGAAGGCAAAGGGGATGACCCTGTAAAAAGGGCCAGGTCCAACACTCCTCTACCACTGTCACTACATTAGTGAGATGAAACATGTTCGGCTAAAATGATTGATGTCGCTCACATCACCACATTGCTCACACTTGCCCTCCAGCTTAAGCAATTTGGAATTCTAGAGGGCGAACACTGACCTCTTCATGTGGACAAGTGGCTACGTTTTACATATGCTAGTAATAATTTGTACTGCATGTGCTATGTCAACTAAAGAAACGACAGCCAATCTAGCTGGGGGTTAAAATTTTGGTGGCTATCAACCAAAGGAAGTCCATGATGTTCTTTCTCTTACCGCAGAGGTCAATTTGTGATAATACCACCACAAAATCCATTTTTAAATAACTATGATGAAGACATTCTGGCACCACCAAATACAATTCCTTCCCTAAGTCAATTCTCTTTTGGCTATGCCATCCGAACATTGCACATACATGTTTGATCATTGGAATGCTGAGTCCTTACTGTAGACTTGGGGACTCCTGTTGTCCGACAAGACAGTGGAAGCTGACCTGGTGTGCTGCTATACTCATGTGGGATATTTTTTTAATTTTTTTGAATTGCACATTCCTCCCCTTGCAAGAGACAAATTATTCATAGATACGCCATTCAATTCAGTGTGACAGTCACGAAGACCACTACAAGTAATCAGTGTCCTCAGATTATCTGAAAGAGGAGGGAATATTGAACAACTGCGTAATAAAGACAAATTCTGAAGATGGATATCATGAAAACTGGGCTAAACCCACAGGAGGAATGGACTAACTTAATTTGAACTGACTCAGAGACATTTCCCTTAACCTAATGGACTGGATATTGTTTGGAATTTCTTTATGTGCGTTCCTGGTTAGTCCCCAGGGGGCTCATCAGTTTTGCAATGTGTACATTGCAACGATTCATTCTAATACATTTTTCCTTTCATTTGTGCTTCTTGTTTTTGCTATTTTTCTAAATAATGCCCTTTTCTTTCTCTTTCACCATTTATCTATAGGTTTTCCGATTGTCGTCCTTATTTTCAACTGTTATTCCAAGCTCCTGTGGCCCTTTTACATTCTAGAAGCAGCCCACTCTGCCCTGCTCACAATGCCAGGCATGCACCCTTATGATAGCGCATGTATTCCTACATAATTTCTTTACGGACCAATTTTTTTGACTGACCCAATCTGAACTACACTGGCAATTTTTATGACTTTGTGAGTCTTTACAGTCCTTGCACAGGTAATTTTGAGACTCTTGAGACTTACTATAACTTATTTACTATGTCCTTCCCCCATTTTCCCCCTCCATTTTGGATGATCTCTTGTGTAATTTGATTCTACAGGTGTAACATAATTGAGCCCTTTGGTGCCTTCAGCAATGTTTGGTTAGTGCCCAGTGAGTATTTACTTATATATATTGGAATCCCATACTATGGCCTTCTCTACTCTAACACTATGGTGGTCATTCTGACCCTGGCGGTCTTTGACCGCCAGGGCGGAGGACCGCGGGAGCACCGCCGACAGGCCGGCGGTGCTCCAATGGGGATTCCGACCGCGGCGGTAAAGCCGCGGTCGGACCGGCACCACTGGCGGGGTCCCGCCAGTGTACCGCGGCCCCATTGAATCCTCCGCGGCGGCGCAGCTTGCTGCACCGCCGCGGGGATTCCGACCCCCCCTACCGCCATCCAGATCCCGGCGGTCGGACCGCCGAGATCCGGATGGCGGTAGGGGGGGTCGCGGGGCCCCTGGGGGCCCCTGCAGTGCCCATGCCACTGGCATGGGCATTGCAGGGGCCCCCGTAAGAGGGCCCCTACATGTATTTCACTGTCTGCTGCGCAGACAGTGAAATACGCGACGGGTGCAACTGCACCCGTCGCACAGCTTCCACTCCGCCGGCTCGATTCCGAGCCGGCTTCATCGTGGAAGCCTCTTTCCCGCTGGGCTGGCTGGCGGTCTGAAGGCGACCGCCCGCCAGCCCAGCGGGAAAGTCAGAATTACCGCCGCGGTCTTTCGACCGCGGAACGGTAACCTGACGGCGGGACTTTGGCGGGCGGCCTCCGCCGCCCGCCAAGGTCAGAATGAGGGCCTATATTTTCTGTCCTCTCTTTCAGTCTTTCTTTTTAACTGGCTCATGCATTCTTAGAGTCCTGATGATGACCCTTCTATCTATCTATCTATCTATCTATCTATCTATCTATCTATCTATCTATCTATCTATCTATCTATCTATCTATCTAAAGGATCTAAACATTGCTGACTAATACTACAGACCCCATTTGATTGTGCATAAGCATAAAATGGTCTGTGGTGTTCTTGCTTGACACACACTTTTGATCACGTATTGTCACACAGATGTATCATTTGTGTGGGAGCACCGAACACATTTCTCGTCACACAACCACTGCGCCTTCAGATTGTTTATATTTTACATACAATCATTTAAATTGATCATTTGATGTATCTGTCCATTGATTGTGATATGGGTGGTCTTAGCACCACTGTTCTTTAAGCATAAGCTTACACAAGGCCCTAGACCACACTCAGGTTTCCTTGCTACCTATAACCTAGTCACCTTCATGCACGGCATTTTACACTCCCTTGAAGTCCTGTGTTAAGGGCATGGCACTGCCTTTGGAGATGCCATACACTAATATAAAGTGCTTTCCTTCCCAATGCTGATGCATCCCACTGAAACAATGGATAAATAATGTTGTCTGATCTATTTATGAATGACACAATCCCCAACTTCTGATATCTGTATATGGCGTAGTGTGTGTAAGACTGCTAACGCTTCCTCTAATCACAGCAAAAATGGCAAGAACAAGATGCAGTGTTTTTTCAGCACAAATGGCAGAAGTGTGGAATACCCAAACAGGGTTAACTAGCACAAACTCCAAATTAAAAACAATAGGCAGCATCCAGTACAAAATGCCTGATTGACAAACACCTTCTAAAAAAGCATTGGATGCATTGCAATATGTGAAGGAAAATTCCAACATGTTTGAATTTCAGAAGGGATTCCAGGAGTGGTCCTGGGAAGTTATGGTTACACACAGATTTTAATTTGCTTAAATATAGAGAGTGCACCATGCACAAATACCTTGCAGTAGTGCAGTGGCATATAAAATAGTGTTTTTTCACACAAACAATGTTTTTCCCTGTAACAAAAATACTATGTACCTACACAAATTCAACAATTTTCATTCTCCATTCTTTCCCTGGAAATGGGTTTACTTGTGCTCTGGAAAGGAGCACATTTATGACTGTGCAGTGCGTAAGTGTCTGGACAATGAAAAGGTATGAATATCCTCAAGGAAATGTGTGTTTCCAAACCATCCAGATCACTGCTACCTTGGAAAACCCATTCCCTACTCCTAAGAGCACATATACTCACACATGCAGGTGCTTATTAGTACACTGTTCACAAACGTAAAACCATAATTTGTGGTCCATAAACGTAAATGCATTGGGAATCAAAATTAAAAAAGAAAATATACTACTATACACTTACAGTCCTCTTCTTTAGCAATTTAATCCTACCACTGATTTACCACAGTGGACATGCTCACTTTTACTGCTAATTGCTGTGAATCCACATAAAACTTGTGCAAACACAGATTAGGTCAAATTGTTGAATTTAGGTCTAGCTCAGAATGCTAGTGTCAAAGCAGTTGTCTCAATCTAGACTTAGGCATGTTTCTGAGGAAGTACTGGGTGTTTTGAATTGACAATTGTAAGGACACCGAAATCCACCTACTATGAGTTAGCACCAGGGAATGGTAAATAACCATGCAGACCCATTTTCCCAGTCATAAATTCCGTATGGTATTCCCTTTTCCATGAGGATTAGCAATCCTATTCAACACCTTTCTGTGCAGGTGGTAAATGGCAGGGGTGGTGATGCGGGATTGGGTGTGCGAGGGGTGTTGAGGATGGCAGAGGGCTGAGGAGGATAAGGCCTGGCAGGAGAGAGCATTACATGCTGCCCTGTGCCCAGGTGGCGGTGGAGCATAGAAGCACAGTGCTTGGAAGGGCTGGCAGTGTTTGTTACGTTGTAACTTCAGGAATCAATAGTTTTATAAATCGTAGGGAGAGAAAGGGATCAGACTGGCAACCGTGCCAATTTTGCGAGGTCCATATATGATTAACTGCTCCAGTCCAAGCTTCGTTTTGTTTGCATTTTCTGAGATTTTCAGAGTTGTAGTCTTCTTTGTCCTATTAGAAAATTAGCACTACAGTCCAAGAATTCATGCTAAACCTATTTAAGGTAAGTGAGAAGCTTGTTTTGTTATACAGGACTGCAGGATACTGGACTGCATTCAATCTGAAACCAAATACCCGCCCACGGTTCTCCCAAGTTACTATAGGCCAGACACTCCCCGTTTAGGGATGCACAAAACAAATTTGTATCTGTCCATCATAGAGGGTGGTCATTACTACCAAGACAGGGCTGTCTGTATGGGACATCAGGCATTCCCTGAGGATGCTGGAAATGTGAGAGGCTGCTTTTGTTACCGGGCTGGTTTTGTAGCAGTGCAGCAGTTTTAAAAACATTGCAGACTTCCCTGTATATCCAACAGTTTTCAGGCAACAATAAAAGTGCTAAGATAACGCTGGTGATTAATGTACTTGCTGAAGAGAGATCGGGGTTTTGGCTGGTGGCAATTTTGACTCTATGATAGCACAGAGGGTTAATATGGCTGCTGCAAAGAACGTGTACTATGCAGATCACAGAACAGCATTTTATGTGCATAGCTCAGTGGGATACTGCTTTTGTCACAGAGATCCTTTTGTTACTTTGCAGTTCACAAGTTACATTCATAACCTAGCACAGTGAGCTTTGAACTTCCATCAAAGAGCTGCATGCAAATGCATGGTACAGGTTGGAATGTTATGTTTTCCCCAGTCTTTGATTATACTCATTTTGCTAAAAAGGGTTTGAATGAGTAGAAATGCTTTGCTATTAGTAAAGTCAACCCTAACCACTGTCTTACATTCAGAGTTATAAGTTTATGCTGCCCCAGACCAAGCACTCATAAAACATGCCTACCAATATGGATGGCATGTGAATCCTACAACTTGTAGTCCCTTTTGTCCTATGTAACATTTTATATATACTGATTTACACACGTATGATTCATTGTCTCTAGGTGTGTGTGATGCAAAATTCTCCAACACCCTAGAGAGGGGCTATGGAGAGATGAGAGCAGCTGTTAGAGGCTGATGGTGAGGAAATCATTGAAGTGCTCCAATAACGATTATTGTATCCTGGTGCACTGCATCATTTACTTTGATTTAAAAACGAATCCCATGCACCGTTTTTGCCATTTTCCCCAAATTTTCTAGGGAGGGGGGCGCGTAAGCCCCGTTGTAGTGGTCAGGGTCGCTTGCTGTGCACCCAAATAGGAGATGATCTGACAAAAATTGCCAGGGCTGCTTTGGGTTCCCAGTCCGGCCATGGTTGCTCCCAGAAAAGACGAGTTCAATGCATGATTTTGTTAAGCAAACAGAACTAGGATGTACCAGTAAAAAACAAAAACGTTCTACACCACACCCAGTTTGTTGCGGTTTGTCTTTTAAGGCGTTGGCGAGAAATGTCATCCTCGAATTCCATCCTCGGGTGATAAAGTATACCTCAACAAACTGCCCACACATTCCAAAAACAATGTGAGATAGTTAAGAGTAAATAGATACTACGAACTTTGTAGTTTCTCTAACGATCTGCGTGCGTCTAGAAACCTGAAGTAAAAAAACAATTCTTAAAGTCCTTCCGTGAATAAACTAAACCTGACAATCCGTTTTTTATCTGATGGGCGTCACCCTACGCAGGCCAAAAACCAGTTACGTGGCTTTTTTTCCCCGAAACTGTTTGTTCAAACATGTTCGGTTTCAAGCAGCTAGGTGCAGCTTTTACCTGGATGTAAAAGGAGGGGCAGGGAGGGTATAAAAGCGCCTGCGACACCACAATTTACCACACTTAGAGTCCCAGCATCCTGCTCCTTCTTCCGCGGTTTGTACCTGAGGTAAGTTAATGCGTAGTTGTCAGTATTCTCAGTTTGGCGTTACAAGGCGTCTGGGTTTGTGCAGGGTGTACCTTGTGGCTGGAAATGTAGTTTATGGGCAGTGTTCACAGACATAAGTCTGGCTTATACGTGTGTTTGCGTCAGGAACGGGGAATAAGAATCGGACCCTTATTTACTGGGTCCTTATCTGCGTGGTGCATCCTCATTCCCGGAACCAACCTCCTTCCATTTACCTCCGGCTCTGAGTGGCACTGAAGGTGGAAAGGGCATGTGTGCACAGCAGAGGCTGGTGGCTGGCAAGAGCGGGTGTTCTGTGCTTCCCTCGTGCCATGCAGAGACGTTTTAATGGATGGCCCAAATGGGCAATGCTTAGAGCCCTCAACTTGCACGGACCCACCTGAAAGTGAACCTTCTCTCTATATGACCTCTATCTATTCTATCTGAACCTTTCTCCCTCTTTGCCTACCTCTTCGTCTGACTCTGTCTATGCATTGTCATCTCAAGGATTTTGTGGACCCAGGCAAGACACATTTCACAGTTTTTGTGTGATCCTTTTAAAGATTAACATAATTTAGTTATGTCTGGCACCATGTGGGCTAGAGTTAGCAGGAAATGGGCAATACAATTCAGAGTTGTTCTGTACAGGGCCCCGAAAATATGTTTTTCCCCGAGGTCCCAAAACCCTTAAGTTTACACTAAAGCCATGAAAGGGGGCTGAAAAGCAACTGGGCGCCAAAGCTAGGCGCTGCCTCTGCCTGAAGCCTTAATGTGCTGTGATTTACTGGCCAGATTTATCAGCTAGTAAAACAGGTTCTGGTGTTAATGCACCTAGGAAATTCTTAGGCGGGAACACCAGGCCGGTTATACTTGGGCAAGGCAGGATACTACCTACAATACCACTCAACCCAATTTCTAATTCGAGCCTTTGTGGTCTGTTCTGGGTGAGGGCAATATGGTTGACCAGATGACTTCAAAGCTGCATTAATGATAATCTTAACTTTTCAGAACTCACAGCAGATTGAATTCTCATTACTGTCCAAAGAACCGATAGGCTGTTTTCAAAGAAGAGGCTCTGGAATTATTAAATGTCAATAATATATTTGCAGGGAAGACAACCAGATGACTGTATGTACTCAGTGACATCATTTTTAAAGTCTTGGCCTTTTCATTAATAACTTGGTGCACTCTCGGAGTTCTGCGGAGGTTTTCAGCCAGTGTCCTAACCATGGAAGCTCCCAGTTATGTCTCTTCCCTTAAAATTAGAATAGTGTAGAAATATGCTCAAATATTTAAAGACCGGATCAATTACTAATCCGACTCCTGTCATTGGTTATTTGGGGAAGGCGATTGTTTGGGAAGGAGTGAAATGCAGGCACGGTTACGTGAATTCAGAAGCTCACTAAAGCCGGTAGGGCGTGGAAGGATGGGCAGCTTCTGCAGACTGAACACCACTCTTCTTTGTGTTAGGAACGCCCGACCTGCTGGCAGAGCAGTCCTACTCGCTTGTAACAGCGAAGACAAAGAGGATTCAGGGGTCGCGAAATAAATATTGTGCATCCCAGATAAAATTCCCAGTGCTACAGTGATAGATGTTAAACCCACGGTAATCTGATGACTGAAAGGTTGTGTCAGCTTGCGTTGGAAGGGGTTACATTACCCCTAGTCTATGCACTGAAAATGCACCAGAAAAATATCAAGCAATTACTATCCTGGTTAGTGCACCGTAGAAATGGGTACTGTTGTGCACTAATGTTCAAGGCCTGCAAGTACTCCTAAACTACATTCGTCCAATTAATGTACCACATTTTTAGAGTTTTACTCAACAATGGGTGACCTGTGGGTGTATGCTGCCAGTCATTCTTCGTAGGACAATAGCCTGCTGCGGTACTCCTCTGCCCAGAAATCCTTCACTTTTCACCTCTCCCATTTATACCCTGCATTACTGACGTGGCTGAAGGCAGATACTGGGATTACCAGGACTGATTTATCAAGATTAGTGCCAATTTCTCCAAGCATTGTCCATGTCATAAGAGGGGTGATGTTGGGCAGCCTAGTGTTGAGTCCAATCTCCTGCCTGTGCTAGTGTAAAATATATGGTGGAGGAATCCCAAGGGGTGCATTCCCCTTTGTTGTATGGGGACGTGATTCCATGAAAATATGGGAAAGCTGTTGCGCCCATGCCGTATTACAGATGCAGGCGCAATAGGAAACAAGCCTTCTGGAAGTGCACCAGACATAAAGTGTCCCCAAGTTAGTGTGCCCACGAAGACAACCCTTGGATAGAGTGCACAGAGGTTTTCCCCACACACAGGTGGTTAAAATCACACACCGCACCTACCAGCTGTAGGATCTCTGCCCCCTTTCAAAAATGCAGGTGGGGCTGCTTCCATTTTACTGCTCATCAGCGTACTGTCGCTGTCATATAAACTTAAGGACTTCGAACAAGGGATGGCTTCATACTTAGTTGCTCAGTATTTTATTGATTTGTTTTGGAGATACCCATTAATATAAATCATGGGTACTGAAGACATCAAAATAAATTAACAAAGCATATACTGCAACCTCTATATTAGGACACTCCAGACTAGAACCGTACTACCACCATCAGGTTGAAGGACCCTGAAGAATCCACACTGATTAGTATCAGTTTGAAACTTCCTTTACTGCAGGCTCAGGAGCAGAGTTAACCAACCACCACCAGCTCAAAGCTCTTTCCTGTCTCTAACTCTAAAGCTTAATTCAGGGATCTCCAACCTTTTCTGTAAAAATAGCTACTTATGTATTCATGACAATCATCCTGACCTACTAGTATTAGTGAGCACCCCATCCAAGACCGTCAGCAGTGACAACAGTGCATTATGAAAGGTTATCAGCAGTAAAGTAAACAAGCATTTTCAGTGCAACGGGTCTCGCATTTGTTTGAGTTACAGCTATTAGCGTTGTAAAGCAAAAAAAACGCAACACGATCGCGTTATGTAAAATGCAGCGCGACTGCGCAGCATGTAAAATAAACAGATAAAGTAGTCCGGACTCCAGGCTGAAAACATCGAGGCTCGTATGTTTTTGGTGCTTTACCGGTGCTATGTAGGTGGGCTAAACACTGGAAAAGGCATGACGTATGCATGCCTTTCACAAATGAAAGCAAGCAGATTTTAAAAGGCAAGCCCACAAACCAATGTAAGTGATGGACGTGGCATGGGCGTGGTTTCAAGCCCAAAGAGAGATTACAGAACAGACGGAGCACTTTGTGCTCACCCATAAAAAGTGTTATCAATTTGGAATGCCTCTATATTAGTAATACATAACTGCCATAGTTGCAATCCCCTTGGAACCAAGGTAAAAATATGAGCAATAAATCTCTCCAACTCAAATAATAGATTGAAATACATTTTAAAGATTCAGCCATCTTTCTCCGATCATCAGTTGAAAATACTCACATTTTTGTCTTGAATACATGCTTTTAATTTTAATATTGATATTCTAATTCAACCAAGCAAAAGTCCTTATATTAGAAGGGTAGGCTGCACACAGGAGATCTACTCACAAGAAGCTCGAGAGCTATCAGTAGCTCACAAGCTACTCGTTGGAGAAGCTTGGTTTAAATGAACACTGTGCTCTTTATTCCGGGAAGGAACTTAGAATACAAAATTAACAACACTACAGTCCCAGGCCAAGAGCTTTCTTGCCTAAGTCCCTTCCAAAACCCCTTCTAACACGTCCATGTTCCAGTTGATGTTGCTAAACCAAATAATTATCTGGTCCACCTTGGAGAAGCTCAACTTGGAGACATCACAGCTGGTATACTGACCTCTTGATTTGCAGTAGGTGCATTAGGAGACTGGGCTGTGCCGACCTGCTGAAATCTGATCCATACGGAGTCAGACTTAACAATGGAGAGAGCAGGATCACGCAAAGATAGTTAAATCTAGGTGGAGGCAGATGAAATGCAACTAGATTGAGGGCGCGAGACTGTGTTAGCACATGAAATTGTTATCCAAAGGTTCTCTTGTATTTTGTTTGATGGGCATGTAACATTTTGGCTCAGTGCCAGGTAGTACAAGCACTGGTGGGCCACACATGCACTCACCCACCTACATGCACACTCACTTATACCCATCCATTTACAAGCGCGCACACATACATCCACCAATCACAAGCACATACACATGCACACACCCATTCACAGCATATATGCACACACAAATACACATACATGCACCAAACAGATTTTTAAAAATCAACTTGCCGGAGCGGTGATCTCAGGTGGTGAGAGGGAACACTTAGTGGTTCCAGAAGGATTGGGACAGCCGTCTCGTCATTGACTGCCCTTGTTATGGGACAGCCAGTGAGAGGAGGCAGCAGTCCCTTACTCATCACAGAGTGGAATGAGCTCAGCAAGACTGTTCATCACACCCAACTCTGTGACGAGGTGTCAATGATGGACAGTCAGCCCTTGACACTGCATGGCTTAAAACAATGAACTGCCCAGGTCCAAGTATATCTGTGATACACCCCTCGTCATGAGGGGAGGAATTCCAAGTGCTTTGCCGGGCTGAAGAGTTCTAGAGATGTTTTAAGGCATGGAAAGTGGACTATTGCTGGGAGCGCACTTCCTCCAGGGGGCCCTATGAGAAAGTGATCTTTCTCCCTTTGACCTTTGTCTATTCTATTTCTCTATCTAAACCTATCTGCCTATCTCTAACTATGACTCTGTCTCTCTACCCTGTGTCATAATAAGGGTTTGGAAAGACATATTTCAACAGTTTTGTGCCCTACAGAGGCTCCCAGAATATATTTTGCCTGGGAACCCCCAAAACATGATACATGCCCATAGGACTGTGAAATCTTCAGCCTGGCAAAGTTCAGCTCAGGCAGCCAGGTGCCTGTGCATTTAGCGCATGTACAGCACTTGGCTGCCTGACCTGAACAAGAAGAGCACTTTGCTCAGACTGACTCTCTTCATATCTACAAAAAAGACAGGAGGGTGGGTCCTCTCCACCCTTTTGGATGGGCCACTACTGCTTTGGAGAAGCTCACAAGAAGAACCAAATCATACAGGAATTAAAATGAAAGGACTGTGCTTGACTCAGACAAATTAGACGTAGGCAAAAGCTGTCCTTCGCACTGGGGATGCAAAACTGTGTAATTTTATTTTTGGCTATAATTTCCCTAAGCAAAATTTGCAAAATAATGAATTCAAATAAAAAGAGGATTGTCTGTCTCTTGTGTGACTTTTTAAACAAACATGTTTTGTCTGATCCTAACAGGAAACTTGATCATGCAGAAAACCCTGCTAGTATATTTTTTTATGCAAACCATTCTCTTTCCAGCAAACCGTACGTGAAATTTCACGTAACACGCTATATGGCAATTTCACTGAAGATATTACAATTTTGCCCAGGCCTATTTGGAGCGCACCCAGTCATCAAGAGGAGTTATAGGTCTATACAGTAGGCTGCACCTGAGGCTGAGAAACACTGTAGGTAGTCAGGGTTGGCTTTAGTGCTAGTGGCACCTGGTGCGACCATCATTTTTGGCCCCCCTTACACATGACGTCTTCCTCGGATTCCCTTACTACCACCTGGCTAAAGCGCACCTCATCTCTCCATGGCTCACAATTCATTTGTTTTAAAGCGTAGGTAAAGGCTGACTTTACTAATCCACTCAGCTATCCACTTTAAAATACTGATCTATTCTTTGCAGCAGGCATATTAACCCTCTGAGCTACTTTACAGCGAGTAAAAACTGCCACTAGACAAAACTCATGTTTCTCTCTAGCAGAAACATTAATCACAAGTTACCTGACATATTTTTTGTTGCCTAAAAGCTGGAAGCAGAATGAACTCTGGAGCAGATGCTTTAAAATCGAAAGTTATTGCTCAACATTGCGCCCTCATCTCAGGTCAGTGCCCCTCCCACCCCCTCAACCGGCACTTATTTTTGAGGGCCGGGGCTTGCTCTTCTGCCCCAAGCATTTGCTGCGAGCAAAAGACACATATGGCAAAGACGAAGTAAGGGAAAAACAAAAAAGCGTCACAAAGGGAGAAAACAGCTGCAAGAGTGAGCTGAGGGGGACAGGGAGTGGCTTTATATGGATTGAAGAGGCCCGAGAGGGCTTCAGGATTCGCTGCCTCAGTATTCTGTGTTCACAAATTTAATTGCAGCAGCCGCGTGTTTAAGAGGAGGGCTTTGGGCACCGGCACCTCTTTATTTACAAATTAAGCACTGAGTGGATCATTACTACTTCCTAAAGACTCTCTTTGTCATTTTAATGCCTAGACGCTGACTGCGGTATGTACTTTCTTTACAGATCGAAGCACAAGTTATAATGACTCTGGAAAAGCACTGTGAAACCATGCTCCAGACTTTCAAAAAATACTCTGGAAAAGATGGCAACAGTGGTGAACTCGACCAGGCCGAGTTGTGCCAACTTGTGAAGAATGAGTTCCCATCTTTATCTGTGAGTACATTCTGGATTTAAGTTTGGCTACAGCATGAAGTTTGTTTCCTCTTTTCATAGATCTGACATTTATAACCAATCTGTACTTCCTTTCGCGCAAAGCTTCTTGTAACTTATCCAGCAGGAAGATGCCCTCTGGGTCCTCTTTATGTCCCAGGGTGAGCGCTGCCTTTGTGATTTTATGACACTTTACGCCAATTTGGTGATGCCTTCTTGACCACTATACTGTCTACCAAGAACGATTGCGTATGTAAACTTTAGAGCAAAGGTTTCCTTGAAAGAAAGACCCTGATGGTTTTGGTACCGATGTCACTGTAGGGATTATCTTGTACTTAGTTCTCTGCCTAATGCTCTCTTTTTCAACATGTAGAAATGCTTCAACCCGAATTTCTCATAAAGATGAATAGCATCTGCCAACATCCCTTGTGGTATAAGTATAGTACTGATGTTTCGTATCACAGCTGGACAGAAAAGACTCCTTTAGAAATGACATTTAATGTCTAGCTCTTTTCCAAGATTTACAGAGAAGCCCAAAGGCCATCTAAATTACCCCATTAGGAGTGCCTTTGGAAATCACGGACCAGATGTGCAACGCAACTATGCGGTCGCAAAGTGTGAAAATTGCCATTTGCGACCACAAAATGGCCTTGTACAATGTACTATCCCTATTTTGTGAGTCGGTATCCTGTTACCGACTCGCAATTAGGAAGGGGCGTTACGAGGGCGTCCCTTCCTAATTGTGACTAGCAGGCCCATCTATGATTGTTTTGTTACTGTGAGTGCGGTTGCAAAACAATCACAGTTAACGTGTTAACCCATTCGCAAATGGGAAGGGGCCCCCATTGGACCCCTTACTCTTCTCTTCCCCTTTGTGAATGGTAGCAAAAATGTTTTTTCAGAGCAGGCAGTGGTTCCCACTTTTCATTTTTATTTGTGAAATGCATCCCGTTTTCATTTGATGAAAACTGATTGCATTATAAAATAAAACTATTTTTTTTAAAAAGCAGTCACAGACATGGTGGTCTGCTGACCCCAGCAGGCCACCATCCCTGTGAGTGTGGCCATTCCTAAATGGGTCGCAAATTGCGACCTGCCTCATGAATATTAATGAGGCAGGTCCCTTGCAACCAATTTGGCAATCGCAAACAGTGTGGTTAACACTGCTGTACATTTTGTTTTGCGACTCACAATTTGCAATTTGCAAAACAAAATCACAAACTGCGAGTTCCAAAACAAAAGGTTATACATCTGGCCCCATGTGTGCTGTAGACACCCTTAGGGTATGTCTGAATTTCGAGAAAGAAGAGGAAAGAAGATCCTGGCTAAAATAGCATTCCAAGACATTCACCCCTGAGCCAGCCCTGAAGGTGGAGAACTCCTTTCTTCAGGATATCTGGGCATCATCCATCCAAACGGACTGTTTCAAAGAATCATAATCGTGATCTATCTAGAGCGGGGGGTGTACTTCCACCACTTACTATGGATTGGCACAGCGCTGGCTTGTTGCTGGACCTCACCATGGCCCAGCAGATTCAGCGTGGGTTGGATGGTATGTCTTGAAACATTTTTCTGGTGCTGTTGGCTGAGGCAAGCTCATGGAGGTCATGGGAAACCAGGGAAGCTAAAAGGGAGGGGTTCCCCTTTATAAACAAAGCTGATTTTTGTGCAGGAATGCAAGCTTCCCAGGTAATCCACATTCACATTGTCTTTCAAGCTCTTACTCACTCAAGTGAGGGGCTTTGAAAGGGTCAATACACCCAGTGCAGAGCTCCTGTCTGGTTCAGCTGAGCAGATTCTCCTTTATGGCTGCAGGTGACTGATGGCAGCGAACCCAATGACAGAGCTTTAGGCTTGATCCCTGCCTAGGAGGAAATAAGTTGGACTGCTCGACGAATCTATCTTAGATGCCTCGAAAGAGCACCCACCTAGAAGGCCGAGTGGCTAAATCAATTAACCCCGAGGCTGAAGTGGGTCCACAGAATCTGCTATGGTATAGGGATTACGCAACCAGGGCTAATGTCCTCCCATGTTAGGGGCTGGCCCATCAGGTTAAAACTAATACCTGGGTCTCTAAGGGCAGGACTTAGCTGAATCCTCAATATACAGACGACTGAGGGAGGGGGGCACAATCCCTACAGTGACGGAGTAGAAAATGTTGCAAGCAAGGAATGTACTTCACTTATCACTTTATAAAACCTTTTACTGATTGCTGACCCCTTCTTTTCTGCAGGGCTCTGGGAAAGACGAGGAGGCGGTGGGAGAAGTGATGAAAATGATGGACATGGATGGTGACAAGAGGGTTACCTACAAGGAGTTTGCCATGTTTCTGGCTATTTTGAGTATGGTAATGGAAGAAGGAGGATTATCTTAAAAAGGTGGTCTGAGTTGAATAAAAAATATTTTTCCTATTTTTTGTTTATATTTTCTTTTTTCAAAAAGTGCCTGTCCGTGCAAGTGAGGTTGCTACATGGCCAATATTAGTTAGTGGGAGATATCCCGAAGTGTTTCTTGCTCCATAGTGGGAGGGGGAGTGGAAACTACTGGGAACAGGAGTTTGCTGGTGTGCTCTGCTGTTTTTGGGGCCTCCCCAAAGACGGCTTTAGATGTATAGGAGAGTACATGTTACCAATACTATAAAAAGTAAATATAAGAAGTGTTGCAGAGGTAGTGACTGGTCTGTTCAGCCATTCGTTCTAAGGTATTTGTAATGGTTTGTCATTACTTGGATGAGGTGTCAATCAATCCCATGGTGTTTCAGGGAAGAGTATGTTTTCCCACTACTGTTCCCTTTAGGTTGTGGTCATGGGACAAGATGAAATAGTCATAGATATCTCTTTCCTTTATTCTAAGTCATGGTACCCCACCACTCTTACTTTGCCTCTGTCAATTTGTATTTTTGTTCCTTTTTTGCTCTCCCTGCAGCTCTCCTCACACCCCGTACTTTTCCACTCTTGCTTTACTCTTCTCCTCACCCCCTGTGCTTTCTCTTGCCATCATTGTTGTGCATTGCTCCTGCCTTTCTATTCCAGCAGCCTATGTTCTTACATGTTACCTAGGTTGACGCCCTCACCCCAGGTACTATATCCAGGCCTGAACTTTTAACGACAAAGGATTGACTACTGGTGCATTAGTCTAATTAGTTCAATGGAAACAGCACTCAGAATGCATTAGGCTATCACACAGAAGTCTAGGACTGAAAGCTGTCCATAATGACCTGAAGAGAGGGAGTGTCACTCTAATGGTTATACCTGTTATGCACTGGCTGCGCTACGGAATCTCACCAATTGTCGTACAGACACATCTGCAGTGTCTGTTCTTCACCTGGGCTCAAAGCCACTGACTCTGCATGTTTGGATGGCATATGAGTGTCCGAGCGGGCCTGGCAGGTGTGTCCTCCTCGGTCCTCATTCTCTCCGGGAGGAGTTTGGGGTCTCCTACACTGGGCTGCCACTGGAATTCAGGGGAGAGGAGGCGGCTGCTGCAGCAGTGTGGCGGCTTACCGTCACTCCTCTCAGCTGTTTTCTGCTCCATAACACAGGATCTTTGCCTACAAGTGCGGGAAGTTGGGTCAGCTGATGTGTACTGCAATGCTGGTGATCATGGAGATTCTGGAAGGCATCAGAACTGGGTTTCTGTTCCGATCTTATGCAGTTTGCACGTGATTGAATCCTTCCTCGTGTTGTTCTACCACTGTTAAGACAGTTGTTTAACTTCACATTCTAACTTGCTAGTCCGTGACTGAGATGTCTGCAGTGCGTGGTAGGAATTAGCATGCTTGAAATTGGCGAGCAGGAGTTTGCTATGCGCTCTGCTGTTTTGTGGGTTCTACAAAGACGGCTTTAGATGTCTGGGAGAACTCATGTTACCAATATTTTAAAAGTAAATATAAGAAGTATGCTAGAAGGAGTGGTTTCCCTGTTCAGCCATTGGCTTTAATGTATTCCTATAGGTTTGCCATTCCTTGGATGGGCTGGCAAACAAGCCCATGGCATTTAATGGAACGTTATACTCTCCATTACTCTTCCCTTTAGGTTTTGGTCATGGGACAAGATGAAGTAGTCATGTACATCTTTTCCCCTTGTTACAAGTCATTGTAACTCATTACCTTGTCTCTGTCAAAACTGTGTTGTCCTGATACCCATTCCTTAATTTTTTTAACTGATACTGCACCCTGTGTGCGGGGCCTGCCAGTCCTGACACTACAAGACCCCGTAGCGAGAGCAGCTTTGCAGTCATACTAAAGTACATGTAGTTGTCTAGAGCATGAAATAAGGGCAACTGCAGACACTATGGGGCTTTTTAAATATTGGCGGATGAGTTACTCTGCCGTGACGGATATCCCATCCGTCGAAATCTAAATCCTATTAAATCTATGGAGTTTAGATTTAGGCAGACGAGATATCCATTACCATTGTGACGGATTAACTCATCCGCAACTATCTAAATCAGGCCCTAAGTCAGACATCCCAGCATACCCGATTCAGACGATAGACTCTTGATTTTCAAAGCAAAAATGTCTTTATTATGGCTTTCTCCCCCTGAAAATACCCTCATTTCCATGCAAGTCAATGGGAAAAATAATTCAAATTATTTATTTTTGAAAATCGCTGTCTTTCCCACTTACAAATGTTGGCATGTATGCTACACCAGGTGGCTGTAACCCTCACCCCCTTAATGTAATTCATTATTGGTGTTGATGGTACAATATAAGTTATGGTACTACACCACTGGGGAACACACATTCACTGTAAATACATTTTTGAGGTGGTAGGAAGGTGCCAGATTGGGAAGGGTTGACAGTCGCAGTCTATGCCAAATGAAAGAAAAAGAGCACAGTGTTCTGCCAGAAGATGGAATAGTTCAATTCCGACGTGGGGAAAGTGCCTGCCAGCCGATATAAACAGAGCGAGGCAGTGTTTCCCAAGGAGCATAGCCCCTCCTCAATGACTGAGGTTTGTAGCAACCTCACACTGGAGAGCAGGGCAGTGGTGGACGGGATGCACATCCATGCAGGGGCAATGTGAATAATGACAAAATATTATAAGTACCAAAGGCAGTGGGCCCTGCGCCAATTCTGACGGTGCTCAAAGCAGCATCAGGTTTGGCTGGGAGCGCCCAGCCAGGGCACTCCCAGGCAGACTGGGAGTCTATGCAGGCTCTCTCCAGACAGCCTACTGCACATGTGTGTTTGGCCGGCCCAAACTGACGGCCAAACACACATGCGCTCTGAGCACTCTCCCTCAGTGCACGTCACCCCCGTGGCCCGACCCCTTTCAGAACGAAAGGATAATAAACTATGTTTATTATCCTTTCGTTCTGAAAGGTTTGCAGCTTCTGCTGCTGGCAGAGGGTGGGGCGACGCTCCTCCGCCCATATGGAGGAGCCGCCCCTGGTGTTAACAGGACTAGCAATGGAGATTTCCTCAGACAGTCCCAGTTTTCAGGGGACTGTCCTGATGCTTTCCTTAATTTTAGATACATGTCCTGGTTTTTGGGTCATTCTGAATGGAAAACTGAAAGGTATGCTCTCCTTAAGTAATTTGTCTGCTCCTTTCAGGCAGCGCAGGAGAAGGTCCTCTACATGCATGCTGCAGCAGAGGGCAGACAGAGTGGAGAGGAGGGCCGGGGACTCAGGGTAGAGGCTCTTCAATACCTAATACTATGTAAGCGTAGCTTGTAAATGTGTGGATATATGTGTGTGTGTGTATATATATATTTTTTTTATATATATGTGTACACACATTTGTAAGCTATGCAAAAAAAGGGGTCAGGACGGACATAGACTAAATGCTTTCGTTGTACTTTTATGTCTGGCCTGTCCCGGTTTTTGCTTCTCAAAATCTGGTCACCCTACCGTTATCACAACAGCTCATAAGGTTGCACTTTAGAAATGATGACTTATAAGCAGGTGTTTACTTAACTGCATGTAAGTTCCCCAAAATACATAATGTAGGCACACCTAACCTAGAAGGTGGTATACCACTATGTACCCATTGGAATTATTGGGTTGTTCCACACTGCTGTCAATTAAATGCCTAAAAATGGCACTCTAGAACATGTTTTGCAAGAAAACGCCCAAACCAAGAAAGGCCGCCACCCGAACTGTCAAGCGTTTTGCTGGCTATCAGGCCAAATTAGTTTGACTGGTCTGGGACTCCTTGTGTTCCTCTTCTGATGTGACCTGGTATTACATTCGGGATCAGTCTGTTTCTTATGCAAGAGGGCCATGGCTGATTTGCACAAGGGTGAATGCTTTAGAAACGTCAGCCACTACTAATCGCTTTGGCCACATTCCAGTCAATTATTACCCATAGTTCCACTCCAGATATGTATCATCTACATGGAAACAGTTTTGGTTGTGCTTCAGTAGGGACAGTTAGCCTGCCCCACCAGGCCACCTCCCCTCTGAATGGAACACAAGCAACCAAACGCTGTTTTCCCTGCCATGGCACCGTCCTGCCTGACTGAACAGGGGGGCAACCCTCCTCCGCTATTACAGAGGATCCGCCCCTGGTAAAAAGGCTAAGGAAGGTGTAGCAAGCTCTAAATTTGGCCGGTTGAGCGGGAGAGACAGTGCCTTTGCCACCATAGCTCTTGACTCCGCTAATCCTAAATTCGACAGTACCAAATAAATTTCATTTAGTCCCCCTGGATTTTTTGCTGTTGGACTACCAGGTTTTGGACTTTTATTGAGAGAAAGTGAGTCTCTCACTAATTATGTTTCACTCACTGTAAATTCTGTGAAAATGGATTGAGAGTGCTGTTGTTAGCGCATCGGAGCCTTAATAAGTAAACTTACAAGGAGACGCGTTTAGGTCGACAAACCTTTGGACCGCGTTTGGAGACTTCCCAGTACGAAATATTTTTCTTGGCATCATCAATCAACAAATCAATTAAACAATCAATAATAACAATCTCTAATCAATAAACAGTCAATAGGAATCAGCAATTGGACACACCATGACCTTTCAGTCATGAATAACCACCAGTTTAATTACGAGTTATAACATTTATTTCCCTATTGTTAACAATCTAATATCATGAAGGTTAATCTCATCAGCAATAAAACACATTAATCAGTGCATGGATCATATACGTTCAGATTATGATGCAGATCATTAATACGAATCAGCTTAGCAGAGTCTCATTAGTACATGGTTCAACAAAGCAAGAGCTCAGTCATTTGTCTATTTGCGTATGATATCAGTGAACACCTTAACTTACCTCAAATTAGCATTAGCATGTTGGGCTTCATGGAAAACATTTTAGTGAACACGAATTTAGAAAACATCTATACTAAGGCCTCTATCAAAATAGCAGTTGGTACCTAGAAAGAAAAGGCAAACAGACAATCACAGTTTGCATTGGATAGTTACCAATCTAACAGATCAGAAAGCAGCGTCAGTCTTCGTCCTCAGGATATCAGTTCATCAGCATCAGTAATGTTAGGACGGGGCAAAGTCTCAAGATAGAATAGCTAAGGAATGGATTCCTTCCGTCAGCTAGAGGAGAAGATTATATCAAGCAAAGGATGGGCAGAGGATGGTTTGGGTGATAGGACAACTAAAAGACCAAAGTATGAGTATGGAGTGCTGGAAAATGGCAAAAGGAAAAAAATCTTTTGGCAAAAAGGGACTTGGCTAAATGTCCTAGAGCAAAAGGAATGGCAAAATGGAATGGTTTCTTCTCAGGTCACACCGTTAAATTAAAACTGTCTAACTATTCCCTAATACCTTATTGGATAATATTTGGTGCATCGTTATCTCTGTCCAATAATTCGGTAAGCACCTTGCTAGAAATTTCCACAGTTCACAGTTCCCATGTCACGGATTGGTCCATGTTATTGACGTCTTCAACGGTTGGAATGTCAGGTAGAAAATGTTACACTTTGCGCTCCAGTCAGTGTCTTCATTGTCTTCTCCTAGTACGGTCAACCTTGCACCTGTTACGAATTACACTGTTGCATCCAGCAAGAACATCGCTTTGAGCAAGCCGGTTCTCATGAGAAATAATTTACTACGGCTACACACATATAGCTCCTGGAAAAGTACAGCTTCGTGTCCTTCAGGAAAAACAGCACACTACACGTTAGAAAATGCAATTCAATATGAGGTCAGGGAGCTAGGCCCAAGCCCTTACTAAGTTAAAACGCTTTTGTTTAATGACGCAAACTCTTAGCACACAACCCTAATTATGGTATACTAATACAAATTCAAAACATTACTGCATATTAATTCAGAATTTATAAGCCTTTTCATTAGTCTTCGTATACATTGATAGCCACTCACCGTGGGCACATTTCAAACTCATGCATTATGTTCTATGTTAACACAATTTCTATGCGGCTTCCTCACACAATATATTGCAAGTGTTTGTATTAATATTGCTTTTAAAGGACACACTCCAACAATGCCTCCTCTGATGACTCTTGTCATCACACAAACCTTTTCCCGACAAATTTTACATCAGTTAAAATTCTGTCATTTCAATTTCTTCCCTTATTGGCTTCCCCTTTGATTTTTCCCTAAACAATTTTCCCTTTTTTTTCTGCCCTCCTCTTATTATATTTAGCCTTATTCAATTTTATTATTTTGCTAATTTTGCGTGCCACCCACAATCCAAATAGACAAGCTATAACAATCAATATCCCCTGTATTATTTTAGACAATATCCCATGCCAAATGTTGCTAAGCCAATTCCACACTGATGCAAAACCCTTTCCAACCTTTTCCCAAACACCAGGTTCTTTCAATTCCTTCAAGTCTGTACTATCCTTAGTCAAGTTAGTAAGCATACTTCTAATCTCATTACTATTATCTGGTATATTTGCGCAACAATGATTCTCATCAAGCATTCTACAAACTCCGCCATTTTTCGCTAAAAGAATGTCTAAAGCAAGCCTGTTTTGAAGAGTCATAGCCCTCTCCGCAGCAAGTTCAGTATCCATTAGGAGTATAGCTCCTGAAAAAGTTATCAGCATGTTATCCACAATAGTAGACAACTTTTGAATCTTTATTGAATTCAAGATAACTCCCACTGAAGGAATTATCTCCCCAAATATGTCTCCCACTACACCAGCAGCGGTCTGTCTCTTCTGTCTAATACGATGTAATCCAGACAATCTCGGAAACTTCTTTAAGTCGTCAAGTTGGTATATCTTTGGGAAAACTATCCCCAAATAACATGCCCCATACCATCCCTTTGGACGACGGTAATAAGCATTAAGCCCACATATATAGTAGATCCCTGGGATCGCCGGATCCTGTCCATTTAACATGAACGTCCATTTACTCTGAAACAAAAACACATGCTTACATTCACTCATTCCCACAAACACATTGTCATAATATGAGTTCGGCCTAGATATACAAAGCTTCCCTGCGTGTAATGCATCTAAAGCTAACTTGCCTTGCTCTCTAATTGCACCATAACCCTCATTACTAGCAAAAACTCGCTGCTGTAATCCTTTTTTCTAATTTACCCTTTAATGCTCTCCTTCTATCATCCGTGTGATCTAAAAAGCTTTTCTCTACAGGTGTAAGCAAGCATGTCAAATTATTGCGGTGAGCATAAGATGTACTAATTGTCAATGTCGGCTCAAAGAATCCTTTAACTAACTTTATACTATAGTATCTAGCTACATCACTCAAATCCTCTATTATAGGCACATAAGAAAACACAAAATCATAATTAGAATAGAAGTACTGGATATCCTCCTGGTTATAAAATCTCGTTAGTAACAGACTACAACTTATCCCATAGGTTAGTGGCAAACTATGATAGGTCACCCCTTCTTGTACCGAAATAGGAATCTGTGTACACACAAAACAATCCTTCGCTTCCATTATCTCGACATACTCACTCAGCAAGCGATAGAAATCGTTAGTAGAAAGTTCCCTTTTTGCATTAGTTCCCTCATGTAACTATCTCTCATCCAGCTCAAAACTCTCCCACGCAGTTAGTGCAGTAGTAGTTTCAGGAATTGAAGCATTGTTAGTCCCACTTTTATCCATTAATGTCATACCCACAATCGCAACCACAATGAAAATCACACATGCAATACCTAAACCAACACCCAAGTATTTACAATGCCTACTCCCTCTACTCTCCTGCCTAGTATTAGCCATGATCTGTAAAGAATCAGAAAGTGGAGGATGGTTATTTAAAACAACAACAGATGATAGTTAACAATTCTCTCCCACAGCAAAGTCAAAACAAGCAAAATCTTATTTCAGCAATTTTTTCTTCTTTCAGCTTTCAGTTTCACTCCCAGGATCCTTTGTCAATTCAGGTTAGCAGCTTGCCAAAATCAGTTTACAAAAGTCGATTCAGGTTCTCAAAGTCTCATCTGGTAAATTCTCAGTCTCTTTTCTCAATTTCAATTTTCAGCTCAAATCTTTACACCAATTTCAGTCTCTTCAGCCAGACTCGGGTGCCAAAGTATTGACCTGGGACTTATCGATCAAAACAAAACGCCAAGAAATCCTGTTGCCATTCAGCTGTAGTTGCATACGCCCATTCAGGACCTGCGTACCTTCTATTTACTACTCTCTTCCTTTTCAAATTGCGATCACCGTGCAACTCTCCTTCACTTAGATCTTCTCTCCTTGTGGTGTCTACGTCTTCTTCCATGGCATTTTCGACAACCACTTCTCTCCTTTTTACTTGTAACTATGGCCACTTGTCTCCTTTCAGTATCTCTCTGGTCTTTGATCTTTCCTGTGGCAACTCTTCCTTTTCTCTCTGCTCTATGGTGTTTTCGCTTCATGGACCGGCAATCTGCTCAGGAGGAGTCTGGACACTTTGACTCTCCTCCACCTCAACTCCTTCGCCTTCTGGGTCTGTCAAGTGCTCTGGCTCATTCTCATAATCGTCTATTTCTGGGAGAACCTCCCTCTGACTAGGCTCTCCTGCTGCCTCAGTTGAGATAGGCTCACCATCACCCCTCTGGATCTCTTTTCCCTCGTCTCTTACTGGAGTGACCAAGCCGTCCTCAACAGGCTCTCCTTCTGTCTCAGTTCCCCTTCGATCACTCTCCGGCCCTGAGACTTCCTTGTCTGTTGTTGGTACTTCCAACAACTCAACTTTCTCATCAGTTGGACACGTCACCTTTTTCGTGTGACTGGCATTGATCCAGTTCGGAAGTCCTGCACACTTCACATCAGTGGTACTCGTTAGTATCACTTGGTAGGGTCCCTTCCAACGTGGCTCCAAGCAGGTCTTCCTTACGTGTTTCTTGATGACAACCCAACCGCCAGCTTTCAGGTTGTGTCCTGGATCATGAATCGGTGGCAGGGTGGTAACTTCCACCTGGTGAGAAAAAGAGCAGACCACATCAGCCAGACCCTTGCAGTAGTCCAACACCATATCATCCGTGATATTCACAAGAGCATTCGCAGGCACTGCGGGCAGTCTCACAGCTCGACCCATGAGAATCTCATGCGGTGACAGTCCTGTTTTCTTGTTAGGTGTATTTCTCATTGACATTAACACTAAAGGTAATGCGTCGGGCCATTTCAAATTCGTGGCTGCACACATTTTCGCCATTCTCGACTTCAGGGTACCATTCATCTGTTCCACTAGTCCTGATGCTTCAGGGCGCTAGCTACAATGCAACTTCTGCGCAATGTTCAATGCTGCACACAATAACTTAACCATCTCATTGTTGAAGTGACTTCCCCTATCTGATTCTAAAGAGATCGGAAAACCGAAACATGGTATCAATTCCCTAAGCAGCAACTTCGCTACTGTGAGGCTGTCATTCCTGCGTGTAGGGTATGCTTCAATCCAATGACTAAAGATACACACAATCACCAACACACACCTCAAACCTCCACACACAGGCATCTCAATGAAATCCAATTGCATTCTGCTAAATGGACCTCCAGCTCTTCCAATGTGGCTCAAATGTCCCTTTCCCCACGTTCATCTGTTGGCAGATGACACAATGATGGCAAATCACCTCTGCAGCTTGTCTAAGCTTTGGGTTAAACCAGTCAAACTTGAACAACCTAATCATGGCATCCCTCCCGATGTGTGCTTGGCCATGATAAAACCTTGCAAACTGTGACAAAAGACTGTTCGGCAAGACCATTTTCCCTTCGTCTGAATCCCGCAAATCATCTGGTCTTTGTATGCATTGCATTCTAACCCAAGAACGCTTCTCATCTTTGCTAGCACGGCCCTGCAACACTTTTAACTCTTCTAACGTGTCAATCACCCTCAATGCATAACCTGTGCATGTCTCATTTTCTTTTTCAGGTAACAATTCCCATTGATCCTTAAACGATATACAGTTCAATGCGCAAAACCTTGCGACTTGATCCGCATATTCATTTCCCATTGAAACAAAGTCTTGTGACTTCAGATGTGCACTGCATTTCACGACGGCAATTTCATGAGGTAACTGAATCGCATGCAACAACTCCTTAATTCTTTCACCATTTTTCACTGGTGAACCAGAAGAGGTCAGATAACCCCTCTGTGACCATAGTTGGCCAAAATCATGAACAATTCCAAATCCGTATCGACTATCAGTATAGATAGTGACTCTCATCTGTGCAGAGATATGGCAAGCCCTGGTAAGAGCTACCAGCTCAGCTACTTGAGCGGAATACACTCCTTGAAGCCAGGACGCTTCCATGATACCAGAAATCGTGCATACAGCATATCCGGCTCTCAGCACTCCTACTGAGTCTCTCAAACATGAGCCATCAACAAAGATAATTTGGTAATTTTCTTCCAATTGAGTATCTTTAACATCAGGTCTTGGTCTGGTGCACATTTCTGTTACCTCAAGACAATCATGTTCTACATCTTCCAGATTTTCAACCTTTGTATTTTCACTTGGGAGTAAAGTTGCTGGGTTCAACACTGTACATCTCTTTAACGTTACATTTGGTGACCCCAATATAATCGTTTCACATTTGGTCAATCTTGCATTAGTCATGTCCTGCGTCTTCGTACGTGTCAACAGGATCTCGACTGAGTGAGGGACCATGACTCTTAAAGGATGTCCCATCACTATGCATTCACACTGTGTGAGGCTTTGTCCAACTGCTGCTACTGCACGCAGACAACCCGGTAAGGCTGCTGCAACTGGGTCCAAAGTAGCTGAAAAATATGCTACTGATCGGTTTACACCTCAATGGACCTGTGTTATGACAGACAAAGAACATGCATCGCGTTCATGACAAAACAGGCATACCTAAAGCTGGAGACCTGCACATGCTCTCTCTTAACTCAGTAAACGCTCTCATTTCCTTCTCTCCCAAAACTATAGTGTCCTGACTCCCTTTGACCGTCAGCCTCTGCAATGGCTTGGAAATGAATGAGAAATTCAGGATCCACTGGTGACAGTAACCCACCATTCCTAGGAACATCCTAACATCTCTCCGTGTTGTCGGGGGATTCATTTGTAACACTGCAGTTATTCTTTCTCTGGATAACTTTCTTGACCCTTTCTCAATTTGATGACCCAAATACTTCACCTCTTTCTGACAATACTGCAATTTCTTTGGGGACACCTTGTGCCCATTCTTTCCCAAGTGATTCAGTAAGGCAATCGAATCATACTTGCATTCATCCCTTTTTTTGGATTCAATCAACAAATCATCAATGTACTGCACTAGAGTGGCTTGGAAAGGCAGCTCCAATGACTCCAAATTCTTCTTCAGTATCTGATTGAATATGGAAAGTGATTCCGAAAACCCTTGAGGAATTCGACACCAACTGTAGACCTTGGGGGGGCGTGGCCAAGGACCCGGAGATGGCGCACGCCTGATTGTTTCGCTCCGGAGGGGCCGGCGAGTGAACCCTTCGAACCGCGCCTTCTCCGGACCGATCGGGGTCCAGGCAGCGAGGCCGTGTTAGCGGAGGGGGCCGAGCGTGGGTGGGCCCCCACGGCGATCCGGGAGAGTGCCGGGGAGCGGAAACGGCCTATCGGCGGAGCCCGGGGCCGAGGGCCTGAACGCAAGGCAGAAGCCGCGGCCTTGCCTGGGGACGCGGCCTGAGGAGGCGAGAAGGCGGACGGCCCCAGGCGGCGGGCGACCCCCGGTGAGCCCTGCCTTGGTGGCGGAGGAGCCGGGGAGGGCCCGGGGGCCTGGGAGAAGCTGCGCCCAGTCGTGGTGCGTCGGGACTGCGCCCCTGGAGGCGAGTAGCCCCCGGAGGGTACGAGGTCGCGAACGCGATCGGGGTTGCGACCTCGCGCAGAGACGTGGGCCGAGGTGATCTGGGAGCCCGGGCATAGCGGGGGTCGCCGGGGGGAGTCTCCCTCCATCGGTGGAGACCCCGGTTGGGACCCGGGGCCCCAGAAGAAGTTGCACTCAGAAGAGAAGAGAGGCGACGCAACACTTGGACACAGGGGAGGCCCCAGAGGGGCCCAGTGGCGGCACGGGACCTTTGAGAGAGAGAGCGATGGAGTGTGGTGGCACCATGACGAAGGCGTGAACCGGGGGCAGGAAGCGAGGCTGTTTGAGTTGAGGAAGAGCTCTGGCCCAGGCACAGGGTAGAAGTGGAGCGAACAGTCCCTGGTGAACTCCGGTAGACATTGGAGAAACTGTAACCCGACAAGGCAAGAGGATCTGTTGGTGGAGCTGGTGAGTGGCGTATTGCGCTCTGGGGTAGAGCGGTGGGGGAAGGCCCAGCAGCCCGGATTGCGGACTCCCCCGGGCGCGCTGGAATGCCAGGGACCCCTAAATGAGCGGGTGCGAGCAAGGAATGGAGAGGAATATTCTCTGACTGGTGACTGAGAGAGCCCAGTAGAGTCTCTGCTACGACGGGCTAGAGGGCCTGGTGCTGCACTGGAAGGGATAGCGGATGGTCAGAGAGTCCCGGTTCGGAACCTCCGGCGCCATGGCCCGAGAACAGTGGGCCTAATAGGGGTGCGGGGACATCGCTGAGAACCGACTGCGAACAGCGGTGAGGCCAAGGATGGGCGTTGAGTGTCGATATAGAAGAAGACCATAGGCATCGCTGGGGCGGCGGTCGGTGCCCCTGGGGTGAGGCCCGCCACTGATCTAATGTCCCCCAAAAGCCGTCATAAGAACAGAATCATGGATACCGCGGCCTCGGCTGAGAGAGGGGAAATAGACCTACAGGGTCACACGCAGGTTAAAGTCCAGGATACCCTAGATAAAATACTTGGGGCGATTGAGGACACAAAAACAACGTTGCAGCGGGAGATCAGCCAGGTCGCGGTCGAAGTGAGTCTACTGAGAGCAGACCACCATAAGCTGGTAGACAGAGTCAAGGAAACGGAAACCGCGCTGGCGGACATTACACCAAAACAGAAAAACCTGGCGGCTGAAGTGACCTCCCTGGTCGACAGGGTGACGCGCCTCGAAAAGAGGGCTGAAGATGCGGAGGGGAGGAACAGAAGGAACAATGTACGCGTGGTGGGCCTCCCGGAGGGGGCTGAGGGGACGAACATTGTGGAATTCCTGGAGAAGTGGTTCAGTGCGACAGTGGCGCCTGGGCGCCTCACTCCTTTCTTCACGCTGGAGCGGGCGAACCGGGTACCGGCGAGACCCCTGGCTCCGGGTAGACCTCCTCGGGCAGTGATAGCTAAACTCTTACACTACAGAGACAGGGACACTCTCTTGCAGAGGGCCAGGGAATCGGGTCCATTTAAAGTCGCAAACGGGGAAGTAACGCTATACCCGGACTTTACACTGGAGGTACAGAATAAGCGAACATCGTTTCTGTCAGTCAAGAGAGCCCTAAGAGACGAAGGTATCCAGTATTCGCTACTCTACCCAGCTAGACTAAGAGTGATGCTGGAGGGGAAGACAACGTTTCTCCAATCCCCCGAGGAGGCATGGGAGTGGCTGGAGTCACATAGCGCTCAGGCGGGAGGTTCCACAGGAGTGGGCCCGACTGGGGGCAGAGCTCGGCGGGCTCCGAAGGAGAGGAAGCCCAGAGACCGTAGACGACTGGTGCCCACACAAACGCAGAAAGAGAAAAGCAAGAAGGACGCACTGGAAGCAGCGGCACGCATGGGCGGTGAGGCATCCTCCCAGGATGGTTCTGGGGATGAGTCGGATGACACGCTGGTGTCCTCTGCGGGAGACCCAGAACATTCGACCCGGGCCCCGAGGGTGACCCCGCAAACGGCTGATGAACTTGGCTGACCGAGACCTGCGGAGGACCCCGGAGATAGGGCATGTCATGGAAATAGCGGCCCCTCCGGACTTGGCCACCCCCCGGACCAGAACCTCGCCTAACCAACAAAATGGCGAGTACTGCTGATATGAGGATGAATAAGTTGCACTGTTGCACAGTTTATTGGGCAACCTACTGTTTAAGAGGTGCCCTGGGGACAGGGAGTTGGGACAAACAGTTTCAAGTTAATATGGCAGAGTGGGTGGCGGACTTAGATGGTGGCATGGGCATGAGAATGTGTGGAGACAACTCCGGGGTTTGGGAGAGCTGGGGTCAATGGTACCAGTCTGATATTGTGAAATGGCAGATTATAATCTCTTGACCTGGAACGTTAGGGGGATGGGCACACCAGCTAAAAGGCACAAAATACTCTCTTATTTAAAGAGAAGGGGCATACAGGTGGCATTGCTGCAGGAGACTCACCTGGCACCTGGCGAGGGAGAGAAGCTGAGACGCAGGTGGAGGGGGCAGGTGTTCGCGTCGGAATACTCGGCCTATGCCAGAGGGGCGTTAGTATGGATCAGAGCGGGGGTCCCCTTCACGGTGATCTCCTCCAACATAGACCGGGAGGGAAGATACGTGATATTAGAGGGGAGGCTGCAAGGTATGCCGATGGTTTTGAGCTGCATATATGCCCCTAACCAAGATCAGGTACCCTTCTTGACGAGCCTATCGAGACACCTAGCATGCCAATGTGCCGGTGACCTATTAGTAGGGGGGGATTTTAATGCGGTGTTAGACATAAATATGGACAGGTCCACTCCGCCGCTACAAGGGGCAGCGACAATTAAAACAGCCAAAAGATTGGGCGAGTGGTTAGACACATGGGGGTTGTCGGACGTCTGGCGAGTACATCACCCAACAACTAGAGAGTACTCGTATTACTCGGGCCTTCACCGGGTGCACACTAGAATCGATAGAGTAGTCTGCACGGCTGGCCTGGTAAATAATATGACACGCTCTGAATACTTAGCCCGCACCTTGTCTGACCACAATCCCTTGCTATTAACGTTGAGGGCTTCGGAGGATAGACCCCCCATACCGTCATGGAGACTGACTCCCTCGGCACTAGAGGACCGGGCGTACAGATCGGCCCTACATGATCACCTGGCAGAACATATAGGGATAAACAGTGGGTCCACCTCCTCTAGGGCCATGGAGTGGGAGGCGCTTAAGGTGGTAACGAGGGGCTTCTGTTTGGGGCAGTCGGTGGGGGTGAGGCGCACGCTTGAGATGGAGCTGAACGACCTGGAAAAGGTTATGCATGAGGGGGAGCTGAGACAGGGGGAGATAGCCCAGGAGAATAAAGAATACAACCGTGCTCGAAGGGAACACTCCCGAGTTGAAGAGCAGCTCCGGTGTCATGATAGGCAAAAATACTTAGCATCCCTGCAGGCGGAGGAGGGCAGATCGGGGAGAATGCTGGCATGGCTGGTCCGTTCAGGGGGGCAAGGAGAGCCTATTACATGTGTGATAGATCAGGAGGGATCTCGCAGGCTCAGGCCGGGCCCCATAAATGACGCATTCAGGGAATACTACACGCGGCTGTACGGGAAGCCCCGCGAATTGCGAACGGAATCCTTTAATAGGTACTTGCAGCGAACCCCACTACCAACACTGAGTGCAGAGGAGAGAGACAGCCTGGGGGGACCAGTATCGGTGGAGGAAATAAATGAAGCAATAGAGCAGTTAGCATCTGGGAAGACCCCAGGAACAGACGGTCTTCCCATGGATTTTTATAAAAAATACAAGACGCTGGTGGCTCCCCAGCTGGCAGGGCTGTATGCGGAGGCATTACAAAATGGGGAATTACCCTGTACGATGCGGGAGGCCCTGGTGGTGCCGCTCCCCAAGACAAAAGATAGGGAAGCCTCGGTGAAGGACTTTAGGCCCTTATCAATGCTAAACAGTGACTTCAAAATTCTTAGCAAGATTATGGCTGCTCGACTACTCCCTATTATGACCAAGCTAGTGCACGCAGACCAGAACAGCTTTGTCCCCGGCCGTAGTACCTCTCTAAATCTGAGACGGGTTTTTACGATCTTGCATATGCCCAAGGACCTGAGGCCATCGGAGGGGGTCCTACTTTCGGTAGACTTCGAGAAGGCCTTTGACTCTGTCAGGTGGGACTATTTAAGGACAGTGATGCTAAAAATGGGGCTGGGGGAGGGATGGGTGAAATGGGTGGACCTGCTGTATTCATCCCCACTAGCAAGAGTTAAGACCGGAAAGACGATCTCCGGTGCATACCCAGTATACAGGGGAACTAGGCAGGGCTGCCCCTTATCCCCATTACTGTTTGCCCTGGCAATCGAGCCTCTGGCATCGCAGCTACGATGTGAAGGAGTGGGCAAGGGTATCCTTTGGGGTCCGGCGGAGCATATTGTTTCCCTATATGCAGATGACATCCTTCTCTACCTGAGGGACGGGACAAGTGGGCTCACATGGGCACTGGGGATACTGGAAGACTTTGGGGGCTTATCTGGACTCCGACTTAATCGAGGGAAAACGTATGTGTTTCCTGTGTTGTCAGATAGCGTGCGCCCCGATGCGTGCCCAGCCGATGTAAACTGGGCCCCGCGGACTTTCAAATACCTGGGCATACAAATATTTCACGAACTAAGCGACCTTAGGGACGGTAATCTTGGTGGGACACTCAGGTCCCTGCGGTCCTCGGTGGGGTTTTGGAGATCGCTGAAACTACCAATCATGCCCAGGGTGGCGCTCTCAAAAATGATCATGCTTCCACGCCTCCTCTACTATTTTGCTAACTTACCCATATGGATCCCCTCTGCGTGGTTCCGAGAGCTGAACGCCTTGCTTAGAGAGCTGATATGGGACGAGGGTCGCAGGAGAACGGCGCTCTCGACCATCTGCAGACCGGCGCAGCTGGGGGGACTGGGCGCCCCGGATTTCGAGGCCTACTATCTGGCAGCCCAGTTGCAATGGGTGGCCGGCTGGCTGGCGGGCAGGGGACGACTAGACCTGGTTACTGTAAACGGGGAAATGGACACAGCTCGGATAGCGGCAAGCATGGTGGGCAGAAAAATTGCCCTCATTAGAGACAACATAATGTGTAATGTGGCGCTGAAATGCTGGAAACGGTGCGAAAGGAGGACCGGGGTGGGCCCACCGTATTCCCCCGCTCTCCCATTGGCGGCTGTAGCTATAGACCCTGGGCCCGGGGAGAGTCGGGGGCTGGGATTGGGACATTGGAGGAGAGTGGGGATAGAGACAACGGGGGGGCTATTCAAGGAAGGGGTGCTGAGAAGCTTCGCTGAGTTGGTAGGGGAGGGAGTACCGCAGGGACAATTTTTGCTATTCAGGAGGATGGTGCACACCCTGAAGGCTCATTGGGACACGGTCAACGCGGAACCAGCTGTCCACGGGGTGTTGCACATAGTGTTGACTGCGGGTGAAGAACCTCACTTGCTTGCGAAAATATACCGGGCCCAAATAGAGGCATCTGTGGACCCCCTGCAGTCTCTAAGAGAAAAATGGGGGAAGACAGTTGGGCGGGAGCTATCCGAGCCAGAGTGGACCAGAGCATTAGCTTATCCTAGGATGATATCACGCAACACGAGGCTGAGATATATCCAATACAACTACCTACACAGAACATACCTCACTCCTCACCGACTACACCGCATATACGGGGGGGTACCTAGGACCTGTCCTAGGTGTGGAGATGACGTGCCCGACTTTGATCATATGATGTGGGGATGCTCGACGATTCAGAGGGGTTGGAGCACGATGATGGCAACCCTCACGGGGTTATTCGGGATGGAGCTCCGGCCAATCCCCGCCATGTGTCTACTGGGCCTTAGAATCGGCATCAAACTAAGTAAGGTTGCCAGACGTTTCCTTGACATGTCCTTGGCCCTCTATAAAAGACTAATTACGAAGGGCTGGAAATCCTCGGCGCACCCCTCCCTGACAGAGTGGAGGGATGATGTTGCAAGATGGACCAGAGCTGAGTTGCAGGTCCTTAAGGCAGAGGAGGCAAGGGGAGTTCGTCAGACCCCCATCGCCTTGGAGTGGGAAAACCTAGTGACAAATTGGGACGACCTAACGAAGAATCCGTTGGCGCGGGATAGGGTGGGTTGATCCTGATGGTATGGTAAACTGATATGCTGGTGGGAATAGGTTTCCGAAGCCATGACGGATCGATCTCCGCGCACTCTTTAGGCCCGGATATGGAGTGGGGGAGTGCGGAGTAATATGCGAAGTATAGGCCACTCTTACACAACGTGGTAGCCACGACAACCCTCCCCTTTTTTTTTTTTTTTTTTTTTTTTGAAACTAGGCATCCCCACCCACACATGCCAACATGTTCATTAGTAGTTAGTAGCGGAGTTAAGTCTGTTGTTGGGACACAAATATAAAAAGTAACAAGGGGGGCTGAAGGAACTGATGCCATAACATCGGATTGATTGTGGGCTGGGCACAGCGATGTATGAATACCATAGCATTACAGTAATGAACATGTAACTGTGAAATACATTGCAAGCAAAGTAAACCGGAGGGGAGGCACAGTCAACAGAAATGTACAACAAAGTTGAATTGTTACTGTAAACAGACGTACATATGTAAAACAGCAAACAGTTAATGTTAATAAAAAATATATTTAAAAAAAAAAAAAAAAAAAACTGTAGACCTTGTCCAAGAATTTAAAACAGAAAAGAAATGGGCTGTCCTCATGAAGAGGCACAGAAAAGAACACTTGGGACAGATCAATTACTGTGAACCATTCTGCATCACATGGAATCTGAAACATAATCACAGCTGGATTTGGCACCACTGGGCAACATTTCACCACTATGTCATTGATCTTCCTTAAATCTTGGACAATCCGAACCTTTCCACAAGGCTTTCTCAGTCCCATTATTGGCAAATTACATGGACTGCTCAACACCTCTTTCAAGACTCCCTGTTTCACAAAATCTGCAATGATTTGCGCAACCTTTATAAGGACATCTTGCGCCATATGATACTGCGGTATCTGGGGGAACACAGCGTTTGGTTTCACACTGACTTTGACTGGCTCTACTCCTTTTATCAGCCCTACTTCTTTCCCTGTCAAATCCCACACCTTTTCTTGAACTGTTCCTTGTAAACCTGCCAGGAGATCAGCCACTGTGAACATCGGAAAGAAGTTAATCAGAGGATATTCCTCATCTGTGGCCTCAATTTCAGGCTCTGAACCCTGTTTCTCCCCTTCATCGTCACTGTTTGTCTGGACCTCGATTCCTTCAATAGAACAGGTGATTGAATCTTGCACAATAAGTCTCTTCCCAATAGGGATACGGGACTTGAATCGCAAACCACAAATCTGTGCAATCCTTGGAAAGTGCCAAGCTCAACCTGAACCAGATCTGTGATCGGGTTAGTCAGGAGTTAGTTTGCTACTCCTACTAACTTAACTGTCCGTCCCGAAAGGGGCAGTTTTGGAACCTCTGTACTTCTAACTATGGAGTGTGTAGCTCCTGTGTCAACCAAGAATGAAACCTTGTGACCCATAACCTTCCCCTGAACATAGGGTCCTCTCTAATCTACCTTTAAGGAAGCTGCAAGCCTGCACTCTTCAACCTTCTGAACTTTCGTCCGACCATTCATCGTTTATTCCTTTCTCACCACGCAATGGGTATTGTTGCACTGTGTGATTCTGACTCATTCTTTGACCTGTGACCTGTTGAGGAAGCATCACCTGTTGCTGTTCCATTGGGGCTAAAGGCACTTGCATTTGCTGTCTTGGTACCATGGGGACCTGCTGTCGCATTTGTTGTAACTGCATTGGCTGTATACGTGGCAACTGCACCCGCTGCATGGATTGAAAACCTTGCATTTGGTTCACATTCTTCTGAAAATTTAGGTTTGGACCTCTCAATCTTGGTCCTCTCACATTTTGGAATGGACTGACATCATTGCTTTGTTGAATAACACCATCCTGCACCATCATTGGGCACTCCCGCTTCCAGTGTCCAACAACCCCGCAAGCATTACAAGGTAACAGCTTCTTCATTCCCTGTGCATCATTTTGAACTAATACAGTGTTCAAGTCTGGACTGCGGTTCACAAAACCTCCTCAACCTCTACTTCTCACCTGCGCCTAAAACATCCCATTTTCCTGCAGCTGCCGCACCATCTGCTGTGGGAAAACCTCCCTGTATCCCTGTCTGCGCTGCCTTAATTTGCATCACCATTGCTTTCTCCGTCAACTTTCTCTGCTTCAACTCAATCTCATCGCTACAGTACTTCACATACTGCAACACCTCATTAATCGGCTTTGCTTGCCAGCAAATCAAATGATTCTTAATCATCTGGCCAATCTCAGGTCTCAACCCTTCCACGAATCTGAACACAAGGTGGTTCATGTCCTTCGCCTCAATAACCCATGTGCCGCTGTAATGTTTAAACGCCTTCAACAACCTCTCATAATAGGCATGTATTGACTCCTTGACTTCCTGACCAGTTCGATCAATCCTTTGCCAATCAATATTCTTAGGCGAAACTCTCATTTTCAGAAACTCAATCACCTTATAATAATACTTCATCACATCAGGAGACGGCGCACCTGTGCTTCTGCCCCTTGCCGGTTCCTCAGTCGGCCAATCTACGCCTCTTTTGCACTCAATCCACAAATCAGCTGGAACTATGATCTCAAAGAGAGTATTCAGGTCTTCCCAAAGACACTTCGCAAGCTTAACAAATCTGTCTGTCTGCTGATACCACTCTATTGGTTTCTCCCTCAGCCTGGGGAAATAATTTGTGAATGACAGAATATCACCTCTAGTCCACGGTACATGGACAAGAACCCCTACAGCAGTCTCCCTCATCTGTAACATCTTTACCATGCTTGTATCCGGTAATGATTTAGCTGACTGCTCTATGCAATCACTCTTCCTCTTGTCTTTTTTCTTCACCCATCTGCCTTCCCACTTCTCTAAGGCTCCCCAAACTTGTGCACTTTGCAGTATCTCCTTGAGGTGCGCTTTCATTCCAGTTGACATCATGTGTTCAAAATCCTTTGGCTCAAAATCTAACCTGTAACTTCTCCTCGAAGTTTGGTATTCTCTAAATCTACGCCGTACTTGTCTGCCAGATTCGCCAACCTCTGGTGCACCCTGCTCACTTCTCTAGTTATCTTTGGGCACAAGTACCTCAACTCTGCTTCCGTGTATGACTCTAGCCTGTTCACGCCCATGCTTCCTTCAATGAGTTCATTGACTTCCATGCCCAACCTCACATGGTTCAGGTACTCTTCGCCTTCCGCCCTCCCTGCTGCTACAGGAGCAGTCTGTGGAGTATTAAGTTTGTCTAACCAGTCGGTCAGCTGTTGTGCTGTTAAACCTTGTAATGAGATACTCCCAGCCTGCACTAAAGGTGTCTGTGGTGCATTCGCATTTGAGATCTGCGGTGTCAGCAGTCTCAACCTGACTGTCTCATGGCATCTGGAGGAGCCCCAATTGGACTGAAGTCTAACAGAGATCTAGATCCTTCAAATGTTGGTTCTACTGGAGTCGTCCCTTGGGAGCTTCCTACAAACCCTCCTCTTGTCGTACTTTGTGTCATTACCCCTTGATCGCATACACTAGGCTTCGCCTGCGCATACAATGGTACCAGTGGACCAACCGTAATAGGCAAAGATATGGCATCTGGTGTCTGTCTGTTTCCCAAAACCAGTGGAAGATTAACTCCCATATTCTGGTTCATCCCTGGTGTAATGTCTGACTGCGGTCTTGTGACCGAAGTATATCTCGGGATCATTTGCGGCTGCACCTGGGGCAATAAAGGTGAAGTTGGATCAGTCTGAATCAAATTTGGCCTTGTGTATACCTGCTCTGTCGGCACCATCAGATTAGTAGTAGTCTCTAAAATGGGTACGTCAGGGTAAAGCCTCTGAACCTGTGGCAAATTGCAACCGAGGTGTCATAACCTGAGTGGTGGGCACGCCAAAACTACTCTGCATCAGGACTTGTGTCGAGACAGGACTAACCTGTGTCGGATTCATTGTCACCTTTTCTTGTATCGAACCTATAGGACATGTACTGGTACTCGGGCCATTGTCGTCTGCGACATATGGTGGTGGACGATCATTCAGTAACTGATTAAGGAATTCATCATCGTCTGAGTCCTCTATCTCTGTCGAAGACTTCCTAGCTTCTTTGTCTCTGGAAGGACTTTTGTCAGTCTTACGAGTAGCTTTCCTCCCTTTGCCTTCACCCTCTTGGGCTATCGCTGGAAACAGCATAACTCCATCTATTGTCTCTCTCCTCCAAACTCTCTGTGCACTATCCCATCTAGCCTCTGCTAGTGTCTTTTCTGCTTTCCTCATTCTCCTCTCAAATTTCTGTTGCTGTTGCCGTATTGCCATTAGTTCCCAAATTGCTAACGCCTCAAACTGTGCTGGTCTCGGAGGTGGCTTCAGATCATTTAGCACCCTCCGCAAATTTCCTAAAATCCTCAAATTGAACGTTCCGTTCTCAGGAAACACTAAGCACCCCTCTTTCTCCGTGACTTTGCACCATTGCCTTAGCCAAAGACATGGCGCGACACCCTTTTCCTCCATTACAATATAAGCCGATGTACCCTCCGGCAGTGTAACCTCCCCTACACTCTCAGTAATATATACGTCTCCCCTCAGAGCGCTCTTTAAATACTTGAAAAATGTAATCTTTACGTCTTTTATTTTGTTCACAATCAAATCAGGAAGTGACTTTAATTCCCAGAATTCTTCTTCGCCTACCTTCACAACCAATTGCCTCTCACGGACGGCTGCCAATCCGTGCGCGACCCTTCTCACAAACCAGCCTATCCCAGCGCGGCTCCAATGACGTCACACTCACACGTACTACGGCTGACAAAGTCTTGCAGCTGGTTCTCCCACTCTCGATGCACACAAACTAATGCAATATATTGCGAGCACCAACCAAAATAAACCTCAAATTTGCCGTTTTACTACAGGAAAGGGTAACACAATCGCTTCAGAACTTTATAGAAATTTCGCTTAGCCTCGGCCGCTACTCTCTCCTTCTCAGATGCGCACTCGCAAGCAAAATTTGACCCGCAAATTCTACTCTTGACTTGTCAATGGATTATTGTTCTAGTGCACTTTAGAACTCACCAAATCTCCATCGAAGTTTTCATTCACTCACTTTGACTCAAACTCAACTCGTCGGTTTCACTATCGACCTATTAAACCGCACAAATTACAACATAAACCAAGTGTCTCATACACTTATCAATATACTCCGGAGTCTTAGACCATGCAGGGTCCGTACATCACCAACAACCACGTGGACAATTTTTTTGAGCACAAAGCGCCACACTCACATGAAGTTCGCCGACTTCCCTACTCTCATACTGCAGTGTACGCCCACTCCTACTAAAACATCATCATCTGGCCTAAAATCCTCACACACATCACAATTCACCTGCGATCTGCATAAGCTGTGCAAGCGCAAAACCTACTTCATTCACACTATCACTAGAACGCCGAGAACATACTCAAACTTCCTTCAGTAAGCTCTGAGAGCCGGGAAAGTCGTTTGGGACTTAGGGACACATCATCCCTCTAATTTACATCACTGGAAAAGAAAAAGAAAAAAACACAGAACCCAATTTATTCAGTACACCTTGCCTACTTACCACCCAAACCAATTCACCTTGTACCCTCCGTACCTGGACCTTAAAGAGCCAACCCCATCAATCTCTACCAAAACTGTTGATCTTTCATACCGGGGCCCCAAAGGCCAAACCAACCACACTGCTACAAAACCTGTTAATTATTGCACCATCAACTCTATCAAACCGTGATCCTTCGCACTGGGGCCCCAAAGGGCCAAACCATCACCTCTGCTACCAAAACTGTTAGCGCGTCAGAGCCTTAATAAGTAAACTTACAAGGAGACGCGTTTAGGTCGACAAACCTTTGGACCGCGTTTGGAGACTTCCCAGTACAAAATATTTTTCTTGGCATCATCAATCAACAAATCAATTAAACAATCAATAATAATAATCACTAAACAATAAACAGTCAATAGGAATCAGCAATTGGACACACAATGACCTTTCAGTCATGAATAACCACCAGTTTAATTAGGAGTTAGAACATTTATTTCCCTATTGTAAACAATCTAATATCATGAAGGTTAATCTCCTCAGCAATAAAACACATTAATCAATGCATGGATTATATACGTTCAGATTATGATGCATATCATTAATATCAATCACCTTAGCAGAGTCTCATTAGTACATGGTTCAATAAAGCAAGAACTCAGTCATTTGTCTATTTGTGTATGATATCAGTGAACACCTTAACTAACCACAAATTAGCATTAGCATTTTGGGCTTCATGCAAAACATTTTAGTGAACACAAATTTATAAAACATCTATACTAAGGCCTCTATCAAAATAGCAGTTGGTACCCAGAAAGAAAAGGCAAACAGACAATCACAATTTGCATCGGATAGTTACCAATCCAACAGATCAGCAAGCAGCGTCAGTCTTCGTCCTCAGGACATCAGTTCATCAGCATCAGTAAAGTTAGGACGGGCAAAATCTCAAGATAGCATAGCTAAGGAATGGATTACTTCCCTCATATAGAGGAGAAGATAATATCGAGCAAAGGATGGGCAGAGGATGGTTTGGGAGATAGGACAACTAAAAGACCAAAGTATGAGTATGGAGTGTCTGGAAAATGGCAAAAGGAAAGAAAATCTTATGGCAAAAAGGGACTTGGCTAAATGTCCTATGGCAAAATGGAATGGTTTCTTCTCAGGTCACACCGTTAAATTAAAACTGTCTAACTATTCCCTAATTCCTTATTGGATAATATTTGGTGCATCGTTATCTCTGTCCAAAAATTCGGTAAGCACCTTGCTAGAAATTTCCACAGTTCACAGTTCCCATGTCACGGATTGGTCCATGTTATTGACGTCTTCAACGGTTGGAATGTCAAGTAGAAAATGTTACACTTTGCGCTCCAGTCAGTGTCTTCATTGTCTTCTCCTAGTACTGTTAACCTTGCACCTGTTAAGAATTACACTGTTGCATCTAGCAAGAACATCACCTTGAACAAGCCAGTTCTCATGAGAAAGAATTTACTACAGCTACACACATATAGCTCCTGGAAAAGTACAGCTTCGTGTCCTTCAGGAAAAACAGCACACTACATGTTAGAAAATGCAATTCAATATGAGGTCAGGCAGCTAGGCCCAAGCCCTTACTAAGTTAAAGCCCTTTTGTTTAATGAAGCAAACTCTTAGCACACAACCCTAATTATGGTATACTAATCCAAATTCAAAACATTATTGCATATTAATTCAGAATTTATAAGCCTTTTCATTAGTCTTCGTATACATTGGTAGCCACTCCCCGTGGGCACATTTCAAACGCGTGCATTATTTTCTATGTTAACACAATTTCTATGCAGCTTCCTCACACAATATATTGCACATGTTCGTATTAATATTGCTTTTAAAGGACACACTCCAACACTGTCACCTTTTAAGAAAAGGTCTGCTGCTTCGCAGCTAGGGTAAGAGGCTCTGAGCTGGTTGCACGTGAACACACGTGTGAACACACACATGGGCTGAACGTGCGAGACTATCGTCTAGCTCAGCCTAATGTGTGCACACAGGTAGCTTGTTTCAGATGGGTCCCTTCAAGGATTGATGCCTTATAATCAGGGCCACTGACATTATGCAGCGGGAGAGGACCAAATTATGCGACAGGGTTGAGTAAATTATGCGGCAAGAAAAAGCAAATTATGCAGCATTATTCAGAACATTGTGGGCTACTATTACCACATTATATTGTCATTTTGAAACTTGTCAACATTGGCTGGGCAGCAGTTGCACTTCATTACTATCAGTTCAACACCTACACATTGCAATAGGATGCAGAAAGATGAACAGTCAACCTTTGCAAAGGTCATTTCACTTCGCGCCAACACAGGTTGCTGCATTTGCACTAACCTTTGAACGTTTGAGCTACAAACAACATTTTTTGGGGTAAAATCTCCAGATTATGCGGCAGATGATGAATTATGTGACAAATGCAGCAAATGTATAATTATGTGAAAATCGCCGTGGCCGCAGAATTGCATATTACCAGTGGCCCTGCTTATAATCTGAGTGGGCATTGTAAATCAGTAGTGACTACTACAAAGTTTGTGTGCTTCACTGATTTATACATTATGGGACAAAGTAAAGTTTTGCCCTACTTAGGCCTAAAGAAACAGGTAAGGTACCAATCCTACGGTAAAAAAGTGCAGACCCAATGTCACTTTAGTGACATATATGCTCACGCTGGCACATGAGGATTTGTCATAATTCTCTGGCTCAGCTCAAAATTATATTTCAGGTCTTTTCTCCTTACTTGGCCAAGTTAGCCAGGATCAAAGGCCTTAGCACGCAACTGAGCCATTTGACTGGGTTTGGGCTTGTTCCTGGGAAAGGAAGATGTAGGTATGGAATTTGCTAAAAACCTTTCACACTGCACTTGGCTAAGAAGGCTCACTAGGACAGAAATGAAAGAGGACAGCCACACATCTAGAGCCAATCACATGAAATATTTGAAGAGAATAGATCAGGCTGCTGCGAAATTTGGAGTCATGGCTGAGACTCTCATAGGAATTTCACCAGACCACTTCAGGTCACCATGTTGAAGTTGCACAGAAAGCACTGCAGGATATTTGGGGCAGGGGTTGAGTAATTATGTGTCACCCTAGGAATGCCTACCTTCTGGAACTTTCCACCCCAACTTAAAGAGCTCTGCACAGTAGAGAGACAGTTAAGAACTTTCTAGACCAGGGAAGTGCTACATTCCAAGGAATGCCCAGTTGGGAGGAGAAGCTACAAGGCTCCCCTGCACCGGTGGACCTAAGTACTTTTGGACTTCAGTTGGCACCCAAGAACTAGGAGTGCTTTTCTAGGGCCACTAGTGCTGGCCCACTTACAACCTCTGAGGGACAGTAGAGGGATGAACCTTCTGAAGGGGACGCTCCAGTGGACTGGAGCTGCAGCTGGGTGACCTTCACCAGAAGGGGACACTTACTCAGCTGCTGACACACAGGTGCCTGCAAGAAGGCCAAACCCATAAAACCTGGGGAGTGCATCAGGGACAAACTCTGCTAGTGGGCTGCTGGGTGGGTGCAGAAGAAGCCCCCATGTGAAGGCTGGTGCTTGGAGCCCTGACAGAGGACAGTTCCAACACCAGGAGCTAAAAGGCAGGCAGATATGCCCTGAGGTCTCTGTCACAGAAGAAACTGCAGTGTAAAAATCAAGCTTCAGCAGGAAAAATACATTTAGAGGCTAGAAGGCCTGAAGAAAATACTCATGGTGGCTAGGGCTTTGCACTAGGAGTACAGTGACACCAAGATCATGGGTATCGGCCCAGCAGGGCTAAAGAAATGGACTTCTTCAATTACCACTCCAGATGCCGCAGGGGCCCCCATGTCCCCAAGGGTCAACAAAAGTGAATGAGTGCCGTCGAACTTGGCAACATTTGATATCCCTAGGGGCCTCAAACTCCACCAGAGAACAAAGAAACAGAGAGCCAGAAGGCTATTGGTGCAGGCCAGAGCCCCAAGAGTGAGGTGGCTTGTCTCCTCCGCCCCCATGTCCATGTCTGGGGGGCATGCGGGCAGGAGGATGAAAAAACAGCTCTAGCGCTGGCACTGTTCTGTGTCGGCCAAGTGTGGAGCCGGCAGGGCTACGTATGAGTGAGATCTCAGCCTAGGGCAGACAGGGACCCGGGTGCTCCATGGAGGAGCTGGGGCACCCAGGCCAACTGTAGAAATAAAGGGATCAACCCCCATTTTCCATGGTGCAAGGCTGCATGATAAACACACATTCCAGAATCCTCTGAGTGCATGGCCCATGCACCTCTGTTGTTTCTCTGGTGCCCCAGTCAACACACAGGCATCACCAACTGTACTACTGGGTGCTGTGGGGATGTCAGACGTGCAGCAATGGCAGAATAATAACCCCACAAAGGCACCAAAAGTCTCCCTGGTAGAGAATGACGTAGGTAAGCTTTTCCAATGTTTTCAAGCTCTGCCAGAGCTTGAGCTTTTGATCGTAGGCTTTAAAATGCAGGTCCCCTGTTGGTTGGTCCCAAATCTGCATTTGCAGCATGTTAAAAGTAGAAGAAAGACTTATTTACATATTAGATTGAATTGAAAAGTCTTTATTAACAATAATACAATTGACAATGAAAGGTTATGTGGTTTTAATTAAGGTAATTTTAAGATAGTATCACCAATGTGTTTTTAATGGTGTTGCATTAGTTTTCTCTCAAATATACATACTTGTTATTAATGTTGTGACACCCTGACAAAGGAGGTAGGCCTGCCTTTAGATATCTACACCCAACCCGTTTGTGTCTAGTGTAGGTGGGCAGGGAGTATTGTGACCCTAGGGTTCAAGGCTTGCTAGAAGTGTGAACTGTTAGCAGGGCATCACCATAGGTATTTCCATCTTCCTTCTGGCACATATTTTTTAATTAATGCATAGTATTCAGTAGTGTGTGTAATAAAGTACATTTCCTTTTTAAAAAAGCACTGACTAGACAATGCATTATTGGTTGTTGTTTGCTGAGTACCCACATAATGGAGTACTGGTCCACACCACCTCCTATGGTTAGACTTTGAACTGTTCTGCTTCACTATCTTGAGTCATATGCTACGGCAGGGTACTTGGTTCACAGAAGACAGAAGGTTGTGGACTTATTACTTGGGAAGGACTCACATTTTTAGCAACTATTAACCCACTTTCCTACAACCCTTCCTCAGTGATTTAGACCTTCAGGCAACAAATATGACTTCACAACATATACTGGAAGCAGTCAAGATCAGAGAGGACGCAGCATGTAGGTACACGGAGTCTAACTATTCCTATGAGGGAAAATCTTGGATCAATGGGTCTAGAAGAAAACCACCCCCTCAATCTCGACGGTGAAATGTATCCATTACCATGCACTGAGCTTTAGCACACCACAGAGCCCGAGAAGCTGTATTTGAGTCTGAAGAAGGCATCTCATTTCCCAATTACTACTGGAGTAGTAGGAAATGCCGTCTGAATGACAATTAGGAACGGGCAAGTCACCAACTTTGCTTCATAAAATGTCTTTCCCTGTATTTTTCTTTTCTTTGCCCTTTCCTATTCTATACTTTTTCAAAACAAAATGAGTACTCAAAGCCACAACTAGAACTAGTGAGAATGATTAATACAAATATATAGTTAACATAAAGACATTAATAAAAGAGTGCCTCTAGTGAAAAATGTTCAAGGACAAACATTTGTATAACCAATTTGGCTGGCTAGTTGATAAGTGAACGTATATCATTGACTTGAGTTTTTGTGTGTGAATGGGGGAGTTTATGAACAATAACACATTTCAATAGATGGGTGAGGGAGCAACTAAGTGCATTTATAATTAATGGATTGATAAATGAGCAAGGGAGTAGTTGTTCAAAAACCTTGTACATGAATGTATGTCCAGTTGAGTACATACATGCTTTAATGGAGGTTGTACCGATCTTAAAGGCTGAACCCTTAGACAGAAGTACTCAAAATGATACAAACATGGCACACATGACAACTATTCCACTGGAGGCAGCACTTGAGGGCAGCAAACCCTTGTGGCAAAAAATTTCCACAATATATAAACAAGCATTGGTAAAGCCAATAAGTCTTACCTATGTTAGGGCTTCTTGAACATATTTTAGTTGTTTCACAACATACTGGCTGCTGTGCAATGGCCAAAAGTTCAAACAATGAGCAGTATGACAAGAACAGCGCTCTCCATTTCATAGCACTTCTTTTCTGGCAGGAGGGGTGCAAGCAACAGCGACAGGAGGGAAAAGGAGTGGATGCAAGCAACAATGTTGGGAGAGGTGTCAAACAACAATGATAGGAGGGCAAGCAACAATAACAGAGTAAGGAAATGCCTCTTTTTGTATGGTCACCCCCAGGTTTTTTGACTGATGCTGTTATGTTTTCGACTCGAAGAGTGCATTGAGGCCTGCTAATCAGACCTCAGTGCCAGTGCACTGACCATAAGGTGTGTGTCAAATTGGCAGTGACCAATTAGAAATGGCTAACGTACCTGTAAGTCCCTAGTATATGGGCCCTTGGCACCCAGGGCATATCAATTTGAGGGGTACCCCAGGGCTTGCAGCACTGGTTGTACCACCCTGGAGGTCACCCAAGTAAAATAAGTCCCCCGGCCACCACAGTAGACTGGTTCAGTAGTCATGCACTGCTAGCCAGACTAAGCCATTATCCCCTGTACATCTGTGTAAGTCACCCCTCTGGCAGGCCAATCGACTCATAAGGCAGGGTGCAACACAGAACACAGGCAGGACATGTTCTCTACCTGTACTGACAGTAAACATGCAGAACTACAATTTTTTACTGTGGATAGACTTGGTCGCCCCATTTTCAAGTACAGGATTACACTCTGACCCCCCAACTAAGCTAATTCCTGAACGGTGTAGCCAAAGTGGACACTCCAAGTAATCAAACAACTCATTACGTTAAACCGGACTTGTATCTCAAGCCAAAATTAATGTACCTTGTTGTAATGTGCAGCTTCCGCAAAGCTGCCAGTTTGTTGCCTTTAAAACTCCTGTAACTTCCTGGGCACACAGAGGGGGTCATTCCGACCCCGGCGGGCCGGGGATGCGGGAGCACCGCCAACAGGCTGGCGGTGCCCCGCAGGGCATTCTGACCGCGGCGGTTTGGCCGCGGTCAGACAAGGAAAACCGGCGGTCTTCCGCCGGTTTTCCGCTGCCCTGGGAATCCCCCATTCGGACCCCCTCACCGCCATCCTGTTCCTGACGGCTCCGACCGCCAGGAACAGGATGGCGGTGAGGGGTGTCGTGGGGCCCCTGGGGGCCCCTGCAGTGCCCATGCAAATGGCATGGGCACTGCAGGGGCCCCCGTAAGAGGGCCCCACTTTGTATTTCAGTGTCTGCTTTGCAGACACTGAAATACGCGACGGGTGCCACTGCACCCGTCGCACCTACCCACTCCGCCGGCTCCATTCGGCGCCAGCTTCCTCGTGGGGAGGGGTTTCCCGCTGGGCTGGCGGGTGGCCTTCTGGCGGTCGCCCGCCAGCCCAGCGGGAAAGCCAGAATGGCCTCCGCGGTCTTTCGACCGCGGAGCGGCCATATGGCGGCTCCCGCCGCCCGCGGGGGTCAGAATGACCCCCAGAGTCTGTTCCACAAGACAGCTTTCTGCCTTCCTGGAGAGACGTGCCAATGACTGTCAGGAAGGAGCACAATGAGGATTGCAGGCCAGGGAGGTGTTGCCTCCCTTCTGCAGCAAGCCAATTAGGTGTTAGCCCAAAAGGCAAGCTTCAATGAAGAAGCTACTTTTGAAGGCCAGATGGATTATATCAGGGAGGAGGCCTACCCCATTGTTCACGAAGACAGACTGGCACGGGGAGCAGAGAGGAGGAAGCAGTAGCCAAACCGGTTTCCCCAGAAGCATACATCCCTGCAGTAGCCATACCCAAGGGAGGGCTAGGGAGGTCTGAATATGAGACCGGTCTCACCATCTTGGGAGAGGGCAGAATAGTGCATCCTGTGATAGCCAGATGCCACACTCCACAGGAAGTGGTCCCCAAGTGGGAGGGACACTGGTAGCACCATCTGCTCCCTGCAAGCATACCCACCCTGACGGCATTTTCCAAGCATAAAGGGGGCACCCCTGGCACAAAGGCCTCAGATCTTAACCAACTTAAAAGAAGAAGCACCAAAGAAGGGCCACCTTGCTGCACCAACGGACTAGCGAAGATAAGCTGCACCATCGAAGACTGCACCTACTGGCTAGCAAAGAGTGGGACTGTGCCTGCCATGTCCTACTCAAGGAGGAGCTGCCTACAGATCCCAGTGAAGCCAAGAGACTTCAAGGGCCAGACAACGGGGCTCTTGTTTGCAGCAAAGGTACACAACAGCTGAAAAAGCCAGCTGGAGCAAGTTGGTAGCCCAAAGTCATCCAGCTGCTACCACCGCTGGCATGCAGTACCATACACTAAGAACCAAAGCAAAGAGTTGCACCAGAGTTTGCTGAGGCCAGAAGTGCTGTCAGAGAGCTGTTGGGACCCTCCGAAGGTGTTATCAACCCAGGAAGTATGAAATCAAGCGACTGGTGACTGAATTTCTACCAGACCAGAGACTACTTAGTGGGACATGGAATCTGCAACCAGGACCCCCTCACCATTATCATGGATAGAGGAGTACCCATTGACTGTGTAGCATCCACAGCATCTTTAGAGCATCTTCAACATCCTTCATTCCTTGCATCAGGACCACTCCATAGGAATCCATTTCAATGCAGATAAAGTGCCTGGAAGGCTGAAGGATTGCTTCTTCTGTGGAGGTAACTATTTCTAAGGACCTTGCTGCCCCCTCCGACTATTTCTCTGCTGGAGTTGGTCACCTCAAGTACTTCTACCCAACCGCACTGACACTTAGAAACTTTTTCAAAGAAAACTTGGGTGTCAAATTCGTTGAATTTGAAAAGGCTTGTTTGTGGTTGAGTGAAAATGCTGTGATTTATTGTTGCTTGTAAAATCAATATCTCCAGAACCTTCTGGAAGATCTTTTTCATCCTAGTGTCTAAATTCTTTAAAAATGCAGTCTATTTTTATAAATTGTTGTTGGTTTTTTTGAGTGTTGCATCAATTTCTTCTTCAGTTGTTTTAGTGCTGATACCCAGGGGTAAGCTGAGGGCTTGACAGTCAAAATCTAAGGGTTCTTAAAGGGGTTGCAGGAGTTGGTAAGTGTATTACACGGTTGTACACACCAAATAACACACTCCATTACCTTACAGACAGGACTGGGAGAGAAGCAAGCGACAACAATGTGACAGGGTCAAACAACAACGATGAGGGTTCGAACGGGTGCAAACAACGAGGAGTGAAAAAACGTACCTTAATCTAAGTATGAGCAGCGGAAGGACACTGATAAATCAATTGATCAGTACTTGGTCCATGCTCCAGGAAAGGGCCAAGCAGACAAAGAAAAAATAAAACCAGCAAGTGCTCACCAATGAGAAGCAAGGAAATGAGACTGAAGATGATGCCAACCAATGGCAAGTAATGAGCGGGCTCAAAGCCCCCTTTAAACTAACAAAATGTCTTGCAAGCGACATGCAGAGCTTTAAATGGAAATATAGAAGTGTTGGTGCTCACTATCCAGGGTAGCAATTTGCTCCTGAATAGTCCTCACCCATTAAATATTTTGCAGCAGTGCTGTGAAGTGCAGCTACTCTCCCTTTCAAACAGAAGAAGTGCAGGTGCTCAGTACCAGACGGTAGCTGCCCATTTAAAGAACTGTTGACAGCATGTGTGTTGTTCCAGGTGAGACCTAAAAGGGAGAGAAAGAAATGGAAGGAGAGAGAAAGAGCAGGGGGGGCAGACAGTGTGTAAGATAGAGAGTGAAAATGTGATGAGATGAGATAAATTGTTTGAAGGAATAGTATGGAAAAAATAAAGAAACAGGTAATTGTGCAGAAAGGTGGGCAAGTTGGAGAAAAGAAGAGGATAGCAAATGATGGGACCTGGGTGGAGAGGAATGAAGAGGGGTTGCTGCACTGGAGAAAATTGAAAAACTGGGAGGAAGACTCAAGAGTGAGAAATGAGAGATGGAGAAAAGAGAGCTGCGGCGAACGAAGAGAAGATATACTGAAAAAAAGAACATAATAGGGCTGAGAAATGAAACAAGGGAAGAAAAGGAGTGACATGGCCATGGGAGATGAAAAATGAAATGGGAAAGTTGAGGAAAGGGCAATAGTTTTATATAAATATAAGTCATTGCAATATGGAAAACAGGAGAATGAGTAAGAGAATGCACGTGAGGAAGGAAAAAGAAGAGATAAAGGAGTACAAAGAAAAGTAGAAAAAAGAAAGCAAACACACACAGCAAGAAGGAAAAAGAAGAGATGAACAAATTACTTACCTTTGGTAATGCCTTATCTGGTAGAAACTCTATCCAGCTGGAGAGTCCTTACCTTAACATTTTCCCCAGGTGTCCGACTAGATCCTGAAAGTTTGGAGCAGTACCCCTGCACGCCGGTAGGTTGCGTTGTTTGGCTCCGCATTAACATTGTCTGCATCATAAATGACCAGTATGGTGCTTGTATAAGTGCCAACCTAGCGCGCTGATGTCAGTTTCTTTTAAGACATTCCACGCCAGAAGAATGGAGCCATGAGGAACATTGACAACTGGGGTGAATTTTTAAAGCCTTTAGAAGGGTAACCCTCACACTGTAAACATTTCACAGAGCAGGGAGAACCGGAGGGTCAGTAAAGAATCTGTGGCTAGATAGAGTGTCTACCAGAAAAGGAGTTACAGAAGGTAAGTAACTTGTTAATCTGATAGAGACTTCTAGCCGCAGATTCCTTACCTTCAAATAGATACCCAAGCATTATTACCCCAGAGGTGGGTGTGTGAACAGATCAGACCTAAAAAGCCCTGCAGGACCGAAAAGGCAAAATGCCCATAACACTGACTTGACTGTCCAGGCAGTAGTGTTTGGTGAATGTGTGTAGTGATGCCCATGTTGCTGATGTCCAGGACAGGGACTCAGTGATCTAACACAGTGGTCGCAGCCTTAGCCCTGGTGGAGTGAGCATGTTAACTTTCAGGGGGTTGCCTTATGATTTATCCGTACCAAATCTTTAAGCAGAGCACTGTCCATCATGAGATGGTCTGTTTCTGCACTGCCATCCTTTACTTAGCTCCAGCATAACCTGTAAAGAGTTGATTGTCTACCCAGAGCTCTTTAGTTCAATCAATGTAGGAGGACAACACTCTTTTTAGATCTTGATGGTGGAGTCTCTCCTCTTCCTCAGAAGGATGAGGCAAAGCAAAGAAGGTAGACAAAGTGATGTTCAGGCCTACATGAAAGGGTGTCACAACCTTAGGCAGAAAGAAGGCACAAGTCCTGAGAACCAGCTTGTCTGGGTAAAAGGTAATATGAGGATGGTGTACAAAGAGTGCCTTCATTTCACTGATCATCCTGCCCAATGTAATGGCCACCAAGAAAGCCATCTTGCTGGTCAACAAATGTAGTGGGCAGTTGTGCAGTGGCTCAACAGTAGCGCACATGAGAAAAGTCAGGATGAGGTTTAAGTCCCATTGGGGAATAATAAAAGGTCTGGGAGAAAACAACTCTTGGAGACCTTTGAGGTACCTAGTCACAAGAGGTGACTTGAAGAAAGGAGGTTGGCCTGGCAACCCAAAAAAGCAGAAATGGCTGATAAATAGCTTTTAACTGTGCCCACAGAAGAGTCTTGCTGGGCGAAAGACAGAACGAATGGTACAGCTTGAGAAAGAGGTGCAGAGCGAGAGCCAATATTCCTGAATGCAAACCATGCCACTAATTTGTCCCAGTGGCAGGCATAGACCGTCTTGGTAGAGGCACGCCTGGTTGCCAGAATAACATCAGGAGGAAAGTTGAAAGCTGTCAACTGTTGTCGCTCAATTTCTACACAAGAAGGGGGATTGTGCACAGGTTTGGGTTCAGGACCTTCCCCTGTTGCTGCGACAGAAGATCCTCTTGAAGACGCAGCCTGACAGGAGGACTGATGCTTATTGTCATAGCTTGGGATAACAGACTTTCCATGACTAATCCAGAGCCACAAGATTGACTTGGACCAGGTCATTCCTGATCTTCTTGACAACTCTGGGCAGAAGTAGTATTGGGGGAAAAGTGTAGATGAGGCTCGAGCTCCATTCAAGATGAAAAGCATCTCCAAGTGAGAGCCGCCTTGGAAACTCCAGCATACAAAACTGCTGACATTGTGTGTTCTCTGCAGTGGTGAAAAGATCTAACCAAGGCTCGCCCCACTCTTGAAAGTGACCTTGCACCATCTCTGAGTGGAGATGCCATTCGTGATCCTCTAGGCATTGATGGCTGAGTTCAAAGAGCCCACCAGGTACTGAACCACCAAGGAAATGCCTTTACGTTCCAGCCATGTTCAGAGATGCAGAGCCTCTTGACAAAAGGCACATAACCCTTCCGGTCCTGTTTGTTGCAGTACCACATGGCAATTGTGTTGTCCATAAACACCTGCACCAGGCTTTCAATGCTACCCGGATCGCCTGGAGCTCCAGTAGGATGACATGAAGCTGGAGACTAGATTCCTTTGATCTCTACTTCTCCCAGATGACTGCCACAGCCCAGGAGTGAAGCATCTGTCACTACAGTCAACTCTGGCTGGGGAAGGGAGCCACTGACCCAATCACAGTTCGTCAGCCACCACTGGAGGTTTTTTGCAGTTCCCTCTGAGAGCTGAACCATGTTGGAGAGATTCTGCTGATGCTGTGCTCACTGGAACTTCAGGTCCTACTGCAGAGCCCTCATATGCCAATGGGCTTGTGTCACATGAAGGATGGAAGAAACAATGAGGCCCAACAGCCTCAGAGTAAGTCCCACTGAAAACCAGGATAGGCTGAAACATCAGTAGCATAGCCAGACTATCCTGGACTTGCCACAAGGGAGGATAGGTCTGGACATGCACAGTGTCCAGAACAGCCTGTTAAAAGGGTGCATCTGAGAGGGAGTCACGTGTGACTTTGGCATGATTATAGTGAACCTCAGTGAATGCAGGTGGTCCACCGTAGTATGAAGGTGGGGGACCACTGCTTGGGGCAAGCTCACCTTCAACAGCCAATCTTCGAGGTAGGGGAAGATTGGAATACCTGACCTCCTCTTTGTGCTGCAACCACCGCCATCACCTTGGTGAACACCCAAGGTGCCCTGGTAAGGCAAAAAGAGAACAGCAAACTGAAAGTGCTCTTGGCCCACGGTGAACCACAGGTAACGTTTGTGGGCAAATAGAACGGGGATGTGGAAGTATGCGTACTGAATGTCCAATGTCTCCCTTCAGTCTCCAAGATCCACATCAGACAGGAACTGAGCTAATGTGAGCTTGTTTGAACTTTTCATTTTTCAGGAAGTGGTTGAGAAGGCACAGGTCTGGGATAGGACAAAGGCCTTTGTCCTTCTTGGGCACCAGAAAGTAGAGGGATTAACAACTACAATCTACTTATGATGCCGGCATCCTCTTGATGGCTCCTTCGGCCAAGACAGCCAACACGTGACATGGCTGGAGGGGTGTCCAGAAATGGGATGGAGTAGCCCCTTTGGACTATCTGTAAAACCCACTTGTCAGATGCAGTCGACTGAAAGTGGTACAGATGTCTAACCCACTGGCATCCACCAGTATCTCATATTAGTTGTCCTCTGTGTCAATAAGGGCAGTGGTTCCCAACCTTTTGACTTTTATGGAGCCCCACTTTGCAATTACTGGAACCTGGGAACCCCCACTGAATCATTATCAGAATTTGGAGTTCCTCACTGAGTCATTACTGGAAGCTGATGCCTGAACACTGTCAATGATTTAAAACACAAAACAATACACAAAAAATTGAGACAAGCATTCCTCAAACACATACACAAATGATAACACATTTTATTGAATTTGCAAACAAATGTTAAAAAAATAATAATAGGAAGGTTGGAGCTTTTCTAAATTCAATTGAAGCCACACATCGCCAATACTACATATTGTTTGATGCACCTGCACTGCTTCCACAAATCAATCAGAGGATACTAATTTAATTTTTAGCCTCCAATTTCAAATTCCTTGACATTTACAGAACATTTTGGGCCAGATGTAGCAAAGTTTTGCGAGTCGCAAATGGCCTGAATCGCTATTTGCGACTGTGCAAAATCGGAAATGGGATACAAAAACCCCATTTCCGACTTGCAAAAAGTAATGCGAGCCGTTAGCGACCCCATTTTGTGACCCGCAAATAGCAAGTCGCTATTTACGAGTCGCAAACCTTATGCAATTGCAACTCGCAAATTGCGACTACTCGCAAAAAGCCCAGTTTGCACTTGCAATTTACCACTAACTCAGAGCAGGTGGTAACCATTACCAAAGTATAAAAGGAGACCCAGAAGGCATCTGGGTTACTCAAGATGGCGGAGATATACCTGATAGCAGTGAGGAGGAGAGTCCACGCCGCCCAGCAGAGAAGGAGGAGGGGCCACAGACAGGAGAAGATATATAGAACAAGGCAGACTCTTTTTCAGCAAACTGAGGAAGAGATCTATGACAAATACCGCCTTAGCAGCGCAGCCATACTAGAATTAATTGATTTACTTAAACCACAGCTAGAACACCAGACTCTGCGCGGCTGCGCCATCCCTACACATGTGCAAGTGCTATGCTCACTGCACCTCTTGGCCCCAGGGAGCTATCAGGGGGTCATTGCTGTGGCAGGTGGGGTATCTCAAAGTGCAGTGTCAAGGTTCCTCAGGGCCTTCCTAGATGCCTTACTCACACACGTCTCACTTCATATACCTACCAAGGAATGAGGCAGAAATAAACAGCACCAAGCTGGACTTTTACCGCATTGCCAACTTTCCCCATGTCATAGGATGTGTAGATGGGACACATATTCAAATATGCCCCCCTGCAAACCTGGAACATCTTTTCCGCAACAGAAAGTGTGCTCACTCACTGAATATTCAGGTTGTTTGTGACGCCCATTATGTCATCACTGACATTGTAGCTAAGTTTCCAGGCAGTACCCATGACTCCTACATTTTTAGGCACAGTGGGATACACCAACGCCTGGAAAGTGGGGAGTTTGGAGACGGATACCTCCTAGGTAGAGCTGCATACACCTTGCAGACATACAGACAGGTCACTGTGCACACCAACCAGGACTTTCTAACAGTGTGATGTTTGTGCCCAACAGGTGACAGTGCATATGCTCTAAGGCCATAGATTATGACTCCGTTTTTGACACCCAGCAATGAATGTGAGAGGTGATACAACAATGCACATAAGAGAACCAGGAACCTTATCGAACGCACCTTTGGACTCCTGAAAGCAAGATTCAGATGCCTCCACCGCAGTGGAGGTGCCCTCCAGTATACCCCCATTACAGCATTCAAAATTGTGGTTGCATGCGCCATCCTTCACAACATAGCCACCCGACATGGGCTACCTCTCACCCCTGCAGACCCAGATCCTGATGATGAAGAGCAAGAGCAACCACATCGCCATCATGGGGATCGGAGTATAGCTAATCAAGGCAGACTGAGACGGGAACACATCGCAAGCCAATACTTTGGAAGGTACGTGTCAACTCCAACCATACTCACCTATTGACCAAAAACTTCATTTGTTAAGTGGAACAAAAAAACTATTTAATTTGTGCAGAAATAGAACTATTTACAAATAATAACTGTTCATGGTCATCTAAATGCAAACTATGCATGGGGCACATTGATGTCATGTGCCATATCAACAGGGACAGGGTAATGTCTATGTCCTTCGGCGGCCCCTGCCAGCCTGGCTGGTCCCTGGTGTTTCTGCTGTGCTCTGTCTGGTACTGGTACTCCGGAGCACCCTAGTGTCAGTGGCAGAGACACTGCTCACTGTAGAGCCCTCCTCGCTGTCCTGGGGTGTTTCCCCTGTGCCCCTGGACAGATGCCGTGCCTCCATTAAGTCTATCACGTGTGTGATATGTCCCAGGCCCCTAGCCACATCTCCAGCAAAATGGCCCATTTCGACCTGAAGGCCAACTGTCCTCCTCGACAGGCCAGTGGTGTTCACAGCCAGTCTGCCGATGGATGTGGCCATCCTATCTAGTCTTTATAGGAGCTGACGGTCCCTGCGCCGCCCACCCTCGGCCTGGGCCAGTAGTCCTGCTGCCAGATCCCTCATGGACAGGGCTAGGTCCCCAGTGTTTGTGGCAATAATGTCAATTCTGGAGTTCAGATGCTGCATGCTGGCCTCGTTATTTCGGACAAAGCGGTGCAGCACACCACTAATTCTCCCTAATATGTTATTTTGCAGGCGCTGACCACGCAGCAGCTGTGCCTCACTGTTGCTGGAAGGTTGACGGCCGGACGCAGCCTGCAGCCCTGATCTCCTGTACCTGCGTCGCCTGCGCAGCGGTGGCTGCCCTGTGTGTTCAACTGTATCACTCCTGCCTGTTGCTGGCGCAACCTCCTGGAACACAGTTGAGGAGGTGTGGACATTTCAGGGATGATGTTGGCCGTGCAGGTGGGAGTGCTGGCGGCTCCTGAGCTGTCCTCATGTGGCTGGCTGCTGTGGGTTGTGGTGGTGTCTTGTGGGAGACCTGTGGGACATGGGGAACAGACTGTCAGTGTCTACTATCTGTTGCACACTTCCTAATAAACAATTGCCTATGAACTGCCTACTTGACTACATTTCCCATAATGCATCATTCTGGTGTTTGCTACCCTGAAATGGAGCTATCTTGGTTGAGCATGCCCCTGTCTACATGGTGGGTGGGGGTATGGCATTGATAGGGGTACAGGCATGTCACATGGTACTCACTGGTTGATGTGGTGAGCTCTGAGGTGTCCAGGTCTCCAAATCCTGACACTGCCTCCTGCTCCAGGGTCTCCTCCACCCTTTCTTCCAGGGGTGTCGGTGGTGGTACTGAAGATGGTCCCCTTCCTGTGCCTCTCATCTCCCGGAGCCTTTCAGCCACCCTCTCCTTGGTCCGGGAGCGGAGGTCATACCACTGTTTTTTTATTTCTTCAACACTCCTGTGGCTCACCCCCAGGGAGTTGATTTTTTCCTGGATCTCCTGCCACAGTTGTCTTTTGGTGGCTTCTGGCACATTGAGGGCTGCCTTCCCAAATAATTCATCATAGTGCTGACAGCATTCATCTGTCAGCACCTCCAGCTACTTCTCTGAGAATTTAAGTTATCTCTTCCTAGGAGTTCCTTCCATTGCAGCTTCTGTTTCTCCTGTGTGCAGTTCAGCAGTTAAAAAGGGTGTGGTCCTCCCTCCTCCCAGGTGTATTTGTAAACTTCCTGGCTGTGATGTCATCATTATGTGCCAGGAAGTGTTTCCAGAGTGTTCTGGAGTGGTTTCTGGAGTGTTCTGCTGCACCTGTAAGCAATTTACATGGTACTCGCAATTTGCGACACCCACTCGCAAATTGCGAGTTCGTTTTTTGCACGGTCGCAAAAAGCGACCTCGCAATCAGCGGACTCGCTCTCTGCGTTGCGACTCCGGGTGCAAGTCGCTATTTCAACAATGACATTGTACCTGCATTTCAATTTGGGACTCGCAATTTGCGAGTCGCACCTACTCGCAAATTACGAGTTGCAAAATTTTTGTTTCGTACATCTGGCCCTTTATTATTTTCAATTGTATATTTAGCCACTTTATCTATATATTCTTTATTATTCGGTTGATATTATTTAATTTTCGAAGAAGTTGCGGACCCCCTTAGAAGGCTTCACAGACCTCTGGGGGTCCCTGGACCACAGGTTGGAAACCACTGATCTAGGGGATGCTGATTTCCATGAGGGTAATCAAACCCCTCCCGTTCGTCTCCCTCTTCTGGCCTCTCAAATGAAAAAGGCACTGACTCCAACTCGTGGGGCATGGTCCCGGTTGGCGCCAGCATCGGATGACACCCGTCCAGCCCCATGCTGGAGTTGGGAGTGCCGCTGGAGTTGGTGCCACACTGTGGCGCAGGCATTGCCTGGAGTGTCAGTACGGGAGCAGGTGTCAAGGAAGGCCGGGGTCTTACGGGGGTGCTGCTCCAGATCTGGCACCAAATCCAGAGGGCCCAAATGGCACTGAGGGTGAACCCGCTAGCGAGAATCCATTGGGAGCCTCTTCCAAACCTATGGGGCCTGAAGCTGCTTCAGTGCAGTCGGGCCATGCAAGTATGCAGTGCATGGCCTCATAGAACTCTTTTAATTGGGTGGGGGTTGCTTCCACTCCGGGAAAGTCAGGGAGGCGCAAAGCACATTCTAGCACAGACCACGCAGAGGATCGAGGACTGGAGTGCTGATGTCCCCACGCCTTGTCTGAGGATTTGGACGAATACAGCAAAGTCGTAGACCTTTTCTGACTTCTTGGACTTCTTTTTGTGGTGGGACTTAAATGACGACTTGGAGCAGGAGGACGACAATCGATTGCGGCACCACAAGCGATCCTAGGACCTTTTGCACGACTGGGATTGAGAATGTTGCGGGGTTGTCTAATGTCAGGTGGCAAGGAGCTTGAAGGAATGCTCTATCAGCACCTTTGAGTGCATGGAGCAGCAGTCCCTGCAGATCTTGGTGTCGTAGTCCCTCTCCAAGCACCACAGTGTGGGGGTGTCACAGACATCTGCCTGTCACAGACATCTGCCTGTAACAGGCACCACATAGTTTGAAATCCATAGGTTTCTTGGGGACTTCTTTGTCACACCAGAAGATGAAATTGTAAAAAAAAAAAAGAAGTGTTCACAAAATGTTGAGAAAAAAACAGTCCAAAATTGACTGAGTGGTAGCTCTTCACGGATCAGTGCTAGCTTATATGGAAACAAAAGAACTGATGTCTGTGCCCTGGGGTGGCTCCCTTTTATGCACCACACACATCATGTATGGCACGGATGAATCAGTGTCGAACAACGCCACCTACCGGCGTGCAGGAGTACGGCTCATAAATTTCTGGATCCAGTCTGGCCCATGGGGTTAAATTCTAAACTAAGGAATCTACAGCTAGAAGTCTCTAGCAGACAAAGGAATCCAAAGAAAAGTAGAGGAAAAGCAAATAAACATATGCATTGAAGTAAAGTATTGAGAGAAAACAACAGTTATGGCTCGCACTGATTCTGGGGGGCAGGGCGGCGGCGTTGTAGAATAAATAAAATTTAAAAAAAATAAAATAAATAAATGTACCTTTGCTCCCGTGCGTGCGTGCTCCTCTGTCCCTCGACGCTCTCGCTGCAGGCACAGGCTCCCAGCCTGCACTGCGCCAATCCTGATGCTGCTCAAAGCAGTGTCAGGATTAGCTGGGAGCGCCCAGCCAGGGCGCTCCCAAGCAGACTGGGAGCCTGTGCAGGCTCTCTCCAGCCCAGCAACTGTATTTCTGGGCTGGAGAGAACCTACAGTGCATGTGTGTTTGGCCGGCCCAAGACGGCCGGCCAAAAACACATGCGCTTTGAGGGGGGTGAACAGTGCACTCCCCTCTGCTCGTCACCCCCAATGCCTGCCCCCCTTCACAAGGAAGGGATAATAAACACAGTTTATTATCCCTTCCTTGCGGAGGGATTTGCAGCGGTTGCTGCTTGCGGGGGTCGACGCTCCTCCGCCCTCATGGAGGAGCCGCCCCTGGAAAACAATACAGTGGAAAAGGACTGCAAACTTTGGTCTGCACTCTGTCTGTGTATGAATTTCAAGTAAAAATGTAAGCCAGTCATAAATGACACCAGTGACCACTTTTACATAGAGTGGAGGTGCGTGGAGAGAGAATGCCTGACCTCATTAACTGTTAGGGGGCCTGGGGCGAGCTGATCTCATCCTCGCACACGGTTTCCGTGTGAAGGGGACGAGAGCAGCTCGTCCTGCACAATGCCCAAGGGAGAGCTTCCCTCCCACACCCCCCAGTCGAGGATGGAAGGGGAATCTGTCCGTGCGCCGACGTCATCAAATGCTGCCGAGGATGCGCTGGAAGCTATTTTCTTCCAGCGCAAGTGGAGAGAGGACGTGTCTACAGTGAGTCCTTCTCCTGAGGAGTGGTTGGGGGTGGAAAACAGACACAAGGGGAAAGGAAAGAGTTTTTCCTTTCCCCCTGTGCCTGTTTTCAATGGATTCCTGCTCTACGATCGCGGGTGAGGCCTGCGATCGTGGAGCAGGAATCCACCACTAGGCACCAGGGATGTTCTTTTTAGTTTATTTTGGGGAGTGACTCCTTGGGCAAGGGTCGCTGCCCTGGGGGTAATATTTTTTTTATATGTTTCGGCCCCCACTGTGGCTAGATCGGCCATGTTTTTGACCGATCTCACCCCCGGGGGAGGGGTCAAAACCCACTAGGCCCCAGGGATTGAGTTGTGTGTGTGTTTTATGTCTTGGGGCACCCCTTGGGGAAGGGTCACCCCCCCAAAGGAGGGACATTAGTGTTGGCCATTTCGGCCCCCCTTGGGGGCAGATTGGCCTATTTTATTTAGGCCCAGGGGGGCAGAAGCCACCAAGACTCCAGGGAATTTTTATTTTGTTTCCCTTTGCTTTTTTGTGCTGGGGGGCGCCCCCTTTGGCAAGGGTCACCCCCCCAAAGTGGGACCTGAACTGTTGCCCATTTCTGCCCCCCCGTGGGGGCCGATCGGCCTATTTTTTGGGCCCATCTGCCCCCAAGGGGGGCTGAATCCACTTAGGCACCAGGGATCTTCTGTGTGTGTGTGTTTTGTATGGGGGTGGCCCCATTGACAAGGGCCGCCCCCAAAGGGGGCACATTACTGATGGCCATTTCTGCCCCCCTTAGGGGTAGATCGTCCTATTTTCTTAGGCCCATCTGCCCCCAAGGGGGGCAGTATCCACTTAGGCCCCAGAGATTGTGTGTGTGTTTTGTGTGGGGGGCGGCCCTTTAGGCAAGGTTCGCCTCCAAAAGGGGGACATTACTGATGGCAATTTCTGCCCCCCCTTGGGGGCAGATCGGCCTATTTTTTTTTTAGGCCTATCTGCCTCCAAGGGGAGCAGAAGCCACATAGGCACCATGGAAAATTTGTATATTCTTGGTGGCGGGGTGTTTGTCTATTGGCAAAGTATTTGTATTCGTGATTATAACAGTTTATTTCTTCTTTTTGTTCTAGTTCAAAGCTTTTGCTTCCTTTGCTATGGATCCTTGCGGTTTTGGCAGTAGTTGACCTGCGGTTTGCGTAGTTGTATGTTTTAAGTAAGTGAAAGCAATTTACTCCAAAGGAGTATTGTTGACATGTATGAATGACATGTTTGTAGGTGGTATACTAAATGCAGGATTGTGTGTGAAATTGTCCCTAGATTTGTGCACAATGATATTTGTGTTGTCTTATGTCTAATTTGATTTTCTTTTTTTCTTTTTAGTGGGATATCATTGGTGATTGCTGTGTCTGTGCAGAGTAGTTGCTAGTGAGTCTAGCTTTTTCAGGCAAGTGAGTGGTATAGTTTTTTAGTACATAACTCTTTCTGATAAAGCCACACTTTGTTTATTACTTGTTTTAGACAGTGCTGGTTGTTCTTGGCAATCCATTTGTTGTAAGAAAGGATCATGGCTAGCCGCAAAATGACCGCTCAGCAGGTTATTGGCATGCTTTTTGAGTCGTCTTCTGACCATGATTATGAGACTGACTCTGCATCTGAGGCAGAGGATGAAGTGAGAGATTCTGGAAGTGAGTTTTCTATCCGAGAGGAATCTTCTGATGAGGAGGCCACTCTGAGTGCAGATGAAGGGCCTGTTTTAGAGGAGGACACTGATGTGCCAATAGTGCAGCAGTCTGGGGCTGAAAGGTTTCCCTTTGGAAGACCTGACACCTGGGTTGCCACAAACATGGAACAGCCACAGTTGCCTGCCTTTACTGGTCTCCCAGGGTGTAGAGTAAATACGGAAAACTTTTTGCATGCCAATTTCTTTGAGTTCTTTATGGACAATGTATTTTTGGAAGAGATTGTTGAGTAGACTAATCTGTGTGCGGAGCAGTATTTGAGGGACAACGCTGACAGACCTAAGCCTCAGTCTAGAGCTACCCAGTGGGTTCCCAGAAATCTGGAAGAGATGAAAAAGTTCTTAGGTTTGACTTTTTTGATGGGGTTGATAAGGAAGCCATCACTGGCTTCTTACTGGTCTACTAGTCTCTTGATGGCAATGGCTATATTTCCTGAAACCATGACTCATAATCGCTATTTGCTTCTTCTTCGGATGCTGCATTTTGTTGACAATGCTTTAGCCCGTTGCCACAAGATCACCCTGATTGTGACCATCTTTTTAAGGTTAGGCCTGTCCTTGATCATTTTGTAGATCAGTTTTCAGAGGTGTATGTTCCAGGCAAAAAAATAAGTGCGGACGAGTCGTTGGTCCTGTTCAAGGGGCGTTTGGTTTTAAAGCAGTACATTCCTAGCAAAAGGGCACGGTATGGAATAAAATTGTACATGCTGTCAGAAAGTAGTACAGGATATGTGTATAATTTCCGGGTCTACATTGGTAGGGATTCCAGTATTGATCCCCCCTGGTTGTCCGCCCACTTTTGGAGTTAGCGAGAAAATTGGGTGGGAACTTGGTAGACGACTGTTTAACAAAGGTCACCATTTGTATGTAGATAATTTCTACACTGGAGTGCAGTTGTTCAAGGAGTTGTTCACACTGGACACTGTTGCCTGTGGCACAATCCGTTTTAACCGGAAAGGCTATCCAAGGGAGCTTGTCTGAAAATAACTTGAGAGGAGACAGTGCAGTGCCTTGCAGAATGATGAGCTGCTAGCTCTGAAATTTTCAGACAGGAGGGATGTGTACATGCTAACTACCATCCATGATGAGAGTACTTACCCTGTGACTGTTTGAGGTCAGGTTGCCAAAGTGCCCAAATCTGTGTGCATTTTAGACTACAATAAGCACATGGGTGGTGTTGATACAGTAGATCAGAGGTTGGAACCTTACACTACTCTTTGTAAGTCTTACGTGTGGTATAAAAAGTTGGCCATACATATATTTCATTTGGCAACTTTTAATGCTTTTATTGTGTTCCTAGAGTAGCAGTGGTGGAGGATGTGGCTAGATTGAAAGATCACCACTTTCCTGATCACATTCCTCCCTCTCCCAAAAAAGACTTGCCCACTAAGAAATGTAAAGTCTGTGCCCGAAGATGTATCCGGAGGGAGAGCCGGATGTACTGCCTCGATTGCCCTTCAAAGCCTGGGCTGTGTGTGGCCGGCTGTTTCAGGAGTTACCATACCAAAAATAAATTCTGGCATTTCTGTTATGTATTCAGTTAGAGCTTTTGTGTTTGTAGTTTTGTACTTATTTATAATTAGTTAGTGGTTTCTTTGTTGTTTAAAAACAAAAAAAAGTGATGGCGGTGTGCGTGGAGTGACTTTTAGCTGGAGGTGTGCGCGGAGTGGCGTTTGGCTGGAGGTGTGCGTGGAGTGGCGCTTGGCTGGAGGTGTGCATGGAGTGGCGCTTGGCTGGCGGTGTGCATGGAGTGGCGCTTGGCTGGCGGTGTGTGTGGAGTGGTGCTTGGCTGGCGGTGTGTGTGGAATGGCGCTTGGCTGGCCCGGGTGTGTGTGTGGAGTGGCGCTTTGCCTGCGGTGTGCATGGGGTGGTACTTGGCTGGCGGTGTGCGTGGAGTGGCGCTAGGCTGGTGGTGTGCCTGGAGTGGCACTTGGCTGGCGGTGTGCATGAGGTGGCGCTTGGCTGGCGGTGTGCATGGGTGGCGCTTGGCTGGCGGTGTGCATGGGTGACGCTTGGCTGGGGGTGTGCGTGGAGTGATGCTTGGCTGGCCGTGTGCATGGGTGGCGCTTGGCTGGTGGTGTGCTTGGAGTGGCGCTTGGCTCGCAGTGCCAGCCAAACATCAGTCCACACACTCACATCAGCTGGTGTGAATTGCTGTATCAGGCATGTGGACTTATGTAAGTGATGGGCCCTTGAGTGGTGCATCTGTCGATGCGAGTGTTGTAATGTGCTGGGCCCGTGGCTGGCGACATGAATGGTTTTGTGCATGTCATGCATGAAAGGTGTGTGAATGGACTGTAAAGCGGTTGGTGCCTTGTCGTGGCTTTAAAGCTCACGAGTAGCGAGTCATTGGATCCGTTTTTTGGCCTTTCCGTTATTAACAGTACATTTAATTTTTGTGAAATCTCTTGTTAATAAAATTTGATCTACTGAACCATCACTCACCCTTGTGCCAAATCCAACCAGCATGTGTGGTAAAAATGACAAAACCTACTCTGCTGTAATCAGGCGTCGCAGCACACCCGTGACACGCTAGGTGTCTCAGGTGGGACCCCAATGATGAAGCATGCCACCAACTTTGTTGGTGGGTGAGGGGTCTTTTTAACATAACCTAAGTGCGTTTCTTTTCACAATTTTAGTGTTTGGAACATCACAGAAGTACATGGACACATCAAAATGATCTCTTACAAAACTACCTGTGTTTGGGGGGGAGGGGCACCTATGTTTTTGGTCCCGGGTGAGGCCTTCATTTAGGGAAACCTACCAAACCCAGACATTTTTCAAAACTAGACACCCCAAGGAGTCCAGGGAGATGTGGCTTGCGTGGATCCCCCAACATTTTCTTACCCAGACTCTTCTGCAAACCTCAAAATTTGCTTAAAAAAGCATATTTTCCTCACTTGTATTTGTAGGATCAGCACTCCGGCACAAATTTCTTACCCACCAGCATTCCCCCTCAGACTGGCAAGTAAAATGATACCTCACTTGTGTGGGTCCCCATAGCAGAGACAGCCTAAAGATGTATAAAAGAAAAAGATGTGCTTATCAACTCGCTGTGCTATCCCCTCAATCTCTACAGGTTTTTGGCCTTTTTCTGTTGCAGGCACCTGGGCCACCCACACAAGTGAGGTATCATTTTTATCGGGAGACTTTGAGGAACGCTGGATCGAAGGAAATTAGTGGCTCGTCTCAGATTCCAGAACTTTCTGTCACCGAAATGTGAGGAAAAAGTGTTTTTGGGCCAAATTTTGAAGTTTGCGAGGGATTCTGGGTAACAGAACCTGGTGAGAGCCCCACACAAGTGAGGTACCATTTTTAACGGGAGACTTGGGGGAAGGCTGGGTGGAAGGACATTTGTGGCTCCTCTCAGATTCCAGAACTTTCTGTCACCGAAATGTGAGGAAAAGGTATTTTTTTGGCTAAATTTTGAGGTTCGCAAAGAATTCTGGGTAACAGAACCTGGTCAGAGCTCCACAAGTAACCCCATCTTGGATTTCCCTAGGTGTCTAGTTTTCAAATATGCACAGGTTTGGTAGGTTTCCCTAGGTGCCGGCTGAGCTAGATGCCAAAATCCACAGCTAGGCACTTTGCAAAAAACTGCTCTGTTTTCTTTGGGAAAATGTGATGTGTCCACATTGTGTTTTGGGGCATTTCCTGTTGTGGGCACTAGGCCTACCCACACAAGTGAGGTACCATTTTTATCGGGAGCCTTGGGGGAACGCTGGGTGGAAGGAAATTTGTAGCTCGTCTCAGATTCCAGAACTTTCTGTCACTGAAATGTGAGGAAAAAGTGTTTTTTTTGCCAAATTTTGAAGTTTGCAAAGGATTCTGGGTAACAGAACCTGATGAGAGCCCCACAAGTCATCCCATCTTGGATTCCCCTAGGTGTCTAGTTTTCAAAATTGCACAGATTTGGTAGGTTTCCCTAGGTGCCGGCTGAGCCAGAGGCCAAAATCCACAGCTAGGCACTTTGCAAAAAACAGCTCTGTTTTCTTTGGGAAAATGTGATGTGTCCACGTTGTGTTTTGGGGCATTTCCTGTTGCGGTCACTAGGCCTACCCACACATGTGAGGTACCATTTTTATCGGGAGACTTGGGGGAAGGCTGGGGGGAAGGAATTTTTTTGGCTCCTCTCAGATTCCAGAACTTTCTGTCACCGAAATGTGAGGAAAAAGTGTCTTTTTGCCAAATTTTGAGGTTTGCAAAGGATTCTGGGTAACAGAACCTGGCGAGAGCCCCACAAGTCACCCCATCTTGGATTCCTCTAGGTGTCTACATTTAAAAAACGCACAGGTTTGGTAATTTCCCTAGGCGCTGCTTGAGCTAGAGGCCAAAATCCACAGCTAGGCACTTTCCCAAAAACACATCAGATTTCAATGTAAAAATGTGATGTGTCCATGTTGCGTTTCCTGTCGCAGGCATTAGGCCTACCCACGCAAGTGAGGTACCATTTTTATCGGGAGACTTGGGGGAACACAGAATAGCAGAACAAGTGGTACTGCCCTTTGTCTTTCTCTGCATTTTCTCCTTCCAAATGTAAGACTGTGTAAAAAAGACGTCTATTTGAGAAATGCCCTGTAATTCACATGCTAGTACGGGGACCCCAGAATTCAGAGATGTTTCTCAACACCTTATATTGTGCCCATTTTGGAAATACAAAGATTTCCTTGATACCTATTTTTCAGTCTTTATATTTCACCAAATGAATTGCTGTATATCCGGTATACAATGAAAACCCATTGCAAGGTACAGCTCATTTACCGGCTCTGGGTACCTAGGGTTCTTGATGAACCTACAAGCCCTATTTATCCCAGCAACCAAAAGAGGTTTAACGGTATATTGCTTTAAAAAATCTGACATCGCAGGAAAAAGTTACAGAGTAAAATGTGGAGAAAAATGGCTGGTTATTTTCACCTCAATTTCTATATTTTTTTATTTTAGCTGTTTTTTTCTGTAGGAAAACCTTGTAGGATCTACACAAATGACCCCTTGATGAATTCAGCATTTTGGGGGTCATTCCAACCCTGGCGGTCGGTGTTAAAGCGGCGGCCAAACCGCCAACAGGCTGGCGGTAAAAAAAATGCAATTCCGACCCTGGCGGAAACCGCCAACAGAGACCGCCACTTTAACACACCGCCCGCCACGGCGGGACAAACAAACAGCGCGGCGGTCACCGCCAACAGACAGGCGGGAGACAATGTACCGCCCACCCTTTCACAACCCACCAATCTGCCACCTTTTCCGGGGCGGTAGCCCCACCGATAAAAACACGGCGGAAACAGCCATTTCAAACGGAAAACGCTCACCTCCATACACCCCACGAGGAATCTGGACAGCATGGAACCCGAACTACACATCCTACCAGCCATTGTCTTCCTGCTCCTCTACCAGGAGCACGAACGCCGGCGCAGAAGACAACGGTGAGTACTGCACCTACGACACAGGGGAGGGGGAGGCAACAAATTACGGGGACACACATATGCAACACACCCACCCTCACCCTCAACCACTACAACACACACATCAATGCATAGCAACACATCACAGTTACACCCCCAAACCCCCTGGAAGAATGCAAAGGCAAAAGGAAATGATTATAAATATAGAATTATATTGTAAGACTGAGTATAAAATATATCACATAAATTGTCCAGTCCGATATGTCTCTCAGCCATTGTTCGTGGGCCACTGAGCCAAAACACATGGGCAAAGCCCACACAGGATACCTGCCTCCAACGGAGAGAACACTGCAGGGGCATCAGATAGGAAAACTACAGGCACCTCAGGAAGGGAAGGGGGGGCACCTCAGCCAGATGAGTCCACGACGCCAGATCCACGAGGGGCCTCCATGGCCACTGTGCCATCCTAGGGAGTGCAAAGCCACAGTCTCTCAAGTCTCTACAGTGGGTGGGTTGCCCACTGTGCCATCCTGGGGAGTGCAAAGCCACAGTCTCTCAAGTCTCTACAGTGGGTGGGGTGCCCACTGTGCCATCCTGGGGAGTGCAAAGCCACAGTCTCTCAAGTGGATAACAGTCTCCACTGGTACTGGAGGGGGACTAGTGCCCAGAGTGCTTCGTGCAGCCCTGCCCGACACAGATGCGGGCCTGCCCCTTCCGCCAATGGGCCAGCGGTGCTTGAGATGAAGGGCCCAGTTCAGCGGTGCTTGAGATGAAGGGCCCAGTTCAGCGGTGCTTGAGACGGCGGTGCCCAGCGGAGCGGTGCTTGAGATGAAGGGCCCTGTTCAGCGGTGCTTGAGACGGCGGTGCCCAGCGGAGCGGTGCTTGAGATGAAGGGCCCAGTTCAGCGGTGCTTGAGACGGCGGTGCCCAGCGGAGCGGTGCTTGAGATGAAGGGCCCTGTTCAGCGGTGCTTGAAACGGCGGTGCCCAGCGGAGCGGTGCTTGAGACGGCGGTGCCCTGTTCAGCGGTGCTTGAGATGAAGGGCCCTGTTCAGCGGTGCTTGAGACGGCGGTGCCCAGCGGAGCAGTGCTTGAGATGAAGGGCCCAGCGGAGCGGTGCTTGAGATGAAGGGCCAAGCGGAGCGGTGCTTGAGATGAAGGGCCCAGTTCAGCGGTGCTTGAGATGAAGGGCCCTGTTCATCGGTGCTTGAGACGGCGGTGCCCAGCGGAGCGGTGCTTGAGATGAAGGGCCCAGTTCAGCGGTGCTTGAGACGGCGGTGCCCAGCGGAGCGGTGCTTGAGAGGAAGGGCCCAGTTCAGCGGTGCTTGAGACGGCGGTGCCCAGCGGAGCGGTGCTTGAGATGAAGGGCCCTGTTCAGTGGTGCTTGAGACGGCGGTGCCCAGCGGAGCAGTGCTTGAGATGAAGGGCCCAGCGGAGCGGTGCTTGAGATGAAGGGCCCAGCGGAGCGGTGCTTGAGATGAAGGGCCCAATTCAGCGGTGCTTGAGATGAAGGGCCCTGTTCAGCGGTGCTTGAGACGGCGGTGCCCAGCGGAGCAGTGCTTGAGATGAAGGGCCCAGTTCAGCGGTGCTTGAGACGGCGGTGCCCTGTTCAGCGGTGCTTGAGATGAAGGGCCCTGTTCAGCGGTGCTTGAGACGGCGGTGCCCAGCGGAGCAGTGCTTGAGATGAAGGGCCCAGCAGAGCGGTGCTTGAGATGAAGGGCCCAGTTCAGCGGTGCTTGAGATGAAGGGCCCAGTTCAGCGGTGCTTGAGACGGCGGTGCCCAGCGGAGCAGTGCTTGAGACGGCGGTGCCCAGCGGAGCAGTGCTTGAGATGAAGGGCCCAGTTCAGCGGTGCTTGAGACGGCGGTGCCCAGCGGAGCGGTGCTTGAGATGAAGGGCCCAGTTCAGCGGTGCTTGAGACGGGGGTGCCCTGTTCAGCGGTGCTTGAGATGAAGGGCCCTGTTCAGCGGTGCTTGAGACAGCGGTTCCCAGCGGAGCAGTGCTTGAGATGAAGGGCCCAGCGGAGCGGTGCTTAAGATGAAGGGCCCAGTTCAGCGGTGCTTGAGATGAAGGGCCCTGATCAGCGGTGCTTGAGACGGCGGTGCCCAGCGGAGCAGTGCTTGAGATGAAGGGCCCAGCAGAGCGGTGCTTGAGATGAAGGGCCCAGTTCAGCGGTGCTTGAGACGGCGGTGCCCAGCGGAGCGGTGCTTGAGATGAAGGGCCCAGTTCAGCAGTGCTTGAGACGGCGGTGCCCTGTTCAGCGGTGCTTGAGATGAAGGGCCCTGTTCAGCGGTGCTTGAGACGGCGGTGCCCAGAGGAGTGGTGCTTGAGATGAGTGTCCTGGTCAGCGGATCCGGCCCAGGCATGGATGTCACTCGCCACCTGACATGTGGCTTGCGGGGCCTTCCTGCCCATCTGTCTGGTGGCTTGCGGGGCCCTCCTGGGCTGCAGTTCTCGGCCTGTGGGTGTCCTCCTGCCCACCTGGGACGTGGCTTGCGGGGCCCTCCTGGGCTACAGTACCGGGCCTGTGTGTGTCCTCCTGCACACGTGGGATGGGGCTGGTGGGGCCCTCCTGGCCAGCTGGCCTGCTGCCGGACTTATCGGGTGTGCTGCCCTTCCCACCCTTCCCTGCACGCTTGTGGCCCTTTCCCACCTTTGGCGGTGTGCCAGGTGGCACCGGACTTCCTGCCGGAGCCAATGTAGGGATTTTTGTCCCTGGGGTCTTTGGTCGCTCGCGCCGGGCACTGGCAATCTTAGGATGCTTTTCCGGTGGTGGGCTGGCCGTGCCTTGGCTCCTAGCTGAACTGGATGCCCTTGAGGGTGGGGGACTCAACAGTCCATGGACAACAGTCTTCACTGGTCCCGGTTTTGTGGTGGCTGAGGTACTGATTGGAGTCTTATGAGATGGACGGGGTGGGGGAGTTGTAGGAAAGAGGTCAAGTTTGGAAAAGAAAAGCAATTTGGAAAGAGAGGGACGGGTAGGTGTAGTGGGTATGGGAGTGGAGGAAGAGGATGTGGTTGTAGGAGTGTGAAGTCTGGTGTCTTTGGGTGCAGGTGCTTGGGCTGGAGGCTGTCGTGAGGTGGATGGCTGTTGGGTGGGTGGCTGCCTGCGTTTGTGTAGTTTGGAAGAGGGGGTGACAGACACGCTTGGAGAGGACACAGGGGACGTGTAAATGGTAGTGGGGGTGGTGACTGCACGTGTGCGGAGTGTTCTGGTGGGTGTGCTGGTGATGGACGTAGTGGCTGAAGATGTTGTGCATGCAAGTGTGAGTGGAGACGTCACAGGGAGGGAGGAGGGAGACGAGGAGGAGGGGGACACAGTGGAGGCAGTGGCTGTTGGTATGTCTGCATGTGGATGTTGCTTGTGTGAATGCTTGTGTGATGTTTGGTGCTTATGTCTGGATGAGCTTCCCTTGGGTGTTGAGGTGTGTGCAGGCTGGTCTGTAGGTGTGTCTGGGATAGGCAGAGGTACAGGGGATTGGGTCTGGGTGGAGGAAGTTGGAGGGGGGAGGCTAGAGACAGAGACAATTGCTGCCGTCAGTGCTGAGGCCAGAGCGTTGAACGATCGCTGATGGGCAGCCTGACCCGAATGAATGCCCTCCAGGTATGCTTTACTCTGGTGCACCTCTCTTTGTACACCCTGGATGGCATTCAAAAGGGTAGACTGCCCAACAATGATGGTCCTTAGGAGGTCAATGACCTCCTCACTGAGGGCAGCAGGGGTGACAGGGGCAGGGCCTGAGGTGCCTAGGGCGAAGGAGATGCCCACCTTCCTGGGTGAGCGGGCACGGGGCAAACGCTGAGGGGCTGCTGGGAGGGCGGTGCTGGTGCGCTGGGTGGCGGCTGTACCTGTTGTTGCGGGGGGCACGGATGTTGCCGCCACCACAAGGGAGCTCCCTTCAGAGGACGAGTCGCTGTCACTGACATCAGCACGAGTCCCCGCTGTGGAGCTCCCCTCGCCCTCCGTCTCACTGGTGAAATCCGAGTCAGTTGCATGGCCCGCCATGGCCATGTGAGATGCAGCTCCCTCGTGCTCCGATGCCACTTCTCCTCCGCCAGTTGATGCTAATGCACACATGAACAGGAAGACCACAAAAAAGGGGGGGAGGAGAAATAAAGACATGTTGAGTGCATGGATTACCGCTACCGTTGGCGGACAAGACAGACACAGAAGCCCCCTGCACTACGCCGCGCACTTGGGGTCCACTACGCAATCCGTGGGACATGGCCTACAAGCCTATGGACGACAACTGCACACATAGATGACACAGGGCCATGGATACCTGTACTTGGCACCCTACAGAGGTGGGGGGCGGGGGCACAGGGCCATGCCTTACGGAGGGGCCTAGCCTACAGAAATCGCCCTGGCCTAGGGATACCCACAGCCCTCCTCCCCCACCCAGACACCTCCACTGCGCGCAAAGTCAGCAGAATGTATTTGTACTCACCCCCTTGTGTCTGCTGTGATGTCCTCACGCGCCCATCCAAATCGGGGTAGGCCACCGCCAGGATCCGGGACATCAGGGGGGTCAAATGACGACTGGCACCCCTCCTACGTTGGGAGGCCATCCCCAGCTGAGCCTCCGCCGTCTTCCTGCTCCAGCATCGGATGTCCTCCCACCTCTTCCGGCAGTGGGTGCCCCGTCTGTTGTGGACCCCCCGGGTCCGGACGTCCTTGGCGATGGCACGCCAAATCGCGACTTTCTGGTGGGCGCTGACCTATGTGACATGTACAGGGAGAGAAAAATTGTCATCACCTTCTGCATGCTCGATGTGAGTGGCCCCCCATCCCCACTCTTGCCATGTGGCACATGCTCTCATCTGTTGTTTGATGCATGCCTCAATCGCTCCCCTCCCCACCATCTTTCATCCACCCCACTCAACCCAGGCATTGCCCACTAAGCATGGTCCCAGTGTACTTACCTGCTGGTCTGGAGGACCGTAGAGTAGCGCATACTGGGGGAGGACCCCATCCACAAGTTTCTCCAACTCCTCCGCAGTGAAGACAGGGGCCCTTTCCCCAGTCGCATGAGCCATTGTCTCTTCCAGACCGAGGTCACAGCAGCACTTGCAGTGTAGGTCCTCTCCTGTCGAAGATCAGGTATCGAGTGATTAAGCAGATAGAAAATGGCGGTCACGCCCGCGGAGGTGCGTACCGCGGCGGTGCGTACCGCGACCGCCGGCGCACATCGTCATTGGCTCCTGAAACCCATAGGGTTCAATGTTAACCAATGCGGCTTAGCGCCGCGGTCTTCGACCGCCTACCGCCACGGTGTGCCACACCAGCGCATTGACCTCACATCCCACTGTCGCACTTCACAGGTCAGGCAGCCGCCATTTCAAGGGCCCACATGGCCTAATTACCAACTGCGTCACACATACCTAGGCCATGCACCAACACTCATACAAGCCATTCAATGCATTGGGAATCGTGTTATGTGCAAGCTGTGGTTACGTACCTGTGGTTTGCTTGACTCTGTGCTCGCTGTTGTCCTTCATAGACACCGTTCGCTGGGACATGCGAGGAGATGGAGGAATCTTCCCGTGTACAGACCGCTGGTGGACCTGTCGACAATGGAGGAACGACATGTCATACTGACATACAGGCTTGACCGAGCCACTATACAGGAACTCTGTGCCCAGCTGGAGCCAGACCTGATGTCACCCATCCGCCAACCCACAGGGATCCCCCCTCTAGTGCAGGTGCTGTCAGTACTCCATTTCTTAGCAAGTGGGTCATTTCAAACAACAGTGGCCATATCATCAGGGATGTCCCAGCCTATGTTTTCCAAGGTGTTGTCCAGAGTGTTGTCTGCCCTGCTGAAACACATGCGGAGCTACATCGTTTTCCCTGAGGTGGGGAATTTGCCTACAGTGAACGGTGATTTCTATGCCCTTGGACATATCCCCAACATCATAGGTGCCATTGATGGGACACATGATGCTTTGGTCCCCCCCAGCAGGAGTGAACAGGTGTACAGGAACCGGAAGAGTTATCATTCCATGAATGTGCAGATGGTGTGTTTGGCTGACCAGTACATCTCCCATTTTAATGCCAAGTTCCCTGGGTCAGTGCATGACGCCTACATCCTGCGGAATAGCAGCATCCCGTATGTGATGGGTCAACTCCAGAGGCACCGGGTGTGGCTATTAGGGGACTCTGGTTACCCCAACCTATCCTGGCTACTGACCCCAGTGAGGAATCCCAGGACAAGGGCAAAGGAACAGTACAATGAGGCCCATGGGCAGATTAGGAGGGTGATCGAGCGAACATTTGGCCTCCTGAAGGCCAGGTTCAGGTGCCTCCATATGACAGGTGGATCCCTAATGTACTCACCAAAGAAGGTGTGCCAGATCATCGTGGCCTGCTGTATGCTTCACAACCTGGCTTTGCGCCGCCAGGTGCCTTTTCTGCAGGAGGATGGTCCAGATGGTGGTGTTGTAGCAGCTGTGGAGCCTGTGGAGAGTGAAGAGGAGGAAGCCGAAGAGGACGACATAGAGAACAGGAACACAGTAATACAGCAGTATTTTCAGTGACACACAGGTAAGAGTAGACACCGGCATATTACATTTACTTAATGACTCCTACCTCTCTACTGTCTGACTTTTTCCCCCAGTGTATGGTAACTGTGTTGTGACTTTCCCTTCCGTTTTCAGAGATGTGGGCCCCACTGCGTGACATCTGCTTTGTTTTCCCATGGACTACAGCTGTGTGACAGCGGTTTGTTGGCATCACAATGTGAATGAACATTTTGGCACGGTCATGTCTAATACATTTGTTCTAAATCACAGCCAGACTCCAGATTGTTTTGTGCAATAAGTGTTTTTGTTCAAGTGCTCTAAATTGGATGGGTGGTTGCAAATCGGTGAGGGGTGATGGTGGAGGATTGTCCATGGCAGAGTCCAGACTATCAGTTTCACAGGTGCATTGTCCAAATGCCTGTGGGAAGTGGAGCAGGGGCAGTTTAAAGTTGGACAGGGTGACAATGTGGGACAGTGGGATGACATTCAGGGCGGTATCCTTTGCTGGCGGGGGTCTTCACATCTTACTCTGTCTTCTTCCTGGATCTCAGGGCCCGCTTGCGGGGTGGTTCTCCTTCTGCAGGGGGTGGGGTTCTGGTGGCCTGTTGGTCTTGTGTCGAGCCTCCTGTCCACTAGCGCCAGCGGAGGTGGTAGGCAGTTCTTGGTGCATGCTAGTGTCAGGGGCCCTTTGAGGTGCCACAGTGTCCCGCAATGTGGTGACTACCTGATTCAGGGCCACTACGATGGTACCCATGGCGGAACTGATGTTTCTTAGTTCCTCCCTGAACCCCATATACTGTTGCTCCTGCAGAAGCTGGATCTCCTGAAACCTGGCCAGGACCGTCGCCATCGTCTCCTGGGAGCGGTGGTATGCTCCCATGATGGTGGAGAGGGCCTCGTGGAGAGTGGGTTCCCTGGGCCTGTCCCCCCCCCTGTCGCACAGCAGCCCTCCCAGTTCCCCTGTTTCCCTTGGCCTCTGTCCCCTGGACCGTGTGCCCACTAACACTGCCCCCAGGTCCCTGTTGTTGTTGGGGTAGTGGGTTAGCCTGGGTTCCCTGTAGTGGTGGACACACCGCTGATTGACGTGTCCTGGGGACAGAGGTATGGGCCCGCTGGGTGGGTGCTGTGCTGGTGTTCCCAGAGGGGGGAAGGTCTACTGTGGCCTGTGGCTGTGTGAGGGGAACCGACTGTCCCGAGGTCCCCGATGGACCTGGCTGGTCATCTAGATCCAGGGAGACAGAGCTGCTGTCCTCACTGTGGGCCTCTTCTGGGGGTGGAGTGGACATTTGTGGACCCTCCTGCACGGTGACGTGGCGTTCGGGTCCTGCAGGGGTATAAAAGTATGGTTATTGCTTCTGTGTGTGTCATAGCGTGCAATGGGTGGGTGCCCGTGTACCCCAGTACTGGCATTCCTTTGTGGGGGCTGTTGTGATGGTGGTTGGGGGGGGTTGTATGTGTATGTGCAGTGGGCATGCTTAGGTGATGGGTGTCCATGCTTTGTGGACGCATGCAGGGCTAGGTGTTGGGATGGGTGGGTTGTGATGGTGAGACAGTTGCAAGGAGTAGGATGTGATGGGGGTGAGGGTGAGGGTGAGGGTGGGGGTATGAGTTGGCATGCAGGTGGGGTGGGGGGAAGAAGTAGTTAAGATTTGCCTTACCAGAGTCCATTCCTCCGCCTACTCCAGCGAGGCCCTCAGGATGCAGGATGTTCAAGACTTGCTCCTCCCATGTTGTAAATTCTGGGGGAGGAGGTGGGGGTCCGCCGCCAGTCCGCTGCACTGCGATGTTGTGCCTGGATACCATGGAACGCACCTTCCCCCGTAGGTCGTTCCACCTCTTTCTGATGTCGTCCCGATTTCTTGGGTGCTGTCCCACAGCGTTGACCCTGTCCACTATTCTTTGCCATAGCTCCATCTTCCTGGCAATGGTGGTGTGCTGCACCTGTGCCCCGAACAGCTGTGGCTCTACTCGTACAATTTCCTCCACCATGACCCTGAGTTCATCATTAGAGAACCTGGGGTGTCTTTGCGGTGCCATGGGGTGGTGTGGGTGATGTGTAGGGTGGATTGTGTGGTGCTAAGTGTGGTGATGTGTATTGTTGTGTTGTGTGAAGTGCGTGCAAATATTGCTGGGTGACAGTGAATTGGGCGTCTGGGTGCTCGGATGTCTATTCTCGTGCGTGTTCACGAATCTCTAGGAGTGGAGTTTTGTGGGTGATGTGGGTGTGTATTTTATATTTAATTGGGTGTGTGGGAGTGGTGTGTGTATGTGTCTCAGGTGTGTGTATTTTGAATTGTCCAATGTGGTTGTATTTTGTAAGTGTGTGTGTATTTTGACCGCGGCGGTGTGTACCGCCAATGGAATACCGCGGTTGAAAGACCGCCGCGTGGATTCGTGTGTCGTGATAGTGTGGGCGTATTTCTGTTGGCATGACGGTGGAGGTTTGGTCATCGCCAGTTTCTCGCTGCCCTTTGGTGTGGCGGACTTTTGTGGATGTCTGTATTTTGGCGGTTTGCCTGTTGTGGGTCAGAATGACCGTGGCGGTTTACCGCGGCGGTGTTATGGCGGTCTTCTGAACGGCAGTAGGCGCCTTTTACCGCCGAGGTTGGAATGACCACCTTTGTCTTTTTTTCAGAAATGTTTAGCTTTCCGGGATCCAGCATTGGTTTCACACCCATTTCTATCACTAACTGGAAGGAGGCTAAAAGCACAATTTTTTTTTTAAATGGGGTATGCCCCAGTAAAATGCCAAAATTGTGTTGAAAAATGTGGTTTTCTGATTCAAGTCCGCATGTTCCAGAAAGCTGGGAAGATGGTTATTTTAGAACTGCAACCCCTTTGTTGATGCCATTTTCAGGGGAAAAAAACAAGCCTTCTTCTGCAGCCCTTTTTTCCCATTTTGTTTTAAAAAACGAAATTTTCGCAGTATTTTGGCTAATTTCTTGGTCTCCTTCAGGAGAACTCACAAACTCTGGGTACCTCTAGAATCCCTAGGATGTTGGAAAAAAAGGACGCAAATTTGGCGTGGGTAGCTTAATTGGACAAAAAGTTATGAGGGCCTAAGTGCGAAATGCCCCACATAGCCAAAAAATGGCCTGGCACCTGAGGGGGAAAAGGCCTGGCAGCGAAAGGGTTAAGTAAACAGAGCATCCACAGGTATACTGTACATGGTGTAAGAGTCTGTCTGCTTCCCTATGAAGATGGCTTGTCGAAACCCCGCAGCGTGGACTACCAGCTTATGTTATAAATGAACAGGGATCTTTTCCACTTTACTAGTTTAGTTGTAAGCACCAAAGTGAAGAATAAAGTTTAAAAATGACGGGACTTTCGATCAGGAAATTCTTAAGAGAATTTTTCTTGGAGCTGCAACGTGCGCACTATAGCTTGTCAATGAAAGTTTACAGTCTCTCAGTGTCTAGCCAAGCATTTGTGTGCATGAGATCCTTACAGAAATGGACCCCGGAAAGTAGCAGGAGATCGTGTGCTGGATTTCTGCTGTTCTGCCCCCTCTAGAGCGGATATTTTTCCTCCCATTTACTATGCTAAGACTGAGGTTGTTTGGTAAAACATAAATCAAGAGACATATTTTAATCCATCTCTTCTGTTAACAGCAAGAGGGGAGGGGCGGGAAGAACTGGGACACACCTGTCTTGGTATAGGTATGATGTGCGAGTGAGGAAGTGGGAAGAGGTGATCCAATCTACAGAGCACTGATAAGGCAGCACTGGCTCATCACTGACCACACTACTGAGGGATTGGTGGGGTAGTCCGTTTTCTGGAATCAGTGTTTCTAAGCACAGGAAAAACAAGCAACAATGCCAGAGGCGGGGCAGAGGAAGAACAAATATAAAGTACTTCAATCCCAGCGTAAGCATTTGAATGAGACTAATTAAAAACAAGCATTGGCAAAGCCAATGTGTCTCGGCAATGAAAGAGCTACTGGCATTATCAGTGTCTTTGAGTCATGTTGTGTAGCAGCACTGCTACTTTGCAGCATGGCTGAAAGTCATGAAGAAAAGAGCTATGGTGTGGCCAGCCCTAGTGGCGTCATAGCGGTTTTTTGTCTGCCAGGAGAGGCGGAACAAGGAAGGCAACACAGCTGTGGGCGAGCAATATAACACGGGTGGGGTGGAGGGCAGGTTAGGGGGAAGGTAAAACATGCTATGAAGCGGCCAGCAGTATTCGTGTTATAGCACTTTGTTTTGATTTGGTGGGTGAGGGCCAACACAACAACAGGAGGTAGGGAGCAGATGGACCGGGATCTACCTCTGCATTCAAGCGCAGCTGCTGTACACAAAGAAGCAATGCGAATAAGAAAACAGGTCGCACAAACGAGGGTGGGCGGTAGGAGGGGTGGTGTGGAGAGCCACCCGGCCTCTTTAATACTTTGTAGCTGGTTCCGCGTGTCCGGACGGAACGCGGAACCGAGGAGATTTAATAAATGAGGGTCTGCGCTGACGCAGTTCCCTTTATTGCAAGTACTGAGTGCACGTCTTTTATTTCGCATCCCAGGGCTGGTCGAGGCCCTGTGAAGCAGCATTCTACATTGGCGACGAGCGGGTACCGGAATCCCCGCGTCAGCCTCTGAAGGCGTACGGAGTGCAGTGGAGACGGGCTGAAGCTTCGTGCCTGGCGGCGCAGTCCGCATCGAAGGACGAAAAGGCAAGTGGCGCGAGGCGCACTAATTCGGGAGGCGCGCCCCGCCTCTGTGCCGCGAGGGACATTTAGCGTCCCACACATGTTTGAAGTGCGGTGCAGCCGCCTGGAGGCGCGCACAGCATCGGCAAGCTGCAAGCACAGCTAAAGAAAAATAAAATAAGAACAATCAACGTGACCGGGAGGCAGCGCTCCAGCCCGGTAGCACCAGGGGGGGAAGGTGCGATCTTGGGCACATAGACCCCGCCCGGGCTGTGCTCCCCAGACGGGAACACAGCATATGAGCCAGAGGGGCTCACAAAAAAATAATAATAATCTAGCTATAAATAGGGCACGAGGCCCTGTAGAAGAAAAAGAAAAGAGAGAGAAAGGAAAAAAAAAAAGAAGGTGAGATGCAAATAGGGCAGAAGGCCCTGTGAAAAAAAAACAGTGAAAATTAACAATCAAGGCAGCCCCTGTAGAGAAAATAAAAATAAGAGAGGGGGTAAATAAATGTACACACCATGAGTGCCCCAGCACAGGAAAACCCCCAGGCGCACGTGCAAGCAGGCCCCAGGGCCCACTCGTCTATAACCGCACTGCCACCATTTAGCCAACTAATTGACCCTGCCACCGCCGCGCCAAGATGGCGCTTATGGCTGAATCGATTAGAGAACTACTTCTGCGCCACAAGGGAGACAGATGGGGCTGTGCGCAGGTCTCTCATGCTGCTAATGGGAGGGGATGAGCTGCAAGAGTTGTTTGATGCGCTTCCCAACACCGGTGATAAATCGGACTTCAACGCAGCGGTCGAAGCTCTGAACAAGCATTTTGACCCACAACTAAATTCAGACTTTGAGCGTTTTAAACTTCGGCAGGCTCAACAAACTGATGTCGAGTCAATGGACATGTTCTATGCCCGATTAAGAAAACTAGCAAGCTCATGCGTAGGCCTCAATCAACAAGAGGAGATCAGGGCGCAGATCATTCAAGGATGTCGTTCAAATGCGCTGAGGAAGCTCATCCTATGTCAGCAGGGTATGCCCCTTGATGACATCCTAGTGTTAGCGCGCTCACATGAGTTGTCAGCAGTAAGAGCAGATGCCATGGCAGCAGTACGGGGACAGTCCCTGGCAGCTGCGTCGACTGCACACCCGGTTCAGGTGAAGGAAGAGCATGTGGAGGCCATCCAAACGCGTCAACCATCAGGAAGAAAGGTGAACGTTGGCGGACAAAATGCTCGCGCCTGCCGAAGCTGTGGGAATGATCACAAACCACCCATGGTGTGTCCAGCAAAAGGAAAACAATGTGACAAGTGTGGCAAAGATAACCACTTTGCTAGAGTATGCAGATCTGGCAAAGGCTGGCAGGGGTACCAGAGAAGAAGAGACACCAGGGTCAGAAGCGTGACCGCCGAGGCTGACAATTCTAGCGAGACGATGGCTCAGAAAACCCCCATTTTCGAAGAGGATGAAGATGAAGATATCTTTGTCATCTCATTCACTGGTGAGAGGCTACAGAAAAAGCGACCCCCCCCATGAGCAAGGTCCACATCAATGGCAAATCCGCGACAGTGCTCATAGATACCGGAGCATCGGTAAATGTAATGGATGAGACTCTATTCAGACAGCTGACCCCCACACCAGTACTCTCCCCAACTACCACCAGAATCTACAACTATGGGGGCAGAGAACCGCTTCCCCTGAGGGGCACGGTGGAGGTATCCGTGTCCAGCGAACAAGTGGCAGCACGGGCGAAATTCTACGTGGTGGCCGGAGACAGAGGTACACTACTAGGGTGCCACACCGCGGAGGAGCTTGAGTTGGTATTTTTCGCGCGACAAATATATGACTCTCATGCTGAACGTTTAGTCGATGATTTTCCGCAGCTCTTCGAAGGCCTAGGGCGACTTAAAGACAAAAGCGTTAAGCTACACATAGATCACAGGGTGACACCTGTTGCCCTCAGGCATCGACGAGTTCCGTTTCTCCTACGCCCCGCCGTGGAAAGGGAACTACAACTACTTGAGGATCAAGGAGTGATCGAGAAGGTAGAAGGGCCCACACCGTGGGTGTCGCCATTGGTAATAGCGCCGAAACCCAAGCAGCCTGGTGCCATCCGTCTATGTGTCGACATGCGCCTGCCCAACAAAGCAATCAAAAGAGAGCGGCATATAACGCCTACAATGGATGATATCATAGCAGATCTGAACGGCGCACAATGGTTCTCAAAATTGGACCTCAATGCTGGGTATCATCAGCTGGAACTGGAGCCTGATAGTAGAAACATCACTACCTTTTCAACGCATGTGGGACTGAGGCGATACAAAAGACTGAGCTTTGGGGTATCCTCGGCCGCCGAAGTATTTCAAAACGCGATAAGAGAGACGCTCTCAGGACTGCAAGGGGTGATCAACTTGAGTGATGACATCCTCATATACTCCAAAACCCGAGAAGAACATCACCGACACCTGAGAGCAAAGGTTATCAGAGTCAGGCCTAACACTCAACAAAAAGAAATGTGCGTTCTATCAGACGTCAGTAGAATTTTTTGGGATACATCTTCTCAAAGAATGGTCTGCAAAATGACCCTCGGAAAGCGGACGCTATCCGTCAAGCGCCGATCCCAAAAAACACCACTGAGGTGAGAAGCTTCCTGGGCATGGCAACATACTGTGGTAGGTTTATCCCGCAGCTTGCGACCATGGCTGAACCCCTCAGACAACTCACCAAGACTGGGCACCGGTGGGTATGGAGTCCAATGGCAGACAAGGCGTTTGCCGACATCAAGACAGCGCTACTTGACAAGTCAACAATGGCGTACTTTAATCCTCGCCGGCGAACGGAGGTCGTGGTAGATGCTAGTCCAGTAGGGCTAGGTGCCGTCCTTCTGCAGGAGCAAAACCCGCAGGAGTGGGTTCCGGTTGCTTATGCCAGTAGAGCATTGTCGTCAGTAGAAACACGCTATGCCCAAATAGAACGGGAGGCTCTGGCGATCCGGTGGGCGTGCAAACACTTCCACTTGTACCTGTACGGCCAAGAGTTCCGGGTGGTGACGGATCACAAGCCTCTGGTCGCATTGTTTGCTGGCTGTCCTCGTCTGGCACCCCCGCGGATAGAACGGTGGACCGTTTTGTTGCAACCATACCGATTTACCGTTGTCTATCGGCCAGGAGTGAATAACCCTGCAGACTATCTGTCTCGTCACCCATCCGCAGACACATCCAATGGCTCTCAGGAGAATGATGAGGAGAGCACAGAGATATTCGTTAACATGGTGGTGCAATCGGCGTGCCCTAAAGCCCTGAGTATTGTAGACATTGTAGACGCCTCCAAGGTGGATGCAACCCTCAACCAGGTTAAAGAAGCGCTTCAGCACAAAAAGTGGAAGCTGTTTCTGGAAAGAACCAAAGCAGCAAATCAGGAGTGTAAAGCCGTGATGCAAGGAATGTGGAGGGTGCGTGATGAACTATCCACGGATGGGCAAGGACTGGTCCTGAGAGGAAGGAGAATCGTGGTGCCCCAGAGTCTGTGGGCAAAAGTAGTGGAGCTAGCACATCAGGGCCATCAAGGTGCTGCAAAGACTAAGGCAAGATTGAGGGCAAAGGTATGGTTCCCTGGCATGGACAGCCAGGTGGACGAACTGGTGGGGAAGTGCCATTCCTGTATCATCACATCAGGAGAGCCACCCTGTTGCCCCGTGGTCACAGAGCCAGCGAGTGTGAAGCCGTGGGCAAAAGTGAGTATGGATTTTGGGAGTTTCCCGGATGGGCGACTGACGGTCGTCATCATTGACTCGTGCACAAAGTTCCCTGTCGTGGACGTTGTGTCTTCCACGGCGTTTGAGAATGTGAGACCTGTACTTCAGAAGACTTTTGCCATGTTTGGTCTCCCCGACGAAGTCAGAACAGACAACGGTCCGCCTTTCCATGGACAGGAATTCCGGTCTTACCTTGAGGGTTTGGCCATACGTCATCGCAGGATCATGCCATATTGGCTGCAGGCCAATGGGGATGTTGAAAGGTTCATGCGAACTCTAAACCGAGCCCTCAGAATAGGAGTGGAACAAAGAGAAGACAGCGAGAAATGTCTACAAGAGTTTTTGAGCACTTATCGTCAGACCCCCCACAGCACCACAGGATGTGCCCCGGCCACACTGATGTTCAAGGTCCCTCCAAGGGATTGCATTCCATCTGGTCCTCAGTGGGTCGCACCCGAGCTCGATGTTGAGGCCACACAACAACGCAGAGAGTCTACTAATCGGAAAGCCACCGAACGACGGCAAAGTAAATATCGAGGTTTTCAAAAGGGGGACAAAGTGGTGGTGAAGAATCACCGGCCAGGAGAAAAATTCCAGACTCCGTTTGAGCCCGAACCCTGGCAGGTTGTCAGTGTGAGAGGTGCCATGGTGACAGCAGCTCGAGGCAGCCAGAGGGTCACCAGAAACGTATTGCATTTTAGGAGAGCTAGAACCCCAGTCGTAATCCAGGAGGAGGAGGTCGAAGACTCCACGGTGGAGTCTACTGCCGAGGAAGCCAGGAATGGGGACACTCCGGTGGTGACGCCAAGTGCCCGATCGCATCCAGGTGAAACCGACGCTTCTGAGGGATCCTCCCCTAGGGGTGGGCGCTATAATCTACGCCCTAATCCGGCCCGAACAGTCAGCTCCGGGATTTCGTATATTCTCTGGGGCCCTAGAGAGATGTGGTAGATCCTGGCTGTTTTGTCATCAGAAGAGTTTTGTTTTCAGACGCTGCATGCCTCCTATCGATGTTTTGACATTTTCATGTTCACATATCTATGTTTGTGGTTTTTTTGTTTTCGGGTGTTTCTCCTCTTCTGTGTGAAGTAAAACATGGGAGGGATGTAGAGAGCCACCCGGCCTCTTTAATACTTTGTAGCTGGTTCCGCGTGTCCGGACGGAACGCGGAACCGAGGTGATTTAATAAATGAGGGTCTGCGCTGACGCAGTTCCCTTTATTGCAAGTACTGAGTGCACGTCTTTTATTTCGCATCCCAGGGCTGGTCGAGGCCCTGTGAAGCAGCATTCTACAGGTGGAACATAAGTGGGGGTTGGAGAAGAAATGGACGGGGGCAGAGCAATGGGAGGGGAAAGAAGCATCATGGACGGGGGTGGGAGTGGAAAAAAAGCTAGGAAGGTATACTGGGGACGGCCCGAAAACACATGCACTTATATGGAGTGCTTGAATACAAATAGAAATATAGCTACAAAAATGGGAGCAGTGGAAGGACACAAGTACTTGGTGCATGCTCTAGGGGAGGGTCAGACACAAGAGGAGGACATGACTCATGCAGGCCATGACAAATGGTAACAAATAAAATGAAAGCGATTTTGAAGCTAACAAATGGTGAGCTGTGGGTGGGCTGTAAGCAGACTGATTGTAAACAGGGACATAATAGGCATGTGGTAACAGTTTTACCGGGCCTTTGCGATGAACCCCATCAGTGCATTAACATGCTTACAGACTTCCTGGGAAGATTCCCTAGGATGTCGTTCCCCGACTCTGGCTGGCTTAAGGCCCTAGAATACCCCAGCAAGGTACCCCGGAACACTCACTTCAAATATATATAATTTTGAATCGTTCACAGAGCCTAGCTGACCCCCTGATTCCTACACCTAATCTATTCCAAATGAATGCTCCCACTGTTAATCAGACTCAACGGACTTGCTGGGTGCAGAAGCCCAGATTCTGTTTGAGTTTCATGTTAAGAGTAAGACATACACTTTTGACTTCTGAAAAATAAAGTGTCCATTTTATGGAACGCTGAGGGACAGCATTTGAAAAGAGTCTGTGGAAATCAAGTTGTAGAGAATCAGGGTCTAAGCTGACCAGAGGCTTCAGGTTTAAATGTGTGTGAGTCTGCATCAGAAGACAATTGTGGTACAGAGCCTAAGGACTGCATAACAGGTCTGCAGTTTACTGTTATGAGTTTACAAACTGATTGATAAGCACGTGTGTGAGGAGTTAGATGAAAGTAGTTGTATGTGCTGCTGGCCTTCACTTGGCCAGGAACATTTTAGGAACGTTTGGGGCCTGGCCACGACCACTAGTTGGTACAATGGTGAATCTATTACCCATTTTCAGGTAATTCAAGCCCTTAGGTTGGGAATAACAAATGAATTATACATTAAACTTTCAGAAACAGAGGCACACAAAAACAGCAAAACATCTAAGGTGCCAGGCACCCCACATTCAGCGTAGTAAAGGAAAGCTTGAACAGATATTAAAAAACATGCCTTTTTTGTTCTTGGCTCTAGATTTGTTGCGTCTTATAACACCATACTACGTGGATTTCACTGTATAACCTGCCTGATCCTCCCAAGACTAGATCATTCAGGGGTGATTTGGTGGATGTGTAGTGGACTGGTGAATCATTTTAAATTAAGACATATGTATAGAGCTTTTTTAATGGTCCGAATCATAAATAACAACCCCTTCATGATTGGCATTCTTTTAGCAAATGGGAATATCAAAGCACAGCTTTAAAAAGTTTCACAATTTCATGGGTAAAATCTGATAATATTCCCATTAATTCCTTCCCTGCCTTTTCTCTCCTCTCCTCTTTCAATATGACTAGTGAGTGACTTTTGGCTCTCCAGAAACGAGAGGAGTTATGAGACAGAAAGACCAAGAGGTAAGCTGATTAGTGACAATGAGAAGATATAACGAGAAAGGTGAAGGAGATGGAGAAAGGATTTACAGACTGAGATATCAGTGAGGTAATGAGAGCTGCAAGGTCAAGAGAGAAAGCTGATGTAGCCTAAAAAGAGAGATGAGAAACAGGTAGGTACAGAAGAGGGGTAGACGGATAAGTGAGGCTCTATAGTTTGGTAAATAGAGAGAGAGGAATAAGAAAATGTGAAGAGAGGAAGACTGATGGGTACAAAGAGCATTGAGGTAGACAGAACGGTAAGGTAAAAAGAGGTTTGTTAGAAAGAGGTAAAGTTGGAGAGAGCAAAAAGCAGGCAGGTAGAGAGGTTGGATAGTGACAGAAGTATAAAAAGATAAAAGGTAGAAAGAGAGAGAGAAGGGTGAAGGACAGAAAGAGATATCAGGTGTAGAGATTAAAGTAGTAAAGTAGAGAAACGGGTGGAGTACAGAAAGAAAGGTGAGTTCGTCCTAGTGGATGGAGGTGTAGATGGTGAGGTAGAGAAAGTGATAAGGAGAAAGATAGACAGGTCAGTCGAAGAGATGAACAAAGATCTGTATGAATGTTTGGTAGAGAGTGAGTAGAAATAGAGAAGGGGTTCCAAGAGAGATTAGAGAAAGAAAGAGGTAATGACAGAGAAAAAGAGATACAGTTTGTGACAAAGGTACGTACTGAGATAGGTGAGGTAGAGGGAAGTCGGGCGAATGTGAGGCATTAGAGAGAGAAAAAGGAGGTAATGGTAGCAAAAAAGAGATACAGTTTGTGATAGAGGTAAGGTAGTATGACAAGTGATGTAGAGAGAAGGTGGAGGGTAGAGGAGAAGGCAGGATCGAACTAGCACATAAAACAGGCCCGGGGACCAAAATAAAATTGGCCTTCATTACGGAAACAAATAGCTAAAAAAAGTGGTAATATGAGGGAAATCAATAGCAAAAACCAACATACCTGGCAATAAAACCGCCCACAAGTGCTAAAAAAAAACGGCTCACAGACTGATCTGTCAGACCAGCCCATCAGGCACTGCCTGATTGCTCTACTGGCCAGTCTGACTTTGGGCGGAGGAGAAGAGTTAAGGTAGCCAATGAATGGTGAGGTAAACTAAAAAAGGTTAGAGAGAGAGAGAGAAACAGTGAGATTCCTAGTTGAGATAACAAGATTAAGTTGAAGGAGAAGAGATGTACATGGAGGAGCAATAGAGGGAGGTGAGATGGAAACAGAGCAGTGAGGTGCAAAGTGAATGGTGTAGTTAAGAGAGTTGAAGTGGGCAGATGGGGCAGAGACATAGAGATCTATCAATACGTGCAGAGACAGGTGTGCAGAGACTGGTAGAGTGGCTTCAGGGATTTTTTTAATCACTGGATCAGGCAGTACCAAGACCCTAACATGAGGTGGTGGCTCTTTGGGTGGTGGAGCGAAAAATGAATTTAGTTTCGAGGAGCATGAAGCCCTCCTAGATCTTGCAGCAGACCAGTGCTAGACAGGGCAGCATGAGCAAAGATCGCAACTGGAATGCTTTTCTCATTTAACTATGAAGAGCAGCTTCAGTTCCAAGCTGGATTTCATTGTAACCAATCATCACTGCAAAAGGTAAGCAAAAAATGAAACATCTTCAAAATGCTATTGTCACGTGGGCTCTCATTATCCTAATGAGGCTACTGGATTTGGGTGGCAGCATCACCTGAATTGTGGGGAACTGTGTCCAATCCCACACCATGTGACAACTGTCGGCCTGATCCGTTTCCGGCCAACTAGCAGTGTCTCACCTCCGTGCAAGAGCAGGGATAATTAGTGGCAACGGGTCATGACAAGAATGGCTTCTCAGGGAAATCATGGTGTATCAGATCTCATCCTTTTCTCTCAGTTACATTAGACTCACACATGCAAAGACAAAGAGAGGCAGAAAATGGTTCAATAAGATTTATTGAAACAACTGTGTCATGGATAAAATGACATGAATTGCAATTATTAGAATGATGAAACATGTTAGAAGCAAATAAGTGACAAGAAAAGTGAAACACAAGAAAGGTCCCACCATACTGCCACTATGCGTAATATATGCTGTTCCTACATAAGCTATGTTAGAGCACACCATGATAAGCCCTAATCTGCCCTTCAGGTGTCCCTCCTAGGAAGACATCATTCCCCCATTCCTGAGCAAGGAAGCCTGTTGCCTATACAGACACTATCCCCATGTAGGCCAGGGAACCTTAGCAAGCAGCTGTAGCAAAGTCAATCAGCATGCAGTTGTGGTCATCTGGTTGGAATCTCCCTCTAACGTGCATGGGACAGAGAAGTGTTTATAATAAATCAACTAATGTTCTGGGAAAATGTTCCCACATAAAGATGTGTGTGTTTCTGTGAATGTTGGAGAAGCAGTGTACCTCTTTACCAGCAACACTATCTCGCTGCAGCTTTTGAGGAAAGCACAAAGTGAAAAGAGTGTCTTGCTATGAAACACAATGCTTTCCTAGGCAAAAGAACAACTAAATAAAGAAAATAAAACAGCACCACGAATGTGGCCGATTCAAAAATAAAAGAAATGAAGCAGAATAAAATATAACTGGGCTAAAGTGCACAAGTGGCAGGACTAGTTGCTCAAAAAACGTTCCTAAATGCATCACTAACATGGCTATACAACACTATGGGCTAATTGAAAACTTGAAGGACACTTCAAAAGAGTCCTGGCTGAAGGGGGCTGACCGAAAGCCACTGCGCAAGGCCTCATTATAAAAGGTCCTTGAAAAAAGATGCTTTTTAGTGGGGGAACATACCTGCATCAAAAATCCATGGAAACAAAATAAAAAAAATAAGAGGTGCAGACACAGATATAAATGCATACAAATGGACTAGAATAATAGAATGAAACAACTAAATTATCTATTGGTTCCATGTAAATTCTAATTCTGCCTCCTCATACCAGATGCCATAAACAACTCATACTCAAGCAACTTCACTTGAATCTTTTATATAAAATGTGAATCCCACTTACTCTCAAGAAGGCCTCTTACGGCTGACAGACCCAGCATTAACAAGAAGGCCTTAAAATTCATTTTCTTCTTTGGATGTGTACTTAGGCACCATACTTCGAAATAAAGAATAACTCCTCTACTTAATATGCTCAGTGGCCAAGTTTACTTTCATTCAAGGAGGGTAGGAGTGCACAATATCATTACACAATAGTCTAACAAAACTTCCTACTACTGGCCTATGTGTTCTACACACTGTTTTCCACTACTTCTTTGTCTACACAATAATGAAGTTAGGGCCATATGTACGAACACATTTTCCCATAGACACAGAATGGGTAAAACCCTTTGATACATCTGGCCTTTAATCTGTTAATGGTTGCCAATCCATTGTCCATTGCACAAGTTGCGTCATACCCCATCCTCGTTGCCAGTGAAGTAAAGCACCTCCAGGGGAATGTTGTAAAAAGATAATTGAATGGAGGTAAGATTGGCAAAGAACCAACTGGATGATTATCGAAAAACAGCTGCCAGAATACAGTTTCCTCCCTAGTCTTTCACCACAAAGCATTCCATTGCACAACCAACTTACATCAAAAGGTAGGACAGTGAAAAAACACAAGACCGCTATTGGGCAAAGCACATAAGACCCGACAACTTCCTCGCTAGCGATGGTTGGTGCAGAAAGTAGACATGCCGTTTTCTTGCGAGTTAACTTTAAACCTGCTGTTATGGCACCTTTAAAACTGGACAATGTTAATAATATTTTGTGTCTTGCGAAAACTTAAAAGAAGCACCCAACTCCTGAAAACGTTATACACTTCCCATAATAATCGTACTATTTGTATGAAATTTGTAAGTTCACAAATAAAGCTTTAACAACATCTTTTACCCATAGTCTAAGCACTTGTAATGTCTGTTTTCAGGCAGCCAATTAAACTGCCAATAGCTTCTAGGCGCCTGGTGTAGATGAATACTTTTACAAACCAATGTCGAATATTACATAATGCTCTGACCCGGTGAACGTCTCTATGGTGGCCTCTCCTGAGCAGGAACAGTAATATAACCATTTTCTGTTACTGCTTAACACGATCTCTATGCTATGGGTTGACTACGAAAAAAGAAAGACACAATTCTGTTGGCAATACAATATCAGTTTAATCACAATAGGGTTGGGAGGTCAGTCAACCCTGTGGAGCTGAAAGTGATCTGAAAGTGTTGCTCGCAGGCAGCCCCTTTTATACTCCAAAGCTACAATAACTGCTTGTGCAATATCTTAATAAACCAATAAACAAAGTCACAGAATAAGACAAGCTGCTGGTATATTTCCATCTAAACACCACACTACTTGCATCCTTAAACGTGTTTCCTTCCACTCTCAGTTCCCCTAATCTTGCGACCCTGACAGAACCTTAAAACATTAACCTTTCCTCCCCAGGTGAGTGAGTGTTCCTTTGCTCTGTTCCCAGGATTTCTTATCTGACTTCCTGTACTGCTGACTCAAACTACCATTTGATCAAATATTTTACGAACAGCATCTCTGCTAACAGTAGGATGGGGGTACGTTCTTGCATGGTGTGAATGTAAATTCTTCAAGGCTTTGTTAATTATGTTTTCCTGTTTAACTAAACTTGCTGATCTTGTGTACTGCTTTACTGAGAACTCCCACCTACTCTGTGTCCTTGTGAAACTTAGGCTTGTACTGGTCTTTAATTACGTATAGTTCTACAACACTTTTTGCTGATGCCTATGGTGGTAAGATTTCCTCGCATTTTAAATTTTCCTTAACAAATAAAAGAGGAACATCTCTCCAGACAGATGCTCTTCTGAATTTATTTCAAAGGAACTACAAATTACTGGCAGCAAGGGACCTACTCATGTCTACATAAATCAGTGCTTAATTTGTAAAAAGAAAAAACAAAGTATGTGCCAGGGTCCATCTTGGAAGGCCTCTGCTGCCTGCACAACCCATTGCCCCTGCCAGAGCTGCTGGTGACAGAACCAACACAAGTACTAACTATCACACTCCTACAAGCATGACAATTCAAACTATTCCAGGCCATTCAGAGCTATAACAATGGTGTGCATGACAAGTGATATTATTTTTTATATATATTGACTTATTAAACACTGCTGTTGTGCTTACCTTAAAATTTGACAGACAGTGTCACCATGTTGTGGACTATGCCTGTTGTAGGAAGCTGGCCTGGTGTGTGGTGAGCACCTATGGAGTTATCACCTTGTACCAGGTCCAGGTATCCCTTATTAGTGAGGTGAAGTCGGTGTCTAGGAAGCCAGGCTCTCTAGATGTAGCTGAGGATGAGCAGCCAAGGCTTATCTTGGAGATATTCAAAGCTCATGCAATACCACTTATAGTCCCACAGCACTTACACACATTAAAGAACCACGCAGTGTTTCAAAAATAAAGGTACTTTATTTTGGTGACACAAATACTAAAATACTATATAGGCAATACTCTACTAGCAGGTGAGTAAACACACTATTATATACACCTTAGTTGTCAGGAATCAGCATAGAAAGTAGTAGAAAACATTGCATTAACAATAGACCAAAGTGACCTTATGGGGAGCCCAAACCATAGAGTAAAAAATATGGAATGCGAATGATGATTCCACTTACCTTGGTGGGGGGCAAGGTAAGTGGAATCTGTAGAGGGGAGCTAGAGGAACTATGAACTCCAAAAGGTAAGTACCAGAGTGCCCCCCCAGCGACCAGGAGGGAAGAGGCAAATACCTGGTTTTTCCCAAATCCACAGAGAAACTTTGTAAAAGAACTGTGTAAGAGCCGAGCAAGACTGCAAGCAACAGAAGATGGGTCCAGACAGTTGAGGATCTGCAAATGAAGGGGACCAAGTCTAGTTCCAGTTGGAGTGTCTGGTTGGGGCAGGAGCCACTACACACGCTTCTGTAGATGGAGGACCAGGTCGACGGTGAAGACCAGGAGTCGGCTACGCAGCAAAGGAGCAGAGGAAGTGATGCAGTCAATATCCCATGTTGGAGGAAGAGCTGCAGTCCGTCAGTGGTGTGGGAAAACCACCAACAGGCCTTGGAAAAGGCAAAAGTTGCAGAAGAGAAGTTGCGGAGTTGCTGGGGACTCGGAAAGTCCGAGGGGACTCAACCCAAGGAGGGGACTCCCAGGTGACCCCCAGCAGTTAGGCGAGCAAGAAGTTGTGGATGCAGCCCCCACAGGCCCACTCAGCACACCTGGAAAGGAGTCCCACTTGCTGGAGCAACAGGCAGGAGACCACGCGTTGCAGGGAAGAGTGCTGGAGGCTGGGGCTACACGAAGCCTGAAGATCCTGCAAAAGAAGAGTAAAAAAGCATTGGTAGCTGCAAGAGTCACAGTGCACAGGGGTACCGTCCAGCAAGGAGAAGCAAAGACCCACCACCTCCAAAGTTGGAAAGCTGGTAGAGGCGACCAAGGGGACCACTCAAGATCACCACCTGTGTTCAAGGATCCACGCAGAGTTGCAAGAGAGAGGACCCACGCTGCTGGTTGTCGTTGCAGCTGGTGCCTGCGGTTGCAGGGGAGTGACTCCTTCACTCCAAGGGAGATTACTTCTTGCTTCTTGGTGCAGACTGAAGACTTGCTCCCTTCAGAGGATGCACACCTGAGGAAATGTTGCAGTTGCTGGAAGGAGCCGGAGAAACTATGTTGCAGAGCGAAGTCGTCGCTGGAGCTGCAGATTGTAGGTTCCTGTGAAGTCCAGTTGGGGTTCCAGTGGCCAGAAGTCGAAGTAAACGCTGCAGAGGAGTCCTGCTGGAATCTTGCACGTCAAATCTAAGGACCCATCTAAGAGGGAGACACTATATAGCCCTAAAAGGGGGATTGGTCACCTAGCAGGGTGACTACCTATCAGGAGGGGATTGTGACGTCACCTGCCTGACCTGGCCACTCAGATGCTCCCAGAAGCCTCTGCACACTTGGATTCCAGAGGGCCGAATTAAGTGGCCACCTGGCGGAGCTCTGGGCACCACCCCTGAGGCGGTGATGGATAGGGGAGTGCAAACTGGTAGGAGCAAAGCTGGGGGTCCTCTAAGGAGCCCCCAGAGTGCATGGTATCCTACAACCAATACTGACAACAGTAATAGGGTATGATTACGACATGTTTGATACCAAACATGCCTAGGTTCAGAGTTATCATTATGTAGCTGGACATAGACAGTGACCTATGTCCTGTACACGGCTAAAGTGGCTTCCCCGCGCACACGAAGTCCAAGAAAATGGAGCTGGATTTAGTGGGGCACCTCTGCTCATGCAGGGGTGCCCTCACACACAGGTACTTGCACCCTGCCCTCGGGGCTAGGAGGGCCTGCCATAGGGGTGACTTACAGTGATTAGGTGAAGTGACTTGGAGTGAAAAGGGTACATGCACCCTTTCACGCAGGCTGCAATGGCTGGCCTGCAGACACACTTTGCATGGGCTCCCACAGGTGGCATAATACATGCTGCAGCCCATAGGGAACCCTGATGCCCCAATGCCCTAGATACGCAGGCACCATGTACTAGGGACTTATATGGGGGCATGAGTATGCCAATTGTTGGGTCTAAAAAAAAAGTTAGGCTCAACCAAATCCAGGGGGTGAGAGCACAGTTATTGTGATCCTGCTTAAAAGGATCCCAGCACACACAGTCAAAACACACTGACATCAGGCAAAAAGTGGGGGTAACCATGCCAAAAAGAGGGTACTTTCCTACCCCTCCACTCCAAACGAAGGACAATGAGGCTAACCTTGTGCTGATGAGTCTTCATTGCCTAAGTGGAAATATCTGGAGAGTCCATTGCACAGGTCTATGTTCCACTGCATAGTCCATTCCCTATAGGGATATTGACCAACTCAAAAGTTTGGGATTGTCACCCTTCATCTGCTTAAACCATAGAAGAGACTTGTGGTCGGTTTGAACAAGTAAGTGAGTGCCAAACAAGTATGGCCTCAGCTTCTTCAAAGCCCACACCACAGCAAAGGCCTCCCTTTCTATAGCTGACCGATGTTTTTTTCACTGGGGTCAATCTCTTGCTTATAAAAGCTACAGGATGAATAGTCTGGATTTTCCCCTGTAGTGGCTGAACATGGCCTCCACCTACCAGGTGTCCCAGATATACCACATTCCTCTGCCGTATCTGGCACTTAGAGGCCTTGATAGTGAGGCCTGCCCTTTTCAGAGCCTTTAAAACATTCCCTAGGTGGACCAGGTGATCTTCCCAGGTGGAGCTAAAGACAGTTATGTCATTGAGATAAGCAGCACTGAAGCTTTCCAACCCTTGGTGGGCTTTATTTACCAGCCTCTGGAATGTGGCAGGTGCATTTTCAACCCAAAGGGCATCAGAGGTAAGGGACAGTGACCACTAGGGGGTGGAAAATGCTGTTTTTGGTTTAGCATCCTTTGATAACCTGGTCTGCCAGTAGCCAGATCAAAGGTGCTCAGATACTTGGAAGATGCCAGTGTATCTATAAGCTCACCTGCCGTAGGGATAGGATGAACATTTGTCTTAGTAACAGTGTAGTCTACACAAAACCTCCTTTCTCTTTTGCCATGCTGGGAGTGAGGTTTTGGGACAAGCACTACAGGGCTACCCCAAGGGCTATCTGAGGGCCCAATTACTCTTCTGTCAAGCATCTTCTGAACTTCAGATTTGCTGCATTCCCTTACATGGTCAGGATGCTTGTAAATCTTGCTTTAAAAAGGCAATCTGTCCCTGTGTCAATGTTGTGTTAACACCATGTGGTCTGACCAGGTGTTAGGGAGAACAGTTCTGAGAACTGCCCTAGGGGGTTTCTGCAGTCCTCCTTTTGAGACTCAGAAAGGAAGTCAGCTAGGACTACCCCATCAACTGAGCCATCAGTTGCATTGTGGGAGAAGAGGTCAGGGAGAGGATCACTATATTCTTCCTGTCCCTCATCAGTAGCCATGAGCAGAGTAATTTCTGACCTGTCATAATAGGGTTTGAGACGGTTCACATGAAGCACCCTGTGTGGGCTTCTGGGAGTGCCAAGGTCTACCAAGTAGTTAGCCTCACTCTTTTTCGCCACAATGGTGTGGGGGCCACTCTACTTGCACGGGAATGCCCTGGGAGCCACTAGCTTCAGGGACCCACACCTTCTGTCCTGGCTGGTAGACAGTTATGACAGCCTTCTGGTCATGCCATTGTTTCTGTAACTCCTGACTAGCCTGAAGGTTTTTACTAGCCCTCTTCATATACTCAGCCATCCTTGATCTGAGGCCAAGCACATAATCCACTATGTCTTGTTTGGGAGGCTTGGGAGGTTGCTCCCAGCCTTCTCTAACAAGAGCAAGGGGACCCCTAACAGGGTGTCCAGAAAGAAGTTCAAAAGGGCTGTAGCCCACACCCTTCTGAGGGACCTCCCTATAGGTGAAGAGGAGGCATGGCAGTAGGATAGCCCATGTGCTTCTGAGTTTTACAGAGAGTCCCATGATCATACTCTTGAGAGTTTTGTTCAATCTCTCTACTAAGCCATTTGTTTGGGGGTGGTTAGGAGTGGTGAACTTGTAAGTCACACCACATTCCTTCCACGTGGCTTTTAGGTAAGCAAACATGAAGTTTGCACCTCTGTTGAATACCATCTCTTTAGGAAAGCCCACTCTTGAGAAGATACCAAGAAGGGCTTTGGCCACTGCAGGAGCTGCAGTGGTTCTAAGAGGAATAGGTACCTGGTGGCATGGTCCACTATCACCTGTGTAAACCTGTTCCCAGAGGCTGTTGGAGGGCCCAGGGGCAACAATATCCACCTCAACCCTCTCAAAGGGAACCCCAACCAAAGGAAATTGAATTAAGGGGGCCTTTAGGGTGCCACCTGTCTAGCCACTGGTGACAGAGGAGCAACAAACTCCTTTGTGTCTTCTTACATGTGAGGCCAGTGAATGAGTGGGACAATCTTCTCCAATTTTTGCTTTGCACCAAGTGATCTGCCAGGGGAACGTCATGTGTCAAGGTCAAAGGGAACTCCCTAAACATCAGAGTGATCACCAGTCTCCTGGAGGCACCAGGTTTGGGATCCTTTGACTCTGAGTAAAGGAGACTGCTTTCCCAGTACACCTAGTGCGTGCCACTGACATCCCATGCCTGTTGGGCTGCAGCTTGCTGCCTTAGGCTCTCCAGTGTAGGACAAATGTGTTGCTCCTTACTGAGTTCTTTCCAGGTGAGGCCCCCTGCACCAAAGAGCTCAGCTGTGTCATCTTGCAGCTCTTCTGGTGTATGTTCCACCCAAGGAGTGGATTCCTCTTCCTCAGGAGTGGAATCCTCACTGGAGGCTGAAACAGGGGGTACCTTCCTACTCTTCTTGCTTTTGGTTTTAGGTAGCCCTTGGGCTATTTTTCCAGGCTCCAAAGTTCCTTGTTATTTTTGTCTTTTGGCTTGTGCTCTTGTTAGAGCAAATATATGCCCTGGAAAGCCCAGCATTGCTGCATGGGCCTCCAACTCCACCTCAGCTCAAGCTGAGATCTCCAAGTCATTCTCTAGTAAGCATTCTACAGGTAGTTTAGAGGAAAACACAACCTTTTAGGACCAGAAACCCACTCCCCAGCTGAAATCAATAACTGCCATGGGGTGGCACAAAGTGTTATTGTGAGCATGAGTCCCTTGGTACGTGTGACCAAGTATGTGTTGCTCAGGAGACACCAGTTTCTCAGTCACCATAATGACGCTGTCACCTGTGTCTCTGTAGAGTTCAGCCTCAACACCATTAATTAGGGGATGCTGCCTGTACTTACCCATGTTAAGGGGACAGGCAGCAAGGGTGGCAAAGTCAATGCCCCCATCAGAGTCCGAAACAGCCTCAGTGATCTCTCTAACAAGCCCAGAAGCCTTGACTAATGTTAGTAGTCCTACCACTACTGCTATTGTTAGGGTCGCTAGGAGTAGAAGTGGAGTTGGTAGTGGTGGAAGGATTGGTGCTTTTTCTTAGGGCAGGAGCTGTCCCCTGCCCAATGGGCTTTGTTTCTACAAACATAGCGCCAAGGCATTTTAAAATTGGAAGAGGATTTGTTCCCACCCCCAGAGGAGTTTTGTGGGCTTGATGAACACTCCTTGTGTTTATCTTTTCCCCCACCATTGTCTTTAGACTTACCTGCTTCCTTCTTTTGTGGTCACCCCCTGTAAGCCTTCCTACTCACCCTGGTGCGGACCCATCTGTCCACCTTCTTTCCAAATTCTTGGGAAGAGCTCAGATCAGAGTCCACCAGGTACTGATGCAGCTGATCAGATACACAGTTATTCAAAACGTGCTCTCTCAGAATTAGGATATACCAGCCCTGGTAGTCACAAACTTTGCTCCCATGCAACCAGCCTTCCAAAGCTTTCACAGAGCAGTCCACAAAATCAACACAATCTTGGGAGGACTCTTTTCTGGTCTCTCTGAACTTTATCCTATACTGTTCAGTAGTCAGCCAAACCCATCTAACAGTGCAGACTTCAAAACTGTGGAATTGTCTCCATCCTCTTCTCTGACAGTGATGACCCTTGTCGTCAGAGAAGGAGATACAAAATATAGCTGCCCACGGCCTCGGAGGGAACCTCTGTACCTTACAGGCCCTCTCCAGAGTAGTGAACCACTTACAGATGTCCTCACCCACCTTGTAAGGTGGTACTATCTTGTTCAGGTTCCAGAGTCAAAAGAGTTTTCTCTGACCCTGGTGTCCCTGAAACTTGAACTGCTACCACCATGGACACTAACACCACACCTGCCTTTCTCTCTCCACTGCCAAGGCCTCCCTATCTAAGGCCAGCTGTTGTTGCTGCAGCCTCAAATTGGCCTCCTCCAGTCTCAGTTTCCTGAGCTCCCTGCTCACCTGAAGTTGAGAAGTAAGTCTCCTCAGAGACTGAGGAGATATGAGAATAGGCAGAGGAGGATATGTGTCTATTCTTGGAAACCCTCTCAACCAGCCCTCTAGTGACAAAGGTTGACCTACATATGTGACCCCCTTTCCCACTGCCAGTAGTGCTCCTAGTAGGACTGTGGGTGTTTCTAGGACTTCTCTGATCCTCCCTGTGTACTTGCCGACTGACCCCAGTGTCTAATTCTAGTCTCTCTAGCACAGGAGGGTCAGATTCTACTTGTTCCTCCTCCTCCTCCTACTGGGTGCTAGCACAGTCCTGTCATCCTGGAGGAGCAGGCCCAGAAGCAGACTTTTGTTGGGATTTCTCCCAGTCTTTGGTTTCCTATCAGCACACATCTCCCTTAACTCCTGGAAAGTTAAACCCTCATACTGAGAGTTCAGGCCCTGAGATGTGAGCTCAATTGAAGACATGATGTCTAGCTAGAGTGGTGTAGGAGTCCCTAACTACTCTAACTCTAGGCTCCCAAGGAAGTTTGGAGCAAGGCTATGCCAGACCCTAGCTTACCCAAGCTTAGGAGACTAGATCCCTAACACTAAGGCCCTCATTATGACATTGGCAGTGAGAGATAACGTGGTTGTAGTACCGTCAACAGGCTGGCGGTAATTACCACCAAATTATGACCATGGCGGTGATAACTCCCATAGACAGCCAATGTCTCACACCAACTGCCAGGGCGTTAACACCACTGACCACGGCGGTAGCCATCAACAGCAAGGCGGAAGACAAAGTACCGCCCACCATATCATGACCCAGGAAACCACCATGATTTCCGGGGCAGTACAAACGCCATCAAAAGCCTGGTGGAAACATAAAACAGAAGACCAAAGTCTCACCATCGGAGACACAGGGAAGAACAACGCCACCATGGAACCGGAACTACAAGTCTTCCCGATGTTCATCTACACCATGCTCCACCTGGAACACCAACGCTGACGAAGACGACTAAGGTGAGTACAGCCGCCTACCACACAAAGGAGGGAGGGAGGAAAACGAGAGTGACACACACACACGCACGACACACACCCGACACACACACACCAGACACACAATCAGCTGCAGACGAAAAACAGTGGCACACGACACACGGCGTAATAATGCACGGACAACAAGAATGCAGTAATGAGAGACTGTGCTCTGGAGTGGGTGACTTTCCCACTGGTTCAGGAGGGGGCTCCATGCCCATTATCCTTGGCTGTGGAGTGCAAGGCCACAGTCTCTCAGGTGGGTGACTTTCCCACTGGTTCTGGAGGGGGCTCCATGCCCATTATCTTTTGCTGAGGAGTGCAAGGCCACAGTCTCTCAGGTGGGGAACATGCCCACTGCTTCTGGAGGGGGCCCCTTGTACAGCAGTCCCTGGAGAGTGGCCTACATGGCTTCCGCTGGTGATGAGGGCTGCACTGTGTCATCTGGAGGTGAGGGCTGCACTGTGTCAGCAGGTGAAGGTGCCTCCTGGGCAGCCTCTGCAGGAGGAGTAGGTTGCACTTCCTCAGCTGGCGGTGAGGGCCCCGTAACCACTGGTGGTGTCACCCTGACAGCCTCTGCTGAAGGTGAGGGCTGCACTGTCAGCATGTAAAGGTGCCTCCTGGGCAGCCTCTGCTGGGGGTGAGGGCTGCCCTGTCTCGGCAGGTGAAGGTGCCTCCTGGGCAACCTTTGCAAGAGGAGTAGGCTGCACTTCCTCAGCTAGAGGTCCCCGTGACCACTGGTGGTGGTGTCACCCTGACAGCCTCCACTGAAGTCGAGGGCTTCTTCCTCTTCATGGCAGGATGTGCGGGCTCCTTCCCTTTAATGGCAGGAGGTGTGGGATCCTTAACTTTCCTGACTGGTGGAGTGGTATCCTTCACTGACTTGCCACCACGACTAGGTGGTGCCACCACTGTCCGCGTGGACTGTTTGGCTGAGGCGCTGGGCTGGGTCATTGGGACCCTGCTCTGACGGGCAGGATGGGAGAGGGGGAGGGAAGAGGTCAAGTTGGGTAATGAAAAGCTTCTTAGGGACGGTGGGGCGGGATGAGGGAGGAGGGATGAGAGTGGAGGTTGTTGGAGGTGTATGTCTGCTGGACTTGGGTGCATGTGTAAGGGCAGTGTGCTGATGTGAGATGGATGGCTGTTAGGTGTCTGAATGCTTGCATTTGTGTCCTTTAGGGGGGAGACAGACAGGGTGGAGAGTACCCACTGGATGTGTGGATGGATATAGTGGAGGTGTCTGCTAGTGAGGTGTGTGTGCTGCTTGGTGTGGTGATGCTGGTGGTGGATGTTGATGCAGTGCATTCAGGTGTGAGTGTGGACGTGACTGTGAAGAAGGTGAAGGAGGAGGATGAGGGGGAGACAGTAGAGGCAGTGGATGTGGTTGTCTCTGCAACTGTCTGGTGTTTGCATGAGTGCTTGTGGGATGAAGTGTAGTGCCTGTGTTTGACTGTGCCACTCTTGTGTGTTGTCTTGTTGGTATGCTCGTCTGTATGTGTGCATGGGATGGGTTGGGGTTGAGGAGACTGGGAAGTGGTAGTTGGAGGGAGGACAGTAGGAATAGGGAAAATGGCTGCCATCAGAGATGAGGTCAGAGCCTGAATCGATCTCTGTAGCGCTGCCAATCCATCGCGGATGCCCTCCAGGAATGCACTGCATTGCTGCATCTGGGATGTCAGGCCCTGGATGGCATTCACAATGGTTGACTAGATGGATCTCAGGAGGTCAATAGCCTCCTCACTCAGGGCAGCAGGGCCCACTGGGGCAGAGCCTGAGGTGCCTGGGGCGAAGGAGATGCCCACTCTCCTGGGTGAGTGGGCACGGGTAACTCGCTGAGGGGCTACTGGGAGGGCGGTGCTGGTACAGGGGTGGCGGCTGTACCTGCAGCTGGGGTGGTCACAGAGGTGTCTGCCACCACCAGGGAGCTTCCACCGGAGGAGGTATCTGAGTCTGTGTTGTTGCCTCCTGTCTCTGCTGTGGTGTTCCCCTTGCCCTCCATCCCACTGGTTCCCTCGGTGTCGGTGGATTCTGCCTCCAGGGTCCTGTGGGATCCAGCTCCCTCTGACGCCGGTGCCCCTGCTCCTCCGCCAGATGATGCTAATGCACACATGGACAGGATGACAGAAGAAAAAAGAGGGGGAGAGAGAGAAAGGATACATTGGGTCAATTACTGCACCAACACTACAGTTGGTATACACAGCACCGTCACACACAGGGATCAGGATTGAGCACTATGCATTGCACTGACAGTGATTTGGCTAGATGACACGGCAAGATGAGGGCCACACACCGCCAACTGCACCCCACTTGGTACCCACAAAGCCCTCACTGACATGGAATGCCTTCACCAGTGCTGATCCCCATTGGCCACTGTACTCCATAGAGCCCCGTATTATCCAATGAGGAATTGCAAGGCAATGCAAGGCCGCCTTCCGCCACAAAGCCCAACATCGACGGAGTTACCTCACTTCCACCTGTGCCTACATACAGGACAGGCGGTCGCCATTTCATGGTGGTGGACAACGATCTTCTCAACCTTAACTGCGTCACACCCTAGATTAGCACATACCTCACCATTCCCACTGTTCCATCACATAAATGCACTATGTACACTAAGGTTGTGGTTCCATTTTCAAATTTTTACAGCCTACTCAGTCCTGTGTCCCTTAGATACCACTGCGGATGAATAGGAGGAGAAGACAAACCCCCATATACAGACCCCTTGTGGACTTGGCTACACTGGAGGACAGGCACTTTATACTCACCTATAGGCCAGACAGGGCCATAATCACAGAGCTGTGTGCCCAAGTGGACCCTGACCTGATATCTGCTATCTGTCATCCGACTGAGATCTCCCCTCTTGTGCAAGTGCTATCAGTGCTCCATTTCCTAGCAACTGGTTCTTTCCAATTGACAGTGGGCTTGGCAGCAGGAATGTCACAGGCAATGTTTTCAATTGTGCTGGCAAGAGTTTTGTTTGCTCTGGTGAAACACATGTGCAGCTACTTAGCTTTCCCCCAGGTGGAAGATCTGACCACTGTGAAGGCCGGATTCCATGCAATTGGACATATCCCCAATATTGTTGGGGCGATTGATGGTACACATATTGCGTTAGCCCCCTGCCCCCTTCCCTGCCAGAATGAACAGGTGTTCAGGAATCATAAGAGTTTCCACTCACTGAATGTGCAAATGGTGTCCCTGGCGGACCAGTACATCTCCGACGTCACTGCTAAGTATCCTGGGTTGGTGCATGACGCCTTTGTCCTGAGGAATAGCAGCATCCCAAATGTGATGGCCCAACTACAGAGGCACAGGGTGTGGCTAATAGGTGAGCCATGGTCCCCACCGCTGTATGTTAGTGTATGCCTTCAGGTGTCATCCCCATAGCATTGTGTGAGGCTAAATGTTGTCCCTCAACACTTGCAGGTGACTCTGGCTACCCAAACCTATTGTGGCTTCTGACCCCTGTGAGGAATGCCAGGACAGGGGCTGAGGAACGTTATAATGAGGCACATGGGCAAACCAGAAGGATCATCGAGAGGACCTTAGGGCTCCTGAAAGCCAGGTTCAGGTGCCTCCATCTGACAGGTGGATCCCTGTGCTACTCACCCGGGAAGGTCTGCCAGATAGTAGTGGCATGCTGCATGTGGCACAACCTGTCCCTCGGATGGCATGTATCTTTTCTGCAGGAGGAGGAGACTGGAGATGACCCGGTGGCAGCAGTGGAACATGAGGACAGTGAGGATGAGGAGGCAGAGGATGAGGATGAGGACAACCGAACATCAGTTATACTTCAATACTTCCAATGACACACAGGTGAGACAGTGTAACTGACCATTCCTCTGACTATTGATATTTTCTGTGTGGCTATAGCATGATGGCATTAACTTCCATTGCATCTCAACTTACTGTCACCTATGGCTTGTCATTTTACAGATGTTGGTGAGATAACAACTGTGTATTGATGTGATGGCTACAGACAGCTACATGTCATTATTTCTATGCTCTCACAGTGTTCAGATCATTTGCACTAGATGTGACTGTTTCCATAAATGCACATTTCAACACATAAAATACTGGTAGTCAAGTTGTGTTCAAGGGTGTTTATTGCAGTGCTATGAAATTGTGGAAAGGTGCAATGGAATGGGGTGATGATGGAGGAAAGTCCAGGGTATTGTTCCAGTCTGTTTGTAGCACAGGTCCAATGTCCATGGGGCCATAGGAAGAGGAGCAAAGGCAGTTCAAAGTGGACAAGGTGACAGTGTGGCACATAAGGGGGACAATCAGGAGAATCTCATTTTCTGGCAGTGGTCTCGGCAAGTGTCTCTGGCTTCTGTCTGGGTTGCAGGGAACGTTTGCGGAGTTCGTTATGAGGCGCATAGGATGTGTAAGGCGATTTTTACACGTATCTGCCTTCGATTGTCTAACAGCTTGTATGTACAATTCGGGCTGTTGCTGACATGTATATTTTTAGAGCACAATAAAAGGATAAGTCTCGACAGTTCTTGACTGTGCCCTTATTACTTGGAAGTACGCTATTTACATACATCTGCTGACGAACGTTTAACACCGCTTATATATAATCTGGGCAGTTACTGATATTCTGGAGATCCTGATAGGATGATGTATTCTCAACACCACTGTTATATTTAATATCTGATTGACTACATAGATATATATAATTTTTATTTGAGCTGTACTGGCTAGTCCATGACTTTCAGGGCGATTCCGTGTTTTATTATTGGTCAACTTTACAATTTTGTTGTATGATTTTGGCATAAACGATATTCTAGGACGCATGTGGTCACATATATATAGAGATTTTTCTATTATTGTTTGCAATATCTTTTGCAATGGTGGCTTTAGGACATTTACCCTGTAGGTCACTTTCATTTCTTTGTTCTGCATCTTGAGCATGTCTTGTGTCCTCGTCATATAGGGAAACAATTGCATTCCTTGTATTATGACTTAATATTCTCTGTGATAGGTGTATTAGGATATGTGCTTTGCAGTTCACGCTCTTCTCTCTGCACTGCATCATGAACACATTTGTGTCCTAGTATCATATTGCGATGTTTCTTATGTCTGGATTATTACCGCTCCTTGCCATCATTGTGGTTTCTTTTCTTTGTCTACTTAGGCTTATCATGGTCGTGCTTAATGGCAATAGCACATAATTTATTTATATGGATTTGACAATCCTATTTGTAAGATCTTTGTTCGCTCAGGAACCGATGTACCCAATATGAAATTTTGGTGATATTGTGATATAACTATTCTTGGGGTATGTTATATTCCTCCCACTTATTTTTTGCTTTACGCTTTTTGTGTCTATACAGGGGGTTCCTTTTTTAGGTGTTTCACATTTTGCATGCTGGATCAGTCACTTCACACTATTTGTAGATGGTTACTGGTTATGGAACAGGTATTGGACTCAGCCAGTCTGGATATTTCCAATTTATGACTTAATTCACGTGTGACTTCATGCATCTACTGTTTGGTTATTTTTCAATGCACACGGGTTACATTTTATGCAGCATGCATGTTACAGGCCTCTGTATTGGGTGATTTAAGTGAAGTGGATTCCCTGTTTATTGTCTGTGAGATCTGATTATGGATATATATATATTTTTTCTTGTATGTACATCCCACAGCCTCGAAAAAGTCTTGTTGACGAAACACGTATTGGCTGTTGTATCTCTGGACTCAACATGGCTGTTACTTCTCTGAATTATTTTGATGATTAAAATCACTACCATATACTCATGTTGTATTGGAACTCTGACTGTTACAACAAGAAGGAATGGACTTTTCTAGTGTTTCTTGGTATAACAATATTGTATTTGCAGGTGTTGTTTGAATTTTCAACCGACTCAACTGCAGCCGAAGTGGTTAGGGGCTTATCAGTTTGGCACCCTCAACAGTACTTTATGTAACACATATACATTGCTTTCTTTATTACAATATACTTATGTATAGGAGGTGCGAACCTTATGCACAGCCACTTTGTTTTGTATTAACGTTTGCGGGGTGGTTCACCTACAGGGGTAGGGGTGCTGGTGGCTTGTGGGTCATGTGGCGGGGCCTCCTGCACACTATCTGCAACGGAAGTGGAGGGCTGGTCAATGGACTAGATAGTGGTAGGGGCCCACTGGTATGCTGTTGCTTCCGTCATGATGTTGGCCGTGTTTGCCAGCACCCCTGCTATGGAGATCAAGGAGGTTTTGATGGCCTGCAAGTCCTCCCTGATCCCTTGATACTGTTCATCCTGCAGCCGTCTGTTCTCCTGCACGTTGTCAAGGATCTGGCCCATCGTGTCCTGGGAATGTTGGTAGGCTCCCAGGATCTCAGTGAGTGCCTCATGCCTGTCTTCCCCATGGCGCACAGCGGTCCTCACAGTGTCCCTGTTGCCCTGTGCCTCTGTCCACTGAACTGTGTGCCCACTGCCACTGATCCCTGGTCCCTGATTGTCTTGGGGGTGAGGTGTGGACTGGGTCCCTGTACAGGTGGACACACTGCTGATTGACGTGTCCGTGGGACAGAGGTGTGGGTACGCTAGGTGGGTGCTGTGGTGTTGGATACTGATGGGGAAGACTCTGTGGTGGACTGTGAGTGGGCTGGGGTGACCAACTGTCCAGTGGTCCCTGATGGGCCAGGTTGTTGGTCCAGATCCTGAAGTCGAGTTACTGTCATCACTGGGAGCATCTTCTGTTGGGGGACTGGATAGTTGTGGCACCTCCTCTTCACTGACATTGGCTGGGGCACCTGTGGGGATGTAAGTGATGTATTATGCTTCATGTTTGTGACATATTGTACATCCCTGGCTTCCCCTCTATTGTTTTTGTTGCCCTGCCACCTGTGTTTGTCTATGGTGATGTATTGTGGGATTGTTAGTTTCCCTATGCTGTGCATGCTTTAGTGATTGATGTCCATGCAGGGCTGGGAGGGCTGTCCATGCATTGGTATGGCATGCAGGATTTGGCACTGGGGTTAGTCATATGTGTAGGTGCGGTGTGTGGAATGGAGTGGAGTGATGGGAGTGAGGATGAGGGGGTGTGATGGCATGCAGGTATGGGGGTAAATATTGAGTCACCAGTGTCCAGTCCTCCGGCTACTCCAGCGAGTCCCTCAGGATGCAGTAATGCCAAGACTTCCTCCTCCCATGCTGTGAGCTGTGGGGGAGGAGGTGGAAGGTCCACCGTCAGTCCTCTGTATGGCAAGCTGGTGCCTTGCTGCCACGGAATGTATCTTCCCCCGTAGGTCATTCCACCTCTTCCTGATGTCGTCCCTTGTTCTTGGATGCTGTCCCACAGCGTTCACCCTGTCCATGATTCTCCACCATGGCTCTATCTTCCTGGCAATGGATATTTGCTGTACCTGTGCTCCAAACAATTGTGGCTCTACCCTGACTTATTCCTCGACCATGACCCTCAACTCCTCATCAGTGAAACGGGGTGCCTTAGTGGGGACGTGGCTGTTGTGTGGTGTGTGTTGGTGAGAGTGTGATGAGTAATGTGGTGGGGTGTGTGATGTGGGGTGTGTGAGGGATGTATGGGTGTAGGTGGTGTGTGTGTCTAGTTGTCTCTGTGCTGGTTGTGTCAATCTCCTGGCAGTAATTGTTGTTCGTAAAGGGTTGTGGGTAATGTGGGTGTGTGTTTTATGGTGCTGTGGATGGGTGTGTGTGGTGTGTGTATTAGTGTCAGGTGTGTGTTTTTAGTATTAGCCAATGTAGCGTTGTTTTGTATGTGGGAGTCCATTCTGAGCATGGCAGTATGTACCGCCAATGGTTTACTGCTGTTGAATGTCCGCCATGGTGATTTGTGGGTCATAATGTGGTGGGTGTTGTTTTGTTGGCGTAACAGTATGGGTGTTGGTACTGCCACTTTAGCACTGCGCTTTGGGCTGGCGGATTTGTGTATGTGGCTGTATTCTGTTGGATTGGTGTGTGTGTGTCAAAATATGTGGAACAGATATTCGCCAACGCGGCGGTCTGTTGGCAGCCATCACTGTGGCGGTAAGCGGGATTTACCGCCAATGTCATAATGAGGGCCTATGTGAGTAGTGTACCTAATAGTTAGTAAATGGTCTTTCCTGTGGAAAGTACTCAGTGACAGATTGGTAAGGCAATTGCAAGTGCTTATCCCACCACTGCACCACCAATGTAGGAAGCTGGCCTGGTGTGTGGTGAGCACCTATGGAGTTATCACCCTATACCAGCTCCAAGTATCCCCTTCTAATGAGGTGTAGTCAGTGTCTAGGAAGCCAGGCTCTAAAGAGGTAGCTGTGGATGAGCAGCCAAGGCTTAATTAGGAGACATGCAAAGCTCGTACAATACCACTTATAGTCACACAGCAGTTACACACATGAAAGAACCACACAGTGTTAAAAAAATAAAGGTACTTTATTTTAGTGACACAAATACTAAAATACTATATAGGCTATACTCTACTCGCAGGTGATTAAACATACTATTATATACACCTTAGTTGTCAGGAATGAGCATAGAAAGTAGTAGAAAACAGTGCAATAACAATAGTGACCATAGGAGGGAGCCCAAACCATATACTAAACAAATGGAATGCGAATGATGGACCCCCACCCAGGTAAGTGGAATCTGTAGAGGGGAGCTGGAGGAACTAGGAACCCCAAAAGGTAAGTACCAGAGTGTCCCCCAGCAACCAGGAGAGAAGAGGTAAGTCTCTGTTTTTCCCAAACCCACAGAGAAACTTTGTAAAAGAACTCTGCAAGAGCCAAGCAAGACTGCAAGAAACAGAAGATTGATCCAGACAGAAGAGGGCCTTCAAATGAAGGGGACCATGTCCAGTTCCAGTTGGAGTGTCCTGTTGGGGCAGGAGCCACTACCTACCCTTCTGGAGATGCAGGACCAGATTGACGGTGAAGACCAGGAGTCGGCTTTGCAGCACAGGAGCCTAGGAAGGGTTCAAGGAGTGAAGTAAGGAGTCCCACGTCGCTGGAGCGGCAGGCAGGAGACCACACATTGCACGGAAGAGTGCTGGAGGCCGAGGCTACACAAAGCCTGAAGATCCCTCGGAAGAAGAGCAAACAAGCATTGATAGATGCAAGAGTCATGGTGCACAGGAGTACCATCCTGCAAGGAGAGGCAAAGACTCACCACCTCCAAAGTTGGACAGCTGGTAGAGGGGACCCAGGGGACCACTCAAGACCACCACCTGAGTTACAGGATCCACGTAAAGTTGCAAGAGAGAGGACTCACGCTGCTGGTCGTCGTTGCAGCTGGTGCCTGCGGATGCAGGTGAGTGACTCCTTCACTCCAAGGGAGATTTCTTTGTGCTTCTTGGTGAAGATTGAAGACTTGCCACCCTCAGAGGATGCATAGCTGGGGAAATGTTGCAGTTGCTGGAAGGAGTCGGAGAAACAATGTTGCAGAGTGAAGTTGTCGCTGGAGCTGCAGACTGTAGATTCCTGTGAAGTCCAGTTGCTGTTCCAGTGGCCACCAAACATACCTAGGTTCGGAGTTACCATTATGTAGGTAGACATAGGTAGTCCAGTACATAGCTAAAATGGCTTACCCGCACTCACGAAGTCCAGGAAAATGGAGATGGAGCTCGTGGGGCACCTCTGCTCATGCAGGGGTGCCCTTACACACAGGTACTTGTACCCTGCCCTCTGGGCTAGGAGGGTCTGCCACAGGGATGACTTTCTGTGACCTGGTGCAGTGAGCGGTAGTGAAAAAGGTGCATACATACTTTGCGCAGGCTGCAATGACAGGTTTGCAGAGACACATGGTTGGCATTATACATGCTGCAGGCCATGGGGAACCCCTGGTGCTCCAATGTCCTGAGTACCTAGGTACCATATACAAGGGACTTTTATGGGGGCACCAGTATGCCAATTGTAGGGTGTAAAATGTTAGGGACAACCAAATCCAGGAGGAGAGAGCACAGTTACCGGGATCCTGGTTAACAGGAACCCAGCAAACACAGTCAAAACACACTGACATCAGGCAAAAATTGGGGGCAACCATGCCAAAAAGAGAGCACTTTCACACACCTGTGATGACAATTAAGTGCTGGTGCCAGCCACCGGAAACCACCTGCTCAAATTGAGCACTGCCGCAAATACAGATTTTTGTTCTTTACTGTGGACCAAGCGATTGCTTCTCACCATCTAAGAAGACCCAGCTATTTGGCAGCCCAAAGGTTTTGCAATTTTCACCAGACTGCTTGGAGGTGAAAGTCTTCACAACAAAGTATTCAAAATAGGTTCTTGGTGGAAAGCCAGCAAACTTTCAGAAGACCAACCGGTTTTTCAAAGTCTTTAAGGCGCCAGGAGACACACCCATTCAGGTGAGTCTCACAAAGACACGTTCTTAGAACGAGCGAAAAACACAATGAAAGAGGCGTGATAATTGTAGACAAATCCTCACCAGTCTCATAATTAAAAGAAAAACAAACATTCCCCAATTAAAACCATGACCCTAAACGGTCAGGAAAATTATAGCCAGTGCCTAAAGGCCAAGGTGAACATGGACAGTAAAAAGGCCTGGGCACCAAAATAAAAGTGCCCCCCCATTTTACGAATCACATAGCTAAAAAAGTGGCCCATGTTTACAAATTGCACCAGTTGTGAAATTGCAAAGACGCACTGTAAAAGTGTTCTGCAAGGTAGGGAAGACTGCATGGATTGAGCTTGCTGCACTCAATGTTTGATTTTAAATCAAGGAAATCAGCAGTAAAACACCGCTTATCTGCGCATAACCAGACCCACAAACAGGCAAAAAGGCAGCCCAAACACTGACTTGTCAGACCATTCCTACGGACTCTCCCTGATTGCCCTTTATATAGGCCGGTCTGACCGTTCTAAAGACCACATACGGAAGCGCACCATATGCAAGTAATGTTTATTCTCAAGTATCTGGGTCCCACTTTAAGAACACAAAGAGAACAAATGTTTTTCGCAGAAGCTGTACAGCACCCCCACAATGTAATAGGAAAGCCAACAGGTCCAATGGCTTTGCCAGCTATTCAATATATTTGTTATCCTCCTGCGAGAACAGCAGTACACGTGAAAGGAAATGTGGAGGGCTTTCATAGAAGAGATACAGAAGTATCAGTACTGTGTCATACCCGACTGGACTGGGAACCCAAATCAGCCCTGGCAATTTTGCCCACTGCAAAACCGGCCCCAAGTAACAAAACCAGCTCCCGCCGCTACAAAACCGGCCCCCACCCTTCCCTCTTCCCGGGCAAACGCCCGATGCCCGGTACGGCCAGTCCGGCCCTAGTCACATAGCATTTGCATTGCACTTTTAGGGATCCGATATTGAATCACTGAGAACACATATATTAAAGATTGATAAGTGCTGGACATTGGCGAGCACCTGTGTAGATAAATCATTCTGCTCTTCTGCCCATATTGAACGAGCGACCCACTGTGTGACAGCCTACTACTGGCTAGAAGCTTGGGGGAAGTACAATGGACAAACTACTCAGTACTTCTGTCCAGTAAGGGCCCAGGAAACAAGAACAAGGGCTTTAGACGACATCCTGGGTAAACTTAAATTACACAAGCTAGGTGATTTCACAGTAAGCTTATTATATGAAAATCCAGAAATTACACCGTTAAGCCACATCACGTAATTATGCAACATTCGTGGAAAAATGTATACTGCAAGCTCTTGGCAATACTGCCAGAATGAGGGTGGCTGTTGCTCGAATCACTTGGTTTTCCTGTTATATTTTTCAGTATATGTCCATGTGCAAAATATTGACACGAGGATGCATTTTACAGTTAAATATAGAGTTTAAATGACGGATTTGAAGTTTGCATAATTACGCAAAATTTTGCAAACTTCTCCCAAAGTTTCACATAAATCATGTGAAAGCAAACTACACAGTTTTTGCACATTGCTGCTTTAGACCGTGAACATCTACCAGCACAATCACAGAAGGTTACTAGTAGAGAGATCCACTAGAGCATTTAAGGCAGAGCTCTCAGGTTTCCCTGGTCCTTGCAAAAATAGATGATCCAGGCCAGTTTTTTTCTTTGCACACTGGTACTTGTTCTCTTTTTTATTTTATTCATAATGTGAAATTACAGGCTACAAGTCCCAAAATTCACTGGATCAATGATTCATGCATTGATTTCTGAAACACAGTTGCTCCTGAGACTCAGCAGTGTGCCTTAAATGTTTTTGAAAGGAAGGAGCACTCTGGGGATAAGTAGAGTGGTGTACTATGAGCAGAAGAAAGGCTGGTAAACCCTCTGAAGTCTGAACTATCCATTCTCATAATCTAGCTGTGGGATTAGAGTGTAACTCTGTCAAACAAGATCACCCTTCACTTACTTCAGGTAGCAAGTCTCACATCTGTGCACTTGTCTTGTCTTGATACATCTCACACTATGTGTTACAGTCATGGTGGAAGCCTTGTGATGCCTGCGCACCGGGTCTTGCTGGACAACTGATAAGCCAGGCGCAGCCCACATTGGTGGAAACTCCTCTCTTGGTTCAATGTCAGTGGATGAAGGTGACACAGGTCTGGATGATGTGCCCCAGACTCACAACTGGATGTGGATTCTTTGGTCGGTCAGGCACTCAGCGGCTGATGAAGATCAAAGGGATGACGTACAGTAGTAGCCTTTCAGGCCGATCTGTTTTTCAGTGGCAAGGTGTAAATGTGGCATCTTTCACTTATCACGCTCACACAAGGTAGGTGAAACAATAGTCTTGCTGGCCATGAGTTGCTGATACAGCAACATGGTTTAACAGCCGCAGTGGACAGCGGACATGGCCAAGCCTGGCTGGGTACAGTCTTTGGGGCAGTTCTCAGGTGGGAACCGCACAGCGAGATGGGTGGATCACCTTAAGATAGCGATTACTCTTGGCTTCACTCTCTGTTAGTGCCTGCTTTCTCTGGGTGCTACACAGACCGTTTACTTGTTGGACTTCTACTCCTTGAAAGTATCTCCCCCTGCAGTATTTGGCAACTCCTTCCCTCTTTCAGTAGGTAGACAGGCTTCTAGATATAAGGCAGTCCCTCATTTCCTCCAGCAGAAAGTACAGAATTCAGGTCATGTTTCCACAGCTCTGGGAGAGTGGCTGTCAGACCAGCCCTGCCTACACAGCAGCTTCCGGAGTACTCTGCGGGACACTCACTTACTTGGTCAACACGAACCTGGGCTGGGAACCAAGTGCAGGGGTTGGACATCACTGATATATATTTCTTTTTTCAAACACAGGATGTGGATCAATTGCCTCAAACTTCAGAACCAGTTTGTGGTGTTCACTTTCAAGTGTCCTTCTGAGGCTGCTCTCCAGATAAAGCCTTCGTGTAAGTGATGCTTCTTAGAGAAGGCAACACAAGGTCTCTCTCCAAGTTGAAGCACCCCTAAACATGGGAACAATGAAGTGTGCATTTTCTGTACCTGGTGGTCATCAGCCTTTCTGAAGCAGTAATCAGGGACAAAAGGGCAGACCTGACTGAGAGACATTCTCATCTAGCGCAACCCTTGAACAACTGAATCTGCAGGCTCACCTGTCATCATTACCATCTACCAAATGGCAGTGTTCAGGAGAACTAATCAGTAGCCCCTTACCAACAAGCCATCATTGCATTTCTAAAAGTAGCCCTTTTTTCATCCTTCACTGTTTTAATATACATCTTCTTGCCACAGAAATGCATACATGCGCTTCCTCTGTCAGGGGAAGCTGTCCTCATCCTCCGTCTTGTGCCATACTAAACCAGGATCATTCAAAGTGAACCCCACTGGTTTTAGTACACTGATTCACACACATATGCAGAGCTCTACTACCATGCACTCAACATATGTGTACATATGCATCGGTGCAAAGTACTTTGTTTCACATAAAAGTAGAACTTTACACAAGAGGGGTCAATAGGCCACAATCTTACTGACACAAAAAAAATGGTCAGGTCAAGCTACACATTACAAAAACATTGTATATTAACAACATCATTTTATGTGCTACACCCAGGACAGCTCCCTGCGCACAGCACCCAGTAGTCCTTGGTCAAGTCTGAGGGCATGCTTAGTGCATCCCTCTAGGTCAAAGGACATGACCTGGGCCTTGCGTTGTCAGGGACAGGCCTCTGCATCTGCGTATATGCTATATTAGTGAGACGTCAAGGCCATAATGACGTAGGTAGCTAATCATTTCAAAAATACAATTTTACAAATTCACACTAACTTTACTACTCATGAGGAATCTGTGGGTTTGCCCGCTACGACCAACTTGGATTCCAATGATACTTTTATGATCCTTGATGATTTTTCACCTCCTTCTCAGGATCACATTCAAAAGCTGATTGCTGAAATCAAATCAGGGTCCCCTTTGGACCCCTGACCCCCCTTCTATTTTTCAACTGGCCCGGCACTCTTTTCACAAGCTATAGCCCCTATCTTTCAGGAGGTTCTCTCGCTAGGGATCTACCATGCCTCCTGGAAAGAGACAACTGTCATCCCCCTGAGGAAAAAGCCTAATGGTGATAATCTAGACTTAAGCAACCTACGTCTGATTGCCCTCCTCCCTTTTCTGTCTAAAATCTTTGAAAAGTACATTAACAAGGAACTCACTAAATTCCTTACAAAGAAGGGAGTATTAGACCCTTCTCAACATGGCTTTAATTCAGCTCACAGCACGGAGTCCGCCCTTATCTCATCCTCGGATTCCATCTGGAGAATGGTGGACAAAGGACAAGGGGCCCTCTTAATTTTATTGGATTTGACAGCCGCGTTTGATACCATTTCTCCTCAAATTTTATTAGCCCGTCTCTTTCAAGCAGGCATCAGAGATCAGGCGCTTACACTATTGGAGTCCTTCCTGACTGATAGATGGACCACGGTTAGCTGCGGCGATTTTAGATCCACGGCCTATCGCTTACCCTGCGGGGTACCTCAGGGCTCTTCATTAAGCCCTACCCTGTTTAATGTATATGTTGCCCCGCTGGCCAACCTGATTCGGTCATTTGGATTTCTCCCCACATCTTACGCTGATGATACTCAGTTAATTATTCCAGTGAACAAAAATTGGGAAGAAGCGGCCGATCGCTGTAATAATTGCATGCAAGCAATTAACAATTGGATGAGGACCAATTGGCTGAAACTTAACGGTGCTAAGACCAAGATCTTGTGTTTCGGTCTGCCATCGAGCGATGGAACTCCCGGTGGTGGCCAGCCGACTGTGGGGCTCTCCCAGTCCCCTCCACCGCTAGCAGGAATATAGGGATAGTTTTTGATGATCACCTATCTTTCAAATACCAGGTGAACTCCACTGTTTCTACGTGCCTGTGTACCCTAAAAATGTTGCGGAAAGTTTTCCCTTACCTCCAGCAGGAATGGAGAATCATGGTCACCTTAGCCTTGGTCATGTCCAAGATGGACTATTGTAATGCCCTTTTTTGCAATCAAGACAGCGTTTCCTTGAAAAAGCTACAGTTAATCCAGAATATGGCAGCCAGATCCATTCTTAATCTACCTCGTTCTGCCTCTGCCACGAATAGTCTTAAGCAACTGCACTGGCTCCCGGTGGCCCAACGCATCACCTTTAAAACACTTTGTATGACCCATAAAGCGGTCCATGGCATCAGCCCCCACTACCTGGTCTCAAGACTCTGTTGGTATAGACCCCGGCGTCACCTCAGGTCTCTCAAGGCTTTTAGAATTCAGATGCCACGTACCCATAAAGCTAGATGGGGGGACAAGGCCTTTACTGCAGCCGCGGCGAATTGCTGGAATGCTCTTCCTCCGCATATCAGAAAGGAATCTAGCTATCTGAGTTTCAGTAAATTGATTAAAACCTGGCTCTTCCTTCTTTCTTTCTCCTTCCGTACCACGCTTTCACCTCTATTCCAGTAATTCGATGCTCTCAGGAGCCGGAATGCGCTTTATAAATACCTCCTACATACATACAAGATGTTCAAGCAGCCAGGCCATCACAGCAGTTGAACACACCTGTATGCCATGCAGGGTGGATTCTCTTCTCCACACACTCCTTTGAGCTTAGAGCTGTCAGGGACAAGCTAGGTCTCTGCACATACACTGGATTAGCAAGAAACCAGGCCCATAATAAATGTCAGGACTCAAATTTCCAAGAAGGCAGGAACTCATAGCAGTTGACCACACCTATATACCATGCAAGGGACATTCTCATCTGAACACAACCTTTGCTCTTAGAGCAGCTATAATGGAAATAGTTCATGGGTCCTATACATGCTCTGCTCTCATCAGTTCATTAGTTAGGCATACATATTGATGCTTCACTCTTTCTAAAACCACAGATTCCTCATGTAACCAATTTCTGTTTGTTTCAAATAAAAACACGAAAACATCTGCATTTCATTCAGGGCTAACATCATATTCCTGCCCTCAATGTCCTTGTGAAGTCTACACTCCACTAAGGCAAATTAATGTACCTAGCTTTAACAGAAACAAATTTACACAGACTACATCTGTAGGTTTGGATGCAGGACAGAAAATAAATCAGGGCATCAAACTAAAAGTGGCCCCGTGAGTGAATTGCATAGCTAAAAAAGTTCCCATGTTTCGAAAGTGGTGTAGCTTTGGCCGTGAAGAGACAAGCTGTATATGTGTTCTGTAAGGTATGGAAGACTGAAAGGACTTGAGCTTGTTATATGCAATGTTTATTTTAATGTTAGGGAGATCAACATTTAAAACTGGCCCACCAGACCATAAAACAGGCTTATAAACAGCCACAAAACAGTCCACACACCTACCTGTCAGACTAGCCCTTCCAGCACTGACTGATTGCCCTTTAGGCTAGCCTAAGTCTGTACATCTGGTAAAAAATGCAGTGGCATGACTAATTACCTAAACACACATGTATGATCATATCACTTCTATCGTAACCAGTGGCGGCTCGCTGTAGGGAAAAGTGGCAGGGGGCCTAGGGAACACAACGGAAAAAAATAATATAATTTAACAAAATGTTTACCTTTTCGTGCCGCGCCTCACCGCTCCCATCCGCTCCTTGACTGGACTGCAGGCACAGGCTCCCACCCTGCCCGGCGTCCAATCTTAACGCTGCTTTCATGCTGCTGGCAACATGAAAGCAGTGTTAGGATTGGACAGAGCACCCAGTCAGGGCGCTCCGTGGCAGAGAGAAAGAGAAACAGAGGGAGACAGAGCATTTTTGTGAAGGCTGTTTGTAGTGGGTTCTAAGTCTGTATGGGATGGATATTGGAATAATGTTATAGGCCCCGGGTTTTGGTGGGATAATTTCTTTATTGTTATGGTTTTCCAGTTCCTTTTTATCACTTTGCTGGGTTTTCTTGGTTGCTTGCTAGTGAGTTCACCAGGGCGCTTTTTACTTCTTTAGGTGTTCGGTTGGAGATCTCAACCCAGTCTGTCCATTGGTGGAATAGGGTCTGTTCTCCTCTCCCGTGACGATGGACCGGTTTCCCCAAAACAGAAAGAATGGAACAACAGGTAAGTGTAGAGGTAGATTTAAGGGTTTTTAAGATGGTTAGTAGGGGTAGTGGGAGGATGGGGGTGCAGGGTTGTGGTTGGGTATTTTATCTCTCTAGTGAATTCACCTTCCCGTGAGTATTCTCTCTCTCTTTCTCTTTTAGTGTCTCTTTATAGCTGGGGGAGGTGTTTTAACCCAGTTTGTTCGTGGGATTAGTCGGTTCTAGGGCTCAAAGTACTTCCCCTTCTTTGCAGCACCTTTCCCCACTCCTCCCTTCAGCCCCCGTAGACTTTCTCCCACCCGGTAACCAATTAGGCAGAAAAGAAAGCCTAAGGTACGATCGTACCTGAGAATGACGGGCCCCTCCGTGGTTCCCCGGTTTCTCCTCGAAGTTCTTCTGCGGCTGGTACAGTGGTTCTCTGTCCTCTGGCTCCCTCGGGTCCTCATCGCGGGCTTCCTTTAGATTCCTCGTCTTGCGGCAATAGCGGTGTCTCCCTCCTCGCGGTCCTCAATGGCAGGGTTACTTCCTGCTTCTCCGACGCGTTATTCCGGTATCCGTCTTCAATTTCTAGCTCTCCTTCGGTGCATTCTGCATCTGACGTCATTCGTTCAACGCTGTTCCTCTCCTGAGTGCCCCGGGGGTATGTTTTTATCGGCTCGGGGCGTATGATGAGTAACCGAGGCGATAGACGCCCGGTTACATGTCCCCTCCCATGAATGGGGCTGTTCGAGTCCCAGAGTGGCCGGATATCGGGATAAATAGTCGGCTTGACCCATAAGCTCCCCAGGAAGGTGGCACACCTGCAAGGAAAAAGGTTGAAGTTCCATAAACCATCTCAATATACGGACGTTGGTATCTTTGTGTCTTGATAGCCACGTAAGAGGAGCGTGGTCAGTATATAGTAAGAAGGGCCGTCCTAGGGGGTAATATTGCAGGCTTGTGTTCTCTTTATCCCTTTGGAAAAGAACCGCCCCCAGCCCCACATCCGAGGCATCAGTTTGTAAGGGAAAGGGTAGATTAAAATCTGGACAGCTCAATACCGGCTGCGTAGTGAGACATTTTTGTAACGTTTGGTAACTACGGGTCTGGGAAGGGCTGAGATTTATAATATTTTTGGGCTGTCCTTTCTTCAGGAGATCTGTTAAGGGTGCCGCCAGGGTTAAATAATGAGGTATAAATCCCCTATAGTAACCAACTAGGCCTAGAAAAGAACGTACCTCCTTTTTGGTGGTAGGAGCTTTTATGCGAGTAATGGCTTCTACCTTGTTCATCTGTGGTTTAATGATACCTCCTCCGATGTGATACCCTAAGTAAGAGATTTCATGAAAGGCTAAACGGCTTTTAGAAGGATTGGCTGTAAGTCCCGCTTGGGGTAAGACAGTAAAGATTTTATGTAAATGGCGTAAGTGGTCATTCCAGGTCTCACTATATATAACGATATCATCCAGATAGGCAGCTGCGTATCTGGTGTGGGGTCGTAATACAGCTTCTATAAGACGTTGGAATGTGGCTGGTGCCCCATGTAAACCAAAAGGGAGGACATTAAAATGATACAGGCCCGAGAAGGTAGAGAAGGCCGTCTTTTCCTTATCCTCTGCTGCTAATGGAATTTGCCAGTATCCCTTTGTCAAATCGAGGGTGGACATATACTTGGCTTTCCCTAGTCTTTCTATGAGTTTGTCTACCCTGGGAAGGGGATATGTATCAAATTGGGACACCGCATTGACTTGTCTGAAGTCAATACAGAAACGTATTGATCCATCCGGTTTGGGGACTAACACCACCGGGGAACACCAGGGACTTTTTGAGGGCTCTATAATATCCAAGTCTAACATTTTCTCTATTTCTTTTTCTACTAGAATTTTTCGGGCCTCGGGAATACGATAGGGCCGTAACCGGACTATTTTACCTGGTTGGGTTAAAATCTGGTGCTGCACTAAGGTGGTTTTACCCGGCTGCGTAGAAAACACTTGATTATGACAGGTGAGCAGTTGGGTTAGCTGGTTTTGTTGCTTTGACGTGAGGTGAGTATTTCTCTGAGGCTCTTCAGTTTTGGAATGTCTATCAGTAGGACACCACCTGATCTCTAACTCTTTAACCGTATTGACCAAACATCCAGTTGCATGAGAATCTGCAGGCTCTTCCCATTTTTTAACAGATTTATGTGGAATATCTGGGTTCTTTTGGGATTATCAGCCAGTTGGATTGTATAGGTAACTGGGGTCACTACTCCGATAACCTCATACGGCCCTTGCCATTTGGCCAATAGTTTGTCATCGGAACTGGGTAGGAGTACTAACACCTTTTCCCCCTTGTTTAAGGTCTTCATTTGGGTACTCCTATCATAATACTGTTTTTCTTTATTCTGGGCTTTTTTCATATTTTCCCTTACATCTTCCCATACTGATTGAAGTCGGGTTTTTAAATCGCTAGTATATTCTAAAAGGGATTTCTCTCCCCCTTCCTCCTCTTCCCATAATTCAGCGGCCATATCCAATAATGTTCGTGGTTGCCGTCCGAACACTAGTTCAAAAGGACTGTGTCCAGTGGATGCTTGCTCATGGGTCCGAATGGCATATAGTACTAATGGCAACCTCCTATCCCAGTCTTTCCCCGACTCAGAAACTGATTTTTTTTAAAGGGTTTTCAGGGTACGATTGTATCTCTCTATCAAACTATCCGTTTGAGGATGATAAACTGCAGTCCTTATCTGTTTAATTCCTAGAAGTTGACAGATCTGAGCCATTAGATTGGACATGAATTGTGTTCCTTGGTCTGTTAGGATCTCTCTAGGAAAGCCTATTCGGGAGAAGAATCCTATCATAGCGTTAGCTACACTTTTGGTGTTCATACTGGTGAGCGGGATGGCCTCGGGGTACTGAGTGGCGTAATCCACTAGTACTAATACATATCGATAACCCTTTGAGGAAGGTATAAGAGGTCCTATGATGTCCATCCCTATCCGGGAAAAGGGTATTTCGATAATGGGAAGGGGTTGTAAGGGGGCTCTCTTCTTTGGCCCTGGATCAATGAACTGACATTCTGGACATTGTTAACAAAATGTCCTGATCTGGGAAAATACGCCAGGCCAATAGAACCTCCTTAACAGATATTCTTCTGTTTTTTCTCTCACATAGTGACCACCTCCCGGTTGACTATGGGCCAGATGTAATACTTGCAGTCTATAATGTTCGGGAACCAGTAGTTGTTTCTTTTCCTGACTGTCAGTTTTAGTGAATCTATAACGCAGATTTTTGATTATGGAAAAAGAAGGGCCCTTATCTTCCGGGGTTCGGGGTCGGGAGGTTCTCCAGGCATTAAGTAGGCTAGGATCTTCCCTTTGACACGTACGGAATGGGGGAAGACTATTGAGGGCGTGGACTTGTGTAATTATCCGATTATAGTTCGTGTCCTTTTGTCCATAGAGTTTCTTAGTTTCCCGTTTCTCCTTTCAACTAGGTTTATAACGGATAGCCTGAGGTTGTATTTGTGTGCTGGAAAAAGGGGCATTCTTCCACCAGGAACTAGGATCTTTGTGGTTCCTTGCACTGTCCAAGAGAACAGCAAAGTCCTTATAATCGTTCCGATTATGGCTTCTTCAACCAGCCGTTCTACAACTCCCATTCTTATTGGTGTTCCTTTCCCCTCCCAAGAAAGGGTGGCCCAAGTTGTGGGGTATTCTCGGGTTTCTCCATGGATACAGCATATTGAAACGGTAATCCCAGGAGTAATGTTAAGGCTGTCTATCAGGTCGGCCCTGATTACTGACTGGCTACATTCAGAGTCAATAAGTACCATGGTTAGTCTCCCATTGAGTAATAGCTCTTTCTTATAATGGGTATCTTTACCCCCAGTGAAGAAAACCCGTCTTCTAGTGATACCTATCTCCATAGGTTCTATCTTCTCGGTTTTAAGGGGACATACCCGGGCTATGTTGTTGTAATTTAGCAGTGATTAGATTAAGCATTAGCAGAAGACATCTTGTATTTAGTTACTATTGTAAACATTTTGCGGAATCCATTTTGTATTCATGGCAGCCATTTTCTTTGCTACATGCTGCCATGTGCTCACCATGTGCTCTGTCCTACCTTTCTGTTAACTGCTCTTGAAATCTGCCTAGTGACAAGTTATATTTAGCATCTCTTACTTTCGCACATGCTCAGTAAGGTCTGCAGCTGTTAGTCCTTGGAAACTGTTAGCTCCTCCTACCTGTCGACTGTGCATTTTCCACATGACCTTACATGTATACAAGTCTTGTTTCCATAATTGTACCACCTCCTTTTAGCCCCTGCGTGGGTATAAAAGGACCATGCTCTCTCAGTTCAGTGTGCTACTTCAGACATTACCCAAGGGTGCTGTCTGAACTGTAGTACCACCTCATGAGGTTAATAAACTTTTGTCTTTTATTCCAGTTTCTGTGCCAACTTCTTCCTACATGGTCTGAGGACTTTGTGCAGAGAAAGGTGAACCCCTTGCACTAGTAGGCCTTGCTGAGGCTTACTTCAACAATGTGGCCCCACTCCCCGCAACCATAACATTGGGGTTGTTGCAAAAAAGGTTTCTCCATCCCTCTGGATTTTACAGGGTCTTCTTCCTAAGGGGGGAATCGGTCCCATGTTTTGACGCAATGTTGTAGGGGCCGCACAATGGAGGGGTGTTTTAAACTCAAGGGAGCGGTGAAAAGCACAGGCCAACTCAATGGTGGTAATCGTGTCAGGACTAGGATGTTGTTTGATCCAGTTACGGGTGGTGACGGGTAGAGCCTCTAGATATTGTTCCAACAGAATGGCCTCAATAATATCTTCCCTATTAGTCCTTATGGGTCCAAGCCATTTGAGACCCAGATCTTTTACCCTAAAATACAAGGCTCTTGGATTCTCGGACGGTCCCCACTTGGCTTTCCTAAACCGAACTCTATAATGTTCTGTGTCAAATCCTACCCTCTCCAGGATGCTCTTTTTAATCTCTTGGTAGGGTGTGGTACCTCCCGGGTTCACCGTTTGATAGGCTGCTTGGAGGGTTCCAGTTAATAAAGGGGCAATATACTGACCCCACCTATCTTGAGGCCAGGTGGCTGAAGCGGCAACTCGCTCAAAGTTTGTAAAAAAGGCATCCGGGTCTTCGCCTTCCTGGTACCTTTGTAGCACTGAGCTTGGTACATTTGGGTGTACTCAGGTGGCCGCGATGGTGTCTGTTAAAGATTTTAGAGCGTTCTCATGTACCAACTGATTGTTGGCCATGATAGTGGCCTGACTCTTAACGGCACTTTGCAAGGCTTCTCTTTCAACCTTAGCTTCTTTCTGTTGTTCTTCCCACACGATCTGAAGGTGCCTCTGACCTTCAACCAATTGCTGCATCATATCCGCGATGGTGGGGGTACCTTCCATTGTCTCTGTCCGTCCTGGGTGCCTATTCCAATATCCCACTTCTGACACCACTGTAGTGGGTTCTAAGTCTGTATGGAATGGATATTGGAATAATGCTATAGGCCCTGGGTTTTGGTGGGATAATTTCTTTATTGTTATGGTTTTCCAGTTCCTTTTTATCACTTTGCTGGGTTTTCTTGGTTGCTTGCTAGTGAGTTCACCAGGGCGCTTTTTACTTCTTTATGTGTTCGGTTGGAGATCTCAACCCAGTCTGTCCATTGGTGGAATAGGGTCTGTTCTCCTCTCCCGTGACGATGGACCGGTTTCCCCAAAACAGAAAGAATGGAACAACAGGTAAGTGTAGAGGTAGATTTAAGGGTTTTTAAGATGGTTAGTAGGGGTAGTGGGAGGATGGGGGTGCAGGGTTGTGGTTGGGTATTTTATCTCTCTAGTGAATTCACCTTCCCGTGAGTATTCTCTCTCTCTCTCTTTTAGTGTCTCTTTATAGCTGGGGGTGGTGTTTTAACCCAGTTTGTTCGTGGGATTAGTCGGTTCTAGGGCTCAAAGTACTTCCCCTTCTTTGCAGCACCTTTCCCCACTCCTCCCTTCATCCCCCGTAGACTTTCTCCCACCCGGTAACCAATTAGGCAGAAAAGAAAGCCTAAGGTACGATCGTACCTGAGAATGCCACGCCCCTCCTGGGACGTGGCGGGCCCCTCCGTGGTTCCCCAGTTTCTCCTCGAAGTTCTTCTGCGGCTGGTACAGTGGTTCTCTGTCCTCTGGCTCCCTCGGGTCCTCGTCGCGGGCTTCCTTGGATTCCTCGTCTTGCGGCGATAGCGGCGTCTCCCTCCTCGCGGTCCTCAATGGCAGGGTTCCTTCCTGCTTCTCCGACGCGTTATTCCGGTGTCCGTCTTCAATTTCTAGCTCTCCTTCGGCGCATTCTGCGTCTGATGTAATTCGTTCAACGCTGTTCCTCTCCTGAGTGCCCCAGGGGTATGTTTTTGTCAGCTTGGGCAATGATGAGTAACCGAGGCGATAGACGCCCATTTACACTGTTGTTGGTTCATGAGTCCAGCCCTGCCTGTTTCTTTGTTTTTTCATTGAACTGCAGCAGATTAAAAAACACAGGAAGAATGCAGATAGAATACCCTGGAGGAAACCTATTCCTCATTCTGCACAGTTAGAAATGTAAGAAACAATTAATATTTGCAATGTATCCAGCACTACCAGGGGCCTAACAACATATTACTTTAATGGTAGTTGCAATAGGTTAATTATAGTGGCTGGCTCCTGACAACGTATGAAAGTAATTCTCCCGCAGCAAAAACAGTGTGGAGCACCTGACAACTAAAGTGAAGTGTAAGGAGGACCCTGCCGGCAAGCACTGCATAGAGGCTTTCTTGCTGGGGAAGCTGATTTCAAGTGCACTATCAGTGCTCAATCAATGTACTTACTTTAATGCAGGGGTTGAAGTGCATTAAAAAAAAGTATGGGAACTGTGATGCTGAATACAATGAGGTCAGGTCAGTGAATACAGGGGAAGATCAAAGGTGTTAAAAAACAAGAGTCAAAATAGTCTGCAAGTTTTTTTGGTCCGTCCCCCCCAGGTAGCTTCATATAAAGTAATGCAAAGCTTAAACAAGAAATAAATAAATAAAAAGTTAATTTAATCCGTGGCAAATGCACTATAGTTCATTATGAAATCTCTATTAGTTAATGCACTGCAGAGGTCAGGGTGTAACCAGAGAGCCACAGAATTAAAGCTTGGTTGGTGTGGTGGAAAATAATGACATATTTTTAGTGCTACAAGGTCCAATCCCCTGACTGAAAGCACTGTGATAAGAGGTGAAATAGACTGCTGCAAAATGTGCAAACATGTTTAATATAAAATACTGCTTTCAAAATTTAGACTGTGTGCATTTTTTTAAAATATAACTGCCCCTTAAAAGCAAGTACTTCACAACTCAGCAGGTAACTCCCTTGCACTACCACTCAAAAAGAGTAAATCTTTATCATCACAAAGCTTCAAGTGATTCCAACAGTTAAAGCCAGCAAGTCTACGTCCGCTCGGCAGGTATCAAAAATATACACACCTTTCGCCAGGGCCGGACAGGCCGAAGCGGGCATCGAGCATGGGCATTTCCATGGGAGGCTGGAAGGGTGGGGGCCGTTTTTTCAGCGGTGGGGGCGGTTTTGTTACTGGAGTCCGATTTTGCAGCCGTGCTGCAATGTTGGCCCCCAGTAACAAAAGCAGCAGTGCTTCCTTACCCAACCTCCCATCACACCGCCCCCTCCCTCACGACCCGGGGGGCATTCTTGCCAGGCCTGCTTTGGGTTCCCAGTCCGGCCCTGAATTTGGCCTTTTTGGAAATTCGGCCGACATTTTCGCTAATCCCTTCCGACAGAAACTAGAGGCATTCTGCTGGGCCACCGACGTACTTATTTACTGTGTCAGCAGAGGGCGCCCTTGGATGATAAATATGTACTTTAAAGGCAATGTGAAGTTTTTTTGTGAAGCAATAAAGTAGCAACCCTTGTTTGCTACCTGGTAGTTTTGGGAATTGCCGCACCCTGAGGTTGCAGAGTGAGCTAGAGTTATGAAAGGGCGCGGTCTGGGCTGATGGCAGACAGAAATTAAATCACATTACGAAAAACAGGGCAGCCTACAAACACAAAGAAGAATTATGCATGTATATGACTTTAAGCACACTGAAGGGTTTACAAAGCCGCAATGATCAGCTAAAGGAAGAAAGTCAAAACATTTCTGATGCATTTGAAGAGGATTTGTATGAACTTGAAACAGGCTTCTTTTACCTCGGAAACCGATATTTAACATAAATGTCTGAGAGTCCAAACCTAAGGACCCGAGTACAATTCCTTTCATAAGGCCCAGTTACATACTAAAAAAGTGTTAATCACTAATTTAGATTTTCTGCTTTGAAAGAGCCAATGCAATACGAATGGTAGCATCAGTCTACTTACCGTTTTGAAGCTTGTGCATAACTAAATTATGAATTGTCTTGTATGTAAAACTAGTAGGCAATGCTACTAGCCCATGCTGTAACTCGGCTATGTCAGTAAACCTTTTCTCATGCGGAAAACATCCATCCTGTGAAAACTAATGCCTTCTGATCAGGCAAGAACTTCAGTCATCCAAACGAAATGTTGCACATGTTAAAGGAATACACTTCTTCATTTTGACGTCTTTGTCATATTTTTACAAGAAATATATTTCGTGATTTACATGTCACTTATTTTTATGCCCCTTCTCGTGCTCTGGCTTGCCAACCTCTGCAACAGGTGGCCAATGAGGTGTACAGAAGGGGAACACTGAATTGTGGCTGGAGCGCCCAACATCACGGATGGGCACCGCTTGGAGAGTAATGAAAGTATGGCAGTTTACAAACGACAATGGGACTGACTTACTTCAGGATGTAGTGGAAGGCAAAGAGCCCTGGGGAAAGACTGGCAGGAGGCACAGGCAGTCTCCCGCAGCTCCACCTCTCCAATTCAGCAGTTCTCAGTTCTAAGACAAGGTTGAGTCCTTTCTGCAGGCCAGGCCATCAGTGGAGCACAGCAGCACTTAAAGTCAAGACAAGTGCTGCTGCAAACAAATCAATCCAGTCAAACGGCTGAAATAAGTGGGAAAAATTGCAACAGAAGCTTTGTAAGTGGGTTTCTACTCAGGAATAGGTATTGTTTGACATATCCAAAATCTGACAAAATCAGGTTACGGAAAAGCCCCGAAAATCACATTTCAAAATGGTGGCATGTAAATATATAATAAGGCATGTTAGGATGTTTTAACTAGCGTGTTAGTGACACCAATGTACAGATTGCGTTTACTACCAATCTTGCAGTGTAAACTTTCTAAGCGGAAGAAACATTCCCAAAGAATATTCAACTGTTGAACAGTAATTGAAGAAGTTGAAAGTAGGGCGTCCAAGTAATGAAGAACAACATGAAGCTTTTCTGAAGATGTGACGTTACCTAGACTAGAATGATGAAGAACAAATGTGCATTGCAGACCTAATATCCAAAATGGAGAAATATCTACAAGGAAGTGACATCCAAGCATACGATCGTAGGCACATGAAAAGGAAGCTTGTAGAATATTATTACAGAAATCTTATTATTATATCAGGGGAAAGTGGAAAAGCTGATGTGGTAACTCTTCGGAAACAGCTACTAACATTCTTCAAATTTATCACTCCAAGCGAAAGGTTTGTGACATTGAACTGCAGAATATCTATATATTAGAAACTCCGGGAAAGCTAATCAAAAGTGATGTCAAGTCATCTCACTCTGCAAGAAAAGACACATATCTAGCTACAAGTGACCCCATTGCTGAACGTAATTTGGATTACCTTTCCAGTAGTTTGAGATTGCTGTGTTCCAAGTTATTTGTAGGAAAATATGTCTCAACTAAAGTGGGTGCAATAGGGCAGAGCATTATGCATGCTATCCACCCAAAAGCCAGTAAGATAAGTTCTTGTCAAATGATAAAAACAAACAGCTAACCATTTTACTCATAGCCGAGAATTTAAAGAAACATGGGTGTACTGTTCAACATGCTGTTGGAGATGCTCATGTGGCTATTGTTCGTGCTGCGATTTTCCGAACATTCATCCACTACAATTATAAGGGAAGATACAGATTTGCTCATTTTTCTATTGTATCATCCCAAGAACTATGGTTTCAAATTGTATTATTGTAGCGACATAAAAGGAGGATCGTCTATGAATCCTGTATATGATATTCTCTGTATTCAGGCCTTGCTTGGTACTGATATTTACAAGTACCTGCTATTTCTACACACTTATACAGGTTGCGACAAAACTTCCAGAATTTTTTCTATTGGAAAGGTCAAAGCATTCGGTCGTCTACAAAAGAGAAAGGAGCTCCAAGTAATTGCAAACATTTTCTGATCAGAAGATTCCCAACACTTTTGACATTGGACAATCTGGGAAGAAGGCCCTGTTAGTGTTGTATGGGTGCAGGAAAATAGATTCTATTAACACACTTCATCATCGAATGTTGTTAGAAAAGGTAGTAGCTCCCAAATTATCATTCACCTTCTGAATCTGCCACAAAGTACCACAGCTTTTGCACCTAAAATCAGGTCAGAGCGTGGAATCAAATGAAAAGAATCTCAATCCGAAAGAATGGGGTTGGTATGAAAAAGATAATTCATTTTGTCCCACAATATGTGACTTGCCACCAGTTCTGGACTATTTATTGAACATGATACATCGTTCCTGCATGACACACTGTACAACCCATGAGATGTTCTTGCAAAAAGAATGTGATGCACCGCTCTGCCGCTTGTGGAGAGTGCCAAGTCAGTGGCTGCGATAATAGGAAGACAGCAACAGTGATGCAGATGACTGATTTTTGTTTTGGGCTATCATGTTCTTGCATTTTGGGTTATGTCTTTGGGTTATCTGATGCAATTGGTTCTTCATATGTCATTGTTTATGTTTTCTTAAAGAACTTGTGACATGTATTATTGCTTTTCTGAAATATACTGCATAGAAAGCCATTTTGTATAATCTTTATTTTATAGACGTATTTTATTTTCCACAGAAACATCCATTTTCCTGGACATAACAAAACACAATCCATTATGGCAAGGCCGCATTTTGAAATGTGATTTGCAGGACTTTCCCGTAGCCCGATTTTTTCGGATTTTGGATATGTCAAACAGTACCTATTCCTGAGTAGAAAACCACTTAAAACACTTCTGTTGCAATTTTGCCCAGGTTTGATGGCTATTTGTCATAGTTTGATGGGACTAGATACACTGTGCATGTACAGCTAAGGCATGCATAGTGTATGTGTTTACTGTATGTGACCTGATGCCACAGAACCATCAGAGCTTATAATTTGGATGATGCCAGGTCACATGGTGAAAATCTGATCTGCCATCCTTCCTCCTAAAAAGTCATTCAGCCTCCTTGCGGCCTTAGCGATGACAGGTAGCCCACTGACAGTATAAGGCTGAAGTTCAAAGCACCCGGAGCTACCTTACAAAGTGACGATTGCTGCATGTCATCTAAGGGTAGTGCTAGGAGGCCCTGAAGAATTGCGGGCAAGAGCCACATCAAGGTAAAACCTGGTGAAAAGTGCATGGCTGCCTAATCCTTGGTCAAGAGAGGGTCAGAGAGTGACTGCCACCATCCAAGCAGTACTCATTTTCTTATTATTATTATAAAAATAAAATAATAATAATAATAATTAGAAAATGAGCATGGTGATGATTCAGGAAAATAGGGTGGATGGAGCCCTAAAACTCAAAGTGACCAACTTCCACTGGCACAATGCATACAATATTCTCATAATCTGGCATGGACTGCCTGGGTGCATTGTGAAAGCTCTAGGAGTGGGAAATAATGCTTTCAGTGTGTTTAAATGAAAAAAAAAAAAATTCTTAGTATATGTTTACTTGTTTCACCAGAAAATGTTTGCGCTCATTGGTTTAGGGGAGCATCTCACACAGCCTTTCACTCCACAGCAGCAAATCCACTTACCACAAGGTAAGTGGTAAGGAGTATTTTAGGCTTCCTGGAATTGTATTTGAGAAAGCTCCTGGTCATCCACAAGCAAATCACTGACAGTCCATTTCCAATTGTTCAGGAAAGTAAAATCTTATCTCAGGTAGACGGCCTGGGGAAGATCAGAACCTGGGTGTCATCAATATACTTAAAAAAAACCTTGTATTTCAAAAAGCTCCTGGTTATCCACAAGTAAATCACTGACAGTCGATTTCTGTTAGAAATGGGGTCTTATGGTTGGCAGTCACGTTACCCCCTGTCCAAGCAAGGACCCTCACTCTAGTCAGGGTAAAGGAGAATCACCCTCAGCTAACCCCCGTTCACTTCCTTGGTAACTTGGAACGAGCAGGCAGGCTTAGCTTCAAAGTGCTAGGTGTAAAGTATTTGTACCAACACACACAGTAACTTAATGAAAACACTACAAAATGACACAACACAGGTTTAGAAAAAGAGAAAATATTTATCTAAACAAAACAAGACCAAAACAACAAAAATCCAACATACACAAGTCAAGTTATTAATTAAAAAGCAAAAAAAGTGTCTTAAATCTTTGAGAAAACAGGTAAAACACTGTTAGTGTTGAAAAGTACCTGGGCAGGGTCAAAATAATACGCACGGCGAATGTGCATCGAAAAAGGTAAGCGGTGCATCGATTTCTCTCCCGCAAGCGAGACCGTGCATCGTTTCTTCTTCTCCGGTCGGGTCAGCGTGCGTCGTATTCCCTCCCCGCAGGGGAGTGATGGGTCGATCCGGGCAGCACTTGGGTCCGGGCAGGCGTTGCGTTGTTTTCCCGCACCCAGCAAGGTTTGCATCGAAAATCCTGCTGCACGGTCTCAGCAAAACCGCGCAATGTGGGTTGCGTCATTAGCCTCAGTCAGCGGGTGTGAGCGTTGTTCTTCCAGCTCTGTGCGTCCATTTTCCAGCCGCGATGCCAGTGGAGCATTGATTTCTGCCATGAAGTTGGCAGCGCGTCGTTTTTCAGCCGCTTCTCGGAAGGTGTGTCAAATTTTTCCCCGCACGGCGGTCTGTGCGTGGATTTCCAGTCTTGGTCTGCCAGCTTCACCTGTCAAGGCCCCAGGAACTGGATAGGGCACCACTTGGCAGGGCAAGAGTCTCAGCAGAGAGTCCAGGTGCTAGCAGGAGAGGTCTTTGATGGCTCTGAGACTTCAACAACAGGAGGCAAGCTCAGGACAAGCCCTTGGAGATTTCTTCACAAGCAGGAAGGCTCTCAAAGTCCAGTCTTTGTCCTCTTGCACAGGCAGAAGGAGCAATCACAGGATAGCTCCACAAAGCACAGTCACAGGCAGGGCAGCAGTTCTCCTCAGCTTTTTAGCTCTTCTCCAGGCAGGGGTTCCTCTTGATGTCCAGAAGTGATCTAAAGTCTGTGGTTTTGGGTGTCCTTCTTATACCCATTTTGGCCTTTGAAGTAGGCTTACTTCAAAGGAAAGTGTCTCTTGTTTGTGAAATCCTGCCTTGCCCAGGCCAGGCCCCAGACACACACCAGGGGGTGAGAGACTGCATTGTGTGAGGGCAGGCACAGCCCTATCAGGTGTAAGTGACCACTCCTCCCCTCCTTCCTAGCATGGATGGCTCATCAGGAAATGCAGACTACACCCCAGCTCCCTTTGTGTCACTGTCCAGAGAGAGGTGCAAACAGCCCAACTGTCAAACTGACCCAGACAGGGAATCCACAAACAGACAGAGTCACAGAAATGGTTTAAGCAAGGAAATGCCCATTTTCTAAAAGTGGCATTTTCAAACACACAATCTTAAAACCAACTTTACTAAAAGATGTATTTTAAAATTGTGAGCTCAGAGAACCCAAACGCCACACATCTATCTGCTCCCAAAGGGAATCTACGCTTTAATCATTTTTAAAGGTAGCCCCCATGTTAACCTGTGAGAGAGATAGGCCTTGCAACAGTGAAAACTGAATTTGGCAGTATTTCACTGTCAGGACATATAAAACACATTAGTATATGTCCTACCTTAAATATACACTGCACCCTGCCCATGGGGCAACCTAGGGTCTACCTTAGGGGTGTCTTACATGTAAGAAAAGGGAAGATTTAGGCCTGGTAAGTGGATACACTTGCCAAGTCGAATTGGCAGTTTAAAACTGCACACACAGACACTGCAGTGGCAGGTCTGAGCCATGTTTACAGGGCTACTAATGTGGGTGGCACAACCAGTACTGCAGGCCCACTAGTAGCTTTTGATTTACAGGCCCTGGGCACCTCTAGTGCACTGTACTAGGGATTTACTAGTAAATCAAATACGCCAATCATGGAGAGCCAATTACATACACATTTTGTACAGGAGCACTTGCACTTTAGCACTGGATTGCAGTGGTAAAGGGCCCAGAGTAACAAAACAACAAAAACAGAGTCCAGCACACATCAACAACCTGGGAAACAGAGGCAAAAAGTTAGGGGAAACCACGCCAAGGATGAAAAGTCTAACAATTTCCACTTGTTCAGGAAGATAAAATCTTATCTCAGGTAGAAGGCTTAAGGAAGATCAGAACCTGGGTGTCATCAACATACCTAAAAAGAACCACGCCTATAGGCTGTCAACAACTTTACTGGTGAGGTTGTATACATTAAACTATGGAGGAATATAGCTGAGCCCTCGAAACACCCCATTGTGCCCGCTTTACGTTCAATTCAAAAGGCAATTTATGTTTAACAGGTGGCGATCCAACATAACAGTCCGTGGGCATTCTTTTATCAATAAGTCTACAGAGAATGGGAGATTACTCACAGTGTCAAAGGCTGCTGATAAATCAACAATAATTAGGCCCCAGACCCCTCAATCATTCACATACATTCTCAGATCATCCAAGATTAACAAAAGCACCAAGTGAGGACTCAGACCTGGGTATCGCAAGCCAAGTTAAGGTCTAAAATGTAAATGATATGTGGTGGTGGATTTAACCTATTTAACCGAAAAGGTAGGTTGCTTGGAAATTGGAGTGGAAATTACCCAAGTCAGATGGATCTAGGACTGGATTTTTTAAATAAAGGAAGGACAGCTGCTGCTTTCCACACTTCAGGAAGTACATAACGACCATCCAACCGAGGCTGGTTCAATAACCTTCTAATGAGCCTGTTTTCCTGCTTCCATTATGAAGCCAGATTGATCGGTCATCGTTTTCCACTTCCATGTGTAGCACGGGAACAGTATTTTTGCCTTATAGATGTTAAACACTGGTTTCGTTACCTTCTGACCATACATGGTGTAATTCACTTGGATCAAACATACCCATCCACTAGTTAGAACAATTGAACATTTTAAACTGTGCCTGAACTTGAATCCCTATCTGACTCTCGATTGCCCTCTTCAAGGAGATGTTTTTATGTTCAAGGACATGTACAGTGTATCTGTTTGCAGCAGCTCTCGCTTTAACTTTAAGTGCTGCTGTGCTCCTTGGATGGTCCACCCTCCAGAGAGGACCGAGACTGGTCTGAGAACTGGCCACTGCTGAATTGGAGAGGTGGAGTGGCAGGAGGCTGCCGGTGCCTTCTGCCAGTCCTTCCCTAGGGTTTGTGCCTTCAACCATCTCCTGAAGTCAGTCAGTCTAAGTGTTCTTTGTAAACATTACTAGCTTAACCCCAGAACAGTTCTAGAACAGCAACAGATATGGCTTCAGGCATGACGCGTCGGTTCAAGTTTCACTTCAGTGAAACGCAGTAGTGATATGGCCACCTAATTCTAACACTATTCTAAGATGGCCACCAAACATGGACACCATTCCAGTAGGTCCATGCCAAAAACAACAGTTTCCTGTCAGGTGGTTCCTGGTCTAAGAATAGGCCCTTCCTGTTTGTTGGTTTCTGCGCTGCTTGCATATAAACTGTCAGTGATCAGAGTACTAACAGAGGGAAATTACTTTGTCTAGAACATCTGCTTTTGTAATTACTTAAAACACCTCTGGGGTTTTATTTCTGACAAAAACACATGCCATGTCGGCCATGGGCCACCATAACATAGCAGCCCTTTTGGCATGTGTTATCACTGACGGTGCTCCCATGTTTGCAGGCCCACATTTGGCAAAAATGACCTCTCAATGTGGCAGATAACGTTAGGTACTCTAGGAAGGCTGTCTCCCAGCAGGCAGAGAATTGGTATCCATAAGCTAAATTAGATACTCAGAGGACCATGCCCTTCATAATTGATGTATATTTGATAACTAAGAGGTATGAGGTAAAAAGTGTCTTTTATACCTATAGCTTGTGTAAAGTCGTACTAAAGGCCCGATATGACGTTTCTTATCTTCTAAGTGTTGGAGAGGTGACAGCAATGTCCTACTCTCAAGTTTAAGAATGGGAGATGTTGCAATGTAATACCACTTCTCCTTTCACCCTCACTCTAGTTTTGTGTGTGTGCATGTCTAAGTAGGCGTGTAACCTAAAAAGGTCAGAATTGAATTAATAACTTCATTATTTTGAAATGGACTAGTTAAGCCTCGTCTGTGCTGGAGAAAGATGGCTTTCCAACATGGGTTGGAAGGAAGAAGAATTTGGAAGCCTGAAAAAAGATAAACAATATGTTTCCCCAGCAGTGACTGTTGCTATCGGACACAATACCAGTAAACTCTAGAGATAATGCAGCAGGCTCAGTTGCACCGAGGCCCAAGGGGGCGAAGGGTCATATGCACCTTTTGCTGTCCAAGAATTTTTCAATCTTTGCGGTTCATGTAAAAAAGATGATGGGCTATACTTGTGCAGGCAATATATGTGTAGGCCATATGTTTGGAACGGTGGTCTACATTGACTATGGGCCAGCATGAGATCATCAAGGCACGTCTTAATGTGTGTCCTCCATTTAAAGAGTGACACTTATACTAAAGACGACAGGATCCAGCCTGTCTTATAGCGGTGCCGACAGCGTAGCTCTATACTGCCAACAAGAAGTGTTTCTGTAGAGGAGTAATTTGTTGAACTTTCTACTGTAATGCATGTGTACAGTGCCCTTTGCATCAGGTTTAGCATAGATGTCAATGTCTTTGATAGAAACTAGCTGTAAGCTCAGTGTCCAGTGCTGTTGAACATCTTTGGGGTATCTTTATTGTGTTCAGGACATTTCTGTCTGGACCATAACGTAATGAAACTACTTAGCCAAAGGTAAGAAGTTATGTGTTGCTATGTGAAGTTGTACACTGAGGAAGAGGTCAGTTATATGATATTGTAATATTTTGCTGTGCTGTTGTAGCACACCATTTTATATCTCTCTACGGCTTTTGTGATGAGGCAGTGTGCACAGCAAATGTGGTGACACTGATGAGTGGATACGTTGTAACACACCTTCTGGTTGTCTCTCGAGGCACTGCAGTGCAATAATGGATATGTAAGTTGGATAAAAAGGTGTGCTGTATGGTGGAAAGGACCTTTTGCATGTTCCAAGTGCCCTTGCTTTGGTATAGTGCACATGCAAAATTGGTAACAGTGGGGAGAGATCGGTCCTTGTACTACTCAATGGCGAGACATTCAAAAGGGTTCAAGTATCACAGTGTATTCATTAAGAAAGACCATAACCTGTTCCTTGCCGAAAACATGGAGAAAACCCTAATGTCATAAAATGTGTGTGGGACAGTGCAAAAAGCTGCCATTATCCCAGATGGGCATGGCAGCCCTGTACAAAATGATTTATCTCCTCAAATTCCTTTATGTGCTACAGAACCCCCTGTTTGAGGTACCCAATGGGTTTTTCTGGGCAGTGACAGATGTGACTAGAGGTCTGTTGTGGGTGGGCGGGAAAACAAGGATCGACTGGACGTCCCATACTAGAAAACCACTAGATGGGGAAAAAGCCCTCTCTGACCCACACTTGTACTACTGGACGTCCCAGCTACAGACAATCGATGCCTGGTCCTTTTCCTCTCTGCAGGAACCCTCCATGGTAGCGACAATGGACCCCAAGGATTACACCCGACGACTGTATGGAGGAAGAAGTCTGGGTCCATTGCCAACACCCACAGCAGCAGTGGTCAAGACTTGGCACAAAGCCACAGAAACCCTGGGTTGGAATGGTAAATTGATGATGAAGATGCCACTATGGGCCTCAGATCCCCTGAAGGGGCTAAATGGACCTACTGGTATATCCAAGGTGGGTGACATCTCGAGGAGACAGGAGATGATACCGTTCCCCAAAGCACAGGCCCGATATGAACTGTCAGTGGGATCAGTACTTGCACTATCAAAGGTTGTGGTACCTTTTGCGGCAGCATATGGAGGAGTTACGGGCGGCCCCTGCCAAATCACCTCTAGAATATAGAGTCCTGGGCAGTGGCATAACAAAGGCCCCTGCAGTCCCTGCGGCGCGGGGGCTCCCAAGATCCAGGGGCCACCCTCAGCACAGCAGACTCGCCTGAGAGCTCCTAAGTAACTACTGAGGGAGGCCTCTCTATGCTCTTTGCATGGGGGGCCCCTCAAGTTTTGTTACGCCACTGGTCCTGGGAGCTTCCCTAACCAGTCAGGCAGTGTACTGGCTTTATTCGACTCTCCTTCAGAACAACCTACCCCCGTTAGCGCAACTCCGGGAGAAATGGGAGAGGGACCTGGGCAGACTGAAACTCAACGAATGGGGTGTGGCCTGTAGGTACCCCCAAGAGGCAGCCAAATGAGCTGGGTTTCAGCTCATCCAGCTGAAACTCCTTCACAGGGCCTACTACACAAGATCGAGACTGTTCCATATGAGGAGGTTTGAGACAGACCTGTGTTTTAGGGGATGCAGGCTGAAAGGTACCCTACATCACACCATCTGGAGTCGCCCTGAGCTCCAGGCACACTGGGGAAATATAGGGAGGAGACTCAGTAGTCTTAGATTGCACATTGGAGCTGATCCCTCAATTGATAGCCTTGGATCCTCAGACTATAGGGATCACAACCCCAACACAGTAGGCATGGAAATCCAATGTGGACTGGTGTTATATGATTTGAAAAACTTGTGTATCAGACACATGGCTGCCCCAAGAAGTTAGAAAAAGTATGGAGGGCCTAGCAACAGGTACAGAAGGAAATTCCGTAAGGAAGGGGCCGGAAGGGAGACCTAGAGGGGCACAGAGAATTGAGAAGACAAACTGGCACGGGTGTTTGCAGATGGGCAGCTGTACGTGTTTTTCAATTATGTATGTTAGCCTAGATGGGCACGGGGTGGGAGGGAGCTGATGCTGATATTTGTTCAGTATACCTTATGTTTCATCTGTTTGCGGACGGGTGGCCGCTTTTCACCTGTTTGTGTTAAAACCAATTTTTTTTTTTAATTGGAATCTTTGTTCTGTGTGGTGTAGCACACTTTTGCATGTCTCTTTTTCCTACAGATTGAGATTTAGGTGGAGATGACATAGTTCGAAGCTTTATGTTAAGTGCTGCAAGTAATAGTCTTTTTTAAATGAACATCGCATGTCTCTTGCACCTGTGGATAGGGCAGTGTGTGTGCAAAACTGGTAGGGGCTCCATTGTAGTTTTCTGTGCCTTGAAATGTGGTTGGAAGTCGTCCTGTGCCCAGAGTAGCATGTTTTTTTTTTCGTGTGAAGAAGACTGGACTGCTTCTTCGAGAGGTTGCTAGTTGTTTGGATGGGTCTATATTTCATTCCGTGGTGCATAACGTTTCGTGTGCGTAGAGTTGGACTATAGAGGAGGCAGTGCTGCTTTTTTATCATGAGACAAGGTGTAACAGTAGGTACTCAAAACACAACGTGCTGTTCCTAACCAGAAGAATTAAGGTAACCCCAATACAGTACCATAGTAGTTAGCAGAACAGCGGGAATATTTTGTCATTCGGAGCAATAGCCTTCACCCACCCAAACTGGTGGTATGCTTCACCAGTGAGCTAGCTCCTTGCTGAGCCAGCACTGCAATGCCCAATGGGGCCAATGAAGTGGCTCTTTGCCGGAGATCTTTTTCTCACTGTGCCATGCAGTAGTTGGATGAATCCTGTAACCTTCAGAAGCTCTAGGGCTTTGGTACTCAATATATGGCCCAGGGGCCGCATGTGGCCCTCTAGACCTTAATAGGTGTCCCCTTGTCAACGAGAGCACTGGTCTACTACTTACTCAACTCACAATAATAAGATGTTAAATGAACGGGAAAACATTTATTTGAAGGTTAATTGGTTTTAAAGAAAGGAAGTAACTAGATAGTCCTGCATTGCTTAACTTCAGAAACACCTTCCTTTTTTAACACATCTTGCAGCAAAAGTGAAAAAATCTGACAGAGTTCAAAAAGTATATTTAATTAACATGCATAACTTTTTCACCTTAGTACAACTGATTATATCAGTGCACAGAAGTATTAATTTAAAAGTGATACATTTCAAACATGAATGTATAAACATTAAGGCCCTCATTACAACCCTGGCGGTCGGTGATAAAGCGGCGGTAATACAGCCAACGAGCCGGCAATAAAAAAAATGGAATTATGACCATGGCGGAAACCGCCCACACAGACAGCCACTTTAACACACCGACCGCCACGGTGGTAGCAACAAGCACCACAGCGGTAACCGCCAACAGCCAGGCGGAAGACAATGTACCGCCCACAGTATTACAATAGGTCTATCTGCCACCTTTTCCGGGGCAGTACCAAAGACATCAAAAGCACAGCGGAAACAGAACACAGAAGTCAAAGCACTCACCTCTGGACACTCAGGGAAGAACCACGCCGTCATGGAGCCCGAACTGCAGGTGTTCCCCATGCTGGTCTACCTCCTCCTACAACAGGAATACCAATGCCGGTGAAGACGACCACGGTGAGTACTGCCGCCTAGCACACAAGGGAGGGGGGAAGAAAAAGAGAGTGACAAACACGCGCAACACCCTCAACACCATACACGCAAACAGATGCAACAACATTACACATCCACCCCGCACCCCTCAGGAATAATGCAAGGACAGAAGGAATTGATTTGAGTGAGTGTAATAAGATAAAATATTAGAAATACGTCCTCAAAAATCAAAACAGTATTTACATATATACACTGCCCAGTCCATAATTTCCGTGGGCCACATGACTCCTGCATCAACACAGAGAGAACACTGCAGGGGCATCAGGTCAAAAATACACAGGCACCTCAGGGGGACGGGAATGGGGGGCACCTCAGCCGCAAGATGGTACAACACCACTTGTCCTGGAAGGGGCAACATGCCCTGTGCGATGTCCTGGGTTGTGCAAAGCCACAGTCTCTGCAGTGGATGGCTTCTCCACTGCTTGGTCCTGGGGACTGCAAAGCCACAGTCTCTCAAGTGGGTGGTTTGCCCACTGCTTGGTCCTGGGGAGTGCAAAGCCACAGTCTCTCTAGTGGATGGCTTCTCCAGTGCTTGGTCCTGGGGAGTGCAAAGCCACAGTCTCTCAAGTGGGTGGTTTTCCCACTGCTTGGTCCTGGGGAGTGCAAAGCCACAGTCTCTCTAGTGGGTGGTTTGCCCACTGCTTGGTCCTGGGAAATGCAAAGCCACAGTCTCTCTAGTGGATGGCTTCTCCACAGCTTGGCCCTGGGGAGTGCAAAGCCACAGTCTCTCAAATGGGTGGTTTGCCCACTGCTTGGTCCTGGGCAGTGCAAGGCCACAGTCGCTCTAGTGGGTGGTTTGCCCACTGCTTGGTCCTGGAAATGGCAAAGCCTCAGTCTCTCAAGTGGGTGCTTTGCCCACTGCTTGGTCCTGGGGAGTGCAAAGCCACAGTCTCTCAAGTGGGTGGTTTGCCCACTGCTTGGTCCTGGGGAGTGCAAAGCCACAGTCTCTCAAGTGGGTGGTTTGCCAACTTCTTGGTCCTGGGGAGTGCAAAGCCACAGTCTCTCAAGTGGGAGGCTTCTTCCACTGGATCTGGAGGGTGCTTTGTGCCCAGTGTGCCTTATCCTGTCAAGGAGGGGGGGAGTGGATGCCTTCTTCCACTGGTTCTGGAGGGGGCTTAGTGCCCAGGGTGCTTCATCCTGGCAAGGAGTGTGTGAGTGAATGACTTTTTCCACTGGTTCTGGAGGGGGCTTTGTGCACTGTGATGCACATCTTGGGTAGTGCAAGGTCACAGTCCCTCACCTGGGTGTCAGACCCACACGATTTGCAGTGGTCAGGATGCATCACAGTCCATGGAGGCAGGACTACACATTGCCCGCTGCCGGCGACGGCTGCTCAGTGGTGGCAGTGCCGGTGTCGGTGCTGCCAGTGGTGGGGGGAGGCTCCAGCCCTTCCCCTGCAGCCTCGTACGGATGCCCTCTGGGGCTGCTGCTGGTGCATAGGGCGGTGCAGGGGGCAGTGCTGGTGGCGGTGCTGGTGTCGGGGCTGCCAGTGGTGGGGGGAGGCTCCAGCCCTTCCGTGCAGCCTCGGACGGATGCCCACTGGGGCTGCTGCTGCTGGCAGCGGTGCTGGTGGCGGTGGAGGTGCCGGTGCTGGTGTCGGGGCTGCCAGTGGTGGGGGGAGGCTCCAGCCCTTCCCCTGCAGCCTCGGACGGCTGAAGTGCCATGGTTGGTGTTGGGGGCTCAGAATCAGTCCCAGCACCGGGCCTCCTGTCCTTCCTGCCTGCAGGGGCAGGCCCTTGCCCTTCCCCTTGTAAGCTGGTGGTGCCTCTTTGCCCTTGCCATCTGGTGATGCTTCCTTGCCCTTCCCCTTGTAGGCTGGTGGTGCCTCCTTGCCCTTGCCAGCTGGTGGTGCCTCCTTGACCTTCCCCTTGTAAGCTGGTGGTGCCTCCTTGCCCTTGCCAGCTGGTGGTGCCTCCTTGCCCTTCCCCTTGCCAGCTGGTGGTGCATCCTTGCCCTTCCCCTTGGCAGCCGGTGCAGGCACACTGCCAGTGCTGATGGGTGTTTCCTTGGAGCCTCTCACACCTGCAGTAGGGGGGCACAGTGGGGGCAGTGGATGTTGGTGTGTCTGAATCTGGATGGTGTTTGTGTGAGTGCCTGTGGGATGATGTGTGGTGCTTGTGTTTGCCTGAGCCACTCCTGTGTGTTGTCTTGGGTGCATGCTGGTCTGAATTTGTGCTTGTGATAGGTTGGGGTTGAGGGGAATGGGACTGGGCAGAGGATGTTGGAGGGGGGAGGCAAGAGACAGGAACAATGGCTGCCATCAGGGAAGAGGCCAGAGCCTGGATTGATCTCTGTTGGGCCGCCATGCCACAGTGAATGTCCTCCAGGAATGCATTTGTTTGTTGCAACTGCCCTGCCAGCCCCTGGATGGCCTTCACTATGGCTAACTGCTCAACAGAGATGGATCTCAGGAGGTCAACAAGGCCTGAGGTGCCTGGGGCGAAGGAGATGCCCACTCTCCTGGGTGAGCAGGCACGGGAAACTCGCTAAGGGGCTGCTGGGAAGGCGGTGCTGGTACGGGGGTTGCGGCTGTTCCTGTAGTTGGGGTGGGCACAGAGCTGTCCGCCACCACTAGGGAGCTTCCATCGGAGGAGGTGTCACTTTCTGAACTGTCCCCTCCTGTCTCCGCCGTGGTGCTCCCCTCGCCTTCCGTCCCACTGGTGCCCTCACCGTCAGTGGATTCGGCCTAATGGGCCCTGTGGGATGTAGGTCCCTCCGTCGCCAGTGCCTCTGCTCCTCCGCCAGATGATGCTAATGCACATAAGGACAGGATGACAAAACAAAAAGGGGGGAAAGAGACAGAGGATACACTTGGTCAATGGCAGCAACAATACCACCGTTGGTGTACGCGACACACACACACACAGGGAACCTCCCTACGCACTAGGCAATGCACTTCCAGTCACAATGCTAGTCAGTATGCCATGGACAGTAATACCCAATGCCAATTATAGCATACCTGAGATCCACAGAGCCCTGCCCAGTAGTGGATGCCCACTAGCTTGGTTGGAGGTGGAGTTCATCAGACCCTGCCCAACATGGAACCTACCCTGCAATGTCCGGCCTGGCCTAGGGGCACCAACAGGCCCCCATCCCCCACCCAAAGGCTACTCCACCACGCACAAGTGGTATAATGTCAAACTGTACTCACCCCCTTGTGGCTGCTGTGATGCCCTCAAGCGCCCATCCAGCTCCGGTTAGGCCACTGCCAGTATGCGGAACATCAGGGGGGTCAGGGTTCGACGGGCACCCCTTCCTCGTTGGGAGGCCATCCCCAGCGTCTCAGGTCCTTCCACTGTTTGCGACAGTGGGTGCTCTACCTGCCGTAGAACCCCAAGGTTCGAACATCCTTGGCGATGGCATGCCATATACTCTTTTTCTGATGGGCGCTGATCTGCATAGAAATACACATAGAAAAAAGGCATTAGTCATACTGTCCAGCCTGTTACACTTATGGCCCACCATATCCCTCCCATCCCCTTACGCACATACATTGCCCACCATACATGCAGCACGCTGCCCAGGACCCCTCAATCACCCCCCCACCCTTACACGAGGCCCTCACATATAGCACTCCATGCATTCATGCCCCATGCTGTTGGTCTGGAGGCCCATACAGCAATCGGTACTGGGGTAGGACCCCATCCACTAGTCTCTCCAACTCCGCCGAGGTGAAGGCAGGGCCCCTTTCCCCAGTCACACAAGCCATGGTAGGTTCCAGACACAGGTCACAGCAGCACATGCAGAGTAGGTCCTCTCCTGTTGAAGGTCAGGTAGCAAGTGAGTGAACAGATACAGAATGGCGGTGACGTCCGCGGTGGTGCATACCGTCACCACCGGCGTACATCACCATTGGCCACTGTACCCCATAGGGCCCAATTATAAGCAATGAGGAGTTGCACGGCGGTTCCCGACCATCTCCCGCAACGGCGCACAACGTAAGCGGAATTACCTCACTACCACATGTCCCTCCATACAGGACAGGCGGATGCCATTTCAAGTGGCGAAGGGGTCAGGCCATGGATCCTAACTGCGTCACAGTTCACAGTTTCACATTCTGGACATATGCCACCAATAAATTGTAAAAATCACATTATGCATTGAACTGTAGTGGTTACAATGTACAGATTATGACCAGCTCCTCACTCTTTTGCCACATAGATTGCAACCGCTGCGGATGAATAGGAGATGGAGACATCCCCTGTGTACAGGCCCCTGGTGGACTTGGCAACAATGGAGGACAGGCACATCATCCTCACCTACAGACTTGACAGGGCCACAATCACAGAGCTGTGTGCCCAATTTGAGCCTGACCTGATATCTGCTATCCGTCACCCCACTGGGATCCCCCTCTTGGGCAAGTGCTATCAGTGCTCCATTTCTTGGCAACAGGTTCTTTCCAAGTGACAGTGGGCTTGGCAGCAGGAATGTTACAGCCAATGTTCTCAATAGTGCTGACCAGAGTGTTGTCTGCCCTGATTAAACACATGTGCAGCTACATTATTTTCCCCCAGGTGGAGGATTTGGCCACAGTGAAGGCTGACTTCTATGCAATGGGACATATCCCCAACATCATTGGGGCGATTGATGGAACACATATTGCATTTGTCCCCCCCACCCCTCCCCTACCTTCTGGAAAAATGAACAGGTCTTCAGAAATCAAAAACATTTTCACTCAATTAATGTGCACTGGGGTGTTTGGCAGACCAGTACATCTCGCCTCGCGTGTCAATGCTAAGTATCCAGGCTCTGTGCATGATGCTTTTATCCTGAGGAATAGCAGCATCCCAAATGTGATGGCTCTACTACAGATGCACAGGGTGCGGATAATAGGTGAGCCCTGGTTCCCACCCAGTGGATGTTGGTGTATGGGTATGGTGTGGGCCATAAGGGTTAGTGTGTGGCTAACCATTGTCCCTCGATATATGCAGGTGACTCAGGTTACCCAAACTTATCATGGCTACTGACCGCTGTGAGGAATGCCAGGACAAGGGCAGAGGAACGTTACAATGAGGCACATGGGCAAACAAGAAGGATTATTGAACGTACCTTTGGCCTCCCGAAGGCCAGGTTTCGGTGCCTCCATCTAACTGGTGGATCCCTGTGCTACTCAACGAAGAAGGTCTGCCAGATTATCGTGGCATGCTGTATGTTTCACAACTTTGCCTTGAGACGCCATGTGCTTTTTCTGCAGGAGGAGGTGGCTGGAGATGGCCGTGTGGCAGCAGTGGACCCTGTGGGCAGTGTAGATGAGGAGGCAGAGGATGAGGATGAGGACAACAGAAGTGCAGTGATTTGTCAATACTTCCAATGACACACAGGTTAGACAGTGTAACTTCACATTTCATTGACAGTTTATTGTTTGACATTGTCACTAGCAGGCTGTGAATTCCTACTTCTATGCCCACTCACTGTACCCTTTGGCATCTCATTTGCAGATGTTGGTGCCCCACTGTTGCTCCCGGTGTGTTCACTGCACCCAACTACAGGTATTTCCTATGTAAACATTACTGTACAGTTGAATTGCAATGTTTAAACCTTGTTAAACGAATACATACTTAAATCATTTGACATACTCCATACTTGTATTTTTTCAAAGTGTGTTTATTGCAGTGCTCTGACTAAAAGGGGGAAGTGCAATGGGCTGGGGTGATGATGGAGGAAAGTCCAGGTTAGAGTCCAGTCTATTTGTAGCACAGGTGCATTGTCCAAGGGGGCATAGGAAGGAGAGCAATGGCAGTTTAAGGTGGACAGGGTGACAGCGTGGGACATAAGGGTGACAATCAGGAGAGTCTTATTTCCTGACGGGGGTCTTGGCATTAGTCTCTGGCTTCTTCATGGATCACAGGGAACATTTGTGCGGTGGTTCTCCTTCTGTAGGGGGAGGGGTGCCGTGGCCTGTTGGTCCTGTGGCGGGGCCTCCTGTCGACTAGCGGCAGCGGAGGTGGAGGGCTGTTCAGTAGTCTGGCTAGTGGCAGGGGCCCGCTGGTGTGCCACTGCCTCCCTCATACTGTTGGCCATGTCTGCCAAGAGCCCTGCAATGGAGACCAGGGTGGTGTTAATGGACTTCAAGTCCTCCCTGATCCCCAGGTACTATCTCTGCTGCAGCCGCATGTTCTCCTGCATCTTGTCCAGGATCTGGCCTGCGTATCCTGGGAATGTTGGTATGCGCAGTGGATCGCGTTGAGTGCCTCCTGGAGAGTCCGTTCCCTGGGCCTGTCCTCCCCCGGTGCTTAGCAGTCCTCCCAGCTTCCCTGTTGTCCTGTGCCTCTGTCCCCTGAACCGTTTGCCGACAGCCACTGACCCCAGGACCCTGATTGTCCTGGATTTTTGGGGTGGGCTGGGGTCCTTGCAGTGGTGGACACACTGCTGATTGACGTGTCCCGGAGACAGAGGTATGAGTCCGCTGGGTGGGTGCTGTGGTGGTGTTTTGTGAGGGGGGAAGCTATGTGGTAATGTGACACTGCCTGGGTAGCCAACTGTCCGGAGGTCCCTGAAGGGCCAGGTTGGTCATCCAGATCCAGACAACCAGAGCTGCTGTCATCACTGTGGGCCTTTTCTGTGTGGGGGTGGGGGGGCGGTAGGGGCTGGATGTTGCTGGCACCTCTTCTCCAGTGACCACGGCTGGGATACCTGGCGGGATGTCAATGCAGTGTTATTGTTTCTGTGTTTGACATATTGTGCATGGGTGTGTTGCCCTCTGTGGTTGTTATTGCCCTGGCAGCTTTGCCTTGTGTGAGTTGTTATTTGGTGGGCTAGCTGATTGTCTCTAGTGTGCATGCTTTATTGATAGGTGCCCATGCAGGTCTGTGAGTGGTGTCCATGCATTGGTGGTGCATGCAGGGCTTGGCATTGGGATGGGTGGGTTGTGATGGTGGGGTGTGTGGGAGGTGGTGGAGTGATGGGAGTGAGGGTGAGGGTATGTGATGGCATGTAGGCAGGGGGGTGAAAGTAATAAAGAGTTGACCTCTCAGAGTCCAGTCCTCCTGCTACTCCTGCCAGGCCCTCAGGATGGATGATTGCCAACACTTGCTCCTCCCATGTTGTCAGTTGTGGGGGAGGAGGTGGGGGTCCACCGCCAGTCCTCTGTACAGCGAGCTGGTGTCTGGCTGCAATGGAACATACCTTCTCCCTGAGGTCGTTCCACCTCTTCCTGATGTTGTCCCTTGTTCTGGGGTGCTGTCCCATGGCCTTGACCCTGTCCATGATCCTCCGCCATAGCTCCATCTTCCTAGCAATGGATATCTGCTGCACGGTTGTGTGTCAGAACAACGCAGTTCTTTAGCACGCCTGCCTTAAGAAAGCCGCCCAAACCACAAATGCGTCTCTGCAACGCATTCTTTTACCACGCAAGTCATTACAACGACTTGCCTTGGGGAAAGCGCTGGACTTTGGAATAGTATAGTTTACTATTCCAACTCCAGTCAGCGACAACAGTAGGGAAAATGTTGGACTTAAAGTCCAACATCAGTCCAACAACACTTTCCCTAAGGCAAGTCGTTGTAATGACTTGAGTGGTAAAGGAATGTGTTGTAAAGACGCATTCGTGGTTCAGGCCGCGTTGTAAAGGCACAACGTGACTCGAGACGCGTTGTTGAGGCTGTTTCCCTTGCTGCACCTGTCCTCCAAATAGCTGTGGCTCTAACCGGATGATTTCCTCCACCATGACCCTTAGCTCCTCATTTGAGAATCTGGGGTGTCTTTGTGGTACCATGGGTGTTGTGTGAGTAGTTTGGGTGAGGGTGTGTAGGGTGATGTGTTGTGGTGTGTGATGTAAGGTGCGTGGGTGGTGTATAAGTGATGTTGGTGTATGGCTCTGGTCTTGTCTGTGGTCGTGGTGTTTGTCTTGTGCCAATGGTTTGTATTCATAAAGGGTTGGGGGTACCCTGGGTGTGTGTTTTATGGTGGTGTGGGAGTGTGCATGTGGTGTGTGTATGGTTGTCAGGTGTGTGTTGCTTGGATTGTCCAATGTGGTGCTGTTTTGTTTGAGTGTGTGTATTTTGAGCGCATTGGTATGTACCGCCAATGGTTTACCGCCATTGAATGTCCGCCGTGGTGATTCGTGGGTCATAATGTGGTGGGTGTTGTCTGTTGGTGTAACAGTGTGGGTTTTGATACCGCCAGTTTATCGCTGACCTTTGGTGTGGCGGAATTGTGTGTGTGGCTAAATAGTGACGGTGTGTGTGTGTCATAATATGATAAACGGATATCCGCCGCGGCGGCGGTATGTTATCGGCAGTCACCGTGGCGGTAAGTGGGATTTACAGCCAATTTCATAATGAGGGCCTTACACTTTTGTTGCAAGCCCCTACCTCCGTTATTTTCTTTTGGAGGGAGTTGCAGTATCAGTGGCTGGCTATGTATAGCTAAGGACTTTCTACAAAAGTATAAGTTACTACAAAATTGCAGTTTGTGAATACCAAAAAGTAGTAAACGTACGCAAAAGTGTAAGTTCCCTTTGGGAATCAGACTCTATGTGTTTACATTTCTATAATCTTCTGAAGAGCGTAAAAAAAGCGAAACATATGTCAAGAATTATAATGAACTAAAAGTATCGTCCTACAAGCATCAAACAAATCAAAAAGAGGCACCATCTTTGTGATCTTATTGGGGGCACACAATGAAAGGCAGACTGACCTGTTTGTGTGTGTCCACCATACCCAATTTACTGAGTGAAGGGTGTGGCACTGTAGAAGAGAGTTGGAAGTTGCAACTAGATATTAGCTAAGACTTTTAAACTCAAGCAGTTCTGGAATTTCCAGTGTTACAGATTGTCTGCTGGATTCTGCCAAATAGGCCCAAGAGGCTACACCCAGCGCCCTGAGAACAGGACGCACCCTTTAGAGACACGCCCGGTTCAAAGCCATGTGTGAGTCAACCTCATGTGAAACAATTGCTAGCTGAGCACTTCAGCTCACAGTACACAACACAATTGCACTAAAGCAGCATTCCAGTGGTGCAAATTCTGTACTAAGGAATGCTACTAAATAAAAAATAAAAAAATTGGGTAGTGTACTGTCACACAGCAGTACAAATCCTGAGTGCTACTCCCCCCCAGCACTGTGTATTAAAAAAAAATGAAGAGCTAATTTAGAGTTGGACGGTACTGGAAAATACACCGAATTCAGGAACAACTTCTGAAAAAGGAGGCAAATCCAAAAGTGGAAATTGCTCAACCCTGGGATAGCTAGGTCGAGATCCCCTCAGTAGATGCAGATTTCTATGATCAAAGAGACAAATTATTTCTCAGTAACTCAAAAGATGTTGCTCAAGTTTTTATTGGTGCGTGCACTAGTATGTCTAACAGAAGAATGCAGACTTTGGGTCTCATTTGGTACACTGTGAGTGATTGCTGAATTCACCTGTGAATTCCAGGACCCAATGAAAAACTCAACAGAAACAATGGTTAGCTAACGTACCTGAATTCCAACTCAAGGGTAAAAAAGATTTGCTAAATACAATTGTGTGTGTGTGTTTTACTATAACTGATTTAGGAAGCTCCGGGACTCTATTATAAGCCCATGCAATCCCTCCAGCTCTGCAGTGCCACTTCCCATCTTCATGATTTTAAGAAACAGATCACTTGGAATTAAAAGAAATGAAAGTGCTTCCATTGCCACACTTTCGCACAACACCTCCTGTTTAACAGTTGGCCATGATGTTCCGTAGCGTATTCAACGCGCCATAGGCCCTAGAGCAAAAAAAGGTAATGGGCTCTTTGGCCACTGCTGATCTCTGAAACAAAGCAATAATCAGGGTTCAATGGGAAGTTCAGGCCTCTTGGTTCTGGTACCACTGCACCTGCACTGCAAAACAAGCTCCCCTAGGAAAGTTAAACCATTAAAAGAAATTCAGGCCTTCACTTCGGGCACATTAATACAGGCATAAATACATGTTTGATTTAAATGAGTATATGTATTTCTTTTATAATGCAATGAATATAAATGGTTATAAAATTATTATTTCACTATAACACTATAACATAAACGTATTTAAGGAAAGGATTAATAAATGTGGTTTACATGGAAACATTCATAATCTTTGATCATAAGTGCCCCTTACTAATATGTATTTCAGTACACCACATTATATAAAAGTCATTTACACACGTTACATATGAAGTTGATTACTCCCTCGTTTACATTTCTAAAAGAACATAATGGCACAACCAAATTATGCTCTCTCACCCCCTTGCCCAGTGGGTCCCGGTGCTTTGCACCGATGGTAGCTACGCCATTGATGATGGCAACATATATCTTCAAACATCATGCGCCCCACCCAACATCTCCGTAGAGGCCAGTCTGTAACCCACACTCTCCGAGCTGTGCACTCCAAAAGGGCACAGAGAACCAGATTTGAATTTGAGTGTTTCTTGGCCTCATCAGGAATATGACACACTCCATAAATTCCATCAAACACTGAGCAGTAATGTTGGCCATGCTTAAGTGGTGGATGATGTACACTACGACATACTAAAATACATAATGAGTTTATTGATTTTTCATGCTCTAAGGCTAGATTTCTGTTGTAATGCTGTGAGATTAAGTACACTAATGAAATATTATGTGCAGGCTTTGTGGATGCTAATTAAATGCTTTGAATTGTCCATTTTGTTACTGTTAACTGGAAGATAATAGAAAAACAGTCTTATACCAATCCTGGATATTTTCCAACATGGTTAAAAATCTGTTCTCAGTTTCACTTAACGCTGCAGTGATGTCATAATAGAATAAATGGGTGTTTGCACCTCAATCAAATTTACAAATTGTAAAATTGTAATTACCACACGAATAGCTCTGCACATATTTCACCAGATAAAAATTGACGAAATTTCTCAGTGAACAACTACAATGTTCCGAATTTTGCAGTTCAGAATAAGGAAAACATGCAGTCTGCATGGGTTATATTCTATCCCGGCCTGCAGAATTGGCCTTGATGCGTCAGGAAAAACTTAACACGGCATCGCTCATTTCTCTCTCAGTAATAGGGGATAATTTTACCGGACCACTAAAAATGATCCCCAAAAAGTAGATTATGGCTATGCAGTTATGGCAGGGCTGCCTTTATGGGACAGAGCTATAACTGATTTTTAGATGGTTGGTTTGTCATTAGTGGAACGGTGAACCAAACCAGATGGACTGAAGGTAGCCCAAAAAAATTACCAGTGGGGAGATAGGAGATCATTTCAGGCATTTTTACCCAATTTTTGTTTATTTTGGGAATCTATCAACTTCACACTTTCTTTGGTAATTCTGAGTAGTTAGCTAGAGAGATAGCTCAGAAACCTGAGTTCCATGTGTGGAGATCTATGAGTAACCTCAAGTTATGCCATGCCAGCTCCACCTTTTTCAAAGGCTCATTAAATTAGTACCATTGAATTGGCTACTAATAACACCAATTACTACATGCCAAGTGACGCATCAATTTATGGTGTGCATTTTATGTGTGGTAATTATAACAGCACATATAAGAGAAGAGGGGAGACTTTCACTGACAGTACTCTTGAGTTGGCACACTGTAATCAATAACCAAGTGGCGCAATGGTAGCGCTGAACCCTCGATGCAGTTCTTACCATATTATATTCAAATCTTACAGTAATATTTTTAAGATTGTACATGCTGCTACAATCTTTACTTGTTGTCAGACCCTGTTCGGGGCCCAGGTGCACCAAACAGACGCCCTGCTCCTTCAGAATAGACACAGGCAACTCAACAATGTCTAGAGGCAGAAGCAGGCATGCAACTATCTTCAGGCGGTGTTCCTCTCCTGAGTACATAGTATTGAGGGTGGATGGGCCATGAGGTCACAGCATGGCCTCCTTCCTCCTGAACTATGTGAGTCATTTCAGCAGCTTGGTCCTCTCCTAGGGTTGAGGCAGGGATGCAGCCTCCTTCTAGGTGCATGTCCAGAGATGGCATCTGAGCTGCGTCAAGGCACTATAGTGCAGCAGAGGTGGTTTGGTCAGTTCAGATGCACTTCCAGTCAGCGCCTCAGCAGCCACCCAGTCACTGCAGCACACAGTGGCAAATGCCCAAAGGCAGCAGCTTCACTTCTAGCGGCTTAGTCCGCATGGAACTACGCTGGGGCAAGAGGAATGGGTCTCTTCCGTGATACAGATAGCTCAGGCACACCTGGAGCAAGTGCAATGGACGACAACAGGATAGAACCACTCAGGATCCCTTCGGAAGTGCTGCGAATCCTCTGTATGGGTGACCAGCTCTGAACTTGGAGAATGTCAGTCTTGCTTCCACAAGTCTGTTAGATGGACCTGCAACACAGGGGTCAGCTCCTCTTGCCCATTCCAATAGTCCACTCCTCCAACAGAGTTGGTTTGCTAGTTTACTCTTCTTCCATGTAGATCCTCCAGGCATCCCAGGACAAAGAACAGCTTTTGTTTCAGGTCAGACTCCAGGTGATGTGCCCTCAACTCAGGGGTCCTGGCTGGCTGGTATGCAACCATAACCACTGGTTGTGCTACAATCTTATGGATACTCTATGAAGCACCCCCTCTTTGCAAGAAGAGAACCTGGAACTAGCATGACAAGCAGGACAACAGCTCCTACTCTTATAAAGGTACAGCAGACAGGGGAAGTATAACCTTTGTCTGCACTTCCATACGTAGTTTGGGTCATTATTTTTTTTATTGGACAATCTCAGGCTAGCTCCTAGCTAGACTCAGCCTTTGTATAGATTGATACTCCTTACCACAGGGTCGTCTCTAGGCTGAAGTACCCACCACAGAGTCACAAAGAGGTGTGAGCGTTCTGCACCTGGCTATCAAAGCAACACCTGACAAGGATTAGGAAGAAAGACAAAAGGTGGACCTTTCACACTCTGACAACAGGAACAGCAGTCCCACCCTTCACCCACCAAATGACAGTATTAGGGAGAATAATCAACAGCTCTCTGCAGCAAAAGACTTAATTGAATATCTAAGGGCAGCGTATCTCCGCATTTCCCACTTCAGTGTCTAGGCCCAACTCCTCCTAGTCTCAGGAATATGAGAAATAAACTTTCACTGTCTAGAAGAGTGACCACATTTCTATTGTGTGCAAATGACCTGGCCATGGGCTTCCAAAAAGAAACCCATAGGCTTCACTTTGGTTTTAAATGAATTAAATTCACATACATACGTAGACACATGCATCTAGGTTCACCTGTGGCACTGGAACATTACACAAGTGGGCCAGTAGGCCACCACTCCTGTGACACAGATAAAACAAGGCCTGGATACACTAGGATCACTAAAAATAAGATGTGCTTCCACCTCTGTGCTATACGCTTGAACCTGTGACAGGGGCAGAAGTTCTCTGTCACTATGGGGAGTGCATATGGTGCTCCCCTCAAGACCCAGGACAGGTCCAGACTCACATCAAGGGCCAGGGCCTTCATGCATACACATGATTAGCTTGAGGATGAGGTGAAAAATCCAAAACTCACAACACCCAATACTCACAGTTGGGCACTTAGGGCAGTGTACATCAAGAGACATTCCTGTCTCAACCCTTGGCAATCCTAGGAGTGTGGTACACCACATCATGTCAGATACATATTGAGCCTCTAAATTTTAATCTGCTCTACGCGGTGATAACTAGTAACTAGTATCCAACTGAATGTGCCCAAAGTATCAAAATCGAATATCTAAGGGGACCTTGTCTCTGCATTCCCCACATCAGAATAAATATTGAGTGGATTGTCTGCCACTGAAATCTGTGGCCTTCAATGGGGAGCTATTTTTCACCATCTCAAAAGACGCTCATGGTAGATGCTGCTACTATAGGACACAGACCTGTTGTGCACCAGGGTTCCCTTTCTAGCCCACAACAGATACACTAGGATATGCCACTCTGGATACACAAAACATTTCCGAGGCACATCGGTACTATTGCACATGCAATTTTCACTACAAGTTGCAAAGTTGAACAACAACATCCATGGTAGATTACTGCAATCAAAAGTGAGTTGAAGGAAACGAGATGGAAGCCAACAAGATATCCCCTGGGCAATAAGTTTCCATACTCATCTCCATGAATCACACAACCACTGTATATTACAGTCTTAGCATCAAAACAATATAATCTAAGAACACTGTGAAAGCAACCACACAAACTTCTAAACTTTCTTGTTCGATGTAACTTTTATAAATCATCTATTAATTATTTTTGTATATATATTGTTACATCATGAAAACACATTAAAACAAATAACACAACCAATAGTAAAAAATATTAAAATCAACAACATACATTAGCTTTTAGACAAATACATATCCATCAATGAGTGTCACTGTACAATCATGAATTACTTTTTCAGACTGCTAGAGAATTCACACATCGCTCACGCCCCCATAAATCCTCATGTACATTGGACTTCGTGTGCCTTCCTTCCAACATATACTTGAGGCCCAAACACTTTTCTGTGCCCTGACTGATCTTGCCCTGCAGATTAAACTCAGCAAATCCGAGGAAGGATTGGAAGGAGTGTGGAGGCTTAGAGCCTGGTGACTCCTTGATACTGAGTTTGTGAAGCAATATTGACAGAATAGTGCAGACTATTTCACACTGAATACAGACTTGTTGAATTTCCATCAATGCTTTCTGAAGTATTCAAGACCACATAGAGAGGACAGGCCATTTCTAACCAGGTTGAGACAAAGAGGCGCAGGACCAGATATATTCAAGACCTAGAAACAAATATAGAGGAAATGGAACGGAAGTGCCCCCCCTCCACCCCAAACAGACGACAGGCACAACATTGTCTCAAACTACTAAGACTTGCACTTAAGCAGAAATTATTAGATTCAATGACTCTTGCAGATGCAGCAATGCAATACCAAATATACAAACTTAGAGATAAGGCCGATAAGCTTCTGTACTGGTTGGCCAATGGTGATCTAGAGCTTAGATCTATTCCCAGTCTTATTACCCCCTACCAAACAACTTCTTACAGACTCCCAACAAATAAGCCAAGAGTTTATCTGATACTGTAGCTTCCTGTACACAGCCAGGAAATCTTCCCTAGCCAAGCAGAATAAACCAATTATGGAAGATCTGGTGGTTTACAGACTTTCTGATCTTGACCGTCACAAACTAGATGAACCTTTCAGAGCAGAAGAGATTTCTGAGGTGATCTGTGCTCTTAACTCCAGAAAAACATTTCCCCTGACAGCTTCCTCCTTGAGGTAGTTAAGATATATGCTTCACACTTAACCCCACCAGTTCTCGCTATGTGGGAATAGGCCTGTGAACTCAGTAGTGATAATATCAGTGATATTTAAACCAGGAACACCTCCAGATTACTGTGGCGCACTGTAGCCCATTTCCCTGATCAATCTAGAGGCCAAGATACTGGCCAAAGTCCTGGTCAATAGACATGTGAAGGTTATCCATGGCTCGATACACTCTGATCAGAACAGCTTTATGCCAGGGCAGGATACACACCATTGGCCCGGATGCCTGAACAACACCTTAGCAAGGTTGATAATACTGGAAAAGGGAGGGCTATGGTTTCTGATGACTTCAAGAAGGTCTTCAACTCAGTGCAGAAGCCTTTTATGTTTCGTCTACTTGAATGGATGAACCTTGTCTACTTTCCCATACATATGTTAATATTCTGTACACAGAAACTTGGGCACGAATCAGGTTGAAGGGGGCGTAGTTTATCCCCTTCAATATCAAGCGGGCATATGGCTTTGTGTTTGGCAATCTGTCTTCATTTTTGCCCTAGTTATTGAACCATTGGCTCAGTGGGTCTGGAGAGATGTATTACTACAAGGTTTCTGATGGGCATTGATGCAAGAGGATAGAATAACACTATATTCTGATGATATCCTAATATACATCTATGAGCGAGAATATTCAATCCCAAGACGAACACAGAAGCAGCAAATTTATGGTAAAGCCTATGGCCTAACCCTCTGATTGTCTTGAAGCAGGCACCGACTGATGCACAGAGGTTTATGCTCTCCTGTAGCTTACTCTACTCTAAGTATACAGGTTCCAGTTCTCCAACAGCTTGTATGTTGGTTTGTCTTCTCGAGATGTATAGTCTATTTGAAGCATACCAGTCTCATCCGGTACTTGCCACTTCATGCTCACATTCCTGCTATAAGCTCTATTGGATTTGCAAAAGTGCAAATTCTGTCCCACTGAAGTATGCTTTGTGTAATGTGTATTGATCCATATTGTCCAGAAGCACGCAAAATCGAATGTAAACAGCTGCAAAGTCTATTCAATTTATTTCAATTTATTGTATTTACAATCAGTGAAATATAATATTATTCAGAAAACATTTGTACAATAAAACTCTATGAACTAAGAGGTGTGAACAATTGCCACAGATTTTGAGAGCATAAAATGTCTTTGTATCACATTTCAGAAGCTCTATACAACACATGTTCGACGGGCCTCAGAAGCAAAACTGAACTGCTTCCTTCAGCGTCCAGATCTTTTCACCATCTCAAAAGACAATCACTGTGGGTGGTGTTACTACTGGAGACACACTTGTAGTGCTCCCGGGTTCCCTTTCTAGCCTGCAATAGGTGCACTAGGATATATCACTCCGGATACACAAATAACTTCAGAGGCACGGTGGTACTATTGCACAAGTAATTTTCATTACAAGTTGCAAAGATACAGTACGACAACAATGTTAGATTTACTGTAATTCAGGTTAAGTTGAGGGAATGGAGGTGGACATTTCCTTCTGTGCACTCACCACCCAGTCTTATTAGTGGCACATCAGAAGCATTCACAACGCTGCTACTCCAATTGCCATTGGATTCCTGGTGTTTTTGCAATTCTGATTTTAAAATCTGGAAGGGGAGCCCTAGTCTCAGACCTAGGGCAATTACTACACTAACACATTGCACTCATGCATTGCAACCTACAATAGTGGGGAGCGAGGGGAACTGACCAAGAAGCATTTTTTAGGTATTTTCCCTACAGCACTAACGTTTGGTTTCTTAATAGATGTTAGAATTGCAACATGTTTGCAGCATTTTGCTCTTAACACCAATCATTGACACTAGCATATCGACCTCTCCTTGTTTCCTTTTCATGCCCTCTGTATTGCTTGTTGAACTATAGATCCACATCAGAATGTTTATAGTTTCAGTTACAGTAAAAGACCACAGTAAATAAAACTCCTGCCTGCTTTTCTCACACCCTCGCTACACACATTCAAACATATTACACTGTATGATGATAACAACTACACCAAAGCATGTAATAAAGGTGAGACCTATTGGCTCTGCCAATGCTTGTTAACCATGGCCCTGCTACTCTGTCTGGGAATCATGGTGTGATGGTTCCAATGTCCAGTGGTGGGTTCCTTCTCTGCTTCGGCCATGGAACCTTCGAGTTGCCAGAAAATGAAGCAACACAAGCAAAAAAATTGTTTCTCTGTGCCTCTGTGAGTATGTTTGTGAGTGACAGAGTGAACGAAACTTAGTGAGAATGTGTGTGGGTTTAATTGTCAATGAGAGTGAAAGTGAGTGAGAATCATTGTAAGTGAGAAAGTCTGAGCAACTATGAATAAGTGAAAGAGTGTGAAGCAGTGAGTGAAGCAGTGCAAATCAGAAGGAGTGTGTGAGAGGAGATTGTGAGAGTGAGTGAAAGTGAATCAGGGGTGTAGCTATCAAAGTTGTAGCACATGTAGTTGCACCAGAGACTAGGGGCCTGAAGGGCCTATCGAATCCTATTTATTGTAGCAGAGGACCTGTACATCAGGAGTTGTGAGTGAGAGTCAGTGAGGGTGAAAGTAAGAATGTGTGCGTAAAGCAGTGCTTAATTTGTGCTTGTTGTTTCCGGTGCTGAGCACCAGCATTTATTTTTGACGGCCGGCGCTTAGTCTTCTGCCTCAAGCATTTGCTGCGAGCAAAAGACACATGTGGGAAAGACGGAGGAAGGGAAAAACGAAAAAGCGTCACAAAGGGAGAAAGCAGAAAGCGGCAAGAGTGAGAAGAAGGGTCAGGGAGTAGCTTAAATGGATCGAAGAGGCCCGAGATGGATTAGGCTGTCTCATTATTCTGTGCTCGCACATTTACATGCAGCAGCCTCCTGTTTCAGAGGAGAGCTTTGGGCACTGGCAAGTTTTTATTTACAAATTAGGCACTGGCGTAAAGGTGTTTGTAAGTAAGAGTGCGAACCAGTGAGTGCGAGTATGTTTGTACATGAGTGACAGTGAGTATGAGTGAGAATGAGTATGTGAGAGAGTTCGAGTGAGTTAGATTCAGTGGGGGAAAGAGAGTGAATGAGAGAGAAAGTGAGTATGAGTGAGTGTGAATAAGAGTTTGCGTATTTTACGACTGAATCTGCCCCTGGCAATGGCATACTTGATATGAGCCTGGACTTATGGGGAAACCCAAGGTCACATTCTGCTGCTGCCAAATTGGCAGAGGCGTTTTGAGGCATGAGAAAAGTGGCCAATTGCCTAGGATCCCCACTTTGCAAGGGGAGTCTGCTAAAGTGACCTTTCTCTCACTCTTTCACAAATCTGTCAATTTCTCTATCACAACCTCTCTCTTCCTATCTCTACCTCTGACTTTCTCTACCGAGTGTCATTTTTATGAATTTTGGGGTTCCAGCAGAGACTTTCGGCTTTTTGTGTGAAAGATAACATATAATTCGATACTGTTGTGCATCATTGTGGCCTAGATTAGTACAAAAATAGGTAATAAATTCAAACTTGTTCTCAACAAGGGCCCCCAAAATATTCCTTGCTCAGGGCCTCAAAAATCTTTAAGATGACACTGCATATTGGAGGTAATTCTTGCATGAGGAAAAGCACCTGTGGCAAAATGCAGGCCCTGACATACTTGAAGTCATTCTTGGCTTTGAGGCAGCTGCGGAGAAATGTGGGAGCTGGCATATTGGTAGAAATTCTTCACATGGGGACACCCGTGGCAAAATGCTGGCACTGGGAATTTGGTGGTAATTCCTGGCATTAGGGAGGGCACCAATGGCAAAATGCAGACAGATAATACTTGATGTACAGGGACACCTATGGCAAAATGCAGGTGCTAGCAAACTGGGGGGTAATTCTCAGTCTCGGAGGGCAGCCATGGCATATTGGGACTTAGGGGCGGTTTGGGGGAAGCAAACCATAATAAAATACTGGACCTGAAACGCTGGAGGTAATTTTTGGCATACCGGTCATCCATGGTATATGGAAAGTATCAAAGGCGAAATTCTGGTGCCGTAGTTTTGTATGTAATTCTTGGCATAAGGAGTACCCACACAACATGGTGGTATTGGCACATTGGAGGCAATTCTTAAGGCACTGGGACACTCAAGGCATATTTTGTAAAAAACTAAATGGGGAAAACTCCCTGGCAATTATTACACCCCACCACTTTCAAAGATTACCAGATGCTACTGGGTTGTACACTTTGTGTATATATTTGACACTTCTCCAATACTCGATTACTTTATCTGTCTGCAGTTACCGTCATATTCACTGCAAGAGTGCGTTTTTAGAACTGTTTATTACAAGGTGTGCTGATAACTCTTGGCATCGCTGTACTGCATCAAAATGTACATTAAATACATAACTGAGCAAACTCAGGTTTTCTTTATGATACTCTGAATATGCAACAGTTATGATCTCCAGCCATCTGCTCAACGGTAGGTGTACAGGTGCAGCTTTTGTTTTTTCAGAAGCATGACGCACTGGCAGCACATTTCTTCATGTAATCTAGAGGCACGCTCCAGTAGAGGTACGCATTCACGCAGTCTCCCTGTGGGCACGTTGCATGGAACGCACCAAGACTCATGTTCTTTAGAAGCACGCCGTACACATTTGCTCGCTGAGGCTCAGGCACAATGGGGGTTATTACAACTTTGGAGGAGGTGTTAATCCGTCCCAAAAGTGACGGTAAACTGACGGATATACCACCAGCCGTATTACGAGTCCATTATACCCTATGGAACAAGTAATACGGCTGGTGGTATATCCGTCACATTTGGGACGGATTAACACCTCCTCCAAAGTTGTAATAACCCCCTATGTTTCTAACCGGATTTTAAGATAGCAGAGTATTTCATATGGCTTCATGGTCACAGAGGCAAAAGCCTGGTTTTCCTACTTATCTGATGTGAAGATTGATGCCCAAAAGCCTTAAAGAGTCTGGAAGTTTATTTCACCACTTAGTATTGAAGTATGCTAAAAAAGTGACCTTCGATGTGGGCTCAGTGTACCTGCATAGTAGGAGCCGACAGTTAGATCTCACTGCATCTTACTTTTGAGTCTACAATTAATATTCATGTTTTATATAGACGCCTGTGCCATGCACAATAACTTACGGGCTATTTAGAGCTTGACTGGGAGCGTCAACGCCTGCAAGGATTTCTTCTGCTCCCCTGGCTGAAGACCACTCTCGGTACTGAGAGAGCTGCGAGGGGCAGGTGGGAATCTGTCTTCAGTGGAGCAATGGAGACTCCACTGAAAACAGTGAAGCTGTGCCAAGTGGGTCCGATGTTTAATGTTGCTGCTTGGCAAGGTTTCTTTTTTAAACAAGCATTGTGAAAGCCAATAGGTTTCATCCATCCAAGACCTATTGGATTTTCAATGTTTGATTAAATATGTTGCACAGCAGCACATACTGCTGTTGTGTAGCCATTTTAGTTACAGCTCCATGCACGTTATTTTAGCATACTAGACCTGCTGCTTTGCACTTTAACCTAGATATATTTTATTCAGCTTTATTTTATTATTGTTACAGTAGCCACTTTTACAGACTTGTTTAATTTTCTCTATCTAGCTGTTTTTGCCTAGGCCAGCACTCTGTTCTCAAACAAGACATTCATGCTCACTCTGTGCTTCTTCCAAGGCTGCAGTAAGATAGGATGCCGATGAACGTGGTATAAAGTTTTGTCTCTGACATTGATAGAAAACACACATCCTTATGTAGGGACATTTTCTCAGAACATCAGCTGTGTTATTATAAAACACTTCCTTGTCCCTTACACGTTAGAGCATGGGTACTCACAAACATTTTACCAGGGGCCACAAAGTTTGGTCTGTGGTGTGACCGAGGGCCGCACTGATGCTAACAGCTTGGCGATCAAAGGGAGGAGGGGACTCAGGATGGGGAGCGGTTGTGGCGTTATGGTGGGTGTAGGGAGCAGCAAAGCATATAGATCTAGTGGCTGAATTGCTCAATGTGAAAACAGAAAACGTGGCATTAATCCCAGCTTCCTCACTTTACCAAATTGTGTGATCCTAGGCAATTGTTTTATTTCACGTTCCCTTCATTTTCTTCATTATTGTATGTAGAAGGACTTCACAATGCATGACTTCAGTATGTGCGCTATGTGAACCCTTCTCTGTTTGATTTAATAAACTATAAAGCTGTTCATGTATAATAGCAAATCAAGCCAATCAAAGAGTGCAGATAACTGACTTGCCTCTTAATTCACTTTTGGCATTGCTATCAAGGTGGGGGGTAAGAATGAATATTTCTGAACTTATGTTTGAAATCTATTGTTCTTAAAAAAATACTTCTCCATGCACTGATATAATCTGATGTAGTAAAATGAAATGGTCCTGCGTACAAATGAAATACACTTTTTGAATTTTAAAGAACCCTTATCATAGTTGCAGACATTTGCTGCAAGCTTTATTAAAAAATGAAAGTGTTCCTGCAGTTAGGCGGTTCAGGATAAATTCCTTTCTTCCTTTCTTTATCTTTAATAGTGTTTAAATAAAGTATTGCCTGTTAAGTCGAGTAAACAGCAGCCTAGTGCTACTGCTGCCCTGGGGGCCACATGTAAAGGTCAAAAGGGCCGCATGCGGCCCCCGGGCCGTACTTTGAGTATCACTGCGTTAGAGGGAGATTCCAGACAGAGAACCACGACTGTATGCTGCTTGCTCAATGCTTCGCTACAGCTGCCTATGCAGACTTCAGGCCTTTGCTCAGGTATGGGGGATGATGTCTTCCCAGGGGAACCTGAAGGGCAGAATTAGAGCTTAACACACTGTGCTCTTTTGTAGCCTAGGTAGGAATTAGTCTATTGACTATAGTGACAATATGGTAGCATTATTCTTATGCTTCACTCTCCTTGTCACAATTTTGAGTTTGTCATGCTGTTTTGTCCTGGTTATTGCAGCTCACGCTTTGCTATCTAAGATGCAGTTGCTTCATTAAAACATTATTGAAATATATACTGCCTCTGTTTGTCATTGTATATATGAGACTAATGTAACTGAGAGAAATGGATGAGACCTGAGGGACCACGGCTTCCATGAGAAACCAGTTATGTCATGTACTCGGCTGCCCAATCATCTCTGACCTTAGATAGAGATGAGGCACTGCTAGTTGGCCGGAGCAAAACCCGGATTGGAGCGACAGGTGTCACCTATAGTGGGTCAGATTCAGTCTCCCACACCGCAGGCGATTCTGCCACTCAAAATCCAGTAGTCTCATTAAGAATAATGAGAGCCTACTTGACACTGCTGTACAACATGAATGAAAGTAAATAAAAACAAAGCGTTATTGCGTGATCAATGCTGGCCATGCCATAGCACTTTTTTCTTTTGGTTACTTTAAGCCATGTTGCACAGCAGCCTGAGCTGCCATGCGGCATAAAAATAAAAAACACAAAACAATGAAAAGGCCTAAAAGCTCTGCGATGTGTAATTTTAACAAGTAGGTGAAAAGACCAGCAATAACAATTTAAATAATACATACTTTGGAAGTGACATCTAATTATTAGATGGTTGCCAATGCTTCATAAATCTGTAGCTGCTCATGGGGCCTGAACCTGATGTGCGGGGAGCAAGTGGTCTGTGTACTGAATGGATGCTTGTATATTTGAGTGCAGCATGTGTGTTAGGTATGCGTGTGTCTGGACTGGCGATTGTGTATTTTGTGAATATATTTGTCTATGATATTTCCCATTTGTATGTTTGCGCTTACCTGACTGGCAATTGTGGTTCTTTGCGTTTTCAGAGAAACTGATGTATTATAACATAAATCTCCATCTCAGCCACTGAAAATAGGTGAACACAATTCAGCTTTAGACTTTTTCAATGAGGAGCACTCTGCACTGTACACTTTGTACAAGAATCACTTTGTATTGGAGTGCTTCAACAAAAACATTTTTTTTTAAAATGAAGGTGGAATAGAGGGGACCAGGGCATCCACCCAGTGCATGCCAACACTCTTGACGTTAAAAGGCGATTCCATGAGTTTTACAGTTGAAAAGACTTTATTCGGTATGAAATAATTCAACCCTTAGATTACATAGACAACAATAAATACACCATATTATCAATAAAACAATAAAATAACAATAATAATAATATTAAAAACGAATAAAACCTTGTTACCAAGGACAATAGTCTATAAAATTATTAAAAAAATTCTACATTACTGCGCCAAGTAATGGCTCCCCTCAAGAACAATCCCAACCCCCTACACCCCAATGCAACTGAAGCCATTTGCAGCCACATAAAAGCAGGACAATATTGCACAAAACCCTTTGGCCTCAGCAGGGGTAATAAAAAATAACTTCTAAAAGGTGCATAAAAGACACAGAATAATGTAAAATGGGACAAGATCTACAGGGACACCCCGTCACAAGGACAAGGCCTGATAGATTTTTCACCACATTGGCCTAACGGAAAACAGAGATTACTTCTAATGATCCCCAAGCGAAATCGAGTGATGAGAGTCCTTTCCCTCAGATCATTTATAGCTAATCTTTAACATAACAAAATCCCTGACCGATTGTTTCCCTAGTTCCTTCCCCTCTCTTTCAGCCCCCTGGATTCTTAAAAAATTCTCCTTAACCCAATTTTTATCCCGGCTAGTCAGACCCTCAGGAGTGTCAAACAAGTCTGGCTGCCCCAAATCCTGTGCTACCTTTCTTATATAAGTCAGCCAGGGAATATATTTTACATTATCACATGCCAAACAGTCCCTTAAGATCTCTCTATTAAAAGTGGCAAATTAATTACTCCAAATCGAAATCCATAACAAGAGTGGAGCCAACTGAATAGTGTCGTGCACACACTCAAGATCTAGTTCTAGATGCAGGCAAAAACCAGAGGTATTTTGACCAACACCCAATAGCCTTCTACAGAAACGATTTTCTTCAACAATGGGCGCACAGGTGTCCATATACCCCCAGAGTGCTGCACCATACAACAGGACAGGGAGACATTTTCGCCTGTAGATTTCAAGCAGAGGCTTAATAGGTTTACTTCCTACTCTTACAGCAAAATCAAAAGTGGCACCAACTGAGGCATGGAAGAGCATACTCCTTCTGGCAATACAGGGTTTCCATGAACCTTTATCATCAAAGATCACCCCTAGATATGGGAATTCATTGACCCTGCTAATAATTTGATCATCAACCTTTAGCTCCCCCACCCTACTCAAAGGTCTACCACATACCATAAAATGCGATTTCTTATAATTGATCTCTAGACCCAAGCCTGACATGTAAGAGGCATAAGCAAAAGTAAGAAGGGTGGAAAAACTAAGTATGTGTAGTGTGAGACGGTTGGGGAAAAGAATGGACAGTGGACAGGTTAAAAAGAAAAGCTAGGATAATGGGAGAAGGCCTAATGGGCGGGGGGGACTGACGTAGTTTGACCTAATAGGGAACGGGAGGAGGAGGCGCGCAACGGCTCATATATGTGAAACACGTGGCTCACCTCTCTGCCTTTGCAACCAGCACAAATAAATCACTCATCAATGGGCCCCTGTTCTATGTTATAGGTTACTTAGAAACATACTGCTGCTGCCATTGTAGAAGGTGCGTTTCAAACCTCGCTCTGCAACAAAAGCGAGAAGAGTGGAAAACAAAGAATGTGTAGTGTGAGGCAGTGGGTGGGTTAAAAAGAATGGACAGTGGGCTGGATAAAAAGAAAAGTTTGGACAATAGGGGAAGACCTGGTGGGTGAGGTGAATGAGGTAGTTTGACCTAACAGAGTGGGAGGAGAGGGTGCGGGGTGAATGTAGGGGCTACAGAGGCACGAACTCTAAAGAAGTACATCAGAAGCACGCGGCCAGTGGAAGGACACTGGCCGCCAGCCATTGATCACCAACCACAAAGGACACTGGCCTGGCTCCAGTGAACAGCCCAAAGAGAAGAGAGGAAGTGCAGCCTGATGATGTCATGATTCCTTCTGATCAATGAGAAGCAAGAAAATGAGAGTGACCGGAGAAGACTACCAATGGCAAGTAATGGGAAGACTGTCGGTGGGCTGTACGCCACTTTTAAGATTTTCTTTTCAGATACAAAAGATTTCACCACCGCGCAAGCGCTGTGCAGACAAAACCTAAAAAAGAGACTGTATCGCAGGAGTTTGTTGTTGAGAACCACACAGACAGTTCCAAACAGGAAACACTTTAGATGGAAGGTTCGCCCTGAATTAGATGTACATTTCTAACATACAACAACAGATGGGCAAGTGGCAGATGGTCAAAGGTTTCCACTGAAGTAGTCTGTGGAGTCTCTGCCAGAGGAAACCTTGCAATACTGTGAGTTTGTTGGAAGGGATATCTGCTGCCCTATGATGGATTTCCTGCATGCGACAAAATCTAAATGAGGCCCTTAATGTTCTCTCTTGCAAAGAAGGAAGTCCTTGAGAAGCAAGATTAGATTTTTACAATTTAAAGACATGTGATTATATGCTTGGGGCCAGATGTACAACAATTAGGAATTGCAATTCACAAATTGAGATTCTTACTGAATTCCAATTAGGAAATCCCCATTCTTATTGTAAGAAACCTTTGTACTTGCAATGCCTTGTGGGTAGTAAATCGACCTACCTCATGAATTGTAACCCCTTCGCTGCCAGGCCTTTTCCCCCCTCAGGTGCCAGGCCTTTTTTTGGCTATTTAGGGCAGTTTGTGCTTAGGCCCTCATAACTTTTGTTTTGTCCACATAAGCTACCAACACCAAATTTTTGTCCTTTTTTTCTAACATCCTACTTATTCTAGAGGTACCCAGAGTTTGTGGGTTCCCCTGGAGGAGACCAAGAACTCATCCAAAATACAGCAAAAATGTCGTAGTTTTTTTAAATGGGGAAAAAGGGCTGCAGAAGAAGGCTTGTGTTTTTTCCCCTGACGATGGCATCAACAAAGGGTTTGCGATGCTAAAATCACCATCTTTCCAGCTTTCAGGAACAGGCAGACTTGAATCAGAAAACCAAATTTTTCAATGCAATTTTGGCATTTTACTGGGACATACCCCATTTTTACTATTTTTTGTGCCTTTAGCCTTCTTCCAGTTAGTGACAGAAATGGGTGCGAAACCAATGTTGAATCTCAGAAAGCTAAACATTTCTAAAAAGTAGACAAAATTCTGAATTCAGCAAGGGGTCATTTGTGTAGATCCTACAAGGTGTTTCTACAGAAAATAACAGCTAAAATAAAAACATATATAGAAATTGAGCTGAAAAAAACAGCCATTTCTCTCCACGTTTTACTCTGTAACTTTTTCCTGCCATGTCAGATTTTCAAAAATAATATACTGCTACGTCTCCTGGACTCTTTTGGTTGCGGGGATATATAGGGCTTGTAGGTTCATCCAGACCCCTAGGTACCCAGAGCCAATGAAGGAGCTGCACCCTGCAATGGGTTTTCGTTGTATACCAGGTATACATCAATTCATTTGGTGAAATATAAAGAGTGAAAAATAGGTATCAAGGAAACCTTTGTATTTCCAAAATGGGCATAAGATAAGTTGTTGAGAAACAGTGGTTATTTGAACATCTCTGAATTCTGGAGTCCCCATACTAGCATGTGAATTACAGGGCAATTCTCAAATAGACTTCTTTTTTACACACTGTCTTACCTTTGGAAGGAAAAAATGTGGAGAAAGACAATGGGCAATAACACATGTTTTTCTATTCTGTGTTCCCTCAAGTCTGCCAATAAAAATGGTACCTCACTTGCATGGGTAGGCCTAATGCCCGAGACAGGAAACGCAACATGGACACATCACATTTTTACATTGAAATCTGATGTGTTTTTTGGAAAGTGCCACGCTGTGGATTTTGGCCTCTAGCTCAGCCGGCACAGAGGGAAACCTACCAAACCTGTGCATTTTTTAAAACTAGATACCTAGAGGAATACAGGATGGGGGGACTTGTGGGGCTCTCACCAGGTTCTGTTACCCAGAATCCTTTGCAAATTACAAAATTTGGCCAAAAAAAAAACAATTTTTCCTCACATTACGGCAGAGGTCTTCAAACTGGGGGGCGAGCCCCCCTAGGGGGGCCTTAAGTGATCCCAGGGGGGGCACCAGACTCTGGCCAAAATAAATATTATACAGATGACAGGCCTTTGTTTTAAGCAGAAGCATGTTATTGCAGTTTTTTAAAAGGTGACCGTACTTAACTGCAATGTTTAAATAGGTTTACACATATTTAAACATTGCCATGTTTATAAAATAATTGTGAAAAATTCTGAGGGGGGCCCAATGATGTTTATTTTTCAACTGGGGAGGCGCAGAATTAAAAAGTTTGGAGACCTCTGCATTACGGTGATAGAAAGTTCTGCAATCTGAGAGGAGCCACAAATTTCCTTCCACCCATCATTCCCCTAAGTCTCCCGATAAAAATGGTACCTCACTTGTGTGGGTAGGCCTAGTGCCCATGACAAAAAAAATGACCCAAAACACAATGTGGACACATCACATTTTCATGCGTTTTTAGTCCTGGGCTCAGCAGCCATTAGGGGAAACCTACCAAACCCAAACATTTCTGAAAACGAAACACCTGAGGTAGTCCAGGGAGGAGTGACTTGCGTGGACACCCCAGTGTTTTCTTATCCATAATCCTAAAAAAAACTAAAATTTAGCTAAAAACAAAATCAAATGTTTCTCACATTTCTGTGTGGGATCAACGCACCGGCACATATTTCCTACCCCCCAATGTTCCCCTCAGTCTCCAATTCTATAGAAGGGGCTGTTTGCAACCTCAAAACATGATTTGTATGTATGGCCCAAAATCTCTGCAATCACATCAGATTCTGCTTGAAAAGCCCCAAGAAAACACTTAAAGTAGTGATGTCCAGCATGTATAATAACCAAAGGCATTGAGTTCGACCACTGACAGGCATCACCTGCCCCTTGGGCTTAGCTATGGTGCCATATGCAGATGAGACACAGATTATTGTCTCTCTCACACCCAACACAGAAATAATATTGCAACAACTTACCTTCTGCCTAAAGCAAGTTGCTGATTGGATGGCTGCCAGCTGCCTAAAGTTAAATGGTGAAAAAACAGAGGTTCTGGAAGTTGGCACCAATCCATCACTATGGAATTATCTCAGTTGGCCCGCTTCCCTTGGAGATCGCACATCTCCTAAATCAGAAGTAAAAGGCCTGGGTGTTACGCTGGACAGTAAACTCACTATAGGGGTTCTGCTACAAAGCTGTCGCCCAGCTGTTTTGGCCTTTCAAAAGCCCTCACGAAGATGCTTAGTTGGCTACCAGTGTCAGTTTGGAAAGAGGCGGTTCAAGGCCTAATAGTATCCCTCCTTGTTTACGGGAATTTCCTACAAATAGGAAGTTCAATTTCAGTTATTAAAAAAATTCAAAATGTGGCAGCTCGGATCCTTTTGGGTATCCCTAAATATCAAGCTGCCTCTTCTGCACTAGCCACATTACACTGGCTACCGATACAAAAGAGGATTCAGTTTAAGGCTCTCTGCATGGTCTACCGCGTAAGGTACAAGAAGGATCCGTGCATCCTTCAACATCTAGGGGGTCATTACGACCCTGGCGGTCGGAGACCGCCAGAGGTAATGTGGCGTCTGTACCACCAACAGGCTGGCGGTACGGAGACCCGTATTACGACCGCGCGGTAGCGCCGCGGTCGCACCACCGGGGCCGGCGGTTTCCCCCCGTTTTAGCCCCGGCGGTGATAATGCGCCAGGGCAGCGCTGCCCTGGGGATTATGACTCCCCTACCGCAAGCCTGTTTCTGGCGGTTTGCACCGCCAGGAAGAGGCTGGCAGTAAGGGGAGTCCTGGGGCCACTGGCATGGGCTGTGCAGGGGCCCCCTAACAGGGCCCCGTGCAGCTTTTCACTGTCTGCATAGCAGACAGTGAAAAGCGCGACGGTCGCACGGCCGCAACACCGCCGGCTCCTATGTTGCGCCCGCATCCCCGCTGGAACGGCGGGCGTAAACTAGTTTTGCGCCCGCCGGCCCAGCGGGGATGTTGTAATGGGGTCCGCGGGAGTGTGGCTGCATTGGCGGCCGCACGGCGGTTACCGTTTGGCGGGCGGCGGTAGCCGCCCGCTAAGCTTGTAATACCCCCTTAGTGTGTCCATACCACTGCAAAACAGAGCTAAGATCTAGTAATCAGAGTCTACTCTCCATTCCTAAGATAAAGAAAACCAGGAATGGTGGACGTGTGTTTGCATACCTAGCCCCCAAGCAGAGGCGTAGCTTGGTCAGTAACATTGGGGGGTGGGGGAAGGGGGTGAGCTTCAGATTTCGCGACAATCATGCTGGCATATATTGTTAAAATACATTACATGACAAGCAGGGCAGATGAGAGGGGCTTAGGAGGCAGTGGAAAGGGAGAGGAATGTGGATTGGGAGGAGTACTAAATGAGAGAAACATAATAATTTGTATAATAATCAACATTTTTAGGGCTTTCAAAACAGAGATGAGCGAAAGTGTGTGTGTTTTTGTCAGTGTGTGCAGATCTTGAAAAGAGCAGTGTCCTGAATATTCTCTGCTTCATTGTCTCCAAAAGAATACTCATGTTTCTGTACCCCTGGGATTTGGTTCTTCCCGAGCACGGATGCCCAGGAGAAGTTTCATTAAACATAGATAGCTTTGTTTATGCTCTCCACAAAGAAACTTGATTAGATGAACGTAGATGCAGATTCAAGATCTCCACAAACAAGCGGCACTGAATTCAACTTTGATTGTGTTCTCCATAATAATGCTCTATTTTAATGCACATTAGTTCATGCTCTCCAGATGCAAACTCCATGTCACAGGCACTGGCGTAGATTCAGTACTGGATGTGGCCCGGGGCATATTCGGGTTCTCCAAAGCCGTGCTGCATTGAATGTCCCTTTGTTGGTATTCTCTAGAAGCATGTTTAGGTGGAGGATCGTGTGGGTTCAGGTTATCCATTATCATGTTCCACAGATTCTATTTCTCCTAAAGCACATTCCATTGGAGGTACTTGTGCACGTGGGTATGTGATAATTAAAAGTATGACACACTTACTGTATGTTAGCTCATGTTCACCAGATGAATGCAGTCTTGGAGGAACACAATGGTTTAAGTCTTCCATTAGCATGCTGCTTTTAATGTACAATGAGTCATGCTCTTAAGAATAAACTCCATCGATTTGTTCAAATATGCAAATTCAGGCTCTCTACAGGCATAGTGCATTAACACGCAGAGACACGCAAGATCATGAACTCCATCCACTCAGGATCTCCGTCAGACCCCTGCCCCCACCACGTATACAACAAACCCGACTCCACCATCGCCCCCCAACTACGGAAGGTCATCAACATCTCCTTCGAAACAGCAACATTCCCTGAAAAATGGAAACACGCCGAAATCTGCGCCCTCCTCAAGAAGCCCAAAGCAGACCCCAACGACCTCAAGAACTTCCGACCAATCTCCCTGCTCCCTTTCCCAGCAAAGGTGATTGAAACAATCGTCAACACACAACTAACCAGCCACCTCGAAGACAACAGCATCCTAGACCCCTCCCAGTCTGGCTTCAGACAAAACCACAGCACCGAAACCGCCCTTCTCGCCGCCACAGACGACATCAGATGCCAAATGGACAACGGCGAAACATCAGCCCTCATCCTCCTGGACCTATCTGCCGCCTTCAACACAGTCTGCCACCGCACCCTGAAATCACGCCTCCACGAAACTGGAATTCAAGGAAAAGCCCTTGACTGGATTGTCTCATTCCTCTCCGGCAGAACCCAGAGAGTCCGCCTACCCCCCTTCCGCTCCGAAGCCACCGACATCATATGCGGCGTCCCCCAAGGCTCATCCCTCAGCCCGACGCTGTTCAACATCTACATGGCCCCCCTCGCTCAAGTGGCCCGACAACACAACCTGAACATTCTCACCTACGCCAACGACACCCAGCTCATCCTCTCACTCACCAAAGACCCCCCACACCACCAAAAGCAACCTCCACGAGGGAATAAAATCCATCGCCGAATGGATGAGAAACAGCCGTCTGAAACTGAACTCGGACAAGATGAAGGTCCTCATCCTCGGACCCACCCTCTCCGCCTGGGACGACTCCTGGTGGCCCACCGCACTAGGAACCCCGCCGACACCGTCCGACCACGCTCGCAACCTGGGCTTCACCCTCGACTCCTCCCTCACCTTGTTTAAACAGGTCAACGCAGTTTCCTCCTCCTGCTACAACACACTCTGCATGCTCCGCAGAATCTACAAGTGGATCCCGACAGAAACAAGAAGAACAGTGACATAGGCCCTCGTCAGCAGCAGGCTGGACTACGGCAACGCACTCTACACAGGCATCCCAGCAAAAGATCTACTACGCCTCCAACGCATCCAAAACGCCTCCGCCCGGCTGATCCTCAACGTACCCTGCCACAGCCAAATCTCCCACCACCTGAGAAACCTTCACTGGCTCCCCGTGGACAAAAGGATCACTTTCAAGCTTCTTACCCACGCTCACAAAGCGCTCCACGACACCGGACCAGCCTACCTAAACAACAGACCCAGCTTCTACACCCCCACCCGTCAGCTCCGCTCCACTAACCTCGCCCTCGCCGTCGTCCCCCGCATCCGAAGAAAGACCTCCGGCGGCAGATCCTTCTCATACCTCGCCGCCAAAACCTGGAACACCCTCCCCACCAACCTGCGACAGACTCAAGACCTACTCACCTTCAGAAGACTCCTCAAGACCTGGCTCTTTGACCAGTAACACCAGCTCTCCCCCCGCCCCCCACTCCCCCAAGCGCCTTGAAACCCTCACGGGTACGTAGCGCGCTTTATAAATTCAATGATTGATTGATTAAATGGTCCCTGGTTTAAGTTCTCAAAAACATGCTCAGTTTAGCTTCGTGAGGCTTGGTCCTTAAAGAGCATGCTTCACTGAATATAGATGGCTCATGCTGTCTAACTGTGAACTCAACCGGATGTGCACAGGCACTGGTTCAAGTTCCTATTTCATGTTCTCTTGAAACATGCAGTATTGGAGGTACAATTGTGTCTGGATTCTCCTTCAGCGTGCTTCTTTGGGACATCGACCATTAGACACTTGCTAGATAACATTATTTTACAGAATAAATAAAATCATCTAACGTCAGGAGTGAATTCCTTAAATACCAACAACAATCATTTGGGGTAAAAACGCTGAAAGAAAAGAGCATGCATAGAGTTTACTGGTCGAACCACCCTTTGTAACATCAGTGCAATTTTACCTGCACTTTCTTTCATTAAGCAGCAAAAACAAATGTCCAGCCAAGACTCAACAAGAGCTCTACTGAATTTTGTATGTCCATTAAGTAAGAGCTGAGAAAGTTGGCAAAGCAACCTTTTGATAAGTAATTTCTAATAGGCAGAACATTGTATTGTATTGCTATTTATATAGCACTTTCCATTCCTTTGTGAGACCCATAGGTAGCTTCTCTGTTGACTAATTTACAGAGCATTTCACAGGCCCAGATGAGGACAAGTACAGCTCCGACTTGCTGTAAGTTCCTGGGCGCCCTTCCGGTACGCGTTTGGAAGGGAAGTGAATATAGTTTGGTTTCCGTGGGAGTAGCTGGGTGCGGTGCATGATGTTTGAAAGTGTGGTATGGCACGGTGAGCTAAACTTCCCTGTGCATAAGCATGATGTATTGCAGAGGCTGTAAACATAGATACAGCTACATATGTATGCTACTTATCATCTTTGAGCAAAAAGTGTTATCAACAGAAGTGTCCAGTAAGCCGTTGGTTTCATCCACAGGGTAGATACTGTTTGGGCTGCTTCCAGTGGTGAACCAAGAATCTTACATTGACATCCGATCCACTCAGAGGCCAAACCCATTAAGACACTTGGAAACCGTCAGGTAATATTCAAGGGTTTTTAACAGGAGTGACAGCCCTAAAATCCACAGGACGTGGAGCCTCTGGCACAAGCCATTTAAAAACTATCTAGGAGTGAGAAGATAACTTTGGCCTGCTTCTACGAGTTAACATGCAAGACTTCATCTCATATCAAGAGTGCATTGTTCTAACTCCTTTGTATTTATGAGAAAAAAGTCTACAGAAGAATAACAGTCTTCTAAAAAGACCGTCGAACAAAGAACCTGCCCAAGAGACCATTCTTTTCCTTGTAGTTGCACAACCTTGCTGTTTGTAAAATTAAGCTCATCTAGGAAGAATATATTTTTTCTGTCTATTAGTTAAAGCCTGAAACCCATTTGACCTTTTGACAAAAACAAAGAATTACCATCTTCTACGCCTTTCTGACCTAGTGAGCATTAGCGCCAGGACAGCCTGGTCATAGGCCCACTTTATGCAATGCACCTAGCTTAGAACTTAGAGAATTTAGGATGAGTTGGTCATGTTTGGAAGAAAAGCAAGTTTTCATTTCTATCTCACTTGCATTCTGTGTCTTGGCCTGCCATCACTGGATCGCTGTTTTAGCTACTGGTAATTGTGTGCTCATGCTAATTGTGTGCTCATGCTCCTGCTCTCTGGGTTGTCAAGTCGTGGTTATTCTTGAAGGAGTGTTTTACGAAACCTAGCTTGTGATCCCGAGGGCTATAGACAAGTGGACTGAGACGATATAATCAAAGTTTATAGCAGGCATCTGTGAATATATGCATATGAACTGCCTTACCTGTAACTGAAATAAATATTACCCTTAGGCCCTAATTACGAATGGCCTGGAATTTTACCTGTTATTCGCCTCCAGGATTACTGATACCGGATGGGATGGTAATTTCTAAAGGTGGGAGACGGAGAGGTTAACAGGTATCCAAAGTTGTGGGAGAATAACCAGCAGAGGTTGGACTGTCTGTTGATTCCTGCATGGTTTTCTTATTTCACCCACATACTCCGTTTGCTTGCTGTCGATGTTTCCAGGTGAAACACAACAGGCGCAGTATTTCTGCAATTTGGAATTATGATTCAGCAGCGTGTAATTTCTAGGAACAGCTCCACCAGAATCTACCCACTCATGATGAGGGCTTTAAAGGTAACTGCATAGTTTCAGTCATCATTCGAAGGATGCTGTCGTGTTGCACCCAGTTTTATAAAAAATACTCTTAAATGCTTGGTCTCTTCTGCCGAGCATTCAGTGGCACAGCTGTGGCAGAAATATGCAGAAAGGCGTAACCCCACGTAGACTCTTTCCGGCACGCGGTGACTCACTACATGTGTTTTTAGGGAACAGCTTTTATAGATTGCGCAGACAAGATCGGCCGGTTTTATTTGGTTGCTCTTGGAAACCTGATAACATGTCACAGAACGCTCTAGTCACTATAAGTCCATTTTGTGAGCTGAAGCAAAACCTCGCCCTCCCATCATGGAGGGAAAATCCTCGTCTCTAGAGTAAAGAATCTCACTGCTGCAATTTTTTTATGTTGTGGGAATAAATGTCTAATGTTCAGCTGCAGCACATGAAGACAGACGGCCCAATACTCACTTCACCTCTTCTAGTAAACCAAGGCATATTCGTTTACAACCTCCTTTAAGAACTACCATCTCGGATGCAACCGAATTCTGCTGCTGCCCAGGGGAACCATCTTCACCTATTGTGGATTTAATAATGGGTCGATGTCTGATTTTTACCGGTGTTGTGTCATTTACATGTAATTAAAGGTAATATGTTATACGTTTGCGCCAAACCTGAAAGCAATATACAGAAGTTCACCGGGTCATATTCACCTTATCATTAAATTAAAACTAAACTCAGCTTAAGGAAGCATGAATATATTTCAGAAGTCAATAAACGTATAAATTATTAAATATGTCCATTAGACATCAGATCTCAAATAAGCCAATGGGTGCAATCGCTACTGCCACGAAGCCCTATTCCAAGAATAGGTAACAAACAAACTTGCACTCTTACACCTATGATTACCTCACCTTAAGGCAGAGGTCTTCAAACTGGGGGGCGGGCCCCCCTAGGGGGGCCTCAAGTGATCCCAGGGGGGGCCCCAGACTCTGGCCAAAATAAATGTTATTCAGATAACAGGCCTTTGTTTTAAGCCGAAGCATGTTACTGCAGTTTTAAAAAGGTCACAGTACTTAACTGCAATGTTGAAATAGGTTTAGACATATTTAAACATTGCCATGGTTATAAAATAATTGTGAAAAATTCTGAGGGGGGCCCAATGATTTTTATTTTTCAACTGGGGAGCGCGGCATTAAAAAGTTTGGAGACCTCTGTCTTAAGGCCTAAGCATGTCAAAGATCAGAGAAGATATAATACAGCACAATAATTACATGATATAAGGCAAGAACAAAATACATTTGAGCCTGCTTTCAAACCTTTGATTAAGTGCACCAAAAGAAAGAAATCTTTACATCAGCCATTCATTAAAGTAGCAGTAAACACTAAAACAGAGTATCACGAGAACCATGCCCAAGTGATTCCACTATCTCTCCAGTCACCTGTTCAGCCACACCTCGATCGTTTTGTTCCACCCATCTGATACAGCGTTTAAATTTTGCATATTTAGAGTCACGATGTAGCTCTGGATGCATGGGTACATCAACAGATTTTTTCTATAGGAAATGAGGTTGTAGAGATAATCATCCTCAATATTATCTTCAGGAAGGTGGGTAGAATCATACGGAGGTGCAAGTTTCTTCTCGGAGTAGGAAGACTCATTGTGTCAACCATTTCCAGACCAACCCGTAAGCACAGCTGATACCAGCTCCATCAAGTACTCTTACTAAATATTGCAAAGTTGTAATATGTCTTCTCTAGCAGCCCACAGGCACATGAGAAAGGAACACTGACTTCTCCCTTCCAACCTCCACAACTGCAACCTTACTCTCCTGCCTCATTACATCAGCAGATATCAATTAATTTGCGGTCTATCTGCTCATTCAACTGGGAACTTTTCACAACTGTTCCTTCTTATTTATGGCTTCCACCAGTCCTTTGCTTTAAACAGAAAAATCCATCTCTTCCAGAAAGAAGATTTCTCGTCCTCACCTGCTTCCACTGTTTCGATGGCTTCAAGCCATATGGTATTCCCTTTCCCTGGACTATTGGAACCAAGTGAAAGAATAAGTAATTAACACTAATCTACAAGTCATCTTGGGCCAGATGTATCAAGCTCCCGGTTTGCATTTCTTAAATAGCGAAATTTACGAAATCGCTATTTTAGAAATGCTAAATGGGATGTATCAAAATTGCAAGTTGGTATTTGTGATTTCTTAAAATTCACAAACGCAATTTGCGATTAGCAAATACCAAATCGCAAATCATTTGCGAGTTGGTATCTGAAAATCGCAAATTGTGAAAACCGGAAAACCGGAACAGCCTGATGACATCACAACCAGGAAGTGAGTCAGCCCATGCTGTTACCAGGAGCCACACCCACAGGAGCAGGCAGGGAGACACAGCCCATCACCAGGGGGCCAGCCTTGTGATCCAGCCAGGACCAAATTGCAAAATGGCCACTGATGGGAAAGTGAAGGACAAGGGAGACAGGAAGCGCAAGCTCAAATTCAGTGAGCAGGAATTGGAGGTGCTCACTGAGGTGGTTGTCAGGAACCATGACAAACTCTTTGGGAAGAACTCACTACAGGTCCCTGAAAGTGAGAAAAGGAAACACTGGTTGGAAATCCAGACAAAAATCTGTGCAGTGGGTGCTGCGCAGCGCTCTGTGGAGGAAATTCGCAAGAGATGGTATGACCTGCGTTCCCGTGCCAAAGAAAGGGTAGCCACCAGGCTAAAGGAGGCAAAGAGCACTGGAGGACCACCCATCCAGACATCATCCACACCAATGGAAGACATGGTGGAGTCCACACTGCTTCCGGAAGTCGTCAGTGGTGTCTCTGACATTGACATCTCAGGGACACCCAGCACCAGCAAAGGTAAGGGCAGTAATGATGTGTATCCCCATATGTGCATGTACAAGTGCCCCCTAGAAATAGCTATTAGCTTGATGCAGTGTGATAAGTAGTCCATGCCACATCTTACATACAACACAACAATGTCTTATGGGAGTGATAGGCCACAATCCTAAGGTCAATAAACCACATTATAAAACAACTTGGTGTTAAGCCACATACACAAACAACACACACAAGTCACAGTGATACAATGTCAGAGTAGAACATTTACTATTGTGCTACTTATTGTGAGATATAAATAAATGACAGGCTGCACATTGTCGTTGTAGATGTCCCGGGCCCTGCTGCTGCAGAAAGTGGAAATGTGGGGGATGTTGAAACACAGCCACAGTCCGACTCCAACACAAGTGAGTCTCTCAGCATTGCACCAACCAGACGCAGGGCAAGGGTGTTACCTCTCCCAGAGTACAACCTGGACTCAGATGAGATGCCGGATGAACTCCCCACACCACCCCCAGAGGATAGATCCACAGGAACACAGCAGTCCCTGCCCCAGCGTCAGTCAACTCCCCTCAGGAGGCATCACAATGCAGGCAGACAGTGCACAGAGGAAAGAGAGGGCCCATCAATCTTTGGTGGACTTGAAGCTTCCATGCTGAAAGTGTAGCACCTGCAATGCAAACACATGAGGTCAATGCACAGGCAGTTGGTGTCATTCAAACAGAACATGGGCACAATGAACAAGCATTTGGAGTCACTGCATGAGGGACAGCAAACAGCAGCCGAAAACACAAAGGACTTGACAAATGCCATTAGGGACCTCTGCACTGAGATTCAGCAGGAGCATGTCAGCCACCGTAGGTGCCATCACCAATTTATGAGAAGGTTTGATGGGTTCTGCAGATCGGTCAAAAGGCTTGCTAGCTCAACTGCCATGATGTTACGACGTGCTGTGGGCAAACAGGTGGAGATGGCACATTGCGGTAGGGTTATTGCACAGGGCTTGGTGCAAATAACCAATGTCCTGGATGCAATGCAGACAGCACGCAGTGCTACAAACAGCGAACTGGGTGGTGGAGATAGTGAGGAGTTCTCTAGCCTCAGCAGTCTTACAGCCCCTGAGATGGATCCTAGGAGTCGCAGTACCAGACACAGTACTGTCAGTGAACCCGCTACAAGAGGTGGCAGTGAGGCGACTGAGCACTCAAGTGGAGTGCGTGGACGTAGGAAGTAATGTTAAGGCCTAAAGGGGACTACCGTAACATGTAGCTGTACAGTTATACTATGATGCTAATAGTGAGACACTGTTATTTGCACATGGTAGCCAAGCTTCATGGCTATGGCCTATTGACACATATGTTACCTGAAGTCAAAGTAATAAAGTTGCTAACTATAGAAAGACTTACAATTGCAGTGGTGTTGTCATTACACACATTAGAAGTGGTTGCACGTTATGTCAGCAGGTATTTGCTGCCCTCTGCTGTACTGGTCCTGTCTACTGGGTGATGGGATGGTAAGGGATCACCATCTTCATCCGAGTCCGGCTCCATTGGTTCAACCGGTATGCCCCTTCTCAGTGCTATGTTGTGCAACATTGCACATGCGGCCACTATTTTACATGTTGTCTCTGGGCTGTACTGTAGTGCCCCTCCACTCTTATGGATGCACCTGAAGCGGCTCTTCAGGAGACCAAAAGTCTGCTCAACCACACTGCAGGTTGCCCTGTGTGCAGCATTGTACCTCCTCTCTGCAGGCGTTGCAGGGTTCAGGTAGGGCGTCAGTATGTAGGTGCACACTGTGTAGGCACTGTCTCCTGGAATGAACAGAGGGTAAAATGAGTACTGTTGGAATCTGACTTCACTATAATCTTCAATGCAACATAGTCATCTATTACTTTATCCAGTAGGTATCCTTCGCCAAACTCCCCAGCTAGCAGTCTTGTATGAATCCCGCTGTGGCAAAAGATGTAGGAGTCATGTGTGCTACCTGGGTATCTGGCCACAAGATCGGTAATTATGTTAGAGGCATTGCTAATCACCTGTATGTTCATGGAATGATGGTTTTTACGGTTCCGATAAACATACTCAGTGGTCGATGGTGGACAGATAGCTACATGTGTCCCATCGATGGCACCTCTGACATGAGGGAATTGTGCAATCTGATAAAAATTGATTTTCGTTTGTTGTATTTCCTGTAGGGTGTTGGGGAATCTTATGTGCTCTTGTATTTTGCTCAGCATGGCATTTAGAAATGCTTTGAAGAATCATAAGAGAGCACGCTGTGAGACCCTCCTGCTGCTGCTATGACCCCTTGATAGCTCCCTGAGGCTAATAGGTGCAGGGAGCATAATACCTGCACATGGGTGGGTATGCTATGGTCCTGTGTGTGGTGCGCTGCAGTATGGGCTGTAGCTCTGCTATTAGGTCAAATATCATGGCTGAGCTTAACCTGTACTTCTCATAGATTTCCTCCTCTGTCTGGTCAAAAAGCATTCTGCGCACTCTGAAAATGTGCTCCTGTCTCCTCCTCCCTCTCCTCAAACCTGCCAAGATCCTCATCCTCCTCGTCATCATGTAGAGTGCAGCCATTGTGGAAGAGCGGCTGAGGCATTCTGGGCCTCTTTATATAGGTTGCACCTGGTTACCACCTGATTTCAATTCATGGTAAATTGCATGTGCAAAAGGCCATTCTGTGAATTTTTGCAATTTGAGACTTTTTGATGCATCCCATTGTGACATGGTTTTGCGTGCCGCAAACAGCGTATCGCTAAACTGTGTTGCAGTTTGTGTCTCGCAATTAGCGATTTGGTATTTCATGTTGCTGTTTGTGATACGCTGATTGCGACATGCAAAACCATGACATATTCGCAAAAATTCGCAATATTTGTGATTCTGTATTTTCACACTGCGAAGGCCTTTCATGATTCGCAGGGACCATTTTTGCATTCCCAAACGGACGATTTCTGCAAATCACACCGCTTGCAAAAAAGCTTGATACATCTGGCCCCTTGTCCTTTCACTCATCTCATGTAAAAGGGCTGGTCATATGATATTTGACTATACTAATCAATAAATGCATTAACAGGTGGCACCATAAACAAGGAAAGGATGTGTGTGTTTCACATAGCTGCCAATGTTTCCATAACAAGGTGATGTTGCCAGTATAAAACCACACGTAACCCTCCTCCAGCCATCATTTCTCTAATCCATTTTAAAATTAATAATTACTCCTGAACAGAATTAAACCACTCAAACACCCAACTAAATACGCTAAACATTGTGAATCAATGGAAACAATTTGTAGGTTTACATTACTGTGAGGAATATCAACACAGTGTACATTACTTATAGTCAGAGTGAGAGAGGTTTTGTCACGTGTTAATTAGGGTAGATGGACATAAGCTGAGGTATATTTAAGGTTTCTAACATTTACTAATTCAGAACATTCATATCTTCAGTATTGTTTTCACAAAATATGGAATGCAGATTTAAGTACACATTCTATACTTGCATGATGGAAGCTGAAATTGGGAGTGTTTTTCCCAAGTCAATACGTTATATCAGTCACATTCTAAACGAGAACAAGCATGAACTAGAATGCGGCAGCCATCTTTGAACTGTAATATATCAAGAAGCCTACTCAGGAGAACCTTGCTTTCCAATGGCATTTTTTGTCTGCTTGTCTCTCAATAGGCCTGAAGACTAAATAGTTTTACGAAATTCAATGGAACGTACTTTGACTCGTATCAGCTGAGTTTTGACAGTGGAAGTGATTGTTTTTGAAGTGCCACGATCTGCATTTGTATGGACTTGAGTACTTCTTCGATAGCAGTAATGATTCACGATTGATTCTATAATTGAACTTAATTTATGCTTTCATCTGTGGTGTTAGAATCTCTCATTTCTTCCAAACACTTTGAATCCCATACTTGATCTGATTTTCTGGAGATATTATAAACTTCATTCAACATTACTCAATGCAATTAAGGGATTAGGTACGGCATCTTTATATCATCCCACCACAGAAATGATAGACTTTAGACTAAAATATCATGTTATATGTTGCAGGCAAACCATTTATTTTCACAAGAAGGTTTAGCAGCAGAACGCTACCCCACACTAAAGGGCTTATTGTATACAGTATTTTACACAATGCGAGCTAGTTCAGTTAAGTAAACTATGTAATAAATGTTGTTTGCTTATTCTCTTCAGGACTCGAATGCATGAGACAAATGCATACTAGGTCCAAGAGAGGGTGCGATGTAGTGAAGTGTGGTTTTCTCAGTATCACTTGCTGTGTTCTTGAGAGTTGCTTTTGACCCTTTTTAGACTACAGGGTGGGGGAAAGGAAGCAGCACTGAAGGCCTGACATTGCTGCAGTGAATCGTGAATCTGCCAGTTACTTATAAGGCATATAACTATCACCTATTAAACGCATATCCTGGTAACAAAAATACAAACATTGCTTTAATTTTATTAGGGATACTACAGTCTTCAGTCTTGACTTCAGATATTTGTAAAAACAGGTGTGTGCCATTTAAGGCAAGACATAGACAGCAGTTGCTATCCTGTGCTTACTCCCATGATTGCGCTTGAATACACAAGGACCATGAAGGTAGCAGAGGGATCAGAAAGTAAACAGGGTTATGAGATCTCTGTTGACTTTTTATATTTTTCTTTCCTTGCTTACCTCTAGTCCCTCTGCACAAAATGGGAGTCCATGGAGAGGCTAAAGATGAGAAAATTGCTCAACTCTACAATGTCAACAGAATGAGGGCGGGGATAAAAGGTGCATGTTGCCAATTCAGTAACAACTGAAATACGGGTTTATTGACATCCATTTACATCCAACACCACACTGATGAACCTATCCTCAAAACACATTTCGCGCCCAACAGTACTAACCACTAAAAAACACAATACCCAACTGAACTGAACATTTTAGACTGGTCATTTTGCATGCATCCAATACTGCCTAGGTGTGACTCTGCAGATGACTACTGTGCAGTTTTCAACAGCACACATTTTCAATATACATCACATACATAATACCCATCAGGACAATTTAGACCAGTGGTCTCCAAACTTCTTCGAAGTAAGAGCTACTTCTATTCAATGAAGCACATTGAGAAATACTAATGTTAGTATTGTATTGTTAGTATTGTAATAGTACCAACATCAGGCAATATTACATTAGTGGCCCCCATATGCACGGTTACAACCAGCAACCACCTCAATGCATCAGACATAGTTGCCAGTAGCAATATAAAAAAAAGGCTTTTTCAATATGGAATGCCTCTAGATGGCACAGAACAGCCATAGCGGCAGTGCATCTGGTACCAAGATAATAACATTTGTAAAATGCATTCTCAATGCCATGTGATTTATCACTCACATATCAGCATTACATATATTTGGGAAATTCATCCATTTTCCAAATATCAGCTTATGAGTTCTGAAAATAAACACTTTTTCATCTCAAATAACTCCTCTCGATTTTGGTATATATATACATATAATAATTCAGCCAAAAAAAGGTTTTAATTCAGTAGGGTTGGCCCCACAAAGAACAGCTACTTACTGGTAGCTGTTGATCTACCAGTAGCTCACGTGCTACTTGCTGGAGAAGGCCGATTCAAACGTTTTACTCACTAAATAGAGCACAGATGTGCCATATATTTGGACAGCCTCAAAAGATTTCCAACACACTCACTTAAAACAGAACACATTAGGTACAATCCATTACATACATCTGAAAGAGACCAATCCCCAAAATGAAGGGCCACACTCAACCTGTAACAGATCCCATAAGATAGATCAAACTTTCAGCACAGCACACATAGCCCACTATTCCAACATCACTTGGTATCACTAAATACTTTACAAAACATCAATATTCCAGACAATAGGCGTGCCAATAACATAAGGCGTTATGAATTGCCTAAATGCGGCATGAAGATAGTCATCTAAGAGCTAGACATAGTTTTTTCCAGGGCTTGGCTACGTAAAAGCATAATGCCACAACACCTTCCTCTCACCCAGAGAATCCTGTGACCTTTGTACATTGCGCAGGAGATCATAAGGTTCATGCTCGGACATATGTACAGAAACTATGGCCCATATGTATACTTTTTTAGCGCCGCATTTGCATAATTTTTTTACGCAAAAGTGGCGCAAACTTACAAAATGTAATTGTATTTTGTAAGTTTGCGCCACTTTTGTGTCAAAAAAATGATGCAAATGCGGCGCTAAAAAAGTATAAATACGGGCCTATGTTCTAAAAAAAATGGGCCCTTGTTTCCGAAATGCTTTATGACTCATTTTCAGGACATCTATGACATTACATCGATAACAGAAATATTGCAACACTAAATATAATACAAAAAGATTGAGGACACAAATAGTGACTTTACGTACTTCCAATGTAAATTACAAAAATATCAACCACAAAAATATAGTGGACCAAAATATTGTCACTATAGATAAGTATATACTAAACATTATATTAACTAAAAATAAGATTTTAAAAATATACAAATAATATGGAAAATAAATACATTGTATAATGATAGAAAAGTAAAATACATTCAACAAAAAGCGCTGCACTCCCGGAGGTTTCTTTTAGTAATTTTCATTTATTGATCAAAGCAGCATGAAACCAGACCCCACAACGCGTTTCAACTGACGTCTTTTTCAAGTGGTATGTAGCCTGTATTCACATCGTTTTCACAATCAAAAGCTTTTTTATATATGCAGAGCATTCTGGGACATGTTCATTATATTAGTGCATTCTGGGATTTGCAGTTTCTCATATGTAATCCAGCTGGGGCTTATTAGTCTCCTGTGACTCAAGTAAAATACATATATACCTTAATCAATTAAAATGACTAAACTCAATATCTAAATAGATACAAGTATTAGATAAACATATATAAAAAAAATAGAATACTAATCATAATTAAGATACCACATATTAAAACAATATAAAACATCAAACTATACAATGAAATGAGTAAATTATTAACATAAAAAATACATTAATAAAAATAATATTATGCAACTATTAGGACAACTAAAACAAAAAGAATAAAAATAACAACACTAAAATAACTTAAAATTAAATTGCAAAAAGTATGTGTTAGAAAAACAAAAATAAATAACAATAATTCAAATAAAAAATGATTTCACAACAAAAATAATATAAATATTCAACATGCATTGATAACAAATGAATATAACTTTATTATAAAAAAAAGATAATTGCAATTCTAAATCTAAATTAATAGAGATTGTAAAATACATATAAAAAGCAAACAATCATAGTTTTATACAAACAAAAATAAAAAAGACAAATAAAAAAATAACACAGCTACATCCTAGAGAATTTTAGAACAGAATTAGAATAGAAATTAGACTTTCAAGGGGTCAGATTTAGTATTTCCACTCCAACTTAAGCATCAGTAGGGAAACAGCATGGATATTAAGTTAAGCTACATGTATTTGTATGTCGCACATCTCGTCTGGGAGAGTATCCCAGTGCCTATAGAAAGACAAAGCCTACCTGGCTGGGACTTTTTTTAATAGCCAGGTTTTCAGTTACTTTTGAAATTTAAGGATTGAGCTATTGACTCTGATGTGCTGGGGAGATCATTCAAGAGTTTTTTGGAGCTAGGTACGAAAAAGCTTGTGCCTGTCTGTCAGCTCTAGTTCTTCAGGTGTCAGTGAATAGGAGGCTGGCGGAGTGGAGGTTTCTGTTAAGGGTGTGTCACATGATGCAGCTGTTTAGATAAGTGGGGTTTAAATTGTGTGGGGCTTTGTATGTGTGCATGAGGAGCTTGTGATCTAGTAGCCAGCTGAGGTCTTTGAGGTGAGTGGAAATGTGAGTGGAGAGTGGAAGTTTCAGCACAATTGTAACTGCAGTGCACTGAATGACCTGGAGTTTCTAGGTGAGATGTGCGTTGATGTTGACATAGAATGTCTTCCTGTAGTCCAGTTTGCTGGAGGCTACAGCCTTTGGGATGGTTGTATGGTTGTTGTGCGGAAGCAATCTGAAGATTTTTCTGAGGAACTTGAGGGTGAGGAATCAGAGTGAAGTGACCAGGTTGATCAGACTGCTCATTGAGAGTTGGTTAGCCCAAGGTTCCTGGCTTGGGTAGGTGTGCTTGGGTGTAGGTCATTTTGAGGAAGTCGATTATTAATTGAAGTGGATAGTAACCCTCTTTAAGTAATACTGGCATTATTCCTTACTAAGTCCAATTAGGTCTCAATAATTTAAACCTGAGCTCAGCCCTTGGCGGCTGTAGCACAGAGCAGACAGGATTAACTTAGGATAACTGTGTAAAGCATGTATCAGTACCAAAACAGTTAAAAAGCAGAAAATACAACACAATAAAAATCCCACTCCAATGTACAAGGATATAGACAATTTCAATGAACGAATAGACACCATAACAACAAAAATCCAATTAGGAGAACCAGATGTATACATTTTTAAATTTTGAAATACATATTAGCCTCAAAAAGCACTAAGTGCCAATCCCAGGCAACTCGTCACTCTAGACCGGGTCAGAGTCAAAAAGTTAAGAACAACCACAATATAACGTGGGTCAGACACAGAAACCATGTTTGTCTCATTCTGGAGTTTTAATTACGTCTGAGAGTCTGATTTAGATTTCGGCGGACGGGTTACTTAGGGCCAGATGTACAACGCGTTTTGCATGGTGCAAACTGCGAAATTCGCAGTTTGTGCCATGCAAAACTTGCATCGCGATGCACATTCCTATTTTGCGAGTTGGTACCGACTCGCAAAATGGGAATGCGACTCGCAAATAGGAAGGGGTGCTCCCTTCCTATTTGCGATTCACACCGCAATGCAGAATTGCTTTGTGACCGCGTGATCGCAAAGCAATTCGCAGTTAGCACCCATGTGAAGTGGGTGCTAACTCATTCGCAAAAGAGAAGGGGTCCCTTTGTGAATGTCGCCAAAAATATTTTTTCAGAGCAGCCAGTGGTCCAATGGACCACTGCCTACTCTGAAAAAATAAAACCAAATGGTTTCATTTTCCCGAGGGTATTGCAACTCGTTTTCCTTTAAGGAAAACGGGCTTCAATACCAAATAAAAAACTGCTTTATTGAAAAAGAAGTCACAGACATGGTGGACTGCTGTCTCTAGCAGGCCACCATCCCTGTAAGTGCATGGAATCACAAGGGGGTCGCAAATTGCGACCCACCTCATTAATATTAATGAGGTGGTTCTTTGCGACCCCCTTACGATTCGCAGATGGTGTCAGAGACACCATTCTGCATATGGTTTTGCAACTCGCAAATTGCGAGTCGCAAAACCATTTCTACGTACATCTGGCCCTTAGTCACAACGGTGATGAATATCCTGTCTGCCGAAATCTGCATTCCATTATTTTCAATGGGGTTTAGATTTTGGTGGCTGGATATCCATTGCTGTTGTGACGGAGTAACTCCTCCGCTGAAATCTAAATCAGGCCCTTATGTTACAAAAAACAAAGTCAAAAATCCAGAGAGGCAAGGCAGCAGGCTGAGGCCGAGTTGGGCACTAGGAAGCTGGCAATTGGACAAATTCCTAGTGAAGCTGTTGACTTTTGGCGGGCAAGCTCAATGGGGGAAATTCAAATTTCTCACCCAAGTAAGGCGTCTTGTCGGCACGATAATTTTGGTACCTTCACTTGATGAAGATTTCCACTGACTGAGTCACTTTTTGGGAGCCTGGATTCCTTCAGCCAGGCAAGACTTATTCAAGGACAACCCAGTGGGGGCTTGGATTCACTCCGGGGAAGGCCACCAGCAACGTCCAGGGCTAGTCCAGTTGGAACTGCTCAGCCTAGCACTTTAGGAATGTAGGCTTCTTGCAGCTTTTGTGTCCCTTTTGCTTAACAGAAGGTCAGCCAACTGAACCTTGGAGTTCTCAGTCATCGGTACAAACAGGAGCAGGTCCAAGCCTTGGATTCTCTCTCCACAGGTTCAGCAGCAGATGCAGTCCTTCTTCAGTCTTCCACAGGTCCAGAGGTGGTCTGAAGATGGTACTGAGGGTGCCTCTTTTATGGCCAGTGCCAGCCTGTGGGTGGGCAAAACTGCTGGTCACTCCCTAACCAATAGAAAAAAAGTTCCCAGGGATGTCTCCACTCACTTTACAGCACCTCCTGTGTGTTTTATTGTAAACTACTCCATAGTGCCCCTCTCAATCAACCTGAAAACCAATATGGCTGAACCTTTCTTCCCTTCTGCAGAGCTCCCTGGGCCCACCCAGAGGTGTGGCTAGTATAATGGGTAAACCCTAACCTGTGGTCTCTCTGAATAGGTTCTGGAGGTAGCTTCCCTCCCACTGGGATTGGTGTCCAATCAGCTATCAGGACACTGGAGTGACACAACTGCGTTACAACTGGTTACAACTGCTTGTGACATGGTAGGCACCTTTTGAAGTTTAATTAAGTTCCTTGCACAGTCCAGATGTTCATCCGTTTAGGGTGGGAAACCTCTCTACACACCCCGGCCTTTCGTCCATTGTTTGGTAGCAATACATATCTCACCACAGGAAAGACATTAACAGTCAGATGGCAGTGAACACTGGCAAAAAGGGAAATTTGACTCTGGGAGGACAATGCTAGCCTTCTGAACGCTACTTTTTTGTATCAGGGATGCACTGTTTTTGAAAAAGCATTAATGTTCTAAAAGCCCTCAAAATAACATAGTAATTGTTCGAAGACAGAGTTCGGTTCCAAGGTGACCCGCAAATTCTGACTGGCTCAGCAGGATGATATCTTCTCTCGGAACAAATAAGAGTGTCATAAAAATCAATTGAATAGCTACTGGTTTAGCAGGACATAATCTGCTTGTGGGACAAATAAGAGTCTCTAAATCAATTGTAAAAATCTGAGTACCCACTTAGACTCTAGGAAGTCACAGTTCTATTCCAGGTCATGGTCCTGAGGAGAACCTTGACTTAAAGGGTTAGAAATGTGTCAGCAGTCTATTACCAGGGATTTATCTTTAAGATAGGCTGGGTTAAGGGAACCTTTAACCCCTTCGCTGCAAGACCTTTTCCCCCTCCTGTGCCGAGCCTTTTCTTGGCTATTTGGGGCAGTTCGCGCTTAGGCCCTCATAACTTTTTGTTCACATAAGCTACCCACGCCAAATTTGCGTCCTTTTTTTCCAACATCCTAGGGATTCTAGAGGTACTCAGACTTTGTCGGTTTCCCAGAAGGAGGCCAAGAAATTAGCCAAAATACAGTGAAAATTTCGTTTTTTTCAAAAAAATGTGAAAAGGGGGCTGCAGAAGAAGGCTAGTGTTTTTTCCCTGAAAATGGCATCAACAAAGGGTTTGGGGTGCTAAAATCACCAGCTTCCCAGCTTTCAGGACCAGGCAGACTTGAATCAGAAAACCCAATTTTTCAACACTATTTTGGCATTTTACTGGGACATACCCCATTTTTACAATTGTTTGTGCTTTCAGCCTCCTTCAGCAAGGGGTAATGTAATTTGTGTAGATCTTACAAGGGTTTCCTACAGAAAATAACGACTGAAAAAAATAATATTGAAATTGAGGTGAAAAAAAATGCAATTTTTCTCTACGTTTTACTATGTTACTTTTTCCTGCAATGTCAGATTTTTTAAAGCAATATACCGTTACGTCTGCTGGACTCTTCTGGTTGCGGGGATATATAGGGCTTGTAGGTTCATCAAGAACTCTAGGTACCCAGAGCCAATAAATGACCTGCACCCTGCAGTGGGTTTTCATTCTATACCGGGTATACAGCAATTCATTTACTGAAATATAAAGAGTAAAAAATAGCTATCAAGAAAACCTTTGTATTTCCAAAATGTGCACAAGATAAGGTGTTGAGAAGCAGTGGTTATTTGCACATCTCTGAATTCCGGGGTGCCCATACTACCATGTGAGTTACAGGGCATTTCTTAAATAGACGTATTTTTTACACACTCTCTTATATTTGGAAGGACAAAATGTAGAGAAAGACAAGGGGCAATAACACTTGTTTTGCTATTCTATGCCCCTAGCTCAGCCGGCACCTAGGGAAACATACCAAACCTGTGCATTTCTGAAAACTAGAGACCTAGGGGAATCCAAGATGGGGTGACTTGTGGGGCTCTGACCAGGTTCTGTTACCCAGAATCCTTTGCAAACCTCAAAATGTGGCAAAAAAAACACATTTTCCTCACATTTCGGTGACAGAAAGTTCTGGAATCTTAGAGGAGCCACAAATTTCCTTCCACCCAGCGTTCCCCCAAGTCTCCCGTTAAAATTGGCACCTCACTTGTGTGGGTAGGCCTAGCGCCCACCAAAGGAAATGGCCCAAAACACAACGTGGAGACATCCCATTTTTTGACAGAAAACAGAGGTGTTTTTTGCAAAGTGCCTACCTGTAGATTTTGGCCCCTAGCTCAGCCGGCACCTACAGAAACCTACCAAACCTGTGCATTTTTGAAAACTAGAGACCCAGGGGAATCCAAGATGGGGTGACTTGTGGGGCTCTGACCAGGTTCTGTTACCCAGAATCCTTTTCAAACCTCAAAATGTGGCTAAAAAAACAAATTTTCCTCACATTTCGGTGACAGAAAGTTCTGGAATCTGAGAGGAGCCACAAATTTCCTTCCACCCAGCGTTCCCCCAAGTCTCCCAATAAAAATGGCACCTCACTTGTGTGGGTAGGCGTAGCGCCCACCAAAGGAAATGGCCCAAAACACAACGTGGACACATCCCATTTTTTGACAGAAAACAGAGGTGTTTTTTGCAAAGTGCCTACCTGTAGATTTTGGCCCCTAGCTCAGCCCGCACCTAGGGAAACCTACAAAACCAGTGCATTTTTGGAAAACTAGAGACCTAGGGGAATCCAAGATGGGGTGACTTGTGGGGCTCTGACCAGGTTCTGTTACCCAGAATCCTTTGCAAACCTCAAAATATGGCTAAAAAAACACATTTTCCTCACATTTCGGTGACAGAAAGTTTTTGAATCTGATCGGAGCCACATATTTCCTTCCACCATCGTTCCCCCAAGTCTCCTAATGAAAATGGTACCTCACTTGTGTGGGTAGGCCTAGCGCCCACGAAAGGGAATGGCCCAAAACACAACGTGGACACATCTCATTTTTTGACAGAAACCAGGGGTGTTTTTTGCAAAGTCCCTACCTGTAGATTTTGGCCCCTAGCTCAGCCGGCACCTAGGGAAACCTACTAAACCTGTGCATTTTTGAAAACTAGAGACCTAGGGGAATCCAAGATGGGGTGAATTGTGAGGCTCTGACCAGGTTCTGTTACCCAGAATCCTTTGCAAACCTCATAATTTGGCTAAAAAAACACATTTTCCTCACATTTCGGTGACAGAAAGTTGTGGAATCTGAGAGGAGCCACAAATTTCCTTCCACCCAACGTTCCCCCAAGTCTCCTGATAAAAATGGTACCTCACTTGTATGGGTAGGCCTAGCGCCCACGAAAGGAAATGGCCCAAAACACAATGTGGACACATCACATTTTTTCACAGAAAACAGTGCCTACCTGTGGATTTTGGCCTCTAGCTCAGCCGGCACCTGGGGAAACCTAGCAAAACAGAGCATTTTTGAAAACTAGACACCTAGGGGAATCCAAGATGGGGTGACTTATGGGGCTCTGACCAAGTTCTGTTACCCAGAATCCTTTGCAAACCTCAAAATTTGGCTAAAAAAAACACATTTTCCTCACATTTCGGTGACAGAAAGTTGTGGAATCTGAGAGGAGCCACAAATTTCCTTCCACCCAGCGTTCCCCCAAGTCTCCCGTTAAAATTGGCACCTCACTTGTGTGGGTAGGCCTAGCGCCCACCAAAGGAAATGGCCCAAAACACAACGTGGACACATCCCATTTTTTGACAGAAAACAGAGGTGTTTTTTGCAAAGTGCCTACCTGTAGATTTTGGCCCCTAGCTCAGCCGGCACCTACAGAAACCTACCAAACCTGTGCATTTTTGAAAACTAGAGACCCAGGGGAATCCAAGATGGGGTGACTTGTGGGGCTCTGACCAGGTTCTGTTACCCAGAATCCTTTTCAAACCTCAAAATGTGGCTAAAAAAACAAATTTTCCTCACATTTCGGTGACAGAAAGTTCTGGAATCTGAGAGGAGCCACAAATTTCCTTCCACCCAGCGTTCCCCCAAGTCTCCCAATAAAAATGGCACCTCACTTGTGTGGGTAGGCGTAGCGCCCACCAAAGGAAATGGCCCAAAACACAACGTGGACACATCCCATTTTTTGACAGAAAACAGAGGTGTTTTTTGCAAAGTGCCTACCTGTAGATTTTGGCCCCTAGCTCAGCCCGCACCTAGGGAAACCTACAAAACCAGTGCATTTTTGGAAAACTAGAGACCTAGGGGAATCCAAGATGGGGTGACTTGTGGGGCTCTGACCAGGTTCTGTTACCCAGAATCCTTTGCAAACCTCAAAATATGGCTAAAAAAACACATTTTCCTCACATTTCGGTGACAGAAAGTTTTTGAATCTGATCGGAGCCACATATTTCCTTCCACCATCGTTCCCCCAAGTCTCCTAATGAAAATGGTACCTCACTTGTGTGGGTAGGCCTAGCGCCCACGAAAGGGAATGGCCCAAAACACAACGTGGACACATCTCATTTTTTGACAGAAACCAGGGGTGTTTTTTGCAAAGTCCCTACCTGTAGATTTTGGCCCCTAGCTCAGCCGGCACCTAGGGAAACCTACTAAACCTGTGCATTTTTGAAAACTAGAGACCTAGGGGAATCCAAGATGGGGTGAATTGTGAGGCTCTGACCAGGTTCTGTTACCCAGAATCCTTTGCAAACCTCATAATTTGGCTAAAAAAACACATTTTCCTCACATTTCGGTGACAGAAAGTTGTGGAATCTGAGAGGAGCCACAAATTTCCTTCCACCCAACGTTCCCCCAAGTCTCCTGATAAAAATGGTACCTCACTTGTATGGGTAGGCCTAGCGCCCACGAAAGGAAATGGCCCAAAACACAATGTGGACACATCACATTTTTTCACAGAAAACAGTGCCTACCTGTGGATTTTGGCCTCTAGCTCAGCCGGCACCTGGGGAAACCTAGCAAAACAGAGCATTTTTGAAAACTAGACACCTAGGGGAATCCAAGATGGGGTGACTTATGGGGCTCTGACCAAGTTCTGTTACCCAGAATCCTTTGCAAACCTCAAAATTTGGCTAAAAAAAACACATTTTCCTCACATTTCGGTGACAGAAAGTTGTGGAATCTGAGAGGAGGCACAAATTTCCTTCCATCCAGCGTTCCCCCAAGTCTCCCGATAAAAATGGTACCTCACTTGTGTGGGTAGGCCTAGCGCCCACAAATGGAAATGGTCCAAAACACAACGTGGACACATCACATGCCTACGGGGTCGCCACTGCGTGACATTGGCGCAAAAAAAAAAAAAGATCCCCAGTGCCTAGTTGTTTCTGCCCCCCTTGGGGGCAGATTGACCTAAAATCGGCCAACTTGCCCCCAAGGGGGGCAGAAATGGTCTAAATATAATTTGCCCCCCAGGGGAGCGACCCTTGCCTAAGCTCCCCATCTCTAAAAAAACAAACAAACACAAAACAAAAACACAAAAAAAAAATTAGCCCTGGCGCCTAGCGGTTTCTGCCCCCCTGGGGGCAGATCGGCCTAATAACAATAGGCCGATCTGGAAATGGGCTAAAATAAATTTGCCCCCCCCCACCCCACCCTGGGGAGCGACCCTTGCCTGACAGCGCAAAAAAAAAGATCCCTGGTGCCTTGTGGTTTCTGCCCCCCTTGTGGGCAGATTGACTTAAAATCGGCCGATCTGCCCCCAAAGCGGGCAGATATGGCCTAAATACAATTTGCCCCTCCAGGGGAGCGGAACCTTGCCTAAGGGGTCGCTCCCCATCTCTAAAAAAACAAACAAAAAAAAAAAAACACAAAAAAAAAATGTGCCCTGGCGCCTAGAGGTTTTTGCCCTCCCCGGGGGCAGATGGGCCTAATAACAATAGGCCGATCTGTCCCCAGGGGGGCAGAAATGGCCTAAAATAAATTTGTCTTTCCCACCCCCCGGGGAGGGACCCTTGCCTACGGGGTCGCTCCCCTTGCGTGACGCAGCCAAAAAAAAAGATCCCTGGTGCCTAGTGGTTTCTGCCCCCCTTGGGGGCAGATTGACCAAAAATCGGCCGATCTGCCCCCAAAGCAGGCAGAAATTGCCTAAATACAATTTTCCCCTCCAGGGGAGCAACCCTTGCCTAAGGGGTCGCTCCCCATCTGTAAAACAACAACAACAACAAAAATCCCCGGTGCCTAGTGGTTTCTGCCCCCCTTGGGGGCAGATCGGCCTAATTAAAATAGGCTGATCTGCCCCCCTGGGGGGCAGAAATGGCCTAAAATAAATTTGCCCACCAGGGGAATGACCCTTGCCTAAGGGGTCGCTCCCCTTACGTGAAATTCACGAACAAAAAAAAAAACTCCCTGGTGTCTAGTGGTTTCTGTCCCCCTTGGGGGCAGATTGGCCTCATAAAAATAGGCCACTCTGCCCCCAAGGGGGCAGAAATGGCCTAAATATAATTTGCCCCCTATTGGAGCGACCCTTGCCTCAGGGGTCGCTCCCCAGCTGTAAAAGAAAAAAGAAAACAAAACCAAAAAAAAACCAAAAGAAATTATCCCACGTGCCCAGAGGTTTCTGACCCCCCTGGGGGCAGATCGGCCTATTGGGGGCAGATCTGCCTAATAATAGGGGGGCAGAAAAGGCCTTAAAAAAATGCCCCCCCTGGGAGCGACCCCTGCCCAAGGGGTCGCTCCCTTATGCCAATTTCATTTTTAAAAATAAATCCCTGGTGTCTAGTGGGCGTTTCAAAAGCCAGATTGCTTTGCAATCCGGCTTTTGAAACGCAGAGAGAGACTTCAAAGGGAAGGAGGGAACTTTCCTTCCCTTTGAAGCCTCTCTCGGCCTCCCCCACGTGATCGGAAGAGAAATGCTGAGCATTTCTCTTCCGATCGCGCTGGAAGCTATGGGAGGACGACCTGCGTCTCTCTGGGCTCTGTGCCCAGGATGTAACCATTACGTCCTGGGCACAGAAGGGGTTAAGAATTAAAAAAGAAATCTAGGTCCCATCCTCATTGTTGGCCCTGAAAATGAAAAATTACAATCTCCATCCATCCCCTGAGATTATTGGTTAGGAGTTTGGATAACAATGTGGTCTAAAATTTCTTTTTACTCCTCCTTGAAAGAAAAAAAACTGGTTCTAATTATTTTGTGTGATTATTATTGTGTGGTTAATTGTCGATTGTTTATAGGTTGTCTAATGTTAGTGTCAAATGTAATGGTAATGTATTTGTTTTTGAACAGTAAGGTGGTGAAGCCCTTTGCTTGATTTGGTTATGGAATTGTAGTTTCTCTGAAGTGTATGACATATTTTTTTCAATTGCATATTAATTGTGTTGATTTATATAACAAGTAACTTAACCATTAAAATTGTGTGTGCCAGTGTCAATGAAGTTGTTTCTTTCCCATATACTTCTAAAAGTGGCATTTCTAAATTGTAAAATATGACTTGAACATTAGTGGATCATTGAGGTACCTCTTCAGATCAGGTTGGTGGCAGCGGAGATTTATGGCTCCAGGCAGACAAAATTAGTGCAATCTATGATGAGGGAGCTGATCCATCGGAGGACGGGTACTCATATGCCGGTTTCATGGAGATGTTGAATGAGGATGGGGTGGAGATGGTGTCAGACTTGGCCAAGATATCAATCAGTATGAGTGCCACTGTCTCTCCTGTGTCCATGATCAGGCAGATGTTGTCAGTGGAAGCAATAAGGGTGGTCTTGGTGCAAAAATTGGGCCTGAAAACAGATTGAGAGGAGTCCAGCAGGTGGTTGCCATTGAGGTGGGTGGCCAACTGCTTCTTTATACATTTTCAGTACTTTGGCTGGGTAGAAGAGCAGGGAGATCAGTATGCAGTTTGCTAGCACCTTCAGCACCTAAATGTTTCTTCAGGAGTGGTAGAACGGTCGCCTGTTTCACAGCTTCTCGAAAAGTGGCTGTGATGAGGGATTTGTTGAGTATTGAGGTAAGTGTTGTGCAGTTGGGGTTGAGTCCTTTGGTGAAGCTGAAGTGTGGGTAGGGATCTGATGGGAATCCGACTGCATAGAGCACATTGTGGTAGCGGTCTCTGTTGCAGTGATGCTGGACTAACAGTTCACTGCTGTTACTGGGGTGTTCACCTCATCAGGCTGGTGAGTGGTAGGGGTGGATGGGTTTGGTTGACAGCTAAGTTGTTGTAGATGTTGCTGATTTTGTCACAGATGTAGTAGAAAAGCTGGTGGAGAGATTGTGTGATGGGATGACGGTCGTAGAGCTGGCAGCATTAGAGGTGAATTCCTACACTGTGGCGAAACATTCTTTGGCATTGTTGGAGCTGTTCTCATGCGTTCGGTCAGTGCTGTATGTTTGCTGGAACTAAGTTGTTGGGAATGTTTCGGTCGCTTTCATTGTAGGTATGTTTCTACTGGTGTTTTAGTTGTTTACAATGGAGTTTTGGAGAGTCACAGGTCTTCTGTGTACCTGCTGGCTTGAGGACTGTTCCTGCGGCTGGTGATGGTTTTGAGCGGGGGGAGGTGGTCCAGAGAATCTGCCCAGGAGGTGGTCTAACCATTGAAGATGATGATGGATCAGGAGAGGTCTTGGTTGGCAGTAGCGAGTTGGAGCTCTGAGGTCCATGTTTTCTTGGGGATCTTATTCCAATTGCACCAAGAGGCTTTGGAAAGTGCAGTTCTTCATCAGTTGGGGGGTGAAGGCCAAAGTGGACGAGGCAGTGGTTGGTCCAGGTGAGGCAGGGGGGGATTAGTCCTCCGTGATGCCAGAGAAGTCAGTAATGACAGGGTCGAGGAAGTATACGGAAGTCCATGTGCGGTCCTTCACTCACTGGGTATTCAAGGAGGTTGTTGGTATTTTGGTCATTGCTGTCTTCCAAATGGAAATTAAGATTGAAGGAGGATAAAGGAGCTGGAGGAGAATGCCACTGGGGAGATGAAGTGCTGGATGGTGTTTTGGTTGTTGAATCTTGGGCTAGGAGATTGGTACAGTGAGTCTCCTACCCCACGTAGCGTTGGTAAGGACATGCAGCTGGAAGTTGCTGAGGTGATTAACCAGTAGGTGTATTCTTTATATATGATGGCTAGTCCTCCTTTGGGTCTGCTGGTTCTATTCCGTCTTGGATAGCTACTGTGAAGTAGGGCCGAAGTTGGGATGAGACAGGTTTTGGTCAGGAAGAGAAGGTGCGGGGAGAGGTCATGCAGGACATCCCATACTTCGATGGCATGTCTAACTGTTGAGCCTGTGGTACGGAGGAGGCAAGTCACAGTGGGATGTGAGTTGTTTTTGGCGGTGTTTTGTGGGTGTCAGCATTGGGAGTGCAAGAGGGGGGCTGACAGCAGCTGCTGACAGGGTGCACATAGTAGAAATGGCAGGTGGGGCAAGAGGATACACATTCTTTGTTGGAGGGGGAGTCATGGGAGCAGTGAGTCAATGGTTCACCAGTGTTCAGAGCACAGAAATTGGCAGCCAAGTAGTGTATGGGGTTGTGGTGGGCTGGAGGAGGTCCAGAGGTCCTGGAGCTGGGGGTAAAGGGGTTGTGGACGGGCACAGATAAGCTTTACTTAGGCGTGCCAGGATCACTCCAGCTGTGCATCTGCACTGCAGCCACCATTAATTAGGCCGGCAGGGACTGGTGGGGTAGGAGCGAGTGAGGAAAAGCCAATGATTGTGCAGCACTGGGAGAAAGGCAGAAAGGCTGCAGAGGGGAGAAGGGATGCAGAAGAAGTAAAAAATAAAAAAGAGAAGGCTACTTCTTTTGTTATTTTTACCCGGCTTAGCTACAATACCCCTTACCTCCTCTAGTTGCTACACACTCCTTCCTCTCCCTCGATTTATTTTTTCAGCATCACCAGCTCATTAGGTCCAACCCCATTTGCTTTCACCCATCTGGTGTAAGGCAAATTGATGGGGGCCCACCTGAAGAATGGGGTGAGTGGTCCCCATTTCCTGTACAGGGAGTGCAGAATTATTAGGCAAGTTGTATTTTTGAGGATTAATTTTATTATTGAACAACAACCATGTTCTCAATGAACCCAAAAAACTCATTAATATCAAAGCTGAATATTTTTGGAAGTAGTTTTTAGTTTGTTTTTAGTTTTAGCTATGTTAGGGGGATATCTGTGTGTGCAGGTGACTATTACTGTGCATAATTATTAGGCAACTTAACAAAAAACAAATATATACCCATTTCAATTATTTATTATTACCAGTGAAACCAATATAACATCTCAACATTCACAAATATACATTTCTGACATTCAAAAACAAAACAAAAACAAATCAGTGACCAATATAGCCACCTTTCTTTGCAAGGACACTCAAAAGCCTGCCATCCATGGATTCTGTCAGTGTTTTGATCTGTTCACCATCAACATTGCGTGCAGCAGCAACCACAGCCTCCCAGACACTGTTCAGAGAGGTGTACTGTTTTCCCTCCTTGTAAATCTCACATTTGATGATGGACCACAGGTTCTCAATGGGGTTCAGATCAGGTGAACAAGGAGGCCATGTCATTAGATTTCCTTCTTTTATACCCTTTCTTGCCAGCCACGCTGTGGAGTACTTGGACGCGTGTGATGGAGCATTGTCCTGCATGAAAATCATGTTTTTCATGAAGGATGCAGACTTCTTCCTGTACCACTGCTTGAAGAAGGTGTCTTCCAGGAACTGGCAGTAGGACTGGGAGTTGAGCTTGACTCCATCCTCAACCCGAAAAGGCCCCACAAGCTCATCTTTGATGATACCAGCCCAAACCAGTACTCCACCTCCACCTTGCTGGCGTCTGAGTCGGACTGGAGCTCTCTGCCCTTTACCAATCCAGCCACGGGCCCATCCATCTGGCCCATCAAGACTCACTCTCATTTCATCAGTCCATAAAACCTTAGGAAAATCAGTCTTGAGATATTTCTTGGCCCAGTCTTGACGTTTCAGCTTGTGTGTCTTGTTCAGTGGTGGTCGTCTTTCAGCCTTTCTTACCTTGGCCATGTCTCTGAGTATTGCACACCTTGTGCTTTTGGGCACTCCAGTGATGTTGCAGCTCTGAAATATGGCCAAACTGGTGGCAAGTGGCATCGTGGCAGCTGCACGCTTGACTTTTCTCAGTTCATGGGCAGTTATTTTGCGCCTTGGTTTTTCCACACGCTTCTTGCGACCCTGTTGACTATTTTGAATGAAACGCTTGATTGTTCGATGATCACGCTTCAGAAGCTTTGCAATTTTAAGAGTGCTGCATCCCTCTGCAAGATATCTCACTATTTTTGACTTTTCTGAGCCTGTCAAGTCCTTCTTTTGACCCATTTTGCCAAAGGAAAGGAAGTTGCCTAATAATTATGCACACCTGATATAGGGTGTTGATGTCATTAGACCACACCCCTTCTCATTACAGAGATGCACATCACCTAATATGCTTAATTGGTAGTAGGCTTTCGAGTCTATACAGCTTGGAGTAAGACAACATGCATAAAGAGGATGATGTGGTCAAAATACTAATTTGCCTAATAATTCTGCACTCCCTGTATATCTCACTGTTCTTTCTTGAATTTGGGCTGAATGGGCTCCCCTCTGCCGAAGCAGGAGCCTGCAACCGCCCCTATTCCTCTCCCACACTCCACGCTACACTCTTATGCTCATTCTTTTTATCTCTCTTTCATTTGCCCACACTGGGACGTCCACCGAATCCCAATGAAGGGCTTGTAAACTCAGAATGACACTCCTATTTCCCTCATCTTTGCTTACCCACCCAGACCTTTCTCTCTTTTGATCCACTGTTCTCCCACTTTAGTTCTATTATTCCTTTGTCTGTTGAGAAGTTCAATCTCTTTTTTTGCATTTAACCTGTACTCTCTTCTATTCATTTCTCCTTAGCTCATCTTTTCCTATGAAGCGTTCCTTCCTAAGAGATAATCCTTCTCTACTTTCCAGTTTATGGTTGCAGAAAAGACAGAAAACAGACTATTACAACCTAGGTTTTTTCACGCATTACTTTACCGCACTTATTTTTTCTGTTTTTATGGCGCATAACTTTTTGCACATCCTCTTTTTCATTGTTGAGAGACGAGTTTTGAGCTTTTTTAAATTATTTATATTTCGTTCGGGAAATTTCAATTTCAATTTTGTTGAATGAAATGCTATTCTTTATAGGTCTGCCCAGTACGTGCTGTGCCTGATGTGGTGCTTGCAGAATTGTGCAACACAAATAATAACTAACACTTATAAGCATCCCGATCTCTCCGCTTCTTCCCACCTCGGCACTCTGTGCGATCAGACTATGAATCAAAAGCTGCCCTGGCAAAAATGTTCCAACCAGCTTTGCTCCCTACCCCTACCCCAACAATCGCTCTCTCTTTCAATCCATCTTCTGTCTCTCTCATTCTGTCTTTCTCTTCTACCCCGGATATAGCTCTCTCTCCTTCTTTCTCTCTCCCGAAGCCTCCACTGTGCTTGCTATAGCTCAGAGAGCTGGAAAGGGTGACATAGGCGACAGTAGCGGCCCTTGACCTAAAGATGGCTCAAGTACCCTCTGGGAAATGCCCGATGGGATGCACAGTCAGTGCTGCCCTGACTCCTCTAGTACATCACTGTATGGCATTTTAGGCGTTATGTATGCTTTGTGATTGGCGTACAGGGCTCATCTGGGGAGTCCAGTCAATCAGGTTAGCACATTTTTGAATTACATCCCTAGAAGACACCTGTGATCTGCTTACAACTGTTGGTTTAAGGTATGACCACGTGAGAGGGCCCACGGGGGAGGACATGCTTTTTCAGCACAGGTGACTAAGTTCTGGAATTCACTCCTTTTGGACTTGCATTGCGAGAACAATCATCTGATGTTCTGTAAACAATAAAAGACATGGCTGGTTCTGGGCTAAATACCTGTAGTGAATAGTAACTGGCAAGATTGTAATTGTAAATGTATTTATGTAGCGCTTACTACACCTGATGAAGCGTTTTGGCAAATAGCACGCTAATCCGAACCCTAAGGATTAGTGGTGGATTAGTACAGGGAAATATAAATTGTTAATTTAAACGGTGAATATTTGTGTTGGACAAATAGTACCTTTTTTAGTTTCTTTGATTGGAGACTTGTATATTCTGATACGTTTGTGTAGGTGAAGTATGTCTTGATTACTATTTGTTTTGAACCAGGTGTGTTTCTCCTTTCCAATTTGTTGTTTTATCTGTTTTAGTTCTGCATTCCTTCAAAGTGCATTTTTTACTTTTGCCCTGTTTTGTTGTTCTTAGTGGTATCAGGATATCAAACACTTTTTTGAGCCACTCAAAGTTTTTGAATGGAACTTATTGTGTCTAGATCTGTGTTGGAAGTTAGTTGTGTTTCTAAGCATTCAAACTGAGTTTGTTCCACGGTCGATGGGTGGATGCATGTATGGTGGCCTTAGGTATGTTAATTTGTGGTGCTTTGTGTTGGAATGCTACTGGATGGTGGTCTGACCATGTGATTGGAGTAACCCTTTGAAAGGTAACCAGTTGTGATTTGAAACTTGACATCTAGGATGTGTCCTGCGATGTATGTGGTTTTGTGGATGATGTTGGTACAGTGTGTCTAGGCCAGTGATGTCAGTTCTTGGACGCAGCATATTGAGTTTTTCAAACCATATATGTAGGTCACCAAGGATGCATAGGTTGGAGTGTAGTGTCATAACATTTGAAACTGTGTCTAAAAACGTGTCTGGGAATGTGTCATTGCTAGCTGGTGTTCTGTAAAGTAGGATGACGTTCCAGGAGGAAGTTGGTGTAGGACTGCATCTGGTCATGATGGTCTCACAACCTTGTATGGAAATGTCGTCAGTTTTGGTGAGATGTATTGTTTCTTTGAACATAACAGCTAGTCCACCTCCTCTTTTGCCTATGCGAATTTGCTTGACAGCTTGATAGCCTGGAGAAACAGCTTCATGAAATACCTGAGCCATGTCATCTCCCAAACATGATTTAGCTATGAAGAGTAATTCAGTTTTGTGTCACTGAGTAGGACGTCAATGCGGTGCTTGTTTTTAGAGAGTGATCGAGCATTTATTGGTAGGCAGCCAAGAGATTGTGTTTGGGTGGTGGTGTGACATTGTTTGCTATAGGAGTGAGTAGTACTCTTTGAAATTGTTGCAGGTGTATTATTTGTGCTGGTATTAACTGTATGAAAATAGCCATGATGTTGTTTGTATATATTGTAATCCTCATCCACCAGGTTTAGAAGGCATTTTGTTGGGACTGAGTGTGTAGGTGGTGGAGACAGTGGTTGAGAATGAGTTGGTGAGCTGTGTTGTTTTTGTAGAGTAGCCTTGTTGTGTAATGGATTTGGAGATGAGAAGTGGTGAAGAGAAGTATGCTCTTTATTTTGTTCACATATGTTTAGGGTAGCAGGTGTATTGGTTAGTGGTTGTGATGGAGCATGTGGGTCATGTTTTAAGGGTCCAAATTGTGCAATTGATGAGAAGCGGGTCATGAGTGGTACTGTGTTGGAGTGTTTGTAGTAGGTGTTGGTGAAGATAGAAGATTTGGAAGTAAAGATAGTTTAGGATTATTTGTGTAGTCATGAGGGTGGGAGTGGGTGTTTGTTTCTATTTTGTGCCAGAATATAGTATGATGCTGTGTGTGAGTGAGCTCTTGTTGTGCTGGTGTGTGTTATGTTTTTTTGTGGAGTAGTGAGATGAGATATTGATGAACTTCTGTGAAGGATTTGAATGTACAGTACTGCTGGTGAGTGGAAGTTGAATGGTAAAGGGGGAGGTAATGTGCATTGGAGGAGAGGGTATGTGGTGTGTGAGAGTGGATGGACAGGTGTTAGGAGTGTTTTTGTTATATTTAATAGCAGGACGAGGTAATACGTGTGGTAGAGTGGAGTGTAAGGACTGTTTGGTTGTGTGTTTTGGTAGAAAGAGGAGGAGGGTGTTGTTGGTGGATGTTATGAGAGAAGGTTGATGATAGGTTTGGTGGTGATGCAAAGGGGTCTGGTAGTATAAGCAGAGGGTAGAGCTGGTGTCTTGTATGAACAGGAAGTGTATGTTTGAAGGGATTAAGGTTAGGTACAATGTGGGTCTGTGTTGTGTTGGTGATGTGTGGATTTGACAGTGATATACGATTGAGTGGTGTTTTTTGTGAGAGTGAAGGTGCCATTGTGTTGCAGTGGGGTAAAGGGCTGCATAGAGTTGGATGTTGTAAACGAGTACTGTGCATTTGCTGAGATTGTGTTATTATTATATATGAGAATGTGGATGGCTTAAGGTGGTTGCTGGTACTTGAAAAAAAAGAGCAGCATTTCTAACCCTAGGCCCGACTTGGCCTGAACAGGCCCAAACAGGCAACCGCCATTGTCCTCTCTTCCCTGATGCCTGGGCTGAGGCGCCCTGAGCCCTAAGTTTAAATAACACTAGTGATCAGATGACCTTTGACCAAAGGGGACCTTGACCCTAACCCTAACTCTAACCAATCAGAAAACCTTGTCTTAAACCCTGGTACCAATGGAAACCTGGCCCTATCACCCCAGTCACAGCCCTAGTGCTGGTAGCTAATCAAAACCCAAACCCTAAGCCTTAGTTCCAATAGAAACCCTAGCCCTAGGAACCAATCAGCACTCTAGCCCTATCAGTCAATCAGCACTCAAACCCTAAGTCGGAACACAGATGCAACGAGTAAGAAGGATTTATAAGGGGTATATGACCGTAAGCAAAAACTGGTGTGCAGAGGGGAAGGGAGGTGCTACAGAATACAGAATCTCATGGATACAGACAGGCTGAATCCACTCTTTGTAGTTCCTGTTCAACACTGCAGGTAAGACTCAAATCTAAAGCAAGTAACATTTCTGCTTTTCACGCACATGAACAAATCACTTTTTCTAGCCAAAAATAAGTGGTATAGACACTTTCCAAACACAATTTAAACCACAAAGCAGACTGAGCACACTCTTAAACACACTCTGATTAGGCTCTAGGGTGTATTTTGCCTATTTAGCTTCCAAAAGAGGTGGGGGTGCTGCCTTGTAGTGGCCTTAGCACAGCATAGATGAAAACCAGAAGAGAATTTTAAACAGTCATGTGTAGAAGAAAACAGCTGTTTTAAAAGTGCAAATTGCACAGAACCCTTCAATGGCTACCCTGTTTTCGGCAGACACAATCCATCATAGATCTAATGCAGTGGCACAATATGGGATGCTCCACGGCTGGAGAACTATATCTTAATGGCACCTTCCTCATGATGGAGAGACACAGGACTGCTTTCAACTACAACGTGGCCAATTCCTACAATATGCTAAGATCTTCAACACAACTAGCGAGATCTGGATTGGTTTCCCACTGGAGCCGGAGTAGTCACAGACAATGCAACTACTGCTGGACCCGAGCTCCTCCAGAGAAATGATCTCCTGAATATACAATGCCCTGAAGGCCATCCGCCGAGTGGGTGTGACAGGGATTCACGATAAGTCATTTATCGAACTACCTGAACTCCTCACAGAAGGTAAGGGGAGACGGGCAATCTCACAGATCCAGGAAGTTGCCAGCAACGCCCGCTTCAAGCGAACACAATATTTTTATTTGCACCGCACCTACCTAACATCTCAACGATTACATAGATGTAATACAACTTGCTCTCCAGCTTGCCCCCCGATGTGGGGCTGAGCCAGCAACATTCTCCCACGACATGGGACGGCACTAAACTGCAGCCTTACTGGGACGGGACACTGCGTGAACTGTGCGGGGACACATGGCTCCAGATAGAGACCTTAGTCAGGCACTGCCTGCTGGGTGCCAAGACAAAAGAGAGTCCCTGAAGCAAATATAGTAGCTCAACCAGGGAAATGAAAGCTGAAGCTGAATGAAAAATTAAGAGCTACTCTAAATTCCACTTTATAAATAGATACACAACAAAGAATCACAATATAACAATATTCACTTTATAATGTATGTCAACAGTTATTTCTTGGCTGTATGTCCAATCCAGAGCATATTCACAAAAAATATAGCAGGCAGGAACAAATCTAATCATTAATTAAACTAACCAATAAATTCACTTTTGGTTAATAGGGTCAATTACTTTCCCAAATATGTTTATTCATTTATTTACAAATAGCAATGTATACCTCATCATGAGAACATATAAAAAACACCAGTAATAACATATCAAATCAAAAACTATTACATAAATTATACTACACAATTACTTACAACTAAACACAAACAATACATAAGAATGGGAAATGCCCAACAAAATAACTCATACAGGTCACTCTAGCACAATTCTCATTGTGATCCTGCCTACTAAAGATGACCAAGGGGTTAGCACCCAGCTGCAAACACCTAAAAATCTTTAAAGGTATTTATCTAGTGCTTTTGAATTATTACTTGTGGCCTCTTCAGGACAGTCGAAGGACACTGGCACCACTTCCTCTAATCAACAAAATCACATATTGAATACAACCATCAGGCCAAATTATCTATTTGGCTGTTAGTATTATCCTGACGTTTCTGATTTCACGCGAAGCTACGAGCAAGTTATCGGCATGAACCGGGATGCTGCTTGGTGAAAGAAAAAACTAACCGCTTACAAATGATACGGACATTCAACTGCATGGTGACATTACCGCCTAATAAAATCAGAAACGTCAGGATAATACTAACAGCCAAATAGATAATTTGGCCTGATGGTTGTATTCAATATGTAATTTTGTTGATTAGAGGAAGTGGTGCCAGTGTCCTTCGACTGTCCTGAAGAGGCCACAAGTTTAAAGGCCGAAACGCATCGACACTAGTCTTGCGGGACCAAGGGCGTGTAATTAATGAATTGAGAGTTTAAATAATTCAAAAGCACTAGATAAATACCTTAAAATATTTTTAGGTGTTTGCAGCTGGGTGCTAACCCCTTGGTCATCTTTAGTAGGCAGGATCACAATGAGAATTGTGCTAGAGTGACCTGTATGAGTTATTTCGTTTGGCATTTCCCATTCTTATGTATTGTTTGTGTTTAGTTGTAAGTAATTGTGTAGTATAATTTATGTAAATGTTTTTGATTTGATATGTTAGTACTGGTGTTTTTTATATGTTCTCATGATGAGGTATACATTGCTATTTGTAAATAAATGAATAAACATATTTGGGAAAGTAATTGACCCTATTAACCAAAAGTGAATTTATTGGTTAGTTTAATTAATGATTAGATTTGTTCCTGCCTGCTATATTTTTTGTGAATATGCTCTGATAGTACCCTAAGCAGGGTGGGGTGAAAGGGTACTCCCATCCTTTTGTAAGTATGTCCAATCCAGGGCTACATGAATATCATAGCCTTCACTTCAACAGATCTCATTTCATAGAGTCATACAAATATTTCATCAATATTTTATTACATAATACCAAATACATTATAAAACAGACAATACATTGAGTCAATCATACCACATTCACACAACAATAATATATACAACAATATACAGAAATACATTCAAAGATGATATATATATATATATAATAATAGTGTGATATATTGTTAATATATATATTTATATATACACATACAAGGTGCTGTAAGACCTAATATCTGATATCACAGTATTCTAGTACAATACTCCAAGAACATAGTAGGAACCAAGAGCCTACGCGTGTTTCGGGGATCCTCTCATAGAGAGGCAACCTTCATCGGGGCTGTTCCCAACCTTGTGTTTAAAAGTGGATACAAACGCCATAGAAAGGACATATATGTTAAACGGAGTGTCAATTTCTTGATATATGCCACATCAGGAGAAGATATCTGGTACATAAAACACATAAAAAAGTAACCTTGAAATCGTGGAGTCCAGTGTCCAAAGTGTAACATATGTACAGTGACACAAGCTTCCCATGCACAGAATGGCAACCATAAAGGAATACAGACTAAGATTAAAAGAATAGAACATGCAAATAAACATATTAGAAAGACCCATTAGTGAAGCGTATACTTAAGAAACAGAGAGAATAGATACAGCCTCATGTCCATTAGACATGCCACAAGATGCACTTGGACCTTAATAGTCATTAATCAATATGTGCCATGTATCACCACAGATTTATTCCACCCAGATGAAGTTAGGGGATCTGTGTCCAACTAATCCCATCAAGTTGTTTCAAACATGTCTTTACCTGTAGGGATCTCTAGATACACATTGTCATAAAGAATAGACGATCTTCTAAAAGAAGGGAAAGAGACCGCTTTGCGTACGCCATAATGTCCACGTTAATATTTGAAGTATTAAGTTACCTATAAGGCAAGACCAAATGATGGCTAAAAGGATAGGTGCCAAAATAATAATAATTACGGTGTCTTATGGGGCCAGAGTCCCACTGCATTCATTTTACCTCTGCTAATAGATGGCTTATTACGTAAAGAGACTTCTAGAAACCGTTGATTTAATAATTTATAGCCGTCACTCCAGCAAATGCGTCAGCTGTGTTAGTCTAAAAGAAAAAAATAAAGCATTTTCTGACTAGCTTTAAACAAACGTACGTTTGCTGCAACTGTTAACTTGGTACTACATTATGCCAACAGGATAAGTGCCTCCGCCGAACAGCTTACCGTGAAACAGGATGAACGGACACACGTCTTCCTGGTAAACGCGTCTACCTCATGAACGCCCCTGTTGTGATCACTTCCTTTTGGCCTCCTAGTCACGTGACTTTACATGATTTAGGGATTATGTGAGACGTACTTCGACCCGATATTCGTTAATGACATCCATGCAACAAACGGTCGCCATATTGACGTGGGGTAACTAAGTCTCTAACGCATGAGCCATTATCATACATGTAAACAGAATAGAGGGTATGATATAAACCCCAAGCCACAAAAACTGACCCAAGCCAAACCAAAGTAAAAAAATGGAAAGATATATAATAAATGTGAAAAACAAAACTACATAATGAGTATATAAATGTGTTTACAAAAAATCTATAACGTATACAGATTTTTACTGATTTTTACAGGACAGTAACACTGATAAACTTAAGGCAACGGAGTTACAGGCAAACATCATGCCTGATACACACAAAGAGTACATAGGCTAAGCCAACTTAAGGATCCTCACGTTTAATTCACCAATAGAGTGGAACAATTAATCATAGAAGACCTAGAATGGAAGTAGGTATCTATAGGACCAAAAATTGACAAAACGGGGCTATATAGAGGACCCACGGGCTGATGACTGTTCGTATAGAAAACGTTTAGAAGCTCACTAGAGTTTTACATGTACTCCTAACATACATTGTCACCATTTCAAGTGTGTTTAACATGGGGAGCTCTCTAACTTATAGGTGGATTTAACCAATTATATTTTCCAACGCAATATATTAATTGAGCCCATTTTTACAGGTATCCAGGGTAAAGATCCAATATACTTCTCGTTTTTTACTAACTTTATTATCTTCAGCTCCTCCCGGTTTTCTTATCTTTTCTAGGATTGTCCATGACAAATCCTCTATTTTATGTCCAAACATTCTCCAATGTTGGACCAAGGGAGCTCCCTCCCTATTATTGCGTATATTGGACATATGTTCCAAAATCCTCACTCTTACCGCTAATCCTGTCTCGCCAACATATCCCAAAGCACAAGGACAGTGGATCAAATAGACACAGTTGGCTGTTCTGCAATTTGTCATGTCAATAAGTCTGAATTGTTTCCAATTTCACTGCAATATATCACCTATAATTGCTCCAGGGCACGCCTTACATGTTCCACACTTGTGATTGCCTTTAATTGGCTGTTTTCCCCTTAACGATTTTTGGCAAAAGCCTTGATCTCTCGACATATTGGATCTAACCAGGTTGTTACAGATATTCTGATTTTTCCTAAAGGCAAGTAGCAGGCATTTAAGAGGTGGTAGATCTTGATCACTATTAAGTATGTGCCAATTATTCAAAATTATTTTTCTAATTCTCTCATTCAAGTTGGAATGTTGTATGACACACACCATTTGAGATTTTGGAGCTTTATCATGTTTTTCAAACATACTCTTTTAGGATATCCTCGTAATAGGAGTTTTTTCTGTGAGATGTCCGCATGGTGGTCATAATCTTGCATGTTTGAGCAGTTCCTACGGATACGTAGAAACTGACTGAAGGGTATTCCCTGCTTTTGGCTTCTTGGATGAAAGCTGTCAAAATGTAATATGGTATTCTTGGCAGTGGGTTTCGTATAAAGGGACACCTCTAATTGGAAATTATTATGTCCTATCCAAATGTCTAAGAACTCAACCTTGTCTCTACTTTTATGGATGGTAAACCTCAGATTAGGATCACAGGCATTGATCCATACACAAAATTAATTGAGTGATTCCTCTTGCCCGGTCCAGATGAAAAAAATATCGTCAATGTATCGAGACCAGAATTGGACATTCTCATAGAAAGGAGCCACTTCATTATAGATAAGAGTTTCCTCAAAATTACCCACATAGATGTTCGCTACACTCGGGGCACAGGCCGCCCCCATGCTGACTCCTTTCATTTGTTGATATAAAGTTCCATCAAACGCAAAGACATTTTCTTGGAGGACAATATCTAGACTTTGGAGGACAAATTTAAGATGATCAGTCATCCCTTCTCTTTCAAATAGGTGGGCGACAGCCTGCCATGCTTCCCTCTGCGGGATGTTAGTATATAAGGCTTCAACGTCCATAGTTACCAACATCTGAGAAGTTGGGTTGTAAGAAATACCTTCTAATTTGGAGATGATATGCCAAATGTCTTTTATATACGCACACTGGGCAGATGGAGGGGAGACTAGTGCGTGTGTGGTGTAGCAGGGGAGAGACGGTTAAGACTTGTCCTCACTGATAAGAAAGTGGAGAGGGACCTGAAGCTATGAGGCGACATGTTGGATGGTCTGAGGGCTGGAGTATCAAGCCTTATAAGCACTCACCGGTCGCAGACTTAGCTGTATCCTCGGAGACCATACAGACAGGATCTTCAGACAACAGAATGACATGTATGTGTGTTCGTATGGGTGTGTGTGCTTGTGGGCAGGCGGGTGAGTGTGGGTGTATGTGCAATACTAATGCCTCTATATATGGGATGAAGCAAGGCAACTTCCGTAGGCTTGGGCTCTGAACATCCTTGGCCTTTTACTCTCCACCTCCCTTACATCCCAGTTCAAGTTGGAGACAATTCAAAGACACTGTCCCGCCCCAATCCACTACCCCCTCCACAACCGCCGTGTCTCCATGGCTTGCCTCCCCTGCTTCTTTTTCATGGAGGCAGGTTCTGGAGAGGACAAACACACACTTGTTAGCTGCTGCCACTATTGTTTTCTTTCTTTTCTTTCGCCCTTTTGAGTTCTCCATGGTCATTGCATTAATTGTTTTCTACTATGCTTAGGTGGCATACTCTTGCACCGCAACACATATGCAGAGTGGCGTGATATACACTGACACACATGGCTATGTGACTACTCAAAGGTGTCTTATGTAGTGGGTTTTCGGCCCCAATTGGTGGACCACTGTTTTATTTGTTCCCTTTTTATTGATAGCTGTACCAGATTGTATTAATATGCCTTCTGTGACACCAACATGTATGCTATCCTGTTATATTATATACTATGCGGCTGCTAAATAAAAAAACATTTTTTTTAAAGAAATGCATAGAAACCAAAAGATAAATTAAAACAGTCACAGGTAGAGGAAACAGCAATTTTAAAGTTTTAAAATACATAGCACAGAGTATGTGTTCTTACCACCTTGTTTGTCTTTCCACACTGGGCTGTTTAAGGCTCAGAGATAGTGGGGCTGCAAAATGGAGGTGTCTGTCTATGGGATAAAACAGCTTAACTGAGCCCAAAGGTAGAAGGGCATTTATAAAATTAATATGCAAATGCATTCATTTTATCCACTAATAAGTCTGGGGAAAAGAAAATAATACTGGACCCATAAACTTGGATTTGGCTATCAGGGAAGCCAATTGTGAAAAGGACAGTCAACCATTCTGGCCAGTTTAAATTTCTTCAAATAAATGGCTTAAGACTTAAATTATCATCTTATTTCGTATTTCTCAACTGGAACTTGACTACAGCAACAAACAGGAAAGTTCTAATCTAATTTTAGGTAGAGTGGTATGTTCGCCTTCATTTTCATACATTTGTACATTATTTTCATTCACCTCTCTTTGTTCTTGATCTCTCATCAGTTTCAAATTATTTTCTTTCTCACGTCAGTGTCCATTTATTTGATGTATCTTGATGTATTTCCTTCTTCAATTCATCAAGATGATTGACATTTCATTAATCAGGTAGAAACAATCCTACATCAAAGATGATTTTAGGTGACTGAATTGCTGACCAGGGAATTGAAGCTGTTCTTTTCATCACGAATTTAAAAACAGGGTTAAACAAATGTACTTTTCAAAAAAGGAATGCATGCCTTGTTTGAAGAGAAGCTCTGCTAGCTTGGACCCAAACTTTTCTCTTCAGTTCTACAAGAACAGGGACAAGGATTGTAATTCTTTAAAATACATCATACTAATAATTTATGTTTATCGACATGTCAATGTAAAGGTCAAAATGATACACTTACAGATGGACTTACTCCTGCTCTTCGTTCTATTGTTCTGTCAATGAAAGTTCTTAGTTTGTTGGATTGGAAGACACATATCTGCAATTCAAAAATGCTTAGGTCTTTTGCTTCTCTGGGTTCAACGTCAGTGTGCTTCCCTTCTGCATGATGCCAGCTTGAGCACTGTGGCTATAGCTGCAAGTCTTGGCAAGGAAAGAGCTGCATTTAGAGTCTTTGAGGCCACAAGCAAGATCTAAAACTATCATCTGAATTAAAGTAGCAGTGCCAGAGAGCCTGGTGTACTTGTGCTGCTTTTTCTTCTTTCTCTGCTAATTCTGATGGATAACACCTCGAGGTGGCCACCATGGAGTGCCTTTCCACCACTGGCTGAGTAATGTGTCTTGTTAGTCAAACTGAAAAGAATTGCCTTCTTCTCACAGTCAAGGCTTCTTTCTAATGATCCAAAAACAGTGGATGTAACTGTATCGGACAATGTTTTGACAAAGGCATATATCAGCAGGAATTGAGCACACATTCTCTTCCTCTGGCGGAAGTTGAATTTGAGATCAGCTCTTTGGAACAAGAACACCTGTTATCCTTTGTAGACATCCACATTAACTATAAAGAAAATATGGGAGCACTATGAGCTCGACTGTAATAACAGATTCTTGGGTCTCAAGTTTGTAAAATGCATTCGGTGAAAGTGGTCACAATTTTAGCACCAATGTTTACTTAACGTTTTGTTTTTTCTGAACTGATATATGTTCAAATATGTTGGTTTGCAAAACTACAATTCGTAGGGGGGTTCAATTTGACCTATCTCATTAATATGCATCAGGCAGCTTATAAAATGCAACCCACTACGAATCGCTGCCATTGCAGGGATTGTGACCTGGTGGGATCAGCAGCCCACCAAGTCTGTAATTGCTATTAAACAATCTTTTTTTTAAGTGCTGCCTCTTTTCCTAAAATGAAAACGGGATGTGTTTAAACAAAGAAATATAAATGCTCCTGAAACCATTTTTTACAAGTAAGCAGTGGTCTTTGGGACCACTGCCTTCTCCTAGAAATGCTTTACACAACATTCACAAAAGGGAAGAGGTCTTTAAGGAATCCTTTCCCATTTCCAAGTGGGTTACAAAGTCCTTTAAGGTGTCAGTAACCTATTGATTTGCAATGGCAAATGCAGTTGCAAAACATTGGTACATACCATAAGGAATCACAAATTGAAAGGTATGCCCTAAACACGACTTTCAATTTGAGATTCAGTATGTCGTTGCAAACCTATTTTGCGATTTAGTAACAAGTTACCGAATCGCAACCTGTGTTTTGAACATATCCAAAAGCTATTTTGTGGTCGCAAATTATCACATTTTGCAATTCAGAGCATTTGTGACTACAATATACCTTCGTTAGACCTGACAGCTTTAGGGTGGTCACCCCTAACTTTTTGCCTGCCTCCCTCCACTTTTTAGACACTGTTTTTTCTGGTTTTTAGACTCTGCGCACTTTACCACTGCTAACCAGTGCTAAAGTGCATATGCTGTCTCCCTTTAAACATGGTAACATTGGATCATACCCAACTGGACTATTTAATTTACTTATATGTTCCTAGAACTGGGCACTATATGTGCCCAGGGCCTGTGGATTAAATGCTACTAGTGGGCCTGCAGCACTGGTTGTGCCACACACTTAAGTAGCCCCTTAACCTTGTCTCAGGGCTGCCATTGCAAGGCCTGTGTGTGCAGTTTCACTGCCAATTCGACGTGGCATTTAAAAGTACTTGCCAAGCCTAAAACTCCCCTTTTTCTACATATAAGACACCCCTAAGGTATGCCCTAGGTAACCCATAGGGCAGGGTGCTGTGTAGGCAAAAGGCAGGACATGTACCTATGTAGTTTACATGTCCTGGTAGTGTAAAACTCCCAAATTCGTTTTTACACTGCTCTGAGGCCTGCTCCCTTCATAGGCTAACATTGGGGCTGTCCTCATATATTGTTTGAGTGGTGGCTGCTGATCTGAAAAGAGTAGGAAGTTCATATTTAGTCTGGCCAGAATGGTGATGTAAAATCCTGCTGACTGGTGAAGATGGATTTATTATTACTATTTTAGAAATGTCACTTTTAGAAAGTGAGCATTTCTCTGCACTTAAATCTTTCTGTGCCTTACACTCCACGTCTGGCTGGGTTTAGTTGACAGCTCCTTGTGCATTCACTCAGACACACCCCAAACACAGGATACTCAGCCTCACTTGCATACATCTGCATTTTGAATGGGTCTTCCTGGGCTGGGAGGGTGGAGGGCCTGCTCTCACACAAAGGACTGCCACACCCCCTACTGGAACCCTGGCAGACAGGATTGAACTGAAAGGGGACCTGGTGCACTTCTAAGCCACTCTTTGAAGTCTCCCCCACTTCAAAGGCACATTTGGGTATATAAACAGGGCCTCTACCCCTTCCAACTCAGACACTTCCTGGAGAAGAAACTTGTAACCAGAACCTGCATTCTGTTAAGAAGAACTGCTAGGCTGCCCAAAGGACTCACCTGTCTGCTTTCTGTGAAGGACTGCTGCCTTGCTGCTGCCCTGCTGCCTTGCTGCTCCCTGGCTGTGGTGAAGAAGTGCTCTCCAAGGGCTTGGACAGAGCTTGTCTTCTGTTCCCTGAAGTCTCAGGACCAAAAAGACTTCTCTCTTGCAGCTGGACCCCTTGTGTGGCGAAAATTAGACGCACAGCTTGCTAAAAATAACACACAGCCTGCCCCGTGGTGAAAAATTCACCGCATGCCAGGGCGTTGGAAAACCCCGCAGCCCAAGAAGATCCACGACCGAGCGCCGGAAATCGCTGCACAGCCGTCCCTGCATGGAAACTAAACGACGCATCACTGTGTGCGGCCCGAGAAATCGATGCACACCTCGGTTGTTTTCCCGCTTCTCCTCCTCTCCGGCCCATGGCAGAGATTTTTCACGCACACCAGGTACTTTGTGCTAAAAATAGACTTTGTTTGCTTTAAAAAGACTTAAGACACTTTGGGGGTCATTCTGACCCTGGCGGCCGGTGACCGCCAGGGTCACCGACCACGGGAGCACCGCCAACAGGCTGGCGGTGCTCCCGAGGGCATTCTGACCGCGGCGGTTCAGCCGCGGCCAGAAAGGGTAAACCGGCGGTCTCCCGCCGGTTTACCACTGCCCTTGTGAATCCTCCATGGCTGCGGAGCGCGCTCCGCAGCCATGGGGATTCTGACACCCCCTACCGCCAACCTGTTCCTGGCGGGTCTCCCGCCAGGAACAGGATGGCGGTAGGGGGTGCCGCGGGGCCCCTGGGGGCCCCTGCAGTGCCCATGCCCATGGCATGGGCACTGCAGGGGCCCCCGTAAGAGGGCCCCGCAAAGTATTTCAGTGTCTGCTAAGCAGACACTGAAATACGCGACGGGTGCAACTGCACCCGTCGCACCCCTGCAACTACGCCGGCTCAATTCTGAGCCGGCGTCCTCGTTGCAGGGGCATTTCCTCTGGGCCGGCGGGCGCTCTTTTGGAGAGCGCCCGCCGGCCCAGAGGAAATGTCTGAATGGCCGCCGCGGTCTTTTGACCGCGGTGCGGTCATTCAGCGGCAGTACCTTGGCGGACGGCCTCCGCCGTCCGCCAAGGTCAAAATGACCCCCTTTATATCACTTTTCAGTGATATCTCTACATTTACTTATTGCATCTTTGATCGTTTTCACCTGCAAATATCCAGATAAATATTATATATTTTTCTAAACACTGTGTGGTGTATATTTTGTGGTGCTATATTGTGTTATTGTATGATTTATTGCACAAATACTTTACACATTGCCTTCTAAGTTAAGCCTGACTGCTCAGTGCCAAACTACCAGAGGGCGGTCACAGGATAATTTGGATTGTGTGTGACTTACCCTGACTAGAGTGAGGGTCCTTGATTGGACAGGGGGTAACCTGACTGCCAACCAAAGACCCCATTTCTAACTTTGGTGATCAGCGGTGAAGATAGGACTTGTATTTGTGCAGTGACATACAGTACCTAAGTATTTCACTACCTACCCACAGTTGAAGGTCAACTTGATTTTATTTTATTTTCTGCAATTTCGTTTTTCCTGTAAATTTTTCTAACCAAAATCCTCACTCATCATGTCTGAGGCTGGGTCTCAAGCAGGAGATTTTGACCTAGCCCTGATGGAGACATACACTGTCAAACAGCTGAAAGGGTTCTGCAGGGATATAGGAGTACCCACCCAAGGTGCCTCCAGAAAGGAGGAATTTCAAAAGGTGCTGAGGGCCTGGGCAGAAGCCCATTCAGAGGAGGATGCTGGGGAGGAGAAGCCAGAAGATGGCTCCCCAGAGGATTTTTTGCCATCAGTGGATGTCACCACTGAAACTGTGCCCCCTGCCAAACCAGGGAGCAGTGTCTCTGATCAAAGCCTGACCGCAGAGGAAAGGAGAGAGAGTTTCAGTTGTAAACGGCAAGGCTAAAAATTGAGGCTCAACAGGAGGAAAGGAGGGCAGAGAGAGAAGACAAGCAAGCTGAGGCTGAAAGAGCAGCCAAACAGATTGAAGCCGAAAGAGCTGAAGCTGCAGCTGAAAGAGCCTTGGCTGAGAAAAAAATATTGTTGGCTCATGAACTGAGTCTCAAGGAGCTGGAGATCAAGGCGAGACAGTCTGAGTCCAGCAGTAATGCTGGCAACATACAGACAGCACCTGCTGGAGAAAAGAAGGTTTGTATACCCAAAAATGTGGTGTCATGAACTGAGTCTCAAGGAGCTGGAGATCAAGGCGAGACAGTCTGAATCCAGCAGTAATGCTGGCAACATACAGACAGCACCTGCTGGAGACAAGAAGGTTTGTATACCCAAAAATGTGGTGTCCAGTTTTGTGGTGGGAGATGACATAGATAAATGGCTAGCTGCTTATGAAGTTGCACTAAGGGCTCATGACGTTCCTGATGGGCAATGGGGTACAGCTATGTGGAATTATGTGCCAGCACTGGGGAGGGACACACTTCTCACACTGGATCCAAAGGATAAAACACATACCCACTTCAGAAAGCCATTTTACCTGCCAAGTTTGGGCTGACCCCTGAGAAATACCGTCAAAGGTTCAGGGACAGCACCAAACAGTCCACACAAACATGGGTAGATTTCTTTGACTTTTCCAGTAAGGCACTGAATGGATGGGTGCGGGGCAGCAAAGTAGATGATTACAAATGGTTATATGACTTGATTCTGAGAGAGCATATACTCAATATTTCTTTTACAGAGTTTCGCCAGCACTTGGTAGATAGTAAGCTGACTGACCCCAGGAAGCTTGCTGAGGAGGCGGACCTCTGGGTTAGCACCAGCGTGTCCAAAAAGGCATCTGGGGGGAACTCCCACAAAGGTGGTCAGGGTTCCCAACAAAAGAAGGGGGGGGAGAAAAACTTAAAGAAAAGGAGTTCTCAAAAGGCCCCCAAAAGAATTCCCAAGGGGCGGTGGATACCATTCCTCTTCTAGGTTTGCAAAGAAGCCAGGGTATTTTGATAAAACATTAGGGAAATTCATCCCCAAATGCTTAGAGTGCTACCAGCATGGACACTCTAAGGGGGACTCCCAGTGCCTCAAGAGGGCACATTCTACCACTGGACAGACACCTGGGTTGGCTAGTGTAGTGCTCGGGGGGGGAGACAGTCCCAGGTAGCTTTGAGGAGCAGGAAGAGGTTTCCCTAGTGTCCCTGGGAGAAAGAGAGATGGTGCCTAAAGCCTACATGCCAGAAAATACTTCATAGTATAGGCAGTGGGTCACCATTGATGGGCAAAGGGTGGAGGCTCTGCGTGACACAGGAGCCAGCATGACTACTGTCAAGAGTTAGCTGGTGTCATCAGAGCAGATAGTCCCAGATACATTCCACTAGGTCATAGTCGCTGACAATCGCGAGAGTCACCTACCAGTGGCTCTGGTTCCCCTTGAGTGGGGGGGGTCTCTAGTAGTCTGAAAGTAATGTGAGTCCTGCCATGCCTGTAGATTGTCTGTTAAGCAATGATCTAGAGCATACTGCCTGGAAAGAGGTAGAGCTCAGATCCCGCCTAGAGATGTTAGGTTTGCCTGAGTGGGTCTGTATGACCACACGGTCCATTGCTGCCCAGGAAGGGAGACAAGGGCGTCTGGAGCCTGGAACAATGGGCCAGACAGCTGCAGAGAGGAAGGGCACGAGGCGCGGGAAACCCACCTCAGATGTTCCCACGGTGGTGGACAGGGCCCCTGAGGAGGAGGAGGCCCCTGAGCCAACTGGTGAGGACATAGCTGACCTGGGTAACCTACCTGAACTTGCTGACTGGCAATTAAAGGGTGGGCCAACCAGGGCAGAATTCTGCAAGGCGCAGAAGGAATGCCCCACCTTTGGGGGCCTGAGGCAACAGGCCACAGCCCAAGTAGCAGGTGACGCCTCTGGCACTCACCATATTTACTGGGAGAATGATCTCCTTTACAGTGAGCCTAAGGTTCCAGGTCCTGGGGCAGCACATGTGCTTGTGGTCCCCCCCAGTGTTACCGGGCCTTCCTACTGGGTCTGGCTAACGACATTCCCCTGGCAGGACATCTGGGCGAAGACAAGACCTTTAACAGGCTTGTCACCCACTTCCATTGGCCCAGAATGAGGTTAGCCTCAGATAATTTCTGCAGAGTTTGCCCCACCTGCCAGGCCAGTGGGAAGACAGGGAAAAGCATAAGGTTCCCCTGCTCCCACTGCCTGTCATTGGCACCCCTTTTGAAAGGGTGGGCATCGAAAGTGTTGGTCCCTTGGACCCCAAAACTGCCTTGGGCAACAGGTGTATCCTGGTTTTGGTGGACCATGCCACCCGCTATCCAGAGGCAATCCCTCCGAGAACAGTTACTGCACCGGTGGTGACCAGAGCCCTGTTGGGAATATTTACCTGTGTGGGATTCCCTAAGGAGGTTGTGTCTGACAGGGGCACAAACTGTCAGCGTACATGAAGTCCATGTGTGATGAGTGTGGGGTGACCTACCGGTTTACCACACCCAATCATCCGCAATCCAATGGGCTTCTTGAGAGATTCAACAAGACCCTGAAGGGCATGATTAATGGACTGACTGAAGCCATGAGGCGTAAGTGGAACGTTCTCTTACTGTGCTTGTTGTTTGCTTACAGAGAGATGCCCCAGAAAGGGGTGGGGTTCAGCCCCTTTGAGCTTCTCTATGGCCACCCTGTCAGGGGACCTCTAAGCATTGTTAAAGAGGGCTGCGAGAAAGCTCCCAAGACACCTCCCCAGGATGTGGTCAGCAACATGCTGGCTCTCCACAACCAAACCCAACGCTTCTGGAAGCAGGCCAAGAGTAACCTTGAGGCCAGTCAAGAGGTGATGAAGAAGTGGTATGACCGGAAGACCACTCTGGTTGAGTTCTCACCTGGAGACAAGGTTTGGGTGATGGAGCCAGTAGAGCCCAGGGCTCTCCAGGACCGCTGGACTGGCCCCTTTGAGATCAAGGAGCGTAAAGGGGAAGACACCTACCTAGTGTACCTCAAGACCCTTGGGCGCCCCCTAACCGTCCTCCATCACAACAGGCTCAAACCTTACTTTGAGAGGTCTAAGATCAGTATGCTCCTGGTCACAGATGAGGGCATGGAAGAGGAGAGTGAACCTCTCCCCGACCTCCTCTCTGTCAAAGAAGGTGATGGGTCAGTGGAGGGTGTCATTCTCTCTGACTCCCTGACTCTAAACCAGAGAGGAGACTGCTATGAGCTGTTAGAGCAGTTCTCCTCCCTGTTCTCCCTTACTCCTGGACTGACCCACCTATGTGTTCATGACATTGACACGGGTGACAGTCCCCCTGTGAAGAACAAAATTTACAGGTTATCGGATAAGGTGAAGGCCAACATCAAGGAAGAGGTCTCCAAGATGTTGACTTTAGGGGTTATTGAGAAATCCAGTAGTCCCTGGGCCAGCCCTGTGGTGCTGGTTCCTATGGCTGCTGCCCCCAGTGCGAAGCCAGAACTCAGGTTCTGTGTGGACTACCGGGGTCTCAACTCAGTCACACAGACTGATGCTCACCCCATCCCCCGAGCTGATGAGCTCGTTGACAGACTAGGCGCTGACAAGTTCCTGAGTACGTTTGATCTTACTTCAGGGTACTGGCAGATCGCCCTGAATGAGGGGGCCCAAGAGAGATCAGCATTTTCTACACCTGATGGCCATTACCAGTTCCGGGTGATGCCATTTGGGTTGAAAAATGCCTTCACTACCTCCAATGGCTGGTTAACGGGGTCCTAGCTGGCAAGGATGCCTACTGTGCAGCCTACCTGGACGACATAGCTGTCTACAGTTCCAGCTGGGAGGAACACCTGCTCCACCTCAAGGAGGTGCTTCAGTCTCTGCAACAGGCAGGCCTGACCATCAAGGCTAGTAAGTGCTAGATTGGGCAGGGTTCCATGGTGTACTTGGGACACCTAGTAGGTGGTGGCAAGGTGCAGCCACTCCAGGCCAAGATTGAAACTTTCAAGGTCTGGCAACCATCAGAACACAGACTGAAGTGAGAGCCTTTTTAGGCCTCACTGGATACTACTGCAGATTCGGCAAGGGCTATGGTACCATTGTGTCACCCTTGACAGAACTCACTTCCAAGAAACAACCTAGGTTGGTGAATTGGACAGAGACTTGTCAGAAAGCCTTTGATTCTCTGAAGGAAGCCATGTGCACGGCCCCCGTGCTCAAGGCCCCTGACTACTCCCAGGAATTTATTGTGCAGACAGACGCTTCAGAGCATGGCCTAGGGGCTGTTCTAGCACAGTTAAATGAGGAGGGCTCAGACCAACCAGTGGCCTTCATTAGCAGAAGGCTATTACCACGGGAACAGAGGTGGAGTGCTATTGAGAGAGAAGCATTTGCTGTGGTCTGGGCACTGAAGAAGTTAAGACCCTACCTGTTTGAGACTCACTTCCGGGTTCAGACAGACCACAGGCCCCTCAGATGGCTCATACAGATGAGGGGTGAGAATCCAAAAATCTTGAGGTGGTCCATTTCTCTACAGGGGATGGACTTTACGGTGGAGCATCACCCGGGGATTGACCACACCAATGCTGATGGTCTCTCCAGAGAGCTCCCAGGAGGTTGGGAAGCTCTCCCCATTTTCAACTGGGGGGACACATGTTAGACATGACAGCCTTAGGGTGGTCACCCTTACTTTCTGCCTGCCTCCCTCCACTTTTTGGACACTGTTTTTGCTGGTTTTTAGACTCTGCACACTTTACCACTGCTAAGAAAACAAGTTACTTACCTGTAACTACAGTTATCCAGTATTGGTATCTTTCATAAATTCACATGCTTGAATCATCCCCGTCGTCGAAGTGGGAGTCCCACGGTACATAAAATAGCAACAAATAATAAAAAACAAATCTTTTTGCCATAGACTATAATGGAGCCAGCACTTGCTCACATAGCCTATCCATGTCCTTTTGTGAAAGGACCCAAACCTGCCTGCTGTCCAATCAGGCACCAGCACCCTCTAGAACCTTCTCCAGAGAAGCTCCCTTCCTTAGATTTTCCAGCACGAGAGTGAAAAAATTAAAACCTGAGAGGAAATGCGAGCATCAAAGGGGAGGAGGGTGGGTCGCATGTGAATTTATGAAAGATACCAATACTGGATAACTGTAGTTACAGGTAAGTAACTTGTTTTCTTATCCAGTATTGGATCTTTCATAAATTCACATGCTTGAATCTGAATAGACAGCAGTATGGTTGATAAACATTGTATCCAGCGTGGGTGGAGGGTGCGAGCATGAAGAACCTCTATCTCAAATGTAAATAATAATAATAATAATAATAATAATAATCATAGTAAACTCATACATTTCTGACCGTGAGTTACGAAGGAATACAGATACTTTAAGTACGTGTATATATATAGTAAAATTCATGCTGTAAATACCGATATAAATATATATATATACATATGTATATGTATACACATCCATAAATACATACATACACCTTACATATTCACATGGCAGCATAATAGAAACATGGTTATTTGCATCTCAAACCATATGATTATAACTAAGGAAAGGTCTCACCTTAATAAAAGAGATGGCGTAGCACAGCTTGTCCTACTAGAGAGTCTGTTCTTTGTGATGACTCCAAACAATAGTTCTGCGTAAAGGAGTGCGTAGTTTTCCATGGCGCAGCCTGGCAAATTTTATCAAGGGCAATACCTTGAAACAAAGCAGCCGATGTGGAGACTGCTCTTGTGGAGTGGGCTCTCGGGTGCCTAGTCAAGGGTTTTCCTGCCTTGGTGTGACAAAATTGGATTGTTGAAGAAATCCATCGGGCTATAGTGGCCTTGGTTACTCCTGTTCCCTGACGTCCCAGAGAATAAGATACTAGGAGTTGGTCTGATTTTCTGATGTGTTTGGTACTTTGCAGGTAAAATTTTAGGCATCGTTTGATGTCCAAAGAGTGGAGAGGGTTTGGAAAAAAGGTTTGTAGAATAACGGGTTCATTGAGGTGGAACGAAGATGGAACTTTGGGAATATATTTGGGATTGGTTCGGAGCATAACGAAGTCCTCAGAGAAAACTAAAAAGGGTTCTTTAGTAGTGAACGCCTGTATATCACTGACTCTCCTGGTAGAGGTGAGAGCGAGCAAGGTTGACACTTTCCAGGTGATGTACTTGAGTTCCGCCCTATGAATGGGCTCAAAAGGAGCTTTCATGAGTTGGGAGAGAACAATATTAAGGTGCCACTCTGGCGGAGGTAAGCGTACCGGAGGAAAGGTGCGGAACAGACCTTTCATAAACTGTTTGATGACTCTGGTTGAGCCGATAGGCGGCATGTCAGCCGATCGTCTGTTAGAGGCTATAGCTGCTAGGTGAATCTTGACTGATGCATGGGAATGACCAGCTTTGGAGAGGAAGAGCAGGTAAGAAAGAATTTGCTCAGGATTAATCTGAAATGGGTGAAAATTGTTCTGAGAGCACCAAACACAGAGGGGGTTATTCTAACTCTGGAGGAGTGTTAATCCGTCCCAAAAGTGACGGTAAAGTGACGGATATACCACCAGCCGTATTACGAGTTCCATAGGATATAATGGACTCGTAATACGGCTGGTGGTAAATCCGTCACTTTTCCGTCACTTTTGGGACGGATTAACACCTCCTCCAAAGTTAGAATAACCCCCAGAATCTCTTCCATTTGAGTTTGTATGTCTTGTTCGTGCTCTCTGCTCGTGCCTTAGATAATATGAGCCCACATTCTTGATCAATGTTCATATCTTGGAACTCTCTGTACTCAGGAGCCAAGCATGCAAGTGTAGTGAAGTTGGGTCGGGATGTAAGATGAGACCCTGATTCTTCGTTAGAAGATTGTGGTTGCAAGGGAGGCGGACTGGATTGGCTACTGACCGGAGTAGGAGCTCCGTGTACCAGTACTGCCTCGGCCACTTGGGGGCTATGAGAATGATCCTGCAGCATTCGGTCTTCATTTTCCTGAGGAGCCTGGGAATCAGTGGAATGGGGGGAAAAACGTATGCAAAGATCCCGGACCATCTTATCAAAAGAGCATTTCCCCACGACCTCGGGAGTGGGTATCGACTGGCGTAAAACTGGCATTTGGCGTTCAGATTGATGGCGAACAAGTCTAGGATCGGCCGACCCCATCGTTGGAAGATGTCCTCGAGTATGGTCTGGTTGAGTTCCCACTCGTGACAGTTGTCGTCTGTCCTGCTGAGAGAGTCCGCTAGAGCATTGTTGACCCCAGCCAGGTGCTCTGCCCTGAGGCGGACATTGTTCAGTGTGAGCCAGTTCCAGAGAGACTGAGCTTCTCTTGAGAGGGAGAGGGATCTTTTTCCTCCCTGCTTGTTGATGTAGAACATGCTTGTTGTGTTGTCTGTTCTGACTAACACTGATGATCCTGCGATGCGTGGCAGAAAAGCTTTGAGCGTGAGATGAATCGCCTTCAGCTCCAACAGGTTTATGTGCATCTCTTTTTGGAGCTTGGACCATCTGCCTTGAATGCGCATGTCCTGTAAGTGGCCTCCCCATCCTTCCAAGGAGGCGTCCGTGGTGATGACGAAATCGGTTATTGGTGCCAGAAAAGTTAGACCGTGGGAGAGGTGGTTGATGTGAGACCACCATTCTAACGCCTGCCGAATCTTTGGTGTGATAGTTATTAAGTCGTCGAAGGATCCTTGCGACTGGGTCCATTGAAGTTGCAGTTCTTCTTGCAGCGGCCTCATTTTGAGTCTTGCTAGCCGTACTAGGACTATGGCTGAGGAAATCATGCCCAGAAGCGATTTGAATAGTCGTACTGAAACTAACTTTCTTGCGGAGATTGTGACAGCCAATTGGGTCAGCTTCTGCTGCCGTGCTAGGGTAAGATATGCTTTGTTTTGGATAGTGTCTAATTCTGCTCCCAGGAAAACTCTCCTGCGTGCGGGAAGCACGACTGACTTCTGTAGGTTCACTGTTAGACCCAAACTGTTGAATAGTTTTAGGCAGGCGTTTGTGGCTTTGGAGGCTAGTAGAGATGACGGAGCTTTTATGAGCCAGTCGTCCAGGTATGGGAACACCTGGAAACCCTTGCTTCTGAGGGAGGCTGCGACTGGGGCAAGGCATTTCGTGAAGATTCTCGGAGCTGATCTGAGGCCAAATGGTAGGACTCTGACCTGATAATGGGCACCGGCTACTGTAAAACGGAGATATTTGCGATGCTTTTGGTGTATTGGAATGTGGAAGTAGGCGTCCTGGAGATCTAGAGTTGTCATAAAATCTCCAGGATTCAAGAGGTGCAAGATATCTGACAGTGTGATCATTCTGAAGGATTGTTTCCGAAGGAACTTGTTGAGTTTCCTGAGGTCTAGTATAGGACGCCACTCTCCTGACTTCTTCCTTATGAGGAAAAACCGGGAGTAGAATCCGAGACCCCGTTGACTAACAGAGGAACTGCCTCTAAAGCCCCTTTGGCCAGAAGGCTGAAGACTTCCGCTTGAAGCAGACGAAGATGGAGAGACCTGCCTGATGTTGGTGGGTGAAGCGGTGGCTTTTGTGTGAATTCCAGGGTATGACCTCTTGTCACTATATCCAGCACCCATCTGTCTGATGTTATTTTCTTCCACTCTTGGATGAAGTTGGAAATGTTTGCTCCTATTTGCTGATGTTGTGGGCATTGGGGAAGCATAGCTGGTGCCTGTTGATCTCTGGATTGCGAACCCTGCCTTCGTTTACCTCCTTGTCTGGTATAGGAGGCAGTCGATGATTGCCTGTACTGCTGGTGGTATGAAGGCCTGTAATGGGATTGCTGGTATTTTCTATAGAAGGAACCTCGAAATGAGGTGAAACCTCTTCCTCTAGACCCTCGAAAGGGCTGTTTCCGGTACTGCAGGGTACCCAGGGACTTGGCGGTGTCTGTGTCCGTCTTGATGGCTTAAAGTGCGTCATCCACATGTTTGCCAAATAGAGATTCGCCATCGTAAGGCATGTCTAGGATTCGGGACTGCACTTCTGGTCTAAAAGATGTGGCCTTGAGCCAACCTTGTCGTCGTAAGACCGTGGCATCCGCTAGTTGGCGGAAACCAGTAGAGGCTATGTCAAGAGCGCAGTCGATAATTTCTTCCGACGTACGCTCACCTTCCTGTAGGATCTTTCGTGCCTCTGCTTGTTTATTTTCCGGGATGAGGTCCAGGAAAGGTTGCATGTCGGACCACATTTGGCGGTCATATCGGCCTAAAATCGCTAAAGAATTTGCTGCCCTGACAGTGATTGCAGACATGGAGGAGAATCTCTTGCCTATATTGTCCAGTTGGCTACCTTCCTTGTCTGGAGGAGTAGAGATAGGCGTTGATGGATTTTTGAAGCATCTTTGAGCAGCCTGTGAGATGACTGAGTCAGGCTTTGGATGGCCAGTAAGGCATGCCGGAGAATCTTGGGTTGCCTTGTATTTTTTATCCAGTTTTTGTGGAACTGGAGGAACCGTAGCTGGGTTTCGCATAATCTTTGTGCCCTCGCTCCATATGAAATCAATAATCGGAATGGACCGTACCGACTTCCGTGATTGCTCCTTGAAATCATGTAGGAAACATTCCGACTGGGAGACAGATGTTGGAAGGTGGAAACGTACCGTGGCTCTGTCCATAAGATTATGGAAACCACCTATGTCCTCGGGCGGAGAATCAGAGGGGCGAGGAGGTGGTGGAGAAGGAGTGGGGGCCAAGTAATCATCCCATTCCTCTGTAGGATGTTGTGGAGTGGAAATTTCTCCTTCTTCTTGTTCCTCTTCCCCTGAAGTGGAACCTTCATCTCTGGGGGGTGCAGCTAACACCGAGTGGGATGTCAATCTTGGAGTAGCTGGAGGAGGAGGAGCATTAACTGGTGTCACCGGAGAGACTGGCGCTGGTGGTTGATCTTCCGCTGGGAACCTTCTATAATCCTGAAGCAGGTCTTGCAAGAGCGGAAAAGGCCTTTCCTAGAAGAATCTGACATATTTTCAACTCTTTTGAGAGAAAAAGTTCTGAAGTAGAAGAAAAACTGAGCAGAGCTCAGGGAGACTCCCGGGAGCTTCTCTGGAGAAGGTTCTAGAGGGTGCTGGTGCCTGATTGGACAGCAGGCAGGTTTGGGTCCTTTCACAAAAGGACATGGATAGGCTATGTGAGCAAGTGCTGGCTCCATTATAGCCTATGGCAAAAAAATAAAAATTATTATTTATTGCTATTTTATGTACCGTGGGACTCCCACTTCGACGACGGGGATGATTCAAGCATGTGAATTTATGAAAGATCCAATACTGGATAACCAGTGCTAAAGTGCATATGCTCTCTCCCTTTAAACATGGTAACATTGGATCATACCCAATTGGACTATTTAATTTACTTATAAGTTCTTAGTACTGGGCACTATATGTGCCCAGGGCCTGTATATTAAATGCTACTAGTGGGCCTGCAGCACTGGTTGTGCCACCCACTTAAATAGCCACTTAACCTTGTCTCAGGCCTGCCATTGCAAGGCCTGTGTGTGCAGTTTCACTGCCAGTTCGACTTGCCATTTAAAAGTACTTGCCAAGCCTAAAACTCCCCTTTTTTACATATAAGACACCCCCAAGGTATGCCCTAGGTAACCCATAGGGCAGGGTGCTGTGTAGGCAAAAGGCAGGACATGTACCTATGTAGTTTACATGTCCTGGTAGTGTAAAACTCCCAAATTCGTTTTTACACTGCTGTGAGGCCTGCCCCCTTCATAGGCTAACATTGGGGCTGACCTCATATATTGTTTGAGTGGTAGCTGCTGATCTGAAAGGAGTAGGAAGTTCATATTTAGCATGGCCAGAATGGTGATATAAAATCCTGCGGACTGGTGAAGTTGGATTTAATATTACTATTTTAGAAATGTCACTTTTAGAAATTGAGTATTTCTCTGCACTTAAATCTTTCTGTGCCTTACAATCCACGGCCGGCTGAGTTTAGTTGACGGCTCCTTGTGCATTCACTCAGACACACCCCAAACACAGGATACTCAGCCTCACTTGCAAACATCTGCATTTTGAATGGGTCTTCCTGGGCTGGGAGGGTGGAGGGCCTGCTCTCACACAAAGGACTGCCACACCCCCTACTGGGTCCCTGGCAGACAGGATTGAACTGAAAGGGGACCTGGTGCACTTCTAAGCCACTCTTTGAAGTCTCCCCCACTACAAAGCCACATTTGAGAATATAAACAGGGCCTCTGCCCCTTCCAACTCAGACACTTCCTGGAGAAGAAACTTGTAACCAGAACCTGCATCATGTTAAGAAGAACTGCTAGGCTGCCCAAAGGACTCACCTGACTGCTTTCTGTGAAGGGCTGCTACCTTGCTGTTGCCCTGATGCCTTGCTGTTCCCTGGCTGTGGTGAAGAAGTGCTCTCCAAGGGCTTGGATAGAGTCTGTCTCCTGTTCCCTGAAGTCTCGGGACCAAAAAGACTTCTCTCTTGCAACTAGACTCCTTGTGTGGCGAAACTTTGACACACAGCTTGCTAAAAATGATGCACAGCCTGCCCGCGGTGAAAAATTCACCGCACACCGAACCAAAACGACACAGCGCTTGTGACTTCGCTCCACAAGCCCACGACTCCACGCACAGACCCTGGGGCGTCGGAAAACCCCACAACCCAAAGAGGATCCATGACTGAGCGCATCTTTGATCGTTTTGACCTGCAAATATCCAGATAAATAGTATATATTTTTCTAAACACTGTGTGGTGTATTTTTTGTGGTGCTATATTGTGTTATTGTATGATTTATTGCACAAATACTTTACACATTGCCTTCTAAGTTAAGCCTGACTACTCGGTGCCAAGCTGCCAGAGGATGGGCACAGGGTAATTTGGATTGTGTGTGACTTACCCTGACTAGAGGGAGGATCCTTGCTTGGACAGGTGGTAACCTGACTGCCAACCAAAGACCCCATTTCTAACAACCTTTATAAATAAAAAAAATGCTATTGAACTTATCTTGTACTCCACATTTCAAGAGATTGTGCCTGGGATGTGAATGGGCTCATTTACCATTTTTTAAGCACCTCCCCTTCATTTTCTCCTCAGTGAAGACATCAGGAGGGGAAACAGTAATGGTGATCTTAGTGGGTTACCCCAAGAAGAGACTCCACTGGTACCCTTGCACTCCTCAGACAGCACATTGATAGGAGTGGACTTTCTTATTCATTCAGTGCCCTCTTACGGTTCTACACCTTGCTAAGTGCCTTTGACCACTAGCAGACAAAAAGTGTCCTATTCAATTCACTTTGCTTTGGGCATAGGACTGTGTCCTTCTCTGATGTAGCTGTGTCCTGCTCGGACCCTACTTACCTGCAAAAAGATGCAGACCCGATACTTATGGGTGGGCACTTTGCACATAATCTCAGACTCTTCTTATTGTCCAATGCTTTCACAGGGCCCATTTAGGCAGCTATACCTACTTACATAAGTGGTTTCCTTCATAAGCAAACCTGTTCTGGCTCTCCACTCGAATTGTAAATCAACTCTGCTTCCATAAGGATATACAACCTTATTGTTTCACTGATTAGGCTTTCTGAGGGATGAAATCCAGCAGTAGGAACCTTCAGGGAACTGAATGATTTATAAAATGCACAATTGATCAGTCAGTCAAAAAATCAATCAAATATAGCCTGATGGAACTACAACTGTCAGTGTGGGAGTTAAAAAAGCTAAGGTTACAATGTGAAGTGTGTCTAGGTATTGTCAATGTCTGTCAAAGATAATTGGCTACCATCCACTCTCAAGTGAACCTCATCTACTCTCTCCTATTCCCAGCCCAGCTCAGAGTGGTACACGAAAACAGTTCGCATTTTCTCGACAACCATGCATCTGCCTGGGAATGGACAGACCAATTCCGAAATTCTGCTCTGGCAACCCTGCCGGCACCCGCCTGCTGGCTCAGATAACGTCACAGATGTGACCGCTCCTCAAGGCACCCCAGGAAATGCGCTATGGGCAGCCTAAGACCCTCGGTCTTAATCTAGTCCACCGTCCACGCTAACACTGCATGACTCAGTCAGCGACACTGACTCTTCCATCATAGATACTCCAGTCCATGAAGGCAGAAATGAGTAGAAGTATTGGACTGCTGACTCCACAACTTCAGAACTCTTCTGGACTGAAGATAGTCTACTAGGAAGAAGAGCTGGATGCTGTAGGAGGAACTGCCACTCTGCCTGTTCCTTTGCTGTGCTGGCCTGCTGCTTCTGTCCTGGGAGAGAAAGAACTGGACTTGGCTTTCTACATCCAGCTTTCCAAGGTTTTCCAAGGGCTTGTATTGAGCTTGCCTCCTGTTGTGAAGCCTCTGGGACAACAAAGACTTCATCTGCAGTGCCTGGGCTTTTCCACTGAGAGTCCTGACTTGCTAAGTAGTGCCAAATCCATTGCCTGTGCCCTTAGAAGTGGAAACTGGCAACCTGAGTGAAAGTCCATGCACCAAGACTGTTGCATCAGTAAAATCGACGCAGCAGCAGTCTCGGAGCTGCAAAATCAATGCATTACCTGCTTTAACGCGGATCCATCGTTGCAGCGCGTCTGGAGTTTACACTCATCATCCCTGGGCATAATTTCTCTTCATCAACGTTGCTCCACAACCAGAAATGGACGCATCGCTAGTCCGGCAGGAAAATAATCCACACATCGCCAGCCTGGCGGGAAAAGAATCCACGCATCGCCAACCAGACGGGAAAAGAATACATGCATTGCCTGTCCAGCATGAAAATAATTGATGCATTGCTTGCTCTTCCAATGCATTACCTCCTTTGTGGCCAACATCATCTTTATTTTTGACGCATCCAAGGTACTGTGTGTTATAAGGATACAACCACTGATTTTTCAGAATTAGGACTATTGTAAACCTTTCAGAAGTGATCAACTTTATTTGTGTATGTTGGATTTTTGTCATTTTGGTCTTGTTTTACTCAAATAAATATTGGCTATTTTTCTAAACTAGTGTTGAGTACTTTTGTGGTGTTTTCACTGTGTTACTGAGTTTGTGTGTGCAAATACTTTACACATCGCCTCTGAGATAAGCCTGACTGCTTGTGCCAAGCTACCAAGGGGGTGACCAGCGGTTATCTTAGGTGTTTGACTCCCTTACCCTGACTAGACTGAGGGTCCCTATTTGGACAGGATGTAAACTGACTGCCAACTAAAGGCCCCATTTCTAACAATCAGCATGACTGAGGACTGTGGGGTGCCGTCCCTGGCTGCTATTACTCCCCTCCCCTCCCTCCCTTCTGCCCCACATGCTGCCCCCCACTGGCACACTTTGTACTTCTGATTCCTTTTTTGCGTACACCTTCCCACAGCTTTCACCTCCAGTGCACAACTAAAAATGGGTCATCTACATCCTTCACACCTGCTGCCGGGTATCAGTCACTATCCTGAAATATGTTTTATGATTGTTGGCAGATCTTTGTACGGAGGGCAATTTGCCCCCTGCCCCAATGTTCTTCCCTTGGTTCATTTTCCTATACCAGCTACTGAATATGGCTGGCTCTGTTTCCTTTTCCTCTGAGCGATGTACCACTTCCCTGCATGCTCAGTTCACTCCCATGCTCTCTGAGCCTATAGTGAATAATACACTCCTCCTCCTATGATAGATCCACTGATTGATTACAATCTCGCTACCTGGAACGTCAGGGGGATAAAAATAGCCACCAAGTTCTACACAGTAAACTCTTTCATAAAACACAGAGGGGTGCGTATTGCCCTACTACAGGAATCCCACATGAGTAGGCTTCTTCGGTACTAGCACGGACATCTCTTCTCCACATTCTATTCTGCATTTGCCCAGTGGGTCAGGTATGGATCAGGCTGAAAGTCCCATTCTAACCCAGCACCATAAAATTAGATGCAGAGGGCAGGTATGCACTGGTTAAGGCACCCTGGATGGGTGGCCATTAGTGTTAGGTAGCATATACTCTCCCAACGTGGAACATAGACTTTCTCAACTGACTAACTGGTATTCTCACCCGCTGGGCATTTGGTGCAAATGTCATCCACATTCCCGGGAGTAGTCCTTCTATTCTTCCCCTTGTAAGCTGTATGTATGCCTCGAAAGAATTGTTTGCTTGGGCTCTGGACTACTTGGGCCAAATTGTGTCTGATCACAACCCCTTGACAGCAGGTCTCTGGTATGGAGATCCCCACTACCCAGTACCTGCTTGGCACCTACAGCCCTCTTAACTTGAGGCCCAGGCATTCCGAGCTGACTTACAGGACTAAGGGCAGGATGTACGAAGCTTTATCAAATCGCAAATTGGGTGCAAATTTCTTTGCAACTTAAAAAGAGGCTATTTGCGATATACAAAAGCCATTCGTGGGGGCGTGGCCAGGACTTCGGCAATGGCGGTAGCATATGAGCTCGGCTCCGGAGGGGCCAGCTCAAGAACTTCGGCCCGGCGTGCCGGCACAAACTGCGGGGGTACTAAACTGCCCGACCATGCTGCCGGAAGGTGGGCGGAGCGGCGGGACCCCTGGGCCGAACCCGGTGAATGTTGCGGCCCGCGTGGGGCTGCCCGGGCAACAAGGAGACCTGAGGCCTTTCCTCCGTCCTGAAGCCGCGGCCTCGCGTGAAATAGCGGGCCGCGGAGGGCGCGGGAGGAGCGGCCTGCGAAATACGGCGACGACGCCCGAGCCCCGGACCTCGGAGGCGGGACCTAGCGACGCTGTGGAGGCACCGTTGGGCCTGCTGGTGCCCCCCCTGATGGTGCGCCTCACCAGAAACCAATAAAACGGGTGTGGTCCAGTTCCCAGTGGGGCCACCCCGAGAATACAGGCACTTGCCCCACACAGACATCCTAAGCGGCGACAGCAGGCGGCAGACGGCCCTCTCTGGCAACAACCAGCAGTAGGATAACCAGTGGGGTGAGTGATACCCCTATCTCCCCCTACGAGAAGGCGCAAACGACTCCGCACCGCCATTTGGGGGCCAGAGTGATATTCCAGTACACCACCAGCCATCGTGCGCATGTGTTGCGCAGGCAAGCGAGCACACACCCACGAGCATGCTGGCGCCACCGGCGGAGAAGTGGGAACGCTGGGCGTGGGATCGGCTTCTGCCTGACGGCGCCGCGCGCCTGACACTGGCTGGTACTGTGGGCCCTGCCAGTGGGTGCAGGCGAGGGGTTTGGCACTGCCTGGAGTGGCAAACAATCGCAACTGGCCGCGTCGGAACCCCCCCCCTCCGAAGCAGAACATGACCGTCCGTGCACCCAGGGCCCACCCAGCGACGAACATGAACAGCATCAAAGCCGCGTAGCCTAAATCGCGGGGTAAATCTCGGCGGCGACTCCCACGACAGCGCCCGGGTTGGCACCCGGCCCCCTCCCCGGGACAAACCTCTTGGTCGGACCGATGCCCCACAAGGGCCGAAATAAGGGCAGTGGCATGGACCCCCCGGCTCCCCCTGGGAACGGCGCAGCGGAACTGTTGAGCCAGCCACACTCCAAAGTTCAGGACACCCTAGACAAAATATTGGGAGCCATAGAGGACACAAAGTCAACACTGCAACGTGACATCAACCAGGTCGCGATTGAGGTGGGTCTCCTGCGAGCCGAACATCACAAGCTGGCCGACAGAGTCAAAGACACGGAGGCTACGCTGGCAGACATCACCCCAAGGCAGAAAGACATGGCGGCGGAAGTAACCTCACTGGCTGACAGAGTAGCAAGACTAGAACAACGCGCTGAAGATGCAGAGGGGAGGAACAGAAGGAACAACGTACGAGTGGTGGGCCTTCCCGAGGGGTCCGAAGGGGAGAACATGGTTGAATTCCTGGAGAAATGGTTGAGTACGGAAGTTGCGCCGGGATACCTGACTCCCTACTACACGTTAGAACGTGCTCACCGCGTGCCATCAAGACCGCTGGCACCTGGCAGACCCCCCCGGCGGTAATTGCTAAACTACTGCATTACAAGGACAGGGATATCCTTCTACAGAAAGCCAGAGAAACGGGCCCGTTCAAGGTAGCAAACAGAGAAGTAACACTATTCCCAGACTTTACGCTGGAGGTCCAGAACAGGCGAGCCTCATTCTTAGCGGTCAAAAGAGCACTACGAACCGAAGGGATCCAATATTCGCTTTTATACCCTGCTAGGCTGAGAGTGATTGTGGATGGAATGACCACTTTCTTCCAATCCCCCGAGGAGGCATGGGACTGGCTCGAGAGGCGCGGGACCAAACACAACGACCAGCGCTGACGGATGGTGGTGCTGGCGAGTTCCGCCGAGCAACTAGCAGGAAGAGGCCCGGGGATCGCCCGCGCTTGGCCCCGACGAAAACGCAGAGGGAAACAGGCAGAAGAGCGGCCCTGGAGGCGGCGGCCCGGGTCAGTTGCGAGGCGACCTCCCGCGAGGACTCGGGGGCGGACTCCGACAACACGATAGTGTCATCTGCCGGGGGCTCGGGGAGCCCGTCCCGGGCACCAAAGGTGACACCGCAAACAGCTGACGAGCTGAGTTAACCTGGCCGCGCGGCTGGGCCTGAGGTAATAACGATCTGAACGAATGATTGACCCCTCCGGACCTGCCCGCTTTCCCCCCTGACTATACCTCTCGCCTGTCAGGCTTGGCTGGCGAGTATTGTAATTATGTGTTTGGTAAAGTTGCACTGTTGCAAATTTTTTTGGGCTACCCATAGTTCCGAGGGTGCCCTGGGGAGGGGGAGTTGGGGTTCACAGTTCTGAGTTAATCCAACAGCATGGGCAACTGAATGTTATCACAATGTAGGAGCGAGGGCAGCAGTGGGTAAATTGAAATGCCGGGCGCACTGGTCCTCCAATTGTCAGATCCCAAGAACAGGATGGCAGATTACAATATCATAACCTGGAATGTCAGGGGAATGGGTACCCCGGCCAAAAGACACAGAATATTGTCTTTCCTAAAGAGAAGGGGGGTGCAGATAGCAATGATACAAGAGACCCACCTAGCCCCGGGGGAGGGAGAGAAACTCAGACGAAGATGGAGAGGGCGAGTGTTCGCAACAGAGTATTCAGCCTATTCAAGGGGTGCAATGATATGGATCAGAGCAGGTGTCCCTCTGTCAATCGAAACCGCAAACATAGACAAGGAGGGCAGGTTTGTGATACTGGAAGGTAAACTACATGGGACCCCATTAGTCCTGAGCTGCATCTACGCCCCTAACCAAGATCAGGTTTTATTCATGATGAGCCTATTGCGACACCTTACCCGCCAGCATACAGGGGAGGTACTAATAGGTGGGGACTTTAACGCAGTGATAGACATAAACATGGATAGATCCACCCCACCGCTACAGGGAGCTATATCAATTAAAATAGCACAAAGCTTGGTCAAATGGCTTAACTCATGGGGATTAGTGGACGTATGGCGGGTGCAACACCCAACCGTCAAGGACTACTCGTTTTACTCGGGCCTCCACCCCGTCCACACCAGAATTGACAGGGTGGTCTGTACCCCGGGCCTGGCTCGTGGGATGACACGTTCTGAATACCTGGCCCGAACAATCTCAGACCACAACCCACTATTATTAACATTGAGGACATCGCTGGATAGACCCCCCATACCGTCGTGGCGGCTTGCCCCTGCGGCGCTCGAGGATCAAGCGTATAGAGAGGCACTACGAGACTACCTATCAGAACACATTGAGATTAATAGAGGATCCACCTCCTCCAGGGCAGTGGATTGGGAGACACTCAAGGTGGGGACGAGGGTTTTTTTGCCTGGGGCAGTCAGTAGGGGTAGGGAAAACCCTAGAAAAGGAGCTCGCAGCATTAGAGAAGGTCATACACGAGGGCGAGCTAAGTCTGGGTCTTACAGCACAAGAGGAGGAAGAATACAATTGCGCCCGTAGAGAACACTCCCAAGCCGAGGAAAAGCTCAGATGTCATAGCATGCAGAAATACCTGGCATCCCTGCAATCGGAGGAGGGAAGGTCAGGCAGGCTTCTGCAATGGCTGGTGCGTCCGGGCGGGAGCAGCGAACCCATCACTAGTGTTACAGACAAAGAGGGAAACCGCAGACTTAGCCCAGGCCCCATCAATGACGCATTCAGAGAATATTACATGCACCTGTATGGTAGACCTAGCAGCCTGGAACTAGTGACCTTTGACAATTATCTGCGACAGACCCCGCTCCGAGAACTGAGACCTGAGGACAGAGATAGCTTGGGGGGGGCTGTGACTATAGAAGAAATCAACGATGCAATAGCGCATCTGACCCCTGGGAGGACCCCCGGAACAGACGGTCTCCCCATGGACTTCTACAAAAAATATAGATCCTTGTTAACCCCAAGCCTGGCGGAAATGTACGCGGAGGCGTTGCGGAACGGAGAGTTACCAGCCACGATGCGCGAAGCACTAGTAGTGCCACTCCCTAAGTCCACTAGCAGTGAACCCTCAGTGACAAACTTCCGTCCACAATCAATGCTGAACAGCGACTTTAAGATCCTTAGCAGGATCTTGGCCGACCGCCTGCTCCCTCATATGCCCACGCTGATTCACGCTGATCAAAACGGCTTCATTCCGGGCCGCAGCACCTCCCTAAACCTCAGACGCCTTTTCTCTATCATGCATATGCCCCGAGAATCGATTCCACCAACCGGGCTTCTGTTAGCGGTGGACTTCGAAAAGGCTTTCGATTCAATTAGGTGGGACTACCTGAGGTCGGTGATGACGAGGATGGGCCTAGGTGAGAACTGGGTGAGTTGGGTTGACCTACTATATTCGTCCCCACTGGCAAGGGTGAGGACGGGTAGAGTGATATCCAGAGCATACCGGGTGTTTCGTGGAACCAGACAGGGATGCCCCCTCTCCCCGCTTCTGTTTGCCCTGGCGATTGAGCCTCTGGCGAGCCGGCTGCGGGAGGAGGGAGCGGGACGGGGGGTAATGTGAGGACCTACTGAACACATTGTCTCCCTGTATGCCGACGACATACTAATATACCTTGGGGACGGCGGCAGCAGCCTCCCCTGGGCCCTCAGTGTCTTGGAGAACTTTGGCGAGGTCTCGGGACTTCGATTAAACCGCAGCAAAACGTACGTGTTCCCTCTGTCCTCAGACGGCGTGTGTCCTGCTACATGCCCAACAGATGTGAACTGGGCCCCCGAACCTTCAAGTACCTGGGTATCCAGACATACCACGAGCTGGGAGATCTCAGGGAGGGTAATCTGGGCAGAGCACTGCGATCGCTGAGGTCCTCGGTGGGATTCTGGCGTTCCTTGAAACTTACAGTAATGGCTAGAGTGGCACTGTCCAAAATGATTATGCTTCCCCGACTCCTCTATTACTTCGCAAACCTGCCGCTGCTGATCCCCCCATCATGGTTCCGCGACCTGAACATGCTGCTAAGGGAGCTAATATGGGATGACGGTCGTAGGCGCACCGCACTTACAACCCTTTGCAGACCGACTCAAATGGGAGGACTGGGCGCCCCCGACTTTGAGGCTTATTACCTGGCAGCCCAGCTACAATGGATACCTGGTTGGATGTCGGGCAGGAGACCACTGGACTTGTGCACACCTCGGGGGACAATAGACGCAGCATGGATTATGGCACGTATGATAGGTAGGAAGGTAGCCCTACCTGGTAGCAACATAATGACGAGTGTTGCGTTGGCGTGCTGGGAGAGGTGCATGAAAAGAGTGGGAGTGGGCCCCCCCTATTCTCCGGCTCTGCCAATTTCGGCACTGGTCCTGGGAGCTGGGGGACAGTGCCCAGGAAGCCTCGGACTTGGCCCATGGACAAGAGCAGGGATTGAGACCGTGAGCGGCCTCTTTAACGGGGGGAGGGGATACTGAGAGATTTCTCTGCCCTAACGGAAGCGGGTGTTCCCCGGGGCCAGTTCCTACTCTTCGGGAGGCTGGTTCACACCCTGAAAGATCACTGGTGCACGATAAACGCAGAGCCCGCTGTCCACGGGGTGCTGCACCTTTTGCTGACATCAGGAGAAGAACTCCACCTGATAGCTAAGATTTACCGGGCCCAGGCCCATGCAGTATTGGGCTCCTTGCAATCCCTGAGGGAGTGATGGGGAGGCACCATTGGGAGGGAATTGACCGAATCAGAATGGAGCAAAGCGCTAGCATACCCCCGGGTGGTCTCACGTAATATGCGGCTACGTTACATCCAATATAATTACCTACATAGAACGTACCTCACACCGCACCGGCTATTCCGAATATACGGAGGAACTCCCAGGACATGCCCGAGATGCCGGGGGGGCGAGGCAGACTTTGACCATATGGTGTGGGGGTGCCCGATGCTCCAGACCGGCTGGAGGGATGCACTGGCTGCCCTATCCCGGCTACTCGGGGTGGAGTTAAGGCCCACCCCGAACCTGTGTTTACTGGGACTCAGGCCAACTGAGCTAAAGGGGAAAGTAAGAGGGCGTTTTCTAGACCTAACGCTGGCCCTCTACAAAAGGCTGATCTCAAAAGGCTGGAGGGCCCCAGTCAGCCCGTCGCTTACCGATTGGAAAAGGGATGTTACGAAATGGTCCAGGGCCGAACTACAGGTCCTGAAAGCTGAGGAAGCCAAGGGTGTCCGACTTGTTCCTATTGCCCCGGCTTGGGAAGAACTGGTGACGACATGGGACGCTCTAATCAAGAGTACAACTGACGCTGAGGTAGGGGTGACTGGAGAACAGCATGCCCCAGGAGGTGATCCTGAACAGGAGGTGGCCCGGCAGGCGCCCTGAGGTCCCAGTACCGACAATTGGACCATATTTAGAAACAAAAAAGCCACAAGAACTGCCACCGCTCATAATGCCTCATGAGTAAGGGGGTGGAAGAAGCGGAAAGAGCAGACTCCTGCCCCACCCACACACTAGTGCGCCCCGGGCATGGCCTCCTTAAGACCACCATAGCGCACCTGCTCCTTAAAAAACATTAACTACAAGTATCACCCATACAATGCTGTAAAGTTAACCCGTTGTTCAGTTTGACTACCCTTCCTATCCCCTCCTAGCCTCCCTCCCCCCCCCTCTTTTTTCCCTTTCTCTCCCATTATCTCCGATCTTCACTTCTCATGATCCCCTCTCCAAGTTGCAAATAGGAATGGGTTTTTTATCCACAAATTTGTTAAAAATAAAAATCGCATAAATCCAATACACTAAGACCAACGATGAGTTCGGCGTAGTGGGTCAAGGGGCTTAAAACACTAGAGTCAGTACCTGATAACTGCACTAAACGCACTAGGGGCTCCGCAAGACCTAAAAGTGTAACACGATTAATGTATGCTACAACTGTGACCAGCCTATGTGTTCATGCATAACTGGTGCAAGTGATTACTCTGAACTGAAACACAAATGTATAATAACAAAATGTTAATAAAATATATTTTAAAAAAAATACAAAAGCCATTCGCAATGCAACTGTTTTGCGATTCACAATTATAGAATCTATAATTGCAACTCACAAATCGTATGATCGAGTCTGTTGCAATCAGAGACTAGTCGTAAAAAGGCCCCTTTGCACATGCAATTTACCATCAATTTATTTCAGGTGGTAATTGTGTGCAAACTATAAAGCTTGCCCAGAATGCATCAGGGGTTTCCACAATGGCTGCACTGTATGTGATTGTGAGGAGGATGTGAATACTGGCTGCTCAGCAGAAGAGGAACAGGAGGGGTTTTTCAGAGTCAAACTGACCATTTTCCAGCAAACTGGGGATGGGATTTTTGACAAATACAGGCTGAGTAGCGCTGTAATATTAGAGATTATTGCACTTTTAAATCCACATCAAGAAAGCAGCACTCTGCGCAGCAATTCTGTCCCCACCAGGTACTGTGCTCATTACACCCTTTGGCCTCAGCCAGTTACCGGAATGTGATTGCTATTGCTGGTGGGGTTCCTCAAAGGCCACTCACGTTTTGTCTGCAGATTCTAGATGGCATGCTGCTCAGTATCAACAACTACATATACTTACCCAGAAATGCATAGGAAACTCAATTCACTAAACTAAAATTTTACAGGTTTGCTAAATTCCCCCATGTCATAGGGTTTATCTCACCTAGAATATTTGTTTAGAAATAAGAAAAACACACATTCTCTAAATATTCTAGTGGTGTGTGATGCAAACTATTTAAAAACTGATATTGTGTCATAATACCCAGGAAGCACCGATGACTTTTTCATGTTTAGACACAGTAGAGTATACAAACTGCTGGATACTGGGACGTTTGATGATGGCTATTTGTTAAGTAATGATATTAAATATAATGACACGTCTGTGCTCGTCAAGTGCAAAATGAAAGAAAACTCACAGTTATTTGTTTGTTTTAGGTGCTAGTGCGTATGCCCTACGTCCATGGATTCTGACACCATACCTTTCTCCCACAACCTAAAATGCAAGGATATACAACACAGCACATTATCGCACTAGGGATGTGATTGAGAGGACCTATGGCTTGCTAAAAACTCATTTCTAGTGTCTACATAAAAGTGGTTGTCCCTTGCAATATGATCTGGAAGCCGCATGCAAAATAATGGCAACATGTGACATTCAGCGCAATATTGCAACCAGGAGATGCCTACATATCACTGTATCAGACTCCGATTCGGAGTATGAAGATCCTGAGCCAGGACCACAGCGCCAACAGTTACTTTTCAAGGTAAGTCACGTGTGAAGGTACAAATAACATTACATTTACAATGCTTTAATTGATGCATCAATGTAAAGCAACCTTTATTGTCAGGTTTTATAAATTGTTATATTTAACATATAAATAGTACGTAATTTCCACATCCAATGTCAATTAAGTCACCAGAAACATAGATATGAAGCAGTACTGGTGATTCCCGTACTGCTTTTTTCGGTTGCATCCCGGATGGAATGTGACCACATGTTGTGCAGTGGGAGTAAGGCTGCTGCTGCATCGCAATGAGCATGCATCTGCAGTGGAGATGCTGCTGACATTGGAGATTTCTTCACTATTTTGAGGTCCAGTAGCTACTCCACTAGATATTGGGCAGTTTGTACAGCCTCAACTGCAGAGGTAATCTACCCTGAGCCCCATGAGACGTCCCCACTAAAGTGGCCCATTTCCACTTTGAAAATGACTGTCCGCCGTGATAAGGTTGAAGTGGCATGTGCAAATTTCCCACAAAGGAATGGGTTAACCCATCCATCTGTGCTGCAGTGCTTATCTCCCTACACCTTTGATGGGCTTTATCCTCTGCGAGTTATAGACATAATTTCTCAAGTGCACTGGTAAGCCTGTCCATTTTAGTGTACATTTTTTCTTGCTTTTCTATCAAGCGATTGGCCACATTATTGAAGCCAGATGAAATGCATTGATGCATGTGTTGCAGTTTTTTTATTCACTATTTTTAACTGCTTATGTTGCAGACGCTTAATTTGCAGCTTGTAAAACACAAGCCCACCAAACAACTAGGGCCCATATTTATACTTTGTTTTCGCCACATTTGCTTCACTGTTTGATGCAAAAGCGGCGCAAACTTACAAAATATAATTGTATTTTGTACATTTACGCTGTTTTTGCGTCAAAAAGTGATGCAAATCCAGCGCAAAAAAGGTATAAATATGGGCCTAGGTGTCTGCAGCTGTATTTTCTGCCAGTGATGCTTGGTTGCCATGAGACCCCTCACAAAGCTGAGTATGAGCATGCACTATGACACGCTGGTTTGTGGCTTGACAACTGGCTGCAGGATTGGGCTTATAGGCTGTTGGACATCATTCTCTTCTCATGATGGTGGCTACGGGAAGTTTGAAGCACTGCTACAGGGACCATGAGGTTTGGTTGGCAAACTATCTATTTCAATGGGATCTTACACCACCATGTGTGAGTGATCATGCCCCACCACATTTGAGTCTTCGTCTTCCTCAGGTTGATCTGTTTAAAGAATGAACTTAAAATGAATTTCTGTGTCTGTGAAAAGCACTTCTTACTATTTGCTCTCATTTGTTTAATACATTTGTAAGACCAACCATATTGAGTGAGTTATTGACTACATGTTCTATGATGCACTATGATGGTTGCGTAAAGACTCCTTACTAAAAACTCTCCATTGTGAAAAATAATTATTGCAGGCAGAAGACAGTTTTAGGGTAACAGTGTAAATGAAAAAATAATTATATGTGCTTTGAGATGTTTCGGGTGCAGATGTATCAATCCTTGCTAAACCCACAACTGTCCCAGGATCCAAGGTAGCCTCCTCCATTGACTCCAGTGTAGTGAGTTGGGGAACAGTAGAGGGGCCATCTCCTGCTCTCCTGCTGCCCAGGATTCACTCAGCCCCGTTGCAACCTTCTCCTTTGTGCGCAATCTGAGATGTACCCTCTCTTCCTAATTTAATCAATGGAGTGCAGCATTACTCTAACAGCATTTATTTTATGCCGCATCTCCTGTCATTTACTTTCTGTGCCTCTGGGGCACTCATGGCCAATATTATAAACAGGTGGTCATGGTTGTTGTAGCATTTCTCTGTTAATATGTCAACTTACCTTTCAGAGAACTTGAATTTTCTTTTTCAGCCTCCTAACTACTTCTCTGCTTCCTGACTTGCCACTGCTGGTATATAAAGCTATGGCTTTGTGCAGCAGTTCCCAAATTACACCAGAAGCTGTGCAGCACCTCCTATCTGACTGCGTTCCAGGACTGAAATGAGAAGCACTTTCTGTTTTTTAAGTCATTATTCTGAAACAGGAAGGGCTTTTCTGCATTTGAGGTCACGTTCGCAATTTGAGACCAGGATCTCAATTTTGGGAATCGCAAAATGTAATTATCAAACTAAGGAAGTGACTACATTGCAATGCACCCTGGCCAAGCAAGAACCACAATCCTATTCAGGGTAAGTCAGATACACAACATAAATTAACATGTGCTAACCCTCTGGTAGCTTAGCACAGAGTAGGCATGTTTAACTTGGGAAGCAATGTGTAAGGTATTTGTGCAACACTTGAAACAGTCAAACAGTGAAATCACCACATAAAAGGATGCCCCACCTAGTTAGAAAAATGGAGCTTCATTTAATGAACAAAAAAGACCAGAACAGCAAAATTCCAATAAATAGAAGTCGACATATGAAGTTTTAAAGAATATCTGCAAATATGGTGCTAAGAAACATAAAGGGGGTTATTACAACTTTGGAGGAGGTGTTAATCCGTCCCAAAAGTGACGGTAAAGTGACGGATATACCACCAGCCGCATTACGAGTTCCATAGGATACAATGGACTCGTAATACGGCTGGTGGTATATCCGTCACTTTACCGTCACTTTTGGGACGGATTAACACCTCCTCCAAAGTTGTAATAACCCCCAAAGTGCCAACTGGGGATTTCTGGTCGCACCAGACCGGGTTAAATCTTAAAAGTCAGGGCGTTCGTGATGGAGCGTAGGTCAGATACTGGGACTAACCTTGGCCCGCTGAAATCAGTATCTTGGATTAGGCTGTGTCAGCGTTGAGGGAGAACGTGAGGAACGATTTTCACGGACTGCCTGTAATTTTGCCCTGCTGTCCGTTGTCTGTGATGAATGGCTTAACGGACAGCATTTGTCTGTAATTTTAGCCTTTCACCTAAAGGACAAAAGGAGGACAGATCAGTTTTCCAAGCTGGACTGAAAGGCAGGGAGTCTCCTGAGCTTTTTTTGGGGGGGAGGGGGGGGGGGGGCCTTCTTGCCAGGGTGTCTCCTTCCCTAAAGGAATGCAAATGTGCGCAACTGGTAAATCTGCAATTGTAAAAGGGCTTGGAAACCTGCATTGACTTTAATAAAAGGAGTCACTTGAAGCTCTCTGATGACATCTGAAGATATTTTCTTTTAGAGAGGTGCTGTAATGGTATTCCAAGGTGAGCTGTGGATTGTGTGGTTTTAATGGACTGTGATAAAAAATGTTAGTACTAGGTATAAACTATATATAATTCAAATTGTATTTTAGAAGGACTTATTTTTATTTAACCGAAATGTATTTGCATATTTTGTAACAGCCTATAATATGATCTGTGTAATTCATGTTTAAAATAAGGGCTTACACATTCACAGTTCTTTCAGGGACCTCAGTACCTAATAATACTAACAAACATTGGCAAAGCAAATAGGTCTCATCTACGCAAGAATTTTTGGCTTTGCCAAAGTGTATTAGGCATACACCAGAGTGGCTGCTGTTCAGCATGGCTAAAAGTTAGTGGCATAGTGGTGTAGAGTGGGGTAGAGTGGCATAGAAGCAGTGGTGTAGAGCACAGTGTTGCAGAGTAGAGTGCAGCGGGTACAGTGCAGGTGTTTGAAGTGCATTGGCGTAGAGTGCAGTGGTTTAGAGTGCAGTGGCATGGAGTAGCGTGGGGCAGAGTAGAGTGGTACTGAGAGCAGTGGAGTAGAGTGACATACAATAGAGTGGCATAGAGTGTAGTAGTGTAGTAGTGTAGAGTGGTGCAGCGGCATAGAGTGCAGAGTAGACACGCGTGGCATAGAGTGCAGTGTCATAGAGTGGTGCAGAGTGGGATAGTGTAGAGTGGTGCAGTACAGTGTGGAGTAGAGTGGCATAGAGTGCAGTGGTGTAGAATGCAGTAGTACAGAGTAGAGTGGTGTAGAGTAGAGTGGTGCAGAGTGCAATGTTGCAGAGTAGAGTATCAGTGCAGTGGTGTGGAGTAGAGAGGCACAGAGAGCAGTGGTGTAGAGTACAGTGGTGCAGAGTAGAGTGCAGTGGCTTACAGTGCAGTTGTTTAGAGTGCATTGGTGTAGAGTGCAGTTGCATAGAGTGGCATGGGGCAAAGTGCAGTGGAGTAGAGTGACATACAACAGAGTGGCACAGAGTGCAGTAGTGCAGAGTAGACTCGTGTGGCATAGAGTGCAGTGGCGTAGAGTGGTGCAGAGCAGAGTATGGTGCTGTAGAGTGCAGTGGCATAGAGTGGAGTGATGCAGAGTAGAGTGGCATAAAGCGCAGTGGCATAGAGTGCAGTGGCGTAGAATGCAGTAGTACAGAGTAGAGTGGTGTAGAGTACAGTGGCGGAGAGTGCAATGTTGCAGAGTAGAGTGTCAGTGCATTGGTGTAGAGTGGAGTAGAGTGGCAGAGGGCAGTGGCGTACAGTACAGTGCTGCAGATTAAAGGGCAGTGGCATACAGTGCAGTTCTTTAGAGTGCACTGGTGTAGAGTGCAGGGGCATAGAGTGGCATAAGGCAGAGTAGAGCAGCATAGAGTGCAGTGGCATACAACAGAGTGGCAGAGAGTGCAGTAGTGTATAGTGGTGCAGTGGTATAGAGTGCAGAGTAGACCCGAGTGGCATAGAGTGCAATGGGGTAGAGTGGTACAGAGTGGAATAGAGTATTGCAGAGCAGCGTATAGTGTTGTAAAGTACAGTGGCGTAGAGTGGAGTTATGCAGAGTAGAGTGGTATAGAGTGCAGTGGAATAGAGTGTATTGGTACAGAATGCAGTAGTACAGAGTAAAATGGTGTAGAGTATAGTGGTGGCCAGTGCAGTGCTGCAGAGTAGAGTGTCAGAGTGCAGTTGTGTATAGTGCAGTTGTTTAAAGTGCACTGGCATAGAGTCAGTGGTTTAGAGTGCAGTGGGGCAGAGTGGCATAGAATGCAGTGGCACAGAATAGATTGTTTCAGAGTAGAGTGCACTGACAGAGTGGAGAGGTGAGGGTAGGGTGCAGTGGCGTAGAATGCAGTGGCGGAAAGTGGATTGTTTCACAGTAGAGTGAAGTGGCGTAGAGTGGAGAGGTGCAGGGTAGAGTGGAGTTGTGCAGAGTGCCATAGAGTGTGATGGCATAAAGTGGTGTAGAGTGCCATGGCATAGAGTGCAGTGGTGCAGAGTAGATTAGAGTGACCTACAGTGTATTGATGTAGAGTGCAGGGGCATAGAGTTGAGTGTTAGAGAGTAAAGTGCACTAGCATAGAGTGTATTAGCTTAGAATACAGTGGCGTACAGTGCAGTGTTGCAGAGTGGCATAGAGTGGAGTTGTGCGGACTAGATTGGTGTTGCCTACACTGGAGTGGTATAGCATACAGAGGCGCAGAGTGCAGTGGTGTAGAGAGGCGTAAAGTGCATTGGCATAGAGTAGAGGGGTACAGAGTAGAGTTGAGAGGTGTATTGTGAAGTAACAGTATGCAGTGGCACACAGTGGAGTGGAGAAGAGTACAGTGTCCCATAATCATATAAAGGTATTTGTTTCCAGCACAGTTCAGAATTAACACAAATGTTCCTCATTTGTTCTCCTATTGTGATATAGTCTGAAGCTTATTTAAATGTTGTCATGTGATAGAAAAAACTCTTTCCAAACTCGAGTATCCAGCAACATTATTGCATAAATCCTCTCACTTTGAAGTCAGAGAAAGAAAAGTAAACACTAAGGCCCTCATTACAACCTTGGTGATCGGTGTTAAAGCAGCGGTAATACCGCCAACAGGCCGGCGGAAAAAAATTGAATAACGACCATGGCGGAAACCGCCAACATAGACAGCCACTTTAACACTCTGACCGCCACAGTGGTAGAAACAAACACCGCAGCGGTCACCGCCAACAGACAGGCGGAACACAAGGTTCTGCCCACTGTATTACAACACGCCTATCTGCCACCTTTATTGGGGGGGTAACAACGGCATCACAAGCACGGCGGAAACAGGACTTGGAACGAAAACCACTCACCTTTCAACACTTTACGAACAACCAGGACGCCATGGAGCCCGAACTACAGGTCCTGCCCAGGCTGGTCTACCTCCTCTTGTATCAGGAGCAGCAAAGATGCCGGCGACGACCACGGAGAGTCCTGCACCTAGCACACGGGGGGAAGAGAGTGACACACACACACACACGCAACACGCAACCCCCAACCCCGCACCCTCACCAAACACCATACACACAAATACATGCAGCAACATTACATATACACCGTTTGTGTCCCACTGTACCCCTGCAGTGGTGACCAGGGTGGTGTTAATGGACTTCACGTCCTCCCTGATCCCCAGGTATTATTCCTCCTGCAGCCGCTGGGTCTCCTGAAACTTGGCCAGTACCGTGCCCATGGTCTCCTTGGAATGGTGGTATGCTCCCATGATGTTGGAGAGTGCCTCATGGAGTGTCGGTTCCCTAGGCCTGTCCTCCCCCTGTTGCACAGCAGTCCTCCCAGCTTCCCTGTTATCCTGTGCCTCTGTCCCCTGAACCATGTGCCCAGTGCCAATGACCCCAGGTCCCTTATTTTCTTGGGTTGGTAGGTTTGCCTGGGTTCCCTGTAGTGGTGGACACACTGCTGATTGACGTGTCCTGGGGACAGAGGGATGGGCCCGCTGGGTTGGTGCTGTGGTGGTGTTTCCTGAGGGGGGAGGGTCTGTGGTGGCTTGTGACAGTGGCAGGGGAACGGACTGTCCAGAGGTCCCTGATGGGCAGGGCTGGTCATCTTGATCCAGGCGTGCAGAGCTGCTGTCATCACTGTGGGCCTCTTCTGTGGGGGGACTGGATATGTCTGGCACCTCCTGTCCGGTGACTTTGGATATGGGTCCTGTTAGGGTGTAAATGCATAGTTTTAGTATCTGTGTGTGCCATCTTGTGCATTGGGTGAGGTACCCTCTACTCCTGTGCTTGCATAATTGTGTTTGCCCTTTTGTGATAGTTGGTTTGGGGTTTGTGTGGGTATCTGTACTGGACATCCTTTGGTGACGGTGGTCCATGCATAGGTGTTGCATGCAGGGCCTTGGTATTGAGATATGTGGGTTTTGATAGTGGGACATATGTGAGATGATGGAGTGATGGGATTGAAGGCAGGTGGGGTGAGGGGATATGGTAATAAAGATATGACTTACCAGAGTCCAGTCCTCCTGCTACTCCTGCAAGGCCCTCAGGATGCAGTATTGCCAGGACTTGCTCCTCACATGTTGTTAGTTGTGGGGGAGGAGGTGGGGGCCTACAGCAATCTGGTGTCTTGATACCACGGAACGCACCTTCCCCCGTAGGCCGTTCCACCTCTTCATGATGTCATCCTGTGTTCTTGGATGCTGTCCCACTGCGTTGACCCTGTCGACGATTCACCGACATAGCTCCATCTTCCCGTGCTACACCTGTGATCCGAAAAGCGGTGGCTCTACCCGGATGATTTCCTCCACCATGACTCTGAGCTCCTCCTCTGAAAACCTGGGGTGTCTTTGAGGTCCCATGATGTTGTGTGGGTGATGTGTGAGGTGCTGTCTGTTGTGATGTGTGGGGGGATGTTTTGGTGTGTGTTGTTTGAGGTGCGTGGATGTTGTATGAATGATGGTGTTGTGTGTCTGTGGATGCTGGTGGTGTGTTTGCTAATCTCTCTCTCTGGGCTTCTTCCAAATGTGTTTGTTGTAAGGGTTTGTGGGTAATGTGGGTATGTGTTTTATAGTGTTGTGAGTGTGTGGGTGTGGTGTGTGTATGTGTATCAGGTGTGTGTATTTTGAATTGTCCAATGTGGTTGTGTTTTGTAAATGTGTGTGTATTATGAGCGAGGCAGTGTGTACCGCCAATGGATTACCGCAGTTGAAAGACCGCTGCGTTGATTCGTGGGTCGTGATAGTGTGGGCGTATTCTTGTGTAGGTTTTGGTATTGCCAGTTTATCACTGACCTTTGGTGTGGCGGACTTGTATGGGTGCCTGTATTGTGGCGGATTCCGAGATGTGGGTCGTAATACCTGTAGCGGAATTCTGCCACCGCAACGGTATGTTGGCGGTCTTCAGCACGGCAGAAAGCGGGATTTACCACCAGGGTTGTAATGAGGGCCTAAGTTTCCACCGAAGACAGAGCCTGACATTTGATCTTGTTATTTGAATGCAGAGCAAATGTGATGAGATAAGAACAAGATTTTCAGGCCGGTTTATAGAACGGGAGCACTCGGAAGGATACTGTAAATAAGGTGTGGGCAAGTGAAGGGACGAACTCAAGCTGCAAAGCCTAAAACAAATAAAGCCAGCAAATTGAAAGCAACGAAATATGAGTTACAAACCAAAAAGTCATATCTATGAATGTACTTAAAGTGACAGCTGCGGGATACTTTGTGGGGAAAGTCCAGTATTTCAGTCTAGTCTGAATCTTGCAGAGGTTTGGCCACATCACTCACCCAGGTAATATGACAAGAGGACCTTGAGTGGTCTCCATGTTGCAGGAAAGGTCTGTTCACCCATTCTATCAGTTTGCCACCAGTCACTATGGTGTAGAGCTTATGGCACACCTCTTGTAGGGTTAGTGGTAGGTGGCAGACATGTAATAGGGCATTTTAATGATTGTTTAAGGTGGTTGTATGTAAGGAGTTGACTGAGGTGAAGATGGTAGTCTGCCACAAGGATATCGAAATTTAGTTGCTCGACATCCAGAAACAAATCCTCCAATTTTAAGAATCTTGCAGCAAGCCACTTGTTAGAAATGGGGTCTTTGGTTGGCAGTCAGGTTACCCCCTGTCCAAGCAGGGACTCTCACTTTAGTCAGGGTAAGTCACACACAATCCAAATTATCCTGTGCCACCCCATGGTAGCTTGGCACTGAGCAGCCAGGCTTAACTTAGAAGGCAATGTGTAAAGTATTTGTGCAATAAATCATACAATAACACCATATAGCACCACAAAAATACACCACACAGTGTTTAGAAAAATATATAATATTTATTAGATAAGATGCAGGTCAAAACTATTAAAATGCAATACGTAAATGTGGAGATATCACTGAGAAGTGATATAAAGTGTCTTAAGTCTTTTAAAAGCAAACAAAGGGCCTCATTCTGACTTTGGCGGGCGGCGGAGGCCGCCCGCCAAAGTACCGCCGTCAGAATACCGCTGCGCGGTCAAAAGACCGCCGCGGTAATTCTGAGTTTCCCGCTGGGCTGGCGGGCGACCGCCAGAAGGCCGCCCGCCAGCCCAGCGGGAAACCCCCTTCCATGAGGATGCCGGCTCCGAATGGAGCCGGCGGAGTGGAAAGGGTGCGACGGGTGCAGTTGCACCCGTCGCGATTTTCAGTGTCTGCTATGCAGACACTGAAAATCTTGGTGGGGCCCTGTTAGGGGGCCCCTGCAGTGCCCATGCCATTGGCATGGGCACTGCAGGGGACCCCAGGGGCCCCACGACACCCGTTACCGCCAACCAGGTTCCGGCGGTCAAAACCGCCAGAACCAGGCTGGCGGTAAGGGGGTCGGAATCCCCATGGCGGCGCTGCCTGCAGCGCCGCCATGGAGGATTCCTCAGGCCAGGGGAAAACCGGCGGGAAACCGCCGGTTTCCCTTTTCTGACCGCGGCTTTACCGCCGCGGTCAGAATAGGCCTGGATGCACCGCCAGCCTGTTGGCGGTGCATCCGCGGTCCCCGGCCCTGGCGGTCCATGACCGTCAGGGTCGTAATGACCCCCAAAGTCTCTTTCAAGCACAAAGTACCTGGTTTGCGTGAAAAATCTCCGCAAAGAACCGCAGAGGAGGAGAAGCATGGAAACAAAGGGGTGTGCGTTGATTTCTTGGGCTGCACACAGTGATGTGTCATTTCGTTTTCATGCATGGACGGCTGTGCGTCGATTTCCGGCGCTCAAGGAGTCCTTCTTGAAGATATGAAGTCTTTTTGGTCCTGAGACTTCAGGGAACAGGAGGCAAGCTCTATCCAAGCCCTTGGAGAGCACTTCTTCACACCAGCCAGAGAGCAGCAAGACAGCAGTCCTTCACAGAAAGCAGTTAGGTGAGTCCTTTGGGCAGCCAGGAAGTTCTTCTTGGCAGGATGCAGGTTCTGGTTCTGATTCAGGTATCTCCTACAGGAAGTGTCTGTGAGGTAGAGTGTCTACCCCAAGAAATGTCTGAGTTGGTAGGGGCAGAGCCCCTGTTTATATACCCAAATGTCCCTTTGAAGTTGGGGAGACTTCAAAGAGTGGCTTAGAAGTGCACCAGGTCCCCTTTCAGTTCATTCCTGTCTGCCAGGGTCCCAGTAGGGGGTGGTGCGTCCTTTGTGTGAGGGCAGGCTACTGTCCTTTGACATGCAAGCGTCAGGCCCTCCACCCTCCCAACCCAGGAAGACCCATTCAAAATGCAGATGTATGCATTGAGGCTGAGTATCCTGTGTTTGGGGTGTGTCTGAGTGAATGCACAAGGGAGATGTCAACTAAACCCAGCCAGACGTGGATTGTAAGGCACAGAAGGATTTAAGTGCAGAGAAATGCTCACTTTCTAAAAGTGGCATTTCTAAAATTGTGATATTAAATCCAACTTCACCAGTCCGCAGGATTTTGAATCACCATTCTGGCCATACTAAATATGACCTTCCTACTCCTTTCAGATCAGCAGCTACCACTCAAACAATGTATGAGGGCAGCCCCAATGTTAGCCTATGAAGGGAGCAGGCCTCGCAGCAGTGTAAAAACGAAGTTAGGAGTTTTACACTACCAGGACATGTAAACTACACAGGTGCATGTCCTGCCTTTTGCCTACACAGCACCCTGCCCTATGGGTTACCTAGGGCGTACCTTAGGGGTGACTTATATGTAGAAAAAGGGGAGTTTTAAGCTTGGCAAGTACTTTTAAATGCCAAATCGAATTGGCAGTGAAACTGCACACACAGGCCTTGCAATGGCAGGCCTGAGACAAGGTAAAGGAGCTACTTAAGTAGGTGGCACAACCAGTGCTGCAGGCCCACTAGTAGCATTTAATCTACAGGCCCTGGGCACATATAGTGCACTCTTAAATAGTCCAATTGAGTATGATCCAATGTTACCATGTTTTAAGGAGAGAGCATATGCACTTTAGCACTGATTAGCAGTGGGAAAATGCACATACTCCTAAAGCCAGAAGGAATGAGGTCAGAAAAAGAGAAGGAGGAAGGCAAAAAGTTTGGGGATGACCCTGTGGAAAAGCCATTTCCAACACCACTGATGGAGTTGCTTGGAGCACAGCCATCCTGTGTGAGTGGGAAGGCTTAACAAAGGTAGTGCAGGAGCACAGGGTTTCTTCATGTCAGTGAGCTTACAGGTTCTAGCAAGGCAAGAGAAAGCTGTGCATGATAACCCAGGATGTTGATCCATAGAATGGTCAATAGGAAAAATGAGCAGTGCAGTAAAGCCCTCCTTTAAAGTCTTTACAGATCAACCCCATCTCATGCAAGGGGGTGGGCAGAAAGCCAGCGAGCCACTCACTGGACCTGTGCAGCTGAATAATAGGGTTCTAAGTCCAGAAGGCCTAATCCACAAGCAGTCTCGGGTAGCTTTAGAGTGGAAATAGCTACTCAAAGGCACCCCAGTGACCAAATCAGATGTGTGGCATGTCTGAAGAAGTAATGAAGGATGAGCAGGGGAAGGTTTGCAAAATAATGCTATCATTGGGGTAGCACACCATCTTCACTAGTGCCACTTGGCCCACTAAAGAAAGCAGAAGAGAAGACCAAAAAGCAAACTGGGCTTGGAGGGACCATGACATCCTGCAAATCAGTGGGAGAATGGTAGATATTAATCACTAGGCATTGAAAGGTAACTGGTTCCCAGTTCAATCTGAGGTCTAATTGTAAATAAAGAGGGGTACAACAGTGCCATATGTTAAAGAAACACTAATTACATTTAAAAAAAATACATTTTGTTTGTGCAATTTACATCCCAAGTATTTTGCAGATTCTATGTGTGCTTGACAATTAGCGATAACCCAGATCACTAGTTTGGCTTTTGCTCAATTTCAAAATCATTTTAAAACATGGACAAAGCGAGCAATTGCCTTGCACAACCTTGCAAGGGGTCTGGCCCATGCTCACCCTTCAAAAGCACAAACAGTGGACCATTGCACCAGAAGAGTTTACCATGGTGGATGGATGCAGCTTGTTCAACCGCTTGACAGTGCCTCTTCTGTTTCTCTTCTGTCTGCAGAGACAACTCCCCAGGTACCCAATACCTTCCGATAGTCTTGGTGGACCCATCATTTTGTCTGATTTTAGGAACTGTCCCACCTTGTTCTTCTCTTCCTTATTTATCCATTTCTTAGCAACAACCCTTTGAATCAGTTCCTGTGGACCTCCCATTTGATCTCAATTTCATCCTCCTCTTTTATTATCTTTGATTGATAGACCTGGCTCCCAGTTCTGAGATAAATGTAGAGTCCAAGACATACACTCAAGTGCTGTGGGACTACAGACAAGTTGTGGGTACCTCACATCCTGACATTAGGTGACTGTCTCCCACACCATCTGCCCTGCCTCATTATTATTTTTTAGGTTGAAAGTCCATGGGCGGTTGGGGTGAGCCAGATGTTTTTGTTCAATTTGTTTAAACTAGCATAAGGTTAATTACCTTAATGTTTCCCAAACTGCCAAGGGTTTTAAAATGTTCAGAAACAAAATCAAAAGTTTGCTGTTACTTCCTCTTCAAGAAAGATTGGGTAGATTTGGGTAGGGATGATGGCCTTGACACAGTGCTAAAGGGCATTGATTTACTGCTGAACAAGAACATAATGTGACAACTGAATGTAGCATAGCAGGAAGCAATCACAAAAAGACCTCTCTTGGGTTTGTCTGTAAAACTGACATTTGTTCTTGAATTGTTGTCCTGAATTTTGACACTTCATCCTGAAATTTTGTCCTGAATGTTGACCCTTTGTCCTGAATTTTTCACAGTCCTGTCCAGAATTTTCGTCAATACCAGGTGGTCACCCTAAAATTTGCCCCTACATATCATTCTTGCAATCATCCTCAATGTCCCCTCTTCCTCTTCGAGCCGTTATTCTCAAACTATTTTTTCCATTCATCTCAATTTCTGAGCACTAGTCTTCATGAAATTTTGCTTAAGAGTAATATTGAGCGACTGCTCTCTTTTTACTCCTTGTGCAAATCAGTGCCTTTCTCATCTTGCTTTCTCTTCTAAACGTTTCACTCTCCCGCTCCCATACATATCCATATGTCACTACCATCCGTATCATCTCTCCCATTCTTTTGTCTACTACACATTTCAATCTTTTTCAGCCCATCCTACCCTCTCGCTCATTTTCATTTTTTGTCTTACATGCACCTTCATTTCTCGTCTTCATTAATTTGCTTTCCTTGAGCACAATCGCACGTTTTCATTCTAGCAGCCAAAACAATGTATACCTTTCTTCTAAAGGTTATCCATTCTGACTAGATAATATTTTATTAATCTAAAAAGCGAACAGGAAGTATATCAGATTCACAAAAACGAAATATTAGCAAGGCCAGCAAAATATCATAATTACTACGTCCTATGAATAGCACTTCACGTGGTAGTTAAGGTGATATCACTCACCATGGAGAATCGTTATAGAAATATGTTGTTCACCTTGCAGAAGTTTGAAGACATATCTTTCAGGTATACATTTGTTTCATCATGATCTTTCAAGTACATATTTGTTTAATCATATTTGTTGTTTCTAAAAAAGAATTAGAAGAATGTTTAAAGAAGTCCATTATGTCACAGCAATAAACCGGAAACAAAAATATTTACATCTTCAATAGTAAACGTATATCTCGTTGTAAAAAGTCTTAACATCTTTGAAAAGGGCATTTGTACAAAAGAATATATCACATCACATGCATCAAACATAATATGTCAAACACGATAAAACCCTAAGCGAATCTCTGATGAAAAAGGCATTTAAAGTGAACAAGCAACAACAATTTTTATATAATATGTAAGTATGTAGGTGCTTTTAGAGCGCAAATGCGGCTGAAAGGTAGTGGAACACATGTCTACTTCCAAATCTCCTCCGCTCCAGACTTCCAACACTGCCTGCATATCATTCAGGTCTTAACGTCCCGCACCTACGTGAAGCTCAATCTCCTCAATTCAGAAATCCTGTTATTTGCCAAGGACAAGAAGCAACAGATAGCCCAAACCTGGCTCAATGACAAAAAACGTGATGGCTTTAAAACCTAGCTTTCACCCAATGACAAGTCACTTGGATTCATCCTGGGCACAGTGCTTAATTTGTAAAAAACGAAGTGCCAGTGCCCTCGCCGGTGGGCCACTGCAGCTCGCACCACCTATTGCCCCTGCCAGTGCTACCAAAAGCTACTTACCATCACACTCCTACAAGCGTGCAAATTCAGGCTATTCTAGGCTTTAAAAGTTACAAGAATAGCTTTTGAGGCAGGTATTTGTAGTGTTAATATGTATTTAATTAATAAACAAATGTTTTAGTGCTTATCTCTAAATTAGACAATAAACACCATCAGATGGAAGACTGTCGTAAGTGCCGGTGCTGGCAAGTGCTAGTGATGAGCACCGGAAACCACCAGCTTAAATTAAGCAGTGCCTGGCCATCAACCTCACTTCAGAATTGATTTTCAAGCCCTCAAATACTCTCACATATAGATAGTGGAAATGCACTATTCTATGGCCTCCCACACTGAACACTGGCTCCCTTAAGAGCATCCTCCAAAGTGTGCCATGCCTAAAGTGTCTGAAGAAACATTTTCACATCACCTCCATTCTGATGGAACTCCACTGCTTCCCCATGCTAGCCCACACCACCTTCAAAACCAAATGCATAATCTACAAAGACATCATGAACAGCACAAGCATGTAGCTTGTTGATAAGCTCCCTATCTCTGGTGGCTCCCAGCACATTCGAAATCAGGAAACCATTTGACTGTAAACAAATAAGTGTAAAAAAGAAATAAAACAAGGCAGCACAAGTTTTCTGTTGATGCATCCAGGCTCTGGATCCTTGTGTTCTTCAGGACTGCCACAACCCTCTCCAATTTAGGAAAGAGTTGAATTACTATCTCTATAAAAAAAAACACATCACTATGCAGTGACAGTGTACTTCTACTCCCAGAAACCAGCTACCCTTCCAATCACTCACTGGCTGTATCGTTGCCTTTGGCCTACACTTCTGTCTTTTTGCTGGGTTCATAATATACAAAGAACTCACATGTCCATACAAACCTACCTACCTAGATACATACCTACATAAAGCACTGTGCAGGTTTAAGGGCAAAGATCCAGTAACTCGTGATTGGAGGGGTAGTTTCTGAAAGTGGTAGTGGACTGCTACTTCATTTTTAGGCAGTGCTCTGTAACCAGATGTATCAGTAGTTCTTTCTTAAATTAAAGCAGGTTTGGGATGGTCCTGATGGATATGGAATGTCACTCCAGATTCTCGGAGTTTAGATGGAGAACGCATGTTGCTTTATTTATTTTATTTTTTTGCATTTCTTCGTCTCCAGTCTGATGATGTGTCAAGAGCCACCCAAAGTGGTGAACTTGTCACCCAGACAGATGACGGATTCCTGTCATTGTAGCGTTGTAGATTATGCTGCTAGTTCTGCAAAGGGTGCATGTCGGTTAGGAAAGCAAACCAAGTTCCATCATGGGTGGGGGTAGATCTAGTCATATTTCTTCAGACACTTGATGAGGGCCATTGCGGAGTGTGGGTTGTCGAGGAGAATGGAGCTGCCACTGCCTAAATGTGAGAGTAATTGGGCTAGAATAGCATGTGTAATGTTGAATTCTTGGAGGAACCATTTCAATTTCTTTAGTCGAGACAGATAGAACTAGTCTATCTTGGTGAAAGGTTCCTGCATGGTGAGATCCCTGTTCAGGATGAATCCGAGTCACATATCACTGGGTGAACTTTTACGTACAAATTCACTAAGGTTCATGTCATTCAACCAGTTTTGGATATGAATGCTCAGTAAAGCTGCCTTTCAGGGATTCAGAGAATCTTTGCACTCATTTATTAGAACTATTGGTACATGGCGCCACAAACCGATGATGGCAAAATGTTCTTTACTTGAGAGTCAATATTGATCAAATAATGCTCTGATAAGCAACCCTGATTAATTTCTTGAGGTTTGGGTGAATACGGGCATTGTTGACAGGGATAAGAGCAAAATTTAAATTTACAGGATCTCTGGCTGTATCTGCAACATATTTCCTTTCTACAGTTCAAAAATCCAAGTCTAAACCCCTGTGGGGACCGATTGTCAGTAAAATAGTATCCCTCTTTGAAAACATGTTTATGTATTAGATCAAAACTCTAATGGTATATGTAACATTGTAACCATACTACGTTCAAGATTCTGGTGATATGATCAGGGATTGGAAGGCATACAATGTAAGAGGGATGCTTGTTGGGGACACCTGATGTAATATGCACTATTTACATCTATAAATCACATTGGTAGATTAGAAGTATTAAAAACATTCTGGCTTGTAGCTCAGTTTTATATTTAGAAACTACTATGCATCTTGAGATGATCAAGTTCATTACAGAGAGTAAATAATTTCCGTTTACGGGAGAATATTTCCTAAGGCTAAGGTGGACGACCCCACACCCCAAAGCAGGTGCCAAACTTTTATAATATGTTTATTATAGTTTTATTGCATAAGAGGTGGGGCCGCGGGCAGAGACAAGCACTGAGGGGCAGTGCACAGCACTCTCCCTCAGTGTACATGTATGTTTGGCTGGCCGTCTCCGGCTGGCCAAACACACATGCGCACTAGGCGCTGTGCCAGGTTGGAGACAGCAGGCAGATGCTCCCAGTTTGCCTTGGAGCGCTCTAGGTGAATGCTCCGACCAATACGAATGTTGCTGCCATGCTGCCTGCAGCATGACAGCAGTGTTCAGATTGGCCGCAGGGTAGGCTGGGAGCCTGTGCCTGCAGCGAAGGCAAGAGGCGCGGCGTAGTGTTGGCAACGGCGATTCAGTTAAGTTTTTTTTTTTTAATTAATTGCGCCCTCTTGCCGCTCCTGACATTGTGGTACAAATATTGGCTCTTTGTTCAGATGCCAGCATCAAATTCAAATTGTCCAGCATGCAGAAATTTTGAAGACTCCAAGACATACATTATATCGAACACATGGACTCCAAAAATTCTAAACCAATCAGGCTCTCTTTAAATCATTTTCAGTATAAGCCAGATCTATAAAACCAGCATTTACCACCACACAATCTCTAAGAGCCTTCAGGAAACAATTTAAGACTCTTTCATTCTAACAGTACATAAAACAATCTTTGGAAAAGGCAATGTGTCAGGCTTTTGTTATGGGTGTTTGGAAACAAATGGGCGACTTTGTGTTTGCTGCCCCAGCTGTCCTAAACATTTAACTTTACAATGAAGCACATCTTGTGCTGCAACACTTTAGAAGCTGAAAGAAGTGACCTTATGCTGGACAGACTAAGTTAACAGAATTAAGCTCTGACTGCAAAGTAAAGTGTTATGAAAAAGTCAGAAAATGAGGTTTGCAAGGCAAGTGGTGAACTTAGAAGTCTTGAACAGCAATGTTTTTTTTTATTTATTTTTTAAGAAAAGCAAACTCCAAAAGCAGGGTTTTGTTTCTGTAAAACAACAAAGAAAATAACACTGTCGCACTGGGAGTATTCTCAGAGTATGGGGTCATTTTTCTTTTAAACCACCAAGAAAAAGCTTGGCGGTCACAAATCTGAGAAAAAGTGAATCAAGCTATCTGCTTTAAATATTCAAGACCGTCTGATGCAATCACACAGACGGTTCGAAGTCTGTCAGGGCATTGGTAGAAGGTTTTTGCCAGAAGAACCGTGCATTCAACACCATCAAAGCAATAGCAACCCTCGAGAGACAGTAGCAGATTGGGGTTGGCTCAAATGCCACTCTTTCTCTCTAGTTCTCATTGCAGTTTTATGACGTGTGGTTCACCAGATAATTAAAGTTGACCATAGTCATGTCCAAAAACGAAGTTTGTATCAACATATAACTCTATGGCCACTAATTTGTTCCCGTTCTTTAGATCGGGAATCCCAATATCCGCTTATCCTCTCTGCAATAAATCATTAATTTGTTAAACTTGTTCACTAGCATCTTTTCTGTCAGATTTTACATGTACTCTATTTAAACTGCTCTTGTGCCCTCTGGAACTTTGTTGGATATAGACAACGTTAAATAAATGAAATCCTACCAGCAGCTGGTATCATCCCGGTCACGATGTGAAGGAAGGAGAACAGCACAAGTCTATAGCGTGCAACTACTTCTGGGGAGAATTGTACCCAATCTTGGTGTTCTCTGGACAACTCTCTTTGTTTGAGAAGCTTAGTTGTTAGGTTCCAGGTTTTTCTATCTGAGAACTATTGTGGTATGCAACTTCTGCTGTAGCTCATGCCTGTTTGCCGACATATTTGAGAACACATATACACAAAACTTCTGTTATGATTGGTGAAAAGCCTTTGATTAGTGTTGATTGTTTCTGCTGCTACTGCTTGAAAGATGAGAAGTGTTGTTGGTGTGAGCACAGATTTACCACCTTTTACAATCTGTAGGTGTCATCTATTACCCTTCGCACTGATTTCAGGTTAGCTCCATGATATCTAAAGCTTTGAAAAGATTCACTGTTCTTTTTGGTATCTCATTTGACACACACAAGGGCTATCCTTAACCAGACCGGTGTGATAATCAGCTTATGGAGCAAAATAAACAGTAAAGTACTGTGACATAGGCAAGCCACACATACCAAGCCATAAGGTCAGTATTTAATGTTTTAGCGTAAGCATATTAAAGCTAGCTGGAGTGGACAGACGGAACTGTGGTTGTAAAGCCGTCCCTTATGTTGATCACTGCAAGCACTCAAGTGAAAGCAGTAGGATACACCCAAACAACCACAGCATTAGGAGAAAGAATAATCCACTGGAATTAGCCAATATGTGATTGACAAAGTCTCCAGCAAATGGTTGAAAGAGGCCGGTAGAAGAAAGTCAATGATACAAAGGGGCGGACCCAAAAGCATGCTTCATATACATTGTAAGCAGTAAAGCAATTTAACGGCTGCACTGTCAAAACCCACCCCTAAAATACCTGATTCCACTATCCTTACCGGGAAGGATCACCTTATATTTGCACATCATCATATTCATACCACTGACCATTAAAAATCACCAGTACACACTTTTCAAACAGACCAATCCTCGCTGATTAAACACGACACCAAAACACCAATCCAGTCAATCAGAACACGTAGGTGAAAGTTCTAAAAGGCCATACAGGAGGGAGAAGTGCTCTCCATTATGTAATGCCAGCTCCATACTCTTAAATGCTGTACAGGGTTAGGGACATACCGCCAATCTGAGATGGTTGTGCGTCATTATGAGAGCGTAAATATCATCCTACAAAAAAATTGCAACCACCACACCGCCTGCTTTAGTGGCTGCCATTTTTTAAATAAATGTAGTGATGAAGAATTCCCTGCTGCCCCCACATGCTCTCAAACCTGCCAATTATACCAGCAGCTGACGGGTGGATTAAGCGGGCACCATAAATCCCATCGTGGTCTGACCGAATTTAGGATGAAATTGAAAAACCGGCAGTAATAAGTGTCACATGTCTGCAAAACTAGCTCATGCACCTCTTGCTTATTCTCACTTAGCTAAATATCTGTGCATCTGGACCATCAGCTGTATGAAGTAATAGTTTGTTTTCGCTCTTGGAAACCTTTTTGTTTTTATCACCTGGAGGGTGTGGCTTGCAGGTTTAAGAGCTTTGCAAATCGGAGCCAAGTCAGCTAGGGAGGTACCCTGAGCAGCGTGGATAAGAAAACCAAACAGGGTGGTGTCCAGGAGGCGCTGTAACTGCTCTGGGTTAAAATCTGCCTCGATCCGCAGAGGGAGGTTCCCACCATGGAGCCAGAGCATTGGGCCATATAAAGGTTCTTGCGCCCTCCGCCCTTCATTCCGATCTCCCTGCCGCTGGCTGAACAAGGTGAGTACAAACCCAGGCGTATGAAAGAGAGGCAGAATTTGCAGGTGTTTGGGTGCACTCCATTAATAGGATGGAAGGGTGTGAGAGTTTGTGAAGCATCTGCAGTACTATTTTTGCAGAGCTAAACTGGTGAGCAGCATTCACCATATGTCACGTTTACCTTCGGGCATCGTCTTTAAGACACTTGACTTGCACTGCCTGAAAACAACTGCTCTTAAAGTTTGATTGATTAGTCTGTGTGTGTTCGTACCTTGCAAATTGCAAATCTGCATTAAAGTCTTGGAGCAGGATTATATAAATTGCACCGTGGCAGTGCAATTTAGCACCAACAGCTCTGAAAAACATAATTTGCAAGCTGAAATTTTGGACCAACATTGTTGGATCACTTAAATTGTACCACTGACATTCGATTCTGCAAAAATATTTATGGATGACATACATTACATGATGCCATTACAATAATCCACCACATTTTTTACATTACGTAGATTGTGCCAGTGCATTGCAGTTGTGATCCAAATTATACAGATTACAGAGAGTGCAGCAGTACATTTTTACACTGACATGCTGGATTAAACAGGTTGTTACGGGGCCACTGCAATTGCAAATTTTCGGACCAAACCGATTGAACTGGGTTCAGTTAAAAAGGTTACTGCATTTGCACAGCATAAGAATAAATCTGGCAGCTGCGGTGACCAGTGCAAAAATGAGATCTCACACCCGCCTGTTGATCCGATGACAGAGAACGTGAGTGAAAATTGCAGAAGTACAATCTGCATCCCCAGAAATGGTGCAACCTAATAAGTCTTGGATTTGTGCTTTTCCACACTTGATCCACAAAAGCAAACATGATGGATCCTCGACGGGATAATTTATTGCGCATGTGTGCAAATTTAGCTATTGTTTGGAGGTCCGTGAAATTTGAATTATTTTGGCACAAGTCAGGACGTGTGTTCAAATTCAAATCAAATAGAATTTGTGGGCACCTCTGAGCGGCATCTATTTCGGAGGCACGCACAGATGGCGATCTCAGATCTGTTCCAAGATATCATAGCATCATATTCAAACCTATGTGTCAGTGATGCAAACTGTCAATCTAGATTCTCGGGTTGCCAAAAGAAACCATCCAAGATGTACCTCTTCTTTTGTCTCTACAGATGAAACGCAATGAGAGAATGGGTATGGGAGCCTAGTCATCATGGAAGAAGTCAATGATGCATAGGATAAGGAGACTCCTCCCTCCTTGTAGAGTGTCAGACCATTTAGACCAGTGTGTTGGAACAAGGGTGTCGCTGTGTGAGGAATCATTGCACTGCCCCACATGTCTTGGGAAATGTTGGTTGGTGCTGTGTTATACTGTTGTGTTGTTATTTGTGTAGCAAGTAATGCAACCCTAGGGTGGCTTCAAAGTTCTGATATGCTGACAGGAGGTATGGAAAAGAAGGACCAGGAGAAAGGGTGGGGGGGCATTATCTAGAGTGAGCCGTGGGTGTGGAGTGTGTTCCACAATACATTAGAGTCACACTGGTTAGAGAAATAATATGCTTTGGGTAGCAATCCTTGGGCCTTTGACCTTTGGTTGGGGGCACTGGCAGCTCGGGAGAGCAGGAGATGTAATGGAGAAGAGGAGGAGGAAATGGTGGGTGGTGTGGAGATCTCATCGTGGCCCAGCTACCTTGTTATGTCCAGCGTGTTATCAACAATGCACCCTAATTCCGACTTGTGGGTGTATGGGCACTCATGAGCTCGCTTTTCTTCTTTATTTAAACTCCTGTCCGTGCCCGATGTCGGGATACAGGAATGCATTGTGACACACCACATGGGTGGTGCGTGACACTTAAGGAGGGACCAGAAGAGGGAAGGAGATAGAAGTTAGGGTGTGACGAGGGACAGCCAGTGAAATCTGAGCAACGAAAACCGATATCAAGGTACACTGTTCCAGCAGGCAAGAGAGAAACCCTATGAGGCAAGAGCCCTCTCTAAAGTATTTACAGTTATAAATATAATTCAGATTTTTTCGAAGCCACGCATTTACAATGTGTCCACAGATAAAGAGGAACTCTTGAGAGGAGGTATGGAGGCTACTGATTTCTAAGCTAACTTTCATTTTCGGGATTGCAGGCGGCTCAGGGTTAAGGCACTGAAATCTTGACCCTAGAACTGACCTGGCGTAGCACTGGTTGGATAGTGCTTTCAGTATTCAACACCCCACCTTTGGTTGCCCACTTGAATGTTTCTCTGAGTACTACCTGTGTGCTCTTAACTTGGAGAGGGCTGAGGCACAAATGCAAGCTTATCCCTAATTAAAGTATCTTGTGTGTTATGCCTGACTGCAACCGCCTGAGGGAGGAAATAACCAAATCTCGATTTCCATACCCTGCCGTGTGAACGCTTCAGCCCTTCGATGCTGACCTCGAAGGCACTAGGTATGGTTCCAGCTAGGAGGTTGCTGGTCGGTAGAAGGAGCTGGCAGGTGGATGGGGGTCCCTGACAGAGGTCAAGACCATCATTATGATAGCGTTCTGAACCAAATTACTTCACATCAGAGCTTAAAAAAATTCTGACTTGACATTTCTGCAAAACTGAAGCCAAAATGTTACCCACCGCCAGCTTTTAGGCAGCCTGGATGACCTAGTGATCAGAACCCTGCCCATTTCACTGTAGACTTTCAGGAGAATCTCTGAGACAGCAGATGCACAGATGTGCAAGTACTTGGCCTTATGACTATCATGCTGCTACGACTAGAGGTAGCAATGGCTAAGCTATAAATCACAATACAATGCAAAATACGCACAGCAAGTAAGGCTCTACAGGGTGGGTAATGGGGTACCTGAAATGGTACATGCATGATGATTTTGTGTCTTAGATTTCAGGACCATTGAATGTGAAATCTGCTTCTTTTAAATGGTGATAGGTTAGATTGGCATATATAAACTAGCTATGCTGCAGAACCTTAAAACACATATCTTGTACATGTCCAAGATAGCTGCCTTCCCACAGCACTTATGCACACACAGCCTAGTACAGATAGTGTCACACACCCATATTATCTTTGGGTCAGAGCTCAAATCCCCTGGAGTCAGAGTCTTCACCTCACTTTCATCTGACTTGCCATTTCTGGCCACCAAGCATTATCCGTGCTCAACCTCCAGTGGTGTGTGTCTTAATCCGGGGGCCATGAAGGAGTAGAAGTGCAGATGCCAAGAACAAAAAGATGACAGAGAGAGGGAATGGGGTGGTTTACATTGTAAATTAACGGGTAGGTTTGGGACAGAGGCTTGGGCTGTTCCCTGTGTTTGTTGTCAGATGAGTTACATAGTAATGGTGAAAAACTATAGGATGGCAGGGGTTGAGGTGGAGCCCTCACTTGGTCAGGGGAGTTGTCAACATGAGGCAAAAATGAGGCCCAAGGAATATGACAGCACTAACGGCAGATTAAAAAAAAAGGCTCTCAACACTAATTGGCCAGTCTACAGACACACCCAAGCACTTAAACATAAGTAGCATACAGGTAAATGTAACTTCTTCATGATGGACCGTGTGACAAGCTGGGGAAGGGCAGAGTCAAACACAAGGCAGCTTTTAGTTATGATAGAAATAAAGATACATTTCAGGACGGAAGACAGTGCTGTGCAGTCAGAAGGACAAGCACATGGTCAAGTTAAACAAATATGCGCTTAGAAGGAAAGGGAGCTATATCAGGACAAGGTTAGACTTCTGAAAGACAGAGAAGACTGGGTCTGCATCAAGCATAATAGAGAGTATTAGTGATTTTAGAACGTCACATGACCACTGTATACTGGTATGTCTAAGGCACAGATAGACACAGTAGGGCCTATTCACAAACTGCACTTTGTAGTAAGGTATTACTACTGCGGTGGTAGTACTCACATACTACAACATTCTAGTCACAAACCTACATGTGGAGACCTCTGCCTCCGCCTCTCCTAGCTTTTTTATGTGCATGTCTCTGCATATGTGGTGATATGTTTTAGTAATAAATGTATGGGGAACCAGGGATAGTGTCAGGAAAATGGGGAATACTTACTACTAGATGGGGAAAATTGGGAGGAGGAAGGAGGTGCTAAGGAAGGTGTAAGGAGGGTTTTAGGGAGGAACATGCAAATACAAACATCCACCCACAAAACAGTAAGCCTATTGATATTCATAAACAGCACTTCTAAAATTACTGCAGCCAAAAAAGGAACCAAAACAGTTGTAAATGTACTCCTGGCTAGCCTTGGAGTTAGTCCAGCAGGACAAGAAAATAATGTTAATTAAAATTATTTATTTCGAATTTTATTTTATAGATAGATAGATGTTTAAAGGTGTATTCAAATTCATTTTTTTTAATGAAATACATTAAAAAGCAATTAAAACAATAAATACAACTTTTAAACTATTAGTTAAAAATGTAAGTACATTAAAATTAAACAAATTATTTTGAAAAATAAATATAAAATGGTAGAGTAGAACTATTTAAACCATTAAGTGAATAATTATAAATTAAATTAATATACTTTATTCTTTTAAATATTTTAAAACAATACATTTGATGAGTTCATGTGCTGTAACAATTTAATGTAGTTCTAAAATAATTATTGTAAGTTATTTTGCATGTTTATTTTACATTAAAATATTTGAATATTTTTTATTATGAGGTTTCAGCTCTAATGTATTATAAATTCCATCTGGATTGGCAGCCACTGGAGAGACTTAAGATGCTGCCAAACTGGTAAGATTTATGCACAGCTACCAAGAGACCGACAGACACTTGCTAGGCCAATTAAAATGGGGCCGCAAGATGCCTGTGGGCCCAGATAAATAGCAGATGACATTAGTGAAAGGTGAACTACATCACCTCCTCCCAGAGCAGACAAGGAGAAATCATTTGATTTGCTTAGCTTCAAATAAGAGGAAGATCCTCATCACCTCTTCCTCTATACAGAAAGGTGCACTTTCGCTTTGACGTCCCAATTATTTTCTTATCCGTTGTGCTTAAACTTTGAGAAGGTGGCCGGAAGGCAGCGATCCAGGTGTTCCTTGCAAATCACCCTAAGTTCAGTCTTATCGGCAATTGATATGTCTAGGCATTCTCTGCATGGAATGCACTCAATCAACATTGAATTTCGGAGGCGAAACACCACGGTCCCTTCCAAAGCTGATTTAGACCTGACCGCGACTGTTGTATATGCAGGAAAGAGGACCACAGGAGTGGAGGAGACATTTCAATATCTGAATATAAAAGAGGAAGATGAGTGACACCATGGAGTCATGTGGGGCCCCACACGTCATAAGACAGGCTTCTAATGAAAATCTATTATTAATAAGTACTACAGGAAAGCTGCAGGACGTGTGAGTCGTTGCCTTTTGCCAACAGTGGTCAGTGAAGGACAGATCATTGGCTGTTTTAAGCATTTCCAAATTGGATGCATTTCCCAACAAACCAAATGGGAACGTTTGCTTGCCAACAGTTGCTCAGGATGTATGTCATGAATATGAGCACATTTTGGGCACTCGTGCTTTTATCAGCAGGGGTTTTATCAGGTAGTTTAGAGAAGTTCAGTCGGCTGTGGCAGGATCAAAGTTTCTGAATGAGAATAAACTTGTGTAGATGGAGCTGGAATGAGTGATGCTGGAACGTCACTTCGACCAGTGGGTGGCGCTGCAGGATTATGAGTCCTGGTGATTAGTGATTAATGTGCCTTTGTTGCGAACACACGGTATTTTGCTGAAAAGCGGAATAGTGTTCTGCCAATCCACTGGTATACTTTATCAGAGGGTTCCGAAATCTAATCTTTAAAAAGTGTTTTGAATGCTGCTTTGAATGTGGTACAACTTGGCTCATCTATATGTCTCTGTCAGAGAAAACGCTGCAGCGAAAAATGTAGCGATGCCACAGGAATATATATCTGATCGGAATGTAGGGAGAACGATACCCTCATTTAACATCATTTCTAAGAGCTCTCGTCGTTTGAACGAAAAGGAAACTGTGGGAGTGTGAGATAAGAGTGATTGGGAGAGACAGTAATTTGATAAGAAGGGGCGCGTAATATCTCCACAAACATGGAATGGTTGAACTCTGTAGCTCAGATTTATGACAAAAAGTCAGGGCTTAATTTGTGCTTGTTGTTTCCGGTGCTGAGCACTGGCACTTATTTTTGAGGGGCGGTGCTTATTCTTCTCCCGCAAGCATTTGCTGAGAGCAGAAGACACATATGGGAAAGACAGAGGAAGGGAAAAACGAAAAAGCGTCACAAAGTCAGAAAGCAGAAAGCTGCAAGAGTGAGCTGAAGCGCTGGGAGTGGCTTTAAATGGAGTGAAGAGACCCGAGATGGCTTCAGGATAACGCTGCCTCAGTATTCAGTGCTCACACATTTAATTGCAGCAGCCGCATGCTTAAGAGGAGGGCTTTGGGCACTGGCACGTTTTTATTTACAAAGTAAGCACTGCAGAAAGTGATGCAAGGATAGCATGCGCAAAAGGTGTTTTGTGCTGGAATGGTGCCTTTTTCTCAGTGCTAAAAAAAACACCTCTATGCTACTTTGGATTACTGGAGCATTATTGAGGCAGATCAGCTCAAATACCCCAAAGTTTAGGTTAGTCAGCATGGTGCTTCATCAAAAACTAACAACTCATTGAAGTAGGCGTTAACAAGAGTAAAAGTGTTTTATTTTTCCAAAGAACCCCTAACTTTGCAAGTGTGCTGCTGTGCACAACACTCAACCAATGTATGGGAGCCTTCTGAATTTAGCTAGGCACAGTCATTTGCACTGATCGGGTATGCTTCAGGTCCAACTCCTGTCCTACACAGCGTACACTCATCGAGGCTGTGCAGAGCACAAGACAGTCTGTTGGTGCACCAGCAGAGGGGATGACAACTGCAACAGGCCACGCTTAGTACAGACGGGTTTGTCTAGCACGAGAAAAACAGGGTTTGCATGGATAATCAGAGGCGTATTTCTTAATCATAATAAACACTGTGTGGTCAGGTTTTGGAGCCAAAGCAGATCGAGAATTGAAACTGTTGATACTCGTCCTCCTTCGCATGACCTCCCCGCCCTCAGGCACCTGCCTTTGTCACACGTGATGCTAAGGGTTGGCAATCAGATTTTGCAGAAACTTTAGGTGCAGAACCGAAAATTGAAAAAATTTAAAAAGGCGTTGAAGAGATGAAAAGTTCAGAATTTGACTAAATCTGATCATCGTTGATGAGTCAAAAGTACAACCCAATGTATGAATATTTTGACATGGATGTGTCCTCGCACTTAACTTATGCTGTAGAGACTTACTTGGAGAACTTTGCTAATCAATCAATCAGTGCTTGTAAAGTGCAGCTACTCACCTGTTAGAGTCTCAAGGCGCTAGGGGATTGGGGGGAGTGTAGCATGTACTGGTGAGGTGGTTTAAAAAAGCCATGTCTTCAGTTTCTTCGTGAAGTTGGGGAGGGAGGTGGTTTGTCTGATGTGGATGGGTAGGGCGTTCCAGGCGGTGGCTGCGAGGTTGGAGAAGGAGCGTCCTCCTGTTCTGGTTTTTCTGATGCGAGGTACTTCTGTGAGAGAGAGCTGGGCTGAGCGTAGGGCCCTGTGGGGTACGTGGAAGTTGAGTCACTGGTTCAGGTAGGCTGGTACGGTTTTGTGGAGGGCTTTGTGTGCATGGGTGAGGATCTTGAAAGTGATTCTTTTCTCTATGGGGAGCCAGTGCAGTGTACGTAGGTTTTGCGAGATGTGGCAGAGTCGGGGTAGGTCGAGGATCAGTCAGGCGGCGGCGTTCTAGATGTTTTGCAATTTGCGGGTGAGTTTTTTGTTGATTCCAGCATAGAGAGCGTTGCCGTAGTCCAGTCTACTGGTGATGAGGGTGTGTGTGACGGTCTTTCTATGTTCGAGGGAGATCCATTTGAAGGTCTTGCGTAGGAGGTAGAGGGTGCGGAAGCAGGTGGAGGTGACTGAGTTGATTTGATGGTTCATGCTGAGGTCGGGGTCCAGGATGATTCCGAGGTTGCAGGCTTGGCTGACGGGGTGGGCGGGTTTCCGAGGGTGGGTGGCCACCAGGAGTCGTCCCATGCGTTGGGTTTAGGGCACATGATGAGCACTTCTTTTTTGTTTGTGTTGAGTTGAAAGCAGCTGTCTCTCATCCAGTTGGCGACTGCTTTCATGCCTTTGTGGAAGTTGTGTCTGGCCTTGTTGGGTTTGTTGGAGAGAGAGAGGATGAGCTGGGTGTCGTCAGCATAGGAGATGATGTTTATTCCGTAGCTTCTGACTAGGGTGGCTAGCGGGGCCATGTAGACATTGAACAGCGTGGAGCTGAGGGAGGATCCCTGGGGCACTCTGCAGGTGGTGGGTGTGGGATCTGCGAGGAAGGGGGCGGGTCTAACTTGTGTTTTGCCGGAGAGGAAGGATTGGATCCAGTTGAGGGCCTTGTCTCTGATGCCAGCTCCGTGGAGTCTTCTTATCAGGGTGTGATGGGAGACCGTGTTGAAAGCTGCAGAGAGGTCAAGTAGGATGAGTGCCTACGTTTTTCCCTTGTCCAGTAGAGAGCGGATGTCATCTGTTGCGGCCAGGAGGGCTGTTTCGGTACTGTGGTTTGACCTGAATCCAGTTTGGGAGATGTCGAGGATGTTGTGGTCTTCTAAAAAAGTGGTGAGTTGGCTGTTGACTGCTTTTTCAATGACTTTTGCAGTAAATAGAAGTGGGGGGATGGGCCTAAAGTTTTTGAGGTCGGTGGGGTGTGCCGAGGGTTTCTTGAGGAGGGGGCTGATCTCGCCATGTTTCCAGTTGTCGGGGAAGGTGGTGGCAGCTAGTGAGCAGTTCATAGTGAGGCGGAGCTTGGGGGCGATGGTGTCTGCAGCTCTGTTGAAGATGTGATGGGGGCATGGGTCTGTGGGGGCCCCGGAGTGTATGGATTTCATTGTTTTCAGCGCATCTTCGGTGAAGAGGGGTGTCCAGGTGGAGATTGTAGGTTTGTTGGTGTCAGGGTTTGGAAGGGGGGTTATGCTCGTGGGTTGTCCTTGTTGAAACTATCGTAGTTGGTCTTGATTTTGTGGTGAAAGTAGGTGTTGAGTCTGTCACATAGGTCCTGTGAGGGTGGGATGTCCGTTGTTTCACTGTTGGGTTGGGTGAACTTCTTGATGATGCTGAAGAGTTCCTTGCTGTTGTGTGCTTGTGAGGGGATCCTGTCTTGGATAGCCTTCTGTCTGGTGTTTCTGATGAGTTGGTGGTGTGCGGTGTTGGCGGCTTTGAAGTTACTGTGGGCTTCTGGGGATTTGGTGTTTCTCCAGATTTTCGAGGCAGCGACAAGTGTGTCTCGATTCCTGGAGTTCGGGGGTGAAGCAGCTGGCTCTCTTTGCGTGGGTGTTGTTCTTTTTGAAGGGGGCTATGCAGTAAAGACCTTTGTACTGGATATTCATTACTTGCAACATTATTGCAAGCTTGTTTGTTGTAAAATGTATGGTGTTGTGCCTTTATTTTGCTGAAAACCTTTTGAAACAAGTGCCCCATATCCTGAGGCGAATGGCTTAATGGTGATCTCTTGACAATTCTGTAGGCTTCAGACAATGCCAAGGTAGTTGATTTTATACAGCGCTTACTTTGTGGTTGAAGGTGGTCGGCGCAGGCACTCGTTTTTAAGGATTCAAACTTTTTTTTTCATCATCTGGTTTTGACCTGGAGCGAGAGGGAGAAAGGTAGAAAAGGGAGAAAAGAAGAGGAGTGGGATGACGGGAGGGACAAAAAACGTAACTGGAAGAGTGATATAAAGAGAACTCAAATGGAGGTTGGTGAAAGGCAGAAGCATGCAGTGCTTAATTTAAATAAGTGGGTGCGGGTGGGGTCCATGACACAGATGTTTCAGGACTAGCACTTATTCTTCTTTATTAGACTTTGACCCAGATGAAGAGAGAAAACACAAAAGGGGGGTAGAAAGAGGAAAAGAAGGGCAGTAAAATAATAAGAAAGCATGGATGAAGAAGAACCTGCAAGAGTGAGATAAAGGAGCAGGGGCTGTATGGTGATAGATGAAAAGGCAAGAGGTGGAATCAAGACTCGGCAGCTTAGGCATTTGGCACCCGACATTCTGTAGCGCCAGCAGAGAGCTTCTGAGAAAAACACTGAGATCGAATCATGACGAAGTAGCCATGGATTCTGGGAGCCCAGTAATCAGCAGTGCAGACTGCTGGCTCCTAATCAAAACTCTGTGCTTGCAATTATTTGTTTTTAAGTTAACCACTGGTTTACTAAAAAGTGATTTGGGCCACTACTCAAACCAGCATATCACTTAAGTGCACTCACACAGCCACAACTCTCCCCCTGCAATAACACAGGCACAGGGTCAGACTGCCCTTTAATCAGGCAGAGCCTGATAGGCTGTTCTGACAGATCAGTATTTGGGCTGGTTTTTAGGCAGTTGTGAGCCACTTTCATGGCCAGGTGAACCGTTTTTTACTGTTGATTTACCCGATATCAGTCTTTTAACTATATGCTTCACTAATGTGGGCCATTTTTATTTTGGTGCCCGGACCTATTTTTCATCCCAGTCCGACACTGCACAGGCACAACTCTCCCCTGACACTCACAGAAGTACACATTTAATCATGCACTCATATAGGCACAACATTCTGTCTGTACACACACAGGCACACTGCTTATCCTGCAACCACATGAGTGCACTTTTTGGCAAACACTTAGAGCTACCTCTGCACAAATAGATCATACTTCTCAGTCTGCACTCACAAACAAACTCCACTACTCACCCTCCGCTCATGAGGGCAAGCCACCCACACTGTAGTCAAGGTGGTACATCACTAACCGAAAACTCTCACACTCGCACCCCCAATGCAGCAATCACACAGATGCACCGCTGTATTCCTACATGCGTTACTAACTGTGCACTCACACCACTTACTCTGCCCTCCTCTGCAAACAATCCTCATACTGCATTCATGCAAACACATCACTACCCCAGCTATCACACAGATGCATTGCTTACCTGCTTACAGGAGTACACCTCTCGTCCTGCACTCATAAGGTCACATATTTCATTCTGCATTCAGATGCCACTCACCCTGCACTCACATAAGCACAACTCTCACCCTGCACTTAACAGCTCTAACCTTTTAATTGGCATCAGCGTACAGAGCCTTTTCTGGGATTCCCCTTTTCAATGGTATCCCTATAGCTCTCCCTCTTCTGTCACCCTCTGCATTTCCTTTTACGGAGAGGATGTGGTGTAATGTCCTGAGCTGCCGACTTCGGAGCTGAGGGAACCAGGTTTGAGTCTCGGCGTTGGCTCAACATCCTGTGATTGGGGCAAATCACTTAATATCCCAGTGCCTACAATTCAGCACATCGAGACCATCAGGGCTGATTTGCAGCACATTACAAATCATGGATTTAATTATGTATTGGCCTGAGGTACCTGCTGCCTATCTCTGCCTTGATACCTTCTCCTCTTGCACTCTTTTCTGCCACACGTCTGACCTTTCATTTTTTAATATGTTGCGTCCTTCCTAGTCTATGGAAAGGGATTAAAATAATATCCATCTCTCCTGTTTTACTTAATCCAGACATCTTACCCATTGCACTGACAGACACAGGCTGAAGAAGGGTCTGCCATGCCTCGGGTACAGTCTGCTCAATAGCCCCCAAGGGCTTCTCTGAGAAAGGTGAAGTTTGTGATGCCTCAGGTGCAGTTTCCTCAGACCAGCCCAGGAACAGCCATGCCTGAGTTACTGTCTCCTCCATCACCCATGGGGCCTCTCCCAAGACTCGCAGGCAGGGTCCCTGGGCTGCTGATGGTTTTGGATTCTCTCATGTGTGGTCCTCTCCATTAAGGCTCACAAGAGAGGTCACCGGGATCCAGCACTCCAAGATGCTCCTCCAACACTGTCTATGTTCTCCCCGTGCCCCAAGGGAGGGTAAGTGCTATGGATTTTGGTTGTGGTGCATGACGGGGGCATGCAGGATGGGGTTGTCTACTTGGAACCTACCATTCAACTCAGGCATAGTGTTGACTCTGAAAAAAGCCCCAACAACTGGCAAACAAGTCCAACTGAAACCATCCATGCACTCACACTGGCAAAGGCATGAGGAAGCTTGAACATGCCACGTTACAGCCAAGCGGGAGGTAGCACCAGGAATCTGTCTACAAAAGATGTGGTGCCAGTGCTGTTTTGGAGACATCTGTCTGCTGTGAACGTCCCATTTTAGTACTTACAAAAGTAGGCCTTCTGTGCCAGCATGGTGTCCATGAATGCTTACTGTTACTCTTGCATGGTTCTTTACCATTGTTTTGGTTTCAGTCATGTTAAAGCACACAGTCAGCACATGATGGCACTTCTGCCACCCATACAGCTACTGAATCATGTGAACTGTTGAGGGGGAAACCCTTTCAATCAATACTAATATTGTAAGGTAAAGTGTTTTCCCCTTGCAAGCCACTGCATCATTACGCAAAGGTGGGCATGTGAGGCGAGGGAACACTACTCACAAACTTGTAAGAATCTAGTAAGCATACAATATTTCCCGATCAAATGCTGTACTCAAGGTAAACAACATGGGGTGAAGTTAAAGAAACCTCTTAGTAGTGTTTTGTAACGCTCTTTTTCTATTCAATCCTAAAGGTCTGGCTGCCTTCACAAGTGAGACGTAAAACTAATTGCTGTCTAAATATAACGCATCTATGAGATAAAGAACTTAATGTCATGATTCAGTGTGCTTTTCAGTTGTAAATTAGAGCTTCATGCTTGACAGAGAAATAACTCAAAATGAGGTGAATTGATACACCAGTCAATAGAATGAGGTGAGAAGGAAGTATCCTTCTTTTGAAGCCAAAGCCTAGTGCATATTCTAGATAATTGGAAAGAATGGGTAAGGCAAACAGCTGCACTGCCAAGCCAATCATAACCTAGGTGGCTCTGTCCATAACATTAACAAAGACACAACTGATAAATCTAATACCCGACTAATTTTTGGCCTATGGGTCTGAAAAAATATAAGTGTTTCTCTTGCAAATTTCAGTAGACTGGGTCAAGCCTATCTGGACTATGACACAAAGTAAGTCCTCTTCCGAGCTTATAGTACTGAAATACAGGGGAGGCACCGAGATATGGGGGTAGTGACAAAGAGGAAGAGCTCTGTTGAGGGTTGGGGGAGGGGATTTTCAGAGGGACCCACTAAAATGTATCAGCAAGCAACAGGAGAATTACACATGGAATGAGGAATTGAATAATGAATGTTTGTGCATTACAATTGGGGTAAGACAATATGAGAGAATCAAAATTCTAGTGCTGTAACTTTTTCTTAGTAAGACATATTGAGGAAGTAGTCTACAGAAACAACAGTAGAATATCAGGAGCTGACAAGTCTAGATTGAGTTTAGTTGCTTCTGTAGTCTTTTCTGCAATAACTGCTGGCTAACTCCAGTCAGTGTTACTTGGGTGGGACGTGGTTCAGTGATGTAGATAAGATATTATACTCCAGTGGTGATGTTTGACTCAGTTGAGATGTGATTTAATTATTTCATTGATATGTGGATGAATGGATTCTTGTAGGTCTGATGGTTTAATTGAGATATGGTGTAAAGATATAGTTCAGGTGACGGCTTATGGTCCAATAGAGAGGTGGTCTAGTTGTTGATGAGATGTGATTCAGTTGATAAGTCCTCAAATGCGGATCTAGAAGATCTGACTCCTTAACCCAGTTTACCCTCTTTGGTATTCTTCTGTCTAAACTAGTTGATCACCATGTCTCCATTGCTCTTTGTCAAAGGAATAAGCATGCAGGGACAGGCTGTCACCCACTTTTAAGCATGACTGAACAAACTGACATTTTGTTTAAATTCATGATTTCTAATTAATACGTGGGAACAGTACCACTCATAAAAATGTATTCATGGGAAATGAGGCTGTGGCCAACCGTGCTATGCTTGTAAAGTGGCAAATTATACCATACTTCTATTTCAGATCAGTAGCAGCAGACGGGAAAAATGGCGAGGTTGCTCCGAGCAGTTAAACTCATCATTGACACCTACAGTAGCTACAGTCGCCAACAAGGTCATGAAGACAAGCTAAACAAGGATGAGTTCAACCTTCTGATCCAGAATGAGTTTTCTGATATTATTGAGGTAGGTTTATGACAAGACATAGGGGACCTACATGCACACTGAATGATTTGACTGAAAGAAAAATGTGTTTCTTGTCTACGCCAACTACATACTTGGGGTACATAACAATACTGTTTTGTTTGTGCTGGATGGGTAAAGGTAAACTCATCGCAAGGGCCTCTTAATGCATATGTACACTAATATATAGTTTTCTGTGAAGTTGCCAAATTTGAGGGTGCTTGTGAAACAAATCTAGACAAAAGTAGCCAAAAATGACAACAAATAATACATTTAGGTCCAATTCTTGAGAATCTAATATTGCCTTACAATTAGTAATGTTCTTTTTTGTTTAAAAAGAAGGCGGGTGTTTAAAATATTTTTTAAATTAGCATCATTTGCTTGACTTCAATAAAGGACCTTCACAATTTCCCAACACACTTTGAATAACCCAACCCATATCACAGAGGTCTTGGTTACCGCGTGAGAGATTTGAGTAGTTTAACCGATCCAATTTATTCTTTCTGGTCCTTTTTTTATAAATGCTGGATTATGATACCATTTATGGCATTCATTTTCTTCTTCAAGCAGGGGCTAAGCATAACTCACACACATTAATGCTGAGCCGGCTTATAATAGGGAGTACTTGCAGCTTATCCGTCTAGGTGACATGTCACACTAGAAAACCTTCAGGCTGGATCTGGGAGCTGTAGGTGTTATGGTACCCTTACATATAGAATGAAACACCGCAATGAGGCAAAGCAATACTTTACGGTGTATGCTAGTGCTACAAATGAAGCAGTTGGAGGATGTGGAGCTAGCTGTCACAGTCTTGTAATAAAGACAGTGGGGGTCATTCTGACCCTGGCGGTCATTAACCGCCAGGGTCAACGACCGCGGGAGCACCGCCAACAGGCTGGCGGTGCTCCCAAGGGCATTCTGACCGCGGCGGTATGGCCGCGGTCAGAAACGGAAAACCGGCGGTCTCCCGCCGGTTTTCCGCTGCCCTGAGGAATCCTCCATGGCGGCGCAGCTTGCTGCGCCGCCATGGGGATTCCGACCCCCTCACCGCCATCCTGTTCCTGGCGGGTTTGACCGCCAGGAACAGGATGGCGGTGAGGGGTGTCGTGGGGCCCCTGGGGGCCCCTGCAGTGCCCATGCCAATGGCATGGGCACTGCTGGGGCCCCCGTAAGAGGGCCCCTAAAAGATTTTCAGTGTCTGCCATGCAGACACTGAAAATCGCGACGGGTGCTACTGCACCCGTCGCACCCTTCCCACTCCGCCGGCTCCATTCGGAGCCGGCTTCCTCGTGGGAAGGGGTTTCCCGCTGGGCTGGCGGGCGGCCTTCTGGCGGTCGCCCGCCAGCCCAGCGGGAAACACAGAATAACTGCGGCGGTCTTCTGACCGCGTAGCGGTATTTTGTTGGGGGAACTTTGGCGGGCGGCCTCCGCCGCCCGCCAACGTTAGAATCACCCCCAGTATCTCTCTAGCCACATTCGGACTTTTGGGAGCTAGAGAGAACAGTGAAATACTTTACGGTTTTAAAACGAATAACCTCCATTTGAAAGGCTGCCGTCAACAATGTCGAGAGTCACCTGTAGTGACCAGCACTTTAAATGGTGACGCAGAAAAAACTGACCAGTCTGGGAATGGTATTACAAGGCGAGGATGGGAACAGGCTGCTTTTATCCATGTAACATGGCTGACAAAAACCCTGATCTAAGAGTTTACGTATTTGCATCCATTAGGCAATTGCACAAGGTGACCACAAACAGCATCCCTCCATCTAACATGCTGGCCATGGCAGCCCTCCTTACCAGTATCACACAAATTAAGGAGTAGACGAACGGCCCAAAGAAAGTAGCACTATTCTATGCATGGTCCTGGTTTGCACATGAGCACACCAGAGCCTGGTGCACCTGATGCAGGCCAGAGAAATAGCATCACTACTAAAAGGTGAGTGCTGTCTCCTGTAGGTGTACTAACAGAAACAATTGGAGTATGAATAGTAGACCGCATAGCACAGAGATGCACGGTAGTGGTTCACCGGCTCCTCCAAGTTTGTATGCAGGTGCTTCCCCAGACTGGAAGGAGGTCCTGGTAGAAGCCCACAGGATTCTTCTCAAGGGCCTGGGTGTTTCTGTTTATGTCCTTACCTAGCAAACCCTGTTGTACACTAGGGCAGCGCTTCTTTACCTGTGGTCCATGGACCCAGAGGGTCAGCGATCCATACTTAGGATGTCCGTGAATCCAAAGAAAATTAAATAATATTAACAGATTAATAAAAAGTCCGAACTCTGGACCCATTATTAACATGAACAAAGGGGATCGGAAAGGGAGTTCCCTGTTGCCATTGCCTGAAGAGTAAGGCCGCATGCTGTGTAAATGACAGGATAATGTAGCGTAGGACTTTCTTCCATTGTGTTTTTCATCTGTGGCAGGCTGTAGCAGATCACAAACGTTTGTTTGCTCAGTGATCCATTTACCGGAACAGAAAAAACAAGTTTTCGCCCAACCCACCTACTGAGTGTGGAATTTTTGTGTTACCCCTGTGCAAATGCCCACCTGGGATGTTTGCCTTTCAGGTTCTGTAGACTGGCTGTACAGAAAGAGTAATGCTACAGTATTTCCTTTCTTGCATGTGGCAGGACCACCTACAAACGAGCGAATTGTTTTGCCCCGCCCATTTTACGGAAGCAAACAAGTCCTCCTGCGGTAGTTTAGAGAATGCGCACGTCTCTGGATGCATTTACCATGCCTACCCACGTCCCGTTTGAGGGAGACTGGGAGGACCGCAGCCTTTATCGCCATTCGCCTTTGGAGGAGAGTCAAACGCAGCCTCGGAGACCTAGCCTGCACAAACATTTAGGTCCAAATTTAGGGTGACCAGATTTTGAGGAGCAAAAACCGGGGCAGGTCAGACATAAAAGAAGGACTAAAGACTTCACTCTCACATATCTGGCCTGTCCCGTTTTTTTGCGTAGCTTTGTGAATGTGGGCCTATACATATGTGTGTGTGTGTGTGTGTGTGTGTGTGTATTTATATATATACATACACAAACATATACACACACACATATTTACAAGACTACATATATAAAATTAGATATGGCTAGACCTCCCACCCTGCACCCCCAACCCGCCCCCACCCACCTCTCTCTGCTCCTCACTCTGCTGGGAGCAGACAGGGGACTATGTTGCCCAAAAGTAACAGATAAATTACTTTAACTATCTCGTACTTGGGGGCGTGGCTTGGCCATCCCGCAAGATGGCCGCCACACCATGAGGCTCTGCCGGCAGGGGACCAGGAACGCATTAGTTAGCCTTCCTTCACTGCCTCCCGCCCCACCTACAACACCTGAGACGGCGTCGAAGGGCCATGGGAGGCTGCAGGCCGGTGCCTCTTTCTGCACGCGCACTTGTGGTGCGCGTCTGCCGCCGGTCTTGTGCCGGGACCTAGTTGGCGCGCGGAGAGCACGCAGACCTTTACTGCTCTGGCTGGCTCTGCAGTCAGGAGCTGCTGGAGTCGGAGCCGCAAGTGGCGGCTCCCCCTTGCTGCATCTGCCTCGCCCCTGCGTTCTGTGGGTGGAGGCACGAAGAGGATTTGGCAGGCCCCGGCGGCCGGCACTAAGTTAACCGGCACCCGCGGGGCCTTCGGGCGGTTGGCTCAGGCCGCGGGCTCCCGCAGGGCCGTGGCTCTGTGCTGATGCAGAGGTGTCTCCCCCCTCCTGCTGTAGGCAGGTTCCGCCTTTTTGGGCTGCATTTGTTTGATGTCAGGGGTCCTAGAACCTGCAACAGCCCCCTGGTCTTCTAGACTGCAGTGCTGCGTTGTTGCCCCTGTGTGGCCCAGTTGGCGACTGGGTCGGACCGCGGGCTCCCACGGAGGCACTGAATTGCTGCAGCTTGGGGCCTACTTTTCCTTATTTTAGTGTGCTGGCGCTTTTGGGTGCCTATTGACCCCTTCACTCTGGGGGGCCCTGTATTATATGCAGAGGGGTGCTTTCTTTTTTATTCCCCCCTCCATTTTTTTTTTTTTTGCTGCAACTTCTCCTAGCCCCTTGTGACCCTGTTGCTGCTACCCTGCGGGGGGCCGCTGGCGGTGTTGGGCGGGTCGGGGGACCTTGTGCTCCTAAGGATTGTGACTGCTTGAGGCTGCTTGAGGCTGGGCTATCATTTGTGACTGTGCCTGGCTGAACGGTGCTTGCTGCTGGCATGGCTTTGGGGCCTGCCGTTTACTCTCCTTCCCCCCTGCCTGGTTCCGAGGTGGGTGACCTGTGAGAGGGGTCTCTTGGCTGAGCCCATCATTTTCTTGTGGCTCTTCGCTGGTCTGTTACCTGCTGGTGAGGTGCGGTGGTGCCCCGCTGGTTGCCTGTCTGATCGGCTGTGCAGGAGATGGGGAAGGCTGCACAGAAGCAAGCTTAGCTCTCATTTGAGAGCGGGAAAAAGAAAAGTGGGTCAGCCGGCTGTTGGAAGACGCATTGCCTGAGACCTCTGTGTCCTCCGTGAAGGCTATGTTTTTTTATCTCAAGCACAGCCTGGCCGGTATCAATGCTAAACTTGATCATTTTATGGAGCAGATGGATCGCTTAAAGGAACGAGTGGACAGTCATGAGTTACGATTTGAACAGCTGGAGTCCCCCACCTTCAATTTGGAGGATGGTCAGCATGGTGACAGTGAGCAGCTGCTGCATATGGAACATGTGCTGGAGGTGATTCGGAATAAAAATGAGGATCTTGAGGCCCGGTCCCACCGTAATAACATTCGCATTTTGGGCCGTCAGGAGTCAACGGCTGTGGGGCGCATGGAGGACTATGTTGAGACCATACTCACTGCGCTCTTCCAGGGTGAGCTCTCTCGTGTGCTAGTGGTGTAGAGGGCCCACAGATCTCTGGGATTGCGGCCTCCCCCGGGAGCCCCAGCACGCCCTATTATTGTGCGTTTGCTGAACTACAGAGACAGGGATACTATTCTTCATCTGGTCAGGGAGCGCAGGCCTGTGATGTACAGTGGCGTAGAAATGAATATCTTCCAGGACTATACTCCTGGGGTGCAGGCGGCTCGCAAGGCCTTTCTGCTGGTTAAGCGTACACTTAGCCAGACTGAAGCAAAATACTCCCTCATCTACCCGGCTAAGCTGCAGGTCCAACATAGGGGCAAGTTACATTTCTTCACTGACCCGAAGCTGGCCGCAAAATTGTGAAATCTATCCCTAAGGGGGCGCCGTCGGGGAGCCAGAAGGCTGCTGGTGGTGACGATGGCTCGCTGAGTGACAATAACTGAATTTTTATTTTTTTTACCCAGGTCCCGTGACTGTATTCGGGGCAATGTGCTCTGTTCATTTCTTGGTTGTTACGGCTGGGGCAGGAGGTTCTGGTGTCTGTTCCTTTATTTAATGGTTCCCTTGCCCTTTCATCCCACTTGGGATGGGTTCAGATGGCCTTGTCGATGCCCCACTGAGTCCATTTATATTGTTTGCTATCTTGTTGGGGGATATACATTGGAGGATGGGTGGGGTTAAAGCTCTGGCCCTTTTGGGGGCGTCAGCGTGGGTGGGGGCTGGGACTGCTGCATGCTTGGTTTACTTACTCTGCTTCTTCTTTTCTGTGCTTATGCCTACTCCTGCTAGCAGCGGTAGCCTTGTTTGTGGTGCTGGCCAGTGTTGTATGTTCGCATAAGGCGTTGTTGTGGTGCAAGAAAATGTGACTCTTGTGCGCTGTCTTACTTGGAATGCTTGCGGGTTGAATGACGGGCGCAAGATGCGTTTGATATATGCTGATATGCAGCGACATGGGGTGGACATCTGCATGCTGCAGGAGACTCACCTGGTGGAGGCCACTAAGCACCGGCTGAAGGCTGGCTGGATTGGTGAGTGGCACGCTGCGCTGTATTCGCGCTGTGCAAGAGGTGTGGCGATTCTGATCCGAAAGGGTCTTCCGTGGCGCACTGCGAGGGTGCTGGTAGATCCTAATGGCCGCTATGTAATGCTAAGTGGTACGCTGCTTGATAGGCCGTGTAGGTTGGTAGCACTATATTGGCCCAAATACGGATGACTCGGAATTCTTTGGGGAGGTGGGGCGACTCGTCGACTCACTGGGCCCTGGGTCCCTGTTATGGGGTGGTGACTTTAATGTGGTGTTGGACTTTGAGTTAGATCATGAGAGCTGCGCTAGACCTCAACATGCGGTGGCTGCTAGAGCTCTGTGGCAGGTGATGGAGGAGGGGGTCTTGGTGGATTTATGGAGGAAGACACATGGGAGTACCAGGGAGGGCACCTGTGTTAATTATGTACATGGCAGCTGGTCCCACATAGATAAATGGCTCAGCACCAGGGATGTGGAGCTCTAGATAACGGCCTTTGAGCATAAAGCCCGTACTTTGTTGGACCATTTGCCGGTCATGTTGGAGCTGGCTGTTCCGGGTGGGCCTCATTGTGCTTTCTTGTGGTATCTCCCTCATGGCGCACTCTGGGATCAGGTATTCAGGGATGAGGTCTGTGACGCTATACTTCGTTACTTTGCTGAGAATCGGGGGGGGCGGAGGGCTCTGCCGGCACTGTGTGGGAGGCCTTTAAGGTGGTGATCCGTGGGATTTGTCTCTCTAAGCAGCACAGTGTGCTGAAGATGTTACGGCACGAGCTGGCTGAACTGGAGGCCCAGATTGCTGAGCTTGAAAAACGCTTAGCTATGAACTGGTCGGAGGACCTTTTGGCAGCCTTGCGAAAGAAGATGACTCAGTTTGAGGAGGCTGCCCTGCATGGGGTATGCTTCTTGGGGAAGCACGCTGTGACGCATCGATACGGTGAGGGTGACAGAGGAGGCCGTACGTTGGCCACAGGGCTCCGCAAGCCGTGGGCTAGTAATCATACTGTGGAGCTGAATGACGCGTCTGGAGCGCGTCGCACTGGCACAGGTGTGATCATACGTATCCTTACTGATTTTTATTTAGCTCTATATGCTGAACCCCCAGGGTTGCATCCGGAGGCTGCCGCTGACTATTTTGAGGATATAAGCCTTCTGTGGTTTGAGAATGTGCATAGGCAGTATTTAGTTGTCCCCTTTTTGGTGGGCGATGTTGTCCAGGCAATACGCAGCTTAACCGGGGATAAAGCACCAGGGCTGGATGGTCTTATTCTGGCCTTCTATAAGGAATATGCTGATATATTAGCTCCTCACCTCTTAGAGGTTTATGCGGAGGTTCTAGAGACCGGGCTCCTTCTGCCCTTGCTGCGTGAGGCTCTCCTTGTGACAATTTTGAAGCCCGGGAAAGATCTGTGCTGCTATGATTCCTACAGGCCTCTCTCACTGATCAATATTGACAATAAGATCCTGGCAAAGCTTATTGCTGCTCGTCTGCAACCTCTGCTTCCTTCTTTGGTGCTGCCGGATCAGTCAGGTTTTGTGCCGGGGCGCTCAACCCTATATAATCTTCAAACGTTCTTTGCGATATTGAGTGTGATGTGTCCAGTGGGTGTTTCTAGACGCCACTAAGGCCTTCGACTCTCTGGCATGGCATTATATGTTCACGCTGCTTGCTCAACAGGGTTGAGCTTTCGGTTTATTCAGCTGATTCGTCTGTTGTACTCTCGGCCGTCCGCCCTGTTGAGGGTCAATGGTGTCATTTCTAGCCCAATCACGATTGTTAGAGGTACTTGTCAAGGGTGCCCGCTTTCTCCGTTACTTTTTGCATTTCGATGGAACCGCTTGCGGCTTGCTTGCATCAGCATCATTATCATAGGGGATTGGCTTTCTGGCAGCGCCCAATATTGGTCTCCATATATGCGGACGATGTCGCCCTCTATGTTTGCGATCCGCGGCTGCACTTTGATGTTTTATGGATGAGATTGTGGGCTTTGGTCGGGTTTCGGGGATCACTATACGCTGGTCCAAATCGGTGGTGTTGCACCTGTCTGAGGTCACAGTACAGTTCCCCTCTAGATATCCCCTCTGCTGGGCTGATGGACCGGTGCGCTATCTAGGTATATGGCTAAGTAGAGATGTGAAATCGCTGGGGTCAGCTAATTATGGTAAAGCCATGATGTGGCTGGAAGAAAAGAAGGGTGACATTCACTTCCGCTTTCACTGGCAGTGCGCATTGTAATAGCAGAGTTGGTTATTCTGCCAAAATTTCTATAACTATTTATTTATTTACCTCTGGTTCTTACCGCTAGTTTTTTTAAACGGCTTAGATCCGCCCTTGTGACTCTGGCCTTGGTGGCCGGCAACCTAGAATTTCATGGGAACAGCTGACACTTCCGTTTGACCGTGGTGGGCTTGCGGCCCCTGATCTTGCCTTCTACTACCAGTGCGCTCAGGCACATTTTGCACATTTCTGTCTCCACCCTATTCGTTACCTACCCCACTTGGTGCCTGAGAGCGATGCCGTGTGGCCCGACAGATTACCGATGTTGCTGGTTGGGCCGCCCCGGCCCAGACTGTGTGGGGTCGACACAGTGGCATGCACAGCGAGAGCCTTGATGGCACTGCTGAAACGCACGCCTGGCGGGGGAGACCTTTGCCCCATTGATACCGATTTTGACATGGGTGACATGCAGTTGGCGGAGGACGCACGAGTACGTGAGTTCATCCGTGAATCTGGATTGCTTACCGTAGGGTCTTGGTTCCCTGATGAGCACTTTATTACAACCGCAGCTGCGCTTGGTGACACATGCGATACTGCGCTACATCAACTAGTCTCTCTTAGAATCTACACTATGCAATGCGCGTGTTACCCTGTTTCCCAGAAATACCTGCTGTGTGTAGAGCGCTGGAGCTTATGTATCAGGTACAGCCCCAGCGCAGGCTTATAACTAAGTTGTATTGATGTATGTATGCAGCTCAAAGTGGATGGGCTGGGTGCTACCGCCAGGGCCAAGTGGGAGGTGTACTTGGGTGAGCCCATTTCTGATGAAGAGTGGCAATGCTACTGTGCGCATATGCGAGTGCTGTCCCCTAACTACAGACTGCGTCTCATTCATTTCAATTTTTTGCATCGTCTATATTACACGCCTCTTCGGCTGAAGAAAATGGGCCTCCGGTCTGAGGCGTGTTGTGAGAGATGCATGTCCCCTGATGTGGACTTTATGCATCTGGCGTGGAGCTGCCCGATGCTGAGTGTGTACTGGTTAGAGGTGCTGCGGGCGATTGAGAAGATGACTGAGATTCAGCTATCACATACCCCCAGGCTTGCCCTGTTGGGGTGTGTTGAGGGACTCCCCGTTGCGCACAGGAGACTGATCAGACTGCTGATGCTGCTGACAAAGCGTAGGGTTGCGATGTGTTGGGGGAGCTGGCAGACTCCCCGCTGTTTGGAATGGTTGCATGATGCTTTGTATTGTCAGGACCAATTAATGATTTACTGGGACCTGATGCCGGAGGGATCACGGCCGCGAGATATATGGGCCCCTCTGCGCTCTTTTTTAGAGACCTGTGTACTCATAACTTCACGACCTTAGCCCAATAGTTATGCCCCCCTGCTGCACTATTTTCCCTGCTGGCTTCATGTGTATGATGCTCTGATGGCTACGCATTTCCTATCTTCACTCACTTCTTCTGCTCTATCTTTTTTTCCCTCTCTTTCTGTCTTCTTTCTTCTCTGCTGTGCACCTCCCGCCGTGGAGGTCATCTTTATGTTGTTTCTTCCACACATCGAGGGATCGCATTGATGCGTTTTGGACAATAATTGTGATCTATAATGTTGATTGCCGCCTCAATGCATATGTGGCGGTTGGATGTAAGACTCTAATGTTCCTTATTTTGTATTTGGTCATGATCCATTTTTTTGACCTCTCAGATGTGTCTGTTTGATGTTGTTCTCTATAAATGCCAAAATAAATAAATTAAAAAAAATATTTTAAAAAAAACTAGCTTATACTTTGTAGGTATCTGTTAAAGGAGAGCATACCTTTAACTTATGCTTCCCTACATGATATGACCTTTGTCCCAAAAACCAGGACATTTATTTAATAACCTGACCTTTGTCCCAAAAACCGGGACATTTATTTAAAATTAAGAGAGGTGTCTGGACACCAGGACAAGTCCTCTAAAAACCAGGACTGTCCAGGGAAATCCGGGACGTCTGGTCACCCTATCCAAGTTCCGAGGTAACCGGTAACTGCAGGAAGAGTTACGGAAGGCAGGTTACGTCTCTTGCGAATTACTTTTAGCATACATGCCAATACACCCGGTTCAGGCGGGAGACTCACTCTTTTTTAAGCTAAGAAGGGCTTTATTTTGTCCTTTTCCCACTGAAATTGCATCTGCTGAATTGACTAGTTTGGCAAAGTGAAATGTGCACTGGGCTAAAACTACTCCCACGGTACCGCTCTGTAGGTCTTTTGGGCAAGTCCTGTGCCAAGTATGTCTGCTTGTAGTGCCCATTTGACATAGTTTTGTTCTTCAGCTGCGCCCCATCTCCTTATTTTCCATTAATTTGTTTTTAAAAAGAGTGAAATGATTTGTGGATCACTGAAACCTTTTGGGCACTATAGGCCCATATCGGTGCCCACATAATTGCATACAGAAACTCATTGAGGTAGCCATGTGCCCAAATGTATACTTCTGTTGGTGGGGGCAGGAGGTCATTATTTGCCCTACGTAAGGACATAGGGGGTCATTACGACATTGGCGGGGGGAGTGCGGCCGCCAATGCGGCCGCACTCCCGCAGCCCCCAATAAGACATTCCCGCTGGACCGGCGGGAATGAGGCCGCAACATAGGAGCCGGCTCCTTATGGAGCCGGCGGTGTTGCGGCCGTGCAACGGGTGCAGTTGCACCCGTCGCGCTTTTCACTGTCTGCTATGCAGACAGTGAAAAGCTGGCCGGGCCCTGTTAGAGGGCCCCTGCACTGCCCATGCCAGTGGCATGGGCAGTGCAGGGGCCCCCAGGGGCCCCAGGACACCCCTTACCGCCAGCCTCTTCCTGGCAGTGCAAACCGCCAGAAACAGGCTGGCGGTAGGGGGGTCATAATCCCCAGGGCAGCGCTGCTTGCAGCGCTGCCCTGGCGGATTATCACCGCCGGGGCTAAAACAGCGGGAAACCGCCGGCCCCGGCGGTGCGACCGCGGCGCTACTGCCGCGGGCGTAATAGGCCAGGAAGCACCGCCAGCCTGTTGGCGGTGCTTCCGTCATTTTAGCCCTGGCTAGTTTCTCCTGGCAGTGCGGTGTGCTCACCCTTCTTCTTGGTCACCGTTCTCCCTCTCCCAGGACTGCACACTATTATTGCAGCCCAACCCCTTCACCATCATTCTCTCTACCTAAATGTTCACAAAACCAATAAGAATGTCTCCACGACAAGCATACTGAAGCACAAAAACAATCAAGGGAATTATGATAATGAAAACTTGATCAGTGTTACGGCAGAAAAGCCTAGTAAATCAGAGACTTTTAAAATATCATCCAAGAATCACATCCTTTCTGGTAGATCTAGCACACACAACCGTGGAGAACAGGAGAGGTTCGAGACCATCCTATAATTAGTACAACAAAGGATTCCACCCTATCTGAAAGTCTTTGTATCAATCCACCAGAACTCCGGAAAGCCATGGCCAAAAGATCCCATAGCCTCAGGTGCTATTCTGCTGTATAAATAAGGCTTTTCTTATTTCACTAACTAAATCTATTTGATTTCGATTTGCATTCCAGTATTGGGTAACAAAGGCTTATAAGAGACAAGCAACATCTGAAGGCACAGAGCAACCCAGTAGTTCTTTCTATGTTGCCAGGATCCCATCCCAGAAGAGTCTAATGTGAGGGCAATCCCACAATATATGATGATAATCCCACAGGTGCCCACATTCCATCCAGCATAATCGACTGGTAGAAGGATAGAACCTATGGTGTTTTGCTGGATGGAGATACCAAACAAAGGTTACCTTACAGTGAGTTTCCTTTCCCAGTATCCCATTCACAAGTCACACAAAAGGCGTACCCATAGTTCCTTTATCCTTTCCTCGATAACCAATTCTATCTGGCCAGATAAGCCCAGTTTGAATTGAGCAGGCCACGGTGTATCAAATCCAGAAGGAGAGATTCCAACTTGGTTGCAAGTATTCTCGCAAATATTTTTGCATCCATATTCATTAGTGCGCTAGACCTATAAGACAAACAATGCACAGAGACCTTTCAAGGTTTCAGGATCAGAAAGATGATAGCTTCTTCCATCGAGACAGTCACCTGACCTTCCCGAACAAAGGAGTTAAAGAGGTCGTAGAGAATCCTCCTACTAAGCCATCTGTGCTCGAAGCTTATTGAATTTATTGCACTGTATTGCGTCAGCACTTGATCAAGAGTAAAGAAGGCCATAGGTGTGGATTCCAAACAGAAGTATGGCAGCGTGTCACAGAAAGCCACTATCATGTCTACTTAGGAAATAAGAGCTATCTCAGGAGGAGACAGGATTTCACAGATATACAACCACCTTTCCCTTGTGCCTTTCCTGACTAGAGAGACACAAACCTATCTTGTTCCCCTAACTGAAATAAGTTTTCTTATGAAAGAGCAAGGCAATATCAGCTTTGTTAGAAGCAGCATCATTAGGTTTACCCCTTAAAGATACATATATCATCAACGTTGTACAAATACCACACATATGTGTGTAAATATGTATTTACGTGCAATGTTAGATTTGTGTTAGGTTTTCTGTTTAATATGTTGGAGAGTTTTGTGGGTTATTTGATAGAAAGTGCTGTGGGAGCATGTTGATATCCAAATATTTAGTATGTATGCTCTGTGTTGGGACCAAGGATCCCCAACCCAGTAGCAGGGATCCTCATGTGGCCAGTTCCACGCACTCCAATTCATTATTATACACATTTTTGAAGACATGGATGCTCATCATTATGCAAGCACTGCTGCACCTAGGTTTGGTGTGTTCCCAGTGATGGAGGGAGGTAGCACATATAGAGGGATAGATACAAGGTTTGAACAACGGTATGCTCTTAAAGTGCATGATATATGAGGCAAATGAATAACATCGTACGCCTGACAAGATCTGGAGTCAGTGGAGGGGCAATTTTCACTTGGACTAAATCTCGGAGCAACTTTGAGTCACTAGCCCTTTCTCAGTTTTACCTCAGTGTCCATATCCGCCCTTACACATTATGCCTAAATCTGAATAAGGGACGTTCGTTCCATGTATTGTTACATGAACGTTTCTATATGCAAAATATTGATTCATGATTTTCTGGTTGTTGAACTGATGATTTGTGCTATCACAAATTCCAATAAACACTTTATATGAAAAAATGTCTGCTCTGTGTTGCATGTTCGTACAAAGTTCAGTCTAAAGGGTTCTGTGGGATGTTGTGTTGAGTATTGTTTAGATCGCACTGCAGACATCTAAAGCATATGTCGGCTGTGTGTTTAATGGTGAGTTCTAGGTGTACCGCTCGACTTACCTATGGGATGGGTACCATACTGATACAGGAAATTCAAGGTGAAACAAGCTTGTTTTTCATGGTGTCCTTACCGTACAGGCAGATTTCTCCCTTGTGCCTGTTGCCATGCATATATTGCAAGAAATCCTGCTCTACAATGCACGACGCCATACAGATAGTGAATGCAAGAACCTAGACAGTATGTCCTTCATGTGTGTTAGTATATAGATAAATGCCGTGTTATGTTATGTTACATTATGAGAATTTGTACTGCATCTTCAAACAGTTTTATGGTGGTAAAGTAGGCTAGAGTATTAAGGAAAAAAGAACAAATGGGGTGAAATTTGTGTGAATGTGTCCATGTGAGGAAGAACTGAAGAGAATGTAAGTGTTTTTCTGTGGTCAGAAACTGGGCCTGTCAAGGGATACGTTAAAAATTACTTTTAGCGGGTTATCAGGCCAGGGAGGATTCCAGGAAAGTAGGAGTCTGACACCTTGTCCTATACCTCTAGTGGGATTTTGGCTGGGAGTAATAGGTAGACCGCATAATTAACCTAGGCGCTCTGACATCTGGGAGGCCATAGTTGTAAATATTTTTATTATGGATTGTGCAGTTTTGCCCTGCTACTCACATAGCTTAAGGTGGCCTGGGTTAGCCTACTCAAATGTAGGGACTCACCCTAAACTTCAAGAAGGGTGTTCTTGGGCCAGCCTCCTGTCCCAACACTGCACCTATGAGTTTGCAGGACATGTGGAAATATGTAGGGCGTAAAAGCATGCCCATTTAGCTCTACAGTTTCAAGTTCTTGGACTGTAACAGAAGAGTAACTAAGCAAATGTTAGTGTGAGAGCAGTGCCACGCAGTGTAAGTCTGTGTAGGTGTATATCCTTTCCATCTATATAGTTATGTATTTTTTATGTTAATGTTTTCAGTGATAACACTTTGAGGTTGACAACTATTGTACACCTGAACACAAACACTGTGGCTCATAGGGAGATCTGTAAACTAGGGTGTAGCTCTTCAGTTGGTCTCTCCCCTTCTTAATCACTGTACACAGTAAAATTAAAAATAAAGTTTAATAAATACACAGAAGTACAGGATAGGGCTGGGCGATGCCCAGAAAATGTTTTATCATTAATCCTAGACTGATGCAATTTTGGGAGGGGCGATTCCTCTACAACAGGCACCAGTGTTTAAAGGTCGGAACATTTACCAGGACTAAGTGGTCAGAAACACATACCGAAAGGGAGTATATGGATTCAGAACATACCAAATGACAGTACTGAGTAAACTGCCGCTAAATGGAGGAATTAGGATACGACTTTGTCAAACGTTTATTACTTTGTACGTGCACACAAAGAACGTTACAGATGCTTAGATACTGGGGCATACTGTTCAGAGAACCAAAGTAAATGTTTCTTGGCTACTACATTTGAAAAACACTCACTCTAATGTACTGAACACACTATGTGGATCGGGCATTGCAGTGTCTTGGTCCTCAGACTATGGTGTTAGTCTGACCCATTTAGACCTTACGCAATCAATAAGTACAGTCATTCCCCACTGCGCGTGATATCCATGTACACACACAAACACACACACACACGCACACACACACACAGTGGTGTTAAAGATGCCACTCTCCTCACACAAAATTCAAAAGTATCTTCAGCTCCCCATATTCTGAGAACATTCCATGTTGTCTAGGCAATTCACAATCCTAATCTTGGGAATGTGTTTTAAGGGAACAAAGAGGTCAATGGTACTGTGGGGTTAGGGTCCCAAAATATGGCACAGGTATGTGGACTCACTTACGGGCCAATAAAAATTGACTATATTGATCTGGTAAACCTAGAATAATGTGAGGCTAGAATATTATCCATCTTGTAGCCCCCCTAGATCCAGAAGGTCAGGTGGTGGAATTTTACATGTTGTGTGTTGCATTGTGTATGGTGAACTTCATGAATACTCATGTTAGGTTTGGGGTGTTCAACCAGTCCTTGTTTAGCTTACATTACTTGAATTTCTGGTACTGCAGTTGTACATTTTCTGTTAAGCGAAGGGCTGCCAGAATACAGGACTGTAGTCACAAATGTAAATTCGGTTGTAAAGGCATGTTTAAAACTAAATGTATCTTATTAACGGCCATGAGGAATTCACAAAGCTATTTCTGGTCGAGATAAACCCATTTATTTGCGTGGAGACATCCGCCACAAGTATGGAATTCCTCCCACCAGTAAACCCCACTAAAGAGGTTAGTGAACATTCCAAGGCATGGTTAGCTTTGGAAGTCTGTGAACATCAACAAATATGGACCGTTTTCAGCATTCATTCACGAACTTCTTTCCCTCTCATTTCCGCCCTGGAAATAGTTGGATTTTTTCTCCCACCAAGTGCCGGCATATATTATTTTGCACAGTGAAAAGGCGACTGGATCACTCCCAGATTTATTGGGGATGAAGGAAAATGTCTTTCTTATGACGGAAAATATTTGCCACATAGAGAAAAAAGTCCATGTAGGTGGAGATCTCTAACAGTACTTTTCCTACTTTCTTTGTGAATGAAGCTCACTGATAGTGTAAATTAAAAATGCCACGACCGCTATTGCTTCCGTGACATTAGACACTTTGGGGGTCATTCTGACCTTGGCGGTCCATGACCGCCATGGCGGAGGTCGGCGGAAGCACCGCCAACAGGCTGGCGGTGCTTCCTGGGCTATTCTGACCGCGGCGGTAAAGCCGCGGTCAGAAAAAGGGAACCGGTGGTTTCCCGCCGGCTTCCCGCCGGCTTCCCGCTGCCCCAGGGAATCCTCCACCCTTCCCGCCATCCTGGTCTTGGCGGTAAAAACCGCCAGGAACAGGATGGCGGGAACGGGTGTCGTGGGGCCCCTGGGGGCCCCTGCACTGCCCATGCCACAGGCATGGGCAGTGCAGGGGCCCCCTAACAGGGCCCCATAATGATTTTCAGTGTCTGCTTTGCAGACACTGAAAATCGCGACGGGTGCCACTGCACCCGTCGCACCCCTTCGACTCCGCCGGCTCCATTCGGAGCCGGCTTCCTTGTTGAAGGGGCTTTCCCGCTGGGCCGGCGGGCGGCCTTCTGGCGGTCGCCCGCCGGCCCAGCGGGAAAGTCAGAATGACCGCCGCGGTCATTGGACCGCGGTACGGTCTTCTGGCGGTTCCCGCCAGGCGGGCGGCTTCCGCCGCCCGCGGGGGTCAGAATGACCCCCTTTGAGAGTTTGCAGGGAGTCATGGGACTGAAGGGAACAGCAGATTACCACTTCAGTTCTAGTGTAAGCCCAAAGACCATTGGTTATATAAGGGGTTCTTTGATTGAATATCGCTAGAAGAGCTGGGTTATAAGGCTCACGGGATCAAAGACTGGATGATACGTAGAATATCTGCCTGCCAAACCTGCCAGGAGTTTGGTATGCAAGAGAGGGCAAGATTAGAAGGCCATAATTCATTTAAAATAGTCTCCTGAGAATATTCCTGTGGCATCAGTTTTCCAGTTGCACTTAATAAATACTGTTAATTGATAGCTTTACAAGTCATTGACAACAAGGATCGGGTGCGAGGGGACTGCACGAGCAAAGGTGGTGGGGGAGAGAATGTGTCACCAGAGGAGGCCCACCAGGACCACTGCGGCGCTCACCCACATTACCTCCCCTATCAATGGACTGGCGAGGAAGCAGGATCTGTGCTCCTGGGGCACCCCTCAATGAGGGAGACCAGGGTCCCTCCCCTCCAGCGAGTCTTGGAGGAGCCATCACCTGAGCCATGGCTGACCCCGCGCTGGCCCAGAGCCTGGATGGCATCGACCTGCCAGCGCTGCTGGACCCAGCGGGTATCTTCGAGGTGGTGGGGGTGGTCGGCAATGGAATGTATGGACAGGTGTCCAAGATGGCATAATATCCCTTCCAAGCCCGCTGAGGAGCAACAATTCTTTCTTACAGATATCTTCTGAACTACGCATGATGTGTTACCGCAAACTGCAATGCTACAGACTGAGATGACAAAGTTTTAGACTGTATACACAGGTGGTAGTGGTTTTTGTTGATCAGGAGACAATGAGAAAATGGGTCCTGAGGTGGCTGGGGCTACGCTTCAAGGTTGTCTCGGCTGGACGTGTCTTAAAGGAGGTGACTGCCATCAGTGTAAGCACTAGGGAGGGAGAGGAGACCGAGCTGGGAGGCACCACGAGGAGCTTCCCTAATGGCTGGAACGAGTTCGAGAAGCGAAACAGCAGGAGGAGCTGCAATACCACCAGATACGCCAGGGAAGCAATAACACAAGCCCAGAGAGCCATGACAAGCAGGGGAGAACCCAAGACTCAGCAGACTGGACCCAACCCGACTCGGGGAGTTAGCTCTGAGACCCAGAATGCAGCACCTCTAACGTGGAGCTGTGGCCCCTGGCGACTATCCGGGGATCTCATTTTGTGTCTATGTGGGCACTTCAGAGGAGGTAACTCATGGGCTTTTGAGGATTCCGCTGGCAGGGTGTAAAAATGGGCAATGAGGTTGTTTTAGCACTGGTGCTTAGGAAGTCACTAGCTTCAGGGAGCTTGTGGGTCCTGAGAATTATCTGCATTGTTTTGTTGCTTTTTTGTGTACCACCATTGTGTTGAGGTGTTACCTCACAGGTGGCCCAGTGACGGGCTGATCCTAACTTTAAGATTGCCGGATTACTCAGGAAGCATATTTGTTTTGTTTCCTTTAGGGCTACGAGGGACTCACACATCCATACATGCACACACAGACAACATGCATCACACACCTGCACACACGCACACACATACACAATCCCCCCACACACACATTACACCCCCCTCCCCTGTCGGAGCACCCAACTTACAATGTTTGGGGGTCCTCCGGCAGGAGACGGGACGGGCGCTGCTGCCAGCAGCAGCTTCCGCCAGCAGAACACTGCCAGGCCGTATCATGGGTCATGATAAGGTCTGCAGAGGTCTACTGGCGTGGGGGTGCTGCTGGCAGCAGCGCCACCTTACCGCCATCCGCCGGCATGACCACAGACAGATTTCCGCCATCCTTCTGGCGGAAATCTGGCTATGGTCATAATCCGGCTGACGGCTGACGGCTGGTAGCTGCGGCGACGATCTTTTGGTAGCCTTCACCGTGGCAGTAGGCGGTATATACCGCCAATGTTATAATGAGGGCCTAAATCTGGTGGAAGACCATATAGAGGAAGTGCAAAAGCTAATTACCGACCCATCTTTGTTACTGGAGGTTTAACCTGGGGAGCATATCGCAGAGTCCAATTTGGCCCTCAAGGAACATGTATAGTCCTCGATGATTTGAGAGATAATGGATTTAGCCCATCCAGGCAGGGGTGGTGCAGCCTCTCTTCTTGGCCCCACAGAGACAGTAGTGACTAATTTAATTACTACAGACAATATGAATGCTATGATACAAACATGTTGCAAACCCATTTTTTTTCAAGTGTGGTACCAACTTTGTTGATCGGACTAATGATTTTCAGCCCAAGCCCTGAAGGCCAGTTATCCTTCTTCTTTTAGGAGCCCTCACACCCAGCAGGCTTCATCATCTGCATCAAGGGGCCAATCTACACGCTTACATCTTCTAGCTGAGTGTACCCCATGTGTGATTGTCATGGAGGTTGTTCCTCCTTTGGAGGAGAACGTTCAAGAGGACAGTCAAGGCATTATTCACAAAATTGTGCATTAGTGCAAGAAAAATGCAGGTTGCTCATTTGACATTGTGAATAACACCATTATGGCCTGTAGGGAGAGCTGGGTGGGCACACTGCCTAAAACTTTGCGGGGGACTGCGTGGTCATCAATTTTAAAGACCCAGACCTTGTGTGCCTTTTGTTGTAAGATTTGGACTATCTAAATAACCAGTAAATTCAAATGTGAGCCCTTCCATTAGTTTTTTTTAAATCATTCTCCTCCATCAGGGCCGTCGATATTACCTGGCGGAGACCTAGTTCTCAAAAATCATATGCATCTGTGGCCCCGGCTCCAGTTTCCATTACTATTTCGATCCCTTATGAGGCCTCTCTGAAATCGATTGATGTCAAATCATTTCCAGCTCCTATATAACTATTACCTCTCCCGCAACTGTTCCTGATTCTACAGGTCTTCATCAGCTGGAACCTAAACCAAGGTTGGATCAAAAACCAGTGAAGACCCCCCCAGGTTTTAAGTTATTATCTTGAAACATTGCAGGGATACGTCAGAAACTTAGTAACAATGACTGGTTATCCTTTATCCAAAATTTCGATATCATATGCTGCCAAGAGACTTGGGTTTTAGACTCGATTCATGTTGAGGGTTTTGAATTCTTTTGTTCTCCAGCCACCCTGTCAGTTTCAGGAAGGGGATTTAGCTTTTTTAGTTTCTGTTGCCATCAGCAGGGCCGTAGCTTCGGGATGGAGTTTAAGATGTTACGCCACCCTAAAAATGTATTTTATAATAAATAGTTGGGTTCAGGTGCTCTCAGTCGGTAATGGTAAGGTGCCTTTCAGATTTCACCAGGAATTTTTACACATGCAGACAAACACGAACACACTCTTCCTCCTCTCTCTGTTTGGAAAGGCTTAAAAAACATAGGTGGTCATTACAACCTCGGCGGTCTTTTAAGAAGACCGCTGAGGGACCGCCGTGCGGAAGACCGCCAGTAGTGGCGGTTTGCCGCTCGGCGTATTATGACCGTTGGCTGCCCTCCGTCGTTTTTCCGACGGAGAGCCGCCAACAGCCATACTTGCGGGCGGCGGGGAAGTGGAGGTTGCTCCACCTCCACCGCCACGCCAACAGAACACCGCCGAGCTAATCACGTCCTGTAATTCTGCGCGGCGGTGTTCTGTTGGCGGTGTGGTGGTGGCGGAGCTGCCCCCATGGCTCCAGTCCCCTCCCGGAGGATCGACGGAACAGGTAAGTCGATCGTCCGTTAGGGGAGGGGGGTGGAGGGTGTTGTGTGTTGTGTGGGTGCATGGGGGTGTGCGTCTGTGTATGTAGGGGGGGTGTGAGTGCGTGTATGATTGCGGGGGTGTTGCGTGTTTCGGAAATGGGTGCATGTCTGTATGTATGTCTGTGTGCGTGTATGTTTGAATGTGGGTGTGCGTGTATGACTGTGTGTGTGGATGTTGGCATGTATGTCGGTGTGTGTGCGTGTATGTGTGTTGGTGGTGCCTGCATGCGTGTCGGGGGTGTCAGTGTAAGGTAATGTCGGGGGTCGGGGTGGGGAGGGGGGCCCTGCCACCTTTGGGGGGGTGGCAGGGGTGGTGGGGGGGTAGGGGAGGGATTTGGGGTGGGGGTAGGGGGTGGGGGAGACCCCTATCAGTGCCAGGGAAGGAATTCCCTGGCACTGATAGTGCTTACCGCCATGGATTTCATGGTGGTTCCTACCGCTGGAAATCCACAGCGGTAAGCCGGGTCACAATACCGGCCGCAGTATTGTCACGGCCGCCGGGCTGGAGACCCAGGTCTCCAGCCCAGCGGTCGTCTCCGCCCTGGCAGGCGGAACGGGGAAGCGGCGGATGACCATGGCGGTAACTGCCATGGTCATAATACTAAAAAAAAGACCGCCAGCCTGTTGGCGGTCTTACTGCCGCTTTAACACCGTCCGCCAGGGTTGTAATGACCCCCATAGCTTATTTCACAAAACAATGTTTTTGCTCACTTTCTACCCCTACCAATCCGCATTCCTCTCCTTTTCCAACACCCCTTACCCAGCACTGGTGCGCCCTGCTTGTTGTTTAATGTATTGTAACATTATGTGCTAGCGTGACTGTTGGGAAATCTGAAGCATACACTCCCTAATCTTACTGACCAAGCTAAACCCCTGGCTGTCAGCAATTTGAATGTCAAGATTTTGCCCTCCAATCCATGGTGGTCATTAGGTGACCGCCAGGGGTAATGTGGCGTCCGTAACGCCAACAGGCTGGCGGTACGGAGACCAGTATTACGACCGCGGCGGTAGCACCGCGGTCGCACCGCCGGGGCCGGCGGTTTCCCGCCGTTTTAGCTCCGGCGGTGATAATCCACCAGGGCAGCGCTGCAAGCAGCGCTGCCCTGGGGATTATGACCCCCCTACTGCCAGCCTGTTTCTGGCGGTTTGCACCGCCAGGAAGAGGCTGGCGGTAAGGGGTGTCCTGGGGCCCCCTAACAGGGCCCCGGCCAGCTTTTCACTGTCTGCATAGCAGACAGTGAAAAGCGCGACGGGTGCTACTGCACCCGTCGCACGGCTGCAACACCGCCGGCTCCATTAGGAGCGGCTCCTATGTTGCGGCCTCATTACCGCTGGGCCAGCGAGCGTAAACTTGGTTTGCGCCCGCCAGCCCAGCGCGGATGTCGTAATGGGGTCCGCGGGAGTGCGAATCTGGATTCGAAACTAGTGAGTTATGAAGTGCGCCCCTCATCATTTATTGGCCATAATCTCATTATTGTTAGTTTTAATTTTTCTTAGCAATCCAACCCCAACAGAGTAGGGACAAGCCCCCTTTACAGTGCTCTAGCAATAATGCGGTTTGTATGAAGTGGGAAAGTATAGAACCAAATACATTCTTTAAAGATACGATCACTGATACCTACGAGGGTATAATGTGCTGTCTTTCCACCGACGTCAACCCAGTCAAAATACGAGACAGTTTTACAGCGATCTGTTATTAAGAGAAAAATATTAAAGGAACAATCAGCTCTCCCGTGGTTTAATTCTCATTGTACTGCTGCCCTTAAAAACCTTAAAAAGGCTACCAACACGCTCTGGTGTAATATAGGTGCTATTAGGATGGCTAGAAAGGAATACAAGTGTGTTTTAGAGATAAGAAAGAATTAAGTCAGAAGCAAAGCCTCTGAAGATTTGGAAGAAGCAGCCCAGTCGAGAGACAGCAGTTCCTTCTGGGAGATTGTAAATTGCCCCTTCTTCTTGGAACGTACAGCTTCCGGCATAGAATGCCATATTCCAACAAATGATTGGGTCTCTCTTTTCTCCTAAATTTTTGATCCAGGCAATCTTGTATTAGAGCAGTTGTCTTTGTTAGATTGTCCTGTGTATTCCACATCCACCGAACTCCAGTTTAGGAATTCCATCGAAGTGGCAGATGTTTCTAAACTCATCCTGAGTTCTCTGGCTGGGAAGGTGCCAGGCCCAAGTGGGGTCCCTATCAACTTGTTTAGGCACAATCCCAGCTTTTGGGCTGATGTAGTTCGAGCTGCTAGTGGGGGGTGGGTCCCATTGACTCCTGGATGGAGTTAATTATGGTACCGATCTTCAAGAAAGGCGATATGAACTTCCCAACCTGTTACCACCCAATTTCATTATTAGATTCTTCCACCAAAATTTTAGGGTGAGTAATTTTAGGCAAACTGTAAGACTGGGCTGAGGCCAATTCCTTTTTTTCCAGAGTCCAATAAGGGTTTCGGCCAGGGCTAGGCACTGTTGAATAAGCGCTTAACTTATCCCTAATACTTGGGAAATATGTCAAAGCCAGGAGGGGTGCTATACAGATGGCTTCTATGAACCTTACAGTGCCTTTGACTTGGTTGACAAGGTGAAACTATGGGAGTTGATGGATCAGGCAGGTATTGACCCCTGTTTAATAGACCTTCTCAAGCACCTTCACTGGGATGCTTCCATGAAAGTGTGCTTTACCCAAAACGGGGATTGCACTCAATCAATATGGGATTCAAGAGGGGTTAGGCTTGGCTGTATTTTGGCACCTTTTTATTTTTATTTTACATTAATGCTCTAGACTCGGCCCTACTCGCACATGTTAAGGATGTTCCTAAAATTGGGTCTCACCCAGTTCCTGTGCTCCTATATGCAGATGACGCAGTTCTTATTGCCCCTTCAGCCAATGGTTTACAGGCCCAGTTAGATAAATTTAATGATTTCATGAGAAACCTTAATTTGCAAGTCAATCATCAGAAATCTTTTATCTTGACATGTTGCCCAAAGAACACCAGATCAAAAACTTACTCAATAGGGGATAACCCCATCACCAAGGTGTCTAATTTTAACTACCTGGGTATCTGTTTTGATGTCAATCTGAAATGGAACAGGCCAACTACCCAGAAAGGCCAGAAGATGGTGGCATCCTGGGAAGTGATCTGTAGCTTTATGAAAAAGCTAGGCCACAAGCCGGTAAGAGAAATGATCTTGTTATACAGGAGCAAATGTCTTTCAGCCAGGTCATATGGGGCAGGAGTATGGAGTTATGCATGCCTGGGTAACTTGCAGTCTGTGGAGAATAAATTTTTTGTGTTGACTTCTGGCCATTTCCAAAACCACACCAAGTTTCATCTCACATCTTGAACTTGGTTTGGGTTCTTTGGAGGACCAAGTGAGAATGGCTCCCTTAATACTGTGGCTGAAATTGTGGGCTACACCAGAGACTAGCTATTCTTGCAAGGATTTAGAGGACTTTCTTAGTCGAAGTAACATGGCTTCCATTCCCTGGCTGGCAGCCATCAAGGAAGCCTTTCATGATCCTGGATTGACTCATTTATTTGATTCTCCAGGTTGCATCGGCTTTAGTTCTAAGATGGTGGTGAAGCAAAAGTTCTCCGCAGGCAGAGGAAATGCCAGAATAGTAAGGTCCCTTGATATGGTTTCAATTCTTCGATATGTGCCAATCTCAACTAGAGCAGGGACGGAATTGCACTTATATTGGACAGTGAATCCTAAGCGTAGATTCTATCTAACACATTTAAGATTAAGTACAGTACACTTCTTAGTAGCATTCCCACTGACAGGCTGTTGGTTTGCCGCACTCCCTTGTTGCACCCATGACGTGGTTTCTTTCCCATCTACAACGCACTTTATGCTTTTGCACATTGTATTGCTGTTTAAAATCATGTTTCCTAACCCTTCTCTTACATCATAGGAATTTTAGTACACCCAAAGAAGGGTTGTACTTTTTACGTTGTTAAATTCACTATCAGTATGTTTCTCTGTTATTAATTATTTCTTCTGCTCTAAGATTAAGAAGTAAATATGCCTTATAACTAGGGTAATTTTAGATCTTTTGTCCAGTTGTATAGCTCATATTTTAACACTTTATAGTTTTATTAACAAATCTCTATACACTCCCTGCTTGCAATGATGAATACTTAACATATTTCCATCTAACATAACGGGCACTAAATTGAGGCTTTTGTTATATGTATGATGTTAGGGTGGTTGCTACATAGTACTCAGTTATTTTTACTAAAAGGCATGTCTTTTTGTCTTCTCATGATGTGATAATTTTGAAAGAAGATCTCAGAGGAGTGCACATCAGTCATATTATGTAGTAACATTTTCCTAAGAGTTTTACCTTTGAAATAGTTACCTGATAGCAGCACATGTCCCTTTGACACTCATCGGACAGTACTGTGTGATAGTATCTTCCTGGCAGTAACTCTCTGAGTAAAACCTACATGAGTGTTATTCCCTGAGAGTGATAAATGACACTGATTAATTAAGAATGTTGGGAGAGCTGATGACCACAGGACAGCTTCTAGGTTTGAGATCGCGCATGGGTGTGTATTTACACTCTCTTTTAAGTTGGTCACGAAGCACATGAGAGTTACAGTAGCAAACAATTTAATTTATAGTGAAGACCATTTGGCCCCACAATAAGGGCCAGGAAGTGCTAACTGAAGTTAAGCTGATTTATTCCCAATCAATAATCAATCAAATGTATATGCATGTCATTAGAATATTGAAAAGATACAGAATTATAGCTGTCAAGCTGAAATATCACAATGTGTTCAGTCTCAATAGATTAAGGTACAGAGCAATTACAATCACAACAGTACAGAAACTGAGAATTATTACAAACATATGTTCCATAAAGAAACTCTGTTTTCTCCCTTAAACATGAAATGATTCTAAAATCATCTAATCAGAGTTCTAAACAAGGAATGCAAATGGTTTTGTAATAAATCTTAGGATGGTTAGAATAAAGGCTTAAGAATGGGTGGAGAGTTGGTTAGGGCAAGTTGAGAATATAAGAGGGTGTCAGCATGGCAAAGACTTCAGTAGAAGTCTTCTGAAAAGGAGTAAGGCCCTCATTACGACTTCGGTGTTCTTTTTAAAAGACCGCCAAAGCCGCGGTAGCCAGCATACTGCCAGTGCTGGCGGTATGCCGCCCGCCCTATTATGAGTTTTCCGTTGGGCCAGCAGGCAAAAACAGCATTTCTGCCCGTGGGCCCAGTGGAAAACTCACCACAACATTAAGGCTCGTAATCGAGCCAGTGGCAATGTTGTGGTGTGTCGGGTGCGACAGCACCTGTCACGCATTTCACTGTCCGTAAATCGGGGGTGAAATGCGTGACAGGGCCCCCTTGGGGCCCACAACGCCCCTTTTCCACCAGCCTTTGCAAGACAGTGAAAAAGGAGGCTGTCGACAGGCGGCAACCTGGGGGCCGTCAATCGGACCGCGGCCAATCTGCCACAGTCATTATGCGGTCCAACCGCCATCACGAGTGCGGCGGTCTTGAGACTGCCAGACTCATAATGAGGGCCTAAGTGTTTAGCATGAAGCTTCACACTTGCAAGAATAAAAGAAGCAGATAGGTCTATACCCATCGAAGTCGAAAGGGAATCTACCTTAACTTTTAACAGTGCAGCAATTAATTGAAACAAACAGAACTTTCAACACCTGTGGAATTTTCCCTCCCTTTCAGGAGCCAATGGGATTTCCACCTGTCTCGTAAACTGTAACATCACCCGGATTTCTCATCCCACAGAAACTTGAACAGTCTCTACGACTTTGAACGTCCCACATTCCTGGTATGAAGAATAGGAGTCTTCAGTAGCTCACTAAATCTTCACGTTTTGTGGCAAGGCTTTCTCTTCTCAGGCCTTACTATCAGAGAAGTGCAAGTTACTTACCTTCGGTAACAAAATATCTGCTAGGTACATATTTTAGTTGCAGATTCCTTACCTTAGGATTTTCCCCCAGGCGTGAGACTGGATCCGGAGATTTTTTCTGGGAGCAATACCCTTGCGCATCTGTAGGTGGCGTCGGACGACTCTGCGGGCGTCGTAGTCGCCGTGATGACGTCGGGAGTAGTACATAGACATCGCCCCAGTGCAGTGACGCCAGTTTCTGTTAACAACTTTCCACGCCAAAGCACAGAGCCACTAAAAAAACTGAGATTGGTGCGCCAGAGCTAAGGACCTGAAGGGGGGAATCCCTGTCACTAGAAATCCGTTTGCAAGCAGGGAGGATGGGTGGGTCAGTAAGGAATCTGCAACTAAAATCAGAACGGCATAAAGAAGGCCGGAGTTCCACTTGAGATGAAAAGCGTCTCCGAGCGAGTGCAGCCTTGGAAACTCCAAGGCGCAAAACGGCTGACATTGCACGTTCTTTGCGGAGGCGAACAGATGTAACCAAGGCTCTCCCACTACTGAAAGAGGCCTTGCGCCATCTCTGGATGGAGAAGCCATTCGTGATCGGCTGTGCATCAATGGCTGAGTTCATCCTCTCTGTCATTGAGAGAACCCACCAGATGTTGAAACACCAGGGTAATGTACTGATGTTCCAGCCATGTCCAGAGGCTTAGTGCCTCCTGAGAAAGGGTCCAGGACCCTACTCTGCCCTGTTTGTTGCAGTACCACATGGTAGTATTGTCCGAACACCTGCACTACTTTCCCTTTGAGAGAGGGAAGAAATGCTTTCAACGCAGCCTGATCGCCCGGAGCGCCAGAAGATTTATATGGAGCCCAGACTCTGCTGAAGACCAGAGGCCTCTGATCTCTGCCTCTCCCATGTGGCCACCCCAACCCAGAAGCAACACATCTGTCACTATAGATAGATCTGGCTGGAGAGGGAGCTGCAGTGGAGCCAATGTGGATTTGAAAGCCACCATTGCTGGTCTTTCGCAGTCCCCTCTGAGATCTGGACCATGTTGGAGAGATTCCCCTGATGCTGCACCCACTGGAGCTTCAATTCCCACTGCAGAGCCCGCATTTGCCATCTGGCATGTGTCACTAGCAGGATGCAGGAGGCCATGAGGCCCTGCAGTCTCAGAGTCAGTCTCACTGAAACCCAAGACAGAGGCTGAAGGATTGGAATCATAGCCTGGATATCTTGGACTAGCCTTTGGGGAGGATAAGCCCGAAACTGCACTGTGTCCAGAACAGCTCCGATGAACGGGAGCTTCTGAGAGGGAGTCAGGTGTGACTTTGGCACGTTGATAGTGAACCCCAGCGTGTGCAGGAAGCTCGCCGTAGTCTGAAGATGGGAGACGACTTTCTGGGGCAAGTCTGCCTTCAACAGCCAGTCGTCGAGGTAGGGAAAGACTGAGACCCCTAACCTGCGCAGATGAGCTGCAACCACCGCCATCACTTTCGTGAACACCTGAGGGGTGCTGGTGAGGCTGAAGGGGAGCACGGTAAACTGATAGTGCTCGTGACCTACCACAAATCGCAGGTCACGTCTCTGGGCAGGCAGGATGGGAATGTGGAAATAAGGGTCCTGCACGTCCAATGCTACCATCCAGTCTCTTGGGTCTAACGTGGACAGGACCTGAGCCAGGGTGAGCATTTTGAATTTCTCCTTCTTGAGGGAGTAGCTGAGGTCCCAAAGGTCTAGTTGAGGACGTAAGCCCTTGTCCTTTTTTGGCACCAGAAAGTAGCGGAAATAACAACCACGACCTACTTCTGGCACAGGGACCTTCTCTATGGCTCCGTTGGCAAAGAGAGCCGCGACTTCCTGGCGGAGAAGTGCCAAATGATCCTCCAGGAGTTGGCTGATTGATGGAGGCATGGCTGGTGGGGCAGATTCAAAAGGGAGGGAATAGCCTTTTCAAACTATCTGCAAAACTTACCTGTCCGTAGTGATGGATTCCCAGTAGGGCAGGTGATGGCGAATCTTGCTGCCAACTGGATCGGAGTGAGGGGATGGACTAGGAGGGTTTGGAGGCTGCAGCAGGGGCAGGGGTGGACTGGGCCGACCTCTAGTTCCCTGTTCCCTGCCAACGTGGGATTCCACATCCCTGGCAACAAAGCTGCTGAACAGTATGGGTGGCACGGTGGCTGGGTGGGGGAGGTGATAGGGAACCCCTTCCATGGCCACGAAAGAGTCAAAAGGGAGACTGTTCGGGGCGAGGGGCAGCGGAAAGGCCAAGGGACCGAGCCGTAGCCCGAGAGCCCTTGTATCTCTCCAAGGCCGAGACCGCCTTGTCTCCAAGAGACGGGAGCCATCAAAGGGCATGTCCATTAGAGACTGTTGGACATCCCCCAAAAAAAAGAAGTACTCAACCAGGTGTGGCATATCAAGGCCACTGTCGTAGCAGCTGATCTGCCGAGAGAGTCGGTTGTGTCCAGGCCACATCGGATCGATGCATCTCTCCCATTGTTGACAGCTTGGGAGACGATAGCACAAACCTCCTCCGGTACCTGCTGCAGAACCTCCGTGACCATATCCCACACAGTGTGGGTATAGCGGCCCAAAAGGCATGCAGGGTTCACGGATCACAGCACGAGACTGGAGGAAGAGAACATCTTCTTCCTGAATTGTTCCACCCTTTTTGATTCCCTATCCGGGGTTGCGGAAGGGAATGCTTCGATGACAAGACTCTCAGGCGTGGGGTGTAGGGACAGGAACTTAGGGTAGTTCGGTGCGGGCCGATGGTGGCGTGCAATAGTCCTGTTCACAGGAGCACCTGTGTTGGGTTTGGGCCAAGTACCCAAAAGGGCATTGGTGACGGCTTCATTGAATGGCAAAAGAGGCTCAGATGTGGAAGCCCCTGGCTGAAGCACCTCTGTCAGGAGATTGGACCTGACCTACACAGAAGGTAGTACAAGTCCAAGGACCTCAGCTGCTTTACTGACCACCACAGCATAAGTTGCTCCCTCCGCCTTAGCCACTGTAGGAGGAGACAGCATACCAGCATCTGGAGAAGTGTCCAGTCCACTGACCTCACCCAATTCCTGTGCCCAGTCCAAAGATGGGTCATCCTGGTATTCATAAGGGTCCAGGGACCCCTCCAATCCTTCCCCAAATTTGTACCCATAAGGAAAAGGGTCCAACTCTGATCTGGGGTGAGTAGGCCCCATCGAAGACAGAGGCAGCGGAGGCGGAAAATGCAGTTCCGACTCCAAGTCGTCAGGGATAAGGATCGGGTTGACGCTGTTGGTGGGCACACTACTGGCGTCAGGAGCGTCGACAATCGAACCAGCGCCGGGGAAGGTCTCAGTGGTACGGCCGGCGTCATCAAGGCTGACCGGTCTATGCCAGCCTGCCACTTCCAGACGAGTTTCTGACCACCTGGGGTGAGTGCCTTTGTGCACTCTGTGGTCAGAAACAAAGCCTGTCCTAGGTGGAGGTGCTTCACACCTCCCCCTGCAGGAACTGTAACACCTGGCGGTAAGCCTCAGAGGCTCAGGCCTGGTGTTACAGTGCCTCAGGGCACTCCAGCCAGTGGAGCTGCCCGGCCCCCAAATGAGCCCCCACTTTTGGCGGCAAGTCTGAAGGGATAATGAGAAAAACAAGGAGGAGTCACCCCCTCAGCCAGGACCACCCCTAAGGTGTCCAGAGCTGAAGTGACCCCTCCTTGAGAAATCCTCCATCTTGCTTTGGAGGATTATTTCCAATAGGGATAAGGATGTGCCCTCCTCCCCAGAGTGAGTAGCCACCCTCAGGGACAGTTGCCATTGGCTACTGACCCCAACCCTAAACACACCCCTAAATTCAGTATTTAGGGGTGACCCTGAACCCAGCTCCTCAGATTCCTGACAACCTCAAGAAAGAAGACGGACTGCTGAGCTGAAAATCCCGCAGAGAAGGGGAGACAACAACTGACTCGGCCCCAGCCCTACCAGCCCGTCTCCTGCTTCAAAAAGCTGCAAAAGAAAAAGCAACGCGTTTTACAGGACCAGCGATCCCTGAAAAGCCTCCGGGGGACTGCCTGCCTCACTAAGGACCAAGAAACTCCTGTGGACAGCGGACCTGTTCACAAGAAGACAAAGAAACCATCTTTAAAGGGACTCCCACCTAACTACAGAAGCATGAGTCCAAACTACTCTGCACCCGACGCTCCTGGCCCGTGTCCAGAGGAACCAACCAGCCAGAGAGGACCCCCAGGCGATTCCGAATAAGTGTCTGACCTCTCCACCCCCCCACGACGACACCTGCAGAGGGAATCCCGAGGATCCCACCTGACCCGAGTGCCCGGGACGAAGATATCCAATGCCTGGAGAAGCACTGCACCTGCAGCCCCCAGACTTGAGACAAACTGTCCACCGGTGCAGAAGTGACCAGCAAGCGGCCCTCCTCCCTGCCCAGTCAGTGGCTTGCCCGAGAAGCCCCCCTGTGCGTTGCCTGCAGCGCCTAAGTGACCCGGGGTCTGCCCATTGAGTTCCATCGCGAACCCGATGCCCTGTTTGCACCATGCACCCGGCTGCCCCAGTGCCGCTGAGGGTGCGTGTTTGGTGCCTACTTGGGGCCCCCCCAGTGCTCCTCTAAACCCCCATGGTCTGCCCTCCGACAACACAGATACTTACCTCCAAGCCAACCGGAACCGGAGTACCCCGTTTCCATAGGGGCCCATGTTATTTTGGCTCCTGTTTGACCTCTGCACCTAACCGGCCCTTTGTTGCTGATGCTGGGTGTTCGGGGTTATCTTGAACCCCCAAAGGTGGGCTAACTATGCCCCGGAGACTGAGCCCGTAAGTTTGTTACTTACCATAAAAACTGTACTTTACTTACCTCCTCCAGGAACTGTTGAAAATTGCAGTGTCCACTTTTAAAATAGCTTTTTGCCATTTTGAAGAAAACTGTGTACATTGTTAGTTCCATTCAAAGTTCTAAGTATTAATATGCAAAGTACCTTCCATTTAATGTACTTACCTGATAAATGAATCTTGTGGTTCTAGAAATAAATTAAGAAGGAATATTTTTCTATATAAAAACCTATTAATCTGGAGTTGTTTGTCATTGAGTGTGTGTTTTCACTTATTGCTTGTGTGTGTACAACAAATGCTTAACATTACCTCTGATAAGCCTAACTGCTCGACCACACTACCACAAATAGAGCATTAGTATTATCTATTATTGCCTCTGTCAAGCCTCTTGGGGAACCCCTGGACTCTGTGCATTCTATACCTCATTTTGATATAGTATACACAGAGCCAGCTTCCTACAGGCAACGTCTATTGTCCACTCCCAACGTCAACACCGCGACTAAGACACCAATAATGCCCGCGGAGTTGACCAACGCCACCGACTGACGCACAAGGGTTTTGCTCAAAGAAAAAATCTCCGGATCCAGTCCGACGCCTGGGGGAAAATTCTAAGGTAAGGAATCTGCAACTAGAAGTCTCTATCAGATACTAATAAATAAACCCAAACTCCTTTTCTCTAGCTAATAAGACCTTGAAACGCATCTGCAGAGAAAGACACACTACCCAAACAGAAATACATTTCGGATTTAAGGCCTTTAGTCATGTTAACTTTAACTCAACATTAAATGCACATTTCGAATACATGGATGTACATATGCACTTTCAACTTTCAGAATAAAGGAAAAATGTGAAGAAAAGAAATACATGTTACTTCCACAAATGCAACTTAAAGTGTAAATTTAAACGTGAATACTGAATACATGAAAGCATTTTAAATGTACATTAGTGTGCACATTTATCAAGCTCCAAACTTTCAGTGGCTACATATCATTAATGTGTTTAAGTAGGCACACATGTTAATAATTTTAAAGTACATATGTTAATTTTATTAAAACATACGGTAAATATAATAGCAAATATAAATGCATATTGGTACAATGATGGACGTGTAAAGGGTGGAGTCTAAATTGCAAAACTCCATGTTTTTTTAAGTCATGCAGAGTGTATAAAGTAATGAAGAGATCTTGGGCCAGATGTATCAAAAAAGCCTTTTGCAAATCGGTAATAGCAAATTTTAAGCAATCGCTATTTCTGATTCGCAAAATGCTATGTATCATATTTGCGATTCAGTAATAGCGAGTTCTTAAAAATCGCAAATGCTATTACCAAATCGCAAATTGTGATACAGCCCCCATTTGCACCTATGGGTCTGTAGGCCCATATTTGTGATTTTTTTGCATTTCCCAAATAACGAATTCCTAACTGGAATTCGCAATTTTGGAAATGCTAAACCCCAGGGTGCTGGAGGCCTAAGGCCCCCTCTGCTGCACCTCAAAAAGGTTTTTTGGACATGTAAAGCGCACACATGCCAAAGGGGCATGTGTGCGTTACATGTCAATTTAAAAAATTCAGTTTTAATGCATTTTTTAAATTTGCACATTGTTACCACCACATTTTACTTGGTGGTAATTGAGAGTCCTTAATGCCAAATTCGCATTAAGGAATTGCTTGATACATGTGGTTTAGAAATCGCAAATAAGGATTCCTTATTTGTGATTTCATATTTAGAGAATCGCAATTTGCGATTCTCTAAACGGGCTCGCGAATTTTAGGAATCGCTATTTTAGCGATTCCTTAAATTTGCGTTGCCAATGTCTTTCATAAATACTGAAAGGCATTTTTGCATTCGCAAACGGGCATTCGCACCGTTTGCGAATGCAAAAAGGCTTGAGACATCTGGCCCTTTGTTTGTAAAAAAGTCCTTATGTAACATTCTATCACAAATCACTAATTGTTGTAACACAAATTGTAAAATCTAGATATCAAGCATATAAAAACCATACAGTAAAAAATTAATGATGGTGCCTAACAGGTGCTAAACAGAATGTTATGATGTGTTTTATTAAATTGTTAATTAACTACAAACTATGTATAATTATCACCTAAACCATGCTTAGCAGGACATGTATGATTACATAAATTCCTTTTTCAGCCCCTTCTTCAAAATATGTCATTAGTTATTACAATTCAATTAGTGAGGTGTAAAGAACATTTCAGACAATATGCAAAATTAAAGCTGTCTATCTAATAAAGTTGTGATTATTTTTTTGCAGGATTCAGATAACCCGCAGACTATTGCAACAATAATGAAAGCACTGGATGAAAATGAAGATGGAGAAGTTGATTTTAAAGAGTTTATGGCTCTGCTGTTCAAAGTTGCCATTGCGTATTATGAGGCAGTGCAGGCAGAACAACCACAAGGTACACACAAGCAGAAAAAGGAAGCGAAACAATTCTCATTGGAATCACAGCAAACTCAAAAGGAAAATCAAACTAAAGTACAACAAACACAACCTGCAAAAGAAGACTCACTGCAAACATCAGAGGAGGTATCTGTGAAACAAACCACACCACAAGAGCAAATATATCTAGCAAAACAAAAGGATAAAGATAAACAGGGAGCTCTGCCCTCCAAAACTGACAGACCGCCAAAAACGACTTCAGTTGAAAAGCAACAGGAATCTCTGGCATTGGAGTCTCCATATTGGAAGCAAGATTTGCCTAAACAAGGAGAACCCCTAAAGCAGCTAGAAAAGGTTGTGCCTCAGGCACAAAAGGAAGAATCACTACCAAAACTCAAAGAACAGTGTTCATCATCCGAGAACAAACAAATGCCACTCACAAAAATGGAAACGTCTAAAACGTCAGATGAATCGAAGCAAGTTTCATCCAAAAAACAAGATAATTCAACCCACAACCAAGCAGTATTCGATACAAAAAAGGATGAAATTTTAAAAAAGAATGAGGTACAGTTGAAGCAAGAGCAAGTTACACTAAAAACCCAGGAACCTTTAAAACAGGACATTCCTGAGAAAAAGCATGAGATATTGTTCAAAGGCATACCGAAGCAAGATACATCCCAAAAGCTAAAAGATCTGCCATACCAGCAGAAAGACGTTTCCACAAAAGAAAACTTCACAGAAGATGTGTTCACCAAACAAGATCTACCACCAAAGGATCTCACTCAGAAACATGAGTTGCCAGGTGAGAAAAAAGACCTTCTGCAGAAAGGACTACAGAAAGAAGATTCCACACAGAAGGCCCATAAGGTACAGAAAAAACAACTAGATCAATTGGAACAGCAAGCATCTTGCCGAAAAGAAGATCCCTTGCAAAAGCAGCAAGAACCTTCACAAAAACAAGATCTATCCCAAACAACTGAATATAAAGGTTTGGCACAGATGCAGGAACAATTAAAACAACAGACATCTCAAAAGCAAAAGGTGTTATCCCAGAAGGAACATTCATCACAAAGCCCACAAGATGAAGTGCAAAAACAAGAGGAAGAAAAGCATGAATCATCACAAAAGAAACAAGATGTACTCAAAAATGACAATTCAAAAAAGCTAGAGCAAAAAGATGATATATCACTAAAACAACAAGATACAATACAAGCATTAAATAAAATAGATCAATTGGCACGAGGTCCTTTCGAAAAGTATGATTCAGCACAGTGGCAGCCACTGTCTCCCCAAAGTGATCCTGTTTTCTCCTGTAAGCAAAAAGAGCCATCTCCATCACAAGAACCATCACAGAAGGAGAAAACACAAAAACAAAAAACAGAACCTGAGAAACTATCAGAGGCAACCACTAAAAAAGGCAATGAAGGAAAATCCCATTGTATACAGTCAAAACAAGGCACATATGAAAAAACAACACATGAGCACCCATTACAAAAGCAAGATGTTTTGCAGAAACAATATACATCTCAGAAAGAAGACCAGACAACAAGTCACAAACTTTTAACAAAAACAGATGTATCAGAAAATGTGGAAAGTCAAAACAAAAATGTAGATATGTCCCAGAAACAGCATGCTTTAGCCCCAAGGAAAGGTTCTTTTGAGAAACCAGATGCATTGAAGGAACAAGAACATACTAAAAAGGAGGATGCATCTAAAACACAACGCCCAACTCCAGTGCAAAATGTTTTATGTCAAAAGCAAGACTGCACAAAACAATTAAACCCACCACCAGAAGACAACCAACCACCAAAAGCAGATTCATTACCTAAAGGAGATCTGCATGATGCTTACGGCTCTTCCATGAAAAAAGACGATAAACCAAACAAGCTAGATCCATCAACAAAACAACATTCAACAAAGAAGGAATCATCACCATCGTCAAAAGAACTGCCAACTCAAAAACAACAAGACATGCACCAAGTATTGCCAGATCCATTACAAAAGAGGGATCCATGGCAGAAAGTAGACCTTTCACCACAAATCAAGGACATAAACCCAAAACACCAAGAACTCCCTCATAAACAAGAATCTCCCAAAGAAAAAGATACATTGCCTGCACAGAAAGGAGTACATAAAAAGCAAGGGTCTCTAAAGAAACAGCGATCAACACAGAAAGAAGACCAATCCTTAAAACAGAAAGACCAGTCAGAAAAGCATGAGCCCTCAGAAAAACAGGGTCAAAAGCAAGAAGACCTACCAAAGTGCTTACACAGCCCAAACCAAAAGGCAGATCTACTGCAAAAGAAGGATTTACAACAAAACACAGAAATAAGTGATCTTTTCACAAAACAGGATCCATCAGAAAAACAAGGTGGATCTCAAAAACCTCAAGACTCATCTTCAAAACAACTGCAAGACAAAGAGCTATCAGAAAAGCATGATCATGCACAAAAAGTGGAGACCCCACCCCTCTCATTGTCAAACCCTATTCATGCAGTAGACAGCAGTAAAAGGAAAGCATTGTCACAAAAAACAGATCTAAAACAGAAGTCAGGTGTGTCAAAGGATCCTCAGATTCCGGTGGGAAAACAAGACACAGCAATACAACCATATGATATTGTAATACCACAGTTTGAAAGCCAAAAACTAGGTACATCGCTGAAGGATCAGCCAGCTATAGTAACACATCATACAGAATCTGAACCACAAAATCAAACAACAAAGGATAACATACCTAAAACACAAGATTTATCACAAAAACAATCTATCAAAATACAAGACCAAACAACAAACGAAAAAACACAAAAGCATAAATTGGAATGTGCAGCCTCAAAAGATGAACCCATCCAATTAACAACCTCAAACCAAAAACCAGGTCAATCAAAAAAGGAAGAAACATATCATACACAAAAGGAAACAATAAAGAAAGATGAAGTGCTAAAACAAGACATTTCCCAAATGTTAGATCCATTTCAAAATACACCCCCATCCCCAAAACAAAAAGATCCTTGGGGGCAAGATTTTCCAAAGACTCAACAAGAACCCCCTAAAATGCAAGATGTATTAAAAAAGCAACAAGATGTATCATCTGCAGAGACAGGTGTACCAGGGACACAACCAGATCTTTCCAGGAAACAAGATATACCAAACCCATATGGTATGTTCCAAAAACAGGACCAACATGCAAAGCATCAGGACTTGCTGAAGAAACAAGACCCACCTCAAAAAGAAGATCAAAATAAAAATCAAGATCATTCACAAAAGAAAGATTTGTCAAAAGAAGTATTGAAAGAAAGTCAATCTAAGAATACAGGTCCAGACAAATGCCAGGATTTAACACCAAGACATGGGCCAAGCATTGAAAGGAGTCAATTTGGTCAAGATCCATATAAAAAGCAAGCTACACCAGAAAAACTACCTCATTTATCCTCCGAACAGTCCTCTTTATTAAAACAAGGACAAACTGTAAATAAAGATGCACTGAAGCATGGGTCTACACAAAAACATGATCTGTCTCAAAAGCATGACACTGAACTTAAGCAGGAGTCAATCAATACGCAAGATCCTCTGTTGCCAGATCCCTCACAAAAAGATGATCTAACCAAGAAAACAGCACAACACCACAAAATAGACTCCCACACGAAGCAGCAAGACGAAGCCTCAAAACAGCCCCCAACATATTACTCTGAAAAGCCAGATTCAACAAAGAACCAGCAGGAAAAATGCCAAAAGAAAGAAACTTTTAAGAAACCACACACATTGGAAAAGGAAAGCCCTAGAGATGATCAAGCTTATTTAGTACAACCAGAGATCATCCCTAAACCACATGATTTACCATCAACACAATACCACCACTGTGAAACACAGACTTCAACCCCAAAGCCAGAAAAACCTATTAAGTTGAAACCAGTTTCAAAACAAGAGGATCAATCTGAAAATCAGGACTCACTGATAAGCCTAAATATATCACAGAAACAAGATACATTTCAAATAAATGCCCCTTTAAAAAAAGAGGATACAACTCAAAAAAGATATGATACATTACAGGAGACAGTCAAAAAGCAAGAAGGTAAGGAAGATGATCCAACAAAACAATGTTCTCCTTTCCGTCAACACTCACCTCCACCTCCTTATCAGCAAGTTATGTCCTCTAAGGAGGATGTCACTAAAAAACAAGACGAGCCAAAGAAATATGATTTGTCCAGGAAAAAAGATGAATTATCTCAAGTTCAAGATCATTCAAAACAAGACACTGACAAAAAACATGATTTACAAAAAAAGCAACAAGACCTATTACAACAAGACCCAAACCAACAAGAGGTACCAAAACAGGCTTCCTTAGAAACACAGAAGATGCCAAAAACTCTGCAAGCTTCCACACAAGTGTCATCCCCTAAACAAGACCCAATAAAGAAAAGGGAGTCCCTAAAGAAAGCCCAGTCTGAAGAATATTCCCCATTTCAACGGCACCATACAATACAAAAGCAGGAATCCTTAAAAGAAGATCTTTCACATGAGCACGGCAATGACCAAAAAACAGGCACACTGTTTAAGAACTTGGACCCCTCTAAAAAAGAAGAAAAAGCAAATGAAAAAAGAGTAGAAAAAGAAGACCAACCTAAAAAAATAGATTCTGTTGAAAAACATTCAAAACAAAAGCAAGATCAATCCCAGAAGCAGGATGAGTTACAAAAGGGACAATTAAAACAAGGACCAGCACAAACAACACATTTGCAAGAGCTACCTAAAATACAACAGGCTTCTGAAAAGCAAGATACGGTAAAACAAGGTTCCTCACAAAAATATAACCTATCTGAGAAACAGGATGTAACCAAAAGTGTGTTACAAAAAGATCAACAAAAGCACGATCCATGGATAGAGGATCCTTCTCAAAAACAGGATCACAGTCAAAAGACTCCACAGACAGAACGCACATGTCCAAAACAAGATATAAATGAACAATTTAAAAAAGATCAAGCTAAACAAGACACTTTTGAAAAACAAGATCTAGTGAAAGATGACTCAGGCCAGAAGGAGGATTCAGACACAAAACAAGCTCAATTTTGGAAACAAGGTCCAACAAATGAAGACTCATCTATAAGCAAAGAACCAGTACAGAAATGTGATCCAGCTGACGTAAAGGATCCTTTAAAGCAAGAAGTACAAACAAAATCAGATTCAAAAGAAAAAGATCTGAATAGGAAACAAGATGAAAAGAATCAAGACACAGACCAAAGTTCAACTATAAGGAAAGAAAACCCATCTAAAAAATTGGACAGGATGGAAAAAGAGGTTACCGAAAAGCAAACCTTTTCCCAAAAGCATAATGCTCATGTGAAATCACAACCGACTCAGACAGAGCATCCAGAAAAGCAAGACCACTCTCAGAAGTTAGAGTCAAGTACACAAGAGCTGCCAAAAGAAGATCTGTCTAAAAAGCAACATCCATTCACAGATCAACATCAAACAAAAGATACACTGAAGCAAGATCCATCTCAAATTAAAGATCCACAGAAACAAAAATTATCTCATGAACAAGATAGCTTTAAAAAAGAGCATTCTCAAATACATGATCTGGAGAAAGACGACCCACATAAAAAACACGATCAACTGAAGAAAGAGGCATCTCAAAAACAAAATAAATCCAAAACACAATCTACAGCCACAAAACAGGAAGAAATTAAACAAGAGACTTCTAAAAAAGCAGATCAAATTAAATATGATATTCCTGAAAAACAAGGTTCGACTACTGAATCAGTAATTAAAAAAGAAGTGTCTACACCACAGGACTCCACAAAAACATCTGACTCGGCAAAAAAAGACTCTATTAAAAAAAAAGATTCAGCTCAAATGCAAGATCAGGTAACACATGACACTTCACCCAAGACAGATGAACCTAAAAAACAAGTTACAAAGAAACCAGAGTCACCATTAATCCATTATCAAAAGCATGATCCATTCAAAACGGATTCATCACACAAAAAAGAGCCACTACAACAAGATACATCTAAAGCACCAGATCACCAGAAACAAGATGCATCAGAAAAACAACATAAATTAAAACAAGATCAAGCTACAAAATATCTAAAGGGTGACACTGCTCAAAAACATGACCAGAAACAAGATCAATGTGAATCACAAGATAAAAAAAAACAGGATTCATCTAAAAAACAAGAACCACTGACAGAACATCCTTTACAGATATATGATGAACTGAAACATCCGTTGCAAAAGCAAGAACCTCCAAAGAAAGGTTCTCAGCAGACAAAAGAGTCACTAAAACAAGGTCCATCAGAAGTAAATGATGAAACAGAAAAAGATGTGTCTCAAAAACAAGATCTAGTGAAAGACGATGTATCTCAAAAGCACCTGCTAAAGCAGGATCAGTCTGTAAAAAAAGAACCACTGCCAAAAGATTTACACAAAATAAAAGAGCCACTGAAACAAAATCCACTTCAGAAACAAAATGACACGCCGAAGCAGCAAGATGAAATAAGAAAACAGGATCCAACTGAAAAGCATGATCAATCCCAAAAGAGTGGCATGACTTTTGAAAAAGAATTTCAAAGCCCAGCTACATTGCTAGAACAAGATCCATGGAAGATACAGCCAAACCCTTCTAAACAACCAGAGGAATCATCAAAAATACTGCAGGATGCAATTAAAAAGCAAAACACACAGCTCAAAGAAGATCCATCCAAAACACAGGATGTCTCTCAACAAACACTGCAGAAAACATCATATGGCGATAAGGAAGGTTCACTTCCCAAACAAGGGCAATCGCATGAATTTGGTGATACAAAGCAAACGCATCAGGGAAAACCAGAACAATCATATGGATGGCGGATGGAACTTCTATACCCACCAGCAGATCCTGAAGGTATACCAAAGGAACTTGATCCATCTCAAGCAGAAAAGCATAAGACGCAGCTAAATCCACCAGCTTATCAAACAGAAGTATCAAAACACATTACACACCATATTCTTGGGCCCCAGCAAGATGATCTACCATTATATTCACTCTCACTGCAGCAAGTTCCATCCCCACAGCAGATTCCATCCCCAAAATACCCTTTATCTCCAGAGCCAAAAGATCAACATCAAGAATTGTTATGGAATAAATTTACACACCAAAAACCTTTAAACCAACATGATGCAGCAAAGCCACATTCTCCTACATCTCCATATCTAGGGATGCCCCAACAGCCCCAATCAGCCCTACCCTACCTTGGGCCAGCTCAGCAGAAGCAACCACCATCGCCACACACTGGCTTATCACAACAGAAACAACCACCATCATTATTGCTTGGGGCAACCCAACAAAAGGAAGCAACTTCTCCAAATCATGGACTTCCACAACTGAACAAACCATCATCCACACGCCCTGGCTCACCACAGCAAAAGCAACCATCACCTCCACATGTTGAGCCAGCCCAACCCAAGGAAACATCTCAAAAGGTTAGTCTATCCAAACCCAAAGAAACATCATGTCCGAATATAGGGTCAACAGAAACAAAGGAAACACCAACGTCAAGTACTGGGCAAGCCCAACCCGCACTCACACCAGCTCCAGATGTTGCCCTCACCAAACTAAAAGAAACACAGTCTCCAAGTGTTGGGCCAGCCCAATTGAAGGAAACATCAACATCAAATCTTGAACCAGTACATCCTGAAGAAACTCCACCCACAAATCTTGGCCTAGGCCAGCCAAAAGAAAGACCATCTCTAAATCTTGGGTCAGGTCAGCCTAAGGAATCACCATCTACAAATCGTGGAAAGTCCCAACCTAAGGAAACACCAACTTCTCCAAATCTTGGGTCAACCCAACCAAGCGAAACACTACCTACAAATACTGTGCCGGTCCCAACACTGGAAGCTACATCTAAAAATCTTGGCTCCCTTGAGGCATGTGAACAGAAGCAACCACCATCTCTGCAACCCCCTAAGTCACTGCAAAGTCAAAATGTGCCCCAACAACAGCAGGAAAAACCAAAGCCATTTAGATGGCCATGGCAATCATAAAATATATTCCACGAAGAAACAAAATGGACAGCAGAGCAAGATTTGCCAAAATCAATGGTTTATGTACATACCCCAGTTGCTAACTACAATTATTATGCAGAGGGTTTAATCTGTCAGTGTTAAATACTACTGTATACACGTGCATAAATGATATGTTATTGATGTTGGACGTTGTGCCTGTCATATTTTTCACAATTAATTAAGAAGTGGAGTCAAAAAGGTATGAAAAATTCAACAATGGATGAGGTCTGTAGCCCACTCTGCTAGGCCAGCAATTATAATCCTTAGGTCTTAATTTTGAATTTTCTGTTTTTTAGCATCACTAGCCAAAACCCTCTGTGGAAATACTCATGAAACATGTGATCTGCAACCATCGGATCACAGCTGCAAATGTTTTAGGTGTAAATGCGTAATTTTTTCGACACAATCTTGCCGTCTGAACCAATAAAGACTCTCAGACTACTTAGAGAGGGAATGCCCGGTTCAGAGATCTATGTAAATCAGTTTAAACACACACTTTGATGATTACCAGTCCAGAGTGTAATGCGCTACAACAGGACAAGGAGACACTAAACTGGCGCCGATATTAAACCGAATTGAGAAGTTAGCAAGTGCATACATTGTTTTCATTTTGTCGCCTTTCTGAAAAGGAACTCTAAAGAAAGATACTGTTTTGAACACCTGAGAAAGGCTAGTTTTAAATTAAGAAACATAAATAATTGAAAACGAAAAGTGAGATCTAAGCTATGCAGGGTATTTTTGAAATATAGTATCTTTTTTTAAAGTGTTTTCATCCAGATTACAACCTGTAAAAAGGTGATTGCTTCGGAACTTTTAAATATCACAAATAAGTGACCTGCCATTCCCAAACTGAGAGCGAAGTTGCTGCCCTTCTTCAGGCGCGCATGCAAATGAGAAATCTGAACAGGTTTGCAGTTACAGAGGAATGAAAAGTTGCATAACATTTACTTTTTATATTGTCCTTGAGGAGCAGTTTTTATAGATTTGTAATCTTGTGCTTATTATGGGGGATTGCTGTACCCCTGTTCCTGTTAACTAAAGGTTTTCGTTTTTTTCGTATAACATGACAGTGTTATATGAAAATGTTTAAGCATGTTTCCTGCTCTGAACAGTGTGTATGTATACATTTTTATTATATATATATATCTCAACTACAGTTATACTGTTAACTAAAGGTTTTCGTTTTTTTCGTATAACATGACAGTGTTATATGAAAATGTTTAAGCATGTTTCCTGCTGTGAACAGTGTGTATGTATACATTTTTATATATATATCTCAACATTTGTAATTCTTCTGATTTGCGGCCAGAAGTGTACACAACGTTAAATGGCATGCCCTTCTGATAAATCAAAGATGCAAAAACGCAAAGCTCTTTTCCTAATAAACATCTTTACATCTTTCTGGTATTCTTGACCCCTTTAATTGTTTCCTTTGTTACTGGGACACACAAACCTTCTTTAAAATGATCAATAATGCCCTGCTCACCTAAAATATTGCCTCTTATGGTAAGTCAAATAATATTAATAAATACGTTTTCTTCTATCGACAACCTTTCGGATGAGCCGCCACTGGCTAAGGAAACCAATTGAAAAGTGAAGGCAAGTTATTTGAAAAAAAGAACAGAGCAGTTGGCAATCTACTGTAAACTGCATCACTCCGCATGCACATTTGCCCCTTTTAATCCACATCCTGCCTACCTACCACAGTTCTCTGATGTTCATTCATAAACAATTCAAGATTATAATGAATTTGCCTTTTGGCGCCCTGTTCCGAGGTGGCCGTACAGGAAGAGGAGAAACAGGCTCATCAATAGCTATTCAGTGGTATCCCCACAGCAGTTTCTGGTCACCACATGTTACGGGACAGAAATGGGGGATAACTTGCAGCACCACAAATTACAGGGTCTGTGTTACACCCGGTAAAATTCGGAATCATGGAATCATTGAATGAATGGATTCATGAGGCTGGGCCTGACTTGTTATGAAAAAAAAGTAAAAACTTAAAGTACTGGAGTTGCCAATATGGTAATACTTATAGGGCTTTAAGTGGGGAAAAAATGTGTGGGAGGGTCATCTCTAAAAACCCTTTACATGAGATGAGATTTTATTAAATTCCGGGATTTAGTAATACATGTATAAATAAACGTCTACCGTGAGAACAACTGAAATCACTAAGCCAAAGGTTATGTATTTATTCATTTAGCTGCACACTAATCCTTGGTCATTACATTTGATGACTGACATGTAAAATCTGAAGAGCGTAATGTATTCAACTTATTAACATTTACAGGCTGTGTGCCCCATTTGAAGACTTTGGCTCGGATCCACTAGGTTCACCTTGCATGGCCAAATGCAGGGATTAGTGATGCTAAGTGGATCACATCATCTTGTTCCTTCATTCGCGTTTCACAAAATATATTTAAACACTTACAAAGAGGCTGAATAGTGGATTGGGGACTAGGGGCCAGATGTACTAACATCAGTGTTTGCGATTACCAAATAGCAAATGTAAGAAATGGGTCTCCAGTTGGCAGTCTGGAAAAGTAGGGATCCTCACTCTAGTCAGGGTAAGGGAGTCACACAACCAAGATAACCCCTGCTCACCCCTGTGGTAGCTTGGCCCAAGCAGTCAGGTTTATCTCAGGGGCACTGTGTTAAGTATTTGTACACACACATAGTAACACAGTGAAAACACTACAAATTGACACCACTCCAGTTTAGAAAAATAGCCAATGTTTATCGAAGTAAAACAAGACTAAAAAGAAAAAAATCCAACATACACAAGCAAAGATATGAATTTCTAAAGATAAAATCACAATAAAGCACTTAGAAACACAATAGCTCCAACTGTTGCTATCACGGCATTGTGATGGAGTTGTTCCCAACAGTCTGACGCCACTTACGAGGGAGTACGGAGCCAGTCACCGAATTGCACAGACCACATGTACATTACCTTAGAAATGAAGCAGAGTCAAAGTAGTGGCATGGAGTCGGGGAAGTGAGGCGTCACTGGAGCCAGTGCGACATCGGTTCGGTACTTCTGTGCAGGTGAGGTGTCCGTTCCTTACTGCTATGCGGGGGAGGTGAGGAGTCCGTTCCTTATGGAGGGAGCAGAGGTGAGGTGGCGTCAGCAGTGAGGCATCAGTTCCTTACGATCCAGCAGGGTTGATGAGTCCAGCGGGTCAAGATGCGATGAGGTGACTTCATAGTCACACAACGGGGCCACAGGTGCTGCAGCGGAGTCGGGTGTCACATAACTCGGGACTCACGGTGTTGCAGGACTTCAAATGCGCTGCGGAGGCACTGGCCTGCGGTGCCAGTTGTGGTTGTCACACTTCAGTGGGGACCACGGCTTCGGGTGCAGGCAATGGCATGGAGTCAGGCAGTGGCTCCGGTTCTGGAGTGGTCTGGAGTTAGTGTGCCTGGTACCTCTTGTTTTATGCCAGACCTCACTCCCAAGGGCACAGGAACTGGAGTGGGCACCTCTTGGCAGTTCAGGGTCCGCAGCAAGAGAGCCCTGGGCTGGCAGGTGAAGTCTTTGATATCCCTAAGACTTCTTAACAGAAAGAAGCTCAGTCTTTGCCCTTGGAGAAACACCACAAGCAGGATACACAGCAAAGTCCAGACTTTGTCCTCTTCAAAGCAGAAGCAGCAAATGCAGGCCAACCCAGCAAAGCACACACAACAAATGTGCAGTTCTCCTCTTCATAGCTCTTCAGCTCTTCTCCTTGACAGTGACTCCTCTTGATCCGGAAGTGTTCTAAAGTTGTGGTCTCAGAGGTCCAATACTTATACTCCTTTCTACCTTTGAAGTAGGCAAATTTTAAAGGAAAGACTTTGTTATGCACAAGACCCTGCCTTTCCTGCTCTGGCCCCAGACACACTCCAGGGGGTTGGAGACTGCTTTGAGTAAGGACAGGCACAGCCCTTTTCAGGTGCAAGAGACAGGTCCGCAGGAAGACCCATCAGGATATGCTGGACCCACCTCAGCTCTCTTTGTGTGATGGTCTAGAGTGAATCCACAAACAGCCTAACTGTCATCTGACCCAGACGTGTATACAGCAGCCAGGCAGAGGCACAGAATGGTAAAGCAAGCAAATGCCCACTTTCTAAAAGTGGCATTTTCAAATACGCAATTTAAAAACCACCTCCACTAAAAGACATATTTTTAAATTGTGAGTTCAGATACCCAAAACTCCATGGGACGGATGTATCATTCTTTCCAATAGTGATTACCAAATTGCGATTTGTTTTGCAAATCGCAATTAAGTAATCGCTATTGGAATGTTTGAAACTCCAGGAGTTTCGCAAGGGCTCGCAAATGGACCTACCTCATTAATATTCATGAGGTAGGTCACAATTTGCGACCCATTGCGAATGGCTATAATCACAGGTATGGTGGCCTTCTGGGTTCAGCAGACCACCATGTCTGTGATTACTTTTCAATAAAGCAATCTTTTTTTTTTTTAAATGCAGCCCGTTCAAAGGAAAATGGGATGCGTTTAAAAAAGGAAAATGAAAACTTTTCTTTTCATTTTTTAAGAGCAGGCAGTGGTCCTTGGGATCACTGCCTGCTCTTGAAAAATGTTTCACATGCATTCACAAAGGGTAAGGGGTCCCTTGAGGACCCCTTCCCCTTTGCGAATGGGTTGCCACCTATTTTCAATGGGCAATAAAATACGAATGTTTTGCAATCGCATTTGGGTCACAAAACATCCATACATACCTCTGTGATTCAGTATTAGGAAGGGACACCTTTGACACACCCCTTCCTAATACCGAATTGGTAAAGTCGCAATTCTAATTTGCGATTCGTAACAAGTTACCGAATCGCAAATTGGACTTGATACATACCAAAATGCATTTTTGTGAAAGCAAACGGCCCGTTGGACTGTTTGCGATCACAAAAATGTTTGATACATCTGGCCCCATATCTCTATCTGCTCCAAATGGGAAATCATACTTGAGAGATATTTCAAGACAATCCCCCTGTTAACCCATGGGAGGGATAGGCCTTGCAATAGTGAAAACCCAATTTGGCAGTATGTCATATCAGGACATGTAAAATGTAAAACACACCAGGACACGTCCTACCTTTTAAATACAATGCACCTGCCCATGAGGCTACTTTAGGCCTACCATGTGGGTGTCTTACATGTACTAAAAGGGAAGGTTTGGGCCAAGCAAGTGGGTGCACTTGCCAGGTCAACATGGCAGTTTTCACTGCAACAGAGACGCTGAAATGGCTGATGTGAGACATGTTTACAGGGCTACTCATGTGGGTGTCACACTCAGTACTACAGGCCCACTAGAAGCATTTGATTTACAGGCCCTGGACACACATGGTGCACTATACTAGGTACTTACTAGTAAATCAAACACTAATGTAGTAAAGGGATCCTTAGTGGGTCGCCAATAGACCAACCTCATGAATACTAATGAGGTAGGTATCAGTTTGTGACCCACTGGGAATCGCAAAAATCATAGGGATGATGGCCTGCTGGGGTCAGCAGATCACCATGTCGGTAATTGTTTTAAATAAAGCAATCTTTACTTTTTTTTTTTTTTTAACTGCAGCCCATTTTTCTTAAAGAAAAACGGGCTGCATTATTTTTTTTTTTTAAAGAAATGTTTTCCCTTCATTTTTTAAGAGTAGGCAGTGGTCCGTAGGACCACACCACTGACAGCCCTACAAAAATAGTTATTTTTTATTCTCAAATGGGAGGGGCTCCCTCCTGGACCCCTTCCCTTTTGTGAATGGCTTTTCACCAGCTTCGAGATGGTGGTAAAATGCAAATGTTTTGTGACCACATTTCAACTGCAGAACATTTGTGCATGCCAATGCGAATCGGTATTTGGAAGAGACAGCGGAAACACACTCCTTTCAAACGCCGATTCGCATATCCAAATTGTGATTCGGCTATAGGTTACCGAAGACCATTTTGGGCTTGGTAAATACAAAAAACTATTTTTTGCGTTTGCAAACAGCCCAATTCTGTGAATCGGACCTCTGCGAAAGCAAAAGCTTCATACAACTGACCCTTGTTGTACTATTCTCATTTGGAAACCAGGGATGAAGTTTGCATATGGAGTGGTTTGCAATTGGGAATTAGATTTGTGATATTACACGTACTAATATACTACATTGCAGATTTTACATTTCCAGGGAATCACAAAATGACCTGGCTCATGTCACAGGGACATAGCACAGGCCTCAGCAGCCAATGCAATGCATGGGGGGCCTAAACCTCCAAGTGGAACCCCAGTTCTTCAAATGGACTTCATACAGCCCAAGCTTAATCAATATCTGTCAGATATGGGAGATTCAGGGCCCTCCATCACATTCTTCGGGGGGGGGAGGGGTCCCATCAGTTTGCGTTACGCCACTGCCTCATGAATATTATTTAGGGATGTCACAACTTGTGACCAACCCCCTACGACTAGCTTTTTTAAAGCAACCCATGTCCATTAAAGGGACATGTCCTTGTTTAAAAAATGTTTCTCATTATGGGATACTTCAGCAGAACTAAGCAGTAGTCTTGTGGATGACTGCCTGATCCCCCAAGGTCACTGACATGATTTCAAGGGAAATTTGTCTCACTTGGGCAACTTCACCTTACAGATCAGTTTTCAGCCCATCTTGGGTGTCCGTAATTGATCAATGTGTGCAACTGCAATGACTAACCATTGATATGTTCCATTACAAAACCCACCTATTCCTTATTCCATGTCCCCTCCTATTTGTGATTTGTAAAAGACCCCAAAGCCTTTTTACAAGTCGGAAATACTTTTCTGACTAGTAAAGGATGTGGATACCTTTTTAATAGGTATTCTGTATTCACAAACCCTGTGTCTTTGTGAATTTGCAGGCTTTGCAAACAAAAAACACCAGTGTAGATAAGGTCCTCTGTGCTCCATATAAGTCCTCGATGGAGGAATTGACATACTTTAAGAGATAAGCTCCTTTTAGTCTGTTCTCTGTGTGCTCGAACCATCTCTTGCTGTAAGACTACTGTGCAGAACAGGGACTAAAGTAGTGTTCGGCATGTATCAGCCTGTTGCTCTTCTGTGTCCCAACACACATATCACTGAACATGTTATGTTCTCTCCATCGTGCATCTCAGGAGGGAATACCTCCACCCTGCTCCCTGCTAAAGCAAGATATATTTAATATGCACTGAGTGACCTGACTTAACCCCGAAAGTGAACACCCCTGAAAGATAGCTGCATCTGTTTTGTATTGTATGATGCAGCTCAAAATATCAATTCACTAACTAGTCCAACCAGTTTCGTTACTCAGAGTGCCCATTTCAATAAAAATGCAATTTGGAATCCAAAAAATATGCATACACAAATGTTTTTTAATTGACATTTTTTTTGCAAGTTTTACAGTAATAGAGGGCTAGTGGGGACGTTCTCAATGCTCATATTTTGCTTGCCTGTGCCACTCAAGAGCATGAACCGGTGATGTATGGCAACGCCTATGTCAGGCTCTTTCCTGTTTGCAATATCTGGAAAGGTGAAAATGGGGACAGAGAGAAGTGGCACAAGCCAGACCTCAAGAAGACATGCTGGCTGGAAAAGCTGAATCACCTTTGAGTATCCAGAAGGTATTGTATTGAGATACATATAACCAATTACTTGTGGGTCACGGGGAGCTCCCAACGCTTAACAACGCGGGTTGTTGCGGGCACTTGTACTGTGCAGACGGAGGTATCAGGGGATATGCTGGTCGGCTTAAACAACTGTGGGCAAGTTCTCATATGGCAAAGCTAACCACACTAATATATACATATATATATATATCAAGAGAATAACATGAGAATAATGGTGAGAATATAAGCACTCTGTGAATAACTGCAAGAGTCAGTGCATATAATACACGCACACACAATATACTTCAATGCTCAATAGCATGAAAATGACTGCAAGAATAAGTGCATATTACGCACGCACACACAATATACTTAATAAATTGAAAAGCTTCACCGAAAAGAGCGTCTGCATCCCTCCGCCGTACACAAAGCCGGGGAACCCAAATCAGCTGGCACAGGGAGCCTTTTTCGGAACAATCAGTCCTCCTGGCGTTGCGTCCAACCCAGAAGAGAGTTCCTAAACCAGTCCATCCAGGCCCCCAACCTTTATAGTATTTACTAACGCCCAGGAGTCTTTTCTAGAAAAAGACCCCCTCCTTTACAAATTGTGCAATCGGCGGTACCTTGTTCACCCTTCGAGACGTCTCCTCAGAACGGGCCAAGTTCCCAGGAGAGGGCTCCAAGGTGAAGCTTGCATTCCTCCTTGTGTACAGGTGCATCCCCCTGTTGTTCTAACTGATAGCTCGTGGAATGTAAATAGCGCCCTTCGTATCAGGCAGATGGAGCGAAGTTGAGCAGAAAAACACCCCACCCTTCAGCTTGCCGAAGCTTGTGGAAAAACACAGAACAGTGCCTTACGCACTGTACCAGACTCGACAAAATGGAGTCGTGAACCAAAATGGAAGCGAAGGCCAAAGGAAGCAGAGGCCAATGGTCCACACCCTGCACCACTGTTTACCTTGCACGTAGTGCATGTAGCAATACAGACGCATCATTCAAATCGCACATAACTGGTAAAGCACCAAAAGCACCAAAAGCACTCAAATCGAGGAACTTGACCCCTGCAATGGGAAGATATAACCCAGGCTCTAACAGGCAAGATCATCCAGAGATCTCTTCGAGGGACTCCAGTGAACGTCAGGATACTCAAACCTACCTACAACTTCTCTCGCACCCTTCTTAACTAGCTCTAGATCACCGACACGGCAGGATTCAGTTACACGACAGGCACCACAGACCACAGAATCTCTATCGTCATCTCCTACCCTAGTGCTGGGTAATTCTACTCTTAATAAGCCAGTAAGACTTTCCTCCGCAAGTGTAGATAGCTTTCCTCTTTCTGCTCTACCCTCTGCACTGCCCCCTGCTGGTGACTATTCTAAAGAGAAGCCCTCATATCCCCTGTTTTCAATGAGTAATGTCAAGGGGATCAAAAAAGAGAATAACATAGCAGTGCCTTTTGAGGTTTCAAATAATCAGTCTGTCACGAATTTAGTAACAATTGATCCAGCTGTTAGAGGCCATATCTGCCCTGCCTCGAACTTGGCTTCCGACAGTGAAATCGATCATATCCAGTCCGTCGAAAGTGCTTCACTTATTGTCAACTTTTTGAGGCCTCCAGGTAACATACCAGGCCAATTAGGCCAGCCATCGGTAGAAAGCACGCTTTGTCAGATCCTTAGGAAGCTACGTGATATGAAAATCTCAAAAGAGGAGGTTCACTGGAAAACCAACGAACAGCTGGTTCAGTTGAATGCTAATATAATACATCTTTTTACATAGGTCTCTCAGGCACAGTAGAGGGTCTCAGACCTGGAAGATACACAAAACCGGCATGAAGCAGCTACAACTAGGATCCAGGCTGAATTAGAGGAGCTTCAATTAAAACTTGACGAATCCAAAAACAGATCCAGATGTTTGAATTTGAGGTTTGTTGGAATCCCTGAAGAGGTAGAACCAACATCTACATTGACTGGAATGGTTTCAGATCTTATTTACAAGTGTATTCTTCCTGACAAAGTCACAACTAATGCAGATCTTACTATTATACGGGCGATAGGGTCCCCGCAATAAGACCTTTGAAACCAAAGTATTGACACACTATACTAGTCAACGTTAACGACTTCATGGTCAAAGAGCAGATTCTATCACAAGCCAAAAAAAACAAAATCTTCAACTTGGGTGACAACTTTACCTTTTGCATTTTTTCTGATCTGTCTATAGCAGCAGCACGACGTCGCTGTGAATTTCTGAGTCTCATCGAGGACTTTAACTAGGGGCCCCAGCTGGCATTATTCAACTTGCAAAACTCTAGGTGCTTCATGAGGGTCAGGTCAACATCTTTCAAGGCGTGCAACAGGCAAGGGACTTCATGGGGTCACTTAAAAAATAACGTGTTAGAAAATCATGCAATTTGTTTTGTGACTCAATATTAATGTGGTGTACCTTGCATGCACCATATGCACGCTCACCGGCCTACACTTGCTGTCCTTTTCCGGATACAGGTTCTATGGGTGCCATATCAGTGCACTCCTAGAGGAGGTTTGGGGGTTGGTCCCAGGAGGGGTTTTGGAGTCACAGGGGGGGCAAGGTCATGACGGGTTAGGCCCCGCATGGTGGCAGTGGGATTGGATCACATTCTGGTGACGGGGTAGAAAATGTGAAGGTAACCCAAAGGTGGTCAAATGTCTTTCCTTTGTTTCCATGTAGGTGTTTAGGATAGGCTTCGGGGACCAGGCCTTTTGTAAATCTAGACATCAAGATTTTAATTTCTCTTTACTAAATGATTGCTAGCCGAAACAATCCGTGCCCCTTCAGCTCTTTCGAAATCGTTTCTTGTAACGCTAATGGGCTTAATAACTCCCACAAATGTAGAGCAATACTTTACTGGTTAAGATCCCTACAAGTCTAGGCTATCATGTTTCAGGAAACCAATTTTAAGCAACAGGCAAAGCTCCCTAGTATTCCTAGCTTTATCTCTTATTCTTTCCTCGCCTCTGCTAGCACAGCTGTGTGTGGGGTTGCAGATCTTCTAACTCACGATTTTCAAGGAGAGGTACTCCAGGACTATCGGGATCCCCAAGCCAGATGGATAGTAGTCAGTGTCAAAATGGGAAGGCAGCTAGCACATATCTTGAGCTTTTATTATGGCCTTCAAGAAGACGAGATTGCCTCCCTGCAGGACCTCTATGATCAAGTGAGTACATTTTCAGGTCTTTTGATAGTAGGAGGCGATTTTAATATAATTCAAGCCATGAAATTCAATGCCTCCAGTACAAATCGTACACAGAATAAACAGCGAGCCTCACGATTTAAAAAAAGATGGTCTTGTCGCAGAATTGTATAAGGCTCTGTCTGAATAGATTGCCGCAACACTAGTCGCCTTATTCAACACAATACTTGGTGGCGAGAAAGTACCTAGTTCTTTTAATAAGGCGGTTATAGTCCGTTTCCTCAAGAAGGGTAAGCCTGGGGAAGAAACAGATTCCTATTGCCCCATTAGCCTTTTTAATAACGACTATAAGATTCTAATGAAAATTTGGGTAGCTCATATTACGCAGCCAGCCCAGAGCCTTATTCATCAAGACCAGTGTGGGTTTCTCCCAGGGAGATTTATTTTGACCAACACGACCTTCCTGTTGCAGGAAATCGATTATTATTCAAAGAATAAACCAAGGCAACTATAATGAGGCTGAAAAAGCATTTGATTTAGTACAATGGGAGCTCCTTTTTGCAATCTTGAGAAGTTTCCCCACCAAACAGTCCAACTTCTCTCAAATCTTTATCAAGGGGTGGAAGCTAAAATTCTAGTTAACTCCCCAGCGGTAGGCCGATACGTTGTGGGACTCATCAGGAATGCCCTTCGTCCCCAGTTCTCTTTACACTATTTATCGAACCACTGTCCTCGGCTCTGAGACAAGACGATTCTATTAAGGCCCCATTGTTAGGCGCACCCGAACGAAAACTTTTCGCAGATGATGCAATTTTTTTATCTTGCTGCGGATACTCAGAATATTGGGAGTGCCTTCAAAAAGATTCAAGCCTTTTCTGATTTAGGGGGCTATCAGATTAACAAATCGAAATCCGGGGCATTACCTTTCAATGCCCATGACTCAATACTGCCATACAAGATGCAAATCAACTATCAAGCTTCCTGCTCAATTAGATATCTTGGCATTTATGTCTCCCAAAACATGTCAGACCTTTAGGTGCTTAACTATCCCTCCACGCTTAAGAAAGCACAAGCTCTGATGTGTAAGTGGCAGAACTCCCTATTAACGATAATTGGTCGCATTGCATTGGTCAAAGTGATGATACTCCCTTTATTTTTATTCATATTTTCGAATATAATGATTAAGATTCCTCAAATCTTTTTTAAGGATCTCAACTCAATGCTTCATGAGTTTGTCCGGGAAGGCAAAAAATTCATCCAGCTGAATGTCGAGGATGGGAGGCTATACTGACCTCATTTTAAGAAGTATTATGAAGCAGCATATATGGATTGGATTGTAAATGCTGCCACAACGCATCATGGCGATTCTAATTTCTACCTGGAATTCTCCTGGAAAGTAACATTCAATTATTCAATTTTCTCAAAATGCTATGGCTCCCGAAATGTAGTAGATATAAGGTTCCAAATTTGCTTTGGTCTAGAGGTACTGAGCTGCAACAGTTTTATCATTTTACTTGTTTTCATCCATCAATTTCCTTAAAAGAAGCTGGAGCATTTGTACTCCCTCTAGTGAGTAAGGTCCTAGATGACTGGGCTGAATTGGGTTTTTTGAAGCTTCAAGATTTTACTGTAGGAGACAACGTTAAAACATGGGCACAACTCAATACTAATAATCCTGCAATTCCAGATTTTTTAAGCTTTTCATTTTTTTCAGATCTTTTATTACATCCAGTCAATGGGTTTCGCAATTTGCTAGCCATCTGAATCACTTTCTTTAAAGATTACTGAAGTGTTGTAGGCCCAGAAAGTAACAGGGCTCGGTAAAAAAACAGATACCTAGAGAAATCTGGGAGGGGTGACTTACATGGATCACATGAGTTTTTTTTTTTTTAACCAACAATGCCCTGCAAACCTCAAACTTTGCCTGAAACCACACAGTTTCCTTACATTTCTGTGATGGAAACTTCTGTATCAAACCAAAAATAATAAGAGCCATTGCATGGGGCCTCCTGTGGTGGCAGGCTACCCAAGCCCAAAATATGCAGCTGGTCACCATTGCAAGTGGGATGATACTGGGAAGTAGACAAACTCTCCTGGCCTAATCTGTAAAAAAAAACAACACCTACAAAAATCGAATATCCTCTTTCTTGCAGTAGGGATGAAATGCTTTAGTCTGCAGAGGAGCAGAATGACTGTTTCCTCATTTTTGAGGGGGTGGTGGCATGGACATGCCCATGCAGGACAGCCCCCACCAATACAAATTAAATAAAGAGCAACCCCTAGTGTCTAGTGACCTTTTTGACCCCATGGGGGCAGATGCAGGCAGCTGCACACATCTGCCTCCCTGGGGGGGCAGAGAGACTGTTTCCCACTGGTACAAATAAAAAAATAGAAATGACACAAATGAAAAACAAAAGTAATCCCTGGCATTTAGTGGGCTTTCTGCTCCCAGCAGAGGCAGATGAAGGTAATTGCCCACATCTGCCCCCTGGGGGGGCAGAAAGACTGTTTACCTTTTTTTTTGGGGGGGGGGGGCATGCCCATACTTACCAGCTCGCACTGATACAGATAAAAATAATATACATCCCTAGTGTCTAGTGGGCTTTCTGCCCTCCCCCCAGGCAGAACATGGGGATAATTGACCCATCACCAGGAGTTTCCAGAAGGGGGTAATTGCCCTTTTTGGGGGGCAGCCGTCACTGATACAAATAACCCAAAAAATCCCTGGTGTCTAGTGGGCTTTTCCCTTTTTTTTGTGGGGGGGGGGCATGCTGGTCAGCCCCCATCAATACAAATAAAGAAGTAATCCCTAGTTTCTACTGAGCTTTCTGCCCCCTGTGGGGAGGGGGAGGGGGGTTGGAGAAAACTGTTTTGCTTTTTTTGTGGGGTGTGGGCAGCCCCGACTAATATTTTTTTTAAAAAGGGATTCCTGGTGTGTAGTGGGATTTCTTCCATCAATGGGAGGGGGGCAATTGAGGGTAATTGCCCCATCTGCCCCCGGGGGGGTTGAAAGAATGTTTTCATGCTGTGTGGCCCCACCCCTACAACAAAAAATAGTAATCCCCGGTGCCTAGAGGGAATTCTGCCCCTCCGGGGAACAGATGGGGTAATGGCCCCCATCTGCCCCTCCAAAAGAGCAGAAAGTCTGTTTCCTTTTTATTTTGGGTTGGGCATGGCCAAGCTCATGCTGGACAGCCCCCACCCCTGCACATTAAAAAAAGAAGAAAAAGGAATCCCTGGTGCCCAGAGGTTTTCTGCCCCCCCCCCCCCATCGGGGGCAGATTGGCCTAAAAATAGGGCTAATCTGCCCCGGGGCAGAAAACAGCCCATATAAAGGGAAGCCACCCTTGCCCAAGGGGCCACTCCTCAACAAATGTAATAATTATATCCCTGGTGTCTAATGGTATTATACCCCCCCTGGGGGTGGGGGGCAGATTGGCCTAAAAATAAGGCCAATTGCCCAAGGGGGGTTGGGGCAGAAAATAGCCAAAGTAATGCTCCAATTTTAGGGAGCAGCCCTTGCCAAAGGGGCTGCTCCCTTGCAGAAAAATAAATCCCTGATGGTCTAGTGCAGTGGTTCCCAACTTGTGGTCCGGGGACCCCTGGGGGTCCGCGAAGCCTCCTCAGGGGGTCCGTGACTGCTTAGAAATGTAAATAATATAAACAGATTAGGTCCCCAGCTTTCAGTTATGACAGTGGGGGGGGGGGTCCCCGGATTCCAATAATGATTCAGTGGGGGTCCCCGGGTCCCAGTAATGATGAAGTGGGGATCCACATTAGTCAAAAGGTTGGGAACCACTGGTCTAGTGGACTCCTTCCCTGCTTGCGGATCACCTTCCTTGGGCAATCCCCATGCCGAGACCCCCTTGGGAAAGGTACCATTGGAAAACTGAGATTCTCCCCTTTCCAATGATACCTCTCCTGAGTACTTTGGTGCTTGGGGGCTGAGACACCCCCATGAGCACCAAAGCAGTGATGGAATGGTAATGACGCGCTGATAGTCATTGCAGTGAAGGAAAGAAAATGCTTTGGGCATCTTGGGAAGGTCTTCCCCAGCTCCTGAGGTGAAAAAAAAAAATGAAATCCCTCTGCTGCAAAACCTGCATGTAATTTCTCAAAAAGTCGGAATAGGTGATAATTAAAACAACAATTATCTCATGAAAACCTCTGTGTCAGGTTTTTATTGGAAACAATAACTATCGGACAACTTATAATCAGGTCCTTAACGTCTCTTCATTAAGATTCACCACTCAATTAACAATGGCAGGCAAGAGTATTTTATATTTTTTGTTCAAATTTCTTTATTGGCATTAATTGAGAGTCACCACAAATTGTACAGGATACAATAATCAACATGTTCTTGAGGTGGATAGACGGACACCCATCATCATTTCAACATTAACAATATTCTGGTTGCAGGTCATACAGTGACACGGAAGACGTAGCAGAAGATAATGAAAGAAAAAGAATAGGATGTCAACCTAAAGCGACAAAATGTGCCCTGTTGTGCAGAGAATTAGCCAATGTGTACATCACAAAGTAAAACAAAACAAAACAGTAACTTTTGAAACCCTCTGGCTGGCACTGCCATTTCCAGCTATGTAGGAGTGCGGTAACATGGGAAACTGGAGGATACTATAAGCATGGAGAATACAGGTTAGTGGTGGTTCCAAGGGGAGGAAGGGGCGGGAGGAACACCTTTGAAGTCCACCCTAGAGAGCGCAATATCCCTCGATTTCCAGTGAGCAAGCGTGTGGAAGCGAATGGGTCGAATATAATCCGGCCAGCCACCAGGTTCACAGTGGGAGGTTCAATAACTTATAGAGGGGGCAGATTCAATATGTCGAACAACTTAAAAACATAGTTGTCCCACACTGTAGCTGCTCCGCCTCGCCTTCGAAACCTATAATCATGGCATCCGCTTCTGTCAGAGCCCATTTATGAGTCACCAAAAGCCAGTATTTGATCGTGTGTGGATGAGGGGCCTTCCAAACCATGGCGATTAATCATTTGAAGAGAACCAACACTAGATTAACTAGCTTCAGGTAGTGTTTGGAAGCTTAGTTCATTTTGTGATCCCCAAAAGACAGAGGAAGGGGTCTAGTGGAAGTTGGAAATCAATCACCGTTGACAAATGTTCCATCACTGCAGACATTCCCAAAATGTATGACTAAATGTAGACTAAATGACCACATCTCAGGAACGACGGGGACACTCCTTGAAACATTTTGTGCAGGCGGCACTGTGAAAGGTAGGTTTGATGTAAGTAATTGAATTGAATGAATTTTAAACAGGCATTGTGCAGGACTCGCTTCACCTGTTCTAAGGCCATGGTCCACTGCTTGGTGATCAATTCCGTGCCCAAGCAGTCATCCCATTTGGGCTTGCCCGTGTCAGGAATTCACTGCATCCCCCTGTACTGCTGCATATAATACCGAAACCGCCCAGCGGCCTAGCTTAAAAGCACTTCATACCCAAATGCAGAGGTGGCTTGGCCGGCCTTGGTGCCCATACATCCTCAATCAGCACCCTAATTGCAGTGTGTGCAAGAAAAAGACCTGTCCCAATCAGGTATCACTGTATAGATTATCCATTTCAGTGTGCCCGTTGTCTCACAATGGAGAAGAATCATGAACCCTCAGCAGATTTTTCATGGCTAGCACACTCCAGAGGGGCAGCTGCGGAGTATAGGGGGTTACTGCACATATGAGTTGGATATATCGAGTCCACATAAGTTTGGCCACTCGTATGAGCCTGCCCACTCCTCTGGTCGGTCTACCCAGCAACAGCATCCACTCCAGTACAATCATGCCCCACAGGTCCACCCGAACCAGGCCATCCTCTGCCGTTCTATCCCTGGTGCCCCAGTACATAGGCCACTGCAATTGGGCCACTGAGAAATACAGCCTCAGGTCAGGGGGCCCCAAGTCCCCCCTCGAGCATGGGGTGCTGAAGTATGGGGATCGAAACCCTGTTCCGAGCAGATCCCCAAACAAGCTCAGACTCCAGACTACTTCGAGTCCTGAAAAAGGATCCTCGCTCCCCTCCCCCCCCACAGGGGCACATGGGGGAAATTGGCCCTCATGAAACCTGCGCTATCATGTATGGCACCCACCAGAGTCCTGGGGGTCTCCGATCGCTGTAACCACACCAAGGTGCATCCTGGTTTATCGCAATCTGCATGCTGGTGGGCTAGGAAGGACTTATAATCCAGAGTTGCTTCACTGAGGGCAGGTATCAATCCTGCCTCGAGCTCCGTGGTCTGCAGGTGTGTCTCGAGCACCAGCACACTACGAGTGAAAGACAACTTAACTCCCCATGTCGTGGCGATGCAGGGACTTCTCTTGCCGCGGCCACCGTCTTTTACCTGGTGGGACTACTGGTCTCAGGGAACGCCTGAGCTCAATTAACATTGTGCTGCTGAGGGAGGAGGGGTGGACCATCTACAAGCGCATACAGCGCCAACACTCACCCAGCAGCGCGGGGCACGCTTGGGCAAAGCCAGTGCCAAGGTCGGGACTTCTGCACCTGTCAGGTACCGTAAGAAAATTAGTTACTTACCTGTAACTGCAGTTCTCCAGTATTGGTATCTTTCATAGATTCACATGCTTGAATCATCCCCGTCGTCGAGGTGGGAGCCTCACGGTAAACTTAAATATATAAAGCAGTAAGTCAGTAAAAGTAAAAGCAGTAGGCCCTAGTAGGCCTCATAGGGTATTTTACAGTCTATCCACTTTGTTTTGTGAAAAGACCCAAACTTCAGTATCAACCAATCAGGATTCAGCCCCTCCCAAACACTCCCAACAGAGGCTGAATTCCCTCAGATTTTCTAGTAGGAGTGTGAAGTTTAATATCTGTATAATAGGAGAGCCTCTGAGGGGAGGAGGGTGGGTCGCATGCGAATCTATGAAAGATACCAATACTGGAGAACTGCAGTTACAGGTAAGTAACTAATTTTCTTCTCCAGTATTGGATCTTTCATAGATTCACATGCTTGAATCAGAATAACGAGCAGTCTTCTTAATTAGTGAATTTCATTGACTGTAATTTTGTCTGAATTTTATAAGTGATGCGAGTCACTTTAGTTCAGCTTTAAAATCCACGTAAAGATCTATATATCAAAACATAGATATATATATATATATCCATAGACATCCGAATAGAAGAGCAATAAAAGCTGTGTGGCCGAAATTCCTGACACAATTTGTTTTGTTATTATTATGAAGTTTACTACTAGTTAACGCAGTATAACAAAGTGACCAATCTGAAGCACAAAATTAGAGTAAAAACACACAGTAGCTAGTAATAAGACTAAGAACTAATAACGAACATACCTCGAGTGTGGTGGTGGGATGTGTAAGAGGCTCACCTTAACGAAATAGATGCCTCAGCACTGCCTGTCCCACTGCTGTATCGACGTTGTTAGTTTCCTCGAGACAGTAATGCCTCGTAAATGTGTGCTGGCTGGACCATGTTGCTGCTCTACAGATGCTATGTAGTGGTACACCTGCAAAGAGTGCAGCTGAAGTGGCTACCGATCTTGTAGAGTGGGATCTCACCTTGGTGTGGAGCGGTTTTCCTGCTTTTGAATGGCAGAATTGAATTGCCAGGCCAATCCATCTTGCTATAGTCTGTTTGGACACCGCATGTCCCTTTGTTGTGCCGCCAATGCTACAAATAATTGATCAGATTGGCGGATGGCTTGAGTTTCCTGTAGATAAAACTTTAAACATCTTTTAATATCAAGAGAATGTAACGTCTTCTCTGCTATTGTTTGCGGATTTGGAAAGAAGGTTTTTAAGATGACTGGTTCATTCAAGTGAAACGTTGAAGGAACTTTCGGGATGAATTTAGGATTTGTTCGCAGGATGACACCTGAGTTTGTGAATTGGAGAAAAGGCTGTTTGATAGTGAAAGCCTGAATGTCGCTGACTCTTTTTGCTGAAGTAAGAGCTAGCAGTAACGCTGTTTTCCATGAAATGAATTTTAGATCAGCCTTGTGGATCGGCTCAAAAGGAGCTTTCATGAGCTGCATCAAGACAACATTTAGGGACCATAATGGTGGAGGCTTTCTAACTGGCGGGAAGGCCCGAAAAAGGCCCTTCATGAATTGTTTGACAATTCTTGTAGAACACAATGAGATTCTGTCTGGAGATCTGCGGTATCTGGAGATTGCAGCCAGATGTACTCGAATGGAAGAATATGCCAGTCTTGATTTTGCCAGGAGCAGGAGATATGGAAGTATCTGTTCCGGAGTAGAGGACAAAGGATGTATATCTTCTGCTGCACACCATATACAAAAACGCTTCCACTTCAGCTTATAGGTTTTGTTGGTGGTGTCAGCTCTAGCTTTTGCCAAGATGTCTCTACACTCCTGGGAAATGTTGAGATTCAAGTATTCATTGTATTCAGGAGCCAAGCCGACAAATGAAGAGACGACGGATCCGGGTGTCTGACTTGTCCCTGGTGCATTGTTAAAAGAGTCGGACTCCGTCTGAGTCATAGATGTGGTCGTTCGGAGAGCATGAGGAGCTCTGTATACCAGACTTGTCTGGGCCATCTGGGAGCTATGAGGAGAAGGCGACACCCCTCCACCTTCAGTTTGTTGATGACTCTCGGAATGAGCGGGATCGGAGGAAAAGCGTAGGCATAAACTCCGGACCATCTCATCGAAAACGCATTCCCCCACGAATCTTTTTGGGGAAGCCAACTTGCGTAGTACTGGCATTTTTTGTTCTCGAGAGTGGCAAATAGGTCTAGGTTCGGTTTGCCCCATAACCGAAAAAGACTGTTGAGAGTTTTTTGGTCTAGTTCCCATTCGTGATAAGGAATCACTGTCCTGCTCACGGTGTCTGCTAGAACACTGGTTTGTCCTGGCACATGCTCCGCTTTGAGTGAAATATTGTGCTTGATGGCCCATGTCCAAATTTGCTGTGCTAGCTGCGAGAGTTGTAGGGATCTCGTGCCTCCTTGCTTGTTTAGATAAAACATGCTGGTTGTGTTGTCTGTCCTGATTAAGACGCTTGAATTTTGTATTTTTGGCAAGAAAGCTTTTAGCGCTAAGTGTATTGCCTTGAGTTCTAGATAACTGATGTGGAGCTGAGTGTCTTTCTGATTCCAGATTCCGCTGATTTGTAGGTCCTGGCAATGTGCCCCCCATCCTTCGAGAGAGGCATCCGTTGTTACTATGTAACTTGGTGTTTGAAGAAGAAACGAGAGTCCTTTTGACAAATTGGTCAGAGTCGACCACCACCTCATGGTGTTCTTCATTTGAGGCGTTATGCGGATCTTGTCTTCGAAGGAACCGTTGACCTGGGTCCATTGTATATCTAATTGCTCTTGCAGGGGTCGCATATGGAGCCTGCAATCTGGGACTAGCGGAATGCATGATGATATCATCCCGAGCAATAACTTGTAGATGCGGACTGAAACAAACTTTTTTCTGGAGAGGCTGTGTGCCAAGGAGGTTAATTTTTGTTTCCTCTCGTGAGATGGGTACGCTTTGCTGCGGACTGTGTCTAGAATTGCTCCCAAGAAATGTAATATCTGTTTGGGGTAGAGCTGAGATTTCTGGTAGTTGATTACAAACCCCAGGCTGTGCAACAATTGAAGGCAATAGGAGATATGACTTGTCACTTGCGATTCTGAGGGTGCCTTTACAAGCCAGTCGTCCAGGTAAGGGAAGACCTGGATACCTGATTGACGGAGATGTGCTGCTACCGGAGCCAACATTTTTGTGAAGATTCTGGGGGCTGATTTGAGACCGAATGGGAGAACCCGGAATTGGAGGTGCATACTTCCCACTCTGAACCTTAGGAATTTGCGATGGTAGCGATATATGGGGATATGAAAATAAGCATCCTGGAGGTCTAGGGATGCCATCCGATCCCCGGTATTTAACAGACGCAGGACATCTTGCAGTGTTACCATCCTGAACGACTGTTTCTTTAGAAACTTGTTTAGTGCTCTCAAGTCCAGGATGGGACGCCAGTCTCCTGAGGGTTTCTTCACAAGGAAAAAACGGGAGTAGAATCCTGTGTTCTTTTGAGATAAAGGGACTGGTTCTACTGCTCCTTTTCTCAACATTACTCTTACTTCCCTGAGGAGTTGGTTCAACGTCGGAGGCTGTGGGCCCGATGGAGGAACAATTGGTGGTGTTTGTGTGAATTCCAGAGTATGACCTCTGGCCACTACATCGAGTACCCATCTGTCCGATGTTATAGTCTTCCACATGGGGAAATAGGAAGTGATGCGACCTCCGACCCTCGATGTTGGTTGGAGGGGAAGCGCTGAGATGATCGGCGGGTCATTGCTTTCTGCCTGTATCTCTTCCCCGGGCAGCTCCTCTTCCTCTAGCTGGATGTTTGTAAGCCGCAGCCGGTGGTAATCTATAATGCTGCTGTTGCTGGTGGTACTGATGTCGTGATCCTGTGGAGGAAGACTGATATTGTGATCTGTATTCTTGGTATCCACCTCGAAAGGAGTAATTACCTCTACCCCTTGCTCCACGAAAGGGTTGTTTTTTAAATTGCAGGGTACCAAGGGATTTTGCCGTATCGGTATCTGTCTTGATGGCCTGCAACATGTCGTCGACATGTTTACCAAAGAGACTCTCTCCATCGAAAGGCATGTCAAGAACACGACTCTGAACTTCTGGTCTGAATGAAGTAGCTTTAAGCCATCCTTGTCTGCGCAGGACTGCTGCGCCAGCTAATTGTCTAAAGCCAGTGAGAAAAATGTCTATTGCGCTGTCTATAATCTCAGCGGAGACCCTTTCTCCCTCTTGCAAGATCTTTTTTGCTTCCACCTTGACGTCTTCTGGCAGTAAATCTAAAAAGGCAGACATGTCTGCCCACATCTGGCGATTGTATCTTCCCAGAATGGCGAGGGAGTTAGCCGCCTTAACTGTGACTGCAGCAACAGAGGAGAATTTTTTGCCGATATTGTCTAATCTCCTTCCTTCCTTGTCTGAGGGAGACGCAATAGGTGTGGAGGGGTTTTTGGAACGCCGCTGAGCCGCCTGCGATATAACAGAGTCAGGTTTCGGCTGTGAGACTAGACAGGCCGGAGAATCATCTGGGGCCTTGTACTTCTTCTCTAGTCTTGGCATTTGAGAAGGCACTGTTGCCGGGTTTTTCATTGCCTTCAAACCCTCCTGCCATAAGAAATCTACAATGGGTATGGCTCTTACAGATCTCTTTGAAGGTTCTTTAAAGTCGTATAAAAAACATTCGGTTTCATGAGAAACAATTGCAAGTCCAAAACGTTTCGCCGCCCTCTCTATTAAATTATGGAAACCTCCTATGTCCTCTGGAGGAGAATCTACTTGCCCTGCTGGCGGTGGAGATGGTGTGGGGACGAGATAATCATCCCATTCACTAGCCGCTGAATCTCTTAACTCACCCTCTTCCCTTTCGTCGTCTGACGAGGGGCAAGCTTCTTGAGTTTGGCTAGTTATCGGTATACTAGCCTGCGGCGTTTCTGAAAAATTAGAGGTGTGAGTCTGACGAGGTGTCTGGTAGCTCTCAGGTCTAGGTGGCGTGGACTGAGTTGATGGTGGAAATCTTTTATAGTAGTCCTTCAACATGTTCTGCAGATCTGCTACCAGTGTGCTAGGCATAGCGAGGGGCGATGGTTGTTCTGCCTGTGGATAAGATGTTGAGGCGTAACTAGGCTGGTAATGCTGATCCTCCTCTTCATCAAACTCTTGGCATTTGACATTGAGTTGGGACGGGCTACTAGCTGCCCCAAACATTCCATCGTTCTGAGAGTATGCATCCTCGTCCTCATCCTCAAAAAGACGTTGTGGCGGATATGGCAACACTTTACTTGGCGAGGTATGCATTGGCAGAATATTGGATGCCTTGTCACCCATATCAATAAGTGAAAGGGGTAAGAATCTGGTAGAGTCGTCCTGATGGTATGAGGAATGGTGTGGCGAAGTATCCAGGTAGGTGGATGGCTTGTACACTGTCAGTTGTGTTGAAGATATAATCGTCGACGGTTCCCTCGTCGACGGTTCTCTCGTCGACAGTTCCCTCGTCGACGGATCTCTCGTCGACGGATCTCTCGTTGACGGATCAGACATTGACGGCGTCTTTGCCAACGGGTCTTTTGTCGACGGATCCTTCGTCAATGGCCCCTTCGTCGACGGGCCCTTTATAGACGACGGTCGTTTCGCCGGTGTATCTTCTATTGGTGCCGTCGTCAGCAGTGCCTTTTTAAACCACATTGAGAGGTGCTTCGTAGATGGGAGTGCCCTGGTAGATTGGTGAACCCAGGAGGCCTCCGCTGTCGACGATGTGGTTGCCGACGAAGCTTTCTTAAAAAATGTTGCCGTAATTATCGTCGTCGATGATAACGGCGACGACGTCATAATCATCGGTGCGACCGGTGTTGTAAACGTCGACGATACTGTAGTCGCTGTTGTCGTCGACGGGGTGGTCGTCGACGGTTGTTTTTTCACCGAAAAAAGTTTTTCTGGCTCTTTCTGTGGTGACAGAGATGGCTTTTTTGAAGTGCTTTTTCGGTGCAAAGGCGTCGTAGGTTCTGAATGAACCTTTTTTGGCACATGTTTAAATGTCTCTGAATGGGAAACATCCTTTTTCGCTTCAGTAGAGACTTGTTTTGTCTTTTTGGGCACCTTGCTAGGTGGTTCATCAGACTCTCTACTTCTCTCACCTGTTCTTTTATGAGGGCAAGAAGTATGTGATGACGGTTCACTGTCATCTGAGGAAGGATGTTCCATGGCTTTGTGTTTTTGTAGCCATAAGAGAAGTCTACCCTCACGGTCTTTAAGGGTTTTTTGACTAAAGGTGCGACAGATTTTGCAGTCTCTCACCTTGTGGTCTGGATGGAAGCAGTAGATACACTTCTTGTGGGGGTCATCAACATGCAGTCTCTTCTTCCCACAATTGTCACAGTCTCTGAACAGACCCTTCTTTGTCTTTTCAGACATAGTGGAGCTGTGGCTAGTTTCCTGAGAGAAAAAACAATCTTCAGTCAGAAATAAGGAAAAAACTGAGCAGAGCTCAGGGAGACTCCCTTCACACGACGTGCGGTAGAAAATCTGAGGGAATTCAGCCTCTGTTGGGAGTGTTTGGGAGGGGCTGAATCCTGATTGGTTGATACTGAAATTGGGTCTTTTCACAAAATAAAGTGGATAGACTGTAAAATACCCTATGAGGCCTACTAGGGCCTACTGCTTTTACTTTTACCGACTTACTGCTTTATATATTTAAGTTTACCGTGAGGCTCCCACCTCGACGACGGGGATGATTCAAGCATGTGAATCTATGAAAGATCCAATACTGGAGAACCTAAATATCAAATGTAATGTCTAATGTCATGTCAAAGCCAATAGGCAACTGAACTGAATACAAAATGCAATTTCTAATATCATGTCAAAGCCAATAGGCAGCTGAGCTGAATACAAAATGTAGTGTCTAATATCATGTCAAAGCCAATAGGCAGCTAAACTGAATACAGCATGTCAAAGCCAATAGGCAGAGTACAGAATGTAATGGCTAATGCAATGTCAAAGCCAATAGGCGGCTAAACTGAATACAGCATGTCAAAGCCACTAGGCAGAATACAGAATGTAATGGCTAATGCAATGTCAAAGCCAATAGGCGGCTAGGCTGAACAAAACATATAGGTGGTCATTCTGACAGCGGCAGTCGCCGCCCGCCATGCGGTTCCCGCCGAAAGACCGCACCGCGGTCAAAAGACCACGGCGGCCATTCCGGCTTTCCCGCTGGGCCGGCGGGCCACCGCCAGAAGACCGCCGGCCGGCCCAGCGGGAAAGCCCCTTCAACAATGATGCCGGCTCCGAATGGAGCCGGCGGAGTTGAAGGGGTGCGACGGGTGCAGTGGCAACCGTCGAGATTTTCAGTGTCTGCAAAGCAGACACTGAAAATCTTTATGGGGCCCTGTTAGGGGGCCCCTGCACTGCCCATGCCAGTGGCATGGGCAGTGCAGGGGCCCCCAGGGGCCCCACAGCACCCGATCCCGCCATCCTGGTTCTGGCGGTGGACACCGCCAGAAACAGGCTGGCGGGAAGGGGGTCGGAATCCCCATGGCGGTGCTGCAAGCAGCGCCGCCATGGCGGATTCCCTGGGCCAGGGGAAAACCGGCGGGAAACCGCCGGTTCCCTTTTTCTGACCGCGGCTTTACCGCCGCGGTCAGAATTGCCCAGGAAGCACCGCCAGCCTGTTGGCGGTGCTTCCGCCGACCTCCGCCATGGCGGTCATGGACCGCCAGGGCCAGAATGACCCCCATAATGTGCTACTGGTGAACATTGAGCAACTAATATGCGCAGTGGTGAAACACAAAGTCATTGGTCAAACAAAACTAATAGCATCACAGATGGCGGGACATTCCCCTTGGTTTTGGCTTAAGGTTTATCTGAACAATTTAGAGGGCCTTACTACAATGGGTAAAAGAAAGATGGGACATTTTTCAACAGCAGGTGACACAATCGCCATTGTTGACTACTTTCTGGTGCGGGCAACTGGAGTTCTTATTAAGAAAATTGAGCCAATAGGAAGGAGGCTCTCCATGGGAGAAGCCAAGGGGTCTTGTCCCTCACCAGGAGGTAAGGTTGTGTATCAGGACCCAGCCGACACTGCAGGGACCCAGAGACTGCCCACACGCTCTGAAGTAATGGTCGAGGATATTAATAATGGAGAAGATGCTCCCCCAATACCTCTTTATTAAGTGAACCCCCGGGAAAAAGAAAAAGGGTGGGCCAATAAAGAAAAAGAATCCCGGATTAGAGGGGCAATGCTGACTTGACACCCAAGACAAACTTATTAGTGATGAAATATGTAAAATGGTGGAAAGTATGGTCAAAACTCTGCTTACGCCTTAAACAAGCAGCTGAATGTAACTGAACTTAGTTTGTCCAAATGAACACAAGGCAGGGAGGTCTTTTCAGCCACAATGGAACCTCTTCCCTCACACACAGACTATAGGGGTATTGAAGAGGGGAGCAATATAGTGAATGGACTATCGAGCAGTGAGGGTTCGGGCCTATATCATAGGCAGAGGCAAGGGGGTCTGTACAACCTAATCAGGAGAGGGAATATATTGTTCAAACTAAGGAAACTGTAAATTTGGCCAACAGTGAAGCCAGCAAACAAGGGCGGTCGGAAAACCCACATATAATTGGCAGAGTGTGCAACTAGGTTACATTTCCCTCCTGACTTGATCCCCTTAGTGGCTGTCTCAGTGGGAGTGCCACCATTGAAAGAGGGCACCGCAGAGTCAACAGTAGTGCTACTCTGCAAAGTGAGACACTGCACTGATAATGCTCTGGGAAATGTTCCGGTTGTTTCACGCATATAATCATGGCCAAAAGAGTGGGATGGGTTGGGAATGATGAGGAAAGTATGAAAGGGGACTAAATGGTGATCAACCTGAGACATCCTGGGGTCGCAAGGGGGTTTGTACAAGCTAGAATCTGCAGCCATAAATCCATTGCAGAGATTAGGATTATACTGCTGTCCTTTTTTTATCCCCTGAAACTCCCGCAATTTAGAAAGAAGAATTTCACTCAGTATGGCACTGGCCCATAAACGCGAGGTGTTGTACATCCTAGGCCGATCCCCATTAGGAATAGGTTTGAACCCTTGAGCCGACTAAACAGTAATGATTGACGCTACCAACACTCGCTTTCCCAGTGACACATCATAGTAATACCTCTGGGCAAAGGGCCAGTGGGACTAAGGGAGATCTAGGTTGAGGTTCTTCTATGAAATTAGTCAGTTGGAACATTGCAGGGCTGAATAACAAAAGAGATGAGGACAGCTGGTTAAACTTTGTTACTGGGCAGCACATATTATCATTGCAAGAAACCTAGACTTCTGATACTTCCTTCCACTTGGATGGATTCTACTCCATTTTTAAAGTAGTGGCACCTTCAAAGTCGGGAAAAGCTAAAAAAGGCCTATTAACCTTAGTTTCTTTGGCTGTTCCATGCATCTCACACCAAGTAGAGACAGGGTCCAGCTGCTTATTGGTGGTTCAGCTGGATTTCAAATCTGTACCCTCTCTGTTAATTGTTAACTTCTTTATTTCTTTTGTGCGGGGGAGGGGGAGCCACTGAGGACATATTGCATCCACATCGCTTCCTGGAAGATTATTATGAAAGCCATGCTATTACTAACTTTGTGATTATTTCGGGTGATTTTAATCTTCATCTGTGCCCCCGCAACTGTTTTCTCCATGATGAGGTCAGCTATGAACTGGTACTTGTGCTCATTTTGTGCACTCTGTACAAGGAAAAGCACTGGAAATTTGCATCACATTGACCAGGTGGTGGAGGTCGATGCTGTACCATCTTTCATAGGGAGAGGTGGTCAGTCCATAATTGACTTTATTTTTGTTTCAGCTTTGCTGGCTCACCAAGTTACCCAGATGAAGATCAAATGGAATAACTTAAGTGATCACAATTCCCTTATGGTGGAAATGGAATGGGGGGGTTGAGCAATTAGCCCCCCATGCGATGGGCCCAAATAATACCAAAATCTCCCATAAGGATCAGGAAAGGAGACTTAAATGGAGCAAGGTGGTACCAAAGTCCTTCATGGAAAACCGGGTAACCTTGAGGGACAAGATAATTACTGCCTGCTTAGATGAGGGTGCTTAGGAAGATGAAGTAGTGAAGGCTTTTAATAGGCTGTTCGAGGAGGCCGCAAGAAACTATAGGGGCAAAAGCATCAAATGTGGGGACGGAATGGTTCGATGAAAACTGTTCAAAAGTCCACAAAGATCTTATGATAAACTTAAAACAAACCAAAAAGACAGGGCTAGAATAAAATTAAGTAGAAAGGTTTATAAACTGGCAAGAAAAGCTTGAAGGAAGGAAATTAGAAATCAAGCATGGAATGGCCTCTTGCAGATACGTTTTCTAAAGGACAGTGTTAAATTCTGGGAGATAGTGAACAGGCCAGTGTTCACAGGGGTTAGGCCTAAAGTCACGGATTGTACCATTTCCCCTGATATATGGGTTTGACATTTTCAGAGCACATATGAGAACATCATTACATAGGATTATAACCCTATTCAGGCACCCCCTAGGGAACACTCTACCATATCTATAGGAGAGGAGGAGGTTTATGATGCAATTGCCTAGTAATAAAGCACCTGGTCCTGACGGGATCTTCACAGATTTGTACAAAGGCAAATTTTTAATTTATGGTACACCTATGACAGTATATTTATATGTATTTATTATTGATATATTGTGCTGTTTTTTGGTGCTTTTATGGCTTTAAGTAATCCGATAAAGTTTTGTAGGACAATGGATCCCTGTTGCACTTACCCCCCACCTTTTGCCTGATATGGATGCTGACTTGACTAAGAAGTGTGCTGGGACCTGCTAACCAGGCCCCAGCACCAGTGTTCTTTCACTAAAAATGTACCATTGTTTTCCACAATTGGCACACCCGGGCACACAGATAAGACCCTTATAAAAGGTACCAGCGGTACCAAAGGCCCTGTGACCAGGGAAGGTCCCTAAGGTCTGCAGCATGTGTTGTGCCACCCTAAGGGACCCCTCACCTAACACATGCATACTGCAATTCAGATTGTCTGGGTTGGTGGGGAGAAAAAGGCAAAGTCGCCGTGGCATCCCCCTCAGGATGCCATGTCCACAAAATACTGCCTGTGGCATAGGTAAGTCAACCGTCTAGCAGGCCTTAAAGCCCTAATGCAGGGCGCACTACACCACAGGTGAGAGCATAGCTGCATGAGCTAAGTCAATTCTTAGACATTGTTAGTACAGTATGGCCATATTAAGTATACGTCTGGGATTCTGTCAAAACGAACTCCACAGCTCCATAATGGCTACACTGAACACTGGGAAGTTTGGTATCAAACTTCTCAGAATAATAAACCCACAATGATTCCAGTGTTGGATTTATTTTAAAAAAATGCACACAGAGGGCATCTAAGAGATGCCCCCTGTATTTTACCCAATCCTTCAGTGCAGGACTGACTGGTCTGTGCCAGCCTGCCAGTGAGACGAGTTACTGACCCCATGGAGTGAGAGCTTTTGTGCTCTCTGAGGCCAAAAACAAACCCTGCACTGGGTGAAGGTGCTTCACACCTCCCCCCTGCAGGAACTGTAACACCTAGCAGTGAGCCTCAAAGGCTCATTCTTCGTGTTACAATGCCCCAGGGCACTCCAGTTAGTAGAGATGCCCGCCCCCTGGACACAGCCCCCAATTATGGCGGCAAGTCCACAGAAGATAATGAGAAAAACAAGGAGGAGTCACCCTCCAGCCAGGACAGCCCCTAAGGTGTCCTGAGCTGAGGTGACCCCTGCCTTAGAAAATCCTCCATCTTCCTTTGGAGGATTTCCCCCAATAGGAATAGGGATGTGCCCCCCTCTCCCCAGGTAGGAGGCACAAGGAGGGTGTAGCCACCCTCAGGGACAGCAGCCATTGGCTACTGCCCTCCAGCCCTAAACAGACCCCTAAATTGAGTATTTAGGGGCAACCCTGAACCCAGGAAATCAGATTCCTGCAACCTGAAGAAAGAAGGACTGCTGACCTGAAAGTCCCGCAGAAACGACGGAGACAACAACTGACTTGGCCCCAGCCCTACGGGCCTCTCTCCAGACTCAAAGAACCTGCACAGTGACGCATCCAGCGGGACCAGCGACCTCTGAGGACTCAGAGGACTGACCTGCACCTAAAAGACCAAGAACTTCCCGAGGACAGCGGTTCTGTCCAAAAACAGTAACAAGAAACCAACTTTAAAGAGACTCTTGCCTTACTCCGGAAGTGCACGTCTTCACACTCTGCACCCGACGCCCCGGCTCGAGTTCAGGAGAACCAACACCACAGAGAGGACTCCCAGGCAACTCCGACGACGTGGACACCCTGAGTCGACCTCCCGGCAACCCCACAGCGACGCCTGCAGAGAGGATCTAGAGGCTCCCCCTGACCGTGACTGCCTGGTAACAAAGGAACCCGACACCTGGACCAAGCACTGCACCCGCAGCCCCCAGGACTGAGAGGAACCACCTACCAGTGCTGGAGTGACCAGCAGACGGCCCTCATCCTAGCCCAGTCAGTGGATAGCCTGAGAAGCCCCCCTGTGCCCTGCCTGCATCGACAAAGTGACCCTCGGGTCCCCCCATTGCTTTCAACGCAAAACCCGACATCTACTTCGCACACTGTACCAGGCCGCTCCTGTGCCGCTGTGGGTGTGTTTTGTGTGCTTGTGTCCCCCCCCACAGTGCTCTACAAAACACCCCTGGTCTGCTCCCCGAGGATGCAGGTACTTACCTGCTAGAAGACTGGAACCGGAGCACCCCTGTACTCCATAGGCGCCTATGTTATTTGGACCCTCTTTTGACCTCTGCACCTGACCGGCCCTGTGTTGCTGGGTGTTTGGGGTTGCCTTGAACCCCCAAAGGTGGGCTGGGTATGCCCAAGAGACTGAACTTGTAAATGCTTTACTTACCTGAGAAACTAACCAATACTTACCTCCCCCAGGAACTGTTGATTTTTGCAGTGTCCACTTTTAAAATAGCTTATTGCCATTTTTGCAAAAACTGTGTATACTACTGTTTTAATTCAAAGTTCCATACTTACCTGTGTGAAGTACCTTACAATTTATGTACTTCCCTAAATTCTGAATCTTGTGGTTCTAAAATAAATTAAGAAAATAATATTTTTCATTATAAAAACCTATTGGCTTGGAGTTAAGTCTTTGAGTGTGTGTTCTCACTTATTGCCTGTGAGTGTACAACAAATGCTTAACACTACCCTCTGATAAGCCTACTGCTCAACCACACTACCACAAGATAGAGCATTAGTATTATATAATTTTGACACTATCAACCTCTAAGGGGAACCCTTGGACTCTGTGCACACTATCCCTCACTTTGAGATAGTATATACAGAGCCAACTTCCTCCAAGTTTGCTTTGACTTTGACAGTGCCCCCTCATGACCACCTTCATAGCATCCCACTCCAACCCATAGGACCCCACCAACCCTGTGTTCTCCTCAAAATACTTGGAAATGTGTACGGCTAATGTGTCTCTGTAAACCGTGTCCTGCAAGGTTTCTGTACGAAGCCACCATGTTGGTACATGAGCTCTTATTCCCCCCCACTGCAATGTGACCCAGAGCGGGCTGTGGTATGAAAGGGTCCTGCCCAGGTACTCAGAACCACATATGAGGGCCTGAAGTAGTCTGTAGTACAATAGAGGTAATCTAACTGAGTGTGGACCTGATGTCCTGGTGCATTGTAAGAATTGTCCATCTCCCCAGGGTGCCCTAAGCACCAGACATCATGTACTGTGGGCAATGTAGACCATTGCTGGAAGTGCTTTGTTGCTTGTATACCCAGCACACATGGAAGTGGGGATACTGACAGGTCCAAATCAGTGTTGTTTATGCAATTAAAATCACCTCCCCACAACCCTGGAGCCTGAGGGTCCAGAAACATAATTGGGAAAGAGTTTCTAAAAACGCGCCCTGAGCCTTATTGGGCGCATAAAGGGACACTATGGAGAAGGAGCGCCCATCCAGAGCATCCTCCAAGACCACATAATGGCCCTTCCTATCAACCAGGACTCTAGATTTTACAAATGGTATCTCTGGAGCAACCCAAATGAAGACCCCTCGGGCATAAGATGAAATCTAGTAGCATACACCTGCCCACACCACAGCCTATTTACTTTGACAAGCGGGGTTGCCATACCACAGATATTCCAAGTTAAAACATTAAAGGTAGTGCCCATGAGCGCAGACAGTATATCTCAGGGCTACCAAGGCCCCTGCCACCCCTCTGCTCCCCCATAAGCCTCCCGTCACCCTGACCACCCACACAACCTGTAGTGAATCCTATCTTGTTTTAATGGCAAGCAGGAGTTAGCTTAGCTCTCTGGCTTTTAGACTTGTGCCCCCGTCGCCCAGTGCTTTTACCCTACTTAGTTTTCTCTGTTTTAGCACATGTATTTAATTATATCTTTTAAGACGGCTGCCTTGTTTCTAGTTAGGCCAATGTTTTAGGTTTAGGCTATCAGTGCCACCGCGTTAAGGCGTCAATATCAAGCGACAAAGATAAACACACTATAGGCATTCCATTTAGGTATTTTCCCTCTTTGCGCTTTCGACGGAATTGTTTACATAAATTGCCGTCCCAAGCATAACTTGTTATCTATTGTTTGGGAACAGACCTATGTCAGGGGTCCATTCAGATCTGTATGAATACATCTCACACAGACAGATAGTCAGAGGGATTCCTACCAGACGCCATCAATGCGATCCATGCTGCATGTCACCTTTACGCTGACCCAGTCTTCGTGTCCCTACGGAGTCTGATCTGAAGACCTATTTCCAAGGTAACAAAGGTTGGGGGGGGGCTCTTCTCATGGATATCACATTGGCAGATTAGGTTTATCACACCTAGCTCTCTTTTAGGCTAGGGATTAGGTTTATCATGCTAGGATATTAGGACATATTTGACATCCCATGTCACTTCATGGTATTGCAAGAGGGTGGGGGTCTTTGTATTAATGACATGTTCACATTTCTGTTTCTTGCACTGTTCATTATCCTTATTATAGCAGCCCCATACAACTTATTGTAGATTGCAGTATTATTAATAAAACCTATTGAAAATTTTACTGCATCTCCTTCATTTCCTGTGTGTGACTGAGACATGTTGTCCATGGGAGAAAGGGGTAAATCTCTGTTTAACCACAATACTTCCTAAGAGGTCGTACTCTTGAGTAAAGGCTGCCACAAATCACCTTTTACTGTTTGGGTTTTTGGTGAGGTGATGCTTGTGAGCTGGGAGGGTGGGGACGACAGTTGCGACTTGTTGTTGGACTGGCATAGTCACCTACAAACATAAGTACTGTCATCCATGAACCAGCAGTCTTGCCTAGAGCAAGAGTAAAACTACAACAAACCAGCCAGAAGATAAAAAACAGTCAAACAGTTCTGAGAAACAACTCCCATATCCCTGGCCTGAGCCCCTTCCAGCTCCATGCCACAACCAACCTAACAATTCAAACAGCTTGTAACAGATGCCTGCTTTATGGTCATGTCCATACGGAACAGTCTGTCAAGAGCAGGCCAAATGAAATTGTGCAAAGCGTGAAAGTGTCAATGTTCAATACTACTGTGGTGTGGGCCTGTTTTGGATGATGTGGCATCCAGAGCCCTGTTGATGTGGCTTATCTCCCGATGGGTGTCAGACACCAAAGGAATCCAACCCCACCAAACCATCCAGCCCGCCATCAGGAGGATTTACCTTTCAAGTCATCTGCCAATCCCAGGGGGACCTTCGGCCACGGTTGGGCCCCAGAAGTGGAGGACAGCGAGCCATCGAAGTCCAATCCAAACTCCGATGGGTGTTCGAAGTGAAGAGGGGCAAAGGAGTTCATGCTGTGGAGGGAGGCCTCCGATACCGCTCGAGCCTGTTCTGCCGCCACTTGGTTGGTTTTGCCTTAAGGGATCTTCATTGGCACAGTTGAGATTGGGGCATCAGCCAGCCTTCAACACTTGAGTCCTTGTTGAGTACCTGCCAGTTTCTTGACATGGAGCCAAGTCCATACGTTTTTCTGTGAGTGGAATATGTGCACCGTTTCGCCATCAATGACTCTGAGCTTCACTGGAAACAAAAGCGCATATTTATGTTCCAACTCACGGAGACGCTACCTAACTTTGGAATAGGATCTCTGGCACCACTCTATCTTCATTGTAAAGTCACAATACGCCGTCATTGTTACATTTTCATATTGCCAGAGGCCCTTGGCACGAAACTGCTGCAGCATAAGGATAGGTGAGGAGACGAGCTATGATGGGACGCAGCAGCGCACCCAGGAAGAGAGGCCAGCCCACCGTCTTGAGCATTAGCTCAATAGAGAAGAATTATGGCACCCTGTCTTCCAGAACCATCTGCGTTAGCCATTCTTCAATAAATAATTCCACACTAGGACCCTCTGAGCGTTCAGGGAAGCCCGGGAATCTTACATTGTTGCATCTAGAATGACCTCTCCGTGTCTTCTGCTCTGCGATATAGGATGACATCCTCCTCTTCCATGTGTTTCAGCCATTGCTGCAGATCCTGCACTGTCAGCCTCACCCTAGCTAGGGTGGACTCCGTTTCCTCCACTGTGACCACTTGCTTGCTGTGGTCAGTTCTTAACAAATTCACATCTAGTCAGACAGTGTCAATGTCAGCTTCCGGGGAGGTTTTAGTGCCCATGATGGCCTGGAGCACCTTGTCAAACTGAGTAGAGTGAGCTTGAAGAGTTGCTTCAAGGTGTTGGAGGCTGTCAAGAGTCCTGAAGGGGCCGCCAAGAATGTCTTCACCTCCCCAGTACTAGTGTTTAATGATCTTGTGGCTTGGGCTTCCCCATCATTATAAACAAGTCTGGGCGAACTCGGGCGGATGGCTGAGGAGCAATAAAAATAGCAGACATCCAAGAGTCGCACCCAGGATACCCAGCTTCGAGTCCGCTGGCAAGGGCACACATTGGTGCAACCCAGGGCAAATCAGGTGCACCCCTTTAGAGGAGATTGAGGTCAATTTTGGCCAGGGTATTTCGCCCCCCCAGGGAGGGCTTTTGCAGTTGCATGCAGAAGACGCACAGTGCAAAACAAGGAACAGGCTGCACAGTGTCAAGGTAAGCCAGGTGGCCCCAACACCATCCGGTGCGGCAAAGACATGGCAAAAGTGTAGGCCTGGATGTCATGGCAGCTAGATGTAAAGTGGTGAATGCTCTCCAGGGTAGATAAACTGCTGACATAAGGGCCAGAAATACTGAGTCGCGCACCCAGTTCATGCAGGGTCATCCATGTGGGAACAACAGGGGGCAGGGAGGCCATGGTTTGAGCAGTTCTGGGTAACCGTGCAACCCCACACCGGCCTACCCCGGTCGAAGTCCACAAGGCTAGCCTCAGCACTCCAGTGTGTGGGTGGAGGCTATGGGAAGTCCCTCCGCCAAGCAGCCAGGCACCAGGGTCACACAGGCGAACTGTTGCTAGTATTTATGGGCCAAGTGCGGGATATGCTGTGTTAAAACTGAGATTCTCTGTTTTTGAAATGGCAGGAAGCAGTGGAATCCGTGATGATGGCCGCAAGATTGTGGGACCTCTCCTGACCCTGGTACCACCACGAGGAATTTAGGAATACTTTTTGATGAGTGTTTATCTTTCAAAAAACAGGTCAACCACACAGTAAAATCCTGTATGTGGATTCTGAAAACGTTTAAAAAAAAATCTTTCCATATCTCCAAAGACAATGGAAAATTACAGCTACTCTAGCCCTTGTTATGTCTAAATTAGAGTACTGCAACACCTTGCTTCTTAACCTGGACAAAGGATCCTTGAATAAACTACAGCTGGTACAGAACACAGCCGCCAGATTGATTCTGAACCTTCCACAGTCGGCATCAGCTAGAGACAGCCTCAAACACCTACATTGGCTCCCAGTGGCCCAGCGGATCATTTTTAAAACTCTTTGCATGCCCCACAAAGCCGCTCATGGGATTGGCTCTCAATATCTGACCTCCAAACTGCACTGGTATAGACTAAAGAGGCATCTTCGGTCAGCTGGAATCTACAAAATCCAGATTCCCCGCACTTATAAGGCGAAATGGGACGATAAAGCCTTTACAGTAGCCGGCGCAAAGTACTGGAATTCGCTCCCCTTGGAAATAAGAAAGGAACACAACTATTTAACTTTCCGAAAATTGATCAAGACGTGGCTGTTCCCACGCTAAGAATTGACCTTGTCTACCACTCTTTTAGTGTGTGCACGCAATTACCTTAGTCAGCGCTTCGATGCCCTCGGGCCGGAATACGCTCTATAAATACGACATACATATAAAGGACTCCCTCGCCGGGGGCTCCTCCAAGTAGACGCCCGCTAGCAGGTTGCCCAGGGGGTTCACAGTCAGAAATAGGCTTGTGGGGGAGGGAATCTCTCTCAACTCACCATGCTCCCATGGCAGATAACGGTATGCCAAGCAGTGACAGACAGCGAAGCGGCGGGGCTCACCACCCACAGCAAAGCCTCTGAGCTCTGGGTCAGTCAATTAGATGGTAGGCCTGCCGCCGTAGGCCACTCTCTGCTCGCCGGAGACTAGGACAGCGCTGTTCCAATGCTCATATGGTGCTGTCTCCAGGGATCTGCAGAGGGGTCCTGAGCCGTATCTCTGGTAGCCCAACCCCACACTAGTACACAAGCAAGGCAGCACGGGTGGAAGGGCTGCGCTACAGGCAGCAAGGGGCAGGAACGCCGTGGTGTACACCTGCATTGGCTGGGGCTCTTGGGCCGGGAACCACTCGCCTTTATACCACGGCCCCGCTTCAGGCGCACAGCTTCTGAGGAGGGCTCCCATTCCACTTTGGTGCTCACATGCCCAAGAAGTGCCACAGATCCTTCACATCGCTGCAGTCACTAGTTGTCGGCCGTGGGACTCCAATCGAATTTCATGCGCTCCCACCCTCAGGCAGGACAGCACAGGCAGAAAGGAGACATTGGCGGGTCAGATGCTGCTAATACAAGCAGGATTCAAATCGGGCTCAGCACGAAGCTCATTCAAAGAGCGTCCGATGTGGCTGTAATCTTGACCATGTCTCCGTATTTTTTCATATTATTTATCTAAAATTTCAAACAATGTTGTTAATGTAAAAGAGCACCTACTGCAGTAGGGAACAAGATCCTAATGGTTAGATATGTAATTGTTTATTTTTTAACTATCAGTGTTAGGGTTCTCTATTACAAAGCTCTTTTGTAGTTCCACAGGGGCTTTATTTGCAGTGCCTGAAGATAGTATGGAGGCTTGATGCTTTCATAAAAGACTCCAAGATCCTCTCCTGCATGTTCTAAGTTCTAGATACTCTTTTTAGCTCTTTGGGAAAAGAGAAAAGTGGGATACCGGGCTCTTGGACTATTTCCATCAGGAAGAGACTATGGCCCTCATTTGACACTGGCGATCAGCTGATCACCATGTCGGCGATGGCAGTAGTACAGTCTGCGGTAGGAACTCTAAGGCAGGGGGAAGACAGCGACCCGCCCACCATATTATGACATAGCAGACCACCAGGATTTCCGGGGCGGGACCACCGCCACCAAAAGCCTGGTGGAAACACATCATATAAAAGGAAACACTCAACTAGGTCAAGCAATACCACTGACCTGGTCAGTGCACTGCTCTGCCTCCTGTGGCTGCACCTGGTAAGTAGAGCCCTCATCCCTCGCTCGAGGCCCTCCTCCACCCGCAGGCTTCTGCCTGCACCTCATTCCTACTGTCTAGTGGGAGAGCTCTGCTTTGCTACTAGGCTCCCCTCGGCCTCTCTCCTTTTTTCTGCTTTGCTCTCTGTTCTGCTTTCACTTCTGTGTCTGTCCCTTCTGTGCTCCTTTTGTTTCACTTTACACTCGTTTTTCTCTCCCCTCACTCAGCTCTCGCTCACTTACTTTCGTTCACCCCCCTCTCTCTCTCGTGCTGCACTCCCGCCGCTGCTGCCCCCGTGACCCTGCCCCCTTTTTTGAACCGGTTTTCATCACCCCCAGCTATCCTCTCCCCCCCACCTCCCTACTTAATGGCGGGCACTGAGCGTCTGCGTCAAAGGCATGACCTTTTGCACCCATCGGCACCTGAATCGCACCCAGCGACAGAACCCTTGGCTCTCATCCACCCACCGCCACCACGCACGTCTTCACTACAACGCTGCCACCCTCCGTGCCCTCAACACCGGCTGCTCTCCCGCCTGCATTCAAGCCTCCTTGCAGACCACCCACGGACCCTTCTCCTGCTGGAACTGCACCGTCACCAGCCTCCACGCAAACGACCCACCCACCAAGGCAGGACGCAACCATCTCAGATGTATCCTCCTTCCACAAACATGCAGTAAAGCAATGGAATCTACTCAACTCAGCCTCCCCAGACGTCACCTTGCTGACCGATACCTGGATGAATCCCACCTCAGCGCCTGTCTTCACCATAGCCATCCTGGACGGCTACAAGATCACCTGCAGGGACCGCTCCAACATACCAGGAGGAGGCATCACCATCATCCACAAGAACACCCTCAGGATCACGACCTGCACCGAAGACACCCTCAGCACCGCCGTAAACCTGCACTTCCAGATCCACACTGACCCTAACACCACCCTCCGAGGGTCCCTCGTCTACAGGCCCCCCGGCCCTGACAACACTACAGCGACTCCATCATCAAAATCATCAGCATTAACGCTCTCGCATCCCCTGACTACATACTCCTCGGAGACTTAAACTTTCACCTCGAGATCACCAACAACACCGCCACCCTGCTTGACAACCTCTCCAACCTCGGCCTCGAACAGCTCGTCACAACACTGACCCACTCCGCAGGATACACGCTCAACCTTATTTTCTCCGCCAACAATCACGTCTGCTTCAGTCACACCACCGAACTCCACAGGACAGATCACCGCATCATCCACTTCTCCTTCAAGAAACCCACAACACACCACCACCCACAACGGATCCCCCACCGCAGTTGGAACAAGGTCATCGAAGATGAACTTATAGTTACCCTTTCCCAGAATCCGCCCATCGACACCGACGCAGCTGCCTGCAACTTCATACAATGGATTGACACCTGTGACAATACTCTTGCCCTGATCAAGAATCCCTCCAACAGACGCACCGACAGAAAGGCCTTCTGGTTTACTGCCGACCTCCACGAATCTAAGCAAACCTGCTGAAGACTCAAAAGAAAGGGGCGCCAAGATCAGACTCTGGACAACCACACAGCCTTCAAAACTGCCATCCAAAGACACCACCATCTCATCCGAAACACCAAGAGAACCGCCTTCAAAGACCGAATCAACAACAATGCACACAGCCACAAGGAGCTCTTCAACATCGTGAAGGTACTCTACAACCCCAGCTCCAACGCCAACAACATCCCGCCATCTCAAGAACTCTGCGACTCCCTAGGCTCCTACTTCCACAGCAAGATTGCAGACATCCACGACAGCTTCAGCACCCAGACCCCCCCGGCAACCATCAACACCACAGATTCACCTCCGACCAACCTCCTACTCTCCTGGACCCCCGTCAACGACAACACCATCGAAATCATGAACACCATCCACTCCGGCTCTCCTGCTGACCCCTGCCCTCACCACATCCTTAACAAAGCAAGCTCTGTCATCGCACCCCAACTACGGAAGATCATCAACAGCTCCTTCGAACGCCCTCCTCAAAAAACCCAAGGTGGACCCAAAGGACCTCAATAACTTCCGCCTATCTCCTTGCTCCCTTCCTGGCAAAAGTAATTGAGAAGGCTGTCAACAGACAACTATCCTGCTTCCTTGAGGAGAACAGCACCCTGGACCCTTCCCAATCTGGATTCCGCAGCAACCACAGTACCGAAACTGCCCTCATCGCTGCCACCGACTACATCAGATCCATACTGGACAAGGGCGAAACTGCAGCCCTCATCCACCTGGACCTATCTAATGCATTTGACACCATCTGCCACCACATCCTACGCTCATGCCTCAGCAATGCAGGAATCCGTGACAGAGCCCTGGACTGGGTCACCTCCTTTCTCACTGGCAGAACCCAGAGAGTCTGCCTACCCCCATTCCGCTCAGAGGCCAAAAAAAACATCTGCGGCATACCCAAGGGTTCGTCCCTCAGCCCGACTCTCTTCAACATCTACATGGCCCCGCTCGCTAACATCGCCAGATCCCACAACCTCAACATCATGACAAACGCCGACGACACTCAGCTGATCCTCTCCATCACCAAGGAATTAGCCAAGACCAACCTCCATAAAGGAATGAAGGATATCTACGAATGGATGAACAACAGCGGCCTCAAACTCAACTCCGACAAGACAGAAGTCCTCATCTTCGGCTCCACCGCCTCCACATGGGATGACTCCTGGTGGCCTGCCACTCTCGGAGCCACTCCAACTCCTACCGACCACGCACGCAACCTAGGATTCATCTTGGACTCCTCATTATCTATGACCCAGCAAGTCAACACCACCTCCTCCTCCTGCTTCAACACCCTCCGCATGCTCCGAAAGATCTACAAATGTATCCCCACCGAAACCAGAAAAACAGTCACCCAAGCCCTCGTAAGCAGCAAACTGGACTATAGCAATGTCCTCTACGCAGGAACACCGCCAAACTCCACAACAGGATGCAATGCATCTAGAAAGTGTCTGCGCGCCTCATCCTGGACATCCCTGCCACTGCCACATCACAGACCATATGAGAGACCTGCACTTGCTCCCATTCAACAAGAGAATCACTTTCAAACTCCTCACCCACGCTCACAAAGCACTGCACAACACCGGACCAGAATACCCCAACAGACTGCTCTCCTACACCCTGACTCGGCATTTCCGCTCCGCCGACCTCACCCTCGCAACCGTCCCAAACGTCCGCAGAACTACAACTGGCAGAAAATCATTCTTTCACCTCACCGCCAAAACATGGAACACTCTTCCCACTTACCTGCATCAGACCAAAGACCTCCTTACCTTCAGGAAACTTCTCAAGACCTGGCTGTTCGAGCAGTAGCAGCACCCCCGCACCTCAGAGCCTTGAGACCCTCACAGGTGAGTAGTGCGCTTTACAAATTCCTGATTGATTGACCTCCAGGGGCGCAGCCGCCATGGAACCCGAACTGGAAGTCCTGCCAATGCTGTGCCATGCGATGGCAGTCCTGGAGCATGAACGCTGATGAAGACGACGACAGTGAGTACAGCCGCCTAGCACACAAGGGAGGGAGGGGACAGTGACACACACACACACACAAATATACACCAAACACACATACCACACACCCAGAACAATCTGCAGAGTTAATCAACAGCAACATAACCCAGGAGGAAAGAAAACTAGGACACATACCTCGGGTCCAACCACTGTAATCGTGTTGGAAAACAAGCATAATTTCAAATAAATAAATATATACATATGTACAGCAAGGGCCATTGGCCAGTCCACAGTAAACAAATGGCCAGAGGGCAACGTCCAAGGCCCAACTTGACTCCTGACACCCCAGTCATTCCACTGGGCAGGGGCATCATGTTGTAAATAGGCAGGCACCTGAGGGGGTGGGGGGTGGTGATGGGGGTTTCTTCTAGAGAGGGGGGGGTCCTTGGGTTTGGGAGGGGATGGGTCTTTACCCTTCCATTTAGGAGGCGGAGGAGTGGGCTTGGGGTGGAGTGCCACCCTTGTGCCCCTTAGTGGCAGGTGAAGTCTTAGGGGGAGGAACAGGAGTCGAATGGGAGGTGGAGGTACCGGGCTGGGGGGGAGGGATCTTCCTCTTACGGGCATGATGGGGGGGAGGGAAGAGGTCAAGACGTGAAAGGAAAAGCTTCTTAGGACCAATGGGGCGGGTTGTGGGAGGAGGATTGGGAATGGAGGTAGAGGGAGTGATTGTAGGAGGAGTAGGTGTGCTTGACTTGGGTGCATGGACAGTGTGCATGTGTGAGGTGGATGGCTGTTGGGTGTCTTAGTGGGAGCATTTATCTGTAGTTGAAGGGGGCAGACAGGGTGGGTGAGGACAAACAGGACATGGGTATGTATGTTGTGGTGGAGTCTGCAAGTGAGGTGGATGTGCTACATGAGGTTGTGACTGCACATGTGGTGTGTCGGATGCATGTCTGCGTGTCTGCTGTTGTGGTGACTGTGGGCAAGGCTGTACATGTGGCAGGATCTGGCACTAATGATGCAGCGCATGCAGGTTGCAGGTGTGGGTGTTGAAGTGACTGTGAGAGAGGAGGAGGGGTGAGACAGTGGAGGCAGTGGCTGTTGTAGTATGTGCATCTGTGTGTTGGCTGTGTGTGTGCTTGTGGAGTGAAGTGTGGTGCCTGTGTTTGTCTGTGCAAGTCCTCTCTGTTGTTTTGGGTGTATGCTTATCAGATTGCGTGCATGGGATGGGTTGTGGAGAGGGATTTGGGAATGGGAACAGGTAGTTGGAGGGAGGACGGAAGAACCAGGGACATTGGCTGCCGTCAGAGAAGAGGAGAGAGCCTGACATGATCTCTGTAGGGTAGCCAACCCATCGTGAATGCCCTCGAGGTCGGCATTGCATTCCTGCAACTGGGATGCCAGAACCTGGATGGCATTCACTATGGTTGACTGCCCTACTGAGATGGATCTCAGGCGGTCAATAGCCTCCTCAATGAGGGCAGCAGGGCTGACAGGGGTAGGGTCTGAGGTGCCTGGGGTGAAGGAGACCCCCACCCTCCTGGGTGAGTGGGCACGGGTAACTGGGTGGGGGGGCTACTGGGAGGGCAGTGCTGGTTCGGGGGTGGTGGATGATCTAGTAGCTGGGTGGTCCCAGAGGGGTCTGCCACCACCAGGGAGCTTCCATTTGAGGAGGAATCTGAGTCTTTAGTCGTGGCTCCTGTCTCCCCTGTGGTGCTCCCCTCGCCCTTCAACCCACTGGTCCCCTCGGCATCTGTGCTCTCCACCTCCTAGGTCCCGTGGTCTGCAGCTCCCCCACTCACCGGTGCCCCGCTCCTTCACCAGATGATGCTAATGCACACAAGTACAGGATGAGAAAAGGAGAGAGGGTGAGGGAGAAAGAAAGGGAGCAGAGGGTCAATCACAGCAACAACAGCACATATGGCATACACATCACAATCTCTCACTAGTACTAACACAGTGCAGCATGGACCAGAATGACAAACCATTACCTGGGTACAACAGTAGTAAAGAACACAAACACTACCATCTGCACACCTATTGGGACTCATTAAGCCCTGTCTGCTATGGTATGCTAGCTACTTACCACAACCAAATATACATACCACTACATAGCTAAGCAAGACCACACTGGAAAAGCTAAAGCGGCATATTGGGGAACCCACTAACTAGAACCCTGCACCCAAATCATATGCCAGGCAACAAACAATAAGTACCACACACTCTGTACTCACCCCTTTGTGGCTGCTGTGCTGCCCCCAATCGCCCATTCAACTCAGGATTGGCCACCGCCAGTATGCAGGCCATTAGGGGAGTCAGGTTACGATGGGCTCCCCTCCTTCATTGGGAGGCCGTCTCCAGCTGGGCCTCCGTGGTCTTCTGGGCATGTGGGGATGTAGGTGTTTTGTCAGGGTCATTGTCTGTCACATATTAAGCATTTCTACCTTTCCCTATGGGTTTGGTGTTGTCCTCCCACCTTTGGTATTGTATAGTGATGGATTGTGGGATTGGTAGTTCTACATGCTGTCCATGTATTGCTGGTGGATGTGCATGCAGAGCTGGCAGGGATGTGCTTGCAGTGGGTAGGGCATGCAGGGGTACACATTTAGGTGTGGGTATTGGGGTTGTGCACTGTATGGGATGGAGTGGGGATGTAGGGAGTCGGGGTGAGGGGGTGACCTTTCATGCAGGTATCGGTGGAGGTAGGTTAGTAATGGTGACTTACCAGTGTCCAGCCCTCCAGTGATACCAGTTCGGCCCACAGGATGTAGGATTGCCAAGACTTGTTCCTACAATGCTGTCAATTGTGGGGCAGGAGGTGGGGGTTCAACACCAGTCCTCATGATGGCGAGCTTGTGCCTCGATGCAATGGAACGCACCTTACCCAGTAGGTTGTTCCACCTCTTTCGGATGTTGTCCCTTGAACGTGGATATTGTCCCACAGAGTTCACTCTGTCCACGATCCCCCGCCATAGCTCCATCTTCCTGGCAATGGAGATCTGCTGGACCTGTGTACCAAACACCTGTGGATCTACCATGACGATTTCCTATACCATTACCCGCAACTCCACATCAGTGAAACGGGGTGCTTTTGTGGCGACATGCCCATTGTGTGTGTTGTGCAGAGGGTGTTCAGTATTGTGGTAGTGTGTTTGGTGTGTGATGCATGACGGATGTCATAGGTAGAGGTGGTGTGTGTGTGCATTTCTTTAAGGGATTGGCCGGACAAGGTTTAGCAGTATTTTTGTGTTTGCAAAGGATTGTGGGGTATGTGGGGGGTGTTTTATAGTGCTGTTGGTGGGTGGGTAGGGTGTGTGTATAAGTGTCAGGTGTAGGTTTTTGTTCTGGCCAATGTTGGCTTGAAGTGGTGTTGGGTGGCCAATTCCGCTGCGGTGGTGTGCACTGCCAAGGACTGACCGCGTTGAATGTCCGCTGTGGTGATTTGTGGGCCATAATTTGGAAAGCAGTGTTTTGCTGTCGTAGCGGTGAGGGTGGTGGGTACGACAGTTTTTTGCCTTCGTTGGGTCTGACGTACTTGTGGTTGTAGCTGTTTTCCGTTGATTCTGTGTTTGTGTGTCATACTCTGGCGGGCAGATTACCGCCTCCGCAGCGGTCGGTTGGTGGCCGTCACCACGGTGGTCTTTTGAATAGACCACCAATGTCATAATGATAACCTATATCTAATTAAATGAAATTGTGTTCCTACTGCACTAAAGTATAGTACAACCCTACATGAGGAAAAAGATATTCCTCACTCCACGTGTTTAATCAACAGTTGCCACTTTTTACGGTCAAGTTAACTTTTGATGTTTATCCGGGGAATCACTATGTTGACCTCCAGGCATAAGGCAGGGGCCCGATTCGAGCACATGATCTGTCATCCTAAATTACTCACCATGAGTTTCATTTAAAAGTGGACTGTAGCAGACCATCTGCCAACAACTGGCACATGGTCCCTTCTCCCACCTTTCGATTCTCCCACTTAATCTGAAGGTGGAAGAAACACTGATTCAGAAGGGCAAGGCTTACTAGCTCAAAATTCAGCAACACCTTTGTGACCCAGCAGTTACTGTAGGACTTCCTCTCCATAGTATTTAAAGCCATACCCAATTTAGGGCATGCCTTCAATAGTGTTTTTACCAGGTCAAAGAACAATTACCATTGCGCACATGGAGAGAACATCCAGAGCATCTGAGAAATTGATTTTGTTTTTGTACAAAAAACAACATTCACTCAGAGAGTTTGTCTTTAAAAAATAAAAGAATGAAGACCTGAACAGCCTGCCATGCCACCAGTACATGATGGGCTTGCCAGTGTTGAGTATCTTTGCCAAACCTGCTTGTGCCTTCTTAGTGGAAGTACTTTTGGTAAAAAAAAACAGAGGGATGGCAATAAAATGTGCAGATCACCGCAAGGATGGCAGAGGCCCAGGCACTTGCCGGCACACCGACTCAAAGCTAAATAAGGGCCGAGCAAGCATGAAGAAAATCACATAAAACATCTCACGGTTCTTGGAAACCTTTATATGGAGGATGTCCAGATATCCTCTCAATCAATACTGAATATTGTCTTAAACATGCATTCTCTCTTAATGGTAACTTTAGAGATCCCTTAGGAGAACAGAAAACTGGCACTAGGAAAAAGGATAAAAACACCACCAAGAAAATAACCTTCAGCAAAACTCCTCACACATGGATTTCCAGAGACACAGCCACAGGCTAGTACAAATGGAGAGATTAAGTCAAAGAGAGACAGCAAGTCAATCGGTCAAGCGGAGAGCTCCTTTGTTTTCCACCAAACGAAAGAAGCCTGCAGAATCAGCATGATCAGTTAGTGGTCCAAAATTATGGCATTCATTGGCTGATCATAAGTCACCAATCAAAACAAATCACAAGATTTGGCATCCGGCCTATAACAGACAGAGGCTGTAATCAAAACACACTGAAGTAGCAAACCGTTGTAAGACTGATCATGTAACAGAGCATGCTAGTACAAGAGCCACAGTTGTATAACTATCTACTTTACTGATATTTAAAACTGAGACCTGCCGCGTGTAGATGGATGTTTGCTTCACTGAGGAAAATTCCGCAGCAGAAAGACCTAGGGGCGCACCAGAACTTTTGTAAGTTAGGGTAAACCCAATTGTTCAAATAAATAATCACATGAACCCACAACCTTCTCAGAGGTGCACTGCAGATGCCACGGCATACAGTGAATCTTTCTGAGCTTGTATTGAAATATAAAATAAGCTTCAACAAAAAATACTTCAAACGTTCTATGCATAGAACTTGCAGGAGTGCAAATATAGGTATCGTTTAAAGTGAGTTCAAGCAAACGGCCTCCAATTTTGCAAAGCTGGCAAGTTCGTTCTGACTCTCTAAATCTTTCATGGATATACTTAAACCACATGCTGCTCCCCAAATTATTCACTATGAATCTTTCGTTTCTCATTCATTTATTCGGATGCTGCAAACATAATTTGGAAAAGGGTTTCTTGACTTGAATTTCTTATTATCCTGCCTCGTGTATTATACCTATGCACATACAGCATGGATGTGCAATATGCACACAAACTAGTCTGTGAATGTAATTTGCAAAGTGATCTATGTACTAATAGGTTGCATCACAAACTGTCCATACACAAGGTGTCGCAAATTGAGTTGCTTACTGAATATTAAATAAGATCACAATGTGGGACATCGTTTGATTGGCTCTGAATGCAGGTATGAAGGCTGCAAGGAACTGCAGATCTCCAACACTGCATTTGCTTTCCGAAATAAAAAACATTTTTAAAGCAGTCTGTGATCATTAAAGTGTTGTGCTGCTTTTAAAACATCTTCTAATGTTTGAGAATACATTGGAGGGAGCAGCAGTGATCTTCTGGACCACAGATGCTACCCTGAGACTTTAGCAACACAAAAGGATGATGGACGGAGTGCTGAAACTTTTCAAACACTCACACCCCAGTCACAGATTTGTTTTAATCCTTCAGTCTTTTGCTCACCATGCCACCTGAAACTGGTCCCAGGATGCTTGTTTCCGGTCCAGGGAGGGCCTGGCCTGGTAGTTCGAGCTGCCCCACGGGGATCATGGTCAAGACTGATTTGCATATGGCTGGGTCCAAACTGGGGTGGCATGGTGAGCAAAAGAACGATGGATTAAACACAGATGTGTGAGTGTAGGAGAGTTTTTGAAAAGTTTCAGCGCTCTGTCCATCATCCTTTTATGTTGCTAAAGCTCCCCTGAGACTGCCTGACATTGTTCTCAGAGTGGGAAGTTGTCCTATTGGAACAACTTCCTCTTTGTATTAGAGTGGCTGGCAGTGGTGTAATGAAACTTGAGACCCCCCAAACCACTCACCGCCCCAACACGCCCAAGTTACATGGAGGTGCTCCCCGAGCCCCCTGACCCATTAGGGAGCATGTGTACAGGGCCGGCCAGTGCACAGTGCGTGACTGCGTGCTACAGATGGGGCAACCTGGAGCTCAGGGCCTCCCCGCTCCAGGGCCAATGTTATGCCAATGGTTACTGGCAGGATCTTTAAACAATTTGTTAGCGCCACTGATTCTTTAAGCCACTGCAAAAAACAACAATAGATTCCACAAGGAAACCCTGAGACACCAGCTAGTGTAATAGTGTAAGAAGCTCTTATGAGGAAAGTACAAGTGAAACTATTGAATAGGAAGGACCTTTAGTGGAAAAATGGCATCATACTTTGTACACAGTGGAGAATACCAACCAAAGTATGAATGAAATGTCAGTTGCCACTACCAAGGAGGTGACAATAGTGATGGATTAAAGAAACACCAAGCTTAAAAATCCTACAGGTGTGATAAAGGAATACAGGGAAAAGCTTAAGTAAATAAAGTGAGCTAGTTGTTTTTGAAATGTGAACTTGAGAGATGTCTTGCTTAGGAAGAAGCCTCTCTCACCAGACAACAGGTTTGTCAGAAGTGTAAAATGAAGGACACCATGCCCATGCATGCAGAGCTCAAAGGGATGACAACCATAACAGAGCAAAAAGGACAGTGAATGTACTCAGCAACAAAGATGATAATGGGGTCACTCAGGAATTTATGTAACAGATTAGTGAGGTGGGAGGTAAAAATCAAAAGGTAGCATGATACAAATTGCTGCCATGGATGTTTGAATAATGGCAGACTTTGGAACACCTCATACTCCTACTAAGGAAAATTATAGCTTATTTGTGAAGGCTACAGACAACACACGCCAGACATAAAACGTATAGTCTATTGGAACAAACTGATTGAAATCGTAGGGCATTTTAAAGCCAAATTCGAATTCAAATGGGTTAGTGTTCACTCCAAAGTTGATGCTGCCAAGGACGTGTCTCGTATGCTTGGGTGGTCTCAGCAGCGGGATTTACTTATACAAATTGGTCCACAGCACTGGGACCAGCTTCTTTGAGTTGAGGATGGCAAGGTAAAACTAATTTTGAGAAAGGATTGAGTACAGTAGTTTTCCAAGATGTTCAGCTATGGGCTGGGATTGCTTAAAGAGTTTCCCACAAAATAATTCTGAAGGAAAAGGGTGTGCTACATGTACATAAAGTAAGGAATGTTCCTCTAGAGATTATTGTGAAGAGGTTATAATCAAGATATAATCAAGAGGCATGCTGCGACTGAGTGGTTGGCTGCAATAGCGTTGGCCAACAAGAATTGCAAACTCAGGCTTTACATTGCCCTCTGCGATCTCAATGCTGCCATCTGGCTAGACAAGCACTTATTATCCAATAATGGTGAAATGCTGGCGACAATAAAGGGGGGGTTCTCTAATCTTGTCGTCAGCCTATCACCAAATATCTCTATATTAAGAATTCAAACATTTGGGGGCATTAAGGTACAAGCACATGACTTTAGGGTTGGCCACCGCCCTGCAGTATTTCAAAGGGCCAGGCACGAGTTACTCAAGAGCATCCAAAATGTAACTTGCTATCAGCAAGATATTTTAGTCTTTAGAGTGAGCACCAATGAGCATAACATTGTTCTGAACAAGGTGTTTGATATTTTAAAAGAGAGTGGCATGGTCACAAAAAAGCACAATGCCAACCTGTAGTACTAGTAAACAATCTGAGACACAAATTGGATAGAAATGGGATTTCACTAAATTAAATATGTTAAGGGCTACTGAGAGTGCTCCATCAACGAAACGTAAGATCCACTGTTATTTTATTTTTTTGAGTTGGCGGAGAACTATTGTCACTTTATTCTAAGATTTACTAACTAAACTAAAGTCAAGAGTAGATTCATGAAGAAAAATGAAAAATCTATATACTGTAAGGAGTGTAAGGCAGAATCCAAGAGTTAAGGAAAGGCATTGCTTCTATGCAACACTGAAGTTGTTTAACACTACAGATGAGTGTATAATAAGCAGAGATGCCAGCTGTAGGCCTCAGAGGAATTTTAATTATGTAGAAGTAATCAGAGTAATTTCAGTAATTTTGCCTCAAAGGAATTACACCTGATCATGTAATTATGATTAATTTGGCACAACAATCCCACTGCACGAACACAGGAACAACAAACTTAGGGAGTGGCTGCTGCTGTTTGTGTTATGCTGTAATTAGCGCTACTTCCTCAGCAGTAAAAAAATCCTTGGGCTCAGTAGGGATGTGAGGGTGTATTTTGTGAGAAAGTAGCCTCTTTCTTGCAGAGTTACCCCCATTTTTGGCCTGTTTGTCAGTGTGTTTTTTCTGTCTCACTGGGATCCTGCTAGCCAGGACTCCGGTGCTCATAGTTTGAAACCTGTTTGTCAGTGTGTTTTTACTGTCTCACTGGGATCCTGTTAGTCAGGACCCCAGTGCTCATAGTTTGTGGCCTATATGTTTTGTCAGCAAGCTCGACTGTGTCACTGGAGTTCTGCTAACTAGAACTTCAGTGCTTATGCTCTCTCTGTGTACCAAATTTGTCACTGTAGTTTAGTGACTCCACATTCCAATTCTCATTGGCACACTGAATTCCCCCTTATACGTCCCTAGTATATGGTACCTAGGTACCCAAGGCATTGGGGTTCCAGAAGATCCTTATGGGCTGCAGCATTTCTTTTGCCACCTTTAAGGAACTCATACAAACCTTACTTCAGGACTGCCACTGCAGCCTCCTGAATAAAATAGTGCACACACTATTTCACAGCCATTTCTCAGTGCACTAGGTAACTTATAAGTCACCTATATGTATAACCTTCAGTTACTGAAGGCTAGATGCAAAGTTACTGTATGTGAGGGCACCCTTGAACTAGAGAAGGTGCCCCCACATTGTCCAGGGCCAATTCCCCGGACGTTGTGAGTGCGAGGTCACCATTATAAGCGTGCACTACATATATGTCAATGTATATATGTTGCTTCACAATGGTAACTTCGAATATAGCAATGTGAGGTGTCTAAGATTGTGAAACTGAACCCCCAATCCAAATCTGGTATGGGGGGCAATCCCATGCACCGTGGGGGCTTCACCAAGGGCCCCCAGTACTGCCAAACCAGCTCTTTGAGGTTTCCACTGCAGCCCCAACTGCTGCCACCTCACAGACAGGTTTCTGCCCTACTGGGGATTGAGCAGCTCAATCTCAGGAAGGCAGAACAATGCATTTCCTTTAGAAGAGGGGTGTTACATCCTCTCCCATTGGAAATAGGTGTTACAGGCATGGGAGGGGTATCCTCCCAGAACCACTGGAAATGCTTTCAAGGGCACAAATTGTAACCTCCTTGCATATTCCAGTCTACACTGGTTCAGGGACCCCCAGTCCCTGCTCTGGCACGAAACTAGACAAACGAAAGGGGAGTGACCACTCCCCTGTCCATCACCGCCCCAGGAGTGGTACCCAGAGGTCCTGCAGAGTATTCCTATTGTTAGCCATCTTGGGTTCCAAGGTGTAGAGACCCTCTGGGAGCATCTGAGTGGCCAGTGCCAGCAGGTGATGTCAGAGACCCCTCCTGATAGGTGCATACCTGGGTAGGTAACCAATCCCCCTCTCAGGACTATTTAGGGTCGCTCCAGGAACCGCTGTGACTGCAACAAAGTATCCAGGAAGGTTACTGTGACCTGCAACTTCAACTGCAGCCAGCAACTGCAACAGTTTCCAAGGTGTACACGGTCTGAGGACTGCCTGTCTTCACCCTGCACCAGAAGAACCAAAGGAATCTCCTGTGGAGTGACAGAGTCACTTCCCTGCTTCAGCACGCACCTCTCTGTGACGACGACCGGTACTCTGGGACTCCTCTCCTGTTGACGAGCATGATGCCTGGAACATAGGTGGTGGACCGAAGTGACCCTGATTGTCCAAAGGTCCAGCTGTCCAAATTTGGTGGAGGCAAGAGTTTGCCTCCCCATGCCAGACAGTAACCCTGTGCATCGCGTCCTCTGCAGCTCCTTGGGCTTCTGTGCACTTCTTCCAAAAGTTCTTTGTGTACAGCGTAGCCCAGGTCCCCATCACTCTATCCTGCGACGCACAGCTCTCTGAGTTGTTCTCCAGCAGCGTGGGATCCTTCTGTGCAGTGCTGTGACGACCGCACTTTGCAACTCCTTTGTCCCCGTGTCCTGGGACTCCCGTGGGTGCTGCCTGGTCTTCTGAGGGCTCTCTGAAGTGCTGAGAGCCCCCTCTGTCTCCTCCTTTTCGAAGTAAAACGAGTACTTACGTGAACCAAGGCTTGTGGGCAGAATCCAGTGACGCAAACATGCAAACAGCCTGCATCCAACAACTCGACGTGGGACATCTCTTGCACGAAGCAGGAACCCGCAGCTATCTTCTTTGGTGCATTTCTGTACTTTTCTTCCAACCAGAGAATCCACTTTTGCATCTTCTTCCAGGTGGGCACGGGCTCCTGTTCTTCCTGGACTCTTTATCGACTTCTGGACTTGGTCTCCTCTTTCCACAGGTCTTCAAGTCCAGACCATCATTAATTGCTTGCAGTCTTGCTTGGTTCTTGCATAATTCTTCATCACGACTTGACTTGCTGTACTTTACTCCTGTTTTCCTGGGCTCTGGGGTGGGGTACTTTACTTACCTTTGGTGTTTTCCTACACTCCGAGTGCCCCTCTACAGTTGCCTAGGGGGGGAATCCAACCTTCGCATTCCACTATTTTAGTATATGGTTTGTGTTATCCCTAGGCCCTTTGCAATCTATTCTATTGTGTTTTTCACTGTTTGCACTATTCTATGATTGTTTACTTACCTGATTTTGGTTACAAGTGTATATATTTTGTATAATACTTACCTCCAGGAGGAGTATTGCCTCTAAGATATTTTTGATCTTGTGTTACTAAAATAAAGTAGCTTTATTTTTGGTAACACTGTGTATTGTCTTTTATTGTGCATAATTACTGTCTGACTGTAGTAGCATTGCAAGAGCTTTGCATGTCTCCTAGTTCAGCCTTGGCTGCCCTGCTACACTACCCCTAGACAGCCTAAGCTGCTAGGACACTGCCTACATTTCCCTAATAGGGGATAACTGGACGTGGTATAAGGTGTAAGTATCTTAGGTACCCACTACAAACCAGGCCAGTTACCTACATATTTGTACAAAGAAAATAACACTAAATTCTGGGTTATGCTCCTCAAGTAATCCTGAGCAATTTTGCTGTAATTTCATCTAATTACGCTAAAGGAAATTACGCAAGAAATTCCCACCGCGAGCCAGCATTGCTGCTTTAGGGCAGTTCTGCTGCAACATGTGGAAAGTAGTGAAGTCCCCACTTCCGTTACATCAAGACCATATAGAGAAGATGAGCTGGAATATTCAATGATAAGAGTCGGAGGCACTGACATTGGGGTTGAAACAATTCAGAAAGTATGCATGGGGAACTGAGTTTATTGTGAGGATAGATCATCTTGCATTAGCAGATGTACTCTCAACCAAGGGGGACAGGTAGGCTCTGTTAAGGATTTCCATATAGTTGCTGAGATTACAAGACTACAGTTTTACTTTAGAGTACACCAGGAAAAGAAAAATGAATTGGAGGAATGCCTTTCAGGGTTGCCAATTGTTAATGGGGCAGAATGTGTGTAAGAAGTGAATGAAGATAGTGTTTATCATGAAGAAATGTTGAATGCTGTCTGGCATGATTGTGTTTTAAAGGAAGTATGGGAATATGTGGTGTGTGGTGTTTGAGCAAAGGGGATCTTTTGTTTACAATCACGTCATTAGTGGAACCAAAGTGTTGCATTCACAACTATATTATTGAGGTCAAACACAGAAGAGCTATTTAGCCCCAAAAGTAAATGTACTTTTTTGCAGAAAAGCGGAACTAGCAAGTTTCTCTCACTTCACCTCCAACGAGTTATGATCAATTGGACAGGCAACGTTAGGAGTAAAAAAAAATGTCGGGGCATTTCGTATCTGCAGGTAATGATAGGTGTGTGCTGCCCTGGGACTCCAAAATCAGTATGCACATATAAATGTTGGTATTTTACAACTGTATGATTATTTATTTCATAATATTAATCTACAACTCATGTAAACCAGAATGATTGTAATTATTACAAACAACTCAGCAGATAATATGCAAATCATAGCAAATGTTAGGAAGGCCCAGATCATACTTCATCACACATCCCTAACCTGTTAGTCGATTATATAATGCATATGCTAGCTTACATGGCTTTACTAGTTTACTAAGCTTTAATTATGCCAAGCCATGATTAGTTTCACCACATATATGCTGTACGTAGGTCCGCAGTCTGAATTCAGCCTTTCAGCATTTCCCATCAGCAGCTGATTCATGTGTCATACTCTCGCCCCAGTGCCTTACACACCTTTATCACTAATGGTGTCTTACGGGTCACTCATGCTTAGCTCCTGTTTTGCTACACAAATGTGAAAACAATGGCTCTTTGAAAAAGCATATGGACGCAGGCGCCACTTTCCTCTTTTTGATTTCAAGATGAGTATCTACTTGGGTATAAAACTGGAAAGTATTCCTTCTCTGTTCTGTTAGTCTGAACGGTATCAGAAAACATGATGGTCAAGCACACTGTTAGCATCATAATTTAACAATGAAAAATGTAATCAGCTTCTTAAGTCCTACCACATGCATTCTCTAAATAGCAAATATAGCCATGCTTTCATGCAATCAGGCCTGTCTTGCAAATAACTTGTCCCATTATAACACAAAACTCAGCCACGCACAAGAGTGACTAAAGGAGAAGGTTCTATCGTTTACCCATGAAGGTCACATTGGCATGATTACACTAAATTATGTATCAGGGCAGATTTCTGGTGGCCAGGGCTGGTTTGAGATGTGGAAAGGAAAATCAGAATCTGAATTATTTTGTAAAGGAGTGACACATTTTAGAGACCAGTGAGTTACACCCCGTCCCCATCCCCCACCCCACACTAGACACACATGAAGCAAGGGGCCTTGAATAAAGAGAGTTCTTGACATTTTTTGCCTCGTTTAGCATGTTGGGTGGATCTACCAGGTATGCCATAGAGGAATGTTTCCTCAGTTACAACTTTCCAGCTAAGTCACCATGAAGGAAGTTATAGGGTTTCTGGAGGGTCTATTAGGGAATGACTTCCATTGGTATTTGTGATTGACAACAGGGTCCAGTTAATTTCAAATAAAATTAATACATTTCTGAATGTGAGAGAAATAAAGCACATTAGGCCTTCAGGTTACTATCCCCAAGATAATGGTTGTATGGGGAGTTGGAATTAAATTGTTAAAGAGTGGTTGCAATTAGCGCATTATGAACATGGTCATAGGGAATTCTGCATCAAAAAGTTGCTGTGGGTCTATAACACTACTCCTGACAATGGTAAAATCCCCTATGACTTGATGCAAGAAGGGAAGATGAGAACCATGTTGTGGACACCGTGAATGGATAAAAGTGAAGTGAGTGTTGGCAATGATTCAAGGAATGACAAAGGGAGTGGCTCTGAAGGTGAATCTTCTTAGAGAAGGTGACCGAGTTAGAATTAAGATATGAAAAGAACTGGGAAAGAACTGGCCGGTTTTTCACACCCTCTCAAAATAATGAGAGCTGATATGTACACCTTGTGTTTAGGTAACAGTATTGAGTCAAAAAATGGAGTAAAGATATGATAGTGCTTGGTGGAGGAAGAGGTAACGGTTGATTCCTGGACAAGAACATGGTGAACGGGTAGACTTGTTGGTGTTAAAGAGTCGAGCTCGAGAGTGTACAAAACACCTTTCTAGATAGCAGATTACCAAAAAGAGAATGCAGGTCTTGTTTGTGCTTTTCATCTTCAGAATTGAACAAAAGTCTAGTACGTATTCTTTAACTGCACAGGTTTCTGATAGTATGCTCTGTTAATAGGTCGTTCAGTAAGCACGCGTTCTAGGATGTATTTTTAGGGTCGAGCCTGCGTTGCATGCGCTCGCGCATGCGTATCGCAGCGAGACGCTTTTGTATTTAGAAAAGGGCTCGGAGCCCTGTCAACTTCACGTCAGTGTTTTTTATTGGTTCGTGGGCTTGCCTAATAAAATCTGCTTGCTTTCATTAGTCGAAGGCACGCATACGTCATGCCTTTTCCGTGGCTAGCCCTCCTCGAGCGCAGCGATCAAGTACAGAAAACATGCGAGGCTCGCTGTTTTCCATCGGGGTCGTGGACTTCTTTTTCTCTAATTTACGAGCGCGATCTCGCTTGGCAGAAGTCGAGCGCTTTACATAGTTAATTTCACTTTTTCGGGTTATGTACATAAATGCACTTTTGCCCGATAGGTGAAAAGTCGGGTTAGGAGTTTACAACGCGATCAGCTCTAACATGAGCAAACGCGAGACCCGTTGCATTGTAAATGCTTGTTTACTTTGCAGTCAGTAAATGTCCATTGTATACTCTGCCAACACTATTGTTTGGTTTAACCACAGAGAACTGTAGTATCCTGCTCTGAATTATTTTTTGGCCCTTGAGGACATGCTGCCCTTGAACATCCTAGCAGAAGCCCCGAGTACCGCCAGTGTTGTCAGCTGTACAGTCACACTAACAAAATCTTTGTTTTTACTTCACATGTGCCCTACTATCTTTGTTACACTTATCTGAACTGATTTGAAGCCTAGCTACAAAATGAATAAACCTATCATACAAGTAATTAGTAATGTCCACTAGTATGTCTGAATTTTATATAATTGGCAGTAAACAATTCAGTTGTCACTGACTTAAAGTGCTGGACCTGGCTTCAAGGAGATTTAGTAAGGTGATTTGGAAGAATAGCTAGAAGTCCTAACCAGGTCTGGCAGAGGTTAGTGCAATGCTCTGTGTCCCGCATTTTTGTATTCTTTCTGTGCCCATTGCTGTTGCTCCGCTATTCTGCCCGTTTTTTCTGGCTCTTGCCGGTTCTCCGCTTCCCTGCTGCTGCGTCACCTGTCCCCTGCCACCCCCCATTCGCCACTCCTTCCCGCCTCCCAGCTGCTCCTCCCTCCCACCTCCCCTTCTTAATGGTGGCCCCTATGCGCAGCGGGCGTGCCGCTGGCGTGCCGGAGGCGCGACAGAGGCAAGCCCGTCTGCGCCCGTCCGCGTCTGGACCGCGCCCGGACCGCACCCTTCCCCCAAGCGCCTCTACTCCTTAACAGAGCTCCCTGCTATCAGCCCCGGCCAACGCACAGCTTGCACCCAAGCTGACCCCAGACACACCGACGGACCTTTCACATGTCACTCATGCCACTTCTCCTGCACTCACACCAACAAGCACCACAACAACACCAAACACCCCAATCACCTCAGATGCATCCTCCTCAACACCCACTCTGTCCACAAGAACACCATCGAGCTCTGGGACCTACTCACCACAACCTCTCCCAACATCGCCTTCCTCACTGAGACATGGATGAACCCCTCATCGGAACCCGACATTGCCATAGCCATCCTGGAGGGATATAAAATCACCCGAAGAAACCGCATCAACAAACCAGGAGAAGGAATCGCCATAATATACAGAGATTCCATCAGGATTTCCACCAACACCAATGACACCTTGGACACCGCAGAACACCTTCACTTTCAGATACACATCAACGCCAACACCACCTTGAGAAGAACTCTTGTCTACAGACCACCAGGACCCCGCCCCCATTCTGTGACACCATCGCTGGCGCTATCAGCTCCCACACCCTCGCCTCCACAGACTACCTACTCCTCGGTGACCTAAACTTCCACCTAGAGAACACTAACGACTGCAACTCTACTGCCCTGCTGAACAACCTTGCAAACCTCAGCCTCAAGCAACTGGTCTCCTCACCCACCCACTCAGCCGGTCACACGCTTGATGCCATTTTATCCTCCAGCAACCACATTGCCTTCACTCACACCACCGAACTCCATTGGACTGACCACCACTGCGTCCACTTCTCCTTCCTGAAGTCCACCACCCATCACATCCTGTCTCTCACCACAAATGAAACAAGATTTCCATGGAGCAACTGATCTCCAACCTCGCCCAAGCCCCACCACCCACTACCAACGACCCCAACGCCGCCACCCTCAACCTCACACGATGGCTCGACGTAGGCGCCAACTCCCTCGCACCTCTCAAAAAAAACAACAACACCCGCACCAACAAGACAGCTCCCTGGTTCACCACAGAACTTCAGACTTCCAAACAAGAGTGCCAGAAAATTGAGAAAGCTTGGCGACAAGAACCATCAGCAAGCAACTTCTTCGCCCTCAAATAAGCCATGCGCAAACACCACCATCTCATTTGGACCACCAAACGTTCCTTCTGCAAATAATGCATAGACGACAACGCACACAACAGCAAGGAACTTTTCACCATCATTAAAGAACTCACCAAACCCAAATCCTGCACCACCGACCCTCCTCACTCTCAAGACCTCTATGACTCCCTCTCCAGCCTTTTCCACCCCGAGATCGCAGACGTACACGAAAGCTTCATATCATCGCCACCCACCACCACCGACGCAGTACCCTGCTGCATCATCTTGCTGACCACCTGGACTCCCACCAATGACGAAGAAACCAGCAAAACCATGAGCTCCATCCACTCAGGCTCTCCAACAGACCCCTGCCCCCACCACGTCTTCAACAAGGCTAGCCAAATCATTGCTCCCCAACTCTGGACCGTCATCAACAGTTCCTTCGAGACCGCAACCTTTCCAGATATTTGAAAACCCAAAGCAGACCCCGAAGATCTCACAAACTACCGACCTACCTCTCTACTCCCTTTCCCTGCGAAGGTCATAGAGAAGATAGTAAACAAACAACTGTTCCGCTTCCTGGAGGACAACAACATACTCAACGTCTCCCAGTCTGGATTCCGCAAAAACCACAGCACCGAGACCACCCTCATTGCCTGAACAGACGGCATCAGGACCAGACTGGACAAGGGTGAAACCGTCGCCCTCATCCTTCTAGACCTCTCTGCAGCATTCAACACCGTATGCCACCAAACCCATCGTACACACCCCTTTTTGACGCCGGAATTCACCACAAAGCCCTGGACTGGCTCACCTCCTTCCTTTCCAAAAGAACCCAAAGTGTTCGCCTCCCCCCATTATGGTCCAAAGCCACCAAAACCATTTGTGGGGTTCCCCAAGGATCCTCACTCAGCCCCACCCTCTTCAATATCTACATGGCTCCGCTCACCAGCATCGTCCACCCACACGGCCTCAACATCATTTCATACTCCGACGACACCCAGCTCATCCTCTCCCTCATGAGAAACCCATCTACAGCCAAGAACAAACTACACGCTGGACTTCTCGCCATCGCTAGCTGGATGACAGCAAGCCACCTCAAATTGAACTCAGGAAAAACCGAGATCATTATCTTCGGTCCCAACAAGACAGCATAGAATGACTCTTGGTGGCCTACCACCCTAGGACCACCCCTGACACCCACCACCCATGCACGCAATCTTGGCATCATACTCGACTCGTCTCTCTCCATGACTCAGCAAATCAACACCATTTCGTCCACATGTTTCAACACCCTCTGCATGCTACGCAAGACCTTCAAATGGATCCTAATAGAAACCAGAAGAACGGTCACCCACGCCCTCATCAGCAGCAGACTGGTCTACGGCAATGCCATCTATACAGGGACCACAGCCAAGCTTCAGAGAAAACTCCAGCACATCCAGAACGCCGCCGCACGTCTTATCCTCAACCTTCCTCACCACAAGCACATCTCCGCCCTCTTCAGATCCCTACACTGGCTGCCCATCAACTAAAGGATCACTTTCAAAATCCTAATTCACGCACACAAAGCTCTCCATGACACCGGACCGGCCTACCTCAACGAACGAATCAACTTCCAAATCCCAACCCACCAGCTCTGCTCCGCCGACCTTGCCCTCGTAACAGTCCCTGTCATCCAACGCACCACCTCCGGCGGCAGATCCTTCTCCCACCTCGCCGCCAAAACCTGGAACTCCATCCCCACCAACCTACGCAAGACCCAGGACCTCCTAACTCTCAGAAAGCACCTCAAAACTTGGCTCTTCGAGCAATAACAACACCCCCCCCCCCCCAAGCGCATTGAGACCCTCTCGGGTGAGTAGCGCGCTTAAGAAATTTGACTGATTGATTGAAAGCCTAGAGCCAAAACCTAAGAAATTTGATTGATTTGAAGCCTAGAGCCAAACCTTGACAAGAATTTGCAAAGCAATGGGTCTTGCGTTTGCTCGAGTTAGAGGTATTAGCATTGTAAATTCCTAACTTGACTTTTCTTGCAACATAAATTGAAAATTAAAAGTAAAACAGCTGACATAAGCAAGTCAATGGAAAGCGCCATGGTCGCCACTAGCGTAAATGAGAGACACAAAAGAAAAAAAAAGTTTGCTCGCTGTCAAACACATCGGCAAAAGTGCAATTATCCATATAACAGGGTCGGTCCTCAGGACGGTAACAAACAAAGGAAAGCCCACGAACGAGCGTGTGGTGGGTGTGAGTGGTTAAAAGTCCACACAGATACAAACACGTCGGAAAAGCAGCACTTCAGCGCTGCTATGCTCGACCTAAGAATGGCCCTTGTATACTTCTCCCATTTTGCGAGGAGCCATAAGCACCTGTTTGATTGATTTAGAAAATGTACTCATGAAAAGAGAAAACATTCAATCTCACACCATCTAGTGCTCTAGCTGCATAAGCCAACTTATTGTTACTAGTGAAGACTGCAGGCTTGCTTGAAATGTGTCTTGGAATATCCTTATAACACTTGGCGGTGGTATTTTACCCTATATATTTCTTTGCCCAGGTTATGAACTACTTCACACAACAATTAAACCTTAAAGCTATGGGGCTATGACAGTAGAAACATTGGCTCCTGTTGTGCATTTTCCAGGTGCGTTCAAATCTAGACATGTCTGCATTTATTTCTATATAAGCAAAGGGGGCAGGGAAGAATATCTCTATTCCTCCCCCTATACATTTTGTGCGGCTATGACACAGGACTGTGAAGTATTGAGAACTGTTAGGCAACGTTTTGAAAACCATGATTCAATAGTAGCTACAACTGTCCATCTAAGTTATTACAAAGGGAATAAATCCTTAAAATATATCATGGCAAAGGAACACTAATAAGCAAAATTAACACTGTAAACTCATTCGGACATTAATAGTCAAATGTAATATAGTAAACTGGTTAACTCTACTGAAAAGCAGGGAATATAAAGGAATATTTATCCTCATATAAGTAGATTTATTGTCGGTTTTGTGTACCTGAAAGCAAAAAAGCCAAAGCAGAAATGTGAAACGGGCACCAATTGAATGATGCTCTGCAAAACCACAGATATACTATTTTAGGCCATTTCTTCTCACTAATTTGTAAGGGTGTTATTGGCTTGGAGATGCTGATGATGGACAGGTTCTCCATGCCTCCTCCACTGAGACACGCTTTCACCATCACTTACTATAGCGCGGGTGACAGGACTAAAACCATTAGCTGGCTTGATGGTCTAGAGTAGTCATTCCTAACCTGTGGTCAGGGGACCCCTGGGGGCCTGCGACTGCTTAGAAAATTAAATAATGTTAACAGATAAATAAGGTGTATACAAATAAAGTGGCTAAATGTACAATGGAAAAATTTAAAACGTACTGTAAATGTCAAGGAATTTGAAATGGGAAGCTAAAAATGAAATTAGTATCTTCAGGTTGATTCGTGAGAGCAGTGCAGGCGCATCAAACAGAATATAATGTGGATGATGTGTGGCTTCCAATGAATTGAGAAAAGCTCCAACCTTCCTATTAAAATTATTTTTCTTATTTTTTATTTAGATTTGTTTGTAAATTAAACAAAATGTGTAATTTGTGTATGTATTTGATGAATGCTCGTTTGTGTAGCTTTTGTGTATTGTTCTGCGTTTCATATCCTCAACAATATTTAGACCGGGGTCTCTGTCTTCCAGAAATAACTCAGTAGGGGGTCCCTGGATTCCAATAATAATTCAGAGGGGGTCCCGGAGTTCTAGTAAAGATAAAGTGGGGGTCCACAGAAGTCCAAAGATTGGGAACCACTGATCTAGAAGTATATTGAAAAGTGGTCTCATCCGAATTTATCATGTTCAATCAATCCAACTATGGTAGTCATGTCAAATGTTCTATATCTCAGGCATCCACAGTGGGCTCCCTATGTCTAAGAGAACATGTGTTGTTAGCGACACAACTTGTCCTTCAGTCTGGCTAGACCCTGGCTTAATTTTTTGCTAATTTCAATGAACTTCTAGGTGAAGTGGTGTCAACCGCTTCCCCTGTATACAAGAAACACTGGAGCGCCTAGAATTATGAACACATTAATTGTGAATACTCACAACTTCACATCACTAGGCCTGAAACCCAGGCTTTAAAACAACCATGTGATCCTGTCGGGTTATCTTTGTTTCCACTTTACTCCTACAAATTCTTGACTGAAAAATACTGTAGGTTCTTAGCCTGGGTACACACATATAGGTCTGAAAATATAACCCACTCTACATTTTAGTAATGCCTTCCAGTACTGCAAAAAAGAATCTGTAATTCAATTCCAATGTTCTTATTTTCCAGTCCAGATCCTGAAATCTCTATGTGCACTCTAGTTCGTGCCTGAGGGTGCTTGAAGGTCTGTCTTCTACTCCTTTTGTGGAAGCCCTCCTGCCTTCGTTCTTGTGATCTCTCTTCTTCTGTTTCTTTGCCCACCATCTTCTTTCCTGTCACTGATGGGTGATGTGCTGATTAAGTTTCTAATATCCCTACACATAAATATATACAGGACTGCCATTTTGCCACTTCAGAAGACACTGATGTTCTTCAGTCCACTGTGCCCCAACCCACACAGTATCCCACATCCTGAGAGCAAATATGAATGAGAACACAGTAGTCAGCAGAGAGCAGTTTTAATTCGCATCAACAAACAGATCAGTAGCAAACTAATGAGTCCACGAGTTCACCAACTTTGGAAAAAATACATCAGCAATACGGTTTTATGGAAATGATTATTCGTTAAGATGGCCATAAAGCAATTGAAATGTTTACAGTAATGCTTTCACTCGATTTCCCCATTGCCCTTTAAACCGAGACACTGATTTTGAAGCGGTTTCTGAAGCACTCTCTTCCTTGGCTATCGACCAATTTCCTTAAAGTCTGATTATTCTATTTTGAAGTGTATATCTATGCGAACTGGTTTTTGTGGGCCCAGACCATTCAGGAGTTTCAGGGCTCAAATTATCACAATAGGAGTCTTTTACTCTGTGGTCCTGGTGTCACATTTCTGTTGGGCCCACAACTTAAAACCTAGAACACCCCCTCTTTAGCATACGAACTTCAGGGCAATAGATTCAGAACTCAACACAATGTTAATAACATTAAATAAATCACTATCCGCCAAGTACTTAGGGCCTAATTTAGAGTTCGGCAGACTGGGTAGGCAATCAAGACGTAGTGGATATGTGGTCCCCCATATTAAATGTGCCTTAGGATATAATGCATTTGAAATGAAGGGGAAAGTATATCCTACCCATTTGTGACAGAGTCCCGTCTTCCAAACTCTAAATCAGGCCTTTAGCCTTTTAAAGAAAAGTACTTTATTCCACCCACACCTGAATTCCTACATGTGAAAACTAACAATATGTCTGGAAGTCAGTAAAGCAGAAATTACAGTTACAACGTTGTGTTACTAAGATGAAAGTTAAGTTTCAGAGTTAAATAAAGCATAGACCAGCCCTTCTCTCACTTTAGGGCTCAGCACTCGAATATCTTCCCAGTGTAGACAAGTAAGATATAATTCTAACACCTTTTGTCTCTAATAAGTAATATTTAGGGGTCACTGGTAAACAACAGTCTCTCTCTCATTGGGCTTCTCTTGTAGTCCCTGCAGCAGGGATGGTTCTCGGCTGGTGATGCTGAGGGGCAGAGGTCTCTTCATTAGTGGTACCCCAGTGTTTGCTCGCCACACAAACCCCCAATTGAATGTAACACCTGCCTTCGCAAGATCAAACATCTTGGGGGTGTACAGATGTCTCGAGAACCTGTTGGACCTGAGTTGGTGCTCCTGCTTTAGCTTTATTTTATATTTGATATTTTACAAGTTTGCGCTGCCAAGCATTTAGCAATGACATTTTACACAATTTCCTTGCATGATATTCCCCTAAGAATATGTGGTATGAGTTGCTTGTTTAGTTAGCCTTTTCGCGAAATGTAATCAGTACTTTTTGTTCAAGGCTAGGAACACTGTACACAATATCATATATCCTGTGTTGCCTGTTCAGGGAGACAGCATCTAACATCTAGACATAGCATTGCACCAAAGCTGTGCTTTCTACACAGCATGGCTTTATTATATAAATGGTGCAGTGAACCTGAAGGGTCAAAGGGGTGTTCCAGCCATGGCCATGCTGGGAAGAATGCTGTGCTCGATGTGAAACTCTGCTGGGGATAATCTACCAGCTTCCAGAGAGGATTGCCATCCACACTGCAGGCTCACTCCTGACACCGCCTACAGGTATGGGGCTAATGCTAATGCCTTAGATCGGGCCAGGCAGAAAAGGAACACCAGCTAGGCTCTCATTATAGTCTTTGGGGTAGGTAGGAACCTCTAGGACTCATTTACCATGGTTGGATCATTCATTGTCTTTATCATGGTCATCTTGCTGGTATATTTGCTTTCTTTCATCTGCCTAATTATTGCAGCTCAATCTCTCTATGCAAGATTTCGATTGTTTCAATAAATGTATTGAAAACGAATCTCACGTCTCTCTTGAGTTTTCGCCTGGGCATGCATGAGCAATACAACAAAAAGGTGGGATCTGTTTCTATGACTTCCCTGGGGAGTCATAGTGTCACGTTCAGGTTGCCATAATCACCTTTCACCCTGTTAGGTTCAGCAGTTCAGTCGAGGCACTGTGAGCTAGCCAGGAATTGGGCCTACAGCTCCTGATGGTGTAGACAGACTCTGTCCCCACATTCTGAAGTTCTGTTGTCCTATTATGCATTCCTATTATCTTAGCAGCAACCATACAACACAGATACATTGGCATCCTTGATGGAGGACTACACATGTACAATGGTTCCTGTGCTCAAGGATGCTCATCTTGGCAGTGAGGGGCACACACTTACTTAGTGGCAAGGTGAAAGTTGAAAGTCAAGTGGGAAAATAATGCAGCATCGCACAATCTTAGTCATGCTTTCGATTTAGGTGCTGTAGCCTGCCAAGCACAGTGAGTAGTGTCCTGCACCCAGTCTCAGAAGGGGGTTCATCAAAGTTGGTCATGCTGAGAACACAACTACACAACCACTGGGCAACCTTTAGCTTATAGGAAGTTCAACCTTAGGCCAAGCTGGTGACTCCTCCAACTCACCTATGCCATGGAGGAGAGGTGAGCTGAAATCATCCTCAAATCGCTTTACGCAGTTCTATGGCAAAGCAGTTGCTCTGTTAAGATCTTCCTTTTCCAATAACACACAAAACAAATGTAGCAATATAGAGGCCAAATACCGGACCCTCTACATTCCTGATTTCTGGACTAACCCTTATTCCTATTACAACAGACTTTCCTTGTGTTCATCAATGCAGGACCAATACATTGTTCTTCATAATGTAAGGGATGACCTCACACACTCCCCTGGGTGTCATGCTTCATCATCAGTCATCCGGCGATTGCCAAAGAATCCTCTATTGGAGAGCAGGCCCTCAGTTGTATTGAGGATATTTGCAGGGATATGGGGTAAAGGATCCTGATAAGGAAACAAATATGAACATCCCAGTGACTTACCAAAAGATAATATCCTCTTTAATAGGGGAGTGGTGAAGAGATGATTTAAACATAATTTGGGATGCAATAGGGGAGTTTTATTGCTCCTGCATCAAGCAGGTCAACATGTTTCAGCCCTATCGGTGGCCTGTGTAGGCCTGGGGCTTTCATCAGGACCGGGATCCCTATTTTTCCCTATAATAAGTCCCTTGCTTCAAACATACATGACCAGCACTCACATATTCAATACCCCTGTATTATTGCAGCTCATGAATGAAGTAATCGCTTCTCAATCAGTGTTCATGAGGTCCCTCAATCTGGGAACTTTTGGCCTCATGGAGGAGTGAATGAGGAAGCCTTGTACTCACATCTTCGTCAAAGGTCTCCCCCTGCATCTCAAACCTATTAGGTGTTTCTTTCTCCTCCTGGTGAGCTTTCTCGAGACAGCTCACCACTGCCAGGGGCACTTCCTTGCACCTTCCCCTTGCACTAGTTGTCTTCCAATCTAAAAAAGGGTTCAATAGCACTTCTAGCAGAGGGAAGCTGATGCACTAATACCCCAGATATCTCCAGACACACTACTGTGTATTCAGGGGCGGAACACAGGCACTTGCAGTCCCTGCAGTGCAGGGGGCCCCAAGGGTAACCCTACCCTATTAGGGGCACCAATTCACCTGAAGGCCAATGAATATTTGTGAGGTATGGGACACTCAGGGACGCCGGTTCACATTCTTCAGTGGGGGGCCTCATTTTGCTCTATGTCATCGTGTGTGTTTCCAACTAGGTGTAGAGTATCTTGACACTGGAACACTGCCCTGGAGCTCTAACCATTATTTATCCATGGCTAGCAGAAAAAACATCAGCTCCAGAGCCCTAATTTGTTTTTCATGATGTCTGGTTTCAGGGAGTTGGTTTATGTTTGTAGAGACTGCCCAGCTGAGTCTCTTTGATATGCAGACTGGCAGAAAGGAGAGGTTGGAGCATACTCATTGGGTCGGCTCTTGTCTCCTCCATTATATTAGCTATTCAATTACAGAAGTGCCATAATGGATTCCTGCCTTGGTGTAGTCAGGCACAGCACTTCTCTGCCGAGTGAGGTTGCAGTAGTCATACTCAGAAAAGAAGGGGATACATGATAGACCTCTCCAAACAACAGAGCCCAGCTTCGAGTCTCAGCTAATTTCACCATATGCATGCATAATTGTTGCATGTGCTGATGCAAAAAAACAACAAAAATACACAGGAACCTGGTGTAAAAGGAATTCGGGCAGGTGTGCACACTTCACTGAGCCA